>NC_051076.1:56706317-58083549 GCF_004664715.2 Peromyscus leucopus | reverse complement strand
AATACCTCTATAATATGATAGTCACTGAGGCCCTGGGAGATGGCTCAGATAAATTATCTCTGTCTGTTTGGATTCAGAAGTCAAAGCAAGGTTGAGTTACTATCCTAAACTCAGAGCTAAAACAGGAACCACCTGGAATGAATCCTAGGTCTCAAGGCATAGAGGAGACGGTACAAGGGCATGGAAAACACACAGACCATGAAGTCGCACTGTGACCGAATCCCTGGTTCTCCGAGGTACTAGCTATGGTAAGTCAGAGAGGGTCACACGGTGGGGCTAAAGACCTACCCCAGTGGTCTACCTCCTGTAGGTAGGCCCCACCTCCTAAACCCCCCCACCAGCTCTCCAAGGTGCCAACAGCTGGACCGAACATTTCACATGAGCCTATGTGGGGGGGGATAAAGAGGGGGTTCACATTGCAATGCTAATATATGCCTTTAGGCAGCTTTTGGAATTATTGGTTCATCATCTCTAGAAATGTTGCTTCTTCCCCAGACTCTCTTGTCTTTCCTTCAGGGACCTCCGTCATGTGGTATTGGACTGGTTCACTGGGGGTATGTGCTTTACCCACAGAAGTGGCTGATGGAAGCATGGAGGAGCCCAGGACAACCTTAATCTTCAAAGATGAAGTCTTTGATGTGATTTTTTTCTGTTTTCTGTTCCTTTCTAGATATTTTCTTCAACCTATGTCCTTGTCCATTTATTTTCTCTATATTTATACCTAATCTGCAGTTCAGTTTCATCCACTGAACTTTAAGGTTTTGAATTATTTTAATTCTAGGTTTTCAGTCGGTTCATTTTTTGTAGTTCTAGATTATTCTATGAAACAACCTTGTCTTTCATTTCCTTGTACATATTTATTACAGTTCCTTTGAAGATTATATATCTGATAACTACACTCTCTCCATGTCTTTTCTACCTCTTCTTTTAATCACACTATTTTTTAATCTCATAGTATATTGGTTATCCCTATTGGAGATCCACTCTTCATATCTGGAAAGTCTCAAAGATAGATAGATAGATAGATAGATAGATAGATAGATAGATAGATAGATATAGAGATGTGTGTATAGATAGATATAGACATAGATATATATTTTTAATTTAATGTGTGTACACATATTGACATGTATGTGAAGGTCAGAGGACTGCTTATAGAAGTTGTTTCTCTCCTTCCACCATGTGAGTTTTGAACTCAGATCTTTTTTTTTTCTTTGGTTTTTCGAGACAGGATTTCTCTGCGTAGTTTTTTGTGCCTGTCCTGCCTGTCCTGGATCTCACTCTGTAGACCAGGCTGGCCTCGAACTCACAGAGATCCACCTGGCTCACTCTGTTTTCTCTTGGATAAATACCTAGAAAGTGGGCGATTGGTCATGTGAAAGAGGTTTGCTTGACTTTTAAGAAAGCGCCTGTAATGTGCACTATACTGGTAGCTCATCACCTGCTGTCTACGCTTGTTGAAAACAGACTCCAGGAGTGAGGAGGGCCCCTTTGTCCCAGACTCCAGCATCTTTACTTTGAGTGATGTCCTGGGGCAGGCTGGCCCCACAACTCTGTTACAAGGAGAGAAGAGAGAAGCTCAAACCAGCCTTAGGGTGAAAACACTGTGTCCCTGAGAACTGCTCAAAGGTAAAACACTGCCATCAGGGGTTACTAAAGTTTGTCCCCACAGGGGGAACTGGAAGCAGGAAGCCAGAGAGGACCCCTACCCAGGACTCTCTTCACGGGGACTCTCAGACTCTCCTCCTGGTTCGGGATGTTTGGAAAGCTCCCACTTACCTTTTGTTGGCCCCCTCACTTGGGCTACTCCAGTTTCTCTGCTGAATGTTGTAAGCTATGAATTGGATAATGTTTCCTTGTCTATTGCTTCTTTCTATCTGCTATTTGTTAATTATACTTTTACTTTCGCTTGCTCCATACTTAATAAACTTAATAAACTTGAATATTCTTCCTTGCTCCCTCCCTCCCTCCCTCCCTCCCTCCCTCCCTCCCGTCTCTCTTACACAGGGTCTCACACTGTAGCTCATGCTAGGGTGACCTGGCTGCCCTCTTACCTCAACCTTCAGATGCTGGGATTGCAGGCCTATGGCACTGTACCCAGTTCAGACAATCTTTTTAACTCTGTTTTATGGGAGTAATGTCTCTGCTTTCTCACCGTGGTTTAACTTTGCATTTACGCAAATGGAAACAACATCGAGTGCCTCTTGCGTGCGCCTTCTGGCATCTATCTATCTCTTTTGGGTTTTGTTCAAATCTTTCACCTAGTTTTTTATTGCACTGTTTTCTTATCATCGAGTTTTGGCTATTCTGTATTTCTAGGACGTAATTTCTTTCAGATAGAGGTGCTTTCAAATATGCTCTCCAAACAATGGATTTTCTTTTCATGTTCTTAAGATGGCTCTTAATGAGCAGCCCTTTTAAGAAAACCTTTGATGCCGTCCAGATTACAGACGTGTTCTTTCCTGGCTTGTGCTTTAGCTGTCATATCTAAGCATATCTAAGTAATTCAAAGTCCACGAAGGTTTTCAAAACAACCACGTCTCATTTAACAAGGTTTACAGTTGTAGGTTGTACACTTAAGAGCTATAGTCCATTGTGACTGAAGTTTTAATGAATGAAATAGAAATCTAAGTTTTTTTCTGTATGAATAGTCGGTTGTCCCCTTCACACCCCCTATAGCAGCAGGGTCATCTGCTCTTCCACAGCCTCTAGACACTTGGGATAGACTATCTATCTGTCTATCTACCTATCTACCTGTCTATCTACCTACCTACCTATCTGCCTGTCTATCTATCTATCTATCATCTATCTAGTTTTTTTAAACAGGGTCTCATGCCCTAGCTCAGGTCAGGTTGAACTGGTTAACCTCTTGCCTCAAATGCTGGGATGAAAGGCCTATGCCACTATTATTGTAGCACCATTTCTTAAGATGGCTATTCTATGCCTCCATATATTTGTTGAAAATTAATTGTCTGTCCATGTACAGGCCTTTTCCTGACTTTCTGGTCTGTCCTCATGCTCTGTCTGTCTAGCCTCTCACTAGTTTCACATTGTCTCATTTGTTAGCAGTTTGCGTAAGTTAGAGGTCAGAGAGTATTAATCATATCATTTTCTTCTTTTCAAATTCCAATATTTCATACAGTTATGATCTGTTCTGTTTTGTTTCATAGCAAGTTTTCTGTTTTTTGTTGTTTGTTTTTGAGACAGGGTTTCTCTTTGTAGCCAAGATGTCCTAGAACTTGCCTGTAGCACAGGCTGCCTCTGCCTCTGCCTCCCAAGTGCTGGGATTAAAGGCATGCGCCACCACCGCCCAGCTTACCTGGGAATTTTTGACATCTTAATGATACTGAGTCTTTCACTCATGAACATGGCACAGTTCTCCATTACTCTGCATTTCCGTTTCTCCACCACAATTGTTTCCAGATTTCAGTACAATTTTTAGTGCTTGAAAGAGAGCTCAGCAGCTGAAGCATTTGCTGTAAAAGCTTGAGGACTGGAGTTCAGATCCCCAGAACCCACAAAATGCCTGGTGGGTGTGGCTTCCTATCTAATTCCAGTCTGGGAAGGTAGACACAGGATCCCCAGAGTAAGCTGGCTAGTGAGACAAGCCACCATACCAGCAAGTTCCAGTTTAACTGAGAGACCTTGACTCAAAGAACAAGGTGAAGAGCAAATGAGGAAGATTCCCAACATCAGCCTGGGGTCTCCACACACGTGCAAACACAACCCCACATATATGAGCCCACATACATGCAGACATGCACACTCACAAGCATGTATACCACACATAGAAAAATGAAAAAAAAAATAGATCCTTCGAACTTAAAAGTTCTTTAAAGATTTATTTATTTATTATTTATTTTATGTGCATATATTTGCCTGTGTAAGTTTATGTGTACCACATGTGTGCAGGAGCCCTTGAGGGCCAGAAGAAGGCATCAGATCCCTTGGAATTGGGGTTGCAGGTGGTAGTGAGCTCCCATGTGGGTGCTGGGAACTGATCCCAGGTCCTCTACAAGAATAGTAAGCACTCTAAACCACTGAGCTTTCTCTCCAGCCCCATTGTTTTAATTTTAATTTAATTTTAGTGTGTGTATGTGTGTATGTGTGTGTGTGTGTGTGTGTGTGAATTTGTACAACCCTGAGTGCAGTGCCCAAAGAGATCAGAAGAGGGCAGCAGATGCCCTGATGCTAGAGTTAACAGGCACTCATGAGCCACCCACCAACTCACACTCCGGGAATTGAACCTGGTCCTCTGCAAGAGCGGCATGTATTCTTAACCACTGGGCCGTCGCTCTAGCCCTGTTCTTTCAAATCTCTAACTTATCTTCAACTATTTCAATTTTTCGTATTATTGTAATTAGTAATTTTTTTAAGTTTCAGGTTTCATCAATGTGTTGTTGAAATGGGAAAATATAGTTGGGTTGTGTATGTGCTTTTATATATTCAGCCATCTTACCAAGACTTCTTACACTAGCCACTTTTGATGGATTTCATTGGCCAGTTCAACCTAGAAGAGACTGTCCTCTACAAATGCAGAGAATCTTTGTTTCCACTCTAGATGACTTTAATTCATCCTTGAATAAGTTGCCGTTAAGTTTACTGGAAGCAGAAGGACTTTAATTTTAGCGCCAGCTCTGCCACAACTTACTGTGCAACCTTGGACAGGTCACTTTCCCTCTCTGAAACTCAACTGCTCTCTGAACTGATCTGCACGGTCTCCGCGATGAGTCCTGGTGTTTAATAAGACAGAGAACATGCTCTGAGAGGTATTAGGGCTCTCCTGACTCATGGCCTCCTGACCTCTGAGCGCTGCCTCTTCCTTTTCCTGTTAAGTGTTGACTCACTGCTACCTTGAGGGTTGGGGTGAGTGTGCCGCCTGCGCTCTCCTGGCCTTCCAGTGAAACAGGGAGCAGCTGTCAGCAGCCAGCCTGAGCGGAAACCCTGTCTGCCGAGCCAAGTGGGCTTTCTAGCAGAGATCAAGCCAGTCCACAAACAAAACATCGCTGAATTGGGGGTTCTTTTTGACATCTTAATTTTTTATTCAAACCCTGTCCCCCTCTTACTTTAGGATCCAATGGCTGTTGACAGTACAGGATTGAGGTGTGCTAAGGTGCGTGGAGAGGGGAAGATTCAACACCTGAGGAGAAAACACACAGTCTGCCTCGCGAGGAACTGAAGGTGCCAGTGAGGAAATGAAAACCTTGTCCGTCTACATGGAGAAGGACACACGCAAGTCAGAGTGAATTATGCCGGGAAGGCCTGACTCTGAAAATAGAGGATTCAGGCTGCCCCAAAGTCAAGGTGGAAACAAAGCACAGGGCGGGTCCTTTCTATTGTTCGTGTCTCCAATCTCTGGCCCTCATTCCTAGGCTTGGGATACCATGCTTCCTGAAAAAAAAAAAAAGCCCATCACTCACCAGAGGGAAAGCTAGTCCAGGCTTCCGGGAATCCAGAGAATGGGTCATCCCTTTGATCTGCCTGATCATACGCACTCACTGTGCTGAACCAGACAGATTCCTTTGGGCTATGAAAGGGAGCCAGGGCAGCAGACTCTTCCGATGCCCTGAGACGGGGTAGGATCCAGTGTCTGGAAACAAACCCAGAATCACCTATATTATTACTACTTTCACTTTAAGAAAGCAAGGTAGAAATATTTCCAACAACCACAAAGCAAACTTCCAGGTGAAGACAGGGCGAGCTGGCTCCCGTCACCTGGGTTTTAGCAGAGACTCCAGAGCGGGCAGAGGTGTGGGAAGGTTTGTTGTGGACAAAATGGACGCCATCAGATGCACTCTGGTTTGAGGTAGGTGGCCCAGGGAAGGTATAGGGATCTAGGCCTAACTAGGGCATCCTGTGAGGTTGGTTAGGGATTGTGTATTGGGATTTCTTGGTCAGTTATTCGTAAATTGGGCATTTGGAGCCAATTGCTTACCAGAGCCACTGTTTCCTGAACTTATTGATGGAGAGGGCAAGCAATCTAGAGAGCAGCAAATCTGACTAAGAGTTAACCATAGACTGGCTCCTTAGGCTGGGGATTGTAGACGCCGAGCTGGTTTCCAGGCAGGGGTGGCTGCTGCAGACTATGGGTCAGAGTTCTGTTTTTATGTATGGTCTGCTTGCCATTTGTATATCAATTTCTCACCAGAGACTAAAACAGAGAGGGGATGTGGTTCGTCTGCAGTCTAGCAGCCAATTGTAACCAGAGCTGGTAGGTCATTCTGAGTTGAGCATCTTCCTCCTGAGATCTACAGAGAAACCCACTTCGATTCTGTTCATTGAGGAGGCACGTTTAGAGGTAGAGGAGATTGAAATTCGACACAGATGTTGTAGACATACGTTTCACCAGGAAATCAATGGGTAGTTCCACACTTTGTTAGAAAGGCTCAGCACTTTCTGAGTGCTGAGAGCCACCATTTGGTCAAGGGCTGTCTAAGCCCTGTCTTTCCGTCCGTCTGCCCAAGTGAGGCAGTTCTCTACCTCCTGCCTGCAGCCATACTTTACCCCCACCCCAGTGGCAGTGTGAACTTGAGCTGCAGGAATCAGGCTGCCTATACAAGCGTTGGTTCTGCCGCCTGTGAGCGTCTCTGGAGGCATCTTCACTTGTAGATGGTAACGAGACTGACTGCCTTCCTCACCAGCCTACTCTAAGGTGTAAGTAACACAGTGTATGTGAATTTCCCCGTACAGTGCCTCCCATGTCATAAGTACTTAATGACAACACTCATTTTAGTTAGAGTAGCTCCCTCCCTCTATTCTTGGGGAACACATTCTAAACCCTCTCTTGGATGACTGAAGCTACAATTATTATGACCTTTTTGTTTTTGTTTTTGTTTTTGTTTTTTTGAGACAGGATTTCTCTGTAGCTTTGGAGCCTGTCCTGGAACTCACTTTGTAGACCAGGCTGGCCTCGAACTCACAGAGATCCACCTGCCTCTGCCTCCCCAGTGCTGGGATTAAAGGCGTGTGCCACCACTGCCCGGCTATTATGACCTTTATACAGCGCTTCAGTTTTCATGGGAGACTGTTTTCCAGGCTGCCCTCTCTCCCCAAGGACCTTCAACTCCATGGATGTTCAACTCCCTTGTATAAAATGGCATAGCACTTGCACACAACCTGCACATCCTCCTGTGGACCTCAGCCATTTCAGTTACTTGTGATATTTAATATGATATAAAAACCATGGCACAGCCGGGAGACTGGACTATTAAAAAAACGAAGATGAAAAAAGTCTATGCAGGTTCAATACAGATGTGATATTTTTTTTCAAAAAAATTTTTATCCACAACTGGCTGAATCTGCATGTACAAAACCCTCAGACACAGAAGACTTGTGACATTACATTTTCCTCTATATATACATACATACATACCCACAAATACCCACCTATGATAAAGCTTAATGTATATATTGGGCACCATAAAAGACTAGCAGCAGTAGCAACACATTATAATAAAAGTCATTTTAAAGTTACAGATCATTTGCTTTTAGAATTTGCAACCTAATGTTTTCAGACCATGGTTGCTCTCATCTGAAACAGCAGAAAGAAGAACTGAGAATAAGGGCGGGGGGGGGGGGGGTTACCGATTGCTCAGTTGCAGCTGTAGAGAACCACTGTGGACCCTTCATTAGTATACATCCTCCAGGAACCCACCTTCCCGGAGTTCTCCCTCAAGCCCTAGTGTGGTTGGATTACCCATTGCTGAATTCCTCATTTGTACCATGTAAGTCAAGCACAACCATTTGAAGAACCTGGTGAAGAAGACGGTGGGTCCCTCAAGAATGAAGATTCAGTCTTGGTTTAAACTCAATCAAGAAAGGGAGGAAGAGAGAGAGGGGGCGGGGATGGGGAGCAAGAGAGACTGAATATTTAAAACTTGTTTTCTATGGTTGTGAGAAGGGTGATTTTAATTTTCTTCTTCATATTTAGCTCTATTTTTCCGATTTTTCTCTATTGGGTGGTTCTTACTTATGGTGATATTTTATTTGTGCTGAAATGTGATTTCATTTGTATGTTAATAAATAAAAGTGCCTGGGGGTCAGAGCTAATAGCAAGCCATAGCAGAAGTCTGGTAGTGGTAGCACACGCCCTTAATCCCCGATCACATGACAAGCAGATCTCTGTGTTCAAGGACACCACCAGCATGGAGACACACGCCTGCAATCTCAATACCAACCATAGAGACCTGGAGGGCCGTATAGACACGCAGTGATGAGGAGGTCATGTGGTTGGGGTTACAACCAATGAGAAGGCAGAACAGAAAGTCAATAAAAAGAATGACACACAGGAAGTAGGTCTCTTTCTGAGGGGAAGGACGACAGCAACAGCGAGGGGTAAGAAGGCAGTCTTGGTCTTAGCTCTTGGCTGCTGCTCTGACCTCTTAGGCTTTTAACTCTGCATTTGGCTCTGTGTTTCTTATTTAATAAAACCATTCAGAATTACACCTGTTGTTACTTATATTAAAATTTTTAATTCTTAAAAGTCTGTCAATGCAGAAATTAGGGGCAATAAAAAAAGGCAATGGTAAAGGAGCCGAGCTGGCTAGGGAAACTGAACAGTACAAATCTAGGGGACATCGTTCTGATGGAGGGGAAAGGAAGACGGGACCATGCCAGGTCAGAAGCCAGCTCCTGGGACCAGGAAAGAGTACCTGGAAAGAAAACATTTTGGTTAAACAAAGACAGAAAGACAAAGACTTGATCCAGCAACAAATTAACCTGCATGACTGGAGAAAATCCAAATGGGAGGGCCTCAGGAGATGGCTCACACCCTTCCGTGGGAAGACTCTGGAGCAACACCATAGAACCTGTGCCCACTACAATCACTGCCACATTTAAAGCGCCTGGTACAAGAGTGTAATGAACCAAGTTAAGAAAGAAAACAGAGGTGCCGAGAGAACAGTGCTCAGACCCAGTGAGCCAAGACCAGGAAGGTTCGAGCCCCTCACTCTGCCTGTCATTCACTGAGGTCAATCTCAAGGTTAGAGGTGGCAGTGAATTAAGACATGGAGCTGGAGATGGATCACAAGAGTAAGAAGCCCAGATTCTCACTCCCTTTCCTTCCCAGGGATCCAGAGGATCCTGCGTGAAACTGAGATTCAAGCTCACCCTCAACAGTGTTCCTTTCTAGGAGTACTTTAAACTTCAGGCAGATATTACACAAAGAAAACTTTATTTGTAGAAATACATATGGGCCAAGGACTTCAGAGCCAGAAGATAGATACGAGACTGGGAAGTTGGGTTGGAATGTTCAGTAATTGTAAGACACCTAAACCTGTCCTATCTGGTGTATTCTTTCAAAATTCATACCAAGAAGCCATTGGCTCACGTGTCTCATGGGGCTCAGTAGTAAGTATGCCTGCCCTTAATTAAACACTAACTCCTGTAGCCACTCTTCTGGAATTTAAAGGTCTTGTTTATTTATTTATTATATGAAAATACATCACCTGTTCTTGACAGGTCATAAATATAATCTTTTTAAGGTCTTGTGTTTAAATATAAAATAAATAGAAGTGCAGTAGAAAATAAATACATATATTAATTAATAAATAAAGCTCTCATTAGAAAAGACATTACAGAAAATTTTACAAAATTAACAGTGTAAAGTAATACTGGGGACACACAAAGAAACCCACATAAGGAAATCAATAATACATTAATAATATACACTGTGACCAGCACTAAATTATATGACAAAGAGGTGGTGGTTTGAGGTCATGTCTTCATGGTACTAAGGACAGACACTCTTGGGTAGCAATGCTCTCAGTGGCCTCTGGGGCCATGTCTTCACAGTGCTGAGGACTGGGACTCTTGGGTAGGAGTGTTCTCGGCAGCCTCATCACTTTCATCTACATCATCTCCTCCATCCACCTCAGGAGAATGCCGAGTTCCCCCAGCGCCTTTACTGCCGCTGCCTGAAGTTCAAGCTGAAAGAAGAGTAGGTGCATGGGGTCAGAGACATCTGCCCAGGGAGGGACAGTCCTCCCTCCTCTTGGCAGCTCAGCCGGGATACTGACAAGAGCGTTCTTTTCAAATGAAGAGATGTAAAGAGATGACAGCATCTCAAATATCCACAGGAGGAAAGAAAACTACTGAGTCCACTACCCTGGACTTACTACACAGGCAATGGAGGCCCAGAGAGAACTTGACTCACACAGATGAAAATACACTGTTTTCCTCAAGAATTGTACATGTATGTGTATGTCTCTCTGTGTGTCTCTCTGTGTGTGTGTTCCCTACTATGTATACTTAGATCTAATAAATATTGACATGTCAAGCACTGGACCAGTTCAGAAGTGAATGGACAATCCTTGCCCATAAGGAATTATTGGTTGGGGAAGGGAGATGGGCAGGAATAGCAACTGAAATGCAGGATGATGAATAAATGATAGGAGTCCCCACATCATGGCAAGAGGTAGACAACTCTGGGAGAAGCATCTGCTTCCTTCCTGGAGGTGATACCTAGGCTGAATCCTGGAGGAGGAGGAAGTTAGCAAGGAGTTGACTCAGAATTTCTTGGCAGGTGTGTAAAAGTATCAATGTGAGGAATGCATAGATGGGTATGTATGATATTGCAGGTAAGTGCTTTTGAAGGTATGCATGTGTGTGTATACTGGAAAACTATTGTTTCTCATCTATGCCCCTTGGAAGATCCAGGTGTCTCTGGATAGAGATTCTTTCTTCACTGGTAGGCCATGTAGAGAAAGTATCCTTCTAGAACCTGGGATGGTCCCTGGGACCATAGAGAACTATTAACCTGACTTTTCCAACATGAATATACCTCCCACTTATCTACAGTCTCAGTTCCAAAAACACAACTACCACAATCCATACAAAAATAGTACCTACTTCTGTGAAGTGACTCAGAATCTGGTTGTATTTCTTCATTGCTTCTTCCCCACAATGGCATGCCATACGGGAATGCTGAAAAAGACCCAAAGGATGGTAAGTTTTATTTTTACCTTTTAGTGTATATAGAATTTTGCCTGCATGTGTGTATGTGTGCCACATTCATGCAGTGCCAATGGAGACCAGAAGAGGGCGTCAGATGTGGGACTGGAGCTAACAGAACATTGTAAGCTACCATGTGGTTGGTGGGAACCAAGCTTAGGTCCTCTGCAAGAGTACCCAGTACTCTTTAACTACTGAGCCATCTCTCCGGCTGTAATTTTATTTAAAAATTTGACTTTTCTGTCCTGGCTTAGCATAAGCTAAGAAATCTGTTTTACCTATAATCCTGTGAATAGTCACTTCCTACATTTCTGTAGGAAAGTCTTTTCATGGCTCATCATTTGGGATCATTTAACTAACCATCAGATAGGCAAATAGGCCAGCTTTTCAGTTTCAAATATGGAGCTCACTGAGTCTTTTTAGAAAGAGGTAGTGCTGAAGGAATTTCTAGTTCCTCAGCTCCACTGACTTCCTACGCGAGTTCCTGTCTAGGAGGCTCCAGAGCAAACCTAAGCCCCATGGGAAGAATGCAATTCTAAGGTCCTGTCACAACCCAAGATCAAGTCCAATGGCCTGATGACTGACCACCTGAGCACAAGATGCCCTAGTAAGGTTGTAGAGTTCATTACCACAGGAAAAAAAAGAAATCTAGTTTCATAGATACTAAATAATAATCCTAAACATCAAACAGCCAGCATTTTATATTTCTTCAAACTTTTTAAAATGCTTTTTGAATGGAGTTTATATTCAAAGAAGCAAAGTATTTCTAAATAGTTACATAGTTCAACACTGGTTTTGTTTTGTTTAGTAATGTTAGATTTGATTTCTCTACCCAGTCAATAGAATAGGAAAAAGAGCTTGGTTGCTAAGTGGCTCAAGCTATGTCCCCAAGACCTTTACTCACACAGATCGAGAGTTCCTTCTTGATGAGAAGAAAAGAATTGGCAAGGCTGCTGGTCTTTCGGAGGATGCGGCGGTCAGGGGTCTGGTAGAATTTGAATACCCTGTCCAGATAGAGTCTCACTAAATGTCGGAGCAAACAGCACCTCTCCGAATGCTGCAAAAAAAGATATGACAAGTGTATTCATGGAAAAAGGGAAGACAAGACCAGGCCTGATGGAGAAGCTCTGGCTTTGCCCTCCCAGAGCTCCCCCAGATTAAGTCCATACCTTTGTGTCTTGCAGAGACTCAGTTGTCCTTAAGATTCTGATGTCTATGTTTTCATCTTCGGCTTGCTAAACAGGAAAAGGGTCAAGAAAAGACAGGTCATTGACTGCCACCAGGGTCTTAGATATCAAAACCTTTGATCTCTTTCTTCCCCACTAGGGTCCAATGAGAGGCATATCTAAAGTATTCAGTATAGGCATCTCTTGGAAATGCACTATCCAGGACTGGAGCCTCTCTCCATCTGGCCTGTTTTCATTAACATGCTATCAGGGATACCTTGGGAAGACAGACAGACAGAAGGGGAAGAGGACAGACAGAGAGGAAAGCTGGATCCCTCCTTTACATACCACACTATCCCGAATGTCAGAAAATTCCTTTTGTATTGCCTGGAGGTTTGAAGTGATCACACAGCTTCCCAAATGCAGAGTCTTGAGCCCAGTCAAAGGAGTCCAGAGGAGAAAAGCCCACAGCGAAGAACAGACCAAAGGCAAAACCGAAAGCTTTCATCTTATACCTGGATCCTGGAGAGCTGAGGTGGAAATTCAAAGAGATCAGGACTACTGATTTCTCCAGTCAGGTCAGCAAGAATAGTCCAGCAGCAGGTGTCCACTGGGTGGGAACTAGACAGCCTTCCCTGGGCGTGAGCAGTGGTATGTGCTCACACAACTTACTAAGAAAAGCTGCTTCCGACAGAAGAAGGTCATGGCTCCTTTATTATGCCACCTTCCCCGTTCCACGGTCATTGCCAGCAGGGGAAGGCCTGGAGCAACCAACACTTGCAGGGAATCAACAGAGGATGGCATTTCAGAAGAAATGTCAAAACTTGTTTGAGAGAGTTGGCGTAGACATCCTCCCCTTCCAGAAAGCCACAGAGACTCCTTCTGTGGTCCCCTTAGACCTACAGGGGAAAACAGTTTCACAGAAGCTGTGACCATGCCAAACTACCTGGGGGGAAAATTGTCTAGATTTTGTAGACACCCACAGGGCAGAAGAGCCTGGACCTATCTGGCACTGGTCTGAGATCAGAGAGCTGAACCGAGCATAATAGATGCATCGCCGCTCTGAAGCCAAAAACCAAAGTCAATTATTTCATAACAGTCCTACAGCCAGTGAAAGGCAAGAACTGATGGGCAGCTGATAGGGCCCTGATTTACAGCCTCCTTTTAGAGGCTCCTGGGGCTCCACAGCGCCCTCTGCAGGGGAAACACAGTCAGTCGTGCCTGGGGTGGATCCAATAACAATACGTTTTTTCTCTGGCCTTGTATCTTAGGCCTGAGGCAGAGAGAATGAGCCCCACCAAAAAGCAGAGACACATTTGAAGCAGTTCGTGTGTTCTTGGGGTGAGGCTATTCAGTTAAGAAGGCAATGCTTCTTGAATTTTAAGATAAAATTAGAATAGCCTAGGATAAGGAAAATAAGGCTCTCTCTTGCCTCGGCCACAAAACGACTCTACACTTGACATTTCTCTTGAAATATCATTCTCGTCTCTTGAAGTATCATTCTCGGTCAACTCACTGTTAGTGTCTGCTGCTCCTTACCTGCTGGCCATGACAGTGAACCTGGGATTGGGACAGAATATTTTAATGCTACGTCAGACAAGAAATTATCTGTGGCAAACAGTATCAAAGTCTTAAATAGTAACAGAAGTTGACAGTGCCATACTGAGCCATAGAAAAAGAAGGAGAAACATGCACCCCTACACATGTATTTTTATAATTTTTATAAGTTTTCTCAATAGTATATGATGAAAATATTATGGATGGGTGTTCTTCCCTCAAAACAATTCAGGTAAAATTATAATAAAATCTGGGAAGTTTAAGTAAAATATTTGAACTTCAAATGCTGACGAGGGACTGGGGATGGCTCAGCCAGTAAAGTGCTTGTCACAAAGACAGGAGGACCGGTATTCTGGCACACACACACACCCAGCCTGTGTGAAGAGTTGGAGCACACCTACAGTCCCAAGGCTGGCACGGCACAGACCTGGAGATCTCCAGCCTTGCTGGCCCACCAGCCTAGCCAAATCACTAAACTCCATGTCCCAGTGAGAAACCATGTCTCAAAAACAAGATGGATGGCTACTGAGGAAGGACCCACGCACATACACATTCCACATACACATTCCACATGCACGTACACACAAACACACAGCCTCTACCCCTCCACATACACTTACAGATACACATGCACACTCCATGTACACACACACACACACAAACACAACCCCTACCCACCTACCCCTGCACACATACACCTACAGATACACATATACACTCCACATGCACATATACACGAACACACAGTCCTCTCCCCATACACAATCATTGAGCAGTATAATAAGCTTATTTAATGTTCCAATATGTTTGGCTGCTTTTAGTGGGTTTGGGGGGAAGGAAAACCCATCCTAAATTTCTGCTCTACAAGTTCCCACCTGTCAGCTGTCTACATTTGCCCAAGACTGAGGGCATAGACTGAACTCAAGTCCATTTTTTTCAATGGACACTCCCAAAGAAACCAGAATGAGTCGGGTACCCTATACCTGTAAGTCAGTTCATCTCTCTGGGATTCATTTTCTTAGCCCCAAAAGGGTGATTATTAAACTTACCCCAAAACTCATTTTGTATTTAAATAAAATACAGTATATATACTTAGTACACAGGGAGAGAATGATTCATTTTAAGTTGAGATTGACATTGTTGCCTGAAACACCATGAGTATATAATAAGTCTATTGTGAGAAAGAATTCCTGGAAAGAAGCTGTGTCTGCAGGTCTGACTGATAGAATGTCAGAACTGGGGAGAGAGTGGGATGTTGCAGACCTAGAGGCTAGTTACCTTATCCTGGGACAGTTCTAACCCTCCAGAAGAGTGATTCCCTGCCCACCTCTGTGTCTGAACTATTTTGTGACTAATGTATAGACACCTTTTGCAATCTATTAACTTAGCAGACCACTAGCTTCCACCAACCCAAAAGCTAAGAATGTCATCAGAGTACATCTTGGCCTTATAGTAAAGTTTCCCCCAGTATTCTTTCTGTACCTGCCTCTCTGGAGAACCCACCAATGTATTTTAAACTTGCCTCAATTTATGACTTTCCTTATTTCCTGTAAAAATTATAAATTGTTCATGAAATGGCTTTGACATTACCATGTGGAATTTGGGATAACCTAAATCTGTGTTCCCAGGCCACAGTCCAGAAGAAACTTTCTTACCCTTTTCAGAAAAGAGCTGTGGATTTTACATCAACAGTTACAGTGCTGTGCTCTGATATGGGGCTCTGAGAACGATCGACTTTTCACCAAAAGAATCACCTAACTGGAAGCCAGACACCCAATGGACCCGTTAAACCCGGGCCATCTGGTGTTACTTCCTCAGGCGAGTTGTTGGAGAGTTCTTTCCAGGGCTCCAGATCTCCCTTGATTTGGTCCATGGTCCTTTGTCCTTACTCTGAGATAGTTAATTGTCCTAATTTGATAGACATCTTACAACTCCTTTGGGTTTGGGGCTCGAACAACCCTTTCACAGGGGTCACATATCAGTTATCCTCACATTAGATATTTGCAGTACAATTCCTAACAGTAGCAAAATTACAGTTATGAAATAGCAACGAAAATAGTTGTATGTTGGGGTCACCACAACGAGAGGAACTGTATTAAAGGGTCTCCACGTTAGGAAGGTTGAGAACCATGGGTTTAAAGTTACCTAGTTTGTTGGCTGTAAAAGCATTTGGGCTAAACCTTTGGTTTAGTTTTGTGTTTTTGCTTGCTTGCTTTTGGATCTCCCAAGGCACTTAGATTTTGTTCAATTTTGGAACTTTGAAAGCATTTTGGTTTTTATTTTGTTTGCCTTGGTTTTCCTTGTCTTTGAAATGCTTCGGTTTATTATCATTTGGCCTAAGCATAACTCTTCGTGGTTTTTGCTGATTCTCCTGTAACCTTGCTGTTGCCAAGCTGTTAGTGTAGGAATTTCAGAGGCACTCGTTCACTCCCACAAGTGTGGAGGTGTCAGAAGAAACATCCCATGACAGGCAACGGCCCCATAAGGGAAAACAACAAACATACCCCATTCCTGGAGCAGACATATGAAGGATTGGTCACCCAGGGTACTGAGCACCCTGGTGTTTGCGTAACCACAAAGGATAATCCCAAGATCCAGTGGGAGAAGATGAACTCAGCGTGAAAGCTGAGAAAGTCATTCCCCAAAGCAGCTCATAAAACTGACTCAAAATATAAATCCACTAGCTAGTATAGACAGACAGGCAAATTTTCAGGTGAAAAGGAATATATATATTTGGAAAAATGAGGAGAAACATTTACTTCTTCCAAACTGGTTCATCTTACATCCTTGACAAAGTCCTAGGTGATGAAATAAAATTTAAAAATAATAATTAAAAAAAAAGAATCAAAATAGGCAACCTGCCTTAATTAAATGTAAAATGATCTGAAAAAACAAACAAACAAATCAAAACTGATGAAATTGGTCATTCATAATAAAAAAGAACTCTTTGGGAAAACTATGTGTGAGTTAAGTTAGATGCTAAAGTAAAATAATAAAAAGTTTCAGCACATTTACACTGAAACTAAAGATGGATTCTGAAATAGCTCCCTGCTCTCCCCTTTCTCTGGCCTTGTCTCTCTCTCCTCCCATCCTACAGTTTCCCTTGAGCAATGTTTTTCCTTTCAACACCCATGCTCACATGAAAGTGTCTTTAGGATACAAACCTGTCCTAAAATTCAGCCTCAAAGCCAAAGTCTCAGGCCCTTACAGGAACTCCCGGGGTTGTTAAAGCTAACCAAGTGAGCTAGCCTGTGACTGAGCCCTCCCCAGCATTCTGAGGTCTATCCTGAGACACGGCCCTTCAGGCGTTGTTGCTGAGTTGCCCCACCTGTCCTTTGACTCATCAGTCCTGCTAAATATGGCTTCTGTGTGCCTTTGCTTCTGTTTTCCTAACCACCAACCCACTAAATGTGTGAGTAACACTGACACCAGAAATAGATGCTTTCTAGAGCCTTCCATACTCTGTTCCTGGGTCATATGTAACAACAAATGGCTTTATCTGGGGAACATCATTGTAAAGCCCAAACTCTCCCTCCCTGCCTCTCCCCCTCCCTGCCTCTCCCCCTCCCTGCCTCTCCCCCCTCCCTCCCTCTCCCCCTTCCTCCCTATCCCCCCTCCTCTCTCTCTCTCTCTCTCTCTCTCTCACACACATACACACACACACACACACACACACACACCGTGTAACCGGTCTGGCAGAAATAAAGATATTCTAAAGAGACACTTGTGTCTCTCAGTCAAACTATCAGATTGTCGAAATAATGGACCCTAAAGATGGGAACTTCCCAGAAACCTGACCCCTGGAAGAGGAAAGGGCACAAGCAAGAGAGAAAATGTGTCTCTCCCAAAGGGTTTCAAACACTTCTCACAACTGTCAAAAGGCCTTCCAGGATGAGACTGAAGCCAAGTGATGACGAATCAGTGATGACGTGACCACACTTGAACCTGGGCTGCTCAGGGGCAGATTATCTTGGCCCTCCACTTAAACTGTGATCTCACTTCAGCACCCTCCAGGTGGATTTGAGGGGTTTGCTGGGACTCTTTGCCCCCTTTCCTGATGTGACCACATTGAACAAATGTTCTTTCCCTGCTTTCCACTTTGTATTTGGTTCTTTTAACTGGCCCACTAAGGAAGGGTGACCTGACCTGATGTGGCAAAGTTGTGGCCTCCAAGTTATCTCCTGGGAAGTGGCCTGGGACACAATTAAAATATATATATATGACACTCCCTTCTCAGCTATTCACCTAGGAGAGAGGAAGGGAGGGAGGGACAGAGGGAGGGAAGGAGGGAGGGAGGGAGGGAGGACAGAGGGAGGGAAGGAGGGAGGGAGGAGGGGAGGAGGGAGGGAAAGAGGAAGAGAGGGAAGGAGGAGGGAGGGAGAGTTCACTTTTGGCTCTTCTGCCTCAATAAGCCTTTCTCACATCTGCAAGGGCTAGAGATTAACTTTCTACCCCTTTCTTTTAAACTGAGTTCACCTAATTCTTATACCTATGTCAATGATCATTGTTTTAGAATGTTTTTGGTTGTTTTCATAAATTCGTGGCAAAAGGATGTTTTAACAAACTATGGCCACTTCAGTTCTCCTTTTCTGTGAATTCATTTTTTATTATGTGCTAAAATTATTTTTTGGCATGCCCAATTAAAATGCATATGCGGCTTCACAAATTTAAGTGTTATGATCATCCATTTAAGGCCTGATGAATACATGCTACTTTATAGATTCAAGTTCTCTAGAGACCTTAACCTATTAAAATTATATCACTGGGAATATTATATGTTTCACAAACCTTAAAATACTAATTGTTTACACAGAGCATTTATTTGTCATAAGATTTCATTAAAATAAAAACTTAATGTTATATTTATAGATTTTGATAAGGATTTCACTCAAAAACAAATTATAACTATATATGTATATAGTTTCCATCTCATTATATAATAAACACAATGTGTTAATTATATAATAATCTATTAATATATTTTAAATATTGATATTAATATACTAATAATATAATTGATACGTGTTAATAATATATAATGATATAGTAATAACATAAAGTTCATATGATTTCTTCAAAATATTCTTTTTTTTTTTTTTTTTTTTTGGTTTTTCGAGACAGGGTTTCTCTGTGTAGCTTTGCGCCTTTCCTGGAACTTGCTTTGTAGACCAGGCTGGCCTCGAACTCACAGAGATCCGCCTGCCTCTGCCTCCCAAGTGCTGGGATTAAAGGCATGCACCACCACCGCCCGGCCTCAAAATATTCTTAATATAAAACTGTTAAATGTAAGGTTTTTATTAAAGGTGAACTATATATAAATTAATAGACATTTAAGATGAGAGCTGTGATTTTTGCCTCAACACGATCATAAATTCAACAATCAAACACCCTCTGTTCTAAGTGCAGTGCTACCATTGCCTACCAGATACAAAGATAACAGTGAAACTTCCTGGTCCCCTAACAGACTTCATCTTCCTGGAAATTGTTCCTTTGGGCATGACCCTCACTATATGTGGATAAATGATGGGGTGGACTGGACTCATCCCCAGAATCATTTGAGAAAGTCTCTTACCTGAGTTGAAAGGCTGCTACTTCTGGTCTCCTAGGAGTCTGTCTCAGACTGAGATTCCCCAGTGACTTAAATATGCCACAAGAAGGAAATGAGCCGGTGGAGGAGAGGACTGGAAAGTCCTTGGGACCCGTCAAGTGGCATCCCATTTCCTCAAGTCCCAAGGCGCTTCACTGCATCCTGGCCTGTGCCAACACCTTCCTCACCAAGTACTGCCTGAGGGGGTGGCTGGTTATAGCTATGAATAAGGAATAGGACTTCCTCTGGTTGTCTGTTCCTTCTGAGCAAAGGTAAGTTGCACAGAGAGCAGAATTACTGAACTAAAAAGGAATTCCCGGGCTTACCTCCACCCTCTGCCCTGAACTCAGTTTCCCCCTTTCTCTCCTTTTGGTAAGTGACACTATAGAGCGGATCCAGAGGTGACTTGCATAGGGTTAGAATCTGATAAGGGAAAACCAGGGGTCACTAGCATTGCCCAGAGAGTTTAGGACATATCTTTTATTATAAATTGAATTTCTACTTCCTAGGAAATTGTAGGATTATAGCAGGAAAGGGGAAAGCCTTAAGCAAATGTTGTTAATTACGTTAGAATTCTTGATTGACAGCTGGCAGAGGCTTCAGCCCGTCGCCAGGCTGAGGGGCTCCTTTCCTTTTTCATATTCATAATTTTCCTGTCCTTCTATCCTAACTCGCATTTCATTTGCTCATCAAGTCAACTTGGGAGAATGGGGTTCCAAAACTGGCTGTGAGCATCTCGTCAGAGAACAAGAGGGAAAATGCCCTCTTATGAAACAAACGGAGGGAAGACACACCAAGAAGGAAGCCTGGAGATTCCTTCTCCCACACTGGGTCCTGAGGTCTCAACTCAGCTTTTCCCTGGTCCGTGATGTCACAACTGCTGACACCTGGGCTTCCTGCCCAGTTGCATCACTTTGCAGAGAGACACACAGGTCTCTGGGTCTGGAGGAAGACTCCTAGCTCACGGGGTGCCAAGCAGGTGGACAACGCCTCTGCCACTCCCTTGCCTGCATGCTGGGAATTTTGCTGCAGACTCTCAGGAAGACAGGCAGGGTGGGGATGAGTGAAGCGTCTAATTCTGCCAGAAGTGCACTTTCCCTTCCCTGCCCTCCCACTGCCAGCACGAATGATGTCATCTCTGCTTCCTGCATCTTTCTACCCTCCTGCATTCCACCAGTTCAGTTTGCTACCTCCCTTTCTACGTGCACAGATCCTCCTTCTGACATCACTCAGCCCCCAGAGTTGCCTAACCCCTCCCACAACTCCACCTGCAGGCTGTGAGGCTTTCCAAAGGTCCTCCCTTGTCAGGTACAAGAATCCAGGGGAAATTTAAATTCCATTTCCTCACCTAGAAGACTCAGGATTTACACCATTATTTTCTTTTTGATTTCATAAGCAAGCAGGGAAAATCTCCCATGTGCAGTCACCTGGGCTAGATCAGGCTAAATGCTACCTAAGTGGGCAAGAAAGGGTCCTGCTCATCTAACACCGAGTTCCTAACCTTGGAGAAGGTGGATGGGAAGAAATGTCATCTTTGCACCAGCCTTCAATCAAGTATGACCATTTTCTTCAGTGACAGACATCAAATGCCAGTCACCACAGCGCTGGCAGAACACAAAACGTTGTCCCTTATAATGTCATTATAATGCAGTCATCTGGAACTATCATTCATCCTCGTCAGTGCTTACCAATGCTGCTAAATGTTCGTGTAGAAACAAAACACAGAACCTTATCTTTATATTCCGATAGCTGTGTTTAACATATTGGCTTCTTATCTCTTGTGTGTATTTAGAAAAATTATCTGAGTAGGATGTGTGAGTGTCACTAATGTGGCAGAAACTTCATGACACACAGAGTTAAGAACCCCCATTTAATAATAGAGGCAGAGGCCCCAAGGTGTATATGGTGACACACCTCCCAGATACATTTATTTTCATGCAAATTTAATATTTTTTCTTTATACCTGAATAAAGTTCCATTACATATGCATCACATTCTCATCACCCATTCATGTACTGATGGCCATCTAGACTGGCTACATTTTCTTGATATCATAAATAGAGCATCTATAAACACGAATGTACAAGTGTCCCTGTAGTAGGGTATAGAATTTTCTGGGTATATGTCCCAAATGTTAGTTACATCTGGGTTGTACAGCAGTACTATTTTTAATTTTTGAAAACTCTCCATATGATTTCCATAATGACTATACTAGTTTACACTTCTCCAGCAGTGAATAAGGATTCCTCTTCCCCCCATGTCTTTTGAAAGCATTTGCTGTCAGAATTCTTGATGACAGCCATTCTGGCTGGGGTAATGTCATATATTGTCTAGGGTTGCAGGAATAAATTCCTTTCTCTACAAAATTAATGAATAAAAAGGCAAGAAAAGCAAACTGTCAGCACTTAGTCATATTTTATTGAAAACAAAAGTACACAGGGAGAGGGAAAAGGAGAGAGAGAGGGAGAGAGAGGAAAGAAAAGTTCTCAGTTATGAGGGGATTCAGGTACAGAGTTCAGTCTGCTCAGAAGAAATGGTGGTGATTTTTGGTTCGAGGTTTGTTTGTTTGTTTGTTTTGGAATGGGATGAGTTCCCTTTCTCCTTTGGCATTGGCTCATTTGGGCAAGATAGGGAACTGGATAATCAAAAAAAGACAGGTTCCCACCACAGACTCACTCCAGTAGGAGATTTGAAAGTCCTTTTGAATAGCACCCTTGGGCAGGGTGGAAGGTGGGGTGAAATCCCACTGCAGGTTTTTTTATACTCTTTGCTCTTTGACTCTTGGGGGCACTGCCCAGCTCCCAAATAAATACATGAAGACTTATCCTTATTTATGAATGCCTGGCCTTAGCTTGACTTGTTTCTAGACAGTTTTTTCTAACTTAAATTATTCCATCTACCTTTTGCCTCTGGGCTTTTACTTTTTTCTTTTTTATATTGCTTTCTTTCCTTCTTATTCCATGGCTGGTAGAACGGCTGTATGGCTGGGTGGTTGGGTGGTTGGGTGGCCAGGTAGCCGGCCCCTGGTGTCCTCTCTCCTTCTCCTTTTCTCTCTCCTCCTCTCTTTCTCTCCTTCTATTTATTTTCTCTGCTGGCAGCCCTGCCTATCCCTCTCCTGCTTAGCTATTGGCCGTTCTGCTCTTTATTGGACCAATCAGGTGTTTTAGAGAGGCAAAGTAACACAGCTTCACAGAGTTAAACAAATGCAACATAAAAAATGCAACACATCTTTACATCATTAACCAAATATTCCACAGAATAAATGAATGTAACACATCTTAAAATAATATTCCACAGCATCCCACCAAGTCTTTGTTTCAGGTGTGTGTGTTGGGGGGGGGCAGGGGCATGCAGGAAGTCAGCCATCTTAAATATAAGTGAAAAGTACATTAATCTGCCTAGAGCTTCTTTCCATCTATCTGCCTAGCAGAGCTCTATCTGACTCTTCTTCCCTCAAAGTGGAATCTCAAAGTAATTCCAGTTTTCATCATGCATAGGGAAGCCGAACACTTTTAAAACACTTATTAGCCTTTGTATTTCTTATTTTGAGAACTGTCAGCTTATTGAACTATCAGTCCATTTACTGAGTGACTGTTTTGTTTCCTTGGTGTTTAATTTTTTAGCTCTTTATAAATCCTGGGTGTTCTCCCCCTACCTGAAGTATAGCTAGTGAAGATTTTCTTCCCTTCTGCAGCCTGTTTGCTCTCGTTCTGTGACAGACTTCTCCTGGAGACATTTGAACAAACGTCTACTCACCGCAGAGAGGGAACCAATGACAGACCAAAGTACAGAAGCCACCAAAGTCCAACTTGTTGAACCAATGAGTTTTGTTGGGGTTACTTACAGGAATATGGGCATGGGGCTACCTACAGGAGCAGGGATGACTCACAGACAGGGCTGCATCACCAGAGCCCACCCCAGCATGGATGAGAGCTCACAAACCTGGGACTCTGGAGCACACTGCACAGCCTTCAACAGGCTGGAGAGTGTCCTTCCAGATGCCTCAGCTGGTCTGAGCCTCTTGCAGGCAGCTTGGCTGCTCTGTTTCTTCTAGACAGTTTAGCTGGCCTCTCCTTCTCCCAGGTTGTGTGGCTGATCACAGAGTCTTTTCAACTTGGCTTGTCTGAGAGTGACTCTCAGAGTCTATACTGCTATATACACTTAGAAGAGAGGAGCCTCGTGAATCTAGTCAGTTTCAGGGACTTCCTGAAACCATTTAATGGGGCTTCCCCAGAGGATGGAGAGTTTCTTCTCCACCTTAGAACATCATGCTGTTTCACCTTCTTGTAAACATTTGGTATATAAACATACCCAAAAATATCCTGCTGCTTCACTTCCCTTTACAGCCTACATCTTAAGAAGTTTCCTTCCAAGATGGAAGGCTTCAACATCAGAGGAAACTGCTACCTAAACAGCCAGGCTGATAGTTTCTTTTGCTTTGTAGAAACTTTTTAATTTTACACAATCCCATTTGTTGGTTCTTGAGGCTAGTTTCTGCTTGGGATCATTTTTTAGCAGACAGTCTTTGTAAGAACTTCACAAAATACAAGTCACTTCACAAATCCGCAAGTCATTTCCACAGCGACCATGCTAATTTTCTTTGTACTGTTCCACTTTTAGCATAGTATATGTGATGCCCGAGGAGGCATATTACTGAATATGTCTCCAGCATCAACTCTACAAAACAAAACGAAAAGCCGCAACTCTGCCAAACATGCTGTAACCAAAAGCAAACAGAAAACCAGAGTACACGGATCAAGGCTGAGAGCTGAGATGTGAGATGAGTAGACAAGAGAGAAGAGTGCAGATAAAATGTTAATTGGGATGAAGGGGAGAACTCTCTTTCCCTGACTCCTCCCCTTCCTCCTCCTCCTCCCTTCACTCCTCTCCCTCTGCTACCACTTCTACCACCACTGAAAGCAACAGCATTTTCTTCCTTCAGGTCCAGATCGTCCTATCAGGAAATCTCCTCCTCTTCCGGGCTTCTCATCTGAGCTGCACAGGCCCCATGATTGAGGGTGCTGATTTGGGTTCTACAACTCACGATGGCTGATCTTGGTTGTCATCTTGACTACACCTGGACTCCACTAGAACCCGAGCACCTGGGCATGTGTGTGAGTGATTTCCCCTATTGGATCATTTAAGGAGAGAAGACCAACCCTAAATCTCGGCCACACATTCTGGTGGCAGCCTATATAAGAGCACATGGAAAAAAGAAACGTTTGCTTTCGCCTGCTCGCCCTCGCTCTCACTGGCAAGTTTATCCACCCTGTGGCTGAGGCATCCCTCCACTGGTGTAAGAACCTCCTTCTTCGGGATCCAGCATAGATTGAAGAATGGCGGTTAGCTAGGAATTCCCAGGACTCTACACCAGATTGGGACTGCTGAGACATATAGATTGAACAACTGCCAGATCTTTGGCCTTCCAGTCAGGAGATGGCCATTTTACACTACTAAGACCACAGCCTATAAGTCAACCCAGTATGTGTGTGTGTCCCCTTACCTCACTTTATGACTGTCTCAACACCCCAAGACTGATGTCAACAACTATTTTGCATAAGGAGACTCAAAGGCTTAGAGAAATTGAGTGACTTGTTCAACGTCATGCAGGACTGGAACCAAGTCTTCCTGACTTCGGAGGTCTCATACTATCTACAAAAGCATAAACTCTGAAATCTTTTACAAGGGTGAATGTGGTGGTTTGAATAAGAATGGCCCCCATAGGCTCATGTATTTGAATGCTTAGTCAACAGGGAGTGGGACTATTTGAAAAAAATTAGGAGGTGTGTGTGGCCTTGCTGAAGGAAGTGTGTCACTAGGGGTGGGCTTTGAGGCTTCAAAATTCATGCTCTGCTCAATCTCTCTCTCTTTCTTTCTCTCTCTCTCTCTCTCTCTCTCTCTCTCTCTCCCAAGCCTATGGATCAGTATGTAGCTCTCAGCTACTTTTCCAGCACCATGCTTGCCTGCTGCCATGGTTTCTGCCATGATGATAGTAGACTAAACCTCTGAAACTAGGTAGGTGCCCATGCTCCAGTAGATGGCTCTGCACCCATGAACATACAGACAACTGACTGGACTCAGTGGGAGACAGTGAGACACAGTGAGAGAGGAGGAACTGGGGGCAAATTTGATGGAAACACATTGCACACATGTGTAGGAGGCACAGAGTCCTTGTGTTCACAGATAAGCACTCTGGAGACCAGGAACGTTAAACATACGGTGTGGTCTCTTCAAGGGCAAAGATGTATAGCCTGTTTTCCACCCAGAAGGCCAGAAGTGGATGTGATTAACAGCCTGGTGACCTTTAACACAGGATCCTCCCCCAGACCCTTATCATGAGCTTCTTTTTCTCAGTCAATCTACAGAACCTATCTTTATGGAAGCTGTCACATGTACTTTACAAAGAGTTTCAGCATAGTCATTCCTTAAGCTTTGTTGTGCACATAGGATTGAGATATTTATTAACAGGAAAATTTTCACCAAATTGTGCTGTGCTTAAATATGCCTGAAATAAACTACCCAGTATCTGACTCCCAAAGTTTGAACCAACACCAGCTACTGAGTCGTGTTGAACCGAGCTACCTTTTTGCCTCCCATGCTGGCCATGGTGGCTGCAGAGACCCTGGCACACATGTATGGAATAAAGGCATTTTTAAAAGAGAAAGGGTCAGCCTGGCTCCTTATTGCTCTGACTTCCGTCTCTATGTGCTCCCTTCTGTCTACCACGCCCCTCTGCTGTGACAACCTCTGCTGTGTAGTCCTTCCCAGGGCCCAGACAGTGAAACACATACCCTAGAGCCCCCAGAATTATGGGCTAAATAAACCTGTTTTTATTGACCAAGTTACCCAGCCTAGATATTTTGTTACAGCAATGAAAAACTGTAGTCATATACTCATCTAGAATCCTTTTCTACTCTATCTTCTTTTAAAACCTACATACAGGGCTGGAGAGATGGTTCAGAGGTTTAAGAGCCCTGACTGCTCTTCCAAAAGTCCTGAGTTCAATTCCCAGCTACCACATGGTCCCTCACAACCCCCTGTAATGAGAGCTGGTGCCCTCTTCTAGCCTGCAGGGATACATGTAGGTAGAACATCACATAGATATAATAAATAAATCTTAAAAAAAAAAAAAAAAAACAACCTACGTACAGTTTCTCCCCACCTAGGACTAAGCTTCCCCATATGTTCCTCATTTTGGGGGCCTTTTCTATTTCCACAGATGAGTCTTTAACAAATCAGAAGACAATTTGTTCTCATAGGTAAAGCACAGTTTATTCATTAATGTCAGTCAGTACAATATGCACTACAGTACACCATGAGGTACACAGCATAGGCCTGGGAGAAGCCACTTCACAATAAATTAGAGGAGCTGTGTGTTTCTCCTACGACAGCATCCGGGATCTTTCAACAGCCACACGTTGCTATAAATACCACAGCTGCCAACTCGGCTATTTTCAGGTGGATCAGAGAGCCGAGACCTCAGTCAGCAGCTGAGAGACACTCAAACCCCAATTTTTCCAGTGAGGCTCCAGCCCAGACGAGAGAATTCCTTCCACAGCAGCAATTTCCAATAAAAGACCCCCATTTTAGATAATTATGGGGGCTTTCCACATCTCTCTCCTTTTCAAAGTTAGCTGTTGACCACTGAGAAAGAGGAGGGGGAGGCCAGGAGGGAGAGGGCGGGAGCTCAAGGTGAATTGTGTATCCCTAAATAATCAGACAAGGCACTTGGTGTCAAGCCTCAGAAGTCTCTCGATGATTCTGGTCAATCCAGGCTAAAGTGATGTCTAGCTCTCCTAGAGACTTAAGGGCAGCAGATGAGACCTCCAGCTAAAACAAACAAACAAACAAACAAATAAATAAAACTTTAAAAGGGCATCCTGAGGTCCTATCTGCCTGTGCAAAGTCTGTATATTAGAGCCCATATTCTGAGCCCTACGCAGTTTTACTTTTTATTTACCAAACCTTTTGCACAGCACACAGAATCAAAACTTATTTTCCTCATAGCTTAGCACCCCCAACACACACACAAACAAGCAATTTCAATCATTTCAGCTCCTTGTATACAATTTTTAAAGTCCCTCATTCCTTTCCCCTCCTTTTCACAGGAAATATTAGCCTTGCCGGCCAGGTCTTCATGATTTTCTATTTATATCAGTTCAATTTAATCATTCTTGCTTCGTAGGAAGCCTTATTCTCTTCGGTGCGCTCCAGTGAGTAAGGAGAACATGCGGCCCCTTCCTGACATGCCAAAGCACTGAGGCCCCAAAGGGTGTCTACCCAAACATCACACATCCAGCGACAGAATCAGACCTAGCACGTAATCCCTGACATAGTCCACGTCCTTCTGTGCTACCTGGAGATGGTAGGAGCTACTCAGCACGGGCCTGTGTCCTAGCTCTACCAAGCAGCTGCAGAATGAGCTCAGTCAACTCATATAACCTATTTGTGCTTCATTTCCTAATTTACCAGCGCAGTTTGTACTCAGAGCCTTGCTGTGAAGGGTCAGTGTGGCAACACTCCAGGGGTCCAGGGACACTGTCTGGCTCACAGTACAAACCCCTTGAATCTTCACTCTCCCTACATCACCACTTAATAAAGCCTGTCCCCCACAAAAGCCACGCTCCGAAACAGTCCTAACCTCTTTGCTCTTCAATGCGCTGGCATCATTTGAGAGTGCCAAGAATGAGGAACTTATGTTTCACCATAGAACTACTGTATTTCAATCAAATCTGCAGATGGCACACCCTGGTAACCCTCCTGCATCAACACCCATGTGAGAAGTACCAGTGTGCAGGATGCCAAGGGTCCTGACCGCAAACCACTCTATGTGTTGTGTGGCATGGGTAACAGCTTCAGATTCACTGGGGATCATTGCTCCTTCTGTACAATCATATCTTACATAGGCCAGGCCTGATGTGAAGGTGTAAGAAAACAGGAGAGGACCAGGGAACTGCCCAATGACCTACAGCATTTTGCAGACATCAGCTTGGATGGGCCTTCAATGAAGACTGGTGGAAAGAATAAGTGATTTTGCATGGAGAGAAGGCTGAAATATCAGTACTCTCTCAACCATCTTGTTTTCTGTCTTCCCTATACTCTCCCCAGACCTCACCTGATCGTAGTTGTCGTGGATGATTCTGGTTGCGTTGGTGGCTTCCTGACTGCAGTGACATTGACTGCGGGCCTGCTGGGACACAATGAGAGCGGCACACGTTAAAGGACCTCCTCCTACAGGCCCCTCCTCCCTACACGCCCCTCCTCCCTACACGCCCCTCCTCCCTAGTCAGGTAAAAAAGCTTAGAAGACAGCTGGGAGAGACTAGAGTCTGTGAAGAAAGTCTGCATTTTACCCTGGCTTCTGCTCCTTCTGCATCTGCAGTCAACCGGGTGGTTGGCACCAGAAGAGCAAGCACCAGGTCTACCTTGTCACAATGCTGAATGCAACACCCCACAAAGTTAACTAATTGAGTAAATACATCCATTTGATTGCATGATTGTAGGTTTTAAAGCAGGACAGGGAGCAGTACCCTTTTTGTTTGTTTGTTTTGTTTTGTTTTGTTTTGTTTTTTCGAGACAGGGTTTCTCTGTGTAGCTTTGCGCCTTTCCTGGAACTCGCTTTGTAGACCAGGCTGGCCTCGAACTCACAGAGATCCGCCTGCCTCTGCCTCCCGAGTGCTGGGATTAAAGCGTGCGCCACCACCGCCCGGCCCTTTTTTTTTTTTTTTTTTTTTAAGGTTTATATATTTTATGTATAAGTACATACTCTATCTACATGTACACCTGCATGCCAGAAGAGGGCATAGATCCCATCCTAGATAACAGTGGGCCACCATGTGGTTGCTGGGAATTGAACTCAGGACCTCGGAAGAGCTGCCAATGCTCTTAACTGCTGAGCCATCTCTCCAGTCCCAGGGACCGGCACCTTTTCTAACAGAAGTTTTGAATCTGAGACAAAGAAGGAAGCCGCCACCTGCCACAGAGGAACCACACCACACAGGAACTCATCGACAGCCATTAGGCTGGAGATGATGGTTTCTCTTAGCCTGAGTTTTGGTTGGTGATTTTTGCTTTTGTCTCTGTTTGATTTTAATAAGTGAAGGTGAACTTACAGGTGACCCTTGGAGATGGGCCTTACCATATGACTTCCCAGATATGTCTTAGTGGGGAAATTCCAAAGGGTCAGAAACAGGAAGTCCAGAGGTGTGCTTCCGGTCAGAATGCAACCCTTGGTACGTCCCTCTGAGGGGCTACTACACTCTTAGGAGATGCTCTGGCATCCGCTGGTCACTCCATGAGGGGACCTATCTGACGAGGGGTCAGCAGGCCCCTGAGGCTGGTAAAACCAATCGCAAAGTCTTGAAGGACACAGAAGCGAACAGCAGGACAAGAATGCCCTGGCTCCCCAAGCCCCGGGCTCCTTCTGGACAGATGGGAGCAGCCTGCTTGGAATTCGGCCGCACCGACTTACACATTGCTCCAGAGTTCTCTGCATGGAGAGGAAAGAGTTGGCAATGCCGCTGATTCTCCTCATGACCTCGGGGCTTGTCTCCTGATGGTCTTTGAACACCCTGTCTCTGTAGAAGGTCAGGAGGTGGCTGGTCACGCAGCAGACATCTACAGGCTACAGACACAAATTAGAGCATGCCCCAGAGGCCCTCTGTCCTGGCACTTAAGAGAAAAGGGACAAGAAGTCAAAGAACAAAACGTTCTTTTCCAGAATTCAGGGTATTCTTCCACACTTCCCACAGTCAAGGTACCTATAGCCAGGAGATATATTATCGAAGAGTAGGGCTTGGAATCCCATCACAGACAAGGATTCTCACCACAGCATCCCCAGCACAATATCAGGAAGTTCTTAAATCCCTTCAAGAACCAGGTGCCTCCTTTATGAGACAGTTTGCATCCCATAAACCAAGACTGTCAGCTCTGTCCAGCAACATCCTCGGCTCCTGGATACCAGGTATCATACCAGTCATGACCAATATATTCATCCTGACCATTGAGCCCTGAACCACACACACTACTGGGCTCCCTCGAAGTTTCTCCCCTTAAACCTGTGGGGACGGGGGGGGTGCTGAAATTTGCAAGAGTGGAGACTGGCAGCCACATCTGGGGAGATCAGAGGACTGCAATGGAAAGCAGATGCCTCCAAGACAAGACTCCAGATGCTCAAAGCCCAGCCCAGAGAAGCAGTGGACAGCTGCCTTCTAGCAATTTGCACTCTGCAGGCCTAAGGGAGTAAGTACTGCAGAAGATTTACAGCCCAGCCTCTAGCCCAAGGGCAGCTTTTCCTAGACGGTGGCAGACTAATTGAAAGGCAGGATCTCTTCCCCTGCTCTCACTGGGCCCCTGAGCCAGAGGGAAAGTGGCACACCTCTATGTTATTAAAGACTGTGGCACTGGGTTGGGGATTTAGCTCAGTGGTAGAGCGCTTGCCTAGCAAGTGCAAGGCCCTGGGTTCGATCATCAGCTCTGGGGGAAAAAGAAAAAAAAAAAAGACTGTGGCATAAAAAAAAAAAGAACCCATGAGAAAGAGAGAGAGAGAGAAAGAGAGAGAGAGGAAGGAAGGAAGGAGAGGAGGGAGGAAGAAAATAAGAGAGAGAAAGAAGGAGGGAGGGAAGGTAGTTTGGTTCAGCAGTCCACTACGAACTTGTGACTAAGGCCAAGAACCTGAGTTCCACCCTCAAAACCCAAATGAAGGAAGAGAGAACTAACACCTGAAAGTCTCTCTCTCTCTCTCTCTCTCTCTCTCTCTCTCTCTCTCTCTCTCTCTCTCACACACACACACACACACACACACACACACACACACACACACACAAATAATGAATAATTTTAAAAGAGAAAAGAAATGGGGCATTGGGGAGAGAAGAAGGCAGGAGATGTAGTCAAAATCCTCATTCACTGGCTCCCTTCCTTCCTCCACGTCAGCTAGTTCTCAAGCTCAAGAGAAGGAGGAATCCGAACACAGAGGCAGAAACTGGAAGGGGGTGTCCTATCCTGACTTGGTCATTGACTCCTCATCCCCGCCCCTTCGAAGTCTCAATTCCTCATAGAAACATACTTTTCGTTTGTCAAGTAGGAACTCAACAACAGAAAATGGAGATCATTTGTAGAATAGGTCCAGAGGTCAAAACGGTTTTTCATTTGTTTAATTTGCTTTGCTTTTTGAGACAGGTTCTTGATAACCACGAACTGGAAATGCCAGAAAAAAAGCCTAACCTGTGGTGAAGACTCTCCAAGGCTGACTAACGAGAACTTGTGTGGTTGCGGAGAGCCGTAACATTGCCTATCCAGAGCCAAATGATCTCGGGCTGTCTTGAACCACCTCAATAGCTGCTCACCTCTCTGTCTGACCTAGCAAGTGTGACTAACAGGAGAAACTCTTTGGAATATACTAACAGACCACTAGTGTCTCCAGAGTTAAGGGTGTCATCAGATCGCATCTGAGGTCAATAGCAGATTCTCCACAATTTGCTGTAACCTGCATTATGACCTTCCTGCCTTGTGTTCCCACCAATGCATTTTCAAATGCCTTCATCTATGACTGTCTTGTGTTCTATTACCGTACAAACTTCACGATACTAAAGCTGTCTTTGGTGTAATCTAGATTCCAGGCTGTAGTCGCTCATATTTGACTATAGAACCAACCATCACTTATTCCCTTTGAACTGAAAGTTGGGCTTGTGCATCAACATAGCCCTGGCGGGCCTGGAACTCACAAAGTTGAACAGTCTGGCATGTAATGATCAAACGTGTAACGATCCTCCTGCCTCTGTCTCCCAAGCGCTGGGAGTACAAGCATGTCCCCCCACACCTGGCTAAGCGATCACTCTAAATGCACCTCACAGGTTCTTTCGTAAAGCCAGGAATCAGCCGGCCAGCTGCTGGCTGGTAACACCCTTGGTGGAGAACGGGCCCAGCATCCCTCCTGGCCTTCCCACCTTCTTGTCACTGGAAAGCACACTCCCAGACTTTCTACAGTAGTTCTGTGATAAGACTTTTATCCCAAAAGTCTCCTCGGCCTTTCTGTTGTCCTCGTCAGAAAGCCAAGGCTCAGTCTGGTCCCAAAGGTAGCTGTCCCTCCCCGCCTCCTACCCTAGTCTGCACATCCTTTGCATCCTAAACCCGCTTGCCTCACTGTCCCGATCACACAGGCTTGCCTTCGATGGTGTCACACCCACGCTCCCCTGTGTCTTAAACCTTCACTCCGGTTTTGGTGTTTGATTGTTCGTTGATTTTCCTTTCTCCCTCTGGAATCTTCCAAAAACAATCTCCAAGCCACTGAATTCCTGTCCCATCGGAGGCCCTGATACTTCTGTCACCCTCTGGGGAAGTCTCACTTCTTCGGTCACGCCCGTGAGTTCAAAGTCACTGGGGTACCAGCCCAAACTGCTCAGACAAGCCTGGAGCATTAAGAGTGTACTGGGCAGGGATTTGTTTCTTAGCACAAAACCGTTAAGAAGTAGGACACAAGCCAACTGGTACCTTAATGCTCCTCAGATTCTCCAGTGTGGACAGGATGGTGACATTTTGGAAGGTGTCTTTAGTTTGCTGTGGAGAACAGGACAGACATCAATGAGAACTCTCCACTTTCTCAGGATACCTCACAAGCAACAGGAAGGAACTTGGCCTTTCAGGTCAAGATGTAAGATAAGGCATACCCATTCCTTCAGACAAACCATGCTCACCAGGGCTCTTTTGATTTCCTGGAAACTCTTTTCTATAAGGCGCATGTCCACAGAAATCAGACATCTCCTGAGGCTGCGGGTGTGCACGGAGCAGAGAATAAGTGCCATGCCCAGGAGCCAGCAAGAAACGCACTGGGCCTTCATGTCCTGCCGCAAGGATAGAAATCTGTTGTCCGCCTAGACTGCAGAGCCAAGAAAATCAAAACCTCGCATGCTCCTCCTGGGGACCTCGTGGCAGAGCAAAAAAGAAGACTCAGCCCTCGGCCTTGGGGAGCTTCAAAGCCTGGCATCTCCTTTTGTGGTTTCCTTGAATAATTGACTATGACCACCACCTCCCCACACACACACACACACACCCTCAGCAGGCTCCCACCGCAGTGTGTATCACGCTGTACTCTGACTCAACTCTTCATCAACTGGGGTGAAAAATCTTGTTTCTAATAAACCGAATAAGGGGAACAGATTGGGCAACAGCTCTGAAAAACCATAAAAGCCCACTGGCTTTTCCGTGTTTGCTTCCGAAGGAAGCGGCACCTTTTATGAAAACCCTAGTGCATATCTGCCTAAAATCGTGTTTGGAGCTAAGTGTGTACAGAGGCACGTCACACATCTCTGTGCAGCCTAGGATCTGTCTTCGGCACCCTCCAAAGTAGCACAAGCTACACAAAGAGATAAACCTTACAATGGCATATGATCTGCCCTGCCCTCTACCTTCTGCCCCCTACCTAGTGTGAGCCTTACCACTGAGGGCCCCCCTTTCCTGCTGTGTGTGCAGAGGCCAATGAGTAGGAGGGCCCCCAAACACAACCAGCAGCTGGGGAGTCCTAGTGCACTTGCTTCTAGACCCTCACTATGGTTCTTGGGGCTGTAATCATGAATGGGCTATATATGAATGGGAGCCACACTGCCCCACTTCCCATCACCACAGACCACATCTTCCTGGGATCCCTAGGAATTCATTTCTAGGCTCCTTGCCTAGAAAGCCAAGAAACAGCATGCCCAAGCCTTCTGTTAACATGCATCCTTCCCAGAACACCAGCAGGTGTATACTGAGACCCCCGGATGACAGACAGTACTCCCTACAGAGCTTGATTTTCTAATTCTCCAGCCAAACAAGGAACTAGACTCCATTGGCAAGGGAAGTTGGTCGGCATCACCCCTCTCCTAACTCTGCTCCTTCTAAAAAAAGAGTCCAGACATCTTGGCCAATTCAGGTAACAGCGGGAGGCAACACTTGTCCTACACCGCAGGCGTGGTGGACAGTGTATGAAATATTTTGCATAATTACCTTACTTCCTGTGACACCCACCCCTAAGAAGATTTGTTTCTATCCACATTTTGCCAAGGAGGGAACTAAGAATTAGGATAATGAAATAGGTTGCCAGAGCCGAAGTGGGCAGCTGACCTCTGGGCTCACTCCTTATGGCTAAGCCTCGCACTTACAAATCAATCTCTCCCCTGCATGCATATCCATCTCTCCTGGAGACCACAGCTTTACACCAGACCAAAAAACCATTTCTGATCAGGTCCCACTGAATCAGGACTGTGCTTTGCATTTAAAAAGATAATTAATACTGCAAAAAGTGAAGTTCCTGGAATGAAAAAGGTGTAATAAAGATATTTGATTTCCTTATGCTCTATTCTGTCCTTTATCCTTTCTTTTTTCCATTTCCTTTTGTTAAAAAGAAGGTACCAGAAAATTCACACGCACACACTGGAGTACTTCTCCACATTCCACAAAAAACCTCAGCACCCTGGATAACACAGGTCATGCACAACGCTAACCCCCGTCATATTAAATGAAGCTCCTGATGGCCCATGAGAGACTCACCTCTTCTGGAGTCTCCTGCCACAATGGAGCCGTCCCTCTCCGTGCTCTTTGCCATTTGGAAAGGGCTGCTTACTTTTATGCTGTGGATTAGAGGAAATGCTGTCAAGGTTTACTGGGTGGGTCCACCTTCAGGAGATTTTCCCCCCTCATTTCTTTAATTGTTTTCTTTTCTTTCTTTTTCTTTGTGATACAGCTGATTAATCATTATTAAGAAATGCCTTGTTTTTTCTGAGTTTTGACACACAGCTTCTGGGAAAAATAAACTCCTCATCACCATGCAAATGAGAATTACTTGCAATTTTGTGTTTATGGAGAAGAATCCAAGTTAGGTCACTTTCCGAGGAGCTGTGACATGTCATAAACTGTACCCTGAAGGCACAGTCAGGAAAGTCCTGTGTGGATGGCCTGGCTTGGTCAGCAGCCAGCTTCGTGAGAGTCTGCAGGTCCTCTGGCACAAGCCATCTCCCTGATGTCTCACACAGTTTCCAAGGACCTACCACATGCCAGGCTTCTACATGCATTACTTCATTTAACTTCATGGGAATCCAATCTTTTTCCTCCTGTAGGCAAATGATTTCTGTCTTCTCTTTCCCCTTGGTCTTGTCCCTTGGAAGGACCCTTTCATTCTTGAATGATGGAAAGAGAAATGAGAGTGAGCAGGACAGGGCCTTAAGAGAAATTTGTGGCAGAGCTGGGAACAGAACTTAGGATCCTTAGGATAAAGGGGGCAGAAGACCCTTTATCCAAGTTACTTTCTTATTTATTACAACTCTCCATCATGAAGTTTTCCAGGGGTCAGGGTTATAAGTCACAGAAAAACAGCATATAATCGTGTCCTCCCAAGACAGTCATATTCCCTTGGGGACATGGCCTCTGGTAGGCTGCCCATGGCCCCCAGTAGATGGACCCACTCCCAAGCACATATGGGCAACAGTAATTGGACTCAGAAGGTTATTAGTAATCAACAGAAAAGAAGAAAAGGAGGACTAAAGCTGGGAAGGAGATGGGGTGGAGGCACTAGGGGGTGTTGGAGGGAGGTAGTGGGGGATGGACATATTCAAAATGCATTGTACAAAAAATTTCAAAGAATAGATAAAAAGATGATTTTAAAAAACTAATATCCTACCAGGCTGTGATACCTTTAATCCCAGCGCTTGGGAGGCAAGAGGCAGGCAGATCTTTGAGTTCAAGGCCAGCCTGGTCTGCAGATTGAGTTCCAGGATAGCCAAGGTTACAGAGAGAAACCCTGTCTTAAAAAAACTAAAAACAAAGCAAATAAACAGAAGAACTAGTTTCCTCCCCCAAGTGACTCTGGGATGGGGTTTAATCAAAGAACAACCCCCCATACATGCACACAGGGTGGACACAGAGCCCTACTCCGGCTACCAGGCTAAGGAGACAAGGAGTAGATAGGGAACTGGAAGAGAAGAGAATCAGATGAACAGAGGCTTTGGTGGGCTTCACGAGAAATGAACCCCAGAATCTTGAAGTCTGTTTCTAGCATCTTGAATTTCATTCAGTATGGCATGCTGGGAGAAGCTGTAGGCTATTGTGGCTCACAGTGTAGCCCTGGAACTAAACCCAAGCTTTCCCAATTCTCTGGGAAGCACGAACTGCTGAAAACCTCACAGACGCTCCATAAAATGGGTAAAATTAACGTTGGGGACTCAAATGAGCTAATGGTCCTGGCCTGTATCATAGTAAATACAAGTAGTATTTACTATTCTATAAATAGTCAGTAACAAATAGTATTTACTCTATGCTATGCCACAAGAGAAAGACAGGACCCTCCATCAATATTTGACAAGTGTGTCTGCTCCTTCTGGAAAGGGAGATATGAACAGCTGTGCGTTCACATCTCCTGGGTGATGTGGGGAAATGGGTGGGAGCATCCAGCTCAGCTGCCTGGCTCAGAGCCCAAAGCCACATGTGAGAAGATTGCAACACGACCATGCAAAGTCTTACTCCACATTCACTACAGTGATCCGGCTTTCATTTCAGGCCCAGGATGCCACACTAGGAAGCTTTCAGAAGAAAGGAAATGTGTGTGGTGTCTGTAATGCCCTTGTAGCACGCAATGTCAGAGTGGCTGTGACTGGGACACTAGCCACTCTCTCTTCATGCTTGTTGGTTCCTCTATACAGATAGTGCTTACCAAGGAATCCCCATGCAGACCTGGTGTGGAGAGTAGATAATTAGATGTTAGCCCTCAATACAAAGGCCGGGCTACAATAAGCAATTCAAAGGTGTTACTAATGTATTTCTTTTTGAGGCAGGGCCTTACTACATAGCACAGTTTGACCTCAAACTTTCGATCCTCCTGCCTCAGGTTCCCAAATACTGGGATTACAAGTGTGCACCATTATGCCTAGCTTGCTATTAACTCTACAGTTCCACTTGAATCCCTAAATTGAGAGGAAAGGGAACAATAAGAAGTGGTTTCTCTCTATCCTAAGCTTTGCTGTCTAACATTTAGTATTTAAAAAATAAAATATAGCCGGGCGGTGGTGGCGCACGCCTTTAATCCCAGCACTCGGGAGGCAGAGCCAGGTGGATCTCTGTGAGTTCGAGGCCAGCCTGGGCTACCAAGTGAGTTCCAGGAAAGGCACAAAGCTACACAGGGAAACCCTGTCTCGAAAAACCAAAAACAAACAAACAAATAAATGAACGAACAAACAAACAAACAAATAAATAAATAAAACATAGCTTGAGATAGAATGGTATCCTTTCCGGAACTGCAGTCAAATTGTGAATGTGATTATAGACACAGAGGCACAGGTAGCCTTGAAATGGGGGCATCTAGACCCAGCTGAGCCACCATTTCAAGACTAGGGCTCAATTTTCCATTTGTGCTGCACATGGTGGTGTATGCCTGCAATCCCAGAACTCAGGAGTCAGGTGGGGAGGATTATTTCATGTTCCTGAGCAGCCTGGGTTACAAAGTGAGACTCTTTTCAAAAAGTTTCATTTATCGCTAGAGAGGTTCCCAGAAATCCACAAAGATACCTCCACTATAGACTACTGGCAATGGTTGAGAGAGTGCCTGAGCTGACCTACTCTGGTGATCGGATGGCCGAACACCCTAACTGTCATGATAGAACCCTCATCCAGTGACTGATGGAAGCAGATGCAGAGAGTCCAATTGGCGAGAGAGAGGAGGGATTATATGAGCAAGAGATATAGAGACCATGATTGGAAAAAGCACAGGGACAAATAGCCAAACTAGTGGAAACACATGAAGTCTGAACCAATAGCTGAGGAGCCCCCATGGATCTGGACCAGGCCCTCTAGATAAGTGAGACAGTTGAATAGCTTGAACTGTTTAGGAGGACCCTAGGCAGTGGGACCGGGACCTGTCCTTGGTGCATGCATGAGCTGGCTTTTTGGAACCTAGGGCCTATGCTGGGACACTTTGCTCAGCCTTGGTACAGGGAGGAGGGGACTGGACCTGCCTCAACTGAATCTACCAGACTGGGCTGACTCCCCAGGGGAGACCTTGCCCTGGAGGAGGTGGGAAATGGGGAGTGGATTGGGGGGGGAAGGCTGGAGGGTGGGTGGAGGGAGGACAGGGGAATCTGTGGCTGATATGTAAAATTCAATTAATTATAAAATAAAAATATTTTTTAAAGTTTCATTTATCAAAACAGGGAAGCAATAAGACTGTGGAGGGTGACCAAGAAGCTAGAACCAAGAATACGCCAAGTCTGACAGGTACTTTGGCGTCTTTCAGGAATCCCAGTCCTCCATCCCCACCCCGACTTCACTCTAGCTGCATGAATCACCCGTGTTGGAGCCTCGTCAAGTTCTTGTCCATGAAAGAGCGTGTCCACCCCCAAGTGCAGGTCCTAGCAGGCCCCCCACTCTCCCTGGGAATGGGATTCCGTGGAATTGAGAGATAGATGGTCTTGTTCCAAGATTGGGATGAGCTGGATCAGGTCCACTACGGAAATAATTTTGGTTAAAGCTGAGGAAGAACCCATTATGAACACTAGAAAACACTAGAAGGTGTGATGGAAAAAAAGAAGCCTATAAAAGAAAAAGATGGTATTGTTGGCACCGATGGGTGAAAATTCCACTTGGGATGCAAATAAGGACCTAAAGAACAAATGAACTGAATGTTGTGGTCCATGCCCTTAATCCCAATATTTCGGGAGACAGAGGTTGGTGGATCTCTGAGTTCGAGGCCAGGTTGATCTACATAGTGAGTTCCAAGCTTGCACAGTGAGACCCTTTCTCAAAAAAAAAGTGGGGGGGGCAAAATTATAAAATGTATAAAGGTCTTGGTAACTATACACGGATCATAACTATCCTTTGAATTGTAGATAACTTTGAAAGTAATATTTTTAAGATAAATTTTGGCAGACCAGATATAGTAACACACTTTTAATCCCAGTTCTTGGGAGGTAGAGGCAGGTGGCTCTCTGTGAGTTCAAGGCTAGCCTGGTCTACAGAGTGAGTTCCAGGACAGCCAGGGATACATAGTGAGACCCTATTTAAAAAAAAAAAAAAAAATCAACCCACAAAAAAGAAAAATTCGGGAGCTAGAGAGATGGCTCATCACCCACATGGTAGCTCATACACATTTAAACTTCCCAGGAATCTGACTTCTTCAGGAAACCCAGGCCCACATGTGGTGCACAGATGTACAGGCAGGCAAAACACCCATACACATAATGTTAGGATTCTGTCCCCACTCCAGCCCCACAACTGCACATGTGCAGTTCAGGGGCTAAGCAAGGGGTCTTGTGTCCTGCGTCATCAGTGTGCGCTGCCGATTACTTCCGCATGGTGTGATCACGCAATCAGCACAACTCTCACCTGCGCATGTTGACGGGAACCCTTAAAGAGCCGGACACAGACTCTCCCCTCTCTGTTCTCTCCCCCCACTATCTCTTCTCTGTTCTCTCTCTCTCTCTCTCTCTCTCTCTCTCTCTCTCTCTCTCTCTCTCTCTGTCTCTCTCTCTCTGTCTCTCTCTCTGTCTCTCTCTCTCTGTCTCTCTCTCTCTCTCTGTCTCTCTCTCTCTCTGTCTCTCTCTCTCTCTGTCTCTCTCTCTCTCTGTCTCTCTCTCTCTCTGTCTCTCTCTCTCTCTTCTCTCTCTCTCTCTCTCTCTCTCTCTCTCTCTCTCTCTCTCTCTCTCTCTCTCCTCTCTGCATGTGCTTCTTCCCCAGGTCTGGTTCTTTTATCCCCCACAACACACACACACACACACACACACACACACTTCCTCCTAATAAAGCTCTGATACTGGGTTTTGTCATGGCTCGTGCCTCATGACCTTTCTGCACGGCAACCAGCGCTGCTTACCATTTTTAAAACAACACATAAGATAAAACAACTTCTTTAAAAAGTAAGTTTCCTAGCTCTTGTCAATTTACCCCCCAAAAGGTTTCTCCCAGTTTGGGATTTAGAGATGAGTCAGGCAGGACACCAGAGAACACAGTTCAACCTTCCCCATCCCAGCAATGTGGGGCGGTGAGGGGGGAGGAGCCACCATCTCACACGGTACAGTGAGCCAGTACAGGCGGTTCTCAAAGCCCCTCGGTACTCCCCTCTCATCCCGGAGTCGGGTGGAGTGGAAGGGTCCTTAGAGCTGTGGGGACCTGGAGCTGGTTCCGTGGAGGAAATGATGTCCCTGTCCCCGCCGAGCTGTTCTGACTTGTGTTTAGTCAGGAAGCTGGATAGCTTGAGGAAATCTCACCTGGGCACACCCAGGTGAGTGAGCAGAGAATGACAAATCCACCTGCCACTCTGCGACGGCGACGTGGACTTCCTTGCTGTTGCTATTGGGCACCGCGTCGGAGCCGGAGACTCTGTCCTCAGCGTCAGAGGCTCCAGTGCCATGAAACAGCCTCCACGGAGATGAACGGAGCCAGGGACAAGGAACAGAAGGGACCATGCCATGCTCAGACAGGTCCCTCCTGCGCTCCAGGGTCACTCACCAGGCTTACTTCCAGCAGCAGGCAACCGCCCTCCCTCCACAGGCAGACTTATTACATTACATACTCAGACTTGGTGTTCCCAGATGGAAAAATCAAATCAAATCAAAGCCTGCTGTCATGGGCCAGGTGAATGACTGTTCTCAAAGCCCTAGCTCCTGACAGAGTGACCTGTCTACCTCCATGCTCCCCTCTCATTCTAGAGTCAGGTGGCATATAAGGTCGCTCAGAGCTGTGTGGGGACCCCCACTCATCCTTCCATGTCCCATTCCCCAGCACGACTCCCAGACTCATCACAATCCTCCGTCTCCTCCCTCCTCTCCCAACGAGTACCACATTCTGCTAGCCTCTCTCACCAGCAAGCTCCCGTCTGGCTTTCCTGACAGTTAAGCATCCATGCAGCTTTAGTGAAGTCTCTCCTGCCTCCCCCGCCCCCTTCCCCTCCTCTCTACCCTCGTTCCCTCGTTCTCTGTCCGGTTTCCATGGGACACATGGTATCCAGGTGATTTTGATTTTCAAACATGCAGATCTCAGAGTCCACATATCTTGGAAGCTCAGAATAAACTGGGCATCCTGTGTTTCCATTTGCTAAATTTGATAGCTTAAACTGGACTTCCCGTTACAAGGGCCAGCATGTAAAGGAGTGCACCCCCCCCCCAGCTCCTGAAACGTGGTGTGCTTGTGGGGTCTCTTTAAAGAAATTAGTTCATAAATGGAAGTACAGCCAGGAATGGGGTCACACACTCACTCCAGCACTTGGGAAGCTAGGACAGAAATCTCAAAAGTCCAAAGCCAGCCTAGTATTTTTTTAAAAAATAGAAGAAGTATAGTATCTGAAACAAAGGCAAAAAAAATATTTATTAGAATGGGAAATGACCACTTTTTTTTTTTTCCGAGACAGGGTTTCTCTGCAGTTTTGGTGCTTGTCCTAGATCTGGCTCTGTAGCCCAGGCTGGCCTCGAACTCACAGAGATCCACCTGCCTCTGCCTCCCGAGTGCTGGGATTATAGGCGTGTGCCACCACCGTCCAGCTACTACTTTTCTTTAAACAATTAACATACAGCACACACACACACACACACACACACACAAATCCAGAAAATTAAACCACTGCTTCTATTAATTACCTGTCTGTCGTCTTTTGGGTTGTTTTTTTCATAAAGATGATTTTTATTGTTATTCTCTATAGGGAAATAGAAAAAATAAGTAAGACTTTTCTATTACAGTCAGTGAAAAGCCGTATTTATTGTTTAAAGTAGGAATAAGTAAAATATGCTATAGGTGTGTGCCCTACAGGTATGAACTCTGATAAATCCTGCTCTCCACGATCCGCACAGTAAAGGGAACATTGAAGATTCACCCGGGACAGCAGAGGCAGCATTTCTGAGTCTGTCTGTGATCGGCTCCCATGCCAACAGTTTTCCAGGTGCCTTGATGAGCAGAAGGCTTTCAGCACGCTTGCCCCAGTGCTAGCCAGCCTGGGTCTCACTTCTCTCCCAGCATCCACGCTTCCCGGAGCCAGCCAGGAGAACCAGCTGTGCTAGGGATGGCTACCAACCACACATAGGTGCGACCCAGCTGTGCAAATATGCTCTCTAAAAAGGCAAGCGCATCCCCCACCCAGCTTCCTTTTAGTCCTCTCTCCCCCATGTCCTGGGGCCCCTCCCATCCTTTCGGGCATGAATAGAAAGGCAACACAGTAGAGGGGTAGAAAGAGGGATGAATTCTGACTAAGACTGAAGTGACTTTCTTTCAGGAGTTGGAAGAGAGCACAGGGCACATGAAGAGCCCACAACTAAACAGTAAGTCCTCCTGTGCACAGGTCCTTTGGCAATGCACTGCATTGATTCATATTTTCCAATGGAAGTTAATGTTATTTTATTTTTGAAACCACAGTATAATTAGAACATTTCTCCCTTCCCTTTCCTCCCTTGAAACCCTCCCATTTACCCATCCCAGCTGTCCTTCAAGTTCATGGCTTCTGTCCCCACTAACGGCTATTGCATGCATATTGTACATACATGTATATGCTTAAAGATAACCTTTACAAAGAGGTGGATGGTTATAGAAGCCACCAGTGGAAAAGCAGCCATTAGTCACTACAGCCTCACTGCCCCTACTCCTAGACCCCAGGGCAACAGCCTTCAGGGTACAGTTTCCTGTGCTGCCGCCATTCAGGTCCTTCATTCTATAAGCATTCACGGTCTCTATCACAAACAAATTGTTCATGTGCTTACTCTAAAGGAAGATAAGACCTATTTTATAGTGTGCCATATGAAAATGCCACTTCCTTTCTTCATCCCGCCAACAATCATATCGCCATATCACCCTTTTGTAGACAGCACATTGCTCAAGTCATCACAGAGAAGCAGGAGCCGCCATTTCGAAGACTTGGTGTCTTCATTGGCTCCAGGGACAGCCAGAAGAGCACCATTGGCCCGGAGAGTCTCATTCCAACCTCCAACATTTCTCATAGCCATACTCAAAATCCACAAACTCAGAAATCCCGACAAAGGGGACCAGCCGGCTGGTGCTGCGCAGTTACACACCCAGGCTCTGCGGTAGCACCAGGATGCTTGTATCGCCTTTAATCCTCACACCTACTCTATGAGGTAGATACCATCTCTATAGTGATTGTTTCAGAGGAGGAAGCTGAGGCCTGGCACTGTTAAATACCTGCCCAAAGGCTGTCAAGAGCTAAATGACAAAACCAAACGCCATCAGAAGCAGCCCACTCCGGTACCTCTGTTTTTAACCACTGTACCAGCCATGAAAGCTCATCCAGAACAGCTTTCCCATTTGTGGAGGAGGAAACAGGGCTCAGAAAGAACAGTCCCACCTAGAACTACAGTGTCAAATCTCCTGGTAGCTTGGTGGCCAGGGACATCCAGGGCCCTTTGCAGGCACAGGACCTTTGTCATCTCTTTCAACTTTCATCCTAGAGAAAAAAAAAAAAAAAACTTTTTCTTCTTCCCGTTGGAGAAATGGGATGGCGAGTGACGACCAGCATCTCTCCAACTAACAAGTGTAGACCTGTCAGAAGAAAACGGATTCTGTGGAAATTCAATGTTGGTTTTTCCCTTCTTGGTAAAATAGCCCATGTCAGGTGAAAAGGTCTGCACCCATAGGAGCCAGGGAGTTCCTGGGGAGGGTGTCACCTTGGAAGACTCGAGGGGAGAAGGAGGATGGGAGGGGGCCCTGACTTACTGCACAGGCAGAGCCGGCAGATAGCAAATAGAGGACTGAGCTGTCTCAAATACTCAGAACCAAAAGCAAGTCGGAGGCCTAGAAGGCACAGAAGACACAGGCCACATCTTCATCCACCCCACATGGCACAGTGAACAGTCTCCTGGGGCACCACCCCTGCTCCTAGGATCGTGTCTACTCAGACAGCCAGAGCTTAGTCCAGACTCCTTTTCCTAGAGGATCTTCTCCCCTGGGTTGGCTATTTACCCTACTCCAGGTTCATGGTCATTCAGGGCGCCATGCTGCGTGGGACCCAGCTGTTGTTATCTACCTAGAAGTGAGCTAGGATTTTCAGTAAGGTCTAAATCTCAAAGAGACACGAAACTCCTTCAGGAATTGTGTTTCTTTACCCTCCAGCATTTATGCTCTCTGTGGTCCCTTCTCACACCTGCAAATGCTTTTCTGTGTTCTGTTTATTTCCACTTTAGAACGTGTTGGCCATTCAGAAGTCTCCCATCAGACTCAAGGCTCAGGAGGGCTGAGGCCATGCCTTCTCATTAGAGAACACAGGACAACTAGAACAAAGTGTTCCTTTGTTAAGTCAGCTTTCTGGTTTGAGCACTCGTAAGTCAAGTTCTGCCTTGCGTGTAAGTTCCACGATGACAAGGATGTTGTCAGTTCTACTCACTGCTTTATCCTCAGAAAGCTACAGAGTAGGTACCCCAGTAACAGTTGTTGAGTGAGAGAATGAATGAATGAATGAATGAACAAATGAATGACAGGAGTGGAGACTTCCAAAGGCATGGACAAAATATAGATAGCTCTTTGGTGTTGCCTCACATCCATCTATGTGGTGTTTGGAAATTCCACAGTGAATAACCAGCCTGATGAGCATCTAGACACCTAGTGGGAAGGAAGACCAGGATTCACATCCCAGACATGCTGTTTTCAGAAGAGCAGGATGGCTCAGTGGGTGAAGCACTTGTCTTGCAAGCCTGACGACCTGAGTTCGATCCCTGGAACCCACGTAAATGTAGATGAGAGAGCCAAGTCTACAACTCTACAGATAGTTGACCTCTGACCTCCACATGGCGCACATTCGCATGAACACACACACACATCACATCATCATCATAATCATCGTCATTATAAATAACAATTCAAAAAAGAAGAGAGAAATACCATTCTTCTGTGTCCCTTAGGGAAGATCTTTAAGGAATTTAGGCCCAGGAGGTCTGCATGATTCGTTCTCAGTGTCCAACAGAATTAGAGTCAGCAGAGGTTGGAGAAAAAGCTATCCTAGCTGTCGAATTATATAGTCTTTTTATTCTCTCTCAGTGAGTGTGTCTATGTGGAGGACACAACAAAATGTGGCGTCAGAAGAAAATGTTTGAACTTGGCATTTTGTGGGAATGGAAGAATGATCTAGCAGGAAAAGAAAACTCTTCATCTTTTCCAGCTGACTCAAAGTAAGATGAACTCTTTTTCCCAGGAACTTCAGAGCACAGCAGCAGTGAAGCACGTGTGTGTGTGTGTGTGTGTGTGTGTGTGTGTGTGTGTGTGTGTGTGTGTGTGTGTGTGGCAGAACGGCTTGCCACCACTGAAGCTTGTCTTGCCACGGGATCGATGTTCAGACACAAAACATTCGTCACACACAGGTTGCAGAGCTGAAGCGTCTGGTTCATCATTCCTTTGAGAAGCTGGCTTTTAACGTATGAGTGCATGTACCGTCTTAGTCACTGTTCTATTGCTGTGAGGGGACACCATGTCCATATGCAAGACAATATTTAATTGGGGGTTTGCTTACAGTTTCAGAGATAACAGCTTAATCCGTTGTCATCGTGGCAGGGAGCATGGCAGCACACATGGGAAAGTAGCTGAGAGCTACATCCTGGTCCACAGGCCGAGAAAGAGAGAGACACTGGGCCTGACTCGAGCTTTTGAAACCTCAAATCCCACCCCCAGTGGCATCCTTCCTCCAACAAAGTCACACCTCCTAATCCTTCTAGTCCTTTCACAGAGTCCCACTCCCTGTTGACTGAGCACTCAAATACATGAGCCTGTGGTGGCCATTCTTCTTCAAAGCACCGCATGTACACATGAGAAACGACACTGATACACAAGTTTTTCTTCTAGTGTCCATGCATAAGCTCTTTAGGAGCCCTGGAACCTAAATTACTAGGGTGAAAAGGCTTGGAACTTGGAATGTAGCTGAGGGGTCAAGTGTACTCAGACTATGCCAGACCCTGGGTTCGTTTGATATCTCTGGTTGGGTAACTCCGGACAAGCTGATGAGTTCTCTGTTTCCATTTCCTCATATGCAGAAGTGTGTGTGGCAATGTCTTCCCAGCCCTCCTACATCAGGAATCACAACCGTACACACTTGTATGAGGCTATCGTTACACACGGAGAGGCCTGCACCTGCCTTTTTCTCAGCCCAGTTCCTCGACAGTAAGAGCTGGGTATGGCACGCTTGGCTATTGCTGCCCACTGGTAGAAGTCACAGAAACAGATGCTGAGCTAGGAGAGAACTGCCTGCTTGCTCTTCCGGCTGGATTTGCTCACTCTAGTCCTTCTTGTAGAAGGTTCTTCCCGATTCTTAGAGCTTAAGTAATGTCTCATTTAGGAAGAAATGAGGATGAATAAGTTCTGGCTCTTGGAAAGCTAAAGCCAGCATGTCAACACGGTTGGCAAAGCCAAATTACATTGAATTATAGAATGAGCACTTAGAAATGGTGTGGCTAGCCAACCCAGTTTACCTGGAACTGTTCAATTCTGGGGAACTGGACTTTTAGTCCAAAATCCGGAAAGTCCTAGACAAATCCAGACAAGTCGGTTACCCTGGGTGAACTAAGAAAATAGAAAAGCCAGATTTGAGTTTTGACTCTATAGGAATAAATCCTATATCTTGAGCCTATAGTCTGTGTATAACTAATTATTTCTATGTTTAAATATTGATTGTGCTACCAGGAAAGCTTTAGTTATGGTCCATGGCTCTATCAATCCCAGCTGTGGAATGTTGGCCAAATCACAAAAGTCACTTTCTAATAAACTCCGTTTTGTCTTCTAGAACGTGGTACAATTAAAAACTGGACAACATAACATATAGGATGCTTCTAGAAGAAGAAAGAGACTCAATATATGCCTTTAAATCTGAAAATGCAGCCGGGCGTTGGTGGCGCACGCCTTTAATCCCAGCACTCGGGAGGCAGAGCCAGGCGGATCTCTGTGAGTTCGAGGCCAGCCTGGACTACCAAGTGAGCTCCAGGAAAGGTGCAAAGCTACACAGAGAAACCCTGTCTCGGAAAAAAAAAAAATCTGAAAATGCAGGCAGCATAGCACAATTTATTACAGACAAGCTGCTCTTTCCTCCGCTGTTACAGCTCTGGTTGGCAGTGTGAACCTGAGAGCACAGGGCCTAAAAACGAGGCAGACTAAAGTCTCATGTAATGGCCAACTTTATTCAGAGCATCAGACAATTTATACTCTGTGAGGGTTAAGAGGAGTCACCTGAGTAAAGTATGCAGTCACAAAGACAAGCCACACGTGGCAAAAAACATGTTTTTCCATAGAGGCACATGAATAACAACAGCTGAAATAAACTCACTCTAATCTGCTACACCTGGGAGAAGCGTGAAAACCCATGCCAAGAACAATTCTGTTTTGAAAACAAACTGAGGTCACAAGACTCTTGTTTTCTTGAAATTTTCTCACAAACAGAATTCTCACACGGCTTCATTCTTGGACTGTGTTCCGACACTCCACTATTCCAATATTCATCCCATTCACAGATGGTGTCTGTTACTGCATGCTCTCCAAAGCATTTTTATATATGATATTGTTCTATATTAAAACCATATAAACAGGGAAGTTGTTTTGATTTTCTCTTCCATATGGCAGTTCTGAGCCTCAGCTATTGAAGGGCCATTCAGCCGGCTAGAACGAGAATTATACCCTAAGCATCTTGGCTCTTCATCAAAGCTGGTACCTTCTGGATCACTCTCCCTTCCCACCTTATGGGGCAACAACTCCAGTTGCCCTTGGCCCAGAGTATTTCTCTAGAGACAAACAATCCATGATAAAGAGCAGATGAGCCTCAAGGTATTTCAGACAAGGCCAATCCAAGGCTTACAATTCTGAGGCCGTAATTATGGAGAAGGAATATAGTTCCTTGCCTAAAACCAGGAATATGCTTGGCAGAATCAGTAATGATCTGGGGCCAAGGGTCTGGAGGGGAGCTGTGACTTCGCATGCTAAGAACCTAATTCTTCCCTCAGCGGGGATATGGGTATCGGTCACACAGCCACTGTGTGTTTAGCCTGCGATGAATTGGAGATAACCTGTGTTCCCCTTGAGCAACATTGCTGATCAGCTTCCTGCTGACTGCATCCCACTGTGTGTTAGCTTTCTCCTGACTCTGTCCCATTTTCCCTACAAACTGTATAGAAGATGCTGTACTTCTTAATAAACCCGTTTGGCAGAAGACAGCTTGTACGAGAGCTTCTTGACCCTAACTTTTTAATCTTCTTTATTTTCAGATTTCCTGGTCCTCCCGCCAGGGACCTGTCACTGAAGAATGACCTGCTGGTCCATGTCACCAAGGGAAAATTTTCACCTTCTCATACCCATGGTTACCTCTTGGCACCAAAAGTTATAAAACTGGGGACATCGTTTTCCCCTGAAGATATGGAGATCCTCTTAAGACTCAATGCTTGCTTCCCTTCTTAAGATTCAGGGAAGCAGGATCACACCCTGTGGCTGTGTTTAAGAATTACCTTGAAGAACTAGAGAGGTGGCTGGGGGTTGGGGGAAGCCCTTGGTGCCAAGCCTTGCAGCCTGAGTTCAATCCTTAGGACCCATATGGTGGAAGTGAAAGGACCAAGTAGACGCCATAATAGGCTGCTCAGTCTTCTCTCAGAGATCAGGCCTCATTTTCAGTGTCATGAGACTTGAGCAAGAAGTTTCTGGGAGGGCCATGAACAAAAGACATAGTCCTTGCAGTAGCTCCCTTTCTGCACGTACTCTGACTGCTCAAGGTTCAGCCAGTTGTTTACTGTCTGGGACCCCTCACCAGCTTAGAGCTGTGTGCGTGAGTCAAGGACAGAGCCTGGGCCACTGAGTCATCCCTCACAGTCAGTACGTGCTACGCCTGCCAGCCTCCATGGCAGCTCAAGGACAAAGCCTGGGATTTGTCCAGGCTTGCCCCCAAATGGTAACCGTAACCCCCAACTAACCCTAGCCAATTAAAAATTACTAACATGATTGCTACTCGTATAAACCAATTCTGAGTCTGTTCCTATGTAGTCTGCAGACCCCAAGGACCCCTTGCTTTAAGAACCCTGCCCCATTGCTACTCAGGATCTCTCCTGCTCTGCTGCTGTATCAGATGGACAGAGAGTCCCAAGTTAACTCGTAACAATACAAAGACTCTTTGCTTTTGCATCACTCTCTTGGTGGTCTTTGGGGGACTCTGGGTGCAACAGAAGAGAGAGAACCAGCTCTTACAAATTGTTTTCTGACCTACACACGAGCACAATAGCGCGCGCGCGCACACACACACACACACACACACACACACACACACCCCACACACACCACACACACACACACACACACACACCCCACACACACACACACACACACACACACACACACACACACCACACACACACACACACCCACACACACACCACACACACACACCACACACACACACACACCCCACACACACACACCACACACACACACACACACACACACACCCACACACACACACACACACACACCACACACACACACACACACACACACAAACACACACACACCACACACCACACACACACACACACACACACGTGGTTGTTTGTTTATGTTTTTAAGAATTCCCTCAGAAGGAACAACTTGTGAGACCTCCAAAGATCCTCAACAGTTTGAGCAGGCTAGAGGGAAGTGAAAAGTTTTAAAGGAGGAATTTCAAGAGAAAACTCAGATTAGTGGGGACTAAGAAGTTTGTTGGGCAGCCAGAAAAGGAACAGCTTGGCAGGGAATCGAAAGGGAGTTCAGGACCCAGGACCAGAGACAGACAACATGGAGAGCGTCTCTGAAGAAAGAACTCAGAGCCCAGGTAGCAGAGGAGGGAACGTCTTCTTCCTGTGAAAGGCAGGCAGCTGCCACATGAGCAACAGCTGGATTCTGACATTATGTCCTTCCAGGAAGGACAGTAGCACACACAGAACCCTCCCTTCTTTACCGTTGGAACAGCACCTCCCTTCCAGCATGTACATGGTGTTATAGTTAAGAACACTTTTAATCGCTACAAAAGTAATCTTTGCTTTGGTATGGAAAGGCTGTGGCAAATACAAAGAATAGAAAGAATGAAAAAATAATAATAATCACCAGCAGGCATTCTGTTGTCCCTGAACCTGCTTTGGCCATTTTGACATTCATTCAGAAGACGCCCACTACATGTCAGCTCTGTGCCACTGGGTTCTGGATGTCCATCAGTGGACAGCCCTGCTTCCCAAGATTTCAGAGTAGGAGGCGATATGGAGCCACTAACCCCAGCAGGCTTTTGCTTAATTATTTATCATTTTTTTTTTTTTTTTTTTTTTTTTTTTTTTTTCTTTCATTACCACTCATAGGATAACATGGGCTGCATGTTGAATGCACTTGTGCATGTATGTCATCTAGTCAAAAAAAACGACCTTTAAAAAAAAAAAAAAAAAAAAAAAAAAAAACTGCAGGAACAGAGAAAAACATAAAACAGTGCATATAGATGAAAACTTACAAATATAAATAGTAATAAGTCACGCCATACAGTTAACAAAAAGTCTTGTTTACTTTGCATGTATTGACAGAATTTGTCTGATTGACAGAAACTAAGACACTGATCAGTTTCATGAATGCATTTTCATGCATCCATGGGATGTGCTGTGGTCACCTTCATCTCCATTACCATCTGTCACCACCTCCCACCTCACCCCTTTCTCTTCCCTAATAGTTCTTCTTCCAGTGTCTTCTTCTTGTTGTTGCTTTTCCCCTAGATTTCAAATGAGAAAAAGATATGCACTTCTTGTTTTTCCTGAGTCTGACTTCTTTTGCTAAACACGATGTTCTCTAATTCCATTTTTTTTTTCCTACACTAATGCCCTCACCGGGTACCAAAGGCCAGGCTGTCTGCACCCTGGAGCAAGTTTCCTGTAAGGGCCAGCTATGTGGACCTACACAGAGTGATCCAGGGCCCTCCACTGGTGTGGGAGGCCTCATCAACTGAGCACCGGAGCAAGCTTTCAACTTGCTCATATTCAACTCTCTCAGCTTTGCGAGAAGTGACTGTTCTTAGCTGCATCACTGGGATTGAGAACCTAGATCCTGTGGTTTGGATGTGGGCTTATTTTTGTTCCTCAAGGTTGCAGGTGTTGGTATTATTAATAGGTGAGGTCTTGTGGGAGGTCCTTAGGTCCCTGGGAACTACCCTTAGAAGGGATCCTCATGGTACCCTGACTTTAGTTCCTAGAAAATCATTAAAAAAGGAACAAGCCTGCCCCTCTCCCTCACTCTGGAATTCTGCTTTATGGTGGGAATTTTACTAGTTAGGGTTACCATTGCTATGATGGCACACCATGACCAAAGAAACTTGCGGAGGAAAGGGTTTATTTGGCTTACACATCCACATCGCTGTTCATCATTGAAGGAAGTCAGGACAGGAACTCAAACAAGCCAAGAACCTGTGGAGTCAGGAGCTGATGCAGAAGCCATAGAACAGTTCAGCTTACTGGTTTTTGCCTCCCCTGGATTGCTCAGCCTGCTTTCTTATAGAACCCAGGACCATCAGCCCATGGATGGCACCACCCACAGTTGGGCTGGGCCCTCCCCCATCCATCAGTAATGAAGAAAATGCTCCACAGGTTTGCCTACAGCCTGATCTTATAGAGGTGTTTTCCTCAGGGTTCCCTTCTCTCAGATGACGATAACTTGTGTCAAGTTGACATAAACTAGCCAGCACGAAAGTCTCTCTCCTGCGCATGCTCCACCATGGTGCGGTCTCCCATTAGACCTTCACCAGAGGCCAAATCCATGGAGAATACCTGATTTTAGACTTCCAGCCTCTAAAATCATGGGCTAAGTAAATCTTTTTTCTTCTTAAAATCTCAGTCTTGGGGTTTTTGTTAAAGAAGAAAAAAAAAATCCACTAGGTTACAGTTAAAGAGTTCCTGAGTCAAAAGCTGGGACCTGACCCTTCAAAGGTATGCTCCAGAGTGCATGATGGCTACTATGGAAGCCTGTGATAGAGAGCCTAATCTGGTCAGAGAAGAGTGCCCTAAGGAAGATGGTTTAAGTCTGAAATACAACAGAAGAATATGAATAAAATAATCTGAATTCCATCCTTTCCTTTCATCTCCCAATAGATTTCAACATCTCCTCCAAGACACTTACCCAAACTGCCCGTGGTCATGGCTACTCGTGGGCTCTACATCTCCTGTTCTCATCTGTCTTGCTTGTCAGCCCTCCTGTTCAGGGATGTTCTCCCCATTAAGCCTCCTCCAACCCCTTCCTGATGCAAGCCTTTAAACCAGAATCCTGGCCTGCCATACATTCTCAAAGTCAAGTTGAAATTTTCTATTCTTCCTTTCCCTAGAGAAATTTTGGGCTTAACACAGAACCCCAGTTTTTCTAGCACCCATTAATTACAGTTCAAGTTAAAATTCTATACCCAAGTTTATCCAAATTTGGGGCAGGATGGGGCACAGACTTCCTCATAAGGGAAAACTCTGGGACTTTTTAGCTCCTAGTTATCTCATAAAGTCCAGGCAAGAGCAAGGCCTGAGAACTTGGGGAACCTGAATTCTTCCCCTAAATTAAGAGGTAGACCGAATCCTTTAGTGTGAAATTAGCTCTGTTCCACCAGCTGGCCTTTCCTCCCAGACTTCCTCCCAATGCCCCTGAGCTGAAGCGGAGAAGGAAGGGAGGAAGGATGCCGATCGCAGGTGACTGTGCACCAGATCTATCTGTCATGAACTCACTCACTGCTGCTTCTCTGCGGTTCTGCCACACCCAGGGAAACTCAGAAATGCCTGGCAGGTGGCAATACCTGAATCTATCTGCTGGGACAGAAACAAACCAGGAGAGAGAGAAGCTGATGGCATTGGAGCAGGGAACAAGTCTTTGCCAAGGTAAAGATTCACCCAGACTATGATTCTTTTTACTTTTTGTATTGTTTTGTTTTGTTTTTGTTTTTGTTTTTTGAGACAGGGTTTCTCTGTGTAACAGCTCTGGCTGTCTTGGAACTCACTCTGTAGAGGAGGTTGAACTCCAACTCACAGAGATCCACCTGCCTCTGCTTCCTGAGTGCTGGTTGGGAATTGGACCCTAGTCCTCTGAAAGAGCAGCCAATGCTCTTAACCACTGAGCCATCTCTCCAGCCCAATAATAATTTACGAAACCCTTAGGGGGTGGTTTCGAGACAAGGTTTCTCTGTGTAACAGTGCAGGCTGTGGCTGTCCTGGAACTCACTTTTGTAGACGAGGCTGAACTCAAACTCAGAGTGATCCTCCTGCCTCTGTCTCAGGAGTGCTGGGATTAAAGGAGTGTTCCACCGCTGCCGGCTCAGACTCTGATTCTTGAACATACTTCATCTTCTAGAGGATAATCTTTTGGGAATGCTGACCCCAGAGGTAGAGGAGCACCACCAAGAAGGAGGTCAATGTAGTTCAAAGTACTGTTCAGAGGACAGGACTTATGGGAGAGCAAAAAGAACCTTAGGCCAGGACAGATATACCTCTGAAAGCTGCAGGTTTGGCAATGTCAATAATAACAGCAACTGATGCTTATAGATCATTTATCATGTGGGAGACATGTCTCCAAAGGCCTAAAGAATTGGAACTCAAGTAACCTTTGATCCAAAAGAGCCTGCTTCACTGAGCCTTTTATAGGGGCTGGGTCTTGTGGCCAATCTGCCATTTTGATAAGATTATTTCAGCTTAAAAGAATTGTTGTATCATGGCACTAGTGGCTGATTCTACATACTGAGCACACAGTGTACTAGGCATTGGGAACACAAAGAGACATCTCCTTCCCTAAAGAGCCAATTATCTAGTGAGAGAAGCAGGCAGATGGAAAGAGGAATTCGTTGCAATGGGATAAGTGCTTTGGAGAGGGCCCACAGCATGCCAAAGAACACAGGAGAAAAATAACAAGGAGCCGGGCAGTGGTGGCGCACACCTTTAATCCCAGCACTTGGGAGGCAGAGCCAGGTGGATCTCTGTGAGTTCAAGGCCAGCCTGGGCTACACAGTGAGTTCCAGGACAAGCCCCAAGGCTACACAGAGAAACACTGTCTTGAAAAACGGAGAAAAAAAAAAAAAGTAACAAGGGAAATAGGGGATGGGGTATGAGAAATAGCATAAGGTCAAGGTGCATTTCACTAATTCTTCAAGGATGGATGGAAGTTAGACAAGGATAAGGCGCCCTGGCTAGAGGGCACAGGACGGCAAGCCCTAAGAAGTACACACTGGTCAGTGGAGGCAGAACTTGGAAACAGGATGAGGAAGTGAGCAGCAGAAGAACCTGAAGCAATTTCACGAGCTGCTCAGAGCAGTGCCAAGCAAACCTCACTCTGTAAGTCTCGTTCATACACCCAGATTAAAAGCCAAGGGTTCCTGCCAAAACGTGTCCACACTTCAAATCCATGATTAAATAAATAATTGCCATTGTTTGAAGCTACTGTTTCGAGGCAGTTTGTTTTTCAGCAACAGATAATGAAAACTATCACTTTGGAGGTGAGAGGAGGAAGAAGAGGAGGAGGAGGAGGAGGAGGAAGGCTAAGTGGAAAGGACAAGTGTTCACACTAAGGGCCAAAAGCTTGTTCTTTCCAGGCTTCATATTTGGTTAAAAGCTAATATTTGGCTAACATCTGGAAGCTAATTGTATCAGCCCATGATCCTACGTGATGTAAAAAGAGTCTTTAGGCTTCAAATACAGGGCTAGGGCATAGCCCCAAAATCTGGATTAAAAAAAAAATCAAATGTAAAGTGGGTTTCTTGAAAAGGTCACAGACTGGTAAACTAATGTCAACCTAAAGAGGAATGGCTTCTAACGCCTGGTCCTAAGCCTCTGTTCTTTCTTTTGTTTTATTTTCTAAATAAATTGGTGTGTGTGTGTGTGTGTGTGTGTGTGTGTGTGTGTGTGTGTGTGTCTGTCTGTCTGTCTGTCTGTGTGTTTATGTTCAAGTACCCATGGAGGTCAGCAGAGGGCATCAGATCCCCGGGAGCTGGAGTTCCAGGCACCTGACATGGTGTGAGACCTGACATGGTGTGAATCATCTGACATGGTGTGAGTCACCTGACATGGTGTGAGTTACCTGAAAGGAAAGGCAAGCTGCAGGAGTGTCGCACCACACAGCCACACCAGCTGCTCCCCACCCTGTAGGAAGGAACACAGCAGCCCTGGCTGGGAGGAGTTTACCTTGGCTATCCCACTCTCCATAGCCTGGTAGAACAGCGTCAAGAAAACCATCCGCACAGGCACAGGGATGCTGGGAACCCACATGAGAACCATACCTTTAAAGGCAACCCAGCCCAGGAAACAGCAGCCAAACAGCCAGGATGAGGAGATCAACTTTGAGGCCAGCAATCTTTTTCTTGTATTTCCACCCCTGGCCCTTTCACCGCTGTTGTTTATCTCCCAGAGATTCTGTAGTCTCACAGCTCCAAACATCTCCTCCCTCCGCTACAGCTACGTCTTCTCTGCATAATACAAGAAACATTGTAGCAGGACAGGCTGTTCCCTGCTGCCGGTGCCTTTTACTGTTTCGGACCCTCTGCGCTCTCCCACTCTTTTTCCTTTCCCTTCCCCGCTTCTTTTCTCCTTTCCCTTACCCACTTCTCTCACTGCTCCATCTCCCAAAACCCAGAGACAAACCTGGCTTACCACATCTGCGCACAAACCTGGTTTACCATACCTGCGCACGTTTGTCTCTTTCATCTAGTGTTAACAAACTCCTCTATAGTCAGCTCATCTCCCCCTTTTTAACCATTCCCACTCCTGTGTGCATCCCTCTTAACTACTCATCTACAAAGCCCGCTCATCTCCCATAATGCTGGCCTTTCCTTTTGCATTCACACTAACGCATTAGTATACAGAGAAGCACTGAAGTCGATTTACTCCCTGAACTAATCCAGACTTAACAAAGCCTGTTCTGTAGTCACCTGTTACTCTACTATCAGATAACAGAGTCTGGAGAACGGCAGTACTAACCCACAGGGTTAGTTGGTCGGTTGGTTTCAAGACAGGGTTTCTCTGTGTAATAGCCCTAGTTGTCTTGGAACTCGCTTTGTAGACTAGACTGGCCTCGAACTCACAGAGATCCACCTGCCTCTACCTCCTGAGTGCTGGGATTAAAGGCATGCGCCACCACACCTGTCCAGAAATATTTTTAAAATGTTCACCATCCTTAGCCATAATGTAAGTTTGATTAATTGGAGTTACCCTACGTAGCGTATTATACTCACCCCAGAAGCCATAGGATGACAAAGAAAAATTCCAATGCCAAGTGTGGGATAACTCTCCTAAAGCCATAGGTCAGAGGTGTCCCAGAGACTTCCAAAACAATATATATGCTATTGCCATTTCTCTTGGCTGTTCCCAGAACTTGATGGCAAGTATCTATTGTCAAAGACACCACACAAATTGGTCACAAGACATCAAGAAATCAAATTCGCACTGGCCAGGAAGCTTTCCCTCTGCTCGCTAACTCTCATAGTACTAGAAGGTGCTATGAAGGATGCTAGAGAGAAGAAAGTTGTCAACAGTCTTATGTACCTGTGAACTACAACAATGGCCAGCATGACAAGATATGCCCAAGGGCGTAATAGTGGCATAAATGTTACTGAAGTAACCAACCTCTTTCTAGTTAGATTTAAAGTTCATCCCACAGGAGGAAACATATGCCTAGAACTATAAATCTAGCCAAGAACCCATCATTCGGTAGCTCCGAAGCACCAAGGATGAACCTACTAATATTATTATGCTAAATGAATATGGTATCAAACTGCCATTTAAAATATCATCTCTCTACCTATAGATTAATGCAGTTCTCAGACCTCATCAGAAAAGTTTCTTTGTGTGCTGGATGGTGGTTAACGCAGAAACTCATAATTGCAGAGAAAAACTGTCAGTGGCATGCCCAATGGAAAAGACTGTAAGAGCCAGAGACAAGGACAGATCAGAGCAAACAGTGTATTCTGGACATAACAGGCTGCCCTGTGGTTGCCTGCACAAGACCTGCACAAGATCAAGCCGATCAACATCCTAGCATGGAATGGAAATGATTCCCTGGGTCCTCACCACTAACTAAGGATCTATGGACAGTTGATGGATTCTGGAGGAGGAAGTGTCAGCTTTCTTTAAGGTTTTGGCTCTTTGTAGGTCAATCGCTCACCAATGGATGGCCCCACTCCCAGAAATACAGATAGCAAAAATTGGAGTCAATGGGTTAATTTTTTTAAAAGAGCACATGGAGCTGGGGTGGGGGTGGGGAGGTGGAAGTGGATCTGTGAAGGGTTAGGGGGAGGCGTTGGGGTTAACAGGACCCAGATGCATTGATTGCATAGAGTTCTCAAATAATTAATAATTAAAACCAAAGAGTAGAGATGGAGGCAACTCCTAAGGGGTTATAAGTTTAAGTGAGTATGCCCCAGGGGGTGATGGGAAAGAAGAAAGGTTGGAAGTGAATTAGCCAAAACTAAAGAGATATTAAAAGCTTTTATGGAAACCCACTACTTTGTAGGCTAATTTTAAAACATCATTTTTTAAAAATAAAAGTTTGAATGGATGTACCCTACATGTGGATAATGTTCCCAGAAGCAACATGATACTAAACAAAAGTGCAGATGTGGAATATCTCCTTACAAGTTAATGGTGAAAAAATCCTTAAAGTCCCCCCACCCAAAACCACACATCCCACTGACAATGCTCTGTTTGGCCACAGTAACTAAATAGTAACTATTGTTGAAGACACAGAGAACTCCAACTGGAGCTGATGTTCAACTTCCTCCCTGCCAGCTAGCTTTCATGGAGCCAGAGGGTGCTGTGCAGATGACACCAGGAGAGAAGAGTCGTCAATGCTATAACACCAACCTAACATGCAAGGTGGACCCCGTGGCTCGATGGTGACATGAAGTTTATGGGGATAAACAACTGCTTTCTTTTTTAAAATAATTTATTTATTTTATTTGCACTGGTGCTTTTGCCTACATGTATGTCTATGTGAGGGTGTCAGGTCTTGGAGTTACAGACAGTTATGAGCTGCCATGTGGGTGCTGGGCATTGAACCCCTGTCCTCAGGAAGAGCAGTCAGTACTCTTAACCACTGAGCCATCTCTCCAGCCCCAGCAACTGCTTTCTAATAGGTCTGAGGCCTACCCCACCAGAGAGAATTCATGTCTGATACCGTAAATATGACCAAAAGGCCATGGCTTGGGAAGTCACAGGCCATAAGGAGGGATCTGCCACTGTTGGAGTGTTAAATGAACATATTGTCAAACCACCTCCTAAATATTTATTTATATCCACAATCTAGTGCTTCTTTCAACCTCAGCCAGAGACGGTTCTTCTACAGTGGGAAGCAGTTAATGCAAAGATTCATAACTGGTCAACATGCTGAGAATGAAGAAGTGATTCTTGGCCCTAAATGAAACATCTATACCGCCACCCCCAAGGCTCAAGAAACATTGAGGGAAAAGGAAGTGGAATTAACCCAGCAGACAGGGGTAAGTACTCTGAGATATTTCTTCTGGACATGCCATAGTGATTGCATTCACAGCTCACTAAAGTTAAGACCTGTCCATGATCAAGCCAACAAGATCAGTCAACATCCCAGCAGTGGGTCATCCCCCCCAAAAAATGCAGAAGACATGAAGGTGCAAGGGGGTTGTGTTGAGGGGGGGTGTCCTGGAAGTACCCAGAGACAGTGAACGGGGTAAACTGGGGGTGGATATGATCAATGTATACATATATTAAATTGTCAAAGAATAAGTAAAATATTTTTTAAACTACATCAAGATGGAACCCTTAAACATTGCTGTTCATGGGAATATAAATTCATGCAGTCACTAGTGAGATCAGAGTGTAGTTTCCTCAAAATAACAACAACAAATAAAAAAAAAACCCTAAAACTAGATCTACCCTGTAATGCAGCAATATCAGGCCTATTTACATATTTCAAAGAAATGACATAAGATTCTGAAGGAGATGCTTGCACTAATAGTCAGGATATACAGCCAGCCTGTGTGCCCATTGGCTGGTCCCTGGATAAAGAAGATGTGGGCAATAGAAGACCATGTAGCTGTGAAGATGGATGGATTTCATCATTGGCAGGAAAACAGATGGAGTTGGAAGTCACTGTGGAAAGTGAGAGAGAACAGGTGTCTTCCCCCAAAATAATGGAGGTACATTTTTTTAAAGAGCTGGCATAGAAGTGGGACTGTTAAGGGAGGGAAAAAAGGCGAAGGTGGAGGCAAGAAAAGACAGGAGGTAGGGGAGAGCTAATGAAAGCGTGATATGTCGATGCAGAAATGTCCCTGTGAAACACTGATCAGTAAGAACACTTAATATGTGTTAATAACAATCATGACAAAAGCCAAGCCGAGCGGCACATACCTTTAATCCCAGCACTCAGGAGGCAGAGACAGGCAGATCTCTGTGAGTTTGAAGCCAGCTTGATCTACATAGTAAGTTCCAGGACAGCCAAGGCTACATAGAGAGACCCTGTCTCAAAAATATAAACATAAATATGACAAAAATAATATGGGTCAGAAGAAGAGAGAAAACGGGCATACCTGTTTACACACACAGTCCAAGCCACTGGTCATGCAGCCATAATTAACACTTATAACTCCCCTCTTCTACTATCTGGTTCTTCCATGTCCTTAGTCTTCAACCAGATCTCAGATGGTAGGGTTTTATATGGTGGGACAATATTTTCCCTGGAGGATCTGAGTCACCTGTGGCTGCACGTTTAGTCAGAGGGTGAGGAAGTTATTTGTCTTGTGTTAACTTTTACTATTAGATATGGATTCCTAGAAGGTATGCTGTGGGATAGTCTGTATGTCAAATTGCTCTGATTGGTCAATAAATAAAACACTGATTGGCCAGTGGCTAGGCAGGAAGCATAGGCGGGACTAAGAGAGAGGAGAAAAGAAAGAACAGGAAGGCAGAAAGAGTCACTGCAGCCGCTGCCATGTTAAGAAGCATGTGAAGATGCCGGTGAGCCATGAGCCACATGGCAAGGTATAGATTTTATGGAAATGGATTAATTTAAGCTATAAGAACAGTTAGCAAGAAGCCTGCCATGGCCATACAGTTTGTAACCAATATAAGTCTCTGTGTTTACTTGGTTGGGTCTGAGTGGCTGTGGGACTGGCGGGTGATAAAGATTTGTCCTGACTGTGGGCAAGGCAGGAAAACTCTAACTACAAAGGTACCCCAGAAAATCCACCTGGGTTCTAGATGTGATCCTCCCATGGAGTTGGTACCATTCCCTTTAGTAATGAAGACCAGTTATCACAGCCAAAGGCTCCCTCTTCTATCTGTTGATTTCAGGGATGTGAAAAGCCCAAAATGACCAAATGGAAGTCTTTTCCAAATCAATGGACAACAGTGTGTTTCCCAGTAGAGGCTTTGGATCCTTCAGCATCAAGTTTCCACGCACAAACCAAAAGTATTCAGAGGGGAAACAAAGTTCTGTGAGTAGGCCAGAAGATTGAGTGAAGAACCAGCCTTGCTTCTGTCCCTGAGGCCCAAAGCCATGTAGCCCAAAGCCATGGAAATCATGTAATTATTTCTGATTCAGAGACTACCAATACCTTTGATGTAGGGCCCAACATCCTTTTGGGGTGTAATTAACTAGCTCCTATCACAGCTGGATCTTCAGCAGGCCATTACATATTCCTATTAAGCCAGTTGCCTCTGGTGGGGTATATGCTTGTACTCATCAATCTGTGGGTGTGAGCTCGTTATTGCTCTTCCGTTGAAATGACTGTCTTGATCAGAAGTGGTATCCAGTGGATACCATATTTTGTAATCACAGATGGTGATGCTGGCAGAGGATTTTTTAGGCAGGGAAGCAAATGTGTAGTCAAAATACATGTGTGTACCGCAGTTCAGAAAAACATGTGTTCCCCTCCCTGGTGGAATGGTTGTAATGAATCTTGCCCTCCCCCCCAGAGCTGTCCCTTAGGGAATAGGCCAGAGGCTTAGTTCGGCTGACAAGTCAGGCAGTAGTCTTAGTCAAAAAAGAATCCGTTAGGGTTAGTCTATGTTGTTGAGACCATGCAGAGCCCTGATCCCTGTAAGTATGACCACTTATACACAAGGTCTTTGAGCAAGCACACAAATGAGTCAGAAAAGATGCCAACTGAAGCCTATGTGAGTCACTTGTCCCCTTCAATCATGAGACTATAGGCCTGGAAAGTAGGTGAGAAGCCACACAAGTCCCTTTGGTTGACTAGACCGTTCATATCAGCGGTTCTCAACCTTCCTAACGCTGCGACCCTTCAACACAGTTCCTTGTGTGTGGTGATCCCCGACCATAAATTTATTTTCATTGCTGCTTCGTAACTATAATCTTGCTACTGTTTTGAATCATAATGTAAACATCTGTTTTCTGATGTGAAGGGTCATTAGATCCTCGGAGTCGCAACCCAATTGTTGAGAAACACTGTTAGCAAGCTCTCAGTCTTTTTCATTCATCTGTACCCTGTGATCAATTCATCTCAATGCAAGATTCTGTTTCAAAACAATGTGACCATTGGCAGGTTCCTTCTGTTGTCTGTGGTTAGTCTAGTGCCCATGAGAGCTGAGGTACAGCATTTGGCCTCTGCAGTACCATCATTCCTGTTGAAACCAGAGAGCCCAGCTCAATGAAGGTGTGTGTCCCTACCATTCCTGGTGTAGAGCTACCCAGCCTTCTTCAGAGATGCAAGTGTACCTTCATGGATAGCCTTCTCAATGTCTTTAATGAGGAAAGTGTCCTCTGGGCTTTCCGGAAGACATGTGTGGGGATGGGTACACAGATCTCACATGACTCACTTCACCAGTCCCTTGTCCACAGGATGACAGGTAGTCTAGCTGTACCAAACACAACATTCAGTCAGTCAACCAAGAAATGTTTGCAACCATTTCTAGTTGTTAATAACCCAGTGAGCCCATGGTATCTAATAAACACACAGAATAAATCCACTCTGATCTTCCTCCCGCTCTTCTTGGTCTAGTGCCACTTGAATCTGCTCCACACGTCTTTCCCAGGCTTCCATCTGCATCCGTCCACATGCTCATCTTTGGAATATAAACTGTTTTCTCCTGAGTCCGTTTTGGCTTTTGCTCCCCAAACCTGAGTGGATGCTGCAATCAGACCTGAATTATAAGCCAGTGGCAACTGAGAAAGGTTGAGGTAAGTCTAGGGAAAAATTAGCAGCCAGTCTCTGGAAGGCAGCGACCCAGGTAACGCTGCTGTAAGATGAGGGTGGCATGGTCGACGCTACACCTGCTGTAGCCGAGTCCGGTCATGCTTCCCACCAGTTATCTTAAGTTCCTGCCAACTTCAGTGTAGCTAAAGAACAGTCACTTTTTTGTTTGTTTTGTTTTTCGAGACAGGGTTTCTCTATGTAGTTTTGGAGCCTGTCCTGGATCTTTCTCTGTAGACCAGGCTGGCCTGGAACTCACAGAGATCTGCCTGGCTCTACCTCCGGAGTGCTGAGATTAAAGGCATGTGCCATCATCACCACCACCCATCAAGGACAGTCACTTAATGGAAATCTCCTTTGTCACCAGCCTCAGCCCACGAGCATCCCCACCCCATCCCACAACTATAATAGTTGCTGTTTGAAGTCCATTTCATCTGATGCACAAGGGCTGCTATGGTGCCACCTAGTGGCCATGGAACCTCATTTTTCTCATGGTACTTTGAAGTGTGTGCTGTGTAGATACATATAAATATATACGATTATATATAGAAATAGGTCAACATGACTATTATTTCACACAGTTATGTGACAAAATAGCTCAAATCCACTTATTAAACAAAAATCCTATCTTATTAACATCTGTCCTCATGTTGAACATCAGCTCTCTAGACTTGTTCTTCCCATATATCTGCTACTTTATGACCTTTGGCCTGCATCTCTCCACTTCCCACCCTCCCCTCGTGGCTCCCATTCTGTCTCTGTGCACTTGATCTCTGATATCGCACATTTAACTGAGTGATATCTGCAACACTTTTGCTTCACCCACTTTTTAAAGCTTAGCACGCTGTTCTACAGGTCCATCAATGCTATGGCAAACAGCAGTGTTTCCTTCTTTTCCAAGGCTAAGCCATATTCTGTCATTTATGCCTATGCATACATGCAAATGCACATGTGTGTATAAACTTCTCTTTATATATTCATCCACCAATGTGTTGTCTTCACATTTTGGCTATTGTGATTAATGCTGCAATAAACAGAAAGATCGGATGTCTTTACAATATGTATTTCACCACCTTTTGTATGCACTTTTCCTGGTGATTCTCCTAAAATTAGATGGATGCTCAAAGGTTGGGTAGCATGCAGTGCAGACTTTCTCAGAGTCTAGGTGAAGGATAAGGCCATATTTTAAAGTCTCTGCCAGAGTTACAGGCGGGACAGAGGGTATTGCTCTCAGTAAGCCGACAGAATCTGCCTTTAAGGCTAAAGTGAGGAATCACCTCAAGGCCAGGAGAGTGTAGGCCCACTGCCTCGTACCCATTCAGACTCACCGTTGTCCCAGACAGACAACAAAAGCTCACCGATGAGGTCACACGTGAAGACTGGGGATCATGAATTATCATCTTTCCCTTTCAGATGACACCGCAGTCTCAAGGTACGGAACAAGTCTCCCTCTCCGTGGCTCCCTGTGTCACAGAGTGGATTGATCCGGGAGGTAAGGAGAGTCCCATGGGTGGGAAGTGAGTTCTGTGCCTCAGGTGCCAATCAGCGTACATCATGGGCCCTACTCTTTAACACACTTAAAGAAAAGGAGTGTTGCAATAACGAAGATTCCTTGGCCTTCCAGACCTCCTTTGTTGTTGGCTTTTGAACAGGAATGACAGAGGAAGTCATGATAAACGCATCTAGACCATGCCTGCGGCTTCTATGCCTATCTGTGCAGCCCATGTTTCAAAAAAGCTACAAGGAGAACTTTTATCTGTAGCTTAGACATTGAGTGTCTTACATTAAGTGTGAAAAAGGAATTCACAAAAGACATTATTAGGAAACTTTTAGAGAAAAGGTGTAGATGTTTTACAGTTAACGTCTCAAACACCAGCTGATGTCATAGAAGAGCACACAATTGAACAGCCAGAGCTGGAATTTCAAGACCTACATGAACAGGCACATGCACCTTTTAAAAATTACCATAAGATCCCAAATGTCGAGGCTGGAGAGATGGCTCATCCATTAAGAACATGTACTGTTCTTGCAGAGGACCCAAGTTCAATTCCCAGCACCCACATCGGGTGGTTCACAACTGCCTGTAACTCCATCTCAGGGGATCCGATGCCCTCTTCTGGACTCCTCAGGCACATATATTAATGTGCACATACCCATACATACATTCACTAATACACATAATTAAGTTTTTTCATTTTGTAAAAGAAGATTCCGGATGAGGTGAATGGCTGAATGAGGATTCTGCAACAATCAAGGGTGTGATTAGTACAATAAAAGAACCACTTGCTACGGAAGATAATGTCTGTGCAAAAATGAAAAATTAAAAGTCAGTACCTGAACCACAGGGCACTTGAAACCAAAAGAATTCATAGGACACTCCAAAAGTTCAGTGATACTCTGAAAATATTTTAAGGTGGCAAACAATGCCCCAACCAGCTGATTTATCAAACAGACTTGACAATCAGACCTTCAGCCTGTGGCCTGTGCGATGCATATGTTAAGAAATGTATCAAACTTCTTTTATATGTACATTTTAAAGTTTGTGTAAATTACCAGCTCCTCCTGAAGGGCTCTAACCACGCTATGGAAGGGGATTTTTACTGTCTTATACTATATTTTTTTTAAAATATAGTTTAATCATAACCTTGCATTGAAGACTTCATGCCATTCTTTATATTTTCATTCTTTTAAAAGTTATAAACCACAAGAATGCATGGCCTCAAGATACGCCTAACAGAGCAATAGAGGCTGGAGGATTACGGTGTAAACAACTACTTTGGGGTTTGATTCGAGGCCTGCTCCACAGAAGAAATTCAAGTCTAGAGTTATAAACCTGCCCACGTCAATAGCCCGAGCCTCTGGATCTCCCAGGCCCTAGGGAGGAGTATTACTGCTGTTGTTTCGCTAAACAACATGTTGTCAAACTGTCTTCTAAATATTTATTAGTATCCCCATAGATTAGTGCTGTCTTCAGCCTCGGCCAGAAAAGCTTCTTCCTGCAGTGAACAGCAGTTAATGCAGACTCAGGACTGGTGAAAGTACTGAGAATAAGTGCCTGCTAAGGTTCATCCCTAAACGGTAACACACACACACACACACACACACACACACACACACACACACACACACACACACACACACACACACACACACACCTCCAAGGCTCAAGGAATAAGATGGGTAGAAATAACGTAAGAGTCAGCCAGAGGATGGGAAAGAGTGCTGAGAAACGCAGTCCGCTGGCCCTGACACCCATGAACTCACTGCAGCTACGGTTACCCGCACAAGGTCAAGTCAACCAAGATCAGACAGCATTCTAACAAGCAGCGTTAATTGGAAGCTGTGAGTTATTAACAACAAAAAGATATGAAGTAGAAAGGGAGAGCTGTTGGGGTGCCTGGGGTGAGTGGGAGGGAGGAGATAGGGCTATCCCCAATCCAGAGGCATCGTTTACATGTATGACATTGTCAAAAATATATAACCGATATTCTGTTTCTCAAAAAGAATGTATGGGGCTGAAGAGGTGGATCAGCAGTTAAGAGCACGTGCTGCTCTTGCAGAGGACCCGGGTTCAATTCTCACTCCCCGCATGGTGGCTCACAATCACCCATAACTCCAGTTGCAAGGGACCCAGGAGATTTTTATGGCCTCTGCAGACACCAGGCACACACATGCGTCACATATATGCAGGCAAGCAAACCTGATACACATAAAAATGAAAATAAATAAACCTTAAATATAATGTATGCCTTGATGTGTTCATTACAGTATGTTGTTCAAAAGAATTGTAAATATTAGTGTGTGTTTCTGACATTTCAACTTCAACATGAGATACTGCAACATAATATATTTAATGAAGTAGTGGCAAATGATCAGAAATCGTTTCCATTGTTTACAAAATGACAATGAACTAGCTTGGGGTTATAGGCAGTGAAAAGCAGAGCACCACCCTCTGCCTCCCTTTCTGGTTCCTGGGTGCCCAGATCTGTGGGCAGGCTGCCCCGGGGAACATCCTTATTAAAACACAGACAGACTGTTCCAGGAACAGAGGGCATCCCTGCTTGCTCTCCCTGCCCATTACTACTCCTGTTATCACCGGAGTAGTACAAATTCGTATCTAGAACCTTCTGCCACCCATTGCCACCACGCACAGCGTCTTGCACCCATCCACACACACTCCTGGTGCCCCACCTTGACTATCCTTTCCTGCACCGTGCCCATCCCGCAAGCCTCTGGGCTGAATCAATTGCCCTTTCTTGATTACGCCACAAGAGGTCCTTGTAGCCCGCAGGCTGAATGGATTACAAGCTTTTTCCTGGTTACACCTGCTGGAGTTTGTGTCAGCGGTGGACAAACGCACCTGCCACCCAGGTGCGTGTGCCCTCCCAGGCCAAAGCTGTCTCTATGGCAATATTCTCAGCCCACGGGGAGTCCCCAGACACACAGAGGTCTTGGATGCTCCCTTCCAGCGTCACTCTGTTGACTCCTTCCCGGTTTGAGAGCTCTGTTCACTTAACTTTCCCTTCCACGCAGGCGCACAATTGCTCTGGCCCCGCCTCTCCGATCCACGGAGGGGAGCCCTCCCTGGAGGCTACAGGCACTCTACAAACACAGCTATCCCACGCTCAGCTTCTGCATCACACCTGGCATCAGTTTGTAGGCCTGATTAGAAACAGGAAGGACAATGTGCTGTTTGGGTTGTTTTGTCTTTCGTCTCATTGAGAGATTTCAAGTTTGCCCTATATGCCTCTTTTTAATGTCATAGTTCATGCTTTCAATAGGGAAAAAACATATTTGCCTTTCACCTTGTAAGTTATGGCTAAGTCAATTATGTGCCCCGCATAGTGCTAAAACCTAGGAATTCAGAGGTGGCCAGAATACATTCAGGCCTGGCCTCCACATTTATGTAACGCTTGCCTGAATTTATATATGCAAATTAAAAATAGTGACTCATGGCCTGAAGTAGCGTTGCCCCCAAGAATACAGAATGGGGCCTGTGTTTAGATCATGGAACCAGTTAACACCTGGGAGAAGAGGCGAGTACGTTGCAGTATAATGAAGCAGCAGCCAGCAAGAGAGGGTTGAAGAGAGTTCCAGATGTGGGAAATAGTGTGAACAACCACGAGGAGAATAAGGGCTTGGCACATTCACAGAAAGAACTGATGAGTGGCTGTGTGACCATAGCGTGGCAAATAACCAGAACGGTTGGGGATAGCATGCTTAGTGATGATCTGTACCTGGTTTAGTCTTGTTATTCAGGAGCACAGTTTGTTCCCAGTTTGTTCAAGGACAGTCCTGAAACTTGTACTTTCTGAGTACATATATTGTAAGTGACAATTTGCTTACTTATAGAATTCTGTGCTATATGTCTTTATTGTGCCGCTCAAACGTGGAGGAGAAATCTAAAGCATGCCTGCTACCTCCTCCATCCCACTCCATCCCCCCCCACACACACACACACACATAAGTTAATACTTTATGGAGCAAGGGGAACACTCTTCCATTGCTGGTGGGAATGCAAACTTGTACAGCCACTTTGGAGATCAATATGACAGTCTCAGAAAATTGGGAATGGATCTACCTCAAGACCCAGCTATATCATTCCTGGGCATATACTCAAAGGATGCTCTACCTTACCACAAGGACACTTGCTCAACTATGTTCACAGCAGCTTTATTCATAATAGCCAGATCCTAGAAACAACCTAGAGGTCCCTCCATTTGCCAGTAAATTTCCCAATGTCCTTGTTTTTAACAGCTGAGTAATACTCCATTGTGTAAATGTACCACATATATGTTACAGTTGTGTAGCTTGGTCTTCCCGTGGGACTCCTAACAGTGGGAGCAGGGGCTGTCCCTGTATCTGCTGGTTGCTTTTATGACCCTTCCCTCTACCGGGTTACCTCATCCAGCCTTAATAGCAGAGGAGGTGCCTAGTCTCACTGCAACTTGATATACCATGGCTGATTAATATCCATGGATGCCTGCCCTTTTCTGAAGAGAAACAGGAGGATGAGAGGATGGGGGGGGCATAGGGTGGGAGGGGAGGTCGGGGGAGGGATTAGGAGGAGAGGAGGGAAGGGAAGTACAGTCAGGAAATTAAATAAATAAATAAATAAATAAATATAAGAAAAGTATATATACCTATAAACTCTATAGGCTTATTTTTTTAATCTTTTAGATTTAAAAGTTCTGCCCGGATAGGTCTGAAAGTAGATCTTTTATTAACCTGCCCAACATGCCGTTACCTATCCACCCAGCCTCCATTCTCCTTCCTTCTGGAATCGGTGGCCTCACTTTCCTCTGAGAAGCTGTTTCTCTCTGACTTATAACCCACACAAGCATGGATAGCGCTAACCCACTCCTCATTCCTGTTGCCAATGCATTTGGGGCAACAGCACTTCTCAGTCACATGTAGACTGATACAGGGCTTGGGATATGGCTAGTCAAGGTCAGTGTCGCAATTAGCTTTAATCGTCATTGACACAACCTACATTACATGGGAAGAGAGTCTGAGTGAGGGACTATCAACATTAGGTCTGCCTGTGAACATATCTGTGAGGAACTGTCTTTGTTAACTGATGTAGGAAGACCCAGCCTACTGTGGGCAGCATCATTCCTTAGGCAGGGGGTCCTGAACTGTGTAAGAGTAGAGAAATCAAGCTGAGCATAAGCAAGCAAATGAACATGTATGCATTCCTTTTCCTCTGCTCTTGACTACGTGTGTGATGTAACCAGCTACTTCAAACTCCTACTGCTGTAACTGTCACACGATGGTGGATTATAACCGAGTGAGCCGAAATGAACTGGCTCTTCCTCACGCTTCTTTTTATCAAGATCTTATAATACCAACAAAAACGAAACTGGAACAATCAATGAAGATGAACACAAGTTTCAGGTAAGCAGAACAGGAAGTCTCTGTTCCCCTCTGGAGCTAGAAGAGCATGAACCCAGAGACCCTGGCTCCCTGTGGGAATCTGCTACCCATGCATGAAGCCAGGCAACCCAATCGGGAAGCCAGAGACCGGGAGACAGGTTTCTGGTGATCCCTTGATCTTAGTTTCTGGACACAACCCAGTTCTTGGTTAATAGAGTGTGTGTGTGTGTGTGTGTGTGTGTGTGAGAGAGAGAGAGAGAGAGAGAGAGAGAGAGAGAGAGAGAGAGAGAGAGAGAGAGAGAGGAGACATTCATTTCTTTATAAAAGATTTTTCTTCAAGTGAATACATTTTCTGCACAAAGCTTTTTGCTTCACGTAATTCTGCAAATTGATTTTAGGAACCGTTATTTGTGGGGTGTCTCTTTGATATCTGTCATTCATATTTGTTCTAGTATTTCATTTTCATTTCTTTATCTTTTGATTTAGTGTTCTAGGAACTCTATCTTCAGTTTGTTTTTTACTCATGTGGTTGGTTTGCTCCCATGTCCATTGGTGAGTCATGATTTCATTTTAAACTTTAATCCAATAACCTCGTATTTTGGCCTAATAAAATTTCCTTCTGCTTGGATTGTCACTTTTGTAATATATTATTTTCTACTCACACAAGTAAAAAGTTTCCAGTATGTGGTAGTATATGACACTTTCAGATAAACAAAAATAAGTTGTCATTCCTTTCCTGATAAATGATTTTCTTAGTCATATTAACGCCTCTTCATTGGCATTTTCTTTTTTTACATTTTACTTGGTGTGTGTCTGTGTGTGTGCGCACACACATGCATGCGCATGTCTGTACATGCATACACGAATGCTATGGCATGGGTTTATAGGTCAGAAAACAGCTTGAAGAAGTTGGTTCTTTCCTTCTACCATGTGAGTTCACAGATCAAACTCAGGCTTGGTGGCAGGTGCCTTTATCCACTGAGCCATCTCACCAGCTGTGGGAGTCCAGCTCCCACTTTCCGAAGGTTTCTTAGGAGGAGAGAGAGATAAGAAAATATTAGATAGAAAGAGAGACCTAGCTGATGAGAAGAGAGACAAAAATACAGGATAGCTTCGGGAGGGCCTGGGCCAGTACCCAACGGCCTCATCCCTTATTGAAGAGGGCTTCTTATAATATACCAAGAGGAGAGGCAAAAGACCTCCCCCTTGCAATATCAAAGCACACCCTACAGCCAAGTGTAGACCCTTCCAAACACTTGGTAAACACACTTGTAGCCAAATCATCCATTATGCAGTCCTGCTGGGTAAAGCAAGCTCAGATTCTCTGACCCTGAGTAAGTTCTCACCAGGAAGCCTCTGTGGGCTCCCACAACCAGCCCTACATGGTCTTCTTAAAACCTATTACCTGATATCTACACACATATAAAGAAGACATAGCAAAGTTTTATCACTGAAGATACCACACACTTTGGCTGCAGGACATGATTCTCATTTGAGCAATGATTCTCAAACTAACCAGGAAGCTTCCTCCCTGCTGACTAGTTCTCATAGTGCCAGCAGGTGCTGTGCAGGCTGCTAGGGAAGAAAGGATATGAGCGATCTCAACATTGGTAATAGGAGCTTCTTTTTGCAGTGGTCCACAATCAATGCAGACGTGTACAACTGGTCAAAGTGCTGAGAGTAAGTCCTAATAGGACACCTATATCAACCTCTCCCTATATCTCCCCAGGGTTCAGAGAACATTGTGGAAAAGGAGGTGGAAAGAATTTAAGAGTCAAATATGGGAGGATGTCTGAGAAATGCTGTCTTCTGGACATGACATAGCAATCACACTCACAAACTCAAATCAAACCAAAATGCCACCAGAGACGGAGGAGGTGCTCTCAAGGATCCACCTCTCACTAAAGAACTTTTGGTAACTGATAGCTGCTGGGGGAGAAAGAATCATGCTTTTAGAGTATTATCACTGATAGCTTTCCCACGCTCCAGAGGATGGCCCACACCCAGGCACATATGGGCAGTACAAATTGGACTTACTGAGTTGAAGGAGGAGGACAAAGAGGAGGAGGAGGAGGGAGAGGGGGAGGAAGAGGAGGAGGAAAGTAAGTAGTGGTGTTGGAGAAGGTTGTGGGAGGAGCTGAAGATAAGAAATGGGGGTTATTATGATAACATCTCATTATAAACGTGTAAAATTCTCAAGAATAAAGAAAAAATGATAATAAATGCATAAGACCTAGACCAATGTCTGATACAAGCCGCCATTCAAGAAAAATATACAGAGACATGGCCAGATAGGAATGAGTTCCTATCCTTAATGTACTTAAAGTCTCCTTGAGAAGGTAAAGCTAACACACACATACACACACACACACACACACACACACACACACACACACACACGTCTAATGCTATTAACTGAAAGCAATCGGAAACACGGAGCTGATCAAGAACTCTGTGAGTTGTACAGGTGCACATGGTCCAGCCCACGCTAACAGGAACAGAAATGACCATCTGAATGGACAAAACCACAACGGGCGTGGGCAGGTCACCTCGTGCTTGAATGATGACCAGAGTGTCCATGAAAGAGCCAAGGATCAAGTGGGAACTTTGAAGGAATCTGGAGTAAAGGAACAGGGGCGATGGGTCCTTCTTCCCAGGAGTATTCCCCTCAGATTCCCATCACTAGTCACACAACACCCTTCCTTCCCTGAAAGGCACAGCTGCAACATCAGAGAACTTGAACTTCAGAGCCTGAGCTAAAAACAGAATATTAGATTGAAAATTCAGAGTCAGCCCATCATCTTTTCCAGCCCAGACAAACACGTAAAAAAAAAAAAACACACATCTGAACTGGGTGTTTGCGGGATGCAGGGCGAGCCAGGTAATTTGCAGGGTGCTGTCTGGCGTCTCTGGTCAGGACACGTTCCAGTGCCCAGTCTCCGTCTTGCGGGGCTTCCCTCCTGTCTGGAAGGATGTTGACATCAGTAAAAGCTTGTTGTTAAGAGCAAAGACGCACGCTCTGACTCAAACGGTGCCCAGAGGAGGCTGCAGACGCGGATTCCTTCCATTTCTGGTTACTTTCGGCTTTTCACTACACAGATTATTCCAGAGCACCTTACCTGGGGGTTATCCCCGGGTACCGAACCTGAAGAGGTGCAGAAAACTGACAAAAATCAATGAAATAATCACTGGGTGTGGTGGTACGCGCTTTTAATCCCAGTATTTGTTCAAGAGACAGAGGCAGGGGGATCTCTGTGAGTTTGGGGCCAGCCTGGTCTACATAGCAAACGCCAGAACAGGCAGGACTATGTAGAGAAACCCTGTCTCAAAAGAAAGAAGGGAGGAAGGAAGGAGGGAGGGGAAGAAAGGAAGGAACAAAGGAAGAAAGAAAGAACTAAAAAAGAAAATCAAGGAAGCTTAACACTGAAGCTAGGAATGAATGGTCTGTGCTGGAAAAGACCCCAGAATTTACCAGTCTCTTCCACTCCCAGTGCAGAGACTCTCATCACTATGACCTAGACAGATGTCATCCAACTCTGCTTTCAAGGTCTGGGAGTTATAACCTATATCTACCCCAGCTTATAGCTATCAAATGCAAATTTGGCAAGTGTTAGTGACTAATAACTCATATTTAAATATCCTTGAATGTTGCCCTCCAAAGAGAAATGAGGGCCAGGCATAGTGGTAGCACCCCTTTAATCCCAACACTCAGGAGGCAGAAGCGGATCTCTGTGAGTTCAAGGCCAGCCTGGTCTACATAGTGAGTTCCAGGACAGCCAGAGCTTCATAATAAGACCCTGTCCTGAACTCCCACCCACCCCCAGAGAAGAGAAATAAGAGAAGAAGTTTTCTGGGCTTCTCGCCTTTATAGTGTAGAAGGGAATCAGTGTATGGTGGGGGGGGGGGGAGGGATTGGGGGAGGCAGGGAGCTAACAATCGAAGGAAGAAAGGTAGAGGGACTGAGCTGGAATGATTTTCTCTCTCATTAGTGACCAGTCTCAAACCCCCATTCCCTGGAGTGATGTCAGATTAATTGTTCCAAAATCCCTAAGGAGCTTTATACAGATTCCCAGAGCCCACTCCCTGTAAAGCAAATTAGTATATAAGATAAGGCCTGAACAGTAGTTTGTTTTGTTTTGTTTAAGTTTCAGGTTATTTCAAAGTACATCCAGGTTGCAATTCACTTCCTCAGGATCCCTGAACTAGATTACCACAACTTTAAAAACTCATGAAGGATGGCTCTTCTGATCTCTGGCAGTTTTTGGGTAAGTAGTGCTTTGTACTCAGTCAGTCCTCAGAGGAATAATGCTTTCTCTGCTCTGTCCCAACCTAGGCGGCCCTGGAAGGCCCTGGAAGCCTCCAGCGGGCCCCACACGCTCAGCCCAATTCACCTTACTCTCTTTGTTGTGGGCCAGCCAACATGCTGACAGGAACAAAAGTCACTTGTTTTTGAGAGTAAAGATCCAGGCTAGGAGTCAGATGACGCACACAACGTTCACGGAGGGAGACTCTCATATCCGACCTACCTTCTTCCGTCCACAGAGAGTCACGTTGCTACTCTAACCACACTACTAATTCTGAAAGACGGGGACTCCTACACACAGCCTCTGGGTCAGAGCCTCTATCAGGACAGAGACCTGGAAGACACCCAGCTCTGAGTTCCCGGCATCCCCAGCTCCCTTTTACACTCAAGCAATGTTCAGCGCCCGTTGTGATGGCATATGCCTATAATCCCAGGACTCTGGAGGCAGACAGGAGGATTGTGAGTTCAAGACCAGACTGGACTATATAGCAAAACCCTGACTCAAAAGGAGGAGAGGGGGTACCCTCGATCATCCATTATCACTTCATGAGCCTCAGTTTCCTTTTCTTTCTCTTGCATCCTTACTGGGTTTTTTGAGTAGTGAAGTGACACACAGAAGGAGCTCGCATCATCTTGGCACTTAAAATGCTGCCTCCATCTTTACTCATCCTCCCTCCAGACCCCCCATGTTTGTCCCTGCCTTCCCCTGCCATTCCTTCGTACCATAGACTCTCAGCATTCTACCCAAAATGTCCTTCCCCATTTTCTGCTCAGTGGAACTCTTCCCAAAGCCATCTTCATCTTATCCAACCCCGGTAGACAAGATGTCCAGATGAGCCTTCTCTCACTACACAGTGAAATATGCTCGACACGTTGCTGTGTTAGTCACTGCTGCAGGTAAGCAGGGGGTACAGCAATGACCACATTCTCAGCCTGAGCTCCAGACGTGCAGTCATGCTCTGAGGTTATAATATGATAAAAGATGAAAGACAGAAGTCACTCTTGAGTGCAGGACACACTCTAGATTAGAGGGCTCTAGGGTCTGGCCTGGAGGAGTACTGGCAACTCCTACACAGAGACAACGGCTTTGGTATCTGCTCTGAAAGAGTGAGCAATATTTGAGAGGCATGGAAAGGGGGAGCATCTGCCTAGGTAGGAGCCAGATGTGAGCCAGCAGGAATGGACACTGAGTGGGTAGGGGATCAAGTTGCAGCTGGAAAGCAAAGAAGGAACCAGAATGAATGGTCTAGACTCTGGCCAGGAAGGTCCCCAGGAAGGGACTCCAGTCCACCCCTTCCCAGGTACAGGAAGAAATGGAGAGTAGACTCATGAGGAACATCTTGTAGGAACAATCTCTAGAAACTCCTTATTCCTGGTCTTCCTCATATCATTGGCTAACAGACCGCAGGCTTAGAATTCAAAGGCATGGAGTATAGTGGTCCATTTCTGCTGACCTTCCCACTACAAGTTAGCAGACTTTCTTAAATTCATTTTCTGAAGTTGCAATTTGTTAAAATAAAGAAAAAAATCCACTTAACTCACAAAGGGACAAAAGTCCCAGTGCTCTCTGAAGAAGGTTGCAATTTGGGAGTGAAAATTTCACCAGTGCCTTATCTGCCACCTGTCTGAAAGCCATGGAAAGCATCTACTCAGCTTAAGCAATGCCTCAGATTATAGCATTCCAGAATACGGTCTTGGCCAGAGTGTTGTTTCCTAGGTTCAGCCTAGTCCTGGTGCCTAGCTGACCCCAGAGCAGCCAGCTCTGGACACTCACCCATCATGCTTATATTTGTTTATATATTTTTATTTATTATTATTCTTGGACTTCGTATATAAGATCAGGAAGATCCAATCTCCCCTTAATTTCCTCTCGGTCCTTGTGCCCCAAACATGTCAAGTCCATTTTTCATACTCAAACTCTACTTCAAGATAAACCACTCTATCTGGAAGGGTCTGATCATCAACATTAATATCTACTTTCCCCTTCTCTCTCTCTCTCTCTCTCTCTCAACACACACACACACACACACACACACACACACACAAACACTCATACACACACCCCTAACCATCACTCTCCCTGGCACACTCCTACTTGCCCTGTAGGCACAGTCACACGTCACTGCTCTGAGACAAGCCTCCTTTGACTACCCCTTTCCTCCCCCGGGAAATCACTCCAACACTTCTCCCACATCCCAGAACACTGTGCTCTTGTACAACAGTGCATCTCCCCATCTACCTGTGCCCCTCCCCCAGGGCAACTTCCAGGACCGTGATGGAGACTTTTGCATTCGCTATCTTCAGCACCCAGCATACAGTCCAGTTTGTAGCAACCCTTGTTTTGACTGACAGCCTCCATCACGGGACTGGAAGCTCAGTGGGGTAAGGACTTTTTTTTTTTTTTTTTTTTTTTGGTCATGTTGAGTGTCAGATCCTCAACAGAAAGAATGCTTCCTGAAATGTAGAAGTTTCTACGTGGAAGTGGATGGCAGAACACTAGCTTACCAGATCTTGCAAAGTCTGAGGGAGAGGCATGAGGTGAGGAAAGTCATGAGACATACGGGTACAGATCAAAGGGAAGACTGGCTTCAGATGTTCAGTAGGAGAATCACGGGTGACAACACTTAATTCAATACAGTTAGGACATGTGCACTTGTGAATGACTGCACATGACACACACACACACACACACACACACACACACACACACACACGTGCGCGCGCGCTGAAAAAGTAAATAAGTAGATAGGAAATACATTTAAGAAAAATAATTCACAAGTTGCTTAAGTTTCCTGAAAATGTATTTAGAGACCATTTTGACCAGATACTTTTTAGGTGTTTTTTTCAGTTCCTCTGACATAAGCTGTAAGATATGGGAGGAGGGACAGCGTAGCTCGCAGACAGGCAGGAAACGGGATGTTTACAGAAGCACTAGCACAAGGCAGTGAGCAGTGAGCACCAAGAACAGGAGACAAGGCGCTGTGGGAGTTAGGGAGGACTTCCTCTTCAGGGATTGTTCAGGGGTCTTCAGGGGGGACAAGACATTTGACTTGGGACATTGTTTTATCATGCATCCCCCACTGTGATCCAGGCAGCCGCATGGTACTGGCCCTTGGTTGTGGCTTACCACAGCACAGATACCTGATCTGGGCTGCACTGTTTGTCCCTGTCTCCAAGCTATCTGGACTTGGGACTGTACGCTTATAAGCAGGAACTCATCTTTCCTGGACCGTTGAACCAAAAGCAAGTTCCCTCCAGAGCCATGTTGGTGTGCTGGCTATAAGGAGCATGCGGATCTGGGGAGAAAACAGGGCCCACGAGTATCAAGAAAAAGAAAAAAAAAAAAAGAATGACGATGTGGCTTCTGGAAATGAGTGGCCGGAAGCTGACTTTCTGAGTTCTTCCACTCTCGTTGTAATCTGCGACCCACAGCAACTTCTACACAAGGATATTCTTAAAGCACCTCAGGCTTTAAGGATGCACACTTTCTTTTGTTCAACTACCTGGACTTACCTTGGCAAAGACCATTAGCATAAAGAAATAGCCATGGCCAGGAAGAAGGCTGATGGAGGGAAAGGCAGGCAGACTGTCTATCTACCTTTCCACCCTACCATCCCTCACTCACCCTCAGCCAGGAGTCTCTCCATCCTCCCCTGCCCAAACTGAGCCAGCATCCTTATAGTAAGAAACCTCATGGCCAGGCAAATACAATCTCGGGCATTTGTGGGTGTCTGGAAGCTCAGTCTTGTAGAGCCTGGGAACAAACTGGGTATCTCTGGCCCCAGGGAATGACTGTAACAGGTGACTAACTCTGCAAGCAGAACAGAGCCCATGTGTGTCTACATACATGCACATCCACATGGATATGAAAGACCTCACCAATTTGTATGAGTGCTCTCTCGATCCACCTTGAACTGTGTTGGTATGTGTAAGTCCTTCTCTATGAAGGGGAGATGTAGTCATCATTACAAAAAGCGCACTAAGCTCCCCACGTTTGGGTGGCTTTGAGGTCTGCAAAAGTGCACACATGGCAACCTCTTTACAAAAACTTAACCCAGCGACTTCGAGCTGAATCACACCCTCAATCAAGGTTCTGACTGTGTGGGAGGATTCCAGAGTGGAGGAATCAACAATCTTTCTCAGAGACTTGTGGGGCTGTGATACACGGCTAAGCAGGTGGGGTCGGGGGGAGGCGGGGAGCAGCCAGATTTAATGGGTCACTAATGGCATATGCAGTTAGAGGAAAAGCTCTCTTTAGGGGTGATATATAAGGTATGTATTAGGTACAGGGCCTTGGAAAGAGCCAGTATATCAAAGCTATCTTAATGCTTTAGTTGCACTGGGATCAGAAGAAATAGACTGGGAGAATGGGGAGATGAGAGCTTGTACTTCAACTACCCTTTTCTCTGTCCCCATACTACACTGGCTGAATCCCTTGAGAACTGTGCTCCACCTGCTGAAAGTGGAGAAGGATGTCAAGAGGAAGGCTATGGGGGGAAACAAATGAGAACCAAGTATGTCCAGGCTTTGTTACACACATGAGAAGATGTTGTGTTGAAACCCATTACTTTGTATTCTAAGTGAAAAAAAATAATAATAATAAAGAATTGCAGCTCCCAAAATGTGCCTGTTCCCTTGTAGAAATACTGACTGGGATATAGTGCGGTCATCTACAAGCTGGCATAAACTGGAAAGAGCAACACTGGAGGGAAAAAAAAAACACATAGTCAACAGACAACAGGGAGCTAGCAGCTTGGCAGGGAGAAATAAGCAATTGATTTCCCTCCAATCCTTGCCGCTCCTGTGCCCCAGAAGCGCTCCAACTTTCTCCCTTGTTCTTGTGCTTCTCTGCTTCATGAACAGCATCCTTTCTGCAGGCCATGCAGCCTCTTCCTTTGGGAAGGCAGGAGGAAAGCTTCATCCACCTTGCAACGGAGCTCAGTACAAGCTTGAGGCAGGATACCTAGATGTGACGCTCAACTCTGCCCCTTATTAACTTGACACTGGGAAAGTTACTTTAGGTTTCCATTTCCTCTTTGCAAAACTGTCATAAACTCAGCCCGTATATCATGCAGTTGAAGTGGTAAAACTCACAAACAAAGTCTCAGATGGCAAGAAGATGTAAGGTTGACACTTGTGGGTCATAACTCCCGCCGTCTTTACCAGCCATCCACTATGGATTTTGGCATCCTGGTTTCCCCATCCTCATGAGGACAGTGTCCTCTTCTTGGAGAATTCCTTCCTCCTACCTTCTGTCTGAAAAACTAAAGCTTTTATCACATTGATGACCCTGGAGCAGTAGATAAAGAATTTGCACAACTTTCCCCCATTCTGTAGCCAACAAGATAAAGTCCAGAGCTGTTAAGGGGTGAGCCAATGCCTCAGTGAAAAACAAAATCAGGTATAAAAGTGAGGATAAGTTCTCCTTTTCTCTTATTACCATTCTCCAGCCTAGAAGATCTCGGGCTACCCATGAAACATCTTGACTCTGACTGGGACCCTGGTGAGGAGGAGATGCAGAAAATAAGTGGTCCACAGAAAGTCACCTGTCCCTACTACTTACAGTGATGTGTCTATTCCGCTTTCTTATAACTCCAACTCAATGCAGCCAAATTCAGGAGGCTCTGTGTGCTCTAAGGAATGCCAGAAAGTCTGTGGCTCGGTCTATTCCCAGCTCTGCCACTACCATTAAGAGTCACTCCTTTCCTTGGGTATATGCCCAAGAGTGGGATGGCTGGGTCTTGAGGTAGTTGGATTCCTAATTTTCTGAGAAACCGCCATACTGATTTCCACAGTGGTTGTACAAGTTTACATTCCCACCAACAGTGGAGGAGTGTTCCCTTTGCTCCACATCCTCTCCAACATTGGTTGTCATTGGTGTTTTTGATTGTAGCCATTCTGACAGGTGTAAGGTGGTATCTCAGAGTCATTTTGATTTGCATTTCTCTGATGATTAAGGATATATGCTCAGCTATGTTCATAGCAGCACTATTTGTAATAGCCAGAACCTAGAAACAACCTAGATGCACGTCAACGGAAGAATGGATGGAAAAAATGTGGTACATATACACAATGGAGTACTACTCAGCAGAGAAAAACAATGAAAGCATGAAATTTGCAGGCAAATGGATGGAACTAGAAAAAATCATCCTGAGTGAGGTAACCCAAACCCAGAAAGACAGTCATGGTATGTACTCACTCATAAGTGGATTCTAGATATAAAATAAAGAACAATCAGACCACAACCCATAGAACCATAGAGGCTATATATATAGCATGGAGGTCCCTAGGATGACTGTGGCTTATAATAAATTTCGGTTCTACTCAATTATTGAAAAAAATAGCCAAATGAATGGAAACACATGAACTATGAACCAAAGGCTGAGGGGCCCCCAGCTGGATCAGGCCCTCTGAATAGGTGAGACAGTTGATTGGCATGATCAGTTTGGGAGGCAACTAGGCAGTGGGACCAAGTCCTGTGCTTATTACATGAGTTGGCTGTTTGAAGCCTGGAGCTTATGCAGGGATACTTGGCTCAGTCTGGGAGGAAGGGACTGGACCTGCCTGGATTGAGTCTACCAGGTTGATTGCAGTCCTCGGGGGAGGATTTGTCCTGGAGGAGGTGGGAATGGGGGGTAGGCTGGGGGTAAGGGGAGGGTGTGGGAGTGGGGAGAATAGGGGAACCCATGGCTGATATGTAGAACTGAATGGTATTGTAAAATAAAATAAAAAAAAGAGAGAAAAATAAAAAAAGAGTCACTCCTATTAATAAAATCATAGGTTAGACAAGGTGATATCCAAGGTTCTTGAGTCAGAAGCCCATATCCCAGAAAGTGGCACTTTCTACCAACAGCAACACCTCTTGCCTCCTTCTAAGTCCTGGAGAGCCTTGACCTTTGATGAAAAACCATGGCCAGAATGTCAATTTCCATGGCACTTTGGCCATGGAATCTCTAGCTTTTCTGAGTGATCGAAACGAGTATGGAGGAGGCAGCAGAAAGTCTGGTGGTCTCTCAGGTAAACAGCAGGTGAGGGGCTAGGGTAAAGTAGCAGAAACTTACACATTTGCAAGGACCTCTGAACTTTGTGAAGTACTGAAAGGGGTCACCACAGTCAGTGTGGAAACAATTTGGTGCCTCTGATTCTCATGTGTCCTGTTTGAGAATGAATGACATAACCCTCCACTTGCCTCACCATAGGTTACTCCTCCTGCCTGAGAATTCTAGAACTCTACATGAGTTGAGCAAGAAAGTACAAAGGACAAAGACTGACTTGACAAAATCCCAAGGGGCCCTGGTGAAATGGGTAGGTTTGGCAATGAATGTGTCACAGTGTGACCCCAAACAAGTGACCTGACCATGCAAAAATCAAGGACATTCACATCCTGTCCAGCCAGTCTCCCCAAAGCAAGGGAGAGTCCTGACCCTTAAATTGACCCAAGTGGAGCATTCAGGGAACATTCTCTTCCCTAAAGTCTTACCCAAGCCTCAGACAAGGAGGATTTATGACTTGGTTGTCAAGATATGTTACCCACCTGCTGGACTGTAGACATCCAGGGGTTTGTAGCCCCGGGATGGACATAGAGTGAGGATCCAGACGAAGATGCTGACAACAGCCTTTGCCTCCAAGGCACTTAAAATGATGGATGAAGCTGCCAGGTTAATGGGGATGATAAAGAACACACTGAAATACAACCAAGGAGCTCGTGGAGAGGAAAAAAATGTCAATTAACACAGCACGGGCCACCCATCTATTAAAGAATGCAAGATGGTGGTCGTTAATTTTATGTGTCGAATTAATTGGATTGATCACAGGATACCAAGATAGATGTCTAGACCAGCATTTCTTCTGAGTGCATCCATGAGGGCACTTCTGAAAGAGATTAGCATTGGAATCTGAGGACTGTGTAAAGTTGATTGCCTTCTCAGTGTGGGTGGGTATCATCCAATGTGCTAACACCCTGATAGAACAAAAGAGTGAAGAGAGAACACCCCCTCTGAGCTAAAGTATTCCTCATCATCTCTGAATACGCCTGACTCTCAGCCCTTCAGACCTGTCCGGCATCCTGGGCTTTGGAACCACACTGACTTTCTAGCTCTCCAACTGACAGCTAGCTGCACATGGGAATTTTCAGCTTCCAAAACTGTGCCAACCACTTACAGAATGTGTGTGTGTGTGTGTGTGTGTGTGTGTGTGTGTGTGTGTTCATTCTGTTGATTCTGAAGAACTCCAATGCAAATAAAGAGAATTAATCAAGGGAACCTCCACTGAGAAGGTAATATTGATACTAGAAGAAGAAAGAGAAACACAAACAGTAGGACGGATGATGGGTTTTAAGTGTACAAGCAGAAGACAGACATTGATCTGGGAGCGGGAAGGGAAACTGATGTCCCTTGCAGAGACTGTATGACCTCACAGCAAGGTCTTCCCTAGCCCAGAGTCTCTCCCATCCATAAAAAGGGAGACAGTAAACTAGTCTCTAGGACTCCTTCCTCTCCAGCACCCAACACTGGGTGATTCTAAAAGTGTAGGAAAGAGTCCAAGGATGGATTGGCTTGGGCAGAGAAACAAGTGGAAAGTGGGTGAGGAGTAGGCCAGGGTCTTGAGACATCCAGTCTTGGGTGACTCGGGTATGTCAGCCTGGACTAAGTAGACTCAAACTCCAGCCAGGACCGAACATCATCCAGGATCAGTCTCCGCAAAGAAGCCACAGAGCAGAAGGCCATCTGTCTGTGAACAGGATAGAAGAAACCCAGCTGGATACAGAGAAGCACATCTGTAGAAAGCAGGGTAGGGAACAGCCTTGAGACTCACACTCCCTCCTCTAACAATAGACCACTACCCACAGGCTGTTGCCAGGGAAGACAGTACCAGCGTCGGTGTGCTCTCCCGTTCTTCCGCTGGCTTTATGGTCTTGATCCAGACATAGTCCATGCCTGAGCATGTTACACAGAGAGGAAGATGCTGTAAGGGAAGCCCGGCCACAGTAGAATAGCCCACAGCACTGAAACTGACACAGGGTGGGGAGTAAGTGCAATTTAGGAGACCCCGAGTCATCTGATAGAGCTCAAGGCATTGGGGAGGCCCTTTATCCCGACCTGGGAGTCCAATATTCTCCCAACCCGGGAGTCCAATATTCTCCCGACCTGGGAGTCCAATATTCTCCATCTGATAGCACTTTTGTCCGTTAAAATGAGTACCAGGTGCAGAAATAAGTCTGGAAAATGGAGAAGACGATGGGATTACTGCTTGACAAAGCATGGGGCTTGATACAAGTCATGAAACATGGCGCAGGGAAATCCCCAAACAGAAGCACCCCATCTGGTTTCCCCATCACTTTGGGCAACTTTGCATTGCCACACACACCCTGCCCGCCCTCCAGGTCTCTTCTCAAAAACCTATTGTTCCCTTGGTGGCCTTGTGAGGCATGGGGTAAGAAGCAAGGAGCCCAGCTCCCGAACTCGAGAAGCTACAGTCTTTGTAGGAAAACACAACTCACATTCCTACTCCAAGGGAGGCCCTAAGATGCTATAAAATGATTGGGGCCAAACCACAGTGTCAGAGGCTCAGGGAAGGTCCATCAGTGACCACCAGAGCTTCATGTAAAAGGATTGGCACTACACAGTGGCACTGGAATCAGTGGTTATATGGGTAGGAGGCAGTGGGGATTGAGAAACAAGGGGCAGAACTTTGAAGTATAGATAGAATATGGTAAACTGCAGAGATAAGCGGAAGTGAGATGAGCTGCCATTATTAAGTGGTTATCGGTCACTATGCCAAGCCTTTGCCATCTGCCATTTCGGTTTATCCTCCCAACTAGAACGGCAGGATCTTTATATCTTCCCTATGACCACTGGGGAAAGCAAAATGATCATATGAATCTAGACTTGACATGGCAGCCAATGAAAAGCGGTCCATGGCAAACTGGGAAATAACCTGTTGGCAACGGTGGTGGAGTTTGCTTGGCTGGGCCCCGGTTTCCAAGGCGCTGTTCATCAACTTTCTGAGACTCGAGAACCACACCCACTCCCCAGAAGTCTGACCTGGAAGTTCAGCACCATGACTCACATTCGCCTTTGCCTCAAGGACCTTTATCCACACCTGGTGCCCAGCCTGCCCCTGCTGTTTTTGCTGGTGTTCAACCACTTTCCCATTCTCAGCATGTTCCTCTGAGGTCTGTGTGATTGGCTAATGTGATTAGTTAACCCTGTTAGGGAGGCCAGGGAGGTGTTATCTGAAGAACCCAAGCTGCAGCTATGACTAATTGAATAGAGCTTGAGATTCAAAAAATACTGATAATTACTTTAGTTATTTTTATCTTCCTGACCTTGTGTTCCAGATGTGAAGAGAAGGGTGGACCAATGTCCTGTCTTTCCAGAGTTGAAGGATGCAGTATTTTTGCCCAGTTTCCCACCCATCCTTGTAGTGACCCAATCAAATTCTCCAGTAGCACCCTGACAGGGTCTAAGTAATTGGGGGCTGGGGTGAATCAGGCAACGAGGGGAATCAGAAGCTTCTACCAGAATGCCACTGCCAGGGAACCATCGGGGAATCCCTCAAGAGAACCACGGACCCACGCTGACCAAAGCACCCTGAAGGAAAACCCTGTGTTGCTACATGACTCCTGATTCATGGCTTTCTCCTTCTAGGGCCTGCCTCATAGCTGTCCCCAACTACCTCATATTGTTTAAAAAAAAAAAAATAACAATTGTCCCCTAAATCCCTGAGAGAACAGATTTTACCTGAGGTGGAGAGACTCGAGTTCCAGAAACCATAGACATCGTCTGCAGAAGGTCTAGTCAAGGACAAGCTGTAGAAGTACTGAAGGAGAGTGCTTGCCGGACCCGAAGGAAAGGCCAGCCAGGCCAGGCAGTCACCAGTGGCCTATGTGTACCCCGCAAATACATCCCCATCCACAAGCTCAAATCCTTTGAACTCTACCTGAGTCTGAAGACCCATCACCCCGATATTGTGAAAGCACAAAGCATTCCTGGTATAAGGCAACTAACATTCACCATGTGCTTTGCACACGGGATGTCAGGGAGTACTTTATTACAGCTAGTGACATGCCTCGGCTGTCCCTTCCATCCACTCTCTTAAGGGACAGCAGAGTATCTACAGCCACCCTGCTCAAGTTCACATCTTGACTCTGACACTTGCTAGATGTATGTACTTAGGTCATGCACATCATTTCCTGAGCTCAGTTTCTCCAGCTGTATTATGGGCCAACTATAGGCACTCACATCACCGTTAGAAATATGGTGACCATAAAAGGATCAATATACATATACCATTTAGAACGATGCCTGAGGAGTTTTGAGGGTTAGCTCTCATTTTGTTTTTACTATTTATTCTAAATCACATCTGACACATAAGGTTCAGTCCTGGAAACAGCTCTTAAAAGAGAGGGAAGATGAATGCACTAACCCCCACAGGGATTATTTCATTCCCATTGTCCGATTTGAGCTCATACATCACTGCTAACTAAGATGGAAGAGGCCATTCTCAGTGTGAGATGGGGGGGGAGGGGGAGGAGGAGGGGAGGAGGAGGAGGAGGAGGAGGAGATGGTCTAGGGACTTCTGGTTCAGAAACCCCATTAGCCGTCTCTTCCTACGTAAGTGGGTAGGCAGTTGATAGACTGGTTGTATGTTATTTCCAAGGTCATGCTCCACACTCTTTCCCAGACTTTCTCAGAAGAAAAGGCATCTCAGACTCAGTCTGAAGAAGCCACAGATATTCCCAAGATGAGGCAATTTCTGAACATCTGTCTATGACTAGAACCTTTCACATCAGCAAGGGTACTAAATCCAAGCAGCTGGGGAAGGCCCCGCCCTCCAGTCAGATGCATGAGCACACAAACACACAACCAGGAATGTTCATTGGTTTAAACAGTACCAGTTTAAAGTACAGGTATTTTCCTGGGAGGGTAAGATGTTGCCATTACGATCTATTTTGGAAGTGTTTAGTTGAGCAGTTATCTTTATGAAAATGGGGTGCTGGGGGGGTTAAGAGGTGGGGTAGGGGACATCTGGTAAGGGTTCTGAGTAAAGAAAACCCCTTGGAGGCTTTGATAATTGGAGACCTGACAAGGGGTATTGGAGGGCCTGAGGCTGGATACAGGAAGAAATGGAGCTGGGGTCGGTATGCAGAGAATTATAATGAAAATCTAAAGACGCCCTGGCCAACACTAGCACCAGGACCACGGAACTGTCCCAGCCTTGTCCTAAAGAATTTAAAAAAGGTCACAGGTCAGTTCTCTCCATCCAACCTTGGGACTACCTTGCTTACCAGGGAAGAAGCAGAGGTAACCACTTTGGCACTCTGATTAGAATCTGATTACTAGTGAGTGTCACGGGCACTGAGCTTCCTCCCCGCCACCGTCAGCTAAGGACATGGTAAGTATGACCAGGCCTGGGAAAGCCCCCTGTCCAGACATGGCTTACATACATAAGCAACACACCAGAGGGGGGAAAAGAGCACAGAAAAAGATCTCCAAGATGCCTCCAGCCGTCCATCACTTAGATCAGAGCTCAAGAGAAAGCCCAGCCCTTGCTCTCTGGCCTGCCTGCACGGCCTCCAAGCTCAGGGGTTCGGTTCTGGAGAAGACAAATCCAAGAAGCCCATCGTGCATCTCTGGCCCCTTCTGCCCACAGCTCCCTGACCTATCAGAAGTGGGCACTGGGGCAGGATCTCAGACGCCAGATGCCGGAGATGAATTTGTAAACCTCCCCGACGCGACACCTGCCAGCGCCCTACCCCCATGCCAGGGTATGACTCCATTGACAAGAACGAAAGTCGCAAGTGAGGCAACCCAATAGTAACAGCCAGGGTGGAAAATACAGCTCTGTGAGGGCTGCTGGCTCTGGGGAAACAATGCTGTTTACCTCCTGTGGTTGCTGAGTCTGGGGTCCGGGGGTTTTTATTTGTTTATTGGCTTGGTTTTCTTTCCCCTTTTTCGACCTGGGAGGTAGTAGATACTGTTTTGCGTCATTGCGAGGCAGGGGAGGTGTGGCATGCACCCAGCAGGCTGCAGTCAGAGGGAGATGGAACACCACGGAGCTGGGGTTTTCTTACAGCATAATGAGAGACGAGGACATTTTGTAGCCTTTTAGAAATCACTGGGTCCACAGTCTCAAAAGCAATGGAGTCATTATCTGCATGTACACCTGCATGCCAGAAGAGGGCATCAGATCCCACTATAGATGGTTGTGAGCTACCGTGTGGTTGCTGGGAATTGAACTCAGGACCTCTGGAAAAGCATCCAGGGCTCTTAACCACTGAGCCATCTCTCCAGCCCGAAGTCATTATCAAGACATTAAAATTTGAATTCCTATTCTGCCATCAGGGCAACTCCTCTCAATGGTCTGGACCCCAGCGTCCTCATCTGAACAAAAGAGGGGTATGCTATGGAAATAAACCAGAAAAGAAACCCACATTCCACCCCCCAACTCTAATAGCTCCAAGCATTTGATCTGTGATTGAGTCTTAACTTGTACATCCTGGCCTGCGCATATCAGCTAGCCTGTTTCATCCACTCTGTAAAAGTGCAGTAGTAACCCTGCTTTGTGGTGGCAGGGAATGAATGGCCTAATGCCCACAAAAGGTCTTTGCAAATCTTGAGGCACCAGTCACACAGGAAGCATTTGGATCGTTTCTACCCCCCAAGGAAAATGTGAACAGAAGGGAGTGTCGATGATGTCTGAGTTCTGTCGCTCTACCAGGCTGCCAACAGTGAAGCCAGAGGTGGTTTTCCTGGATGGAAGGAACTTCCTGACCTTTGGCATCACTGGTCTCAGTGGAGCCTGTACTGGAAAGCTTCACCGAAGAGCAGATACGGACTGTCAGCGGGACGGTCAAGTCTTAAAGACGTGTCCAAACTTAGTTCCCTTCTACTTTACAGAACTCCTCGGGTGTCTCGTATACAGGCTGAAGAGGGGAATAAGCTGTGTGGATGGTTTGGGGTTTAAGCGGGCCTCTTTCCAGCCTCCAAGGCTTCCTGGAATCTGGGGGTGGCTTCCTGGAGAATGCTTTCAGGGGCCATGAGCTCATGACAGTTTTTCCAAAACACTATATTGGGAGAATGGGTGACCTGGGGAGCACATGGGGCTGGAAGGAAGAAAAAAGAGTAGTTTGGTAGTTGTCAAGAAGGAACACTTGGAGCCAGGCGGTGGTGGCACACGCCTTTAATCCCAGCACTCGGGAGGCAGAGCCACATGGATCTCTGTGATTTTGAGGCCAGCCTGGTCTACAGAGCGAGATCCAGGACAGGCACCAAAACTATACAGAGAAATCCTGTGTCGAAAAAAAAAAAAAAAAAAAAAAAAAAAAAAAAAAAAAAAAAAACACAAACACACAAACAAAGAAAAAAAAAAAAAAAGAAGGAACACTCGGGTGCTCAGGGGTAGCCTCTCAGACAAAGCACTTGCTCAGCACAACTGAATGACGTTTAAAGCATCTGGGAAAATCGAGCCACATGTGCCTTAACAAATAAAAGTCTCACTGGGTGTCAGCCGCCAGTACTCTGACAGAGCAGTGCATCTGATCAAATCTGAGCCCACATGTCTGCCTTAATCACAAATTAAAAGTTCCTGGCACTGGTGTGTGCACCCTTTAATCCCAGTACTCAGGAGGCAGAGGCGGTGATCTCTGAGTTGGAGGCCAGTCTGGTCTACTCCAAAGCTACACAAAGAAACCCTGTCTCAAAAAGCAAAAACAAATGGAAAAAAAGAAAAAGAGTCCCTGCTCTAAGTGGTATTAACAGTGGGGTAAATCTGGGGGCTTTCGTCAAACAAAGTAAAATGACACAAAGAATAGGAAATTGGAGAGTGAAGAAGGAGAAGCATCTGAGACAGGGAGAACCCCTCCAGCAGAGGTTCCAGGGCCCAGCTCAGAGCGCATCACACACTGGATAGTGTCAGGTGGCTGACTACTGTTAGTCACAGGACTGTTCCAAGCAGCTGCCCAGCACACACACACATGAGTACACACTGCGATGGCCACATGTGATTGCCTACGCTGGCATCTCCGTGACTGAGAAGGTAACTAAGAGTTCTATTGGCCAGCGTGTTTCCCCAGCTATGTCCCTGGGGGACCAAAAATCCTGGACAGAGGGAGGTTTCAGAGAGAAGATTCATGAAAAGGACAGATTCCCGTAGATGCAATCGTTGCTGCTGGAAAAAAAAAGAAAGTATTACCTACTAGGCTGCATCACGTGGTACTGGAAAAGCCAGGAGGTCTGATGTGCTGGGGCACATCTGCACAGGAGAAACCCCTGGATCCTAATCTGGGTCTCTTGTTCTAAGAAAAGCTGCTAAGGTCGCCCCATCACTGAGTGAATGGTAGGACCACAGAGGAGCTCTTTCACGTGTTTAGCCTTGGTAGGCCCCTGATCCTCTACAAGGGAGGAGAAAGCAGAGAGACATCTCCTTATTTCACACAGATAGAAACTGAGGGCCATCGAGGTTGGATGACCTTTGCCATAGCCACACACAAAAGACTAAAAGCCAGCTGTTTTAGTTACTGTCCATTGCTGTACACCAGGATCAAGGCAACTGATAAAAGAAAGCATTTAACTGGGGCTTGTTTACAGTTTCAGAGGGTGAGTCCATGGCTATCAGGTGGGAAGCATAGAGAAAGGCATGGAGGCATGGCACTGGGCCAATAGTTAAGGGCTTACTTCCTGATCCACAGACATGAGGCAGAGAGAGAGAGAGAGAGAGAGAGAAAAGAGAGAGAGAGACCAGGCTTGGTATGGGCTTTTGAAAGCCCACCCCCAGTGACACACCTCTTCGAAGCCACAAGGCCACAGCTACTCCAGCAAGGCCACACCTCCTGGTCTTCCCAAACAGTTCCACTAACTGGGGACCAAGCACTCAAATATATGAGCCTATGGCGGCCTTCCTCATTCAAACCACTACGCCAGCTCTCTCTCTCTTTTTTTTTTTTTTCTGGGCCAAAATCATCTTAAGGGCATATCCTAAATAAAATGTCCCAACAGTCACACCAAGTAAGCCACACTGTGTCTCCTTTCTTTTATTGGCACACATGAAGCATGGATCTTGGTTCAAAGGACAAAACGTACACACACACACACACACACACACACACACACACACACACACACTGTAAAGTACAAGAAAAAAAACACTTCCTAGATAGTGTGCAAAGATGATCAAATTTGTCATGAGTGCTAGAGGATTTTTTCTTTTGCTAATGACAAAGTTTGCTTTCTTTTTTTAAAGCCCTTTGTGTGGCACTTGGCACTTACAAATTATGCCCCCCTCAAAAGGGTTGCTATTAACACTGTTGTGTCTAACCATGAACAGACCCAGCTAGGCTTCTATTGGAAATCCACTTGTCACACATTTATTTTATTGTATGAAATTTTGAGGATTGAGAAGGTATTGTTTAGAATTCAGACGACTCAAGGCTGGAAGATGGCTTAGCAGCTGAGAAGGCCTGCTCACAGAGGACTGGAGTTTGGGTCCCAGCATCCAATTATGTAGCTTACATTTGTAACTCCAGCTCCAGGAACCACTATGCCCTCTTCTGGCCTCCATGGAGGCCTGCCCTCACAAGCACATACCCACACAGAGACACAAAAGTAAATTTAAAATAATTCTTGATAAAGGTAATTTATATAACTTTCCAATGTAGCTGACCTTCTCCAAATTGCAAATGATTATGATATTTCTTTAAAAAAAAAAAAAACAGATTCACAAAGGTTCTTATGCTAATGAGATGTTGAAATACTCTTTCCTACCCGTCTTAAGGATGTTGGTGGACCAAGAAGACCACAGCTCTAAATGTTCAGTCTGCATTCATACATGCATGTGTGTTTGTGTCTGTCTGTCTGACTGTCTGTCTTTCAGAAATGAGGATGAGGAGTCAAGCCGGCTGTTTTCTTGTTTTAGGGTAACTGCTGTCCTCCTCATCCTTCTAAATTCCATTATGATAGGCAAATTTTTCATCACTCTGTACAAATACCTGAGGAATACAACTTAAAGGAGGGAATATGTGTTTTCATTCAATGCTTTCAAAGGTTTCTAACCACAGTCGGAATCAGGCGACTCTATTGCTTTGTGCCTCAGACGAGGCAGAATGATGCGGCAGCACAAGCATGATGGAGCAAAGCTCATCTCCTCACAGTGAACGAGAAGCAGAACCAAGCGTGGTTTTTCTTAATGGAATTCCAGTGAAGTCACATTATTGAAGAAAATCTCATGGAAGATGAGGTAGACAGGGGTTGGCGGGGCAGAAATGGGTGGGAAAGTCATTGCTGACCCATAAGGCCATGCTTAGAGACCCGCAAGTTCCCCCCAACAGCAGCAGGAACTTTCTGATCTTGTCCAGAGGCCTGCAAGAAGAACATATAAGAAAAAGACTACAAAGCATTCAGGTATGTGGGGCCAAGCTGAAGGCATTGGGCATGAAGGTTTGTGAGAACAGGGATTTGGTGATGAAATTCATGCACTGAAAAGATGAGCCTGGCTTGTGATACTCAGAAATCTAAAATGACTTCAGAATTCATTCTGCTCTCTCGTGGCCCAGGAGCTGGAGGGGACGGTATGTGCAGCGTTAGCTGGTTAACCTCAAAACTTTAACAGTAAGAAGGACCAGCTGCAGTTGAACTCATGCATGGCCTTTGGCTCAGCAGAGGTGGAAAGTGCAGGGGACCATGGTGGGGTCAGTGTGAAGTGTTCAGCATCCCTCACATCCTTTCTCTGACTCAGATCATGGTTACCCCAGCCCTGTACCCTGAAACTCCATTTTTCCCACCACTGCAGCCATGAGAACAAACTCAGGCTCTGTGTGGTCTGAGAGGCACCAGCCTCTTCCACCCAGCCCTCTCCCCCCCCACCACCACCCCAAGGCTTACTCTAAAGTCTTCTGACTTTACATGAAATGAAACGGAAGTTTCAGCCATTGCCATCATGAGTAGAGGCCCACCACCTGTCATGGGCCTCTACCAAAGACCCTACTACCTGGTTAGACTCTCCCAGCATCTGCTCCCACAGACAGGTCTCAGCCAGTGGAATAGTTCCTCTTCCTCAGCCTTTGGATGTTCAGAGCCATTTCAGGAGGCTGAGAAGAAAAAGCCCAGTTGAAGTGGTACCAACCGCCATAGACGTTCTGATAAGCACCGTGTAGTTCCGGCAGATAAAGCATAGGCCATAGGCCATCAGGGCCAGATGTGGGAAGGGTATTATCATTTTCTCACCTTGAAGATGCAATGAAGTTTTCTTGGAAGAAGCATATTAAGGTTCTTGACTCCACAGCTATCTTATCATCTCTGCTCTTCCACCTTCTCAACCCCAAGACCCCATTATCACTGCTTGATAACACACGGGTGAACGCCTGGAGGCCCTGCAGGCCAGGCACATGTTCATACGCTGCAGTGGGGGTCATTTTGTGCTTTTCCACAAATGTTTGTAAGTTAGTCTTTTAGGACCTAGAACAACATCTCTGAAAAGTCTATTAAAGCTGGTTGCTCTTGGTCTATGGTGTAACTGGATTACAGCCCAGTCTCAGTTAGGTTCTCAGGAGCTGGGTTCTATGAGATTTGCATTAGGAGACTTTCTTTCTCTAACTAGCTTAGGTGGCATTTGAATAGACCATGCTGTCACCTCCTATCATTCTGTACTCTCTCCCTGATAACGTACTTGGGAAGGCTCCCACACCTCCACCTCTCTGAGAGGCTCTCAGTCACTCATGGAATCGCACCCTATCTTCCACTCTGTCTAGCCAGGGGCTCCCAGAGGATCTGCTCACCATCCCAGCTTCCCATCCAACCCTGTGCGCTCTGCAACCATTTCCAAACTCTGAATCAGTTGTTGTTTCTTTTTCATGCTTCTTCCCTCTCTGAACTTGACCCTGGCTCTCTAGAAACTGCTGATCACTTAAAAAAAATACATCACACCAAGCATAAGGAAGGACCAGAAAGATCGCCATTCAAGTCTATAGAAATGGAGCACTTCTACACTGGAGGCGGCCAGCGTCTTCTTCTGTGCCAACTCTCGGTTTCTGTTTTGTGAACTTCTAGCCCACCTGCTCCATGGTGATTCCTTCACAGACCTATGAGAAAGGTGACATAAAGCCTGCATGATGAGAGATTCACCCACTGTCAAACAGCCTGGCTCTAGTACCGGACTTTCAATGTTGTTTTGCTTCTTTTTCTCATTAGGATATGATGGAAGGGTTGGGGGACCTTAATGTCTCAAAGCCTACAGCCTCTGGCAGCCCCACCAAGACTAAGCCAGCACTCAAGTTAGCCTCATTGTCAGAAGAACCCAGTGTGATCCCCAAATCACCTTTGCTAAGAAAATCTGTCAGCTGAATCCTCTGCCGAGCCAGTCACACCCAAAGGCTTTGATCTGGACCAGGCCTGCTTCTCAGCAGATACTGAACTGTCATGGATGTGTTCCAGCACGATGCAGGCCACTTCAGACTTTCCTGTTTGGTTGGTTAACTGCTTGGTTTTTGTTTGGAGGCTATGTTTGTTAAGACAGGGTCTCGTTCTGTAGTCCAGATTGATCTTATCTAGGGAATTCTCCTGCCTCAGATCCTGAGTGTTAGGATCATAGGTAGGCTCCACCAAACCCTACTGTGTATAGATTATTTCTTAAGAAAGTGTCTGCCCTTCCGAATAGATGTGGTGCTCTCGAGGGTTTTCCAGTAATTTCTCCCTGACACAGTCAATCCGAGAAACCTGACTCCTTCCTCCCACACCCTGGTCGCCACCCTGGCCATGCTCTTGAGGAAAAGGCAGCATCATGTCCTACCACTCAGTGAAGGCCTCTCTGGTTTCCACTGCTCTCAGCATGCTTGACTCACAACGAAACTGCAACCTCAAAGCACTGGGGGCCAGGATGGCGAGAAGGAAACACAGGTGAACACGCAAGAGCTGCCCCCAGGAAAAGGCTTGTTGCTCTTACAGAATGGCACTTCCAGAGCTGAGCAGGAGCACACAGCAGCAGAAACCAAAGGGCCTGGTCTTGTGCTGACCTGGGGTTTTGGCAGGGAAAATACCCATCGGAACCTTGAGTGCCAACTAATTTCTGCCAGGGGAGTAGACCGGGGGAAAGGGGCGAAGGGAGGGGGGCACAAAATTCTAGACCCGGAAAGTGACTTAGAAAAATGGCTCTGACAGCCCTCCAACTCCCAGGGGGAGAAAGGAGGTTCTGGAATAGCAAAGATCTTGTCTTGAAGCTCCTGATCCAAGAACTAGGATGAGTTAGAGTTTCTGGAAGGAGATGGTGTGTTGAGATGCCATAGTGAGAAAACACATGCCATGCTTTGAACATTCCTGCAGTCAAGGCCTGACCATTTTCCTGAGACAAAAATAACTCAGCAGCCTTCACCTCAAAGCCAGTTCCTAAACACCAGACTGAGCGTAACAAGTGCAGAAGAGTCATATTGTTTAGTGGGAGAAAACGTAATTTCAGACCTCTAGTTTCACCTCATTACCACAAAACCCACACACCGCACAAATCCCAGAATATCCCCCAGATGTTGGTGGGCCCCAAGAACCCTCTGTCTTAGTACTTAGTCAGGAATTAGCTACTAATAAACGAATGAGGATTGGGCTTAGATCCCACCTTTGAAGTTAACCTTTGGAGCGCCTGGAAACATCATTTCCTTCTCTACACCTTTCTACCTGTGTGAAAACTAAGAAGTATGGATTAGATAATACCTAACCCACCTTTTCTGACCTCCTACATATTAGGCATTGTTTACAGTCCAACAATCAGGGAAGATTTAGTTAACACCCCCCTGGAAGAGGCTGGTTAGTAAGCAGATCAATTCTTTTTTAACTGAAAGGTAATTATGGGACTAAGCATGTCATTTGTAATGACAGCTATTTCTCCAGATGAATCCGTCCTCTATATGAAACAATAGCAACAGACATGGAGAGGCACTTGGAGCTACAAAACCCTAGGAAGCCATGCTAGGTGTAGAGGGACATGTCCATAATTCTAGCAGCTCAGGAGTTTGAGGCCAACCTGAGCATATTTTTCAAGAAGTCAGCCAACCAACCACCAAATATTTAAGAAATATTTGTATTAATTCTTTGAGAAATTCATGTAATATATTTAATTATATTAATCCCTCCAACTCCTCCCAGATCCACCCCTACCTCCCTATCCACCCAACTTCATGCTCTCTTTTTGTAAACCCATTGAGGCCAATTTGCGCTACCCAAATACTCTTGGGTATGGTTACTGTCCTGGAGACTAGTTGACCTACCAGGGCTTGCACCTTTAAAGAAAACTAACTGACCCTCACTCAGCAGCTATCAATTGCTCCTCAGCAGGAGGTGGGGCTTCCTGCCCCTTTACCCTCCATCTCCATGTTGGGATTTTGTCTGGCTTGAGTTTGTGTGGGTCTTGTGTATGCTATTACAATTAATGTAAGTTTGTAAGTGCAACTACCCTGTTGTCAACCACCCTAAGTTCTCACTATGTCCAGAGCTATTTGATGGGAGAATAATGATGATCCAACATAGACACCAGTCCTGACCTGTGATGATCACAGTAATGAGGTAGAGGGCAAATAATCTTATCATCCCATGTACAATTACTGACATGCGTCATATAGAGGAAAAGTACAAGACACCCAGAGGATCTGTCCTGGACTGGGAAATAAAAAAAAAATCATATAAAGAAGTGGTATCTAAGGTGGAAGAACTCAGGAGAGATAGGGAGAGAGAGAGAGAGAGAGAGAGAGAGAGAGAGAGAGAGAGAGAGAGAGAGAGAGAGTGCATGAAGAACTAAATATGCCAAGGCTTGTGGGAGAGAAAGTATGGATCATTTGAAAGAAAAAAAAAAAAAAAGAACAAAAACCAAAGAAGCTGAATTATAGAGGGCAGTTGAAAACTGAAGTAGAAGTCATGGATAGGGTCAAATGGTAAGTAAGTTTCCATAAGTGTTAAGGATGTGAATCTTGGGCTAACGCGAAGGCTCAGTGGTTAAGAACAAATGGTGCTTTCGCAAAGGACCTGAGTTCGGTACCCCGCATCCACATCAGCAGGCTCACAACCACCTGGAACTCTAGTTCTAAGGGATCCAGCACCCTCTTCTGGATTCCATGGGCATTTGCATTCACATGTACACATTCCCATACTCATATAGATGTAGTGGGTAGCTGTTCCAGCTTTGACCTTGAAGCACCGCCTCAGTGAGGCAGCTGGTAACTGCCACGCCTACCTAGGACTTGCCTCTGGGGTGTGGCCAGGACAGGAGCCCTTAAAACCATCCGGAAGTGCCGGCCTCTTGATTCCTCGTGATCCTGGGTGCTGGATGGCAGACCTAGTCAGAGTTCTCCAGAGAACCCCGCTGGGCTGCACCTCACCTCTCCCGGATCCTGTAACCAACCCCTTTACTGGCTGTAAGTTACCCCAAAATAAACCTCCTTTTAACTACGTAGAGTTGCTTTGTTAAATCCCATATATATATATATATATAATTAAAAAATAAAATAAATTAAAAGAATAAGATGAGTGTTCTGGGAGGTAGAGGCAGGGGTAGCATCACAAGTTCAAAGCCAACCTACTGCATATTGTGAGCTCCAGGCCAGTCTTTATTTTACCAAAAGAAGAAAAGCTGGGAGCCAGTGGAGGTCTTGTTGGTGTCTGCAAATGAATTAGAGATCAAAAGGCAGAACAAATGAGAGAAATGTTGATGAAGAGAAATCCAGAGGATCTAGTGATCAACTGGATGCAGATTGGGAAGGAAGGAACCAGTAAGTTATCTTTTGAGGTGGATGGTGGCTCTGTTTACTGTGCCAGACAAGGATGACATCAGAGGAAGAACACTTTAATTAAGATACTACATCAGAGGTTCTCAACCTGTGGGTTGTGACCCCTTTGGGGGTTAAACGACCTTTTCATAGAGGTAGCCTAAGACCATCATCAGGAACACAGATGTTTACATCACAATGCATAACAATAGCAAAGTCACAGTTATGAAGTAGCAACAAAAATAATATTATGGTCAGGGGTCACCACAACATGAGGAACTGTATTAAAAAGTCGCAGCATTTGGGAAGCTGAGAAACACTGGACCACATAAATTGAGGACCCAGTGCAAAATGCAGAAACAGGGTCCCCTGCTGAACAGTCACTAAAAATTTCAAGACAGTGAGAGCAGGATCCTTTTAATCATGGACCCCTGAGTGACGGCCAAAGTCACAGTCCTAGAAGCCACCCCAGCTGAGACCTGTCTGTAGCGTATCAGCCATAGAGAGAAGATTTGCATACACCAAATCCCATCAAAGGACAAGTTCTGTAGCTGAGAGATGCCGCTGGTGCCCCAGGCTCAGGTACCTTGTTATCCTGGGTGGTCACAGAGACAGCCCAATGGCTGTCACCTTTGAATAGCCAGAAATAACACTGGGTGCCCCTGATAGGACACAAATTTCTCATGTGAGAAGTTAGAGAACAAGGTGTTGGTCCCTGAGTAAAATCCAAATTGCTCTCTTTGTGTAACCAGGTTACACAAAGGGGAATTCCATGTTGGCTGTCCAGTGATCTGCCCTTCCGCTGTGCTTTGCAACATCTGCTGGCCACAATTATCAGGTCATCCAATCCGGTTTGCATAACCCTGGCTTGATTTGCCCTGAGACTAGCCTTAACTCTGGGCCCCTCCTAAATTTTTAACCATCCAGATCTTCATTCCAAAAGATTCCTAAAGAACACAAGGCCAAAGTCAGAGGGGTTGTTCTGAGGAAGCCGTGGCTGGTAGAGCCATCCCCTGGGCTCCTGCTCAGTCATACTGTGTATATGTGGTACAAGTGGATGCAAGGAAACTGTCCAGGTCACTAAAGAAGTGTGTTCGGGAAACACTAGAAATGTAAAACACTTAAAATAGTTTCACTTAAAATTAAAGTGAAACTATTTTACATGCTAGATAAGAAGAAATGAAACTCCCATTATCAGCCTTTTAAAGAGAATTTTTAAGATTTTATTATTTATTTAATTCTGTGTGTGAATGAGAGAGAGAGAGAGCATGTGTGTGTGTGTGTGTGTGTGTGTGTGTGTGTGTGTGTGTGTATTACATGTGCATGTGAGTGCCAATTCCTGAATGCATAAGAATGCCCACGTAGACCAAAAAAGTCCATCAGATCCCTTAGGGCTGGCATTGCAGGGAGTTGTGGTTGGGAGCTGGGAACCAAACTCCAGTCCTTAGAGAGAGCAGCACACATACTAGACATCTCCCTAGTTCCCCCAAAACAACTACTAACAGCACATCGGATCAAGATCTTTGAAAGACTTTTTATCTGGTCTGAACAATCCTACTCTCTCTACCCGTATCACACATCTGTTCCCCATGGTGACTCCATTGCCAGACCATCTGGCTAATCCCTGAGTCCAGCAACCTGGGTCCCTCGCCCTTTCCCTTGACAGCTCCAGTGTGCCACACAGGGCTCCCAGACTGTTCCCTAGAATTGCAGAAAGGCGTGGGGCAACTATATCAAGAAAGATGCCATTTCTGTTGGACATGAGCAGATTCCTCATAAGATCTTGTACACTATGCATAAGACTCTAAAATCTACTCGTGTGTACATGTGTGCACAGACGCGCGCGCATACACATCTCTTTTCCATCCTGCAGCTAAAATGGTGAACTTTACCCAGCAGAGCTTCCCAAAGCATCAGGATGTCCTGCACCAACGAGCCCCTGAACTTGGACCTCACCACTTCTCAGCTCCTTGACATCTTGCAGTGTAGGGTGGGAAAGAAGACAGAAGATAATAAAGACCGTGGCCTCTGTGCTTATTTGGTGAGAAGAAAAAAATAATAATAAAATCTCAAGCTGGGTGTGAAGGCACGCCTGTCATCTTCGCCCTCTGGAGGTTAAGACAGGAAGATGTGTGCCCAAGGCTGTCCTCAGCTACATGGGCGAATCTTGTCAGACAAAGGAACAATGAATATTTTCTTTTTAAGCCATGCGTAATAAAATTTTCTTTCGTTGGCAGCTGACTAGAAATAGGGGATACTTTGGAACAAGGGCAATAGAAGAGACATTGCCCTCCACACTCCACCTCCCACAGCCGCCATCTGATCTCCCGGTGGAGAATTTTATTTAAATTCAACTTCCCTAGGTTCTGAACTGACTCAGGCTATTTGTCCCCAAGGAATGCAGATTGATGTGTAACAGTCATGTCTTTTGGAATTCACAGCCCCAAACATCAGCCAGGCTGACACTGTGCCCATCTCTGCCCAGGCATCCGCTCTCACTTCCTCCTCATGGGCACTTCCCTTGTCCCCAAACCCACTACCATGCAATTCTTGGCATTTATGTCTCCGATGTCACTGTGGGTTTGGGGCTTTTCCCAGTGTGTGCCAAAGGCTTCTCAGCTGAGCAGATGTCCTCCCAGACTTGAGATATAGGAGCTCTCAGCAAGGTCCTTACTTGGCTAAACATGGACCAAGGAACCCATCTGAGGTTGCTGAGGACCACTAAGAGGCTGAAATGTTGAGGAGAGACTGAGCAACAATTTGAAATCAATGGGGAAAGGAAGGATCAACTACTGGACAAATGGCTGAGGACAAATAAAGAATTCAGATTCCAACCTTAACCCCAGTTAGCTGAATATGTATTAAAAAAGAAATATATATAGCTTTCATACATCTCTCTTCTTCCTATCATTGTGAGAGTATGAAGTATACACACATGTAGGATAATAATATAGTAATAGCATATTCATGAAACTAATTATATTATAGTAATAGTATATGCTCAGACACTATTAAGATATTAACGTGTAAATGTGATGTATAAATGACATTAATATAAATTATATACTATAGTTAAGTACACGCCAATATATTTGTGTTTTATGTTAATATATTATGAAATAGTTGGATTGCATAGGTAAAGAAGATTATAGAAGAAGAAATGATTATAAGAAGATGTAAGAGGTGCTGCCTCTCCCCCTGAGCTGGCCCCCCACCCCTCTGCTTCCTGATGTTTCATCCTCTAGCCCTGCGTCAGACTCATGGAGCTGTGCAATGCCAGTCCCAAGGACAGCTGCTACCTTCTGTAGTCCAGACTTCGTGCTGGGGGTCGGACACACAAAGAAAAACACAACTTGCTCGGGAAGACAAAGGGGGTGCAGGATTGGCAGCAAGGGGGCAGTGGCTGTCCCAGTGAACTGAGGACAGGACAGAGCTGGGAGAAAGGGTGGTGAGGGTCCATGCTGTGTGGGTCAAGGAGGACCTCAAGCCTCCTCTGGGATTCGGACCCCCAACGCTGTGTCTACACCTCAAACGTGCAGCTCAGAGAGAGGGTGGCTTCTGCACACAGAAACAGACATCCTAGAACACCCACGAGTCAAAAGGGAAGAGGAAAGTGGAAGGAATGGAGCCCCGCCTGGCCCCTTGCTCTGCCCCTGTGGTTGGTAGAACTCAGCCTGGAATAAATAGGAGTGGTTGGTAGAACTCAGCCTGGAATAAATAGGAGTGGTTGGTAGAACTCAGCCTGGAATAAATAGGAGCGGCAGCTCTTGAGCCAACTCCACTCCAACTTTTAGAAGGTTCTTCTTCCCTCTCTACAGTTTGTACATTTCTGCGATGACACTTGCCAGCGTGTTGGGAGGAGCGGCCACAGCCCCTGTTCCCGATCCACTCGTCACTAGGCGTCAGGTAAGACTATCTAGGCCCAAGTGCCTAGCCCACCAGCTCTGGTGTAGTAAACAACCCTCTCCAGTGGGCAGACTTGGAGCCCTGTACCAACAGGATGTAAGAAGATAAAGAAATCGGAGAACCTGGGAAGCGCCCTCCTCCTGGGTCTACTGTTATCTAAGCAGAAAGCCCCTTAGCCAATAGGACATGTACCCGAGACTTCCCAGGGATCTGGGGAAGCACTAATGTCACCAGCTCTGTCCTTCAGCAAGGACAGGTAGTTGGACAGGTTACACATCTCCAAGCCTGGGACACTGTAAAACAGGGCCATGGTGAGGTCTACCTGACAGGTAGAGCAAGACTCCCAGAAGTCTAAGCTCCTTCTCCTAACTTCCCGTGCTGGGATCTGAAACTCTCAATGAAGCAAGGGCCAGAGCAAGCCCCGGAACTCTACTCTGACTATCTGTCCCACGACACACACACATCTCTTCAAGGGATAGTCTTGACCAGGAGATGGAGGAACTGGAAGAGAGTGAGTTTTAAGGATAATCAGCACACACATGTTTCCTCAGGTAACTGCGTGCTAAGGTGAATTCCTAGTCAGAAAGAAATATCCGTTATCCAACCCAGGTTAGGTAGGGAAACCAATTATTTCTCAATCCTAGTATGTTCTGGAATGACCCATTTATCCACGTCATTGTGACCTAAGAGTGTGTGAATGGAACGCACAGTTGTAGACCTCTGTACATAGAACAGCTGTCATGTCCCTAGGAAATACAACTTTTTGTATTGAGAAGTTTAAAAAAATTTTTTTTTTTAAAGAGAGGTAGCCCGTGCTAAATATAGCTACATTGCAGAAGTTCATTTACCAGCTCTTGCTTACAATGCAAAAAAAAAGAAAAGAAAAAAAAAATTAAGCTAAAATACTTCATGGTTTAAAAGGGGGAGGAGGAGCTTGAATAACCTTTGCCAGGAAGTCTGCAAAAGGAGAGGCCCCGGGCCTTCGGTATAAAAGGGGGACACAGAGGAGGAGGTCTGCACGTTAGGGGCTTGCTCTCCCAGCACCAAAGCCACAAGGCAGCCTCGCAGAAGACAGAGTTCCACCATGCCCGGCTCAGCACTGCTCTGCTGCCTGCTCTTACTGGCTGAGGTGGGGACCAGCAGAGGCCACAACACCCAGGAGGGAATTAATTGCACCCACTTCCCGGACAGCCAGACCTACACGCTTCGAGAGCTGCGGGCTGCCTTCGACCAGGTGAAGACTTTCTTTGTGAGTATGCCGCCTGCCTGTCTTTCTTCCTGGGATGGCCTGAAGTCCATGGAACTGTGGAAATAACCCTTCTCCTCCTCCTCCTCCTCCTCCTCTCCTGCTCCCACCTCCTGCTCCTCCTCCATCCCCAGCATCTATTCCCCTTAAAATTAAATCCAGAGAGTCCTGGGCTAAGCCATGGGTGAGGGGTTAAACTAAACCCAGGCACACAGGGAAAGCTACCCAGAAGGTGAATGCGTTGTCTCTCCCATGCTCAAGAACTTTCTGTTAACTTTCTTCCAACAAAGCTCTATATTTTGTTGGCTGGGACAGAAGTCTGATGTAGGGGGCACATACTGCCTCTGCTTAGTCTCCAGATCTGAGGCAGCACCTGGCATGGAGAGCTTGCGTTACAAGAGGATTTCCCTTCCAGAGAAGGCAGACAGCCACGCAACTGAGACACTCTCCATAAGGGACTCCAGAAAGGGTTGACACAGGTGCTTTTGAAACCTGATGTGGCTCATCTGAAAGAAGACCAGGCCTGGTCAAACTTCTCCCGGGCTGTGCAAGTCAGTCAGAAGCTTTTAGATAATGCAATTCTAAGAGGAAGGACTTTGATTTAACTCCAGGCTCTAGCACTATCAAATCCTGGTTTTAAAACTCTCAATATTTGCCAGGGCTACATTGATTACTAATTCAAAACTCCACAAATGGAGAGGTGTTCAGAAGACATGCATGTCAGGTACCACCACCACCCCCAGCCCTTGTATTCACGATTTGTTGTTGTTCTTCTTCTTCTTCTTTGCAGCAAAAGAAGGACCAGCTGGACAGCATACTGCTAACCGATTCCTTAATGAAGGACTTTAAGGTACAATTGAGTGGGTGCTGGGGAGCAAGCCAGAGGTTGGGGAAGGGGGGAGCTGTTGTGACAGCCAGCAGGAGCGGAGTCTGATGTCGTGACTTTCAAAAGGAGAAGTGGGAAGATCTTAACTCAGCATATTGCCAGCAGTCAAGGGTTATGAGGCGCTCATTCTGTGGTGAAGGGAGAGAATGTAACTGGAGAAAGAGAGGGTCCCTGGGGACAAAACTGTCCACCAAGTTTGGGCCATCATTCTGGTAAGCCCCAACCTTTGATTCCTGCCCCTAGGGTTACCTGGGTTGCCAAGCCTTATCAGAAATGATCCAGTTTTACCTGGTAGAAGTGATGCCCCAGGCAGAGAACCATGGCCCAGAAATCAAGGAGCATTTGAATTTCCTGGGAGAGAAGCTGAAGACCCTCAGGAGGCGGCTGCAGCGCTGTGTGAGTAACAGATGAGATCTTTCCCTTGGGGCCACCCAACAAATGCCATCTTCTACAGCCCAGCCAGACCACATGCATCCAGGCACACACAGACTAGACAGACTGAGGACTAGGTAAATCTACAGAGGCGCTGCGAGTCAGCTCTCTGGTTCGTCTGTCTCCGAGCGAGCGAGCGTGGGGGTGGCTTTGAGGCATTACACGTGAAGATTCGCTCATAGCCTTCCTGTTATTTGTGAGTCATCATGGGTTATTAGCTACTCCCCTCTCTCTTCATGGGAAGGCCAGGGCTTTCGTTACGGCTCCCTCGTCTCTTTGGACCTGGGCCCCTGGTTGCCAGCTGAGGCTCCCAAGCAGAGGAAGGCATTCACCTCTTCATCTCATTGTTTGGAAAGCAAACACAGCAACACACAACTGGGCTGATAGAACTCCCCCTGGCATTTCAGCAGGGCCAGAAGACTACTGTCCCTAAACCAGGATCTATGAATAATACGCCCAGAACATCTATGTCTCTAACTGAAGTGGTGCATTTGCCACACTGGTGGTTTGCTCTCTTCTCTCACTGATACTGGGAAATCAGTTGGTGTCTATTTGTGCAGCAGTTCTAAGCCAGTGATTTGGCCCCAGTAGCTGAGACTTTATCTCCACTCTCAGACACCTAAGACACAGCTCCTGGCAGTTGAGATTGGAGATAGACAAGAGGAGACATTAAAAACACAATACATGTTTTGGGGTTCTGAGAGCCAAAGCCCAAGACCTGAGTTCACACCCAGGCTTTGCAAACATCTTTGCAAACATCCAAAGACATACATTGTTTCTTCCTGGGTTGTTCTCCTCTGCCCCTACTATGAGAGCTAAGGACCAAGCAGGGCTCAGTTCATTCTAGGAGCTAAGAGGTGGGCCTAGAAGAGGAATCTGGCCCCTTCGCCATAGACACAGGACTGGAGCTAGGATGATTAACCCCCTCTTTTTCTCCTACAGCATCGATTTCTCCCCTGTGAAAATAAGAGCAAGGCTGTGGAGCAGGTGAAGAGTGATTTTAATAAGGTAAGCTTGGCTGGTAACAAAGAGGGTGTGCATCACGTGACCCCTGTCCACTCACCAAAGGGCAGGAGGGAGGGACCTGTTCTGTCTGCACCTGGAGTGTGGGAACCTGGCACATCATGTGGCCTCCTCTGCCAGTTAGGAGCCACCACCTCCTCCGTGACATTTGTTTTCTGCAAAGCGTGTCTGGCAGTTTCTAAATGACTGCTTCACCTTCGCAGGCTCTCAGCTTAGACTGACCAGACAACCTATGAGCACGGAGCGCTAGGTGCTGGGGAGAGTGATAAAGGAAACAGAAAGAACAGAAAGTACCTTGTTGGGAAATGGGCTGAACCCACAAGTGCAGAGAGCAGACATGAACACAGGCACACAGGCGCACATCTCAGGGCTCAGCCTAGATGCTCCCCCAAAAATCAGAATGAGCAGGAAGCAGAATTCTTATTTGTCCCGGCGCTCTTTCCACCTGGCAAACAAAATGAGGTTTCACACTTCCAACTGCCTGTGAACCCATGAAACCCGAGTTCCCAGAAGCCATGTGGCCTACATCATCTTCGTGGGCTAGGCAGAGACACCTGGCAGGGTTCCAGCATCAGTGAGCATGAATGAATCCCTTGACTGGAGGCCAGAACAGCAGGGCGGGCACTGCCTAAGTGCCCAAAACATGAAATAAAATAAAAAAACAAAACTATTTCTTTATCTATCTACCACTGTCCTGCTTTCAAACTGCTTCCTCTTAACGACTTTGCTTAACAATCTGCATAAGCGTTATGTGAGCCCAGGCCTCTAAAAATGTTCAACAGATACCACTCTGAAGACAGTGCTTTGCGAAGGAGCTTCCCTCACGGACTACTGGCAGAGCTCAAAGCTGGGAGATGGTGCAGCCGAAGGCACAGCCCCCTCCTCAGGCACCGGGGCGAATCCTTGGGTTCCCCGAGGTCTGACAGTTCCCAACGCAAGAAAGCAATGAGCTTTCTGCAAGTCAATCTCCTGCCCAGCCTAGTGCAGGGATCTCCTCGGCCCTCTAAGAGGTCTTAACCAGGTGTTTCTCTCCCTCCACAGCTCCAAGAGAACGGCGTCTACAAGGCCATGAGTGAGTTTGACATCTTCATCAACTGCATAGAAGCGTACATCACCATCAGAATGAAAAACTGAAACATCCAGGGTGTGTGATGAATCTACGATGCCAGGGCTTAGCCAGAGCTCTCTGAATCTGATCCAGGGACTCTTAGCGAGCGCAAGCAACTCCTTGGAAAACCTCATTGTACCTCTCTCCAAAATATTTATTACCTCTGATAATACCTCGGTTCCCTTCCTATTTATTCACTGAGCTTCTCTGTGAACTATTTAGAAAGAAGCCCAATATTATAATTTCACAGTATTTATTGTTTTTAACCTGTGTTTAAGCTATTTCCACAGGGGACACTTTTTTGTGGTCATTGAGTGTTCTAAGGGAAATTATATTCTATAATGGGGTGGGGGAGGGGGTCTTCTTTGGGAAGCCAACTGAAGCTTCCGTTCTAAGGCTGGCCACACTTTATAGCTACCGACGTGTTTACTGTGGTGTTCTCTAATTTCTTTCCTTCCTGGGTTCAGAGCTCCTGACGTAGTTGTGAAGACTCTTACAGGACTTAGGCAAAGAAACTAGAGAGCTCCCTTGGTGATTATCCTTCCAACAGCTCAGAGGGATTCCCCTGACCTCATTCTCCAACCATTTTGTTCTTGAAAGCTGTGGCCAGTTTATTTATAACCACCTAAAATTAGTTCTAATAGAACTCATTTTTAACTAGAAGTAATTCAATTCCTCTGGGAATGGTGTATGGTTTGTCTGTTTTTATAGCAGATTCTAATTTTAAATAAATGGATCTTATTCAAATCATGTTGTACTGTCTATTGAGTCCTGTCTGATTAAAATACGACTATGTCCCTCAAAGCTCCAGAGGGCCAAAGGGTGAACGAATTCTGTATTCCAAAGAAAGGATACCGGCAGCCTCTCTAGGAAGGGATGGAGCCCAGATCCCATCAGGGGAAAATCTTGCTTCACTTTCAAAGCATCAGCATAAACCACTGAAATCTCCAAGCTTGGCCCGTTAAGATACACCCTGAAATCTTTAAAGGGCATGATAGCTTCCAAAGTTGAGAAGGGTCATTCTGCGCACACACAACCAATACTAAGCAGGAGAAGCATAATGTGTCGATTCCTTCAAGCTCCAGAGGTCCTGGGGTGAATTTAGATTTGTCTGGGGGGGGGCACTCTGGAGGCTAACAGAAAGTCATAACTAGCTCCTGAAGCTGAAAGATAGTCCCACTCACCACTTTGGTTACTGCTGGCAATCACAATTGAAAACTCCCACCAACCCCACCTCCCACAACGCTGGTGATCTAAACCCGGAGGCCTTTCACAGGCTGAGCAAACATCTGCTGCTGAACCAAATCCCCAGCCCTTGGTGCTTGGAGACAGGGTCTCAACTAAAATTCAAGGTGGCTTTGAACTCAGCTCCTCCAGCCTCAGCTGTCCAAGTACTGGGATTCTTCTTCCGGTTGAGGTCAGAGGCAATCGAGTTGAGCCACGAGTAGAGGACAGGTAAACTGGCCTACTCAACAGGCTCCCACTGGATGCAACCAATCGGTCACTCTTTCTCCCCCACCCCCACCCCACTCCCCGGCTCCGGAGCCACCAGAGAAACGTCAGACTGACATTGGAGGGAGGGAGGCAGCGGCTGGGGAAGCCCTGCTGAATGTCTCGTGACTTCGAGGATAAGGGGAAACAACGGGCTGAGTAACCCTGACACCACACACACACACACACACACACACACACACACACACACACACACACGTGCTGGCCAGGCAGCCCTGGGACAGGGCGGGTGGGATCGGATAGGCTGTGGTCATCTTTTCAGTAAGCCCTGACTCACTTCGGTTAAAGTAACCATCGGAAGGAAGTGGGAAGTATCACAGCTGAAGTTCTGAGATGAAAGCTTGGGGTTAAGAATGGGAGCTAGGGGCGGCGGGGACGGCTCAGTGGTTAGAGTGTTTGTCGAGCAAGGGTGAGAACAGGAGTTCAGATCCTCAGAACCCAAGCAAATGCCAGTGGGCATGGCGGCCCGGGAAGGCAGAGACAGGGGATCCCCAGAGCGAGGTGGCTAGCAAGACGACTCATTTTAGAGAGCTCTGGGACTCTACCTCGGTGAAGAGGTGGAAAAGGAATTGAGGATGATTCCTGACATCAACGTCAGGCCTGCACATGCATGCCCACACATGTGCACCCACACACGGGTACCCACACACATACCAAGAATGCATGCACACACCCACATCTAAATGGAAGGGGGGAAGAAAAGAAGAAGGGGGGCTAGCAGAAGAGGAGCAGAGTGCCCAAAGCTCTCATCCTGAGCTAGAGAGGTTCTGAGCCCCTAGCCAGAACAACTCCAGCAGCGAGGGCTCAGTGGCAGCCAGCCCATGCTAACTAGCAGGAAGCGGTATCGCATTCAAGAGATTGGGCATCTGAAACACTAGAAACACATCTGAAAGATCAATGGAGCTGATCTCAGCAGTGCTATGATTTTACCGGCACGTCTCACGGGTGTGTCAGTACCACACGCCTAAGTTTATCAGGCATGCTGTAGGCTTTCGGTATTGCTGTTTCCTACAGACCCAGAAATGCAGTGCTTTTTCACTATTCAGTTCGCTGTGCTGCCGTCAACAATTCAATATGCTTTTTTTGGTTTTTCGAGACAGGGTTTCTCTGTGTAGCTTTGGAGCCTGTCCTGGAACTCACTCTGTAGCCCAGGCTGGCCTTGAACTCACAGAGATCCACCTGCCTCTGCCTTCCGAGTGCTGGGATTAAAGGTACATGCCACCACCATCCGGCTAATAATTCAATGTTCTAATGACCATGTTGGAAGTTCAAGGTTTTTTAAATTACTTTATTAATCCAGCACTCTCTCAACCATGTGTTGATCATAAATTAATCCTAAGAAATATCTAGGGTCTGTGCTTGATACCTAAACTCTGTATGTATTTATCCCTATAGCTTTATACCTAATATTTACATTAATAATAATGTGGACATTAATTGAGGCCATTTGCTGGCTGCTTGACTACACACTTGGTATGTATTAACTCATTTGTTATCATGTGATTCTATGAGATACTATTAAGTTAATGTCTCAATTTATCTTTTTGTTTTCTTTTGAAACAGAGTCTCACTGTATATCCCTGACTGGCTTGTAACTCACTATATAGACCAGGTGGCCTCAAACTCACAGGGATTCACCTGCCTCTGCCTCCCAAGTGCTGGAATTAAAGGTGTGTGCCACCACACCTAGCCAACATCTCAATTTCTTACACAGGAAAATGAAATACAGATAAGTTATATCATCTACCTCAGGTCATCCACCTACTAATGGCAGAGTTTGTGATCTTAATGATTGTATCAAACTCTTATATATCATTTTCATACATAAATTACTGAATAATTCTTTTTTCCCATATTGTTCTGCCTCGTTAAAAGACATAGATATTTGCCAAACTGGTGGTATACACCTATAATCCTAGGATTTGAAAAACTGAAATGGGGAAATTGATCATTTGAAGGCAGCCTGGGCTACACTGCAAGAGCCTGCCTCAAAAACAATAAAATAGCATACACTTATACCCCCACATGCTCAAGAGGCTGAAGAAGGAGGGTCACTGAGTCTAGGTGTTCAAGGCCGGCCTGGGCAACATAGAGTGACCTTATAGAAAAGATAAAAATGTACATTTTGGTATTATGTGTCTCCATTCTTATTTGTCTTGAGATATTTTTAATTTCTCTCCTAGTTACTCTTTGACTATCTGGTTCTTCAGGAGCGTAAGACATGTTCACATGTCTAATGTAGCCCATCACATGGCTGTGGCTCCTTCACAAGTGTCCACAGCACAGGCTAGATCTTCCTGAGGACCAATGATCTGAAAGAGAACTAAGAAGAAGGTAGGTACAGCATCTTCTCTGGCCTAATCCAGGAAGTCTCATCCCACTGCTTCTGCCACATTCTGCCTGTTAGAAGGGAACACGTATAGACCATATACACGTGAGGGGGAGGTGGGTTTCATCTTTTGAAGGAAGCATATTAAATGATCTGTGCACATATTTTAAAACTTCTGCACCCTGCAAAGCTTTAAGAGATAGTAACTCTGTGCCCTTGGCTGGTGTGTGGAGCGAAGAGCTGCCTGGGAACCGTCTGCATAGTTGGGCTGTCAGCACGGACATTGCCATCCCTAGGGCTCCCTCCCGCAGACTTAAGGCAGCATATTTATTTCACTTAGTCTCGGTTTCTCCTTTGGAAAACCAGCAACTATCTCTTCCTAGATGGCTAGGTTGATTGTTTGTGTTCCTCTTCTCCCTATCCCTATCCAAACTCGTAGTAGAGGCTTGACTCCCAAAATGATAACATTTAAAGACAAGGCCTTTGGGAAATGATGACCAGGGTTAGACGGGATGATGAGAGTAGAGTCTTCACGTTGGACTTAGTGCTAGCCCTGAAGAGTTGGTTCTATTTCCTTACCACATTTTAGGAACGATCAAAGAAGAGGTCTTATGCATGCACAGTGAGATAGCATCTCTCTTCAAGCAAGAGAAGAGGCCTCAGGATAAAACTGCCTCTCTGGCACCTTGATCTTGAACGTCTCAGCCTCCAGAACTTTAAGAAGATAAGTTCCTACTGGTTAAGCAAGGCCACCTGCAAAATCTTTCCGTGGCAGCCCAAGCCCACTACCAAACTCATGAGGTTGGCAGGAAGGCATCTCAGGTGTGAAAGCATATATGTGTTTGGAAGCAGTGGCATACAAATGATGCGTGGGTGAGGGCTTGGGAAGAGAGCGAAAAGCCTTTATTCCCTAAGAAGACCAGAGATCTCATCTCCCAAACCTACTCAGTCTCACGTGCCAGGCCTAGGGTGACAGTCGATAGTGAGACTCTCCATCCAACTGTGATCCTGGCTGCTGAGATGAAGAGGATGGAACCCAGCAAGAGAAGTTCCTGGAATCTAGACGACCAAGTGATTGCTCTGCATAGATCTGGCAGGAATCAGGCAAACAGGCTCCTCCGTTCTGGGGATGGGGCATACTGTAAAGGATGGGATGACCACATCCGATGAAAAGGAAGAGCTAAGAGCCAGCCCAATGGCAGAAGCGCTCCATGCTGTGCCATATTTCTCCCTCAAACTTAATTTGGGGTTTAATTGTGATAAGATTTAACCAAAGTATAAATGGAAACTGAGTCATAAAGCCAGAATTTAAAGTGAGAGGATGACCTTTGACCTCTTCTGTGAGCTACAGAGCTGTCTCTAAAAAGAACCGGTCAAATCTGTGTCTCTGAGGGCACCATGGGCCCCCTGTGTACAGGTTTCATTATTCAATGTTCCCTTTCCCACGATACTCAGGTGGCAACTTCGGAGATTTACTTAGCCTATCTGGAACTAGAATTACTCAATAGTAAAACACAGAACAAGGTCTAAATTGGTGGTTTTTATCCAGGGGCCATGAACAGGGGCACTTGAGGGGTGGGAAGGCAGGTACGGAGCAAGTTCCCCGACTTGAAATCACCAGCAACCCCTCCATAAGCCTGCACAGGCGAATTCGGAAGCGTTCCTCCCTGAGTGGCAGGAGTCCAAGGCACTCTGGGGAGAAGGAACAACTGGTTGTTGCATGCTGGTCAAGGTCCACTCACTAGTCCTCTGCTGTATCTTTGACTAGCAGTTAGAAACGGTATTAACTTTCTTAAAGTTGTTCAGCAGATAAAACGGTTTAAGATGGCGCCCTCCTGGGGGAAGGGAGAGCTGTGTTCCTCTGCAGGGCCAAGTCTCACTGGCACCCAGGTAGTTGACCTCTGAGCTCTGCTCAAGCCTCGGCCCCCACTCTAGCTTCCGAGCTCTTCGTTCGGCCAAGCCCCTTCCCACTCTGCCCTCCTCCAGGACACATCCCCGCACTGGCAGTTTTCCAGAGAGCTTCCGGTCATCCACGTATCAGCAGCAGCTCCCCTCTCCCAGCAGCGCTGGGCAACCACCCAGGCTTGAACTTCCGGGGAAGACATGGACGGGGAGAAAAACGAAGAACATAATGCAGCTTACCGCTTGCCCCACAGCACAGATTCTGAGGTCTGGAGGCCGGAGCTCTAAGCCCACGGCTGCCTCTTACCTACCAGAGGCGTGACGTTGAGATACTGCCTTCCTCGGTATTTTCTGAAATACGAAACAAGCATTTTTTTTTTTCCAAAGTGTCGTTCTAAGAAAGAAATGTATGGGTGAATGTAATGCTCCCGGCATACAGCAAAGAATTAGTAAAATAAAAACAAAAATATCTACCCCTTACACATTTTGGAAAATGGCCATGGGGAATTAGATGGAGAGACAGGTGCTAACATTCTGAGAAAATAGCTGGCCACCTCTTGCATTTCTGTCAAAAGTTCATTCATGGGTAGAGAGCAAAACAGCCTCAGCCTTGCACCTGGGATGGAAAAAAGGAAACTGAATTTTTGAGTGTCTACTTTCAGTTTCCTGAAATCAATCCCAAAGATGGTTTGGGGTTGACGAAGTAAAAAACCATGTGTGGATTGTAACATGAGAAGGGTCATATGTTCAGTGAACTGTCTAACATGTGTGCCTAATTGCCACTGGGAGCAATAAACATTACAATTAAATGCAGGCTGGTCTAACCATGTGTCCAGTTTTCTTTGATTTCAATACTGGGCTTTGTTGTGTACATTCAACCTCCATCACCGCTGCTGACCTGCACTTTGAAATACCAGAACTCGGCCCCACGGCTGTGGTTTTTCCCTTACCACTACTGGAGATTTTTGCAAGGTCATACAGTCCCGGCCTGACACGGTCCAGTTTGCCCAGTACACCTCCCAGAATCACATGCCCGATTACAATGTTCCTCGGTTATTTAAAACAGCAAGATGTCACTTCCCCAACATGACCCCACCAAATCCCCTCCACCAAGGCAGCATTAGTAACCCTGACTAGTACTCAGCACTAACAGCTAATCTAACCATCTGTCATAATAATCTCTACCCTCATATCTACCGCTGATGAACCCCAAACCAGAAGAGAGAAGTGCTAGCTTCTCGCTGACATTCTGTTCAAATCAAAGATTTTATGAGATATGTGTTTATTCTTTCAGAACTTATTGTGATCTAGGAACTCTGTGGGGTGGTTGGGTAAAAGCTGAAAATAAGACAGGCCTAGCACCTGTCCTCATCGACTCAACAACTGCTACAACACTAAGTTTGTTATAATTACTTTTCATACACGCACGCACGCACACACGCACGCACGCAGATTTGAGACAGAGTCATTGTTGCCTTTAAACTACTAGGCTCAAGCAATCTTACTTCAGCCATTATGCCCGGCTAATTGTGGTGACTTCTACTTATTTACTCATTTTTGGTCTTTGAGACAGGATCTAACGAGGGAGCCCAAGGTGGTCTTGAACTCTTGGCCTGCTTTCCTCTACTCCCCAAATGCCAAAAGTACAGGCTTGTGCCACCACGTTGAATAGATGTTCATAGTAATGAGAAGTGGGGGATTTAACAAAGCAATCAAGCTAGATTGGTCTTCCAGGCTTTGGTGAGAAGATGACATTTAGCCAGATGAAGGATGAGGGGTAATTGGCCAAATGAAGAAGTTCAGCGGATAAACAAGCATAAAGACTCCTTGGCAGTACGAGAAGAAAAGAGGGAAGGCGTCCTCTTTGAAATGACAGGGTTCAAATTGGTTGCCAACATAGGTGGACTCTCTGGCTTCTCCACCTGTGTGATGCTGAGATCCTCGATCAGAAAGTGACACAAATAGTTTGAATCACTAAAAGACAAACCACAAACAGGGATGGATATTGAACATTAAAGGGAGATTTGTGATGAGCCTAGTCTGATCAATCAGGGATGGCAAGCTGTTCCTAAAAAATATTAAACTTCCCTGGCAAAGGGAAGCCATCACAGGCTGTTAAGGAGGGAAGAAAAAATAGTTCTCCTCTGTACAAGACCACCCCGGGCCATCCAGTCCTAGGGTGCTACAGTCCAGGACTAAGGTGCTCATAGGAACTGACGGATTTCCCACATTCAGCCATGTTGGGGTGAGAGTGGGTGATAACAAAGATGACTCACAGAGTTCTGGCCTGAGCAACTGAGTAGAGAAGAGGCAGGCTTCAGAGCACGACACACATATTTACATTGACACCACGGTGACTGAGGTGTCACTAAGACAGTAGAGACATTCAGCATGACCGGATGGAGGAAACAGATGGATGGACATGAAGTGGGAGGAGGAGAGGAGGAAGAGGATGAGTGTTGACAGCTGCTTTGGGGTCAGGCCAAAAGTGCCAACCAAAGGTCATGAGGGAGATGAGGAAACCGATGAAATCGGGTTCCTGAGAAGTAGGGGCGGATGGGTTGCAGGAAGAAGGGAGAATTGAAGGAGATGTCACTGAGCAACTACGTGAAGGATGTAGGGGAGACAGGGACAGAAGCAGGTTGGTTTGGAGCGCTATTGACAGAAATTGGAGTTGTTTCTATGGCATGCCTTCTACTCCCCTTTAAACAGTGATCATGGAGGGAATAATGCAAGGACATCTGAGAGGAAATACAAATTTGAGGTGAGGTTAGCAGAGACATGGGAAGCAATCAATGCCAGAGACATGTGGACATCCATGCATTGGTGTGCCCACGTGCTGGTGTCCATGCATCGGTGTGCCCAAGTGCTGGCTAGTTCTCCGTCAGCTCGACACAGCTAGAACCATCTGAGAGGTTCAAGCCAGTAGGCAGTGTTCCTCCAGAGTCTCTGCTTCAGCTCTTGCTTCCAGGTTCCTGCCTTGAGTTCCTGTCCTGACTTCCCTCCATATGACCTGAGAGTTATAATATGGAATAAACCCTTTACTCCCCAAGTCACAACAATAGAAACTTTAATAAGTCAGTCCGGTAGAAGGAGGCAGTTGTAGGTTGAAGTGGTCTGTGGATTGTATCAGCTCTCTTGGGTGTAGCTAGAGTTTTCCTGCCTGGCCCACAGTCAGGACGAATCTTTGTCACCAGCCAGTCCCACAGCTGCTCAGACCCAACCAAGTAAACACAGAGACTTATATTGCTTACAAAATGTATGGCCGTGGCAGGCTTCTTACTAACTGTTCTTATAGCTTAAATTAATCCATTTCCATAAATCTATACCTTGCCACGTGGCTCATGGCTTACCGGCATCTTTTCATGCTGCTTGTCAGGGTGGTGGCTGGCAGTGACTCCTTCTGCCTTCCTGTTCTTTTTCTCCTCTCTGTTAGTCCCGCCTATACTTCCTGCCTAGCCACTGGCCAATCAGTGTTTTATTTATTGACCAATCAGAGCAATTTGACATACAGAACATCCCACAGCACTTGGGAGTCTTGTCATGGCCTTGTATGAACACATAAAAGTCAGGCTCATTGTGCCTCCACGAGTGTAACCAAAGGATGACAAAGGGAAGTTGAAAGTCGAATAACAAGGGAAGTAAGGACGGAAGAGAGCTGATACAAAAGGACAGTGTCGTTGAGCTCACATCTAGAAGTCCTTGGCCCTAAGGTCAAGAAACAGTTGTGAGGGAGAACCTTAACCACTAAAGAGACTGTGGACAGAGAGTGATAATGCATGTATGAGGAGATTTTGGAAGTCCGGGCATCGTCACTACAATAAACGGCTGAGTAGAGGCAGAGGAGAAGATCACAGGAAATATGGAAGTCGCGGAATTGAAAGCCGCAATTTGAATGAGTCATCTGCAAGTCTATCAGGCTCACAGCTGTAGAAGGGAGGTCAGTAGGATTCGGGAGAAGGAAGGAGGTGTTTAAATAGCTTGTGAACAAGAGCAAGAGGAAGAAGAATTTTGAGCATCCTGGGATGTCTGTAGATTTCGGTTTCCATATATATCAAGTTCTCAGAGTTGCATACAATCAGCAAATGGGCATTTCAGATCTCCTAAACATCAGAGAACAATTTTAGATTCCTTGGGAGGACTCCCTAGTAGAATTTCCTAATAAACAGGACCTATTTAGTAATATATATATATATATCCACATTCAAGTCACTTTTAAACCATAAAAGTAACAAATTTCCCAGCATTAACCCTAGAGTCACTCAATTCAAGAAGCTTATACTTAGAACCAAGATGAATCATCATCCAATGGCATATCCAACTGAGAGCCTAGAGTAAGATTTCAAGCACAGACCTTACTTGACCCCTGACCCCAAGCCTCTTCCAGCTGATATATCACCATTAAGCTTGGTCTCTTCCCCGCCATGGGTAGATGAAAGAAAAAAGTCACCATAAGAAATTATTTCCTCAAATCAAATACAAATCTCTTGGTGAACTCAGAAGTCCATCTGAAAACAGAGGGCTCTGACATCTGGCTCCACACAGCAACCAGCCATTTTCCCACCGTCATCTCAACTGAGGTATTCAAACCTCGACCGCCATGAGATGCAGCCTAGAGAGGGTAACAGAGGTCAGAAGCTGTCTCTGTCAGTGCTGCTACAAGGTGTGGGCTGAGGACCACTGCTGATTCACAAAACGTCTGTCACCGGTGTGTGGCAGGGTGCCAGCATTTCATTACTTTACAGAAACCCTGAGAAAACTGACTTAAAGAAAGGAAGGTTTATTTGGGGGTTCACAGTTTCAGAAGTTTTCATCCATGGTCACTTGGCTCCATTGTTTCTGGGCCTGTGACGAAGCAGAGAACGGCGTGTCAGGAGGTGAGTACTGGAGCCGATCTGCTCACTTTCTGGTGGCCAGGGAGCAAAGAGAAATCGAATGTATACTGGTCCCTCCTCCAAACCCATTAGTCCAGGAATCTATAAGTGAATTAGTATGTTCTTGAGATTAGAACCCTCATAATCCAACCATGTCCTGAAGCCTTCTCCACATGCGGCTACCCTGGAGACAAACTCTCATCATATGAAGCCTGGCAGGGAGATGACCATAATACAAGGTAGGTATAATAACTATGTAAAAGCTTCTAGGATATTTTTTGTGGGTTTTTTGTTTTTTTTTGTTTTATTTTGTTTCGTTTTGTTTTGTTTTTCGAGACAGGGTTTCTCTGTGTTGCTTTGTGCCTTTCCTGGAACTCGCTTTGGAAACCAGGCTGGCCTCGAACTCACAGAGATCCACCTGCCTCTGCCTCCCGAGTGCTGGGATTAAAGGCGTGTGCCACCACCGCCCGGCATTGTGTTTTTTAATAATTACTTGAAAATGGAACTTATGCCTTTTTGTTGTTGTTGTTGTTGTTGTTGTTGTTTTTCAAGACAGGGTTTCTCAGTATAACAGTCCTGGCTGTCCTGGAACTCGTTCTGTAGATCAGGCTGGCCTTGAACTCACTAAAATCCACTCTACCTCCGAGTGCTGGGATCAAAGGCATGTGCTGCTACTGCCAGGCATGCTTTGTATATCTCAGTAGTATTTTCATCCCATGTTCCTAATTATTCTTTTTATTTCATGTTATGAAAATGTTGATCCCAAATACATTGAAATTTTCAAAGTCAAGTTCTTAGCCAAAAACAGCTTGAGAAGCACAGGACTAAATCATACTCTTTACCCTGTTCTGGGATGCACAGAAACTCTTTAAACGGGCAAAAGAAATAATGAGATACAAATGTGCAAAATGCCTATCCACAAACCAGTCCAAATCTCAATTCCTTATCTGAAGGTGGAAATACCAATCCTTGACCTGCCCATCTGAGGGGAGGTCTACATGAGGTACCATGCCATGGGCCCACGGTGAAGGCTATTAGTTCTTGAAGGTCATATAGTTGAACTTACAACCCAGTAACTCAGTGAGACCCTCAGGCCCCACCAATGACCTGGTGAATTGCCTGACTCCCAGCTTCAGGCAGCCTAGCAATGTAGTCCCATCCTCCCTACCCTGCCCTCCAGCATACCTAAAGAACCCACTGACCTAACTAGGAAAGAATGTGGACACCACCGTTGTCTGCCGTTCCCCTCATCCCTCATAATAAAGAGCCTTCATTTTGTGCCTATAGTAAGCACACGTGCTTGAGAGGGGCAGGCCCCTTCGAGGGTATAATGATCTAATTCTGAAACAGCAGCCACGGGCTCACGTTTTGAATGCTTGGTCTGCGGCATTTGACATTTTGACTGCTGTAGAGTGTTTCTCAGGTCAGCCTGGCTGGTAAAGGTCACTAGCGGTAGACCTTTAAAAGTTTTTTGTTTTTTGTTTTTTGTTTTTAACCCAGCTGTCTCTGCTTCCCAGTGACTGCGATTCGAGAAGCCTTGTCACAAGGCTCCGAATTCCCCCACCATGATGAGATGGAGTCTCTCTGTGTCACGTGCTCCCACTGCCATGAACTCCCCCACCATGATGAGCAGCTATCTCTCTAACATCAGGAGCCGAATAAATCCCTTCTCCTCAAAGTTGCTTCCGTCGTCTGTGTCTGTCACAGCAAAGAGTAACAAACGCACATGACCGTTTGCATTTCTTCTGCTCCATCACTAACTGGGGAAGGGTTTGCGCTATCACTTAGCCAGCGAGAAGAAGCATCATCTGCCTTTCTCTAGGACTGAAAGACGGCAAGACAATATGTATCTCTCAAAGACACTGGGCTGGAAGAATGGCCTGAAATCCCAGCACTTGGGAGGTAGAAGCAGAAGGATTGGGAGTTCAAGGTCATCTTCAGCTACATAATAAGTCTGAGGCTAGCCTGCCTCAAAGAAGCAAACACGAGGCATCCAGGTAAGCAAGTCCTGGACCGTAGTTAAAGGAAGCAGGACTAGCGCTGCAGAGCCATTGCACCAGGCTACTCCACTAGCTGGCTGGCCAGCTTTTGCACTGCACACCAGGTTCTCCCGGGAATGAACTGGGCATCTGCCCCTACCCCCAGTACCACTGCTGGTACAGTAACCGGAGCCACAGCCGCCACAGGCACTCTGTAGATGAGCCTCAGCTGACCTTGCCAGCAAACTGCCGGAATGAGCACCGCCAGTGGAATTCTACCACGAAAGAGTCCCCAGCAACCACTAACACCAGCGCTGCTACCATACCACCGCTGCCATGGCTCCCAGCATGACTACAGCCGCCATTCCCACGGCAGGCCCACACCCAACTCAGCCCCCCACACCACCCACACACAGCAGCATCAGTTTGTGGCACAGGAATCTCAAAAACATGGAGAGGAGACCAGAGCAGGATGAGCATGGGGGCATGAGAATATAAAGCATGACCTTTATATGACCACTGCCCTACACTGACCCTACACATGACCACTGCCAAGTTCAAGTTGAGCTTCGAGGGAAGGGAGCACAACACAATGGACTACTTACCGGTCATTGGCTGCACACAAGGGTCTTCCACACGCCTTCAGAGTGGCAATCACAGCAAGCCTGTCTGTGGAAAGTTTGATTCCCTAACTCATAAGAGGCTAGAGGCTAGGCAAGCATGTCCAGCCTTTTGCCCTTGTGATGATACAATAGCGTCATCTACAAAGTTCATACTTGAGAACCACATAACTGAGTTACAAAAGCAAAATCTCAATGTTTTACATTAGTTTCCCACTTTGTGTTGAATGCATTCATGGCTGTCCTGGGGCATGTGCGGCTGCAAGTCACAGGCTGGACACTCCAACTGCTAGAAAAGGTGGAGGGACCCAAGCCAAGGAACTCCGTCAGAAAGTAACCATGCTTACTATGAAGGCTGTTCTTGGTTGTCAGCTTGTATATCTGGAATGAACTACAATCCAGGAATGGAGGGCACACCTCTAAGAGATATTCTGCTTGGGTGAATCCACTTCTAGCCCGACATTTGGGTTAAGAAGACACACGTCTTTAATCCAGATCTTGAGGTAGGAAAGACACACCTTTCATCTGGGCCACACCTTCTGCTGGCAGCCTATATAAGGACATGGGAGAAGGAAGGTTTTACTCTTTGTCTGCTTGCCCTGGCCTTGCTAGCACATCCATTCCTTCCTTGGCATTGTAGCCTGCTTCTTTGGGAATCCAGCCTATACAGAAGACCAGCTAGTACATCCAGCCTCGTGGAACTGAGTAACTACTAGATTCTTGGGCTGTCTGTTCACAGCTAGCCATTGTTGGATTAGCTGGACTGCAGACTGTAAGTCATTCCAATAAATTCCCAGAGAGAGAGAGAGAGAGAGAGAGAGAGAGAGAGAGAGAGAGAGAGAGAGAGATTCATTCCATAAACTCTGTAACTCTAAAGAACCCTGACTAATACACTTACAGAAGCCCTGCTCATCCAGAAGGGTATGTGGACTTAATTTATCTAAACTGCTGGTCAACAGTTCTCCTGACCTGTAGATAGAGATAAAAATACAATCCCATGGGAAGGAGAAATCACTTCATTCCCATGAGGGAAAATAGAATTAAAAGCATAGTATCTTCTATTTTGTGTTATTGCCCCCTTTTTGTATTTTATTAAATTTTAGACTTTTTAAAATTTTTTCTTTTTTAATTAATAATTTTAATTTTTTATAAATTTATTTCCATTGTTATTTACAATTTTATATCATTGTGTTTTACCTCCTATCTCACCAAAAAAGGCCTTTGTGATGGTGTCTTACTTTTCTACACCTACAAAAACATTCTTCGTGTATTTCCTCATTTCATGACTTAAATATAAATACCCTTTACTTTAAGAAAAAAAAATCAATAAACTATATCTTCTCCCACCAGTGCCTCAAAATAGCTGCCTCTGAGCCTTAAGAGAGACACGTGTCAAGTTCACAAAGCACACAAATACACAAGCTTTGCCTACAGAGAGGCAAGGCTAGGGCTTCTAAAAAGTTAGGAGGAGGCACTACAGCCCCTTGTTCATGGCTTCCATTTGCTTGGTGGATTGATTTCCATCCTTTGACACTCACTTTTTCATATCTTTTGCTAGCAAACTGCATATTTGAAAAGGGAACATTTACTCAAGAAACTATGACAATTGCAAACATTTATGTACCAAATTAGGGCAATCCACCCAATTTTATAGAACAAATACTGAAGGTATAAAAGGGCATAGATCCTGACACAATAATAGTGAGAGACTTCTATAACCCACTCATATCCAGATATGTCTTCCAAACTAAAAATGCCAACAAAGGAATTTCATAGGGAAATGATAAGATGAATCACCTGGATTTAACAGATCTCTACAGCCATATTCTATCATCTATAGCTACAGCCTATCCATCCATGTTCTGATAGGGAACACACTTCTCAAAGCACATGGAAACTTACCTCAGATGGCTCACATCACAGGCACGAAGCAAGCCTTAATTTAAAATTTGAGATAATTCCTTGTATCCTATCAGAGCATAGTGCAATAAAAATAGAAGTCAACAGCAAGAGACATTTCAGAAACTACACAAATACGTAGAAGCTGACAATACTTTTGAATCACAATGGGTCGTTGGAGAAAGCAGAGAAGAAACATACAGTTTTCAGATCCTCTAGGACACAGCCGAGGCAGTTCTAAGAGGAAAGCTGCAAGTGTTCACACTTAAAAAGCAGACACATCTCAAATAAATGACCGAATAACACATCTCGAGGCTCCAGAAAAAAAAAAAAAAAAAAAAAGAAGCCAGAGGAAAATGTGGCTGATGGCAAGAAATAATGAGGATCAGGACAGATGTCAATGAAATACAGAATACAAGGATAATAAATGAAGAGAAACAAAGACTTGTTTGAAAAGACGAAAAAACCTCCTAGCTAAAGTAACCTAAAGTTACAATGACACAGAAAAAATGATGGAAAATGCCATAATGAAACCTGTTTGTGTGCTGATTTAATATATGTTTTGAGATAGGGTCTCACCATGTAAATCTGGCTGGCTTAGAACTCACTGTATAGACCAGGTTGGCCTTGAATTCACAGAGACCCACCTGCCTTTGCCTCCCACATGCTGGGTTTAAAAGAGTGTGCCACCCCATCTGCATGTTTTAATACAGTTTTGGGGGTTTTGTTTTTTGTTTTTTGTTTTAAAAGCACGGACACTGGGTTGTTTGGTTGGTTTGTTTCCTGCATTTGAATGTTGAACATATTTGAGACAAAAATCAGTGAAGACTTTGGCAAGTGGCGGGGGCGGGGGGGGGGGGGGGGGGGGGGGGGGGGGGGGGGGGGGGGGGGGGGGGGGGGGGGGGGTGGGTGGGTGGGGGGGGGCGGGGAGGCCGCGGAAACTAAGCACAAGAAAATGAACAAGTACAAAACAACAAACCAGAACTGGAAACAAGCCGGGAGGCTGTGACTTCGTTGAACTTGTGACTTTACCCATCCTAAATCAGAACAACGTCCACCTTTCCATTAGGTGTGAGGTAATGATTTTCCTCTTGATTGAGTCATTGTTAATTGGGTTTCTGGTTACTTGTAACCAGAAATATGTACAAAAGAGCTACGTGAACTCTTGGGTATCAACAGCAGAGGACTTAACTCAGGGGCTTCCCCTCTTCCCTTCCTCCTTCTCAGCAGCTGAGTCACCTCTGACTCACCCATGAGCCCCAAATATTTGAAGGAGTTCAGGAGGCATGGAGTCCCTTTGCTTTTACCACAAGACATGGTAGAAACAGGGCTTTAGCACATTCTCAGGCCATCCTCCATCCTGTCGTCCTCAATAGTCAAGCGGACAAAAACCAGAGGTACAAAGATAAGTGTAGACTTGAGGCATGAGTGAAAGCTCTGGTAAGCACCTAAGTGTTGCTGATTCTCTCACAGGCTCCACTACCAGCCTTCTTGACTAACTGCTGCCCACAGGGGCCCGACAGGTGGCCATCTGGTTTACACTTCAGTGTTTGCAAAAAAAACAGCCCTCATCACTTGGTGAACCACCTGCTTAATTTCCAGACAACTCTCATTATGCAAAGTTCTTTCAATTTTACTATCGGGCCCAAATCTGCTTCCTTATGGCTTGTCTTCTGTAGCTTTACCTGCCTCCCCAAGATAAAACAGAAGACAAAGTGTTCCCCGAACTCACATGATAGCGCTAATACATCACATCAGCTATCATTGCAACGCTTCATTTCTTCAAGTTACTTTCCACTAAATTGTTCATAAAACACATAGCTTCTATATTTTTCCTATTCATTTTTTTTGCATTTCAATTAGCTATTTTTCTCTGTGCTGGGAATTCTTTGTCAACTTGTCACAAGCTGGGGTCATCTTAGAAGAGGGAACCTCAGTAGAAAACAATGTCCCTGTCAGAGTGCCCATAGATAGTATGTGGGGCATTTTCTTTCATGAATGATTGATGTGGGAGTACTCAGCCCACTGTGAGTGGCCCCAGGGCAGGCATTCTGTGCTGTATAAGAAAGCAGGATGAATTTGAAAAACTATATGGAAACCTACTATATATACTCTTACAATATATACAGATATGAAAAGAATCTAAATAGTCACCAAATAATAGGGAAACAAAGCCCCTACTAGACATCTGATGCTACCAACTAAAACCTCCAATGCCAGGAATGGGTTACATCTTGTTGAGTTGTTGACCAAAAAGACCCCATTAAAAAAAAAAACAAACAAACATTACAGGCTATTGCCAAGGCTATTTTGTTGTTGTTGTTGTTGTTGTTGTTGCTCACCACTACCTGATGGTAAGGCCCTATTGTTGAAGATAAGATTGATTTATGTCTGTGGAACACAGAGAAGTTGATCTGGTGTCTAACTATTAACTGGCATTCATGGTGCTGGAAGGTTCTCTACACATACAGGAGGAGAAGGTAATCATCAGTGACAACCCTACAACCTACAGCAGCAAGATATACTGGTGTAATAGTGACCCAAATGTATGAGAGTGCCCAGCCACTTTTTGACTAGATTCAAGGCTCACTCTGTGAGCTGGAACTCACCCCTGACACTGCTAAAGTGGCCAAGAACCTGAAACTAGAGAGACCGTGGGCCAAGGGGAAAAGCTACGAACTATTATTCTGCTAAAGAAACAGCAATAAAATGACTCCTAATGACATTTGCTGTGCTTATAGACCTCATCAGAGAATTCCTCATCTTCTTGCAGTAGATGGGAATTAACACAGAGTCCCACAAATGGATGGTGTGCAGAGTGAGACACTTCAGAGCATTCAGTCCTTAATGGAATGTCTTCATCAAACCCCTCCCCTCAAGGCTCAGGGAGATGCGTGGATGAGGAGGTAGAAATATTTAAGAGCCAGAGGGGATGGGGGACTCTAAGGAAACAGCGTCTTCCAGACACAACCAGATTGATGCACATAGGAACTGAACTCACAGAGACGGATAGCACTCACAGTCCCTGAAAAGGTTCAAGCCAGATGAGATCTCAGCACTGAGAGGGAGAAGTGGACACGGGGTGGAGGGGGAGGGGGGGTGTCACAGCGCACAACAGCCGAAAGTCTATCTGCAATAGACACCCATTGGCAAAGGAAAAATTGGTTTTCTTCAATGGAGGCCATTGGTGTATCAACCACACTCCAGGGCAGGCCCCAGACAAAACAAACAGTGGCATTTCTGGGGACTTTTGTTTCATTTGTCTTTGTTTTGGCTTTTTCCCCCTCTTATTGGTCTTTTGTTTGTTTTTACTTTCATTTTTGTAGGGGCTTTTTCTTGTTTTTGTTTTGTTTTGTTTTAGAGAGAGAGAGAAAAGAACAGGGTTGGGAGGGAGGGAGGGAGGGAAAATCTGGGAGAAGTCGGGGGAGGGAGAAGGAAAAACATGATCAGAAATATATTACATGAAAACAACTTAAGAATGAGAGAAAGAGAAAGCAAGCAAGAAAGGAAGAAAGAAAAGGAAAGGAGGAGGGAGGGAGGGAGGAAGCAGGCAGGCAGGCAGGCAAGTAAGCATGCTGTTCAGGCCATGGGAAGTATGTAAGCAATGCTCCTCCATGGCTTCTACATCAGTTCCTGCTTCCAGGTGGGGCTTAGGAAAATGGTCACTGGGGTCTGACCTCATTAATGAATCCATTGGTGTATTTAGATTTAAGTAAACCCTGGAAGGAAATGGGTGGGGCTTGCTGAGGAGGAAGGTTACTGGAGGTGTATTCGGTGGGCGGGGCTTGCTGGAGGAAGGTTACTGGAGGTGATTCGGTAGGTGGGGCTCTCTGGAGGAAGGATTCTGGAGGTGTATTCGGTGGGCGGAGTTTGCTGGAGGATGGTTACTGGGGGTGTATTCGGTGGGCGGAGTTTGCTGGAGGATGGTTACTGGGGGTGTATTCGGTGGGCGGAGCTTGCTGGAGGAAGGATTCTGGAGGTGTATTTGGTGGGCGGGGCTTGCTGGAGGAGGTGGGGTGTTGGTGGGGGGGCTGGGGATGGTTACTGGGGGTGTATTCGGTGGGCGGGGCTTTCTGGAGGAAGGTTACTGGGGGTGTACTCTTAAAGGTTATATCTTGTCTCTGGTTATCCCTCTTCCTGTCCCTCTCCCCTTCACTCCCTTTCTCTTTCCTTGCTGCTCTGAGGTAAGAAGCTCTGGTTCACTGTGTGCTTCTCCGTGATATCCAGCCTTACCTTAGCCCTTTGGGTCAAACAACTACAGACTAAAACCCTTTTGTGTCCAGATGATTCCTCCTCGGGTACATGACATGGAGCTGCAGGATTTGGTGTTTCCCTGCTGGGTTGTAGGCTTTGGTCCGATCTTTTCCTGCTATTCTCTCATCCCTCCCTCTTTTGAATGGGAATGCTCACTCTGTGCCGTTATATGCCGAGTTAGAACTAGACTTTTTGATTTTATAGGAACTCACAGCTAAAGGATTGTCTTGAGTCTCAGGAGAGAGTGGAATTCTGGAGTGTTGGGACTGTTGAAGTCTCTGGGAACTTCTTCAGGTGGACTTTGCGAGGTTTAAAGTGACGTCACAACCTGATATGGGCTGGAATGACCAGCCTCAGGGCATGCCTGTGAGGTTTGTAGATTGGGTTCATTCACAGATGCATGGGCCAAGGTCATGGAATGACTTTTAGAAAGCAAGCTGAGCAGTCTTCCATCTCTCCGCTTTGTGAGGATGTTAAAGGAATAAATGGCTGCCTCACACTCCTGCTGTGGGACCTCCCCCACCACGATCAACTGAGGCAAAAGAAACCCTTCCTTAGGTGGATATTTTCATAGCAACAAGAATACAGATACCAAATTCACATGTGGTCCTTTCAAGGCTCTGAAAGGCATAATTTATCAGCTTCCCCGTGGTGGCCTCTCACTGTGCTCTACCATGAATGACTCTAAAGAGAACCTTTCATGCCCACCAAGGAGCAATCGAAAAGGTGTGCTTCATGATACAGCCTCAGAATTCTTTCCTGGGAGGGAGTAGACCCTGGGATGGGTGACTTCAGCTGCAGAGTTTATGGACGGCACCCTAGAGCCCACGAGAACAATCGCAGGATGTTGAGGATGGAAAACTAGGTGCTGCCGCCTCTCTTCCGTCAGTGGAAACAGACAAAAACGATCGTTACCTCTGTGTGACCTCAGCACCTAAAGAAATTGTGGCCCCTTCGTTTTTGCTCTAAAGGACTCGCCCAGGGGTTGGAGGCAGAAATTCTGTAAGCAGAAGGCCTGCAGGGGAGAAGCAAGCTTAACTGCCGTTCTCTATTGCAGTGTGGCTTCCCACCGAGGGATCGGCCCAGTAGTCTTCGGTGGGGCTCCAGCTCTGAGTCTGAGACGCCCAGCACGCCCACCCTCTGGGACAAGAACAGGGCTGTGGTCTGTTTCTGTTTCAAAAGTCATGGCTCTCCTTACAGTCTCGTTTGCATTTTCTTATTTCCTTAATTCTCACTCTTGGTGTTTGTAACATACGGAACCCAAGTCTGTAAGCGTCCACCTAGGAACACAATGCTAAAAACAAATACATAACAAAGGAAAAAAAAAAAGCAGCCAAACTTGTTTGATGGTTCCGCTGCTGTGTCTAGATGAGGCCAGGTAATCTAACCCTCGGCTTCACTCATACACCCAACCAGTTATCCATGCCGGGCTTCCTGAGTCTGACCTTACCCCAAGGGCATACTGTCTTGTGTGGGCCTCGTCTGGGTTCCAGAGCCTGAGGGCCTTCTGCATAGAGCAGCCACGCATGGCGAATCAGGAGTGGACACAGGTTTGCAAGACAAGATGGACTCAGATGAATGGTGGTGTTGCTGCTGCAGCGCCCACTTGAGAGCGGAGCAAGAGGGAATGGGTTGAACGGCAGCCAGAGGCGCTAGAACTTGACAGAAAAGCTTTCTCCCCAGGAAGGAGCTGTCTAGGGTCGCAGAGGCACTAAAATAATCCTCCAAGAGATTTTATTGACCTCTCAGGTCTGGGGATCTGCTGCTGGCCCTTGAGCAGGCACTACTGGCCCTACTACACATTTTGGTACGCACTCACATAGTACCTTGTGTCCTCACATATCAGCATGCTCTGCAGACTGACTGATGCTCACCAACCCGTGTTTATCAGAGACCTGCACTGCTGGACACTGGGAAATGAAGGTGGTACAAAGCCTTGCCCGGGGAGCTAACAGTCCAGCCTCATATATTTTTAGACTTATCAGGTCTATGGAGAGAGTAAGCTATGGTATAATTATATATATATATATTAAAAAAAAAATATATATATATATATATCTTCATGTTGTAACTCGTAAAATGGCTTTTAAAACCGAGTCCCAGTGGCTTAGGTGGGTGGCAATGCAGAGTTAGGGAAGCGTGTTGATCAGCTTTCTGACACTGGGATAATTAAGATTTATTTTGGCTCACTGTCACTTGGATCCATTGCTGTGGACCTGTGACAAGGCTGAATGTCACAGCAGGGTGCACACGGTATACAAGCCTGCTTACCTTCTAACATCCAGAAAGCAAAAGACACAGGAGGTTCTGGGGTCCCAATGTCCCCTGCAAGGCCACCAAGGACCTAACTTCTCTCTACTAGATCCCACCTCCTAAAGGAGGCACCATAGAGCGGAGAACAACCTCCCAGCACACGGCCTTTAGGGACGCTGCAGATCCTAACCTGAGAGCGAGGGATGATTTTAGTTTCTAGTCAGACAATAAGGGTGGGCTTCCCTGAAAAGTGTCACAACCAAAGCCAAGGAAATAAGCTGTTTCCTTCTCTGAAAGAATTCTCCATCTCGGAGACTAGGAGTAGACAAAATGGCTCACACCAGGGCCTCCAGTCCATGAACACTGTAAGCCCTAAACTGGCTTATCAGCTCTCCGATGCCTTGTTTGCCTGTGAGGGTCCCAAGGATGCTGTAAACCTCTCCCAGGTCTCCAGGGCCAGTACTAGGAAGGCTTCCTCCAAAGAACTTAGTTAAACTGAGTCTCTGTTTACAAGTCTATAGAGTAAATCCTTTGGGATGTTGGAAGTCAAAGATCCAAGAATTCACAAAGGTGAGCTAAAAGGAAGTCTTTAAAAACAACCTTGCAGTCTATTCACTGGGTTCCGGGTGTCTGGAATTGGGCCAAGGGTTGATGCCAGCAGGCTACATGGTTTTCACACACTATAACAAAATGTCCCTACATGGCCACCTTCTCAGGAAGACATTGCAGTTTTTAGAGTTCTAGGCTCTGAACTGGCAAGTTGCAGCATCTGAACGGGAGCCCACTCCAGAGCCACACTCATCCTGTTGCGTCTCTCACTCTCCCACCTCTCCATATAATGATCTGAAAGAACCAGGTTCAGAAACTCAAACCTGACCCAGCTCCTCAAACAGTCTCCTCCCTCCAGATCTGTGCTAATGTCTGTGCCCCTCTTTGCCGGGACACAGCCCAGTTTTCTCTGCCAAATGCTTGTAAGGAAACAGTGACTTCTTCCCAAGCCTGATTAATCTTGCCAGCTGTGGGAGGCATGGGAGGAACAGTGCTGAGAACCGGCTGTGGAGCTCATTCAGCACATTCTAGAGACCATGGGATGAGGGTTTGGAGGGGAACTCTGTGACTCACTCCCAAAACCCACTCTTCCCAGTGTCTACCCTAGTTCCTACCATCCACGACTCTCGCCCCTCCACTGAGACTCCCCAGTGACCCACCTACCAACCAAGCTGTGCCCCAGAAAGTTCACACGTAAGCATGGTCAAGATTCCTCTTCACTGGGCTCAAGAGCCCCGAGTCCCGCAGCAGACCCTGCACAGGGTAAAGCCAGCCAAAATTCTGGCACAGATGGCGGCAATGATCTCCAGGCCCCTCCCCTTACTGAGAAGCTACCTGGAGTTGACAGTTGTTGGGAGAGGAAGAGCCATTGTTGTAGGAGGCTGTGGCCACTCACTGGTAAGGTTCTCATGCTCCGGTGTTTGGCTCCACACCCATACACCTATGGGCAGTACTAACTAGACTTGGTGGGTTATCAAAAGACATGAAGTTGGAAGAGAGACATGTTAGACATTTGGAGGGGGAGGGGCACAGATAACGATATTTTATCATATGCGATATGAAATTCCCAATAAAGATTTTAAAAAGTAATAATGAAGTGCATGACCGAAGAATAACAAGTATCACATGCCAGGCTGAGTCATCTCCACGGTATTCTAATGGTTTAGCTAGGCTAACAGTGCTTTCACAAAGCTTTTAAGCCCAGGGAGTAAGACATGATAGCCTGCACTTGCCAAGAAACAAATGCCAAACTACGCAAGGTTCCCAGGGTAAATGTATGTATTCATTTATATAAGAAAATCAGGGGCTGGAGAGATGGCAGTTAAGAACATTGGCTGCTCTTCCAGGGGACCCGGGTTCAATTCCCAGCACCCATATGGCAACTCACAACTATCTGTAACTCCAGTTCCAGGGCTTCTGACACAGACATACATACAGACAAAACACCAATATACACAAAATAAAAATGAATTTTATACACACACACACACACACACACACACACACACACACACACATATTTTAAAAAAGAAAATCAGGAGTGTGAAGTGAAACTAGATAAACCACCAGACCACATCTATCCCTGAGAGAAGAACAGGGTTCCAGTATCCTGCCTACTTCATAGTCTAGAAGCCTCCACAAGCTCCAGGGACACCAATGGATAATTTCAACCATCAGTGGCGTCATGATTCTTCCAGAAGAGCATGCCTAGCTCAATGGCTAGGAGCAAGGTAGAGAAGGACATCCTCCACACAGATGCTACCATGGACTTGAGCACAGCAGGGTAGGCTGTGGACATGTAAATTCCCAGCACAAAGTCTCATGGCTGCCCTAATTGTCTCCACACCATCAGCTGATAAATGGAGGCCCATGGAGGTCCAGTCACCTACTCACAAGCCCTGAGCTTTCTCCTGTATCTAAAACTATTTACTGAATGACAATCCTGATTCCACAATGGTCACAGAGGACTGGGGGCATGATGAATGTCCTACCAAGGTTTCTTACAGGCAAAGAGCCTGAGCTTCTGTACTGAAGGAAAGAATACCTGCATCTGTTCTGAATCTAAAGCCCTGAGCAAGGGTCAACTCCTCTGCCACAAGCCTTTCCTGAATATCCCTAGCCTGCCCCAAACGCTCCCACAACACTCCAGGTGTCCTTTACAATCCAATCCCCTTTACAAAAGCCTGCCTGTTACCTGCAGTCTGTCATTTTTATTTGCTACTTTCTCCGTGTGCTACAGTCTAAGAAGCAAGCGCGGAAGCCCAGTTGAGACAAATGCTAGTCCGGGCTGAACAAGACCAAAACGAAAGCTTCAGTCCGAGCATTCTGCCTGCGTGCCCCAAGTATATGCAAATAGCCACGACAGACCAAGCCAAAGCCTCTGGTGCAGGGAGATGCTCGAGGAATCCCCTTGCCCTGATTTTTCCAGTCGCCCACAACTCTACGCATCTATGCATTTGGGGAAGTGCCTCAAATGCCCTCTCATTCTCAGAAGGCTTATTCTAGGTCTGGATTGCTCCATTGCTGAGGGAAAGTCCTTTCACAGACCCCTCTCTCATAGAGCAACATGCAAAGTACGCTCATCACTGAATGGGTCCATACTGTCTTTCTGGTAGTTAGTGTCCATCAAGCCTAAAGTGTATACACCCAGCCTCAGACCAAACTTCTCCACTTTTAGGAATGGATCCTACAGAAATCTTACAGCTGCCCTCAAAACCACTGCACAAGACATTCAAAGCACCTATGACTATTAAAGCTGGTGGTGGGAGGGCTCCGGCCCGATGGCTCAGCTGGCAGAGGCAGTTGCTCCCTGCAGGGGTGGTGGCCTGGGCTTTACCCCGAAGCAGCGCCCCTAGTGAGGCAGCAGGTAACTGCTAGGTACCAGCCCTCCCCAACCCCTGCCAGGGCGTGGCCCAGACAGGGACCCCTCAAGACCTGGGAGGGTACGTATTGCTGTATTTAATACAGCTACCCACTACAGGTCCGTGCTCGCCCCTTCCTCACTACCTCATGGTCTTGGATGCTGGTGCTGCCGACCCAGGCAGAGCTCTCCTGAGAACCGAGTTGGACCGTGCCCCAGCACTCCTGGATTCCGAGACCAACTCAGTGATTCTTGTTGTGAGTTGAACTCTGAATAAATTCCTTAGACTCCATGGAATTATCCCATTATCTAGCCCCCTTTCCCCGTTATCTCCCAAGTCTGAAGAGTTCAGTGCCTGATATCCACACGGTGGAAGGAGAGAACTGACCCTGTCTCTTAAGTTCTTCTCTTACCTCCACACATGCAGAATGCACCAACCACACAGGTTTGTGCAGACACAAACAAATGATAACGATTTTAAAGGGGGCTGAGGTAGAAACAAAATACCCATTAACACATAGGTTAAATAATTATGGCCATCCAGACCATGAAATTACAACTATGTCGTTCATTTGTCTGTTTGCTTAAAGATTTCAAAAAAGAGAGACTAGGGAGATGCCTCAGTGGATACAGGACTGAAGTTCAGGTTCCAGAACCTGCATGGCGGCTTCCTGTAATGCCAGGACTCAGGAAGCAGAGACAAAGAGCTTCCACAGCAACCCAGCTAGCTAGGCTACCCAGAATCCACAGCTCCAGGTTCAAAGGATCCTACTCAATAGAGAGCGGTTGGGGAGGGCACTCAGTATCAACTTCAAGCCTACACAGACATATGCATATACACACACCTGCATGCACACATACACACACACACACACACATACACACACATAGACATGCATACACACATGAATGAATACTACACATTTATATACAAAAATAAAAAAATTGAGGGCCAGGGTATAGGCCAAGGTTAAAGCATTTGCACTAAAAAATAAATAATAATAATTATGATAGAACTGTGAGAAATTCCTAAAATATGCTAAGAAGCCATGGTATCAGCTGGGACTGTAGCTTTAAAACTAAGTTGTGTGTTATTTAATGAGCAGGAGAAAGGTCTGAAGGATGGTTATGCAACACCAAAATAAGCTATAAAATGACACTCAAAATGCTGGAGACAATGGGGAGTGGCCTTTGATCTCAGCTCCCCAGAGACAGGTGGGTGTCTGTGATTTGGAGGCCAGTCTGAGCTCCTAGCCAGTCAGGGCTACATAGTTAAGACCCTGTCCAAAAAAAAAAAAAAAAAAAAAAAAAAAAGTCAAGATGGGAGCTGAAGAGATGGTTCAGGCACTGCGAGGCTTACTGAGGGATCCTGAGGACCAGGGTTCATATCCTAACACAAACACAGCGAGCTGGACACCCAGCCAACACCTGAAACCCCAGCTCCTGGTGGGTGCAGAGACAGGAGGATCACTGAGGCTTGCAGGCTTCCAGTACAGCTGAGAAATTATGACCCCCAGTTTCAGGGAGAGATCATGCCTCAAAGGTCTAGGGAAGTGATAGAGAAAACCCAACACCCTCTTCTGGCCTCCACACGAGCATGAACACACCCATCTGTTCATGCACACTGCACACACATGTGCATGCACACAGATACATACACAAATCATACATAAATCTTTTAAATTCTTTTTGAATGGTGGAAATGGTTAAGTTTTGTGTTCTCACAACTTTCAAAGGCAAATTGCAGAAAATGCCTCATGACACCTTCCACGCAGTTTGCCCGCTGTGTTTATAAGCTTATGGAGAATAAATTCTTTGAATACAAATCAAAGGATAAGACCAAGCTGGAGAAGGGACTGGTGTCATGGGACAATCTTCAGGTGGCTGTCACTTCACCCTGCACAGCCAAGCAACCCCGTATCATGTCCACCATGCTTCAGCTTGTGTTTGGCTTTGCTCAGATGAGTATCCATGCAACAGAAACCAAGCACCCCTCTTTTTTTGGAACCTTGAATAAGCAGGTCAGACTGGCTTTCTCACCTGCAGCCCTCTTCCCTGCAGACTGAGAGCCTAGCCTAGCCTGTCGTGGGTGGAGTAGGAGGCGGGGTTCCTGTCTCACTATGAGGACTGTCTCTTTAGAAGGGTTTATGACCAGAAAAGGAGGCAACTGAGTGCCAGAAACCCAGAGGCCCCTCCACTTTCTGCAAAAGCAAGTACTCTGCCCCACAGACTTTGGCTAACCAAAGTCTAGGCCTCAAGCCCAGAAGAGGTCATGGTTTTTTTGAAGAGTAAACCTTTGACTGGTGAATTCAGAACCACAGGTTTACAAATCAGAGGACGAGGTTGGCAGAACTCACCTCTCTCTGAGACATGAGGCCTGGTAACCTCAAGAGATGAGCCAATTGAGGAACCAGAGGCTCACAGCTGTTGGGCTTGAGCAATAAGCGAAACCATGTTTCCCGGGGTCTAAAGTCGCCTGCCTCGGGCTCTGGCCACAGCCTCGCCAGGCAGGGACTCACTCTCACAACCCTTGTGGATACTCTGAAGCCCCTGGAACCTGACTCCCTTAGGATTAGTGAGGCGGAGACACGTTCATATTTGGCCACACAGGGAGGGCCTCATAGTTGCCAAAGGGGGGAAATTAGTTCTGTTATTTCACTTGCAAATCCTAGCAGGGGTATGAGTTAAGAATAAACAAGAAACTCTGCTGTCCCTGCCATCATGAAAGTTAAGCAAATGAATGCATTTGCATGACAGTCCTGGTCTCTAATGATAATTTACCATGCACAGGCTCCACTGTCCCAGGACCCCCCCCCCCCGCCTGAAATCCTACAGGCTTGACTGACAGGTGTAAGATCTCCAAGTCAAAGGCTATGGATGGCAACTTACCTCATAGTAACAATTCTCCACAGAGCACGTGTGAATGCCAAGGTAAGCTTAGCTTTGAGATGCTGGTGTTAAAAAATATGAAAGGTGGACACTTACGCGTTAATTTTATTACTTGTTCCAAGGAGGCTCCCAAATGTTTAGTATTTATTGAAAAGGGGATTTCCACATCAGGGGAGCCATGCCTTTAAATGGTTGTTAAGATCCTCAGGACCATCCTTCCCAGCTTTCTAAAGTGGTTCAGTTTCATGCAAAGCCAGCTTTTTCTAGTGAGTCACCAACTGTCTAACTAAAAGTGATCTCAGATGAAGGTATCACTTCATGCAGCTTCTTACTATTAATGAACTGAGAAACTAATGGGGAAATCCCTATCAGAGTATGTTCCCAAATTCTGGTTGAGGAGGGCACACACTGGAGAATGAAGAGTCCCGGCTGAAGAAGTAGGAAAGAAAGTCCAGAGCATCCCCACTGAAGGGGGCGAGGTGGGCAAAGCCCATAGGACCGGCCATCAAACAAAAATGCTGAGTGAAGAGCTTTTGAGAAAAATAAAAAATAAAAAAAGAGAGTTGTGCCTGCCCAAAGGGAGGGCCTGGCTCAGGAGAGAGACAAGAGCCGAGTGAGAACTCACGACTACACTAGCCCTGTATTTCTACCAGAGTGTCTATGAGGGTCAACCCCCAGGGCTACAGGGAAGCCCTCCTGGGGCTCTGGTAACAACAGCTGCTTCTCGGAGGGCAGCATGGTTCTCCCTCTGCCTTGGTGACACCTGGCCACTCCTCAGAACGCACTGTCACAGGGGCTGGACCCACGGCCAGATCATCTGCATCTTTCCATGACACACACGAGGTATGGGCAGCGAGGGGCCCGAAGGTAGCATCTTTATTCAGGGGTGGCTGGAAGTCTCCACCTCTCCACTGAGCAGCATGTGGCTGGCCTACAGCAAATGTCCCGAATCGTCAAACCGGAAGACTGCTCCCCACCTTCAAGGCTCTGAACCCCGACACGCCAAAGCAAGGATGTGGAGGCTTTAACGGGGCACCGGAGGGCCGGTGTCAGCTTCCTTCCACTTGCTCTTGCTCTCCTGTCTCAAAACGTCTAAGAGCCGGGGAGCATGCAGAAGTGGACATCACAGCCTTCACCCATGGCAACAGTTTCCAAGTGTCCAGACCTGTGAGATCGGCATGCACAGCGGCTCTGCACAGCTCCCCAGGCCAGGGCGGAGTCTGGCTTCACACTCCTTCTCACTTAGGGCACACTGACGTACCAGGATATTAAATGGAGTGCTAGAGTGGGAACTCTCTCCATGCCGGCCTGACTCCATGCAGGGAGAGGGCCAAGAACTGAAGCCTGAGGTCCCCTGTCAAAAGCGGCTGCTCCCAAACTCCGTCAGGCTCACCCAAGGCAGCCAGGGGCCTAAATGTAGGCTTTTGTGAGGCAGATCCAGGAAGGGGCTGAGGACGGAGGCTGCTCCCCAAAAGTCTGTGCCTTCACCCAACCCCACACATAACAGGATCCAGCGGTTTGTTTACACTCACAGTGGCGCGGTGCGGCCACTTTCCCTAACCTCCTCCCTCGAATAACTGAATTTTCACACTTTGCAAAGGCTCCACCTACAACTCACCCACTCAGGCCCACACACCTGCTCCTGTCATTCACAGCTCTGTCTTCCTGTCTCCAACCCAGGCAAAGGAAAACCCTAGTGAACTGCCTACCAAGCCAACCCCATGGCAGACTGACTCCTGAGCAGGGAGGGACCAGAGCAGCAGGCCACAGGCCCAGCCTAGAACTCTGGCCCCGCTTAGCAGAGCTAATCCCTAGAAGGAGCAGCTCTGTGCACACAAAAGCACCCTGGAGGGGCACTACAGGAGACATTAAACCTGTGGTTTCCTGAACCCCTCACAACACCCACATAGCCCATCCTCAGGGGACAGGGTCCAGTCAGTTTCTCCCTCCCACCCAGAAGTCTTACTTCCTGTGTATTTTGAAGGAGCCCGAATAGTAACAGCAGAAAACCCAGCCTACAGTCACCTAACCAGTGTGATCTTGGATCAGAGTCCGCCTCTGAGCCTGAATCTCTCCATAATGAAAACCCGACTGCTCCCTCAGAGGACCTAACCCCGAGGTTAATGAGGATGAACCCTGCATCAGCACTTCCCTCAATAAGTACCCAAGAACGTCAAGAATTCCTCTCGGTATCTTCAAGAAGTATATCCAGCCCATTCACCCGACAACCTCACCCCCATGAAAGCTAACATCTGCCCTTAGAGACAAGTTCCCAATGCCTTTTGACCCAGCTCATCGGGGTTAGCTGAATTAGAGAAAGGGGGTGCCCCAGAGCTGGCACTGGGGCCAACAGACTGTTTCCTGCTACCCCAGGGGACCCACGTGGAGTGGTTCACAATCACCTGCAACTCCAGCTTCAAGAGTCCCGACACCTTCTTCTAGCGCCCTGGGCATCTGTACACACGTGGCATACATTAACACAGTCACACCAAAGAAGTTTTTTAATCCTCTTCCCTCAAGTTAGAGACCGGGAATCTGAAGATCTGGAAGTGGGGGGGAGGGGGTAACAGAGGCGTGGCCAGATCTCCTGCCTTTTTGTAGTCTTCTTCCTTGGAAGGCAGTATCAGACCTTGTCAGCTGTCCTGGGAAAAAGCAAAACTCAGGGGCAAATAGTCCCAGTGCCCTGAGATGAGGAGACTGTGAGACAGTCCTCTGGAGCAGAACAGTGGCCCCCAAAGAAGTCCACGCTATTCCTGGTCCAGCAGATATATCACCATCCACAGCACAAAGGACTGTGCAGAGAGAAGGAAGGTTAAAGTCTCAGTAAAGGGCTCCCTGGCTAGCCCTCGGCTAGCCCAATCTCATCAGACTGGTCCTCAGGGAAATCCTTCAGGATGGGAGAGATACAAAGTGGCTGGGAAAGGCACAACAGCATGTGGTCCTGCAGAGCCCTGTAAGCACAGTGAGGCTCTATCAGGCTTCTCACCCGCATGGCCATCAAGTAACAACTACATTCTGTGCCTCTACGCTGATCACAGCTACAGAGGCGCCTTCAGATGGCAGGCTTCATTCTGACACCCCTGGTAAGTGTAGACAGAGTTCCTTTAAAGCAAGAGTGCCTGCTGGATGACTCTCGGGGTCATGAGAGTGCTCTCAGGTGAGTGGCCGAGACTCGAGCCCTTTGAGGGCTAGGGTAGCAGGTAAGTGTGTCCTCCAGAGGAAGGGCTGGTGGAAGACAGTGAACACCCCAGGCCCTGAGATCCTGAGGCCTGAGTTCTAGCCCAAACCAACTGTAAGCACTGGGCTTCCACATCTGGATCGGTCATCTCACCAAGTAGGGCCAACTCACCACGCTGCCCCGTCTTTCTCCCCTGACTGGGGACAGAAGCTGAGGAGTCAGCAAACTGGCTTCTACTCTACGCTCTGCAGGGACACACAGTTCATCACAGGGTTTCTGAGGCGGCTGGGCCACTGTAACACAAGGCACTTTTGTTTCGGCCTGGCCTGTACTGCTCCCTCCTGGAAATCTAAGGTATTACAACCACCCTGGTTTTAAGATTAGAACCCTTCATGCATGGAACCCACTTCAGTGGTTTCTCCCACCCAGCTGCCCTGACTCCAAAGAGATCAGCGCTCACTGTCACAGGCCCTCATCTAAGAGGGGCCATTCCCGTGCCGATCCATCAAGGAGGCCCTCTTCTCCCCTCCAGGGCTCTGCACCCACCACAAACGGCCCTTTCCACAGTCTGGAAGAGCAGGGGCAAGAGGTCAAGGCCTGAGCCCCGGCAAGGAAGAGAATGAAGACTTTCAACTATTAAATTTGTTTAGTAAAGACAATTTTGCTCATACAAAACAACAGTTTACAACAGTCTGAGTGCTGAACACACCATCAAAGACGAGGGAGGCGCTGCAGACATCTGGGCCCTGCCTCCAAGCCCAGAGATGCCCAGGAGCCCTCCTCACCAACCCCTGAGGGAGCCACCCCTCCTCCAGCGAGAGGGGAGGGGCATGGGGGACCATGGCACAAAGACTCTTCCCCACCTGGCCCTCCTCAATCCTGGGGAGCCCCCACCCAGGCTGAGCAGTTAGAGGGTAAGGTGGCTAGTGGGCAGGGACAGAGTCAAGACATCTTTGGTGTGAAGACTGTCCCGCCCACCAGGCCATATGGTGGAAATCCAGGAAGACCACACATGGCCCTGCCCTTGCCAAAGAAGGGAGGTTGGCAGGTACCCCAGAGCTCGGGGAAGATGCATGAAATACAAACGCCTTGCAGTATAACCTTCCCAGGCTCACCCATGGGAGCGGAGAGACAGCCTATTGAGAAATGGCTAAAAATTTCAGAGAACTCAACAAGGGTGGGTTAATAACGGCAAGAAGGGCAAGCAGAGGCTGCTCAGTGGTCAGAGCCTCGGGGACCTAGGACCAGCACTACTTTTGGACAGGGCATCCTGAGAGGGCCCAGTCCTCCTGGTGGCTGCTTGCTAGTGCCCGCTCACCCCTCGCCGCCTCCCCTGCCCACTAACACAGAGGCCATGACTACCTGGCTCGGGATCTAGACATGCTATGTAGGCATTTAGGCAGGCTCAGTTCAAGCAGGAGTCCCTGCAGCCCTGGCTTCCCTAGACCCTCCAATGCCCGTCCAGTCACTGGCACGGGCCTGGGCGTACACACATGCACACGCTTACCCCTGTTGTGCGCACTGGGATGTCTGGGGGCTTCAGCAGGAGGCCAGAGGCACGCTCCTCCCCCCTCTCCCTGGAGCTCCCAGATTCCAGAGCCAGTGGGGACCCCAGGTTACGGCAGGAGACCAGAGGGGACAGATGGGACAAGCCAGGGACATTCCCTGTAACAACTTCCACAACACCCTCGGTGAACCCAGCCTTTGCAGACGGGAATGGACTTAGGGAAAGGATGAGGAGCAGGAAAAGGACAATAAAAGAGGTTCCATAAAAATTCTACGTCAAATTACAGATAGAATGCAAGAGGAGCGCGGGCTGGAGAGCACCTCACCCCTCCTCACACATCCTCCTCCAGCCCCTCTCGAGGGAGGCCAGAGCCAAGGGCAGGACTCAGCCAGAGGCGTTTCTGGGCTCCACGTAACCCAGGACAGGAGGCAGCAGTGGGCAACTTGTGTCTCTTTGTTTCAAAAATATATTCGCGTAGAGTTATTGCTTGTCCTCCGGTGGGGCGGGAACGGAGCGGCTCAGTGGGCCGCGGCCTCCACAGCACGCGCTTTCTTCCGCCTCTTCAGAAGCAGAGGGTTGGATGCGTCTTCGATCTTCTTTATCTTGATCTGCTCATAGTCAACGCGCATCGTGGCCAAGGCACTGGTCATCTCCTCCTGGGAGCGGGGTCCGGATCGTGCAGCGGGGAAAGAGGACAGAGACATAAGCAGTGAGACACAGGCAAGGCGGAGCAAGGGTGGAGGGCGGAGGCCAGCCTGGGTCCACACTGCGGAGAGCAGCATCCCCAGCTTTGGGTCCCACAAACAGGCGACTGTGTAGCTACTCTCCCGGGAACCCTCTGACAAGCCCTGGGCAGCCATCAGGATCTCCGGGACGGATCCTGTAGGATCTGTCACAGGCCACTCCCTGGACAGGGCTTTAGCACCTCCATCTGAAGACCGAGGAGATAGTGCCCAATGCCCTTTCAGGTCCATCAGAGCCCTAGGGAGAAGGGGGCTCATGGGAAGCAGCCGGCCGAGTCTGGGTAGACAGACAGAAAGCTTTTTGTTGCTACGGGATGAAGAACACAGACCCAAACTGTCCTAGGTCAGGGCCAGCACTCATGCTGGGGACATCCTCTAAACCGCCCCTCACTCCGTGGCAGGTGTCCCTCACCTTGACGTCCTCCCACCGTTCCTTGTCCTCCTTCAGGACACGGCTGGTGTGCAGTGGAGTCTGAGGGACCTTCGTAGATTGCTGAGGAGAGAGACATGGGGTCAAGAGACAGTGTGGAGCAGTAAGTCCTGATGAAGGCACCATACTGAGCAACAACAGTCCCTTGCAGCCAGGTCTCCCCAGCCCATAAAGCTTACCATGATCCAGGGGTGGTTCATGAATTCTGTGATGGTCATTCTCTGGGTAGGCTCTGTTTTCAGCAGATTCCGGATAAGCATCTTCACTACGGGGCGAGACAGAAGACACAGCAGCTCAGAGGATGGGACGGCTCAGGGGAAAGGACGGCTCAGGGGACAGGACAGGTCAGGGGACAGGACGGCTCAGGGGGCGGGACAGGTCAGGGACAGTGTGGTGATATTTTATTTGTGCACCCCAATAAAGCTTATCTGAAGATCAGGAAAAAGCCAGCCACTATATTAAACAAGTCGGACAGTAGTAGCACACGCCTTTAATCCTAGCATTCAGGAGGCAGAGATCCATCTGGATCTCTGTGAGCTCAAGACCACACTGAGAACAGAGCTAGGTATGGTGGCACATGCCTTTAATCCCAGCACTAACGATGGAGGTCTGGAGGTCTGGATGTCTGTAGAGACAGACAGGAAGTGATGTAGCTGGGCGGAAAGAGGAAGTAAGAGGGCAGGGACAGAAAGGCACATAGGCATGGGTATACAGGAAGTAGGCCTCTCTTTGGCTGAGGATTTCCTAGTGGTAAGAATGTGGCTGGCTTCTTTCTGCATCCCTGACCTCTCAGCTTTTCACCCCAATATCTGGCTCCGGGTTTATTATTAATAAGACCAGTTAGCAATTCATCTTACAGGACAGGACAGCTTAGGGGATGATGGGATGGTTCAGCGAACAGGGATGGACAGCTCAGGGGACAAATAGTTCAGGGGACAGGACAGCTCAGAGGACGGGACAGCTGAGGGGACAGAGACAGTTCAGGGATAGGACAGCTTAGGGGACAGAGACAGCTCAGGGATAGGACAGCTCAGGAGCTATTCTCTGCCCTGCACTTTTCTGCATTAATCGGGTTCTGAAGGAGACTGTATGGAGGCAGCTACCCAAGATCAGTGGCTCCAAGGACCATCACGCTAAACCATCGGACAAGCCTACACAGACCATGGCTCTGACCCCACCTCAGGCACTTCCCAGAGGCAAGACACACCTAGAAGGCACAGGAACAAGTACACGCTCCAGTTCCAGCACCCACGTGAGACAAGCACCTGTACCTCCACGTGCACACACTCGCTCACACACTCATTCCTATACCTCCATGTGCACACATTCACTCACACACTCTTTCCTATACCTCCATGTGCACACACTCGCTCACACACTCTTTCCTGTACCTCCATGTGCACACACTTGCTCACATACTCTTTCCTATACCTCCATGTGCACACACTCACTCACACACTCATTCCTATACCTCCATGTGCACACACTCGCTCACACACTCTTTCCCTTGTTCCCGAAGGCTGGTTCCTACCTTCTTCTGATACTTCTGACCATTCTGGGTTAGGAAATTCATACTGGCCCATTCGGATACGAGTCTTCATACCCGGAGAGATGGCAAGGCCATGATTGGAATAGAAGGGGGGATACCCACACAGCCTAAAGAGAACGACAAAGTGGGTGTTATTTAGGAACTTGTACCAAGTTAGTTAGGATCTTGTACCAAGATCAGGGTGAGAAACAGTCTCTTGAAATCGTCACAGAGAAACAGGAAACTGCTGATACAGACCCAGCAGGACCCAAGAATCTAATGTGCCAAGGATGTCAACTCAACAGTCTAGCCCAGTCGCTAGTCTGTACCACCACTCAGCAGCCAGAACCTGCTAAGCATCAAGTGAAGCAGGGATACAGGGGATTCCCAGGGAATTCCCCCATCCAAAGGGGAAATGTCTGTCTCTTCCTCTTGTCCTGCGGAGGTACAAGCTTCTCCAGCTCCCTAACGCACTGCAGCCTAGCACCCAGCCCACACCCCGGCCCACTTACAGAATATACATGATGACACCCAAGGACCACATGTCACAGGATTTGTCATATTTCTCTGGGCCCAGCACTTCCGGAGCTGTAAAGCAAAGATCACTGTGGGTTGTCCTGGCTCTTTGAACACTGAGACCTCCCCTGTTTCTGAGTCTTTCATCCCATCATAATGGAAGGACAGCTGGAGTGGGGGGGAAACAGAAGGCCCTGCCCCAGAAGGGACTCTGCAGCTGGACTCTTAGGGTGAAACATTCCCGAACTGCTGAAGACCTGCAAACACGCGTTGCCCACGTAACTTCACAAACATGTTTTGGGAGCTTATTCAATGAGTCAGTTGGGGCTTTGGCTCCACAGAGAATGTGACAGAAACTATGGCTCTTCAGAAGAGTAAACAGACACCTAACTGTGCCCTAAGCCCAGCAAACTATTTTCATAACTCTTGGTCACAGCTTAACTTTGGCAGTCCACTCGTGACGGAGTCCTGTCAGCCAGTTCCAGTGAGGACATAAAGACTCAGCACTCCTAGGATCTATGGTCTCCGGAGACCAGCGGAACAAGGGGCTGGGACACAGCCTAGGTAAAGACTCAGCCCTCGGGCCTCCTAAACTCACCTACATAGTATGGTGTGTAACACGGAGTGGTCAGAGAGTTGTGACTGGTGGTTTCCTTGGCAAAGCCAAAATCGGTGAGTTTCAGAATGGCATTGGGCCTTTTGGAAGTATATAAGAGGTTCTCGGGCTGTAGAAAGAGAGATGATGAAGTAACAACCCTGTGGAAATACTATGAGAAACCCAAGGGCAAGGATTGTGCCTTCCCTTCATCTGCTCAACCAACCGTGCATCCATCCAGTCCCCCTGCTCTGCACACCATGAGGACATCAGCTCCCTGCTGCAGAGGGCCAGGAAACCAGAGACTAGTGCCTGGAACTGTGAGGAACACTGCTGGGCCAGAGAGCTGTGTGTGGGACCGTGAGGGACTGATGAGGAGACCCAGGGCTGAGCGCAGCCCAAGAGGAATTACTACTAAGTGTGTGGTCCGCTGTACCAAACTCCACAGGCCACAGACTGGTCTGCAGACCCACCCTACCCTGAGGAACCAGGCAATCAGGGTGTAAGGCACTCCTGGTCCCCTTCTCCCAGCTCATGGGCTATAAAGAGGTGGTACCTTGACATCCCGGTGAGCAATGTTGATCGAGTGCAAATACTGGATGGCCTCACCAATGCTCTTCATGATTTCTGATGCTTCTGCAGAGAAGAGAGAGAAACACATAGTAAGGTCTGAAAGCTCGAAACACCAACCTACCAATGCAGCCTTAGTCTCCCACACCCACCAACTCATCAGAGACACAAAGAAGCTGGGAACTGGTCCACAGCTGAGGGAGAGAGGTGCTCCTAGCAGTGAGCCTGAGAAGGCAGCACCCCAGCCTCTCCCGTGAGCAGGTCCTGCAAAGGCCCTACAGTTGCCTACTACCCTGTCCACCCAAAGCTATGCCCACAGCAGACCCCCTCTACCTCTTTCTGTGAATGCCTGGTCTCCTCGGTCCTGGATTCGACTAAAAAGCTCGCCACCATCGAGACTGAAAAAAAAAAAAGGCACAGTGAAAGATCTGGAAACTAGCAAGTCACCCCACCCCCACCACACTCCACTGCCCTGAAGGAAATCAAGTGCCCATATTCCAAGCTTCAAGGTCCCCAGTGAGCTGCGTCCAGAGGCAGAGGCAGCTCAGTGTGACGGGGCGAAGCTGGACAGGACACCGCAGGCTGCTCACCACTCCATGACGATCAGCAGACACTTCCTCCCCGCGTACAGGTTCTCGTAGACATCGACGATGTGCACGATGTGTGGGCACTGGGAAGCCCTCCAGTGCAGCTCCACCTCCCGGCGTGCCTTCGGGCAGTCCTGCAGCATCTGCAGGGACAGCACCTCCTGAGTGACATGAGCCCACAGGGAGAGCTGGCGCCCCACCCCCACGTTGTTGGAAGCTATGTCCATGTGGCAGCTTTCCCACGACCACCACAGATGAGCTCTCTCAAGGCCTAAGGCCTCTTCCATGGCATCTTCCCCGGTCTTTCTCCCTCTGGGATCCTAGGATCACTCGGCAGTAACTTGAACCACTCTACACAAAACTTTAACTTGACCCTCCAAAGCTTGAACAGCAAGGCTGAGACAACCCTCATCGCCAATAGCCACCAAGGCCTTCCATCAATAGAGTGAAGTCTGTAGAAGGCAGGAAACAGTCAAGTATCGGAGGACAGCATCCCATGGAGACAGACTGAAAGAACCACTACAAGGAAAGGTGGACAAGAAAGAGAGAGATTCCAGAATCAGCAGGAACAGAACAAGATCACTCAAACCTACAGCAGCTCCAGACAGACGGCCTCTGGAGTCAGCTGGGTGCTGGTCGGAACCCTACTGTCAACCACATCTGCAGCCTTGAGCAAGTTGTACAACTCAGTGAGCCTCCTTCACACTCCTGCCTCTTCCCTAGACCAGGTGTCCAGGGGCATTAAGTGAAACTGGACCCTCACCAGCCTTAAAGGCTCGTTAGTGTCATTTCTAGCTTAGGAACAAGCCGAAGATCCAAAAGGCCCAGAACTCTGAAGGCTATTTATCAGGAGGCAGCCACAGAAAAAGGCCCAGGGTCCAGACCGTCTCCTGCACCAGCAGCTAGGAGCATGCTGTCACCATGGAACACCGTAGTGTTAGAAGGCCTAAGACCACAGAGTAGTGTGTTGAAGGGAAGCAAGTGAAACACACAGCAGCTTCCCGAATCCTCGTGATATCACCAAGCATCCCATATCCCGCCAGGCATACCTGCAATGCCAGCCACTGGGAGACCAGACAAGAGAGAAAGACTTCAAGGCTGATCCCGGCTCCATAATGAATCCAAGGCAAGCCTGGGCTATGTGAGGCCCTATCCCCCAAACAAAACAAAACAAACAAACAAACAAACAAACCTAAGAATAATTTCCTGACTGCTTAAACTTTTTTAGTAGAATTCTGTTGGGAGCCAAAGGCATCCTAACACACTTCTGCTTTGTAAAATGGAATAACAGCTTGTCCACAGACAGGCTATGAAGGTTGAATTGTGTTCAGTAGTAGTAACTATCATTGTTACCAGAGTGCCTACCGAGTGTGGGGCATAAATGCTAAAATCCTTAAGACACAGACCCACACAGACTTACCAATACATCACACACTCCAACGGCTCTGGACACTGTGCAGGCCAAGCTGGCAGGCAAACAGCCAGGCCAGGGAGCAGACAGACAGGCAGTGGACAGACAGACAGGCAGGCAGCGGAGGCATCCAGACACGTGATAAGGTGAGAACTGGGCACTGACTAAAATGAAGTTATCTGGCCGAGGTAAGCAGGGGGCTGAGAGGATAGCTCAGGTCCATGAAGCTAGCACCCGGTGAGGAGGTTCAGACAGCTGAGGTGCAGCCAAAGGCAAGCACAGGAACCTCCACCGAGAAACGAACGTGCTTTCATGCTGTGCTCCACGCTGTGCTGAACTGTTTCTAACGGACACACTACAGAGAAGTAGCCTGCCCAAGGACAGCCATGGTCTGACTCCAAATTCCAAGTCTCTCTACCCTATATCTCAGAGTCTAAGAGAAGGCTAGAGGCTGAAATTTCTCGGAGTGGCTTTGAAGAAGCAACTTCCCGTGCAGAAGCCCACAACTCGATTACTATCTCCCACTATCTGCTGGCGTCAGAAGACAGGATGCAAGCTCCCCACTGTGTCACACTGCCACCGTGTGGTCAAACGAGGGCACGGCACAAGCTCTGTGTGGAGTGTGTTGTTTTGGGAGGCAGGTATTTTGACTTTCCCATGCTGTAGGAGGAACAGAGAGGCACTGGCCAATCCCATGTGCATGTAATTCGACTCAACAAGTACTGACTGAATTACCAGAGGTCACACAAGGTACTGAACGTCAAAACCAACACAGAACGACGATCTGAATGTTGAGGCTGGTGGAGAAGAGTGAACAAGAGGTGGGCACTGGAAATACTTAGGATTCAGTTCTCTCTCCCATTCTCCTCACACTGTAGAATGAAAGTAGAAAGAATCCTAAGGGGGAGCTCACACCCTCACACTCGCCTCCACATCTGGGGGCAGGGGATATCAGAGATGCACGGCCAGGGAACCAAGGCGTCAGAGCAGGCTCCAGGCCACGCTTCTGTGTTTTCCAGAGCCAGATTAACCACTAGGTCCATTTGTGTCAGCCCTCTGTGGAGGCCACAAGGCCGAAGCAGACGAAATCCTCAAGAGGGCAGAGCGCAGCAGAGTGTGCTTAGGAAAATCAACCCTCACGCTGGACACTTGGCTTGGGATCCAGGAACACAACTGTCTGAGGATTAATTAAACACGATCCAAGCACTGGTGTCCACAGTCTGGACTCACACACGATGCTGGGGGGTGGAGGGGTGGACATCACGACTGAATGCCTCTCTGCTCCCTCACAGCAGCCAGGAGTGAGGGGCTGCAGGCGGCCTCTCTGCTCCCACACAGCAGCCAGGAGTGAGGGGCTGCAGGCGGCCTCTCTGCTCCCACACAGCAGCCAGGAGTGAGGGGCTACAGGCAGGCCTCTCTCCTCCAGATGAAGTCAACTGGAACAGGATTAGGAGAATTCTCAATTCCTAGGGAAACCTAAAATTTCCCAGGAAGACAAGTAACCAACATGAAATTAGGTTTCATTCTCTAGAAAGCTGGTTAGGTTGCAGAGACGAGGCTTAACTATGAAAGTGTTCATTTTTAGAATGAACAGAGTTTATAGTGGAGCTCCACTTTTGCTTTGTTTCATTTGAGATAGGGTCTCCCTATATATCCCAGTCACGTGTTTATCAGACCTTCACTGAGTTGGAAAAATAAGCGAAGCTATGACAGACCTTCACATCCGTCAGACAGGCTGACGTCACAAGGCAGGGCCATGAGGTGCCAATGCCACTTTTATTCAAGTGCAGGACACATCAAACCTGGAGAGGGAGCCAAAACTGCAAACCTGAATACATGGCTAAGTAAAGAGAGACAAGAGAGGCACCTGGAGCCCCACCCCACGGGCAGACGGGACAAGAAGCTGCCAGAGGACCCTGGCCAGGGCAAGCTGGAGCAGCAGGTGCAGCAGAAGCAGGAGTCACTGGAGAACAAAGGACCCAGGACCCTAACTCTGCACCAGAAAATAGACTTTTCCACTAAAAACACCCAGGCCCCGAGAGAGGGCGCACCTGAGAGGAACTCCGAAATCTAAGGTACCCATGCTAAGCCTGGAGTCGATTCTGTGCCTAGACTCAGCCCTACATGGCGCGTCTGAAATTCTGAAAGGTCAAAAGATGTGTGTTCTAAACTAAGGTGCCAGAGCCAGGGCTGCCTGCCAAGTGTGACAGGGGTCAGGATCAGGTCATGGAGCCCACAACCCGGGAAGGAAGTTCTAAGACAGCAGCCGTGAGGGAGGTGTAGGACTGCCCGGTGTGGAAAATGGGCCCAGGACGCTGGCCATACACCTCTGAGTCCCTCACCTTCCCTCCAGATCTTCCATCATGGGATCTCCTGAGAAGACACTCTAAATCAAACTAACCCCCCCCCCACACACACACACACCTTTTTTTCCCCTTTGGGACAGAATCCCCAATGGGAAAGAAAGAGAGAGGCGCCAGGGCCTGCGGCGCTCCCCACCCACAGCAGACAAGGACAACAGGCGCACCGGATAAGCTGCCCACACAAACTCCACAGACCTTACAAGCTCTGTGACCTCTGGGGAGGGGGCTCCTAACCCCTTTGTGCCTCCCATTTCCTCATCTCCTGAACACCCAGTGACAGACCTATGGGGTCACCCGGTGTACTAAACAAGTCTGCCATGTGAACAGCATGCACACTGCCAAGATGGGTTCTTGGCGGCCCGTCAGTGATCTGCTCTTACTATTCTGCCCCTACGGAGTAGTCTATTAGCTCCCCTGAAGTGGGCAGCTGGGATCCCAATCACACTCACTTCACTTGGGGGTTATTCACAGCTCCAGGCACCAGGCAGTGGGGACCCAGGATACAGGGCGGCCCTGAGTTCTCCCTCCGCACACCACTTAAAGGGACAGCTGGAGCAGAGACGGTTGCTGATTCCGACCTGGTGCCAAGAGTGACGCAAAAGTCCATTTCAGGTGCCAAGTGTGTGACCGTGTGGTGTGCTGCTAAACACGACCCCCACGTTCCCAGGAGGCAGCTGGGTCGGAGGAAACACCTCACCACTCCCTGCGGCCAGGGCACGGTCTCTTCACTCTGGACCACAAACGCTTCTTTGGTACCGCCTGGTTGCCCCAGATGCTATGCAAGGCAAAAGGAAAGCAGGCCTGGAAAGGCCTGGCTGGAGGCAGGTCTGTAGACAGGCCTCATCAACCTCCTGAGTGAGCAGCAGGCACAGCTCAGGGGAGGGGTATCTCCAAGGAAAACGGCCAAGTCCGTGCAATGTCGTCTCACCTGTCTGACGCCCACACGGGGCGGGAACATCCTGTTTTACACATGAGATCATCCAGTATGGAGAAATCCCTCCACAGGACCTTGCAGCCAGCTGAGGCAGGACTGGAATGTGAAGCCCCTGTAGCACGCCTCCACCCAGGCAACTAGACACCCACATCTGTGGGCTAGGTTACCTCCTGAGCGCTCAGTCTCCACAGGAAAACAGCTTGTGCCCAGCGGTGCAGGCTCAAGTCCCCCTCAGTGGTCCTACCTCAGGAAGGAGTGGACTGAGCCTGCTCAGCCATTCTCTGAACTGCCCCAGCTCTGCTCACTCCTACCTTAGCGCCACATACAGCTCTTCCAGGGAGAAGTCTCCTCAACAATGTCTAGGGAGCCTTCCCACAGGAAGCCTGGGGAGTGGAGCCTCCACACAACATGAGAAGCTAACCCAGCCCCAGTTAGACAACTGTAAAAGATGAAAGGCATGAAGACGTCTCAGAGCTCGGCAACCAGAACATGCCATCCTTACATCATTGCTACCTCAGCCAGGTCCGTCAAGATTCGGGCTGGAGAGGGGCACACATTCAATGCCCTCACTCTGCCAAACCTAGAGTGCCCAGCGTGTACCCACACTGGCTCCGGGGATGAGGAGACAACAGAAGGCATTAACAAATAAGCATGAGACCCCAAGCCATGGGACTTAATTACACTATAAGGAGACACACACACTTCAAGCTCTGGCCCTAAAAGCACATCAACTGATTATACATTGTATGTAACCTGTTCTGCAAATGCAGTAGGTAAGATGCTGCCACAGACGCAGCCACCGTGGTAGAGAGTCTCAACTCCCAAACCACTGACAGCTGCCAACAGGCCTGAAAGACACGCCATACTGTTCATCTACCTGTGATCCAAAGCATGAAAGCAGACAAATAGGTACATGGGTGTAGAGTACCAGGGCCCTGTGCATGTATTCCCACACATTTGGTCAGAACAAAAATCAATTCTCTATTTGTTACTGAATTTTATAACTACGATGAAGGAACGTCTCCACCCAAAGTTAAACTGACATGAGGAATCCTAGTACCAAAAGCCATGAACACCCTCGCCATGCTGCCCGAAGTGACCTCCACTGAGGTGACCCCCGCTGTGCCCCTTCATGCTCCAGAAGCACCAGCAAGGCAGCTGCAAAAGACTGAGGCTCAACCGAAGGTCACACTGTAAATGACAAATTTTCCAAACAGTTGCAATGCACAGTGGGTAAATGCTAACTGGACTCTAGCAAAGACCACCAACCCAACGTAAAACTGGATAAAGGATAAGAAAGGAGGTTCAAAGAAAAAGAACCACAACTGCTAAGTGAAAATGCCCACTGCAACTCATAAAGAGGAATACTTATTAAAGGGCCATAACTGTGCCAGGCTGGCAAAACTTTAACATTTGAACAAACTCCTAGACTGGCAGATATTCAGGGAACAGATTCTCACTCACGACTGAAAGAATTCTACTTTTGGAGAAATCTGGTCATACCTATGAAAACTGTGTTTAAATCTTCGATCCAGTAACGGCCCTGCAAACTCTTTTCTTGCAGCACTGAACGGCAGGGAGCCTGCTAGCACCCAGATGTCTACAAATAAGGAGCTGATCAAGATGTGTACACACAGATGCAGACCACAGAACACGGTGCCCTCAGTGAGAGAATGAAGCGGCTTCTCGGCCGTCACCACGGGGAGAACGGAGAACGGGGTGCTGTGGCTGGGAAAGCGCTCAAGGAGCCAGGTGGTGCTCTGGCTGTGTTTAATGTCCTTTTTAATGGAACTGCATTCACATTTCCTAAGTAACTTTCAAAGAATAGCCCTCAAGACAAGATGCACACTCACCAACGCGTTAATTTAGGTTTACTATAAATGAGAAGGATTACGGGCAACACTTTTCTTCTTTTGTGTAGTTCTTAAATTTCTTTTTTTAAAAAAAGAAAGAAATGAAAACTAAACAGAATGTATAACTCCCTGTGTATTTCTGCTGTTATTTTGTTTCTTAAGACAGAGGAAAGAGGTTGGTGAACCAGCTCCATGGGTAAAGGCACATGTTGACAAGCCTGGGTACCTGAGTTCAATCCCCAGGACCCATATGGTGGAAGGAGAGAACAGACTCCCATAAGTCATAAATAAGAAGAATATGGGATGTGTGTGTGGGGGGGTGCATGTGTGTGCATGCATATGTGTAAGACAGAAGAGAAAGAACATGCGACCTCATGAATGCCTAAGGTTTTCTTGGAGGAAATTGCTTTTAAGTTAACAGTGCTGGGCTGGAGAGATAGTTCAGTGTGTAAGAGCACCAGTCAGAGGACTTGGGTTCAACTCCCAGCACCCACATGATGCTCACAGCCATTGGTACCTCTAGTCATGGAGAGTCAACACCCTCTTCTGGCCTCCACAGGCACTGCACACACATGATGCACAAACATAGATTCAGGCAAAACACTCGTTTACATAAAATAAAATCTCAAAAAAGGAGTTAACAGTGCTGGTCACCAGTAAGCAGACCTTATAGACACGCACATATTCTACACACACACACACACACACACACACACACACACACACACACACACACACACACACACCCTTTTTTCTACTTTTTATGTTTGTCTGATTCTTTAACGGCTGCATGAATTTCTTTTTTGGAAATGATTCAGAGGAGCTTTGAACTGGGGTGGGGTTATGTGCACTGCACAGGCCTGGTCTTCTTCCTTCCAGAGGAAAGGAGCAGAACTGAGGGACAGCCAGGTGACAGGAGGATGCGCACGTGCACAGGAGAGTAAGAAGGCATCACAACTTCCTGGAGAACGGAGCCAAACTATGACCGAAGGCAAACTAGGTCCAAACCACACCGCTGCTCACAACTTCTGACCCGTGTGGAAATGAACCCTGTGCATACATAGTAGGGACAGTACTTCTCAGGAGGCCTCAGCGGGAGAGTGGTTTGAGTGAGAAATGGCCCAGAGGGCTCGGAGTATTTGAACACTTGGTCCCCATTGGCAGAGCTTCAAAAAAATGAAATCCGGAGCATCTGAACTCATCACCAGAGGTGGGCTTGGGGGTTTACAGCCTTCCCTGCTTCCTTCTCTCTGCATCCTGTGTGCCACAGAAATGTGGTCAGTCAGCGTGCTATTCCTGAAAGCACGTCATGCGTTCCCCACCAGTATGACTCTAGCCCTCTGGAAATGATAAGCCAAAATTAACTCTTAGTTGCTTTTGATCGAGTGCTTTTGATCTGGTATTTTATCGAAGCAACAGAAAAATAACTAATGTAGGTAAGAAGGTGAGAGACTGGGAACACTAATGTTTCTTTCTATTCCAACAGACAAATTAGGACTTAGAAACAAAAAGAGCAATTTTCATAGATATGGAACTACCGTGTGTCAGTTACACTTCACACAAGACATTACTGCCACACTGAAGCCTGAGAGCCTACAGGATACAGTCTATTGCCGACTCCACCTTATGAAGACGACTACTGAAGCCACTTGCCCAAGGCCAACCCGCTAGTAAAAGATAAATCTAAGATTCACACTCCAGCCTCTAGGTTTTGGGTGTGTTTTGGTCTGTTTGGTATATGGCTTAATGGTGGTAGTGATTTGTTTTTTCCATAAATGAGTTTTTAAGGCATTTGAGCCCCAAATACTTGCTGCTAAACTATCTCATCCATCCTAGATGTCTCCCATTGTGCTGGCTAATTTTAGGTCAACTTGACACAGGTTGGAGTCATCTGAGAGGAGGGAACCTCAATTGAGAAAATGCCTCCAGAAGACTGGGCTGTAGACAAGCCTAAAGGGTGTTTTCTTACTTAGGGATTGGTGGGGGAGGGCCCAGCCCATTGTGGGTGGGAATATCCCTAGGCTAGTGGTCCTGGGTTCTATAAGAAAGCTGGACAAGCAGGCCAAGGGGAGCAAGCCAACAACCCTCCATGGCCTCTGCATCAGCTCCTGCCTCCAGGTTCCTGCCCTGTTTAAGTTCCTGCCCTGACTTCCTTCAATGATGAACAGTGATGTGGAAGTGTGAGCCAAATAAACCCTTTCCTTCCCAAGATGCTTTGGTCATGGTGTTTTATCACAGCAATAAAAAACCCAAAGATACCCATCCCTGCTGTATTCCTGGGCCTCTGCAGTTCTTCATATCTCTCTCCCTCTCTCTCTCTCTCTCTCTCTCACACACACACACACACACACACACACACACACACACACACACACACGAGCTACTCCATTCCTGAGGCCAGTGCAAAGCCTGACATCAAAAGAGTCTCAACGAGCACTAACTAAATGGACAGACTGTAGCTGCCACAGGCCATGTTTTCCAATGAATCACAAGGCATCTTTCCCAGAAATCAAGACAAAGCCAGGTGAAAAGGAGACACACCAAACTCTTTAAGTTGGTCCTAGCACTGAAGTTCAAGTGACAGGAAGAAAAATGACATATTCTTTGTAGTATTTAGTGGGTGAGACTCGTAAGAATCAGCAGAGATCTTTTTTCTTTTTCTTTTTCTTTTTTTTTTTAGAGATTTATTTATTTGTTATGTATACAACATTCTGCCTCCATGTATGCCTGCACGCCAGAAGAGGGCACCAGATCTCATTACAGATGGTTGTGAGCCACCATGTTGGTGCTGGGAATTGAACTCAGGACCTCTGGAAGAACAGCCAGTGTTCTTAACCTCTGAGCCATCTCTCCAGCCCAAGATCTTTTTTCATTACAGCAGAGGGGGTCAGGAGCTCATTCAATTTGCCCTGTCACATCAAGTGCCAAGTTTTCATTCAAATGGCAAAGTGCAATGCCATCTTCCAGCCTCCACTTTAGCTGAATGAGGTTCATGCTCATAAACCCAAACAGGTCTGATGGGAAGATGGGGAGGGGGAGGGGAGGGTGAAAGATAAAGCAGCTCCTACAAATTGAGAGCCAACACTCAGGGTCACGTGAGCACACAAATGCACACACTGCGTCAAGAGAGAAAGAACCAGAAGGCAGAAGCAGTCTGTGTAACACATGGGAGAATGGGTGAGAAGGAAGAGACGTCAGCCACTCTTTCCCACATCGTTAATAAAAATGACCCAGATATGGGACAGTTCTCTAGTCCCCTAACACAAGAGCACACATGACAGAGAAGTTAACTTCTGTTCTGCTAAGAACAAGGCCCTGGGTAATGTCTTGTATAACTGTACTCATTCCTCACCCAGCTGAAGACACAAGCCAAGGAGCTGTCTGAACTGGCTGACCAGAGAGTATCTGGTGCTCAAACACACAGACACCCCTTAGCAAGAGCAAGAGCAAGAAGGCCACCCTGGGAGGAAGTGTTCAAACCCACAGAGGAGAGAAGGGATAAGGAGACCTGCAGTGCTGGGATCAAAGGCATGCACCATCACCACCCAGCCAGCCGGCTTTCTTAGACAGGCCAGGACCACCTGCTCAGAGAGGGTGATGCCTCACAGTGGGCTGGCCCTCCTGTATTAATAAATAATCAAGACAACCCCCCACAGACACGCCCACAGACCAATCTGATCTAGGCAATTCCTCAACGGAGGCTTTCCCCTCAATTTGACTCTAGACTGTGTCAAGTTGACAATCAATGCTAACTAGGACATCTTCTTCTCTACAAGTCCCTCCACTAGATAACAAGACAAAATCTAAATTCGGAATTTGGTCCTTCCTACCTGCTGTCACCTCCCAACATTCCCAACATTGAAGTGACATGACATGTAACGACACAAGGCACTTCAGGACTTCCTGTCTTTGCACCTTTCAAAACCATCGCAGTGTCCTCCGTTCCTGTGACACTTCTCCAGCCACTTCACGGCCCAGTCAGCCCCTCTTTCTTCCTCATTCCCATAAGCCTGTAAGTCACAGCACTTAACAGTTGTTATGATTTGAGTCTAAGAAGTTCCCCAGGGTTCATGTATTAACCCCTGGGTCCCCGTCGGTGGTGCTAATTTGGGACGTTCTGGATAGTCAAGAGGTTGAGACCTGACTGGAGAAAGCAGATCACCGGAGGTGAGTCCTTAGATGTATCCTGTCTCCAGCTCCTCCTGTCTTGCTATTTCCTGTCTGCCACAGGTACACAGCTCTCTCTGCCGCATTCTTCCACGCACATGGGGCCAGGTGACCACAGACTGGACCCTCTGAAACTTGAGTCAATCTAAACTGTTCCTCAGACGGCTTCTGACAGCTGTTTGGTCAGAACAAAGCAAAAGCTTAAAACACTGGCGTAACTCACAACATGACTCTCCTCCCACCACAGGCCCCTTGGAGGCCAAGGCAATGTCTTGCCATTTGACTCCAAGTCTTAAGCCCCCACTACATGGCATTTGAATATTCCCTAAAAATCTGCTGACTAACTCAGAGAATATACCCCATGACTAACTCGGGAATGTCATGCTGTGGAACAATCTTTTTCTATACTATGAATATGTGTTACTCTCATTTGCTAATAAAAAGCTGATTGGCTGATAGCTGGGCAGGAAGAGATTGAGCTTGAGAGCCAGACAGGGGGATTCTGGGAAGAGGAAGAGCAGAGTCAGAGAGTCACCGGAAAACATAGAGAAGTAATATGAGAATGTCATACTGAGAAAAGGTACCAAAAGCCATGTGGCTAAACACAGATAAGAATTATGAATTAATTTAAGCGTAAGAGCTAGTTAGTAGTAAGTCTGAGCTAATGAGCAAGCATTTACAATTAATATAAGCCTCTGTGTGGTAATTTGGGAAGTGGCTGCTGGGAATTTGCAAACAGGTGGTCAGGACAGGCACAACATCATTCTTGGCTTTGTCTACTATTTTACCGATGAGCTGACTGAAGATATCACAGACAACCAGCTTATCATATTTGCAAGTGACAAGAAAGTAAATAAAGATCAGTAAGTGTTCTAGGTAACAGATGTTTTTAAAGATGTAATAGGAGAAATACTGGCCAAAATCACCTCCCAAAAGTTCTGTTAGTATTTCCAAAAGCAAAGAGCCCTCTCAAGAGGAAAGAGCCCTCTCAAGGAGTCAGCTCCAGACACCAGGAAGAAAAGGCTCTGAGTGCCTGGGGCGGGACCCAGTTGGTCTACCATCATCTGAGCAGTGGCCCAAAGAAGTTTTCTAACATCAGACCTCCAGTTCCCTTTGCCATAACTTAGGGGTAACAATGTATCTGCTGAAGTGTTAATAAAACTGTACTTAGGGCTGTGCCCTCCTTCAATACACTTATTTGTTGTTGGTTTATTATTAGGCTACTTCTAAGAATAATGAAGGATGTAAAGAATTGTGATTAAAAGCATAGCTCTGAAATTAAGAGTTCAAATACCAACTTTAAGCTTGGGAGCTTGCTGGGCCTTAACCAATTATTTCACTTTCTAAGTCTCCACTGCCCTCAACCATTAAATGGAGACAATGATGGAATCTATCAAAGATACTAACTCACTAACTGCCTACTTCCAGTTGGTTGGGGTGGGGAAACGTTGAAAATAAACTAGTATCTCTTAATCGAAAACTGGTTTAAAAAGTACATGATCTAGCTACACCACAGAATGATATGAAATTGCTGGGGAGATCAAGTGGATATAGATATACTGAAACCACAAGTTCTTCAGATACTTGCAGCAAGCTTTCCTTAGGCCACCAACCAGCTCCCAAATCATGACATGGAGACTTATTATTAGTTATGAATGCTCAGTCTTAGTTTATGTCCCACTATATCTTATCATTTAAATTAACCTTTTTCTCTTCAACTATGTTTTGCCTCAGGGCTTTCTACCATCTTTCATTCTGTGTGTCCTACTCCTTGTCTGGCTGGTTGGAGGCTGCCTGTCTGAAAAAAAGGATGTCTCCCTCTCCCTCTGATTCTCTCAAGCCTAGATTCCTCCTCCTACTTACTCTCTCTGTCTGCCGGGTCCACCTATCCCTCCTCAGTCTGGCTATTAGCATTCAGCTTTTTATTAGACTGATCAGGTGCCTTAGGCAGACAAGGTAAAACAGCAACACATCTTCATATAATTAACAAATGCAGCATAAACAAATGTAACACATCTAACAAAAAAATGCAATAAAACAAATGTAACACATCTTTACACAGTTAAACAAATATTCTGCAATATAAACAAATGTAACACATCTTTACACAGTTAAACACATATTCTGCAACATAAACAAATGTAACACATCTTTACATAGTTAAGCAACTATTCTGCAACAAGATCAAAATCACTTCATTCTACATTCTGATAGGTAGGAATAAATTATTCCAAGTGTGGCTCTACATGATGATCTCCAAGAGGAATATTGCCCCACATCCCTAACACAGACCCACCCTCTAGAAAGTAAAGGAGGAACAAAATGGGAAGACATGGATGTTTCACGACTGTGTGCATCACATGCAGGTGCCAAGCTAGTCTTCTCTGTATAGTTCCAATTTCAGTGAATGTGCTGCCACCAAACTAGACTGATGTTTGCCCCCAAGGCACGCTTGGCAGTGTCTGGCAAATATTTTGATCATTATGGCTTCGGGAAACACACTGCAACTGCATCTAATGAGGAGAGGCCATAATGCTGCTAATTCCTACACAGCATAGATCAATACCACCCTCTCCCCACTCCCACCTTCACCCCCACTCTCCCCAGCCCCCACCACAAAGATGCATCTCGTCAATAATACAAAGGCTGCTTTAAACCAAAGAGTCCAGATTAAGCTAATTTTAACAGTAGCTTTTTCATCAGACGGAAACAAGGATTAAATGAGACAATGGCAAGCAGAACATATGCAGCTAATGTTATTAGTATCAAAAGTTTGACATGACGTCATGCTGAGTACCTTAATAGCACTTATATCCACAGCATTCTGACTCACATTAACTCATCTGATGTCACAGATCTGAGACCCACGACACAGCCCAATAAACCAGCGCAACAGGCCTGAAAAAGAGAACCCTCAAGAGGCAGTCCAGGGGTCAAAGCAGTAACAGTCCTAAAATTCTACGGGGTGTCACCAAAAGGTACTAAATTCTACTTTCCTTGGCGGCAGTGAGCAGGTTAACAATGGTAAAGTCTTGTAAGCCAGCCACTTTCCTCTCCCTGAGAAAGTTGGGTGGGCTCCAAGGAGGAGCTACGGTCTCTGCGAGAGTCACTCAGTTGAGGAGTAGGCTCTCCCTAATCTCAGACGGTGAGAAGACAGGGCAGTTGGCCAGAAACAAGAAGCAACAATCTCCAGGCCCCAAGCAATCCCATGCCAGCTACTCACCCAAGAGAAATGAAAACATTAGGTTCGTAAGAAAAAGACCTGCGCAAAAAGGCACATGGAACTACTCATCTGTTCTCAAAACTGGGAACAACCCAAGCCCACACACAGAAGACCAGAGAAGCAAATTATCATGCCCACACATGGCGCGGGACTCCGCACAAAAGTAACAGACTGCCAACACATGCAACCATGTGAATGAACCTCGGACAAGAGTTCATGCACACAGGCACACACATACATACACACACGAGTGGAAGGTTGTGTGTGAGTATGTCCATCTTGTAAAGGGGTATGGCTGGGAAGAGCATGGGGGAATTTACTAGAAGAATAACCTTTTCATTATACAGACTTGGGTTGTATGTGGAACACATTAGCAAATGCTAGACTCAAATGTGTACGTATGCTGAAAGTATGGGGTGAAACGCACTGACGTCTAAACTAACTATGAAATGCATCCTCCAGATACAATGTGAATGGTCGCTAAGTTGAAGGATGGAAAGTGTGACCAACAGTGTCGTCAGTGGCTAATGGCAGAGCCTAGGTGGCTGGGCAGATGGACACCAACGGCACATCTGAAATGGGAAGGAGAAAGAACAGCCAGTTCCCAGCGCTCGGGGACCAGGAGGTGGCTGGCAGGTCATGGGAGGAAGTGTAAGGCAGTGCTAGTTTCGGCCAGGCTGACCTGGTGGCAGGCCATGCTGGCCAGCACAGAGTAAATGTAAAGTTAATGCTTAGACCTTGAATGCCACCTCCTGCTCCTATGGACCAGCTGCATCATTATGTGACTGTGGTCAGAAACAAGTCCCACCCACTCTAGCCTTGGCTGAAGGGATCCAGCACCCAGGGAGGGGGTAAGAATACATGTGCTGTCCAGTTTTGACAGACCCCTATTTATAACATCTCTAGAAGCCACTTTTCTAGATAGAAACCGAATACACAGATGCCAATCCAAGCCTCACACATCTCCAGCAGTTCCACACAAGCCAAAAACAGGAGGCCTGCTGTTTCACCAACTGCTCCCCAGAGAAACGGCCTGAGGTCCAAGCAGCCCTCGACCATCTGCACATGGATGCTCCACTTTGCAGATGATCCACAGCAAAATTCTGAACCAATAAGCAGAAGGCCTGTCTCTTAGCCCCAGTCAGTCTGTCTCTGTGTGTGTGTGTGTGTGTGTGTGTGTGTGTGTGTGTGTGTGTGTGTAACAAACAACAACATGGAAGCCAAAGAGAATTAAAGGAATATATTTTTCTGGATGGAAAAAAATTCACTCATATTTTTCAAAGTCCAGTTTCAATAATTTTAAGACTACTGTCTCTGTTCCCACCCCGACTCCAATGAGATAGATCATCTAAATCTGGCTGCATAAGACAACATGTGATAGACTGTCATGTGATCAAAGAATATGCCAGAAAGTAGCACAAGTCGGTTCCAACTTAGGCACTACAACCAACTTAGCGAGAAGTGATGGTCAGGTCACTTTCATGTTTTCTTCCCTACACAATCTAAGACATGCCTGGCCTGAGTGGGCCCTGTGCATCTCCCCAAAAAGAACAGGACAACAGAGAACTTCTGGCTATCAGTGCCTACAACTAGTCTGCTCTTTCTCAACCTGGCCTTTCTGGTTTCCAGGGACCCCGAACCATCTGGAGCTTCTGGACTCAAGGTCTTACAGGAGGCGTATACATTTCAAATAAAACCATCTCACAAACCAAAACAACTTCTAGGCCAGGGGCTGGGGGGGGGGGGTGAGGATGGGTGGATGTGTGGATGGGTGGCAGCTCAGAGGCTGTGTGCTTTAAATGAGGAATGCCCCCTGTAGGCTCAGGCATTTCAAGGCTTGGTCCCCAGATGGTAGGTAGCACTGTTTCAGAGAGATTGCAGGGCTGGGGGCGGAAACAGTCACTGGGATCTTTGAGAGTTTAAAAGCCCCACTTGGAGTTCCTCCTCTGCATTTCAAGATGTACTCTTTTAGTTCCTGCCATGCTGACCGCCATGCCTCAGGCTTGCCATGGTGGACTCCCATCCCTCTGAAACTGGAGGCCCGAATCAACTCTCTTCCTTTAATAGCCTTTGGTCACGGTACTTCATCATAGCAACAACCAAGTAACTAATACAGAGGTCAAGACCCCCAAAAAGGAGCCTGAAGCGCACGGAGGAGTCTGCAGGGCCTGCTCCTACCCGGGAATCACTGTGCCAGTCACCAGGAGGAGACCTGAGCGCCTATCACACAGAACAGCAGCAGCCCCGCATCTGAATCCAGATGGATCACAGCTGGGGCGCTGACTTGGGTCTGGGAGAGGCAATGATGGCGCAATGTCAACTCTTCCCCAACTGCAACCCACGGCATTCTGGCGAGAACCCCAAGTCAGCCAGAGGCACTGACCAGAAGACGATGGACAGACGGCCACGACAGCATCAGGCTCTGCCACCACCCTGCATCCAAGCCTTCAGGGACAGTGGGTAAAGAGCTGACACTACCACGACCTGGAAAAAGTTAAGATTTCTGAATAAATAAAGCTCCAGCGGGGGGTAAGTTTCCATCATGACCAGTTCGTCTGGAAGACGTTAAAGGCCTTCCCATCAGCAGTGATGCATGCCCAGCTGATAGGGAGTCATCCACACTCTTCTCATGTGTTCAGGCCTTGTCCACCCCTCAACCCACCTCTAGAGGGTCCTTCTCTACAAGAGAACTATGCCAGTCTTGGGGAGTCAAAGCTGCTGGTCCCTGCAGATGCCCTGGAGGCTAGAAGTCTGCAAGTACAACCCCAAGTGGCTGCGATGGCTAATACTGAATACTGCTGCTTCCCAGTCCTGGGACAAGTGGGACAAGTAATCAGGACCAGCATGAGCCCTTTCTCCACTGGGTTTACCCTCCCCCATTTCAGTAACTGGGGCTCTGGTTATGTGTGAGACCAGAGAGTAAGCTGAAAAATGAAGACGCCACACCTAGTCTTGCCGAGGGCAGACGAAGGCCTCTGTAAAAGCTCAGAAGGGAGAAAGTGGACTCAAAGCAATGAAATCAGGGAAACCTGGCTAAGCCTGAACCACACCGAGGCCTCCCAGCAGTACCAGAATGCTTTCCACAGGAAGGGACCGATTCCTTTTTGTCCCCAGTGTGGATTTTCTTAGAAATAACCAGACTCCCTGCAAGTTGCCCCAGAAGAGCATTGAGGCCATCAACCGGCTCTGGAAACCCCCTTGACCTAGGTTTGCTCTGGGTAAGGCCTTCCAGAAATTTCTCAGGGAGCCTGACATCTAGGGACCAATCATTCACCTTCAACCAATACCACCAATGCTCTAAAAACAATTCCAAGCAAGACTCTGAAAAAATACAAGAAAGGGCCGGAGAGACGGCTTAGTGGCTACTCTTCCAGAGGATCTGGGTTCAAGTCCCAGCACATACATGTTGCCTCACAACAGTCTATAATTCCAGTCCCAGGAAGTCTGACACCCTCTTCTGACCTCCACAGCAACAGGTATGCATGTGGTGCTCAGACATACACACAGGCAAAATATCCATGTACATAAAATTAAAAAAATGGGAAAAAGTTTATTTTAATTAAAAAGTATTTTTAAACCTCTACAAGCCTTAGTCAACCTATCTCAATTTATTTCACAATTCTGAATTTCACTCTGGAAAATGGAGAGTTAAGTAAGTGTCTTTATCTTCTGGTCTGTTGTCCAAAGCCCCCAGGCCAGGGAGGAGGGGAGAAAACCTCTAAGTCACCTGCTTCTTCCTGGCTGTCCCCTCAAGGGTCAGCAGAGCCGCTGCAGCCTGGCATTGTAGTCAGAAAAGAATGCAGAGAGATAAAAGCAGACTAAACCTCGCCCCTCCCATTGCCAGGATTAGCAAGCAGCTGCCTAAGGACCCCCAGCCCCCCCCTTCCCCTAATACCCAGAAGCTGGGGGCAGCCTGAGCCTCCAGCAGGAGTATCTGCCAACTGCTCCTCACCCCCACCCTGCAAACTGCACTGCCCAGGCCCGACAGATGTAGCTGCTATTCACTGCGCCCAAGGCAGGACAAAGCTTCCCCAGAAACACAAAGCAAAGGGCTCCAGGCAGGGCCACCTTTAAGAGAAGCCACCTGCCGGATCCCTCTTCCACCATGCCTGCCCCCAGAGCACGCATGCGCACACACAGACACGCTACACATGCACACCCAAGCACAGCTTTTTCAAATCTCTCTAACAGGTGCTGGCTCAGGTCAGGTGACTGTCTCTGACTCTCTGGGCAGTTCTCTCAGAAAAGGAGTATTGTGTTGTTACTTCTCAGATAGTATGCCACAGGATGCTGATCACTAATCATACATTAGAGAGGGGAAAGAGCGTGAGAAGGTCCTTTATGTCCGAATCACACAGAGTAACAGCTTCCGTTAGTGAGACCTTCGCAGGCCCTTTCATGTGGCAACACACACACATTTAGACAGTCCCCCACCTATGTGGTGTCACAGAACACTTCAGGATTGGCTTCAGAGCTTGGAGAAATGACAGCCCCTTCCTTCAGGGTCACCCAACCTCCAGATTAGCTCTTCATCACCTGGCGTGGAGAAGAATCACCTTGCTTGTATGTTTCTCCTACGAGCTTTGGCAAGAGGAAAGCAACAGGAAGAAGAATGCACACACACTGCTATTCGGGTCCAGTGGTGATGGAAATTCTCCCGGAAGAAACCAGTAAGAGGGGCAGAACTTGCACATCACTCAAAGCCAACTCTGCCTATGAATCAACTGTGCACATGCCACAGGAAATAAGGCCATGCCCCCCAAGAGTCAGCTAGTTTTTTTGTGTGTGTGTGTTTTTAAGTATTTATTTTTATTTCATTTGCATTGGTATTTTTCCTGCATGCTATATCTGTATGAGGACACTGGATGCCCTGGAACTGGAGTTGCAAACAGTTGTGATCCGCTGGGAAACAAACCTTGGTCCTCCACAAGAACAAGTGACCTTAACCACTGAGCCATCTCTCCAGGCCTGAGCCAACTAGTTTTCTTTTCTTAAGGAGTCTTCCCTGCCTCTACCCTCACCAACTATCTTACACTGTCTGTCAGAGTCCCCGGGTTGCTGCCCTCAAGGTACACACCTATGTTGGTAAGTCACCAACACAATAACCATTACACATGACCTAGGTGAGCTCAGCCATCAGCACCCCTGACTCCAGCAGAAAAACCTGAATGGAGCAGGAGGAAGACCCGCAGACCTTGACAGCGAGGGATTCCTGGGTACTCTGGCCCAACTTTCCTATCAAGAGCCAGATAAATCATGGCACACAGGCAGTGACACACTTTCTGACATCACACAGATCCTCATAAATTTCATATTCCAATTACACATCTCAGATTTTCTTTCAAATCTGAAAACAGCACACCTTACTCCTCAAGGAAAACTATTTGTTAAATAGATCCCAACTTTGGGTGGGAAGAACACAGCACCTGGATCAGCACCTGTACCTTGGGATGAACTTACAGAAAATCAGCCTCTAGCAATCTCTTGGCCTTCTTGGGGTGTGGACTTTCTACATTGTTCACAATGAAGCTGACCTTGAAAGGTATCACCAATGATCTGTGTGGTTGAGTACAAACAGATGCACGCATGAGCATGTGCGCGCAGGCAACACACACACACACACACACACACACACACACACACACACACACACACACACACACGGTGGGGAGAGCAGAGCATTCTCAAACACTCCCCAACACACAGGAAGCCTCTCACAAGCTAGCTGCTCTTCTCTGAAAGTTGAGACTATTCCTGGCACATGCGTTTCTCAGAACACCTTTGTCAGAGTTGCTGGTTGTGGTTAGTGTCTGGGCACTATCAAGGGGCTGGGGAATTCCTCCAGCTCTGTGCGTCCTGGAAGGGAGGAAGCCCTGCGTTAATCCTCCCTCCCAGCTCAGATGCATCAGAAGAAAAAGAAAAAAACCTCATGAGGGATCACCAAACAGTACTGAAGGAGTGCTATTTAAAAATAAAAATACTGGGCTGGAGAGATGGCTCAGCTGCTCTTTCAGAGCCTAGGTTTAATTCCCAGCACCCAAATGACAGCTCAGAACCACCTGTAACTCCAGTTCCAGGGAATCTGACACTCACAGGCACATAAAATAATAATAATATAACAACATGTTATATAATAATAAACAATGATAAAAGTTTTAAAATAAAAATACTTTCATGTGCTTTATACCTTAGGATAGATGTCTGAGTTTATTCCTGCCTCTCTCTCCAAATTCTCTTCTTGCCCACTCAGCAAAATCAATACAACCTGGGAGACACTGGACTTGAGTGATTGCTGACAGCCTTTCTCGGAAACACTTCCCCACTCCCCAAGCATCCCCAGCCCAGACAGCAAAATCAAGTCCCTGCCAGCTCCTTCCAACACCCGCCAGACCCCTTCCCTCTACTCTTCCCAAGGCTATGGGAATCCGGGGGCTCCACCCATTCCTGCTGTCACTGTGCTGGGCAGGGCGTTCTCAGCAGTAGCTGCCGCTGAAGCTGGTGCTTAAAGACTCGATTTAAAACGCTTTATTGTTTAAATACCAGTTTGCCTCTGAGGCAGACAAGCCTCAGATGCTGCTTGCTAATTATCGGCCCCCTCCACAGCGCTCTTCTCACTGGAGCTGAGGGTGAGCCAAGGGCTCCAGCTCTCCCGAGAGCCTCCTCAAAATCCCCAAAACAAAGAGGCAAAACTACGGGTCCACTCCTGCCATATACCACTGCACCTTGAAGAGCTCTGAGCCCTGGGCCTGCATGTGGGAATACCAAACGACGAGCCACACTACTTGTCATCCTGGAGCTGAGCTAGCGGAGAGGAAGTGGAGGTAACAGCAATTAGGGTTTGTGCAACCATGCAGGCAGATCAACTGCCACTGGTCCATCCACAGCTGGTTTTCCTGGAATGGTAGAACGTGGGCAGGTGAGATCTATTAGTCTCCGAGGATGACTAAAACCCCAGCAAAAAGGATGCAGAAAGATGAGCGTATGGAAGGTGTCGAGAGAAAAAAAAAAAAGGGGGTGTCTACATATGCAGCAGAGAAGGGAGTAAATGCCTGAAGAGGGAGGGTGACGAGATCAAACCCGACCTGCCTGCATACCAGATTTAGAGGTGTATGCTTAGGACGTGGGGGGGGGGGTCCTACTAAAGCTCTCTAAACAGTAGCCATCAGATGGCTGAGTCCCTCAAGGTCTCCGAAGGAAGCAGATGGGCATCCTAGAGGGCATGTGCCAACCACACAGAGCAGCAGGAGGACACAGTGTGAGGCAAAAGGTACCCGCAGCCATGCCAGCGGGGTCCTTCCAGGCGTCCAGACCTCTGCTCAGTCTCTCAACCAGGCCTAACAGCCAAAGGATCCTGGGAATGGTGCTGCTTCTCCGCATCTCCCCAGAACCCCTGGCTACTGAGGCTCCCTGAAAATGTGCCTGGCAGGGTCCACACTACAGCATTCTTGCCTGTCTGCTGAGACTAAACACAAGTCATGAAGTCACAAGTTTTGCCATGGGTCTAAAGAAGATAAAGTGTACCAAAGGATTGTTACTTAACAGAGCTATAACATTTTTTTTAACATGAAAGGTTTCCTTAAGAAAGAGTAAAGCTCCTGTCACTAAAGAATTTAAAAATAGACTAGACAGATGCCAGACTTGGCCAATTCTGACTAAAAATACACATTCCTAGTCAGGAAGGCGGATGATATAGAACAATATATAATGATATCCGTATGGAAATGCTATCATATAGGCTGGCAAGATGGCTGAGCACGGAAAAACATTTGCCATGCGAGCCTGATGACCAGACTTCAATCCCGGGAATCCATGCCAAGATGGAAGAAGAGAATCAATCCTACAAGGAGAACCTCTGACCTCTAACATGCGCACCACGGAACACATGTGCACGAAGACATACATTCCCACAATAAAAATTAAAGTTTTTCTTAAAAAGAAGATGCTAGAATGAAACCCATCTCTGCAAGCTAACTTTAAAAGATACTCTCTTTGGAATACCTCCACTGCAAAGTCTAGGACTCCATAAAACACAGGACAACTACAGAGAGCTACACCTTCACATGCTAACCCCATGTGAGTCTGATGGTCAGTTTGGGTTATGGGCCACAAGGCTACATGAGCATCTCAATGATGGGATGCTGCCTGAAACAGACAAATGAAATGCTTTGAAAAGACCTTTTTCTAATGATTGCTTTCAAGTTGTTCTTCCACAGTCCCCTCCAAGTTTGGCTGATCTGGACCAGAATGGCTATCTCCATTGAGAAGATGTTCTCTCCCTTGCGCTGCATACTACAGTGGCCACCAGCCAACCACTGGGCACTGGAGACCTAGGCAGGGCTTCCTTCACTGCAATTGAAATAACTACATGTGAGAACATGAGAGCGGTTCTCATATTGGCCCCAAGCCTCCTGCTCCTCTCCAGCCGGAAGACAGGGCAGTTCAACTCCAAAGAAAACAGCAAGACAGGAGAAGTCTTGTGTTTCCAGTACCTGAAGCACCACCAGGGAACAGAGAGCCGGAACAAAGTCTCTCACCCACAGAGCTTTACCTTTCTCTGCCTGGACCAACAATTAACACAGGCAGCTTACACCTGCCCTGGGCGATCAACATCTTCCGGCAAGGAGACTCATTCCCAAGGATGACCCAGAACATCCTTAGAAGACTAAAGCTGGAGTCTCAAAGCTGGATTGTACTGGAATTTGGGGCTATGCTGAAGAACAGAAGGCCAAGACAAAGAAAAGTAATCCGACTAAAGAAATGCAGGAAGGCAGTTAAGTTCCACGACGTTTCCAAACCTCACAAAGTTTTCATTCTGAAAATATATCATCTCTACATTTCCAAACACAACTAACTGGATTCCTGCCCAGCTCCGGCCCAGAGGCCAAAATCAGACGTGACCCAAACTCCACATTAACATGAGTAATTGTTCCAGTTTTGATCTCTGCCTCACAGACATGGCTTCCGCCTAAATACACAGTCCAAATCTACCAAGAAGGTGCTTGTCTGAGTTGAGAAACAAAAGCTGCGTCAACCTTGTGTCACGCCACATGAACGCAGGCCCAGGAAGAGGGCTGGCTGGGCACCTATTCAAACAGCCCTCAGCATCCAGGGAGCGCAGCACCCTCCCAAGCATGTGCCGGAGAGCAGACACATGGAGAGCTGCAGACAGGCACCTGCTCAGGATCCCCGGCCCAAGTCATGGCTACCTCCCTCTCTAGAGACACAGCCAGCCTGCTCCAAGGACAGCCTCCTGAGGAGAAGGACAGAAAGTGTAGCTGGGACCAAGTCCTACAAAGACGACATAAGAAAGGGGGGGGGGGCAGACAACAAACCGTCCAAGACTACACACTTGTTTTTTTTTTTTTAAGTTTACTGGAAGATGGGTTTTTTCCTTCTTACTCTATAAAAAGTAAAAGAAAATGTTGCAATTTCCTTCGTCACAGCACACGCTTAGGGAAAAAAAAAAAAAAAGGAGGCCTAAGCCATTGCTCCACTTTCTCAACGGCTAACGGACAGACCTTCCTTCCCCAGCCCAGCCCTGCCCTCTCCTCGACAGGAAGCCAGAAGCCGGGTGGCGGGGCTGGCAATGAAGGATGGGGAGTACTCTGAGGCCCCGGGAGGAGAAAAAACCATTGCTGCAACTTCAGCCCCACACTCCTCGCCGGCTTCCATCCTTCCTCTCCAGCTCTTTAGAAGAGTCCTTTAGGAAACCTTCTCTCCTTGGTCAAACAAAAGGCAGCAGCCCGCAGTCCCACCCACTTCAATACAGGCCAGCTGCAGGCTAGAGTTCTGCCCGTACCCTCCACAGATGGTCTCAGGTGTGTGGCCATGGGGTGTGGGCTGCACCATGCAGTGATCCCACCTCTACCCGCCCCGTCTTGGGGAGCCCATCCATGAGTCTCTGTGATCCCACCTCTGCCCGCCCCGTCTTGGGGAGCCCACCCATGTGTCTCTGTATTCTTTACTGGCCACCTGTGGCTCTTTCTCTGCTACTTATATAGCACCAGCTCCCGGAGCCTTTCCATTGATCTATTAATAAAACTCAGTACCAGACCAGAGGAGGTTCTAGACTAGAGTGCAGACTGGAGTAGCCATGCGTGTTTTCATTCATTTTATACATTTTGTATAAAACTGTAAGCTCCCAGCTGGGTGGTGGTGGTACATGCCTTTAATCCCAGCACTCAGGAGGCGAAAGAAGACAAAACTCCGAGTTGGAGGCCACCCTGGTTACAGCAAGTTACAGGATGGCCAGGGCTACACAGAGAAACCTTGTCTTGAAAAACAACAACAACAAAAAAAAAAAAAAAAAAAAAACTAAAGACAAGGCCTACTATTCTTACCACTGTAGCAATTTGTTAAAAAAAAAAAAAAAAAAAAAAAAAAAAAAAAGCATTTCATAAATATGAAAAATAAAACATTAGGTGCTAGGTCACCTATGTTTGAATTATAATGGGACCATGGAAGAACTACTCGGAGAGAGTACTGTGAACTACAAAAAGACCAGGTTTCAGAGTCAGGCATTCTCAGAGCCCAGCAAGGTCGGCCACACTTGGTAGAAGAGGGTGTTATCAGGCAGAAGGAGTAGCTGAGGCCAGAAGCTACAGATGATGAAAAGTCAGCTCAAGCTATATAGTGAAACCCTGTCTCACAAAGGAAAAAGAAGCCGCTTCGGCTCTTCCTCCTGCCTGACATACCTCTTCGACCAAGTGTGGCAGGTTAGGAAAGGTGACAGAGTCACCTTTCCTAACCTGCCAGGTAAAACTAAACACACACACACACACACACACACACACACACACACACACACACACACACACAGGAAGAGGGGTACAGGGACAGAGACTGACTCCTGGCATCTCAGAGCCTCTTCCCATTTTATTTTCTCCTTTGTACCTGTTACCATCTACAAGTTGTATCATCTAATTACTGTGTTCTGTCTTCCCCTACAGGAACACAAGCCTCTGCAGATGAGATTGAGTTTTGTCGGCTTTATAAGCTGATATGTTTACAGAACCGAAAATAACGCTTAGCACTTGGTGTTCAATAACTGCTAATGAATTAATTACTCTGAACATGTTTCATCTTCTGTAGAAAAGACTTTTACTTTGCAGTATCACTGCAAGGACTAACACGGTGCACACAGCATGAGCTGCATGCCTCATCCACTGCACCCACACCACTGCAAGGACTAACACAGTGCACACAGCATGAGCTGCATGCCTCATCCACTGCACCCATCCACTGCAAGGACTAACACGGTGCACACAGCATCAGCTGCATGCCTCATCCACTGCACCCACACCACTGCAAGGACTAACACGGTGCACACAGCATCAGCTGCATGCCTCATCCACTGCACCCACACCACTGCAAGGACTAACACAGTGCACACAGCATCAACTGCATGCCTCATCCACTGCACCTATCCACTGCAAGGACTAACACAGGTGCACACAGCATCATCAGTGCATGCCTCATCCACTGCACCTACAACTGCAAGGACTAACACAGGTGCACACAGCATCTGGTGCATGCCTCATCCACTGCACCTATCCACTGCAAGGACTAACACAGGTGCACACAGCATCAGCTGCATGCCTCATCCACTGCACCCATCCACTGCAAAGACTAATACAGGTGCACACAGCATCCATCAGCTGCATGCCTCATCCACTGCACCTATCCACTGCAAGGACTAACACAGGTACACACAGCATCAGCTGCATGCCTCACCCACTGCAAGGACTAACCAGGGTGCACACAGCATCAGCTGCATGCCTCATCCATCACATCTGTTCCATAAGAACTTGTTATTAATTCAAGAGACCTGGGAGCAGCTGAGCTTCCAACAGAGGTCTGAATCACAGAAGGGTACTGTATGAATCAAAGCCAGCATGTGGCTCTACAAAAGTCATTCTTAGCACTGCTAATTTTCTTATTGCTTCCATCTTATGGAGGTGGGGGGTAAGACACACACATGCTACAACACACACGTGGGTCCTGAGGATCAAACTCAGGTCAGGCTTGGCAGCAGGGTACCCGGTGAGCCATCTTACCAAACCTAATTAATTTCCTTAAGTAGTAAGTCATTCTGAATCTGCGGAGTTGATGAAGGATACCGCAGTAAAGCAAATCCTGCTTAGCAATTCAGGGTCTAGCCCACACTGCTAAAACAACAAGAACAAATAAACACTCCAAGCCTCCGACTTTCTCCGTCTCACACAGCAGAGACTGGGGGGGGGGGGGGTAAACCCAAGGGGATGACAATGACTACTTTCCCATTCCAGGCTAATCCAGCCATCTGGGCACCCTGATGGCCAGTCAGCAGGGAAAACAGGAGGCATGGTGGGAGAAAACAAACATTTACAAACACTGGGTGAGTGAATAAAAATACTGCAGCCAAGGAGGATAAAATAACACTGGCCCACAAAAACGGAGAAAAACCTGGTGGAGGATGGCTCCTGTACAGCACCTCCCCTTGGAGCCAGGTGACCCTCCTCTCCCCAGCATCGTCTGTTCCCAGCATGGAAAACTGAAGGAGAGGCATTCAGTGCACAAGCTTTGCTAATCAAGTCTGAGCCTTCTGCCTTACAAACGGAGAAACTGAGGGAAATCCAAACATGGCCCAGAGCTGGAAACCAGGTTGCCCAGGTCCTCTTTCCTATGCAAGCTACTGGACATGGGAGATAAGTGGCCCCATGAGCCTGAGAGCTCTGACCTCAGATCCGGCAATCTGACGCTCGAAACTGGTCTGCCTTGCAACACACAGGCACAAGGCCAGCAGACAGAAACAGCAGCCTGTATCTATGCCCACTGTGGGTCTAGAGCTAGCCAAGAACTGGAGGAGAGTTGGCACACTCCATGTGACGGGAGGGTCTCCTTCAAGGGAGGAAAATGGGGAGGGGGCCTAGAGCAGGGAAGGGGAGAGAGAGAAGCATTAATTACGTTAATGAGAATTACATGAACAGAAACACACGGTAGCTCCTCGAGTCAGACCTGAGTGGATGGAGCAGCTGTCGGGAGACAGGTCAGGGACACACACTGACAGGGAGGGTTTTACTACAGCCCTAGCTACACCCCAGAGCCCAGCCAGCACTGTCCTGCTCTGAGTGCTACCCTACCGTGCATCCAATCCTGAACTTTTGTTTTGAATGAGAGCATCAAGTCACGGTGTTGAGACAAGAAGCTATGGTTGGTGAGGGGTCCATGGGTAAAGGTGTTTGCTGACAAACCTGATAATTTAAGTTCACCCCAAAGAACCCATAAGGTGGAAGAAGACCTGCCCACACACACATGCATGAACTCCCACAAAATAAACATCATAACGTACTTTATAAATTTTCTAAAAAGAAAAAAAGATAATACAAGAAAGAAACAAAGATGGAATTTTCCAAGGAATTAACCATCTAGTCTAATACTGAACCAAGTATCTTGCCCATGGAGAAATGCACTTAAGAAGTACAGTAACAGGGATGGTAAGGGTCTTTTGGGTTTGACAGGTTACATTTTTTCCTACTTCCTTTTGGGGGAGGAAGAGGTAAGAAAGAATTCCAGGGATTGAACCCAGGGCCTTTGCGTACATGTTAAGCACATGCTCCACTACTACGCTATGCCTCCACTTCGGGACTTATTTGGACCTGAAGACTTGAGAAAAGATGAGCCTTTGTGGGGACAGAAAAAGCTGATGTAGTTAGAATGGGAAGGAGGGGGCAAGGAAGACACAGAGATCAATGCAAAGGAATGGGAATGTGGCAGAAAACAAGTCAACATTCCAACGTGGGGGAGGGGTGGCCATGACCAGACCTGGGCGTCATCTGGCTAGATCACTATAATTAGCAGGCAGAAGCAACCCAATGGGGGAGCTACAGGATCAGAGCTGGGCTTCAGGCAAACTGATTCCCAGAGCACACCAAGGAGCAGAAGGGAAAGACCTCCAGTCCACTGCTGACTGTCTGAGTTACTGTCCCCCATCCGCATCTTCTCTCTCTATTGCTTCCTTTTCTACTTACGCCTCCACTCGCTCTTACTTTCTTTCATGAATCTGAGCCATGGTAATCAAGTCCACGACGTGAGGAGAATGTGAGATCCAGGAGAGAGATCTAGAATGCTGCCACTCCTCTAACAGCACAGAAGGAGGAAGGAGAGGGGAGGAAGCCGCTGAGCATCCCTGACCAGCTCTGTGAGACAGCATGGATGCTTGTAATCCTGAGAGGAGGGCACCACAAAGTTTTCCACAGGAAGAAGCAGTGTGCTCTCTCTCACTGTGGCCCTTGGCCTGCCAATGGCCTAGATGCCAATAGTGAGGCGGGGAAAGGCATGAGATACCCCCTTGCTAGCCTAGCCTCTCCAACACCAGGGCAAGAGTGGTTTCCACCAGTCTGCCCGCATTCCTAGGATGCTCTGAGTTCCTTCCACCACTCATGGTCCTGGCCATCCTCCACTCCCCCACAGCATACCCTGAGCTCTCCAGAAGCCGGGCATGGCAAGCAATCAGCAGGTTCCACCTTCAGACTCTTTCAGAACCTGCTCCTTACAAGTCTACTAGCTTTCTCCTAAGAATCAGAGGCCAAGGAAGAAGGCTTCAGTGAGAAAGCGAGAACGCATGCTATTCTGAGGACAGGGGCCCCTTCTGTCACAGTTAAAAATAAACTCTTAGCAACTACACCCAACTCCTCCAGCCAGAGGCCAACGGGCCATGGCTGATAAATTGTGTAGGACAAATGAAGTCCTGAGGACAGAGAACAGAGGACGACAGTCAGTGAAACATGGTCCAGGTGGTTAACTCCATGGAGGCTGAGGACTCCCCAAGTCCTACTTCTTGGCTCCTATCACTCAGCCCACATACCCCTGCCCCCAAATACACCTTAATTCCAGGAAACAGACACAGAACATGGACCTGAGCGCTGCCTTGTACCAACACCTGTCCAGGGACTGGAACAAATGCTCAGGCAGACATCAAGGAGATCTCCTGCGCAGACTCTCCAGCTAAGGGACACTCCATGTACAGCTTCCTCACTTTGCTCCACAGAACCCCAGCAGTTAGAGAGAGAGGCTGCACCTCCAGGGACACCATCGACGCCTCTGCCACCACAGTGGGAGGGTAAAGGCCTTCTGTTCTTTGTACCCTTTCTAGGTGGCTGAGATAGGAGGCCCTAAAGGGCCTTGGCCCAACTCAGCAAGGAGGTACTCGGAAAGCCAGGGCCCAGTACTCCTGGAAGTCAATATAATGAGGTCATACTTCAGGATGTGGTAACATGAGGCCCCACACCGTGGGGTGGAGAGTGTAACTTAGGAGTAGGGCAAGAGGACAAAGGGGCAGCACACCCAGTCCCAGGCCAGGGCAGGCACAGGGGGCAGATTCATACCCACTGGCGAGGGCCAGAGGTAAACAGAGCCGAAGGCCTAACCATCTAAAAACCTGCTCACCTCCTCTGTCTGGCCCTCCCCTGCCTGGGGAATGAGCAGGCCAGCTCCTCGCAGCCTTTGTCTAAGATGCCTGCAGAAGCCACAGCCAAGGCTCATCACTTAGCACTCCAGACAGAGATTTGACCCGAACCACCCACCAAGCTCAGGCTGGAAGGGGAGAGGGCACAGGTGAAAAATGAGACAAACCTTTGAGTGTGTGGCAAGAGGACCTGGGACGGACACCAGGGTCGCGCAGCAGCGGCGCGTTTATTTTTAGACACTAGGACAGGGGCCTAGGTATCAGTCTTGGGCCCAAGGCAGGAGGCCAGGCTGTGAACGGTCAGGATGGCCTGGGGGGCTCCTAGTAACAACAGCATACTCACAATGCCCGTGCAGGGACCAACTCAAACACCTGCCACAGAGAACAGGGAGGGTGAGGAGCTCCAGGGGAGAAGCAGGAGTCCGCACAAGCATGAGCCGGGAAGAGTCCTCTGGGTTCCCTCCCTTCCCTTTGCTTCAGTCAGAGAAAGACCCCTCTTGGAGGTAAACTAGAAGAGAGGCATCAGCAGCACAGCTCCCTCCTGTCCACCTTACACGGACGGCCACAGAGCTGTCGTCACCTGCAGTCACCATGCTCACCTCCCAGATGAGTCCAACCAACACGAGTCGGGAGATGCCTGAAGACATCCCTCAAAAAGATGCCCTTTCATATGACCCTTCTGGGAAGCTCAAGTTCCCAGTGGAATCAACATGCAGCTTTTCTCATCTTGAAGGAGAACATCCCATACAAATAGAGGTTGACCTTGAGGCTACGTCCCAGGCTCCACCACCTCCCAGCTGGCATGCGGAGGTGTTTACTGGACCACAGAATAAAGTCTCCAAGAACACGACAAAGCCAGAGGCCAAGCCCAACCTCATGGTCACTCCTCCTCCAAAAACATCAGGCCAGCCTGGCACACACGATCCCACCATGCATGCTGAACCACTGCTCTTGCCTGGCACAGACAGGAAGGAGAGGAAAGGCAGTCTCCCCCAGATGTGCCCCCTCCACTGGCTTCCTTAAACCCCAGCCCTCTCTGAGGGTCAGGGAACCCACACAGAAATCCTCACATCCTCATCAACTCTGGGAACCAGCCCCATCTACAGGCTCAGAACAGCACTTTGCCCATAAGGGAGCCTGGAAGGATTAAAAGGCCCTCCTTCGAGTGAATGGAAACTCATGCCAAGACAAAGGCTGGCTGGCAGGAATATTGTGACTACAAGTCAGCCATACTTACCCCAAGTCAGATGCCTCAATGTAGGGCACAGCCTTCACAGCCAATCACAGTGGCCTCCAAAGGCCCCTCGGACTTCAAATGGCAAAGAGTCTGGCCAGAGCCCCATTTCCACCTTGTACTGCCACGCCACTAAGATTCTTCTAATTTCAAGGCAGGAGCAAGCATAAGCGTAGCCCATCCTCTCCGCTGGGCAGCCGGCTGAAATACTTTCTACACTTTCATATGGGAAAAGAGCAGCCTGTCAGTAAAGATTGTTAGCTGGCTGGACATCTCACACCCATCGAATGGGCATCCACACTGGCCCAGGTACTGCTGACCATGCAGAACTAGTCAGCATCTGTCTTACCCTTGGCCTCGGGCCTCCTGCATGGCCTCGTCTACCACCCCACACTACCAGCGTTTGCCTGGTGATGGCTAGAGGCCGACTCTCGGATGTAGGCAGCTGGACACTGGAAGGTGAACAACCTCCTCAAAGTCACACAGTTAGCAAGGCATTTGAGAGTTTAGGGTTGTTTTTTGTTGCTATTACTGCTTAGTTCAGTTTTTTTTTCTTTTTTTAATCTAGCATATAATCCCTACAAACAGGCCCATCTCTGTTTATTAATATTTGAATTTATGTCTGAGCCTCAGAATATTAACTGTCAGTCTTAAAGATCCTAAGGGGGATCAGTCTAGTCTAATGATTAGAAAAGACACTTCAGTCTTACTGGTACACGTACTATCTAGCTCTTCTGACATGGCCTTCTTTTCTTACCAATGCCCCCATTTACAAGGGGAGCCATGTGAAAAGCTACTTGTGAGGAGACCAGGGACCCGAGTTTGAGGATCACCGGTCTTCAGTACCAGCGCCACTCCTGCTGATAACCAGCAGTCTAAGAAACCTACGCCAAGAGCAGGTTCCACTGCATATGGCCCTGCTGCCCACAAGCAAGCAAGACGCTGGAACACACCACTGAGCCTTTCCGAGCAGCCCAGCCTCTTCTTCCTTGGTGGGATGGAGGAGGTGACAAAGATGACCAAGGGGTGTCCATTACTACTCAACTCTCAAGAGGAGATGCAGTCCCTACAAACAACTCTGCCCTGTCCACTCCCCTCCACCCAAGGCACAGAACACACAAAAGGCTTGGGGGGAGGGGGGAGGGAGAATGAGACCTCAACATGACCCTTTGGAGGGTGTGAAGCACAGGAGGCAGGCCAGTGTGGGCTGCTGTGCTGAAAAAACCCAGGGGGAGCCATGATTCCAAGCAAAGCAGGTCTGCTCTGCATATCAAAACTACACAGCCCTAAATGCTGCCGCCTCCCCCTTAGCTGGCATGCCCTCTGACACAGGCCCTCACATCTTGCTTCCAGTGGGTAACAGGAGCTTGACTCTGCCTCCAGACTAGGATTTGACTCCTGATGCCATTCTGATGCCTGCTCTGCTGGTAACACCCCTTTGCCTTCCCCACCAGAGACACCCATGCCTTCATCCCCCTTGTCTTTCCACCAGAGACACCCATGCCTTCATCCCCCTTGTCTTTCCCACCAGAGACATGCATGCTTCATCCCCTTGTCTTTCCCACCAGAGACACCCATGCCTTCATCCCCCTTGTCTTTCCCACCAGAGACACCCATGCCTTCATCCCCCTTGTCTTTCCACCAGACACCCATGCCTTCATCCCCTTGTCTTCCCCACCAAGCACCCATGCCTTCATCCCCCTGTCTTTCCACCAGACACCCATGCCTTCATCCCCTTGTCTTCCCCACCAGAGCCTTCATCACCAGAGACACCATGCCTTCATCCCCCTTGTCTTCCCCACCAGAGACACCCATGCCTTCATCCTCCTCCCAAAAGAGAGCACTGTTTGCCAGATCCCCACCAATATGTGACCCTGAGGCCCTACAATGGCTTGTCCTCACCCCTCCTTTCAGCCACCTAACCTATTTTATATATATATATATATATATATATATATATATATATATATTAATAAACATATACATATATGATTTTCAAGACAGGGTTTCTTTGTGTAGCTTTGGTGCCTGTCCTGGATCTCACTCTGTAGCTCAGGCTGGCCTCAAACTCACTGAGATCCACCTGCCTCTGCCTCCCAAGTGCTGGGATTAAAGGTGTGTGCTACCACACACACACCACCACACACACACACACACACACACACACACACACCCCGGCTCATCTAACCATATTTTAACTATAGAGTTTTCAAATTCTGTGAAAGCCCAGAATTCACAAATGAAAAAGGACCATGAACTAACCTACTTCTAATCCTGCATCAGAGAGGCCCAGAGTCCTGCTGCAGTAGAGAGAGAGGTCACGACCATACCAGGATGACATGCCTGGAGTCTACTTCCAAAAGTGGGAAATGTTCTCTGAAGGCAGAAATTCAACCCTTCCGTCCAAAAGTCCACGAACCCCAACTTCAATGAGGCCTAGCCTTTCTTTAGAACATTCACAAGTCCTCCCGACTCAAAAAAAAAAAAAAAAAAAAAAGCTGATTTGACCCAAAGGTGGGTAAGTTCAGTCCTGATCTTCTGGCCCCACCGCTCCTGACCTACTTGGTCTCCTGCTCGTCCCCTCGGCTCTAGCTGCAGCCAGCGTCATGACTTCTAGCAGACCCACTCATTCCTCCGAGGCCCAGCGAGTCCCCACGGCCACCAGCCAAGGCTTCCCTTGGCATCATCAATCCTCACAGACGTCCCTCTTTCAGTACCCTCTATTCCTGGTCACACAATTTAGCCCCCAGGCCAGGAGAGTCCGGTAGACTTCTCCGCCAGGATGGCAGAGATGGATCCTCTCGGCATTCACACTGCGGCTGCCGGCTGCACCGTTCACTTGGCTGGGTGCCTTCGTGTCGGCTCCCTTTACTACTAACAACCACACACACACACACACACACACACACACACACACACACACACAGTGACTGCCACACTGACATTGCTGCCCTAGACAACACGGGTCAATCCTGCCTTCTCCAAATAGGTTTCCTGACCCCCCACATTTTACAGGGCACTAATGCCACTCCCCTCCGTCCTAATAAACGTATGGTGACTGCTCCACAAACTGCCAACGACCTGGAACCAAACTGGGTGGCATGATCACGAGACTTTCCTCACCTCATGTTGCCATCCAGCAAACGTCAAACCGAGATACTGCCCCCCCCCCTGCCAGCCACGCTATCAGTCATCTCTCCAGTGAGGACACAGAATGAGGACATGGCCTGTCCAGGGGGGCAGGGCAGGCGAGGGTGCCGGTGTTGCCCTGCAACCACGTCCAGGCCAACTGTGAGAGGGTCTAATCTCCTCATCGGGATACCAAGAGCAGCTACGTCACCGTGGCACCTGACTGACCTCGTGAGGGGGGCACACTGGAGAAAGGGAAGGATCTACAGGCCCTTGCTTCCTCTAGTCTATGCAATGGAAAGATAAACAGAGATAAGTTACGACAACATTCCCTACTTTGTAAAGCAATAACACGCTTCACCTAATCAGCATTGAACAGCAGAGTGGGACAATAGTACGGGCTTTAATTAAATTTGTTCAGCTAATACCTAAGCGTCACCATGATACAGTGAAGCCAAACACGGTCAAGTGACCCACGGGGAATACAGCCAACTCATACACAGATGGACTGAGGCTAGGTGTCCCTAGCAAAGAAGTAACAGATTCTCCAAAGAATAATAAATAGTATTTCTATCACAAACTCCCTAATTGGGGAGGGGGTGGGAGGGTGGGGGGGAAACAGCCTTGTTACAGATCCAAAACCTGTGGAGCTGCTGGCATGGTTTAGACGCTGCCTCTCCAACTTTAGTAATTGCAGCTGGAAGGTGACATACACCCACCAATGTCCTCTGACCAATAGGTCAGAGCCGCTCTTGAGGCTCAAGGCACTCCGAAACAGCAACCAGCTGCATGCCTGTCAACACCACTACAGTTACAAGTAGAGAAAGGCCCAAGACTGGCAAACAGAAGAACTGAGCTCAGTCCCTGCCTCTGTCAAGTGAACAGCAAGAGTTACCACTTGCCTTAGGCAAGTTATGCCTGCATTCTGGGCCTTGGTTTTCTCATCTACAAAATGAATGTGTTGATGGCGATGCCCTCTCCACTGGCTTCTCACTGACTGGAAGTGTATGCATGACTCAGAAGGATGATGAAGCCAGGTGACAGCACCCACCAAGGGCATCTAAACATCAGCTTCCCAAAGAAGATAAAGCAAGCAGCTGGACTAGGTGGGCCCTTTATTTATTTTTACTTTATGTGTATGGGTGTTTTGGCTGCATGTATGTGTGTGCAGCAAGCATATAAACATGAGCACAGAAGAGGGTGTCCAAATCCCTGGAACTGGAGTTACAGACAGTTCTCTATATGAACAGCAAATGCTCCTAACTGCTAAGCCATCTCTGGATCATTTTTAAAGCTCTGGTTTTTCTTACTAGTACAAAGAGCGGAGACTATGAACAGCCTTCATTTCCCATCCTATCTTGGGGCTACAAGACAGCAGCCTTCCAAAACCCCACGAGAGCCAGGATGCAGGGCCACACTAGGCTGAGTCCCTAGGCATGGGCTCAGTACACTCTACAGAGCACAGGTCTCACCTTCTCTTAGCATCCAAAGGGTCATCACCGTAGCCTGTTCTACTATATCTTCTGCCCTTGCTGTCGCATAAAAAGGCTCCTTATTTCCAAATCATTTCACTATTCAGCGCCTAAAGTTTTTAAAGTATATAATGTAGAAATCTCAGTGGTGAGTGTCACTGAAACGGGATGCCTTTTAACCAGATTCCCCACGGCTGTGATGATGTCTTAGCCAATATTTGGGTAGGAAAGTGCTGCTGACTGCTCTGTGCCATTCTCCAAACAACTTGGCTCCCCTCCTTCCTCTGTTATTAAATCTTAACACATAGATGTATGAGAAATCTGCAAACCTAACAGTTGAGTCAGCTTCTAAGATCTAGGAGCAGGCTGCCTGTCAAAACAGACTCCATCTTCCGTCTTCACCCACTTCTGACTAGAGAAAGGATAAGCATGAGGATTATTTAATATGCTGCTAGGGTTTTTCCTTTCAAAACTATTCAAAGGAGAAACACACACACACACACACACACACACACACACACACACACATACCTCTAGTGTTAATTATACTAGAAATCTGAATTGACAACCCAGGATGGTGTGTGTGTTTAAGGAGAACAGGAAGGAAGAAGGGTTTTTGTTGAAAAGTCTTTATATTGTGTTCCAACTATCCAAGAGAATGAACAGCCAGTGTCCCCAGCCTGCTGATCAGTAAAGGCAGATGGCATCTCAGAGGAGGGAGAAGTCTTTCCCGGAAAGAACATCTGTCACGTCCTCAACAATACAGTTAACTGTGGTCAAACTGTTCACTTACCTCCAGTCCCCAAGGTCAGAGCCACATCAACCCAATCAAGTCTTTTCCTCACTTAGCTATTAATATGGATAGAAAGAAAAGTGAAGAGTACAAATACTGTAGTATTCAAGGCAAGGATAAGAGTTCCTCCCCAACACTCAACACCAAGCTACAACCAAGGTCCTGCAGCAAGAGCTTATAGCTTTGTTTATTTTTAAATCTGATGTTGAGGATGAAAATAGCAAGAACATTACCATAGAAACTAGACTTACTTGCTCCCTACAAAGTACCAGGGCTATAGTCCAGTTGACGGTACAAGACAACAGTCTCACCCATAACTCGTGTAGTATATAATAGCTGGAAACAAAACAAGCTGTGTGGGCTGAAAGGAAAGAGAAAAATATAACACAGGAAGTAGTCCGATCCTCCAATCATTGAGACACCCCAAGGGAAAGAAACCTGACAAGTGACCTTTAGAGATATGGTGTAACTTGAAACGCTCGGGAGAAGAAAACTTTGTGGTGACCCTGAATGACAGACCTTTTGAAATCTCCACTCTCCGATACCAAAGAAACAGAGAGAGACACAGAAGGAGACAGCTCGACCTAGAGAGATTAGGAGTGCGTTTCCCAAACACAAGAGTAAGGTTTCCTGCCTCGAGTCGCCAGCCACCAAGACCAAAGTAGGCTTTGCAGAACCAGCCCTGGGCCCAGCCTGGCTTACAGATAAGGTTTCCTACGGTGCATGGAGCAATGGAAACAGCGCGGCGCAGACTGCCTGCCCGGCAGCGCAGGCCAGGCGCTGGCGGTTCCAGACAATCGCGGGGCACGGAGGCGGGGTCCCCAGTCTCCAGCGCCGCGCCGGCGCGCCCCACCACTGCGCGCCGACCTCGTGAGGCCAGCGAGAGCGAAGTCACTTTCCGGCTCCCAAATAAGGAGCAGGGTTAAAGTAAAGCTCCGAGAGCGAACTTCTCCAAACCGACCCACCAACCAGCTCAATGAGTAAAGGGCCTTTTGTGCCCGCAGAAAGGAAGGAGGGAGGGAGAATGGGGTCACCGTGTCCTCGGCGCCGGGTGAAGCGAGTAGAGGCCGTCCCGGACGGACCCAAGCGTGGCCACCGGCTGGATCCCACTCACACCCCAACATGGCAGTCCCCGTGAGTCCCCTCGGGTCCCGGCCACTCGCGGGGTGACCGGAAGCTGCACCGGATCCCAGCGTGTTCCACGGCGGCCCAGACTTTACCTTCAGGGCGAATTTTTGCTGGGTCCTCTTGTCGAAGATCCGCAGCACCTTCCCATTGATGCCCAGGCCCAGCACCTGGCTGGTGACCTTGTAGTCGTCGGTGATGGCGTTCTTTCGGATCTGCAGGCCCGACTTGACGTGGAACTGGGGGAACGGCGGCGGCGGCGGCGGCGGCTGGGCCGGGGCGGGCGGCGGCGGCGGGCTGGGGAAGGGCGCCGGCGGGGTCTGGCCGGGAGAGCCCGACAGCATGGTGCCGGGAGACTCGCGCGCCGAGGCGGGGGCCGCGGCCGCCCCCTCCTCCGGCTCGGGCCCGGGTCCCCGCCACGCCCCGCCCGGCGGCGAAGTTTGCTCCGGGCTGGAGCCGGCTGCCCCGCCCCGGCCCGGCTCCAGGCTCGGCGGGTCGCGGGGCCCCGTGGGTCCCGCTGTGCGCCGCGGGCGCCCACCAGCCCTGCTCCCTCCCCCCGGAGACGTGCGCTCCGGGGAACGCGGGACGGCGGGGCCCGGCCGGGGGGGAATCGCCGCGCCGAGAAGTAGCAGCCCGGGGGCGGCGGCCGCGTCACAGGCTGCTCGGCGTCCTGGGCTAGTCCTTAAAGGGGAGGATCGAGGGTGGGGCTTGGGGGGGAGGAGGCGTGGGCATGGGGGAGGGGTGGGCCTTAAAGGGGAGGATGTCCAGCGGCGGGAGAGCAGTGGGACCTGGTTGGCCGGGACTGCTAGCCGGCGGTCAAGGAGAGAGCAAGGAGAAATCCTCGTTCTTAACCAGGGCCAGGCAAAGGGAAGGGGGAGCGCAACAGAAAAGCAGCAGGATAATTCCAACAAAATCTGTAGTTCCCCAGCTGCTCGGATCTAGAAGATAGGTCATCGGAGAATTTGGAGAGGGGGCTCTATTTTGAAAGAAACGGGTGATTGGTAAAAATTTACCTACATGGATCCTGGGGTATGGGGGGTACTGGGATAGTGCTGGGGTTACCGAGGCTATTCATCCTAGGATCAGGTGCCAGGCAATAGTCACGATTTCCAAAACATGCTTGGTGTTTTACACTTTTTCTCATGGATTGTGTTTTTCAGTGAAAATGTATTGTTGTGTAATTTGTGCTTTGAACATATTTTTAATGTAAATCCAAAATGACCCAAGATGGGAAAGGAATGGGGCACTGTAGACCCCGTAATCCCAGCTATGCAGGAGGCTGAAACGGGAGGATGACAGGTCAGAGGGCTAGCCTGAGCAGCAAAGGCAGGCTTTATCTCAAAACACCCACAGACCTCACGCCTCTCCTATATATACCTTTTCATTGTGTTTCGAATTCATGGAGTTAATATAGCAAGGGGAAATGGCCGGGGAATGATTCTAGGGTTGGGGGAATTCATCCCTGAGGCTACAAATGGTGAGATTCTGTGTCCCAGGAAAACTCTGGAGCTGGGGCAGTGTCCTGAGCAAAGGGCCTGGGATACATAGCCCAGGAGGGTAAGGCTGTTTTGCTGGTGTCTATTCCCTGTTCGGATTTTCAGACGATGCTTGTCCCAAGGAAGGCAGAGACAAAAAGGTGAAGGACTACAGTCACCCTCTCAGGATCCAGCAAAACTCACTGTGGACCAAGGCGACAACTGGTCCCCTTTCCAGGTAGCACTGCCTTCAGTACTGTGTGTGTTCAGTGCTCTGTGCTCAGCAGCCCTGTGGTGACAGATGGTGATAATCCTAGTCTAATGGGGAAGACACAGTGGTTGGGTCGGCAGTGTGGCAGAGGGGGCCTGGGGATAGAAGGCAGATTAACTCACTTCGGTCTGCAGCTGCATAGCCTCCTTCTACCCCTAAAAATGGAGCTAGACAATTCCAGGTTTCCCTGACTTTTTAAAGGCACTACTTGAGACCACGAAGATGCAGGGCCGGAGAAAGGAACACAGGGATGAGGAGGAGGAAGTCCTCAGGGGCTCAGGTGGAAGGGGCTCCCATCCTAACTCCCTCAGCTCTGTGTTGCCCTGCACCACCCACAGGGCAGGGTGGGGTCTCCAGGACTTCTTGTTGGCATTCAGCGGTCACCTGTTTCTTTCCACGAGGCTGGGAAGAGAATGAGCTCTTCAGAGGCACCAAGGCACAGTGGGAAACGACAAAATAGAAACGAGCAAGATCCAGTTGCCGTAGCGAGGTAGCTTAAGCACCTCTATCTGGAAAAATGAGAAAAAAAATCTTAACATTTCCATTCATAACTGAGTAACAATTAAATGAGATGGCATCTACGATAACGCTTCACAAGGCATACAGCATCAGCTCTCAGGAGATATTAAACACCACCGGTCCTCAAGCGTTGCTTCCTTGCTTCTTGCTCCATTCCCATTGCCTAGCAACCTGTTCCTGATACTGAGCTGCCTTCCTGTGCAAGGGGAATTCTGGGGCAGTGCCTAAACCTGAGGTCCTGGGACCAACGGATCACAGAAATCCCGGGGTGGGGGGTGTTTCTGCTGGAGTTACAAAGGCCAGATGCACCTAGGGAACACACAGGACAGCTAAGACACATATTCCACATACACACCCCAAAAGTACACTCATATGAACACAGCTCAAAAGGACAAGACATCCGGCACAGGACAGTGTAAATGAGTAACCAATGAACAGCCGGACAGTAGGATGAGCCACAGGAAAGGCACTCTACAAAGAGACCCAGAGCCTTCGATTCTAACACTGGCTAGCCATGTGACCTCACAAAAGTCCCTCAATTTCTTCCTTCCTGTCTAGAAAGTAGTGGAAATAACATCTGCTGTACCCACATTGTAGCGGTATCATAAGGACAAAATAAAACCCAGAGTCCTGTTTGTCAACCACTGAGCTTTCGGTCATCTGCAGCGAGCTGCTCAAGCGAGCGTTGTTAAGGATGTGTAAAAGCACTTCAGAAGCTGGAAGTCAGGCTGGGCTGGAGGGCAGAAAGAAAGTATATGCTGATCGTGTGCAAAGCCCTCAGTATGAGCCCCAGCAAAGCATTACAAAAAAAGAAATTGTTGTTGGAAATCTATTTACAAAAAAAAAAAAGTATGATTTGTATTGACATGCAAATGCATATATCAGGTAATATAGTGTACATGAAGGCAATTTAAGGACCAAAAGTATATAGAATTACATCAGTTGTAGTCCCAGATTCATGGCACAGGTTTGTTATTGGACCATTGGTCTGTGTGTTTCCGTTTTTATTTGGTTATAGTTATTTAATAATGCCATAGGCACCTTGTGGACCTGCTACCCAAAACACCAGCTAGGACTTGGACAATAGCATGCATCTAAAGAGATGATTCCCAGACCACCCTTCAACCCATCCCTGTGTGTGTTACCCAAGACAACCATCACCTGCATGCTCTATTCACCTTTGCCTTGCTTTCCTGCTTACACGGTTTCCCTTTATGAGGGAATGTTTAAAGGGATCTTTAAAAGCTGGATGGCAAGATTGAAACCTGTCATCTCAGCACTTAGGAGGAGGATGCAGGAGGATTGACGTAAGTTTGAGGCTACTCTAGGCTGCATCGTGAGTTTCGGGGCAGCCCGGGCTCCAAAGCATAACTCTGTCTCAAACAAACCAAAATGAAATAAAAACGATATAAAAGGTGAAACTTCTTTTAAAAGAAGAGAAGCCGCCGGGGATTACAGTATCAGCAAGATGCAGTTGAAATAAGGAAACACATCGTCATAGTTGTGAAATATCCTCCACCTTCTCTCAGAGAGGATGAAGATGGCAGTGGGAACAACAGGTGAGTGATGACTCTATACCCAGCTATTGTTCGGGTTTCTCTCAACTTGGATTGCCATGTTTAAATCTCACAAATGTCTGTATTTGAGGGTGCTAGTCGTCTTAACGACTCAATACCATTTTATTCTCCCCCTCTTTGACAGTGATAGAGATGTACTAGTTAGCACATGCCTGTCTAAATACAAATCTCATCTCCTAATTCATCCACTTCTGTTATAGCTGACATGTAGCTCAATAGGCTGGAGACATCAAGGGTATGTGGATGGACGTGAGGGCGATTTGGCTATGACACCTTGATATTCATCACCAGAGCTGATTTTGTTAATCTGGATGGCTTAAGGGGTACCCCATTCCTCCCCCATCACTCCATGTGTATCTCTCTAGGGCTGTATGCTCCATCAGAAAGGACAGTGTCTTCTATGGAGGAGGACCACTCTTTGGTTAGTGATACACAAGTAGCTGTACTTTCCTGCTGGAAGCTCCAAACGGCTCTCAAGAAGGCTGTGTGGGAATATGTCTATTCATGATTTACGTAGGAGCTGTGAGCGTGGACTGTGGGTCAGAAAGACTTGGTTCTGACCTTTGCTGGAAGAACAACCCCAATGAAGTTATTTCTCTAGAGCTCAACGTTCTCATTTATATGATAGATACTTGTGAGTAACAGCATATGCCACACAGGTCTGTGTAATAGGTCTTCCTTTGTAAGATTTAGTTTTACCCACGTAACTCCTTGTGGAGGAGTTCCCTCTGAGGTTAAAACCGCCCAATGTGGAGGGGCTCTCCTTAAAACACAGGATGTCAACATGAGGATGAGACAATAGGATGTTTTAAAGGGAAGTGAAACATTCTATCATGCAGGGGAGCTCCTCAAGACAGGAAGTAAACAATTCAAAGGTTCCAGGAAGTCCCTAAAACTTCCCTGATGCAATAGGCCCCCAAGCATGGGTAGCTATAAAGACCATTGTGACCACTATCAGAGAAGCTAAGTTACCTAAAAGAAGCTCAGGCCATTGAAGCTACCCGGGAGAAACAGAGACCCGCCCAGCTGCCTGAAAGGAGTCCACACCAACTGAACGACCTGAGAAGGATGCTCTCCAGCCTGTTGAGCTACCTGCAGGCTGATAAATGAACTCTGTTTCCAGCTTCATGAGCTGCCACCAGTACTGGGGTGGGCTTTGGAGACACAGCTGTGTCTGAGTCATTTCTGCTCCTGTAGTAACCCCTTGCCCATATCTCTGTGTGTAACCCCAATAAAGCTCAATGATTCACCACGTTGGACTCAGCTGGTGCCCTCACTTTGGTCTGTCATTGGTTCCCTGTTTGCGGTGAGGAGAGGTTTGTTACTACACTCTAGAGTAGTGTTGTATCTCTAGAATAGTGTCACAAAAAAAAATTCCCTCCTCTTTTCTCTTTCCTGCTAGCTAGAATGAAACTCTCTGGAGGCTGGGTGGCCCTCTTGCGTCATGGAAATGAAAGCTGTAGTTCGAAAGGTGACAGGTAAAAAACACAAAGACCCTGAGTCCTAGTGAACACAGAACCAACCATTTTAGTCTTAAACCACTGACATAGACCTTTATATAGAAGACAAACGAATGTCCTTCTTGTTGAAGAGCCTCGTGTTCTAGGGGTTTCTATTACAGCCAGATCTACCCTACTACACAGACCTCTGTGGCATATGCTGTTACTCACAAGTATCTGTCATATAAATGAGAACGTTGAGCTCTAGAGAAATAACTTCATTGGGGTTGTTCTTCCAGCAAAAGGTCAGAACCAAGTCTTTCTGACCCACAGTCCACGCTCACAGCTCCTACGTAAATCATGAATAGACATATTCCCACACAGCCTTCTTGAGAGCCATTTGGAGCTTCCAGCAGGAAAGTACAGCTACTTGTGTATCACTAACCAAAGAGTGGTCCTCCTCCATAGAAGACACTGTCCTTTCTGATGGAGCATACAGCCCTAGAGAGATAGATACACATGGAGTGATGGGGGAGGAATGGGGTACCCCTTTAGCCATCCAGATTAACAAAATCAGCTCTGGTGATGAATACCAAGGTGTCATAGCCGAATCGCCCTCACGTTCATCCACATACCCTTGATGTCTAAGACATGGTTCTCCCATTCCTAAGCAAGACTACCCTAAACAAGTATTGGCTGTAACCCCATTTTTGGATCCACTTTAAATCTCACAGACTTCTTTTCATCTTGGCCTATTCTGTTTTTATAGCATAGGTTGATGCCAATCTGCATAGCTGGAACCATCCAGGAGCCCTTTCCAACAAACTCCCCTAAGCCCTAATTCAAACCACCAAGGAGTAAAAGTTTCCCATTTTATTCTGATGTGGTGTGAAGAGTGGATGATGTAGAGTGGAGATCCAGAGGTCAGTGTCTTAGAATGTTCAAAGAGCTTCTCCGGGCAAGATAGAGCCCCCCCCCCATGACTGCCTGAAATGAGGTGCACACAGATGAAGCAGCTTTGGGTCCGTGGCTAGTACGACAGATCAGGTCTCAGTGGACTCACCCCTGTCATGACTGGATGACAAAAGGAGCCAAGCCACCTTCAAGCCACAGGACTAAGTTTCATAGATAAAATGAGAAATTCTCCAAAGCAAAACAGCAACAAATACCTAAGAATCATTAGTAACAGAAATTTCTGACCCAGAAAGCGACTTCAGGCCGGGCGGTGGTGGCGCATGCCTTTAATCCCAGCACTCGGGAGGCAGAGCCAGGCGGATCTCTGCGAGTTCAAGGCCACCCTGGGCTACCAAGTGAGTCCCAGGAAAGGCGCAAAGCTACACAGAGAAACCATGTCTCGAAAAAAAAAAAAAAAAAAAAAAAAAGAAAGAAAAGCGACTTCAAAATAGTAGTCCCCGGTGGTTCCCATCCTCCCTTTCCATCTCAGGAAAAGAAACTCTACCAAACCAAGTGCTGTTGGCAGTGCCTTCCCTGAGAACCTCCTAGCGGAGGAAGTGCTGTGCTCCCCCACGGGCAGTATACCCTTATCTGCACCCCAGTCTTTGTCAGTTGAAGCCACAACAACGAGGAGGAGCAGCTGGAGCAGCTGTGAAGAATGGGAATGGAAAGAGAAAGAGGAAGAACCCAAAGAGGAATAGAAACTTTGCCTCTGCAAGTCAACAGCATAGCCAGGTCCAGCCTAATGAGACCAAACTCAGAGTCCCAGACACGCAGGCTGGCAAGTGTCTACCTGCATTCCAGGAGACCCAGCCCAGGCTCCGGCATCAAGGGTTCTGCACTCTATTTATCATGTACCTTGCACACCCCTTGCTACTCAGGTGAATGTACAGCCTGGATAATGTGTTGGGGAAGAAATAAAAGAAAAAGGAACTCGCCGTCCAGGAATACAACTAGGGCGGGTCAATGAAAGGGATGCATGGGTCTTTGCTGGTGACCAGGTGGTGCCTGGTGTTTTGTTACTTGTAAACAGAGGGAGGAAGGAGGGCAGAATGGTTAGAGAGGATGTGTGTGAGCGAGTACGGGTGGAGGTTTCCTAAAGATACAATGATGAACAGCTTCATCACAGAACATATTTTTGAGGTAGCCGAAAATGGTGGAATCAAATCCAGGGGTTCGAATCCCAATCACACATCAGCGTTGCCTTGTATGATGAAGAGATGTTATTGCCTTGATTCAGTACGAGAACGATAGTTTGAGCTGTTCTTGGCACATAGTAATTGGCTTCTGTCAACATGAACTGTTGTTGATATGACAGATACTTTCATAAGAATCATCTCTTTCTGCTGGGGACGCAGTTCAGTGTCAGAGCGTGCACGTGCACACATGCACGCACACGCTGCACGCACACACACACACCTCGCGCACACACACAGCCTTAGAAATTGTGACTCACGCCTGTAATTTTCACACTCAGGAGGCCAAGGTAGGAGAATTACTACAAATTTGAGGTCATCCTGGGCTACATAATGAGTTCTAGGACAGCATGGGCTACAGGGTAAGACCCTGTCTCAACAATGAAAACAATAAAAAGAATCGTCTCGTTCTACCTTCTCAGTTACACTCTAAAATAATACCTATTTCTGCTACTCTCACCACTGAAGACACTGTCACTCAAAAAAAACTGGTGACCAGTTTTGATCTTGAATGTCATTCCCCCACCCTATCCCCGCCCCACCTCCGTCCCCTGCACCCCCAACCCCATGTGTTATCAGATTGTGGGAGGTGTTGGGCCTTTAAAAGGAGGTAGAGCCTAATAGGGGGAGTTAGGCCATTGGGGGTGTGATTTCAGAGGGCTTGGTGGGGTGCTGATCTTTTTTCCTTCCTCTTCCTTCTGGACATGTAGTGAATGGGTCTCCACTATGAATGTCCTCCTGACATGAGGTACTTAACAGAGACCCCAAAGCAACAGTCCCAACTACAACAGACTCAAAACCCCAACACTGTGAGCCAAAATAAGTCTTCCCTCCTTTTACATTGTCTGAGGTATTTTATAACACTAAAGGAACGGTAACTAATACACCAGGTAGTTAACGTCATCAGCCGACCAGAGGGCGAAGGACCAGCCTTCCCACCCTCCCCATTTCTGCCTGTGTCAGAGCCCACGATCCAGATGCTCATGCATGTGGTCCAGCCACCTTACACTTGCTGGCCTCCTGTGTGACTCAAGGGAAGGAAACACAGTCTGAAGCTGGAAAGCACTCAGTGCCCAGAGCCTTTCCATCCAGAACAGCAGTAAAGGCGAAGAAGAGGGTCAGGAACATGAACTTAGAGCATTTGTAAGTGTGTGAGGAAGGAAGGACCTAATGCAAGAGGCACATATGAGACAGATGGACAGATAGACAAACAGACTGCATAGCCGTATCCAAAATGCTTGAGACTTACTAACTAAACATGCCTAATCCAAAGATCCCAAACATTCCAAACCCTAATACTTCAGACCATCCTGTCATTGCTCAAAACGTCTCGGGTTTCCAGATCAGGGCTGCTGGACCTGTGCTATGTGCTATTTTGTTTCTGTCATCTGTAGCTAGAGTTTTCCTGCCATGTCCAGTCAGGACAAATCTCTGTCACCCGCCAGTCCCACAGCCACTCAGACCCAACCAAGTAAACACAGAGACTTATATTGCTTACAAACTGTATGGCCGTGGCAGGCTTCTTGCTAACTGTTCTTATAGCTTAAATTAATCCATTTCCATAAATGTATACCTTGCCACATGGCTTGTGGCTTACCGGCATCTTCACATGCTGCTTGTCGTGGCGGCTGGCAGTGACTCCTTCTGCCTTCCTGTTCTTTCTTTTCTCCTCTCTGTTAGTCCCGCCTATACTTCCTGCCTAGCCACTGGCCAATCAGTGTTTTATTTATTGACCAATCAGAGTAATTTGACATACAAACCATCCCACAGCAGTCATCCAATGACAGAGGTAGAGAAGTTTCCCTCCCCCGCATATTTCCCAATTAAAGAGACGTCTGAGGACCTAATACATCCCTTTGTCCTAAGACCATGTCTACGCCACCATACACCCAGGTGAATGACTTTACAAACCAGGTTCCCTAAACTCCTGATGCCTTAATACATCATAAAGGGAGTCTTCTTGTGGAAGTTCTTGCTGCAGACAAGTCCCTCATTCCTAGAGGGGCATTCAATGATTCTGGTGGCCTCCTCCACTGGGGCAGTCACAGATGCAAGTGACAGTGGAATGTCCTGACAGGGCACATTGTTTTACCCTGATACTTTTATCTTTGTCTCCTGTGGACTCCATGACCCCTTTCAAAGCAACCAATGTTGACTGAGCACCAGTTAGTACCAAGTGTGTGATGCACTTATCATCAAATAGAGGAGCCAGATGACTCCCAGTGCCTTTAGAGGGATGACACACACACACACACACACACACACACACACACACACAGAGAGAGAGAGAGAGAGAGAGAGAGAGAGAGAGAGAGAGAGAGAGAGAGAATAAGAGACTCATAATGTAAAATTTAATGTGTATGTGGTATGTATGTAGGTAGGTGTTCATGTGTGTATAGATGTGCATGTACGTGTGTGCATGTGTGGAGGTCAGAGGCCATCAAATGTCTTCCTCAGTTGTTCTTCACTTACTTTTTGAGACAAGGTATTCCAGTGAGGTTTCTGTTGCTTTGATAAAAAACCATGACCAAAAGCAACTAGAAGAGGAAAGGGTTCATTTCATTTGCAGGTTACAGTCCATCATCGAGGAAGGTTAGGGCAGGAACGCAAGGCAGGAACCTGGAGGCAGGAGACATGGAAGAATGCTGCTCATTGGCTTGCTGACTCTGGCTGTGCTCACCTTCTTTCCCACACAACCCAGGACCACCCTCCCAGACATGACACCACTCACACTGTGCCCTCCATCTCAATAATCAAGACATTCCACAAAACACAGCCCACAGGCCAGTCTGATAAGGCAATCTGACATTGAGACTCCATCTTCCCAGGCAACCGTTGGATGTGTCAAGTTAACAACAAAAAACAACCAGGACACAGGGCCTCTCGGCATGTCCTGGTTGTTCACCTGGAGTTCACCAGTTTGGCTAAGCTGGTTGACCAGTAAGCTCCAGGGAGTACAGACACACCACTATGCCCACCTTTTTCTTGGCTAGGTGCTGGAGACCCGAACTCAGGTCCTTGTGTTTTTGTGGCAGTCACTTTACCCACTGAACGATATCTCCCTAGCCTCTAAACTTCACCGTTTTAGGTGTTTTACAATGCACAGTTCAGTGACATCGAGTACATCCACACTGTTGTGCGACTACTGTTGCTATCCATCTGCAGAACATTTTTTTGTTTTCCAAAACTGAGATCCTACACCTGTTAAACAGTAGCTCTCTCTTGTCCCTCCACATGCGTGGATAACAGTAGCAACATCTGGCACCCGGGAGGACACTGAGTCTCCCGGGTCCTGACACTGGCCTATCCACTCCAAGTACAGAGTCAGCCAACAGAGAGCCAGGATGGGCTGCTCCTGTAACCTCCCAGGTCTTCAGGGCCCCTCCTAGCCATTACACGACAGATCATAGCCTCCCAGGCCTGCAAAGACCGTGGACTCATCCTCCTCCTTCCTGAACCAACGCACTCAGCAGTGACCCCGTTTACAGTACTGAGCACAGACACTTGGAAGCTCTCCAACCAAGTCAGCCTTCAGCAATCCTTACTGAGCCTGAAGCCTGGCCATCGTTCTGGTGTGGTGTCTCATAGCTTTCTGCCATGAGGGCCAAGGTAAGGCTGTTCGCTAGATTGTCGCACTAAGAGTATAGGAAACCACAGAAATGGTTTCCTTCTTACCTTCTTTCTCCTCTCTCTCTCTCTCTCTCTCTCTCTCTCTCTCTCTCTCTCTCTCATACATTCTGATAGTTCAAAGGTCCAGAAGATTCTACCTTAATCTCTCAGAGAAGCCGAAACTATCCCCTAAGTCACCTATTTCAGAAGAAAACCTAGCCTCCTGACTCAGCCAGCTTTGGCCACCTATGGACAGGTACCAGCTCCAGCATAGCTCGAGTCTGGGGCCTGGGAGCTGCTTGTCCTCCCAGGACAACAATGTTCTTCAGAATTCTCCCACCAGGAACAAGAACAGGAGCAGCAACCAAGGGTGGGAGGTGGACCTGGGACAGAGAGAGAGGTGAGAAGGCAGAGGAGAAGTACCAGAGGATGACAGGCTGGCTGGCTATTTGCATCTGAAGATCCTATTGGTGGAAAGGCCCTCTAATTCGGGCCAAGGAAAACTGAATGGGAGCAAAACAGGTCCATGGGCAGCCTCTCCCTCAGGTCCTCCCCAGGTAGGTCAGGACTCCAGAGGTATTTCTTCATCCCTCCATGTGATCACAGCCGCCTGGACCAGTGTGCCCACCCACATCACTGCTCAGGAATCTGGTTCTTGTTTACCTAACACAGCAGGCTTCCTTCAGCTTCCCAGAAAGCTTGTGGAGGAGCCTGGGGCCTGGGAAGGGGAACCTATACAGAACTGCTGAATAAGAGGACCAGTGAGTTCCCTAACACTAGCCCAGTCAAGACCTCCCTCGCCAAGACAGAGAGCTGGGAGAGATCTTGGCTTCCCCTGTCCTTCCTTGATCAAGATACCTGGAGCCCAGCTCCTCACAGAATGGGGGGTAGGGTGGAATTGGATGAAATATCACCTACTGTATGCTCTGCTTTCTGTCAAGAAATGACTGGGTATAACAGAACACAGGCCAATGGCAGAGACCCTAGATTCCATCCCCAACACCAGGGGGGACAGAAGATAATAGGAATGTAAACTGGCAGGAGCCTGGGGAAGTAGACTATCCTGAGATTTTTGCTGTTGTATCATCCTGGTGACTCGCCAAATGCCTGTCACAAAATGGGACACTTGTAGTTTTACTGGGTGAATAGTCTGGAGGATGATTGATGGCCAACAGAAAAACAAATTTAAAAGGTCATGATAATAGATCCCATTTAGTGAGCAATCACTGTGGTCTGACATGATTGTAGCTCCACGTGCTGACTCATCCAGTGCCCCAGAAAACGTCACAACGTGGCTGTCACCCATAGCTTTCCAGTGGCCCAGATGAAGAGATTCGGGCCCAGTGAGTCTCTTCGAAGTCCTGTCTCCCGTCATCTTAGTTAGCATGTTCTCCAAAGCCAGGAGCGTGCCATCCAGCTACCAGAGTTTGTGGCCAAAAGCATCATAGTGTGGCTTTTCTTTCTCAGATGATCCCCTCCGTGAGCCTTGCCCCCACCTCAACCTCCGAGGTTGCTTTTCCGGACTCCTAGTCTAGGCTCATAAAAAATAGTAGGAAGAACAAGACTGTCACTTTTTCTCAGGTGTACCGAGTGTCGTTCAAGTCACATATTCCATGTGGACTGTGTCCCGTTCTGTTCTAGGATAGTTTCGATATGCTATGTTGTACCACGCCGTGCCATATTATGCCATCGTGGTAAGAACACTTAACATGAGAGCTACCCCCTGACACACTTCAAAGTTTATTACGGTACCTTATTGGTGACTACAGATTCCACTGTACAGCAGCCCCGAGAGCATGTTGGTACCGTTTGCCTGAAACTTGATACCCACTCTTTTCTCCTTCTTTCTCCCCCCACCACCAACCCCTGGGAATCACCATCAAATTTTTTTGATGGTAGGAATTTGGCTTTTTCAGATACCCCATATATGTGAAATCTGCAGAATTTATATTCCTTTTTTTGTTTCACTCTATATGATGCCCTCAAGTTTCACCCATGTTGTATGTATTGCAAATTCCCCTTTTAAGAAAAAAGCTGAATTGTAGTTCAGCTTGCTAAAGATTTTGTGGGAGTTTTTGTTTGTTGTTGTTGTTGTTGTTATTTGTTTTTGTTTTTATTCTATATCAGCTTAACACAAGTCATCTGAGAAGAGGGAACCTCAATTGAGAAAACACCTCTCTAAGATTAGCCTGAGGCAAGCTTGTGAAACATTTTCTTGATTAATGATTGATGTGGGAGGGCCTAGTCCAGTGAGGGTGGTACCATTCCTGGATCCTTGGTCCTGGGTTCTATAGGAAAGCAGGCTGGACAAGCTATGGGAAGCAAGCTAGTAAGCAGCCATTCTCCATGGCCTCTGCTTCAGTTCCTACCTCCAGGTTCCTGCCTTAAGTGCCTCCCCTGACTTCCCTCAGTGACGGACTGCGATATGAAAGTTTAAGCCAAATAAACTTCTTCCTCAAGTCGCTTTGGGTCATGGTGTTTTATCACAGCAATATAAATTCTGACTAAGACAATAGCCTATGTATACAGCACTGTCTTTAAATTTTATTTATTGGATCGTGTACATTTTGGTTGTTGCTACATCCTGGCTATTATGAATACTGCTGTAATAAGTGTAAGAATGGGATTATGAACTGTGGCTCTTGGGTGATTACGATGGCCCAGATGCTCTATTTTCTGACTACTATTTATTCACAATCTATTCCTGAAAGAGATAAAGGATACAAGCGATCACCCAAGCAGATGGAATGTCAGGCAGCCAGGCCAGAAGAAAGCATGGCCTCCTGAAGGGAGAGGGAAGAAAGACTCAGACCGATGGAGTATGTCTGCTGTGGGAATACAAGAATGGTGGATGGTTCAGTCCTGACCTAGGTAGGTAAGGTATGAGCCCGGGGAACCAATCAAATCATGAAAATCAATCGTGGGCTTCTGGAGAATCACAAGAAGCTCTCTAGGAAATAGGGCCGGAAGTATTAGGGACGTGCCCCCAAGATATCCCGTGAAGGAGGAAGGGAGGGCATGACGATGATGTCGGAAGATCACAAATGGTTCTGAAAACTATGTGTTTAAAGATAATCCCGTGACACCCACATCTCCACACCCCAGCACTGGAAGTTGCTACAGTCTGTGGTTGGGCTGCATTTGCTTTGGCTGGCTTCTTTACCTTTTGGAGGAGATAGGATCAGACATTTATCAGTGGGCAGTTTCACTTCCTGTTTCCTCAGATGGCAAGCACAGTCATAGTCATCATAATGATGACATCTCCATAGCATACCTCTGCCTTGTTTACCTGAGGCCTCTCAAAAGTCTACGGCATGTCAGAAGAGGAGAGGGGCCACAGCATAGCTACCTTGTCGATCCAAGCTGAGGGCAGCCATTAGCAATGGAAACGAATAAACTCATAAACTTAAAGACATTTTAGTGTTGGGGTGTGGAGATGTGGGTGTCACAGGATTATCTTTGAATACATAGTTTAAAAAGCAACCATCTAAATGAGTCGGTAGTTCCCTAAATGACTATTCTTTCCAGAGGCATTTGTAAATCCCTGCCTCTAAGTACCTCCAAAAAGAAATCCTTCCCTAAACCTTTACATCCTCCAGTTGGCCCCTTGCCACGGTGGTTTTTTTTTTGGGGGGGGGGGGACTGGAGGTGCAGAAGTTCAAGCTAACTTCCCAAAGTTGCATATTGGGTCAGAAGAAAGAGCTACAACCAAGAAGGGAGTTTCCAGCTCCAGGGGGAACTTACACGGTTGTAAGGGGAAACCACAGCTATTTCTATCAAGAAGAAAAAAATGTGATTGCTAGCCATGAGCCATCCTCGGAAAAAATGGTTTCCCTCTCAGTGGGAATGTGCTGTGAGCAATGAAAGGTTAGAAAGCTGCCGCCACGTTCTGGCCAAGGGAACAGGTTAGCCAAGGTGTAGAGGCTAAGGTCAAAGGTTGAGGGCTTCCTGGGCTCTGGGAACGGGAGCAGCCGTTAGCTTGACATCTTGGCAGCCATGGTGACACAGTCCTTAGAGCCTGCCCACCTCTGAGGGATCTGAGGAGATGGGGAGAAATGGAAGAAGCAGTGGCTTAAGGATCTTCTTGAAATGAATAAAATAAGCAGGTTAAGATCAAAAAAGAAAGAAAGGAAGGAAGAAAGGAAGGAAGGAAGGAAGGAAGGAAGAAGGAAGGAAGAAAGAAAGAAAGAAAGAAAGAAAGAAAGAAAGAAAGAAAGAAAGAAAAAAAAAAGAAAGAGCTTCTAATTGAGTTGAGGAACAAAAACCAAACAAGCGCTCACTCCTCCAACCGACCGACGTCCAGCCACAAGCACTCGGACACTTTGAAGCACTCTCCAGTTGCACAAAGGGACAGGGAGGATGTGATAATTACACATTTGTTTGTGGTGTAATTATTATTGTTGGATTTTGTTTCCTTCAAAGGATAGTCATAAGCCTGGGGCTGAATGGTGGGTGGCAGGTTAAAAATCTGAAAGTAAAAAGCTTGCTATGACCCCATGAACAATCAACCTCGTATTGTCAGAGTTCGATCAGTGCAGGGAGGGAGTCACTGTGATAGTGAATTCTCCCATTGCGTTCACAACACACCAGATAAGTTTCTAAGTACTTTCCAGGCACTAATTCACTGAGCAACTCTGATAGAGCCTACTACTAAAGTGCTGGTGTTGTTCCTGCCCTTTCCTAATCCATAGTCAGCCACTCATTCACTGCCTTGTCATGAATGAGTCTATACAAAGATTCCGTTCCTTACACCTCCCGTCTGCTTTGGAGCAGTAACCTACAAAACAATGAAAATGCACCCTTGATTGTAATTGTTACCCGAAGAGAAGTAGTCATGGCCTCTGTGTGTGTGTGTGTGTGTGTGTGTGTGTTGTGTGTGTGTGTGTGTGCGTGCGCGCGCGCGCGTGTGTGTGCGCGCACACCTTGTTCTGTAGCCCAGGTTCACAGGCTAGCCTTGAAGTCTATGGCCATCACTCTTTCAAAGAATCTTAAAGCTGGCCCTGGTACTGCAGGCCTTTAATCCCAGCTACTCTGGAGGCTAAAACAGGAGGATTAGAAGTTCAAGGCCTGCCTGGCGTAAAGAGAGAGTTCAAGGCCAGTCTGGGCATCTTAGATCTTTTCCTAAACTGAAAAGTCAAAGGGGGTCTAGAGGTGTGTCTCAGCAACACAGGACCTGCCTGGCATGTGTGAGACTGTAGGTTTAGTCTCCAGTATTGCAAAAGCAAACAAAAAACTAATCTGGAGTGTTTAAACAAACTAGTCACTTTCCATGGAAGTAAAGATTGGGGAAGTCTAGTCTCCATCTCTCTGGGTGAAGTCCAGCCAAGCAAGCCTCCCAACCAAGAAACACCCATCAGCTCTCTCAATGGCTTTTCACCAAGGTTACTACCCCTACTGATCTACTAGGAAGCAAATCTCCCTAGGATTTTCCAGTTTGCTCATTTTGGTATTTGTTGCGGGCACTACCGCAACAGATATTAGTATGAAACAAGACTCCAGATGGCATTCTTTCCCCTAGAATTTACACACACTTTTCTCTGGAATTTGGCAAGCTTTAGAAAGGAAAGAGAGATTTGCAAGGGAGCTATTGCATAAGTACCCAGCAGGCACAAACGGAGGCATCCCCAGGTGACTGTGAATGAAGTACCCGGCCTGTGCAAGGGGCAACCTAAGAAGGAAAAGCTGTAAAAAGTAGTCAAGAAAAGCCCAAATACAATGAGTATCATGAACAGATTGGAAAATTGGGGGTGTGGGGCGGGGCGGGGGTAGAAGCAAGAAGTCTAATTATCAAGTTAATGTAATATTCTAGAGGAGGGGAAAGGAAAGGATTGGCAAGCAGTAGAAAAGAGGGCAGAATATTAGAGCCCTGCTGAGAGAGAGGCGGCAAGAACTGCAAACAGGGGTTGGGGATTTAGCTCAGTGGTAGAGCGCTTGCCTAGCAAGCGCAAGGCCCTGGGTTCAGTCCTCAGCTCCGGGGGTGGGGATGGGGGGTGGGGAAGAACTGCAAACAGATTAGACATGATGTGAGAAGAAACAACTTTCCCAGGACAGTACTGGACAGGTGGCTCGTGTCAACATCCTGAAAAGGTTATGGGTACCCTGATCTTGTTTGAAAAGTAACCTGGATGCCCAGCCATGGTGGCACACGCTTCTTTCTAGTCCCAGCACTTGGGATGCGGACCTTTGAGTTCTAAGCCAGCCTGGTCAACCGAGTGAGCTCTAGGACAGCCAGGGCTACATGGAGAAACCCTGTCTGGAGGAGGGTTGGGGAGTAACCTGAGTAACTTCAGGGACTGAATATGAAGTGAAAGAAAGACCAAAGAAAGGTGTTCTCAGATCAGCAGCAACTCCACCAAGCCATCAAGAGACACCTGGAACCTAGGGCTTGAAATTCGCAGTGGACAGGACCTCGGTGTCCACTCAGCTCACTGACTCATCTTTTAAGGGGACTACAGCAGCTCCAAACTTCATGTCCTCGAGACCTGGCTCAGTAGAGAAAAGAAAGATACTGGGGTAAAACAGAAAAAAAAAAGTCTGGTGGGGGAAGGGGCTAGCCAGGGTCTCATGCAGCCCAGGTTAGTCCAAGAACCTCTCTGATCCTCTTGCTTGTGTCTCCCAGTCCTGAGATTATAGGTATGTGTCGCCACGTCCCACTGCTATTCAAAACTGAAGACAAAACTTTCGGATTCCCGTCCCCAGCTTATTTATGAAAGCAACATACTTTCCAAGCCATCCATACTGTCCCCACTACGTCTCGTTGGCCTGAGTGGCTCCACGTTTCTGCCAGTCCTTCCCTCTCCTCAGCTCAGTTCACTGCGTGGGTTTGCACCTGCTGGGTTTCACACCTGACACCAACCTTCACTCTCGGAACCCTCGGCTCCCTTGACTGCTGGTTGTCACTCTGCATTCTACTTCTGTAGCCCTGCCCACTTCTCCGCTTCCTTCAGCTTCCTCCCTCACCCGCTGGCCTCTAAAATGTCCTTAGACTCCTCTCTCGACTGACTGTACTAATTCCAAAGTTCCCACTCCTGCTAACCCACCATCCCCAAATTGATAAACATGATTCAGATGATTCTCTTGCCCATGCAGCCAGCTGCTAGAAGACGGTATGGCTCCCCATCTGATTGCCCCCAGCAGAAGCAGCCAAGCAGTCTAGATCCTACTCTCTTTTAACAGTCAGCCAATCGCCAGTTCCAGCTAATCCTACCTCCCATTGCTTCCATGACTGGCCATTGCCCTTCTTCAGGCACCCACAGTTTCCATGTGAACTATTGACCCTCCTGATAGGCTTCTGGCTCACCTCTTTCCAGTCCTTTCTCACACTGATTTGATTGGTAATCCGATCACATAATTCTAGGGTTTAAAAGAGAAATGGGTCAAGCTCCCCAGCGCCTCATATCTACTGGGATCTAATGTCTTGGCTCCTAAACCAGGAGCACTAATTTTAGAATCTGAATCTGTAAGTCTTGTGTAGGAGAGATCACTGAAGGGATGAAGGGTGGCAGGGAAGTTTGCCGAGACCGTTAGAAAACACTGAAAAAGTCTTTAATCATCATATTGGATAATCAGCCTATATTCCCAAACCCCATGCCCAGGCCCCCTTGAATATACACAGTACTCACGGCGATCTAACGATTTAAAATGCAAACGTGCCCCCTTCCATCACACTTTTGGCTCTTCCAAGGACCTTAAATGTTAGAGTTATACACCCACGGGGCACACCTGATCTGAAAATCTGGAGGTGAGAATAAATGGGCAAGTAACTGGGATGAAAGGGTGGGTGAACGAGGCACCATGGGGGAATGACTGACAGATCCTGGCTGCTTTTAAAAGTAGGTGCCTGGGCCAGGAGCTGGCTCAGCAGATAAAGGAACGTGTCACCAAGCTGACTGCGGAAGTTCCATCCCTGTGATCCACACGGTGGATGGGGAGAACTGACTTCCCTAAATTGTCGCCTGACCTCCACAGGCAGGGGACAGCTCTTCCCCCTCAGCAAAGTAAACACATGGAACATGTAAAGCATTAAAAGATGTTAGGGTCGGGCGGTGGTGGCGCACGCCTTTAATCCCAGCACTCGGGAGGCAGAGGCAGGCGGATCTCTGTGAGTTCGAGGACAGCCTGGGCTACCAAGTGAGCTCCAGGAAAGGCACAAAGCTACACAGAGAAACCCTGTCTCAGGAAAAACCAAAAAAAAAAAAAAAAGATGTTAGGTTTCTATGATGTGTATGATGGCCTCTGTCCCTTTCTTGGATCTGGAGAGACTTCGCTGTGACGGTTTTAGTTCAGAGGGTTAGAGGAGTAGCCATGCCAGTGACTGTGTATGAGACAGGGGAATTAGAGAGCATGAAGGAACAAACCACATCCCCATCCAGCAGAAGCGAAACAATTCTTTTTTCATATTTAACCAATATAAAATGAGGTCAGGGCTCAGAAAATGGGGAGCATTTTCTTTCTTGAGAACTGATGCCCCAGAAAAGGAGCCAATAGGAATCAGAGCCGAGTTCTCTCTGACATTCTCTGGTCGGAGGGAGGGAGGGAGGAAGAGTACTTCTGAGTCTCCCTCTGCTCCTCTAAGGTAAATGATCTCTGTGCCTTGGGTGTCCCCATCTGTGACTTAACCAAAACGACAAAACAAGCCATGTGATTAACAAGGGCCACCACCAGCATCTGCACTCAAATCTTTCTGACCCCAAAGTGCATGCCATGGTCATCTCTTTATGACAAAGAACAGCCATAGAGTTTCTTTTCTGGGGTACAGCTTTCTACCTGCACAGATGGACACACTCCTTCATAAGGAAGCCCTTCTTGAATAGCCGATTCATGTCAGGCAGGGAGCTGGAGTACCAGGTTCGCTGTGGTTGTGCTTTGGGAAGGGGTGTTATGGACCCCTAAAGACTCTCTGACTGTAGGAAAATAAGTGGCCTCAGCCTCCTCTGTTGTTAGCATCTGGAGAAGCCTGGAGCGTGGTGGCCACCACTTGCTTGCCCAGGCCACCGAGAAATTACAGCGTGACTCCAGTGGTTTCTCAGATAGTCTTGGGCTGAAGATAGGCCTTGAACGGTTTCTGTAGAGGATATATGAAAGTTCTGGAGACAAGGCATGCACAACTCTGTAAGTGTCCTCAGCGGCAAAGAACTGTACACTGTGAAAAAGTAAAATGATAGAGTTTATCTTATATATATTTTACTACAGAAAAAAAAAAACCGTTGGAGGCAATCTTAAAATTAACCTTCACTTTTTATTACGTTTGTATCTATTTTGTGTGCATGCATGCACAAGTGTGCACACACATAAGCTACGGCACATGTATGGAGTTAGAGAACAACCTTCTGGGATCTGTGTTGTGGATGCTGGGGTCAAACTCAGGCTGTCGGGCTTGGGGGTGAGTGCCTTCACCTACAAACCCTCTCTCTCAACAGCCCCACACCAATGCTTCACAGCTTTTGTTAACACACTTTAACACACTGCGCAGCAGCGCAGCCGTTTCCCAGGGAACACCTACTGAAGTGGGGGGGGGGGCGTGAAAAGGGGGCGTTACAAAAGGGGGAGAGGGGGGAGATGAAGAGGGAGAGAAGGGGAGGGGAGGAGGAGGGAAGGGGGAGAGAAAAGGGGGAGGGGGAGGAAAGGAAGGAGGGGGAGGTGGGAAGGAGGAGGGAGAGGAGGGAGGGATGAGGGAAGGAAAGGAGTCTGGAGGGAAAGCAGGGAGAAGAGGGAAGGGAAGAGCTGGCTCTCGCCCATTCCTGGTGCCTTTGGCCTTGTAAGCTCAAAAAGGAAAGAAACTCCCTGAGTCTCAACCAGGGTCAGAGTACAGGAATTTGTTCTCTAAAAGAGAACAGGAATCTGTTCCTCAGAATTGTTTCTCATCCGCAGCACCCAGTAGCTGGTAGACTCAGAATCGTGTCTAGTGAGAAGTCGAAGGATAAATCTCCAGGAGAAAGACGGTCCAGTGGTGGTAAGAACGATGGCAAACCGGCAGACTCCTCAGGGTGTCTTCGCGGCTCACCCTTTCCAGACAGCCAGCCTCGGACAGCCGGGAAAGTATCGTCATGATCAGGTCGGAAGGAGGGCAGGAAGCAGCGCTCACTGCCAGTGGTTCAGATTCTTTCTTCCAGCCTCCCTGGGGCAGGCAAGGGCAGCAGCGAGTCTGGCCATTCTTCAGGTTAGCTAAGGTGCATGGAGAGGTTACAAAGGGCCATGCCTTTTCCTCCAGAAGGAAAAGTGACGCACACAGCCTTCTCCCTGGAGCTACTCAAGTCATAGCTCAGATGGTTTCCGCTCACACACGTGGGCCTGCAAAAAAAAAAAAAAAAGCCCTCGATAAGGGACTAACCAGCAATGGGGGGTGGGGGGGAGGAAGGGGAAAGAGAGGGAAGAGGAAGGGAGGGCAAAGAGGGGGGAGGGGAAGCTAGAAAGAGATGAATGCAGTCGTGGATTCATACTTCAGACTCGCACTCCTTTGTCTGGAATTTGGGGAGCGAAACTGTACCACATAGAGAATAAACTCATCAACTGCGCCCGGTAATTTTATCCCTGTATACACCACCAGGGGGGGCAGTCATTCCACACCGCTGGTCTGTCTGTCCATGCGCTGTGAAGACGCTGGTTAAGGGGCTGGACCCTGCGCTCTCGGGACCTTTTAATCTCCCTCGGTCCATGCGCTGCCTGAATTTACTCTGTACCCATCACCCTGTCTTCAGATAAGGAAGCTATCTGGCCCCGGGCAACCGGCAGTTTCTCCCCCTCCTAAAGGGCTCCAGAAATAGATTCCTCATCTCGCTTAGCTACAGTCTTTCCTGGTGTGGGCTGTTGCTTGTCCACAGCCTCTAAGACGGGAGCCAGACTAGCAGGTGTCCCCGCAGGGACCACACATTAGCCCTGGAGGAGGAAGAAGCTTTCTTTCTCCGTGCCCTGGAGCCACTTGCCCGCGCCAACCGCAGTACCTCCCCCCCCCCACCCTCTTCACACACCAGCTCTCCCCTGTCTGTGCCCAGCACCCCAGCACAGAGGAACAACAGCCAGACTGTGGTCGACAAGACCCAAAGCTGCAGCGTGCCTTTGTCTGGGCTCCCAGAACCACATTTAGAACCGACTCCCACTCCGGTTAACCCGCTGCCCGCCCCCCCCCCCCTCCGCGCATCTGTCTTTGCTTCATTCCATCTGGTGTGCTCAGAGGAATGGCTAATTAAATTGAAATGAGCTGGCCTATTTTTAGTGTTCTTCAGCTATAAGGCCTGGGGGGAATAGCCACAAAGTTTGGAAAGAACACCAGGAAGACTGAAGATCTCTGGACTTGGACGATTATTCTTGGATTAGCAGGTCCCAAGTCCCACCTGTCACTTAACGTTCCATCCGTATCTCCTGTTGTCCCATATGAGGATGGGGCACAAGCTGGAGGGAAGGACGATATGATTTGGGTATGGCTGAGGTGTGACCCCTAGAAGCTGATGTGTTGGGAGTGTAGTGATGGTAAGAAGTGCTGAGACCTTAATAAAGCGAACTGGGTCACTGAAGGCTGTCTTCAGAGGGCCTTAGAGCGGTTTCCCCAAGCCCCCAATTGGTTCTTGCGAGAGGTTGTTATGAAAGGCAAGGCTAGCCTCGGCCCCTGGCTGGTATCTTCTCGGTATATCTCTCTGTCTCACAAGCACAACCATGATGCGATCCACCTGTGAACACCTGGGGCCCTTGCCAGAGGCTAAACATAAATCCGCTGCCTGATCTCTGACTTACTGCTCTGAAACATGAGCTAAACCAACAACCTTACTTTAGAAAGTTTCCAGCCTCACCCGTTTCCTTACAGTACCTGAAAATCGACTAATAAACAGGCTTCCTGGGTGTTCTTAACTCACAATGTCCTGGATCAAGAAAGAGGTTCGACTCAGCCTTGTTGTCTTGAGGCAAAGCCAGAGCTCTGGTGAACTTGGAATGACCACTGTTGGTTTGTGGAGAGAGGTGGTAAGGACAGGGACGTGAGGATGTGAGGTGCAGGGTGAAGGTAGGGGTCAGGGCGGGGGGCACCGATCCCACCGCAGGTCCTCAGAGTCTGCTTGAGCAAACCCTGTTTCCTGCTAGTGTATTAGCCTTCTGATAGGAAAACTCATCACTCTCTCCCACCACCTTAGAACCCACTCTGGGTCCTTGTCTGCCAAACTGACAAGCTCCTCACTTGGGGTTACGTCCTTCGATACAAACTAAACCTCTCTCCAGCTTCAGTACCTGCCCTCCCGTGCTCTGGCCGCCCACCCTGTGTGTGTCACAGTTTTAAAGGATTTATTATTGGTTTTAATCACATACACGAGTGGGATCTTTGTGGGGACACTGTCACGTGGCTGATGGTGTCCCCGGAGGCCAGAGGCAGCGGCTCTGGAATTATAGGTGGCTGAGGGCTGTCTGATGTGAGGAATTTAACTCAACAACAGTATACCCTCTTAACGTTACCCTGAGCCATCTTCCCGGCTCCCACGTTTTTTTCACATTTTGCTGTTCCCACACATTTCAAACTGGGTGCCAGGAATTCCCTCCGCAGCATGACAAATCCTCTCATTAATGGGATTACGACGCAATCACCTGCCTGAAGGCGTTAGTCACCCTCTCTACAGTTTTTCTAAAAGTTTGCTCAGACTTCCACTAGACCTCATCAAACACCTTTGACGTCTACGCCCATGTGGAATATGGGCTTGTTGAGAGGAGAAAACGCGCTCCGTGTGCCTATAGAGCCCCAGTGCCTAGGCTTGTGAGTCCGGTGAATGTTTATTGTTGGGTGGATGCCTTGATTTATTAGGACGACGCTCTTGGAATCTGGGAGAAACCTGTCCTTCCGACAAAGCAGCAGGAAAAACAGGCAAGGAGGCGAATTGGTGAGATGGGCTGGAAAGGAAGCTGTGGATTCAGACAGCCACGATCAAGTGGGTGCCTGTGCCTGATCTGTTGTGCCCCTCTGTTCAAGGAAAACAGTCCCAGGCACCAACCCACCGGGGCGTCTCATACCCACTCCTCCAAGAAGGCTTTCTTCAGCACTCCTGCTCTGGCTCACGTCTGAATCGCCAAGTTGTTCATTTGTTTGTTTGCTTATTGGGACCAGGGAGGGCACACTTGTGCCCTAGCACACCTGTGGAGGTCAGGGGTTCTCTGGTTCTACCACATGAGGCCCCGGATGGAACTCGTCAGCTTGGGTCTTTACCCACTGAGCTTTCTTGCCATCTCATCAGCCCCACCACCACTACCATCAAGCAGGTTCTCAGAGCTCCACTCCCGTATTTCCTTCTCAGTGGACAGCACAGTACTGGGCATTTTTATGCATTAAAAAGGTGTTCATTGGGGGCTGGAGAGATGGCTCAGCAGTTACGAATACTTGAGGCTCTTGTGGAGGACCTGGGTCGGGTTCCCAATACTCACATAGTAGGTCACAACTGTCCCATTCAAAGTGCTCTGGTGCCCAGTTCTAGCATCAGTGGGCACCAGGTACGCACACAGTGCACATACATACATGCACACAAAACACTCAGATACGTGTTTTTGTTTGTTGGTTTTTCAAGACAGGGTTTCTCCGTGTAGTTTTGGTGCCTGTCCTGGATCTCACTCTGTAGACCAGGCTGGCCTCGAACTCACAGAGATCCACCTAGCTCTGCCTCCTGAGTGCTGGGATTAAAGGCATGCGCCTGCGCCGCCGCCGCCGCCGCCACCACCACCACCCGAACATAAATCTTTTTTTTTTTTTTTAGGTATTTATTGATGCTGACCAAACTGTCTCCTGGAGGTCTTAGAGACTGTGCTGCATGTGTCGTTTGCCTCTCTGGATCCACCTACGACCCTTCTACAATCAGCTCCAAAGTCAAGCTTCAGTCTTCCATCCCACCAGATAGCAGCCATGGCCATGGGCACCCATCCTCCCGCGCTCCACGTTTGCAATTGCTCCAGTCACACTTCCTTGACCTCTGGGTCCCAGTTACATTTGGCCAATGGGAGGTGTGAGAATAAGGATGCTCAAAGATGCAGTCAGCCTCTTCATTCTCCTGGTTCCTCTCACTGGCCAGAGGCTGCAGGGCCTGCTCCCTCCACCAGAGACCACAGCTTTGGCAGGTGGGCAGCTATCTCTTACATCCTCTCCCACAGCCAGGCCTCTTCAGGATTCCAACACACTAATAGGTTTTCTACACCCCCCCACCCCCCAATAATAGATTTCTTCACCAATGCAGTAAGCCAGATCAAGCTGAATTGGAAAAGTATAACTACAGGTTTATTTGAGCAAAGCAACTCCTGGGTGGGTTCCCCAGTCCCAGGGATGGCGGCCTGAGAAGCGGTGCCCACAAATGAAAGCAGGGAGACTTTATAGGTTGTAGTGGAAGGGTGATGACGTGTCTGCCACTACCTGGGTTTGTGCCCAAGTATGGTCAAAAGCTGAGCACTTTAGGCAGGGACTTGGGTAGCCGGCAACTTCAGGGGAGGAAGCAGCAGTAGTCTCCAAGAATGTGGAATTGGGCTTTCTGGCACCTTTCCACTGTTCAAAGACTCTCTGAGAGGGTGGGGTTTGGAGAGAGAGAGAGAGACAGAAAAGGGGGTTTCCGGATCCTGCAGGAGTGAGCTGGAGGTTCCAATGGAACACACACACACACACACACACACACACACACACACACACACACTCCTTTTGGATATGGTTGGCCCTCGTATGCACCAGTGTTCCTATTTATTTAAAGGTTCATTTTATTTCTATGTATGTGTGCATCTGTGTGTACGTGTGTGCGTATTTGTGTGTGTGTGTGTGTGTGTTTGCATCTGTGTGTATGTGTGTGTGTGTTTGCACGTGTGCACATGCACACTTGTGTGTCAGTGCCAGCGGGGCCAGAAGAGGGAGTCAGAAGCCCTGGTTACAAGCCAGTGTGAGCCACCCAATGTGGAAGCAGGCATGGGTGCTAGGACGTGACTTCTGTCCTCTGCAAGCAGCAAGTGCTCTAACAGCTGCCATTGCTCCGGCCCCTTCACTGTCTCTCAGTTTCCTGAGACCCAGTCCACATTTTGTAAAGTCTTTGAATTGCTCCACTGTAGGAGTTTGGACCCAGTTTCTGCAGGATGTTTCCCACCCTCCCTCCACTCCAGCTCCATTCCACAGGCTCTACAGATAACCTGCCCCACACTGGCCATGGTCTTCACTTGCTTCAGCCAAGCTTACAAGCGATTATACTCCAGGACCTTGTATACATCCGCCTAAGTCCCAGACCGCCACTTATCTCTTAAATCTCCAACCTGAGAAAACAGGCATTTGTGCCTAGCCTTAGGAATAATCTCAGTGCTCGCTCAGCAGCACTAAAATCGGAATGATACAGAGAAGATTAACATAGCCCCTGAGCAAGGGTGACACACAAATTCGTGAAGCGTTCCATATTTTTAAAACTTTATGTAAAAGCATTTAGCTAAACTGCAGTTTCCCTTAGAGACTTTTCCCTTCCTATTCTTAGGGTTTTACCAGATTTACTATGAAAAACCGTCACAGAAACAATAATCAGAGAGAGAGAGAGAGAGAGAGAGAGAGAGAGAGAGAGAGAGAGAGAGAGAGAGAGAGAGAGAGATTCCTGGGATAGAAAGGCCACATAAAAAGATAAGCCACAGAAGAAAATTCCAAGCCACATACAACTTTGTGGGCAACTTGTAAAATTGTCTCTAGGCACTTTCATTTATGATAGCTAGAGAAAATAATAAAAGTATTTGATTTTGGTTAAAAAAAGAAAATCTCCATGGAGTGTTAGAACAGTTCTTAAAAAAATCTCAAATTATTCTTTTTCTCTCCACCAATACTTTTCTTACCAATTACATATACAAAGGGTTACACACTTACGTACATACATACAATTACATACTTCAAGGGTTTGACTGTTAGGTTTATCGTGTTTGGATTTTCAGTGGGAACATCACGGGATGGCCCAGTCCATCTTGAAAACTCAGCCATTTAGTAAGGACCTGTAGAATGGGCCCTGCCTTTCCCTGCATGGCCTCTTGCCTCCAGCCCTATCCAGCCAGCCCACCACGAGGCACACTGGCGTTCCTGAGGTTCGATGCTCTTGCCAGGAGGATCCCGGCAGTGGGCCTCTCTTCCCAGGGCTCCTTTCCCAACACCTCAGTGAACTCAGGTCTGTGCAAGAAATTCAGCTTTTGAAATCACTTAACCTACTTCTGAGACTTCAGTACAAAGACCAGCTGCGGAGTTAACACCTCCCAGGAGCCTCTCCCTGTGTTCTGTCCTAGATTGCCTGAAGAGGTAGATTGGAAACTGAGGCCCAGAAAGGAAAAGTGTCCACCAGCCGGAGTCCCAGGAGAGGCCAGGGAAGTAGGGAGTGTCCATGTTGCTAAAGATAGGTTCTGACGTTCTGAGCTGGGGGTGGGGAAGGCGGGCAGGAATGTATTGGAGCAGGGCAAAGCTGGGAGAGAGAGAGAGAGAGAGAGAGAGAGAGAGAGAGAGAGAGAGAGAGAGAGAGAGACAGAGACAGAGACAGAGAGAGAGAGAGATGGTATTACAGAAACAACACCCTTGGCCAAATTTAGATTTGATCAGGTAACTGTTAAGTTGCCAAACTTGGTCCACATTGCCCTCACCCATGTTATCACCCTCTGTCAGTGCCAGCCTGGGGATAGCTTTGCCTGGGGCAAAGTCCCACTGGCCAGCTCCCTGCCTGGATACCTCTTGTCCCCTCTACCCCATAATGAAGGGCTGGCACCCTCACTTAGGAGACTTCTCATGCTAGAAGAGGCGTCTGAGTTGGGAGTCTCCCAGAGCTGTCTTTAACTGGCCTCATCCCATGGGACTGACATCCAGGCAGGGCACACAGTGCCATTATGTCCTGTGTCCTATGCCCTATGGCTTCTCCTCAGACCAAGCCAGCAGGGTTGGGCTTCCTCTCCTTATTTAAGCCCTGCATGGCACTACTCAACTTCCTAGCCTCAGCCTCTGTCCCTTTCCCAACCCAGTGTGTAAAATAAAGCTATTTTGGCTGCTGTGGATATCATTCTATATAAATAAAACACTGATGGTCAGTGACCAGGCAGGAAGTATAGGCGGGACAAAGAGAGAGGAGAATTGGGGAAACAGGAAGAAGGAGGGAGAGACACTACAGCCACTGCCAGGAGAAGCAACATGTAAAGACGCCGGTAAGCCACCAGCCGTGTGGCTAGGTATAGATTTATAAAAATGGGTTAATTTAAGATATAAGAACAGTTAGCAAGAAGCCTGCCACGCCATACAGTTTATAAGTAATATAAATGTCTGAGTGATTATTTTATATGTGGATTGTGGGACTGTGGGGCTTGGGGAACCTGGAGAGAAGCTCTCCAGCAACATTTGGCAGCTAAGTATGGAAGGAGAGCTGCTAAGAGAATGGGATGTAAAACTCTTAGGGGAGCGGGGAGCAAGCCTCGGGGAGTCTGGCTCTCCACCATTTTTTAGTTAGGAAAAGCTGAAGTACTCCTGCAGTTCCTGACTTTGGAACTCTTTCTTGTGTTCCCCAGCCCTTTACTGGCTAAAGCTTCACCTCCCTTTGCCCTCTTCAGGGTGGAGTTTAAGGACAGGAATAAAGAAAGAACAGAGGAATTGCCATCTTTGAAATCCCCCTGCCTCAGACCAGGCTAGCCTTGGAAGGGGCTGTGGGGGCGGTGTGAGCGACACAGCAGTTGAACAAGAGCTATCCCAGCAGGAGGAAGGCCTGGTGGGAGGCACCTGGCCCTCACCTTTTAGCAGGAGGGATGGGAAGGAGGGATCTGTGACCAGTGCGTTCCTCTTGGTCCCCACACAACAGTGATGCCGCCTTCTTCTCCCAGAGTAACTTTACCTAGGTGTCTCTCTAGTCTCATCTAGCAGATGGTTTCTTTGGCTTGCAAAGAGAAGAAATGGGCTCTTAAATGAGGAGAGTTCAAGGAAAAGGGACTAGAACCAGGCCCATGAGCGACACCTGCTCAAACCTACAGGGAACGATGTCAGGGCTGCGGTTTCTGCACCTCCCCATTTAGTCACCTGTCTCCTCTGACAGGGTGGGAAAGAAGTCAACTTCGTTCCTTGTGCACACACCAGCAGCTTCCCAAGTCACTGCGGAAAGACAGCTCGGTCTGCAGAGACCTGAATGGACCTGCACCAGAAGAGATGTGGTTTTACTCTGGGCCTGGGTTCTGACCCTGGGATGGATGAGAAGGTTCCATCGTGTTCAGACTGGGTGTCCCGCCCGTAGCTGCTCCTCCTCGGCTTCTCAACAGCCAAGCAGAGCTGGGTGGCCTCTGCCATCCAAGGGCAAATTGCTCCTGGGGCAGAAGGGTCAAGGACAGTCCTCAGTATCAGCTTGGTCTCACTGCAGTCACGTCAGGTTTTACCTCTGGACTAACACAGTCCTTCCTAGAGAGTAAGATACAATAAAAATGCCCATGTATTGTGGAATATTCCTTTACACTGTGTGAAGATGTGTCACTGTGATTGGTTTAAATAAAAAGCTAAATGGTCAATAGGTAGGCAGGAGGTATCGGAGGGACTTCTGGACAGAGAGAGTTCTGAGAAGAAGAAAGGCAGAGTCACCAGCCAGACTCAGAATAACCAGGATCGGCATATGGAGATGAAGTAACGGGTGTGTGAAAGAATGTAGATTTTTAAATATGGGTTAATTTAAGTTATAAAAGCTAGTTAGAAACAAGCCTAAGCTAAGCCCATGCTTTCATAATTAATAATAAGTCTCCGTGTCATTTTTTGTGAGCTGGCGGTCCCAGAAGTAAAGTCCGTCTATGCCCGTGGACCCCGTCTCCATTTCATTACCTTTTCAAGCCTCACAGGCTTTTGATGGTGTAAGAAGCCAAGGGCGGTCCAGGGGGATGGCTCAGCAGATGGAAGTATTTGCTATGGTAGCCTGGCAACCTGCGTTTGATCCCCCTGAGTCCACATGAAAAGATGGATGCAGTAGTGTGTCTGCAATCCAGTACCCTGGCAGTGAGACAGGAACGGGGAGCTCCTGGGTGAGCAAGCCTGGGGTAGCTGCAGCGCACAAGACAGACTGTCTCAAAGATGTGGAAGGTGAGACTCAAGTCCACATGCACATTGTGTGCCATGTGAGCACATGGGGGAGTGGGGGGGGGGAGTTGGGCGAGCCCTGTCACACACTCACGGGAGCATGCAGGTGTGGTCAACTTTAATGTTTGTATTGAAGGATGAACATTCCTTTAAAATGTGCCTGCCTGCTGGGCAGTGGTGGCGCACGCCTTTAATCCCAGCACTCAGGAAGCAGAGCCAGGAGGATCTCTGTGAGTTCGAGGCCAGCCTGGGCTACAGAGTGAGATCCAGGACAGGCACCAAAGCTACACAGAGAAACCCTGTTGGAAAAAACAAAACAAAACAAAACAAAGATGAGCCTGCCATAGCAGCATTAGTTTCCCTCACATCCAGCTGTGCTCTGACCAGGAAGAAAGCAGAGGGACAATTCAAAGGCGGCACAAGGCAGTCTCTCAGTTCATCCCCCTCTAGCTCCTGTTACCAGGACAACAGCGTGGCTCGGGACCAGACAGAGAAGCGGGCTGAAGCAGAGCTGCCCGCAGACCCCGAAGCTCCGATTCCCTCTCCTGCCATTTGTTCAAACAAACCGCCCCCTTGAAGCTGTTCGTCAGGCCACATCTGCAAACTAAGCTGGGCTGGTGGGATGGTTCCTGCGAAACTGCAAGTCGGGGGTCCCCGGGAGCTGGTTATCCACAAACACTCTACCTGGGTTTCCACAGCAGCCCTGGGCACTAACAGGAACAGGGGCTGAGTCTCTTCAAGACTTCTCCTGCTCCTTTGCACTTCCCAGCTTCCCCCTGGCCAGCACTTTACCACACCCTCTCCCCAGCCCCACAGGGCACTCGAGAGTTGAGTGTCTATGTTGTGTTGACTCTGAAAGAACTGAGCTGCTGGAACACTCTCAAAGCAATCATTTTGATATAAAAACTACCACTGCCACTACCCCCCAGAGAAACAAAACACCTGGATCCAGGCAATGATGAGTCATTCACTCCAAGCTGCATTTTCCAGAGCAGTCAGCAGGATCGAATGAACAATGGAAGACTACTGTGACAACAGAATGATTCAAACTGAACACTGTGAAGGCTGAGTTCAGAGGGGAAGCCGCCACAGGTCGCCACTTGGCCTCATTCTCTGTGTTCTGTATTCTGTGTTCCAGCTGCATGGTGCTAAAGGAAAGGAATACGTTTCTAAGTCTCCTCCACTCAGGCAGGCAGGCTTAGCAGTGAGTGAGCTATAAGAAGCGTATCGGCTTGTCTCCATCCAGAGCAGTGGTTCTCAACCTGGGGGAGGGGAAGTCACAACCCCTGGGGAGGGGTTGAGTACCAGATATCCTGCGTATCAGATATTTATGATTCGTAACAGTAGCAAAATTACAGTTATGAAGAGGCAACGCAATTATTTTATGGTTGGGGGTTTCACCACAATGTGAGGAACTGTATTAAGGGGTCAAAAGTATTAGGAAGGTAGAGAACCACAGTGGTAAATAACTGAGATGCAGATGGTCATAGATGACCCCTGGGAAAGGGTCTTTTGAGCTCCCTGAATGGGTCATGATCCACAGGTTGAGAACCACTGCTCTGGACACCCTGGTTTACCTCAGGGGTATGGATCTCGGAGATGACAGAGCTTTCAAGTCTTGCATAGATGAGTTCACCGTGACTTGCAATTTTCCTCGTTGAATATCAGTAGGTGCAATCAACAGACACCTAGAAAGGACTGCCTCTAATCAGGTCAGGAAAGCAAACCCTTTAAAATCCCTGGGCTCCAGGAAGTGTGAGACTCTCAAGAGGGGTGAGTTGAAACGAGGGTATACAAAGTACTTTTGAAACGTAGGAAGCGGGTCCCTGCTTAGCAACAGTTCTTCCTTGACCTGTAATCTGTGGCTCCCTCTCACTCTGGACTTGGACAGATCCAGGTAGGTTTCTCTGCCCTGCACTTGCTCTGTGTCCAAGGCGGTAGAGAGAGCATCTACAGACTCCTCATCTCTGAGGAGGCTGAGGCTGAGGCAGACATGAAAGGACGCGTACTTTTCTCTAGTTCCCAGAGGAAATAAGGCCTATGCAGGCTCTGCAGAACGATCGTCACCTTTCCATCTGTGTTAACGGCATAGTAACAGGCACAGGACAAGGAATCAAGGGGCTGATGACAGAGTGGTTAAGCTCTAACTCAGAGATGCGTCTGCCTCTGCCTCCCGAGTGCTGGGATTGAAGGTGTGCGCCATCACTGCCCAGCTTTGTATTTTCCTTTATATTATTACCAAGTTAACTGTACCTACCAGAATAAAGTAGCCTCGGGTAACTCTTACCTGATTACCCTATCTTCCAAAGAAGACATCAGGGTGTGTGGTTGAACTTAGGAGAAGTGAGCCCAGTCATGGAGGAGTATGGTCTGTACATGTTTAAGACACTCATGTCATCTGAAGCTCACGTGTGTTGCAGAGAAATCTTGACAGCGCATAAGAGAACAAGAGGAGCAGTCTATTCGAATCACTGAGAGGGTGACTGAGCTAATTCCCCACGTGAAATGAAAAAAAAAAAGTATTTCAGAAACAATAAAATAAAAATTCTGACCGAACTCTTTTACTATGTTGATAACAGTTGTGGAGACTGAATCGATGCTTGTTGATTTTGAAATCAGCAAGACAACCAACTTGATCAGATTCACTGAAATGGCTGCAATGAAAATTGCCGGACAACCATCCAGCCATGTAAGACCCTGGTCCCTCGCCGCTGTGGCTGGACAGGGGTCTGGGGGGCAGAGCAACAGCTTCTGAAAACACTGGCAAAGCTCCTCAAATTCATCAGTACAGCCAGTTCTGTATTTAGAAAACAGCCTACTTTCTCCAAACCTGAGTCACTGCAGGAGGCAGGCCGGCCAATGAGAATGACTCTGCTGTGCGTCATGCCCGTGGTTGCCAAGTCTAGACAGAAATGTATCCATTCACCTTTTCAGAGCTTTCTTTACTTTTCATAATGCAAGGGCCGTCTGTAACCTTCCACTCAGCCCAATTGCAATGAGCTCACCGTCCACTCATCACCCAGGAAGGACAGCCTCAGCCATAGCTTCCTTTCTAAAGTTCAGACCCTGTCTGGGCTGACTGACAAAGATTGCCCGTGCAAACAAACATCACAATCCAATGTGTCACTTAAGGTAGTGACCCTTTCAACCGTCTGCTCGGGAGAGCAGGTCTTCCACACTGATAACAGCCAAAACCACCCCCAACGTGTGCTCTGTGTAGATAACACGGGAGAGTGAGTTTCTCTAGCAAGTCAGAAAGTCCAGATGGAGTTACGAGGAGCTGTGGATTGCCTTCTGTAAACCAGGAGAAAAGCAGATACAGTTTGAATCATCCCCGGCCCAAAGTACCAAGATTCCTTCCTTTAAAGCGGCTGTGGCTTGTCTGAGCGACTTGCCTCTGGCCTTGGTGCTGGGGAAAGGAAAAGGTGATCTGGGTCACTCCAGCACACAGCAGAGAGCAAGCCATGCTTTGCTCTGAGGCGGAGCTTCTCAGCCTTCCTAACCCAGAGACCCTTTAACACAGTTCCTCATGCTGTGGTGACCCCAACCCTAACATTATATTCATTGCTACTTCATAACTGTCATTTTGCTGTTATGAGTAGTGGTGTTTTCTGATGGTCTTCGGTGACCCCTGTGAAAGGGTCACTCAACACTCCCCCCCACACACACACACAGGGTCATGCCCATGGGTTGAGAAACACTGCTCTGAGGCACAGTGCCCATGGCAATTGGACACATCTGTCCCCAAGGGCCAAGGAAACAGATGGGATGGCAAAACTAACATGAAACCAGCGAGCTCCTTAGCTCCTGTCCCCTCCCCACCCTTCCAGGGAGACGTGTGGCTGGCAGGCACGGGCACTACCAGCTTTTGCCACTTAAATTTAAATCTCAGAGAAAAAAAAAAAAAAAGGAAGGCTGCTGAAGGGAACGGAACCAGGGAAAACAGATGATTACATTTCTGGACTTTCAAACAGTTTTCTTCTTACAACCAGAGTTCGTTCGCTGAGCATCGGGGAAGTGTGGGAAGTTCAGAGTGCAGGTGTGGAACATTAAGGGGCAAGGGGCATCTAATCTGCTGTGAGCCTACCTGACAGCGACCACCTTCACAAAATCCAGAGTCCATGATGACGCGGCCAGCGGTCTGGCCGCTGACGACCAAGGAAGGGACTGTTGTTTTCATGCAGACTCTTACCTTTGACACTCTGGGTCATTTGTGACATAGAGTTAGCTTCTTTTGACATCGCAGAAAGAGGATGCCCTAGCTGGCTTTAAAATCAGTATGGGGTGGCTTTTTACTCCTGGAACAAATCCCGAAGATGATGAACTTATATCGGGGACCGCTTTACCGTGACACTCTGTTCAGAGGTCCCAATCTGTTGACTGACCAGCCCTGTGGTCCCAAGCCAGGGATATCAAATCACAATGGAGTGTATGGCCCAGCAAAGCCACTCACTTGAGTTAAAAGAGGAAGAGAATGAGCCAGGGCCCCACAGGCCTCTTGGAGAGCGTGTTCATAATGACCCAACACCCAGGAGTGAGGCCCACCTCTTGGACTCCCCCACTCCCTGACGGTGCTGGGGAGCGAGCCTTTAACATGCCGGCCTTTTGGGGAAATCCCCAAAGCCTACCATAACTACAGGATTATTTGATAAAGTGTAGGATCTGTAAACCACTGAGTACCCAGGATATAAAACAGGGACAAAATAATACAGACAAAACCCACTGCCCTGGTGACAACAGCCACTCGAATTCCCCTGTGAATCCTTCCACCTGGAATGAGCACACAGAATTGCTTGTTGGGGTAAGAACTGTAGCTTTGTTCTACATCCATACCTAACACAACCCCAAACTACCGTCCCAAACAGATGCTGAGGGAGACGAGAGGTGAGAAATAGCATATATTTTTTAGACTCTCTTCTGTCTTAAAGAGATTTAAATGAGGAGAGTAATACACGGGTTGAGGTACCTCTAATGAGTAGGACAAAGATGCATTGACCTATAAAAAGTCATTTAATGTATACTCCAGATGGCCAACACAAGCTGGTTAGACCATTAGCCCTTGAAGAGTTCTTTTCTTGTCATATAAAAATGTTCTGCCTCGTTAAAAAAAAAAAAAAAAAAAAAAGTTTAGTTTAACAAAAACAAATCCATCAATGAATGGGCTTCGATTTTTTTTCCATTTGCATGTTTGCAAGGTAACTAAAAATACATACATACGCATCTCCGAGTGGTCCACTAGCTAATCAGCTTTGGCAATACACTGCACAGAGGTATACTACCACTGGTTTCAGATATTAGGTTTGCTTTAAGCTTACTGGCTATTCCAACGACTGGAGGCAGCTTGGAGCCCAGTCCCTGGAAAGCGCTTGTAGGATTAACTACCCGTTTCCCCGACACATTGTCCATGGTGAGAGGTCTGGGTGCAGATTTGCTAATCCAAGGATGTCTCAATGCTTGGGCTGGGGTGAGGCGGGCAGAGGGGTCCCACTGAAGGCATCTTTTCAGGAACTCTATGAACAAGTAATCCTCGCACCCTTTCAGGGCGGTTGCCCAGTCTTTGCTGCCTGGGGGGCCTCGCTTCTTGCCCCTGCGTGAGCGACCCCCCAGAAGCACAACCCTCCCATCTGCCTGAGTAGTCATGGAGCAGTATCGAGGCAAGCCCTTGGAGTTAATAAAGTACTTGGCACGTTTGGATTGCTCCAAAAGTTTTGGTGGCGGCATCCCTAGCAACTCCATCATGCAGGCCAACTGGTCTCCTTCGTCCTCTCCAGGGAATAAAGGCTGTCCCGTCAAAAGTTCCGCAAGGATGCAGCCGAAACTCCAGATGTCAATCGGTGTGCTATAGCGGCATCCCAAGATGATTTCCGGGGCCCTGTAGAAGCGAGACTGGATGTACGTGTAAAGCTTCTGGTACTCGAAGCAGCTGGACCCAAAGTCAATGACCTTGGTCGCGCTGCGCCCGTGATGTTTCAGGAGAATGTTTTCTGGCTTTAGGTCACAGTGAATGATCTTATTTTTGTGAAGCGCATCCAAGGACTGCAGGATGGACTGGGCAAACTTGCGAACCAACTGGACGCTGAAACCCTGAAACTTGTTTTTTTTAATGAGCTCATACAGGTCTATGCTTAGCAACTCAAAGGCCATGCACACGTGGTTCCGGAAGGTGAAACTTTCGAGCATGTGGATAACATTCATGCTACCAGTTTTATCCTGCTTTTTAAGGTGCTCCAAAATCCGGATCTCCTCGGCTGCCTGTCGATGAAAACGTTTCTCATTACGCACCATTTTCAGGGCCACGTACTGTCGAAGTTTGTGATCATAGACACGGGCTACCTGTCCAAAACTCCCCTTGCCAATAATTTTCAACACCTCATAGCGGTAAGCTAGATGGTCTCGGGGCACATGGATATAGGCTCCATCTGCATCGTCATATCCCGCATTATTGGGACCACCAATAACTCCTTGTCGTTTTTTGGCATTTGGACCCACAAAGTAGATTTCTGGGTAACTCATGATCTCCAGCTTCTCATAAGCAGTGAGGTGGTGTTTATACTGCTTCAGAGCTTGCTCGGGACTCAGCGGCAGCACTTTAGAAGGCTTGGAGGAACTGCTGGATTTCACCGTGTTCAGGCTTTCGGAACTCTTCCCCTGGGGAACAGGAGGAGAGGACTTCTCAGAGTTGGTGATGCCATTGGACTGAAGAATTGTGGATCTTCTGTTGCCAAATTCTTGAAACAGCTGTTCTACCTTCATCTCACCTCCATTCACCAAGTGCTGGGTGTGATCTCTCGTCAACGGCTCAGTGGTACTCTACAAAAGCGAAACGTGCGGACTGTTAACGGCACACAGAAACACAGAAAGGCAAAAGGGCCTTCTCTCTAACTAAACAACATCAGAACAGGTCAGTCACTTTTATTTTAGAGTTAAAAGACCCAAACAGGGGCTTGGGGATTTAGCTCAGTGGTAGAGAGCTTGCCTAGCAAGCACAAGGCCCTGGGTTCAATCCTCAGCTCCAGGAAAAAAAAAAAAAGAAAAAGAAAAAGAAAAAAAAAGACCCCAACAGGGGACTGGAGAGATGGCTCAGGGCTGAAAGCAATTGCTTTTCAAGAGTTCGGACCTGAGTTCGGACACCTATGTAAAAAGTTGCCCGTGGACCTGAAACCCCAGTGCTGTGGGGACAGAGATGGACACCCAGTCTAGTTCCGGCATCCAGTGAGAGACCCTGTCTCAAAGGAACATGGTGGAGACAGTCAGAGCAGGACAGATGACATTCTTCTCTGTGTCTCTGAAAGTGTGTGCACACAGGCTCATGCACTCAGAGGCATGCATACACACATTTGCATACACCATACACATATACCACACTCACTCACATACACACACACACACACACACACACAAAACACACACACACACACACGGGGGTGGGGGGGGTGGGGGGGACGGGACAGGCGTACAAAGCCCCAAATAAGAAATAAGAAAGCAACAACAGTCTCTAGAGATGTATTTCATCGATCCTTGGATTTTCTGAATACCCCCACCCCAGCTCCTACATGTGGCCAGCTTTGTTCAAGACAGAGTGACTTCAACATGCTACCTCCCTTCCCTTAGGTCTTTGAACTGAGACTCCTTTACTCTCCCTATCCATTCATATCCTATATGCCTTCAAGACCCAACTTCAGTCTTCCCTCTGTAATGCCATACTATTAGCCACATACTTTTATTACACGTATTATTTCTTGGTGAGGAGGAGGGTATGGACCCCAACACGTGTGGAGGTCAGAGAACAACTATCAGAAACCAGTTCTCCTTTTACCATGGGACTCTTGGGGGTTGGACTCAGGCTTGGCGATAAGAGCCTTTACCCACAGAGCCAGCTTACTTTTAGAAATGAAAAACCAGGAGTGGCCGGGTGGTGGTGGCGCACGCCTTTAACCCCAGCACGTGGGGGGCAGAGGCAAGTGGATCTCTTTGAGTTCGAGGCCAGCTTAGGCTACAGAGTGAGCTCCAGGAAAGGCGCAAAGCTACTCAGAGAAACCCTGACTCAAAAAACCAAAAACTGAAAAAAAAAAAAAAAGAAAAGAAAAAAAGAAAAACCAAGAGTGAGCTCCCTCTCTCCTTCCTTCCATCCACCCAATACTCACCAGAATGTCTACTGTTTACCACTTGGCACCCATACTAAAAAAACACAAGTACTCTTAAGAAGTTTAATCTACCTATAAGGCTGAGCTGGGCAAAGAATAATGGTTTGGCTATTATATATATATATATTATATATATAATAGCCAAACCATTATATATATAAATATTGAATATCTGCATGCAACTTGGTGAATTTTTTGTAACTCGTTCCCTACCTAATTTTAATACACTGAAATATTTACTGCTAACATCTTTGGAACACACTGTAAATCTATACAAAGTCAAAAGGTCTGTGCCGGGCCTGGCTGAACCACTTAAAGCTCTAGGACCTGGGACCATTACTGAACCTGTTATAACTTCTGTTTCTTGGTCTATACAACTCGGATAATACCTACATACGTAGCATGTTGAGGAAATCAAACTATAATCAAAACAGGAAAGACTGACAAACTGTAAAACATATTCAAAACACTGGCTACCACTATGTAAAATTTCTCAGTATGTGACGGCTTAAGCCCCCATCCCTTCTCTCCCTTTCTCCCTGCTGATTTTCTCTTCTTCCTGTGGTGGCTACTGCTCCACATCACAAGGCTCCCTCTACTGAACATCTAGCTAACTATCTGCCCAAAGAAGGGCCCAGCAATGAGTTTTTGCATGGAGATACCTAGCTCTCTTCCTCCCTGGCATAAAGCCTGCCTTCTGCTTGCTATTCAGTGTCTTCTGTTGTCTTTCCAGGGGTATTCAGACTTTAACATAAACCACTGCCTTAATGCAAAGGGGTGCCTCTCTAGGAGTCACCATCAGCATGCTGGTGGGACAAGTATCTGTGGCCCTGGATCTGCCCCTGGGAAATCCTCTGCCTAATGGAAGACTCTTCACTTCTGTGTGTGATAAGGAGCTGGGTCTCAGGCACAGTACATTACTAAGGACAAGTATTTAATAGAGGTCCAATTCCCATAGAATTATTTTAACAAAACTAAGAGTGCCACTGCTCTGACTCCCGGGTTGTCCGTACACTGAGCCCGACCTGCACTCTTTGCAAACTGAGTGCTACCCTCACCACTAAGAATTCCCAGGCTGTGCCCACGGTTCATGTGAAAGTCCCTGGAAGTGTAAACAGGGCCGCTGTGCTTTCCTTGCTCCGTTTTTCTTCTGTGGACACCATCCCCATTTCCTCCTCTCCCCTGACCCGTGCCTACCAGGCTCTCATCACAGTCTCTTTGGGATGCAAGGCGTGTCTTTCCTGAAGGGTGGCTTCTCGGACAGTGGACAGCTCAGATATTGTCCACTACAGATTGTCAAAGTTCAAATCTCCAGCAAACTGGGGAAACTCCATCAAGGATTTTTCCACACAGAAAGGGGATCTTTCCTTACCATGCTTCTCTCTTTTTTTTTTTTTTTTATAAATCTCAAATCCTGAAGTGAGTAATTATATACCAAGTCTTCTGTGCTATAATAAAACATTCCTTCCATTTTTTTTCTCAACCAACAGTTGTGTGGCTTGAATATAAATGGCCCCCATAGGCCCATGGGGAGAGGCACCATTAGGAGGTACAGCCTTGTTGGAGGAGGTGTGTCACTGGGGGGTGGGCTCTGAGGTTCCAGATGCTCAAGCCAGGCCCAGCGTCACACTTTCTTCCTGCTGCCTGCTGACCCAGATGTATGCTCAAGCACCACGACTGCCCGCCGCTGCCCTGCTCCCCACCCTGACAATAAAGGAAATACGATGGTCACCGAAGAGATGGTTCTGGATTTCTTAAAGGTGTTCAGAATCCACAGAAACAAACTCACAGCAATGGAAGAACCTCCACTGAGCTCCAGAAGAGATGAAAAAAGAGCGTGACCAGATTTCTAAATATTTTTAGACCAGGCATATGTAATATTATTAGCCTTGAAAGTCGTAAAAACCAGGGAAGAAGTAGGAACCGTTACAAGGCTAACCAGATGGCTTAGCAGGTAAGGGTCCTTGCCACCAAATCTGACCAATGAAGGCACACGCACACTCAAGCATTCGCCTGCATGGGAGGGCACACACGCCACACCACGAAACGTGCACAGATAAATAAATGCAATATTTTTAAAGTCAAATTACAGAGTAAAATAAGAAAAGAACAATTGCCAAGTGGTAAGTGGAAACATGAAAAAGATTACCAAGCAGTCAGCTCAGCTCCTTGGAAGGTCTGTTAAGTGACACATTGTAGCACATTTTCGAGTCACAGACAGGCTCCTTGCCTTGGAACTTGTCCAGACTCTACGACTCTACTTACACAGATGGACTGTGGAGTCATTTCATTATTACCTTAAACCAAACAATGTCAAAAGCTAAGGGTCTGCAGTCCCTAACAGGATTTGAATTCATCAAAACCCAAGCTGTTTAAGATTAATCTATGAGTTAAAATAACAACAACAAAAACAAAACCAGCTGCCTTTCACATACTGATCTGCCAGACCAGAAAGGAAAGCTGAGCTGATTATGAATTCTGGCATTTTTTCCCTGTGGTTTCTGTTAAAAGAAGTGTCTGTAATACTCTATGTATGTCATCTGCTATAAAAAGAAACATCACCTAAACAAGAGGATCCCCACCCCACCCCGTCTGCCATATCCACCCCAGTAAAAAGTATAAGGGGAGGGTAGACTTCAAAACTGTTCTAAAAAGCCGAACACCAACCTCAGGACTGTTTTTCCCAAGTCAGGAGAAATCAAAACCGAACCAAGCAGGCACAGTGGCACACCCATTTAACACCAGCACTCTGGAGACAGAGGCACGTGCATCTGTTTGAATCCAGCCTGGTCTACACAGAATTTCAGGACTTCATACTGAGACTCTGTGTCCAAAAAAAAAATTTTAATGTTTTTTATTCATACAATAGAATATTATTAAGACATAAAAATGAATGAGAAACTGACAGATTAAATGACTTTGGTGAACCTTCATAATTTCATTTGTAGATCTTTCCATTTCTAATTTATAAATACATTTGGGGTTATAAATTATAAATGTACTGCCTCCTGTCAACATTGTATACTTCTATTTGATGATTTCTGTGTCAAACATTATATGGAAATGTTTCCAAGTATTTTCTGTATTAACTGTGAATGAATAGAACAAAATAAATTGCCTGTGATGAAAAAAAAAAAAATTTAATTTTAAAAACTGAAAGAAACCCTCCAAAAACAAACAAACAAACAAACAAACTCAAGAGAAACAAACCACCACAACAAAAGGAAGTCTGTGTTGCCAGCGATACAGAACTGAACCTGAGCTGTACACAGTACTTCCTCTTCCTTGAGACAATCTTTTTTTTTTTTTTTTTTTTTCTGAGACAGGGTTTCTTCGTGTAGTTTTGGTGACTGTTTTGAATCTCACTCTGTTGACCAGGCTGGCCTCAAACTCACAGAGATCCACCTGCCTCTGCCTCCCGAGCGCTGGGATTAAAGGCATGCGCCACCGCTGCCCGGCCCTTGAGACAATCTCAAGTAAGAATTCTGTCCTGTACTTACATTTAGTCTTCTGGAGAGAGGTGCTTCGGAAGGATTGCAGAGTGTGTTTGAACAGGGTGGGCACTTGGTTTCATCTATCATCATGAAGGTATCATAGACACCATCCCCCAACCTAGTGGAAAGGAGTGCAGATAAAACTGGTCAGTAACTCAACAAAATGAGCTTGCAGTTTCAAAACACCCCAGACCTTAACTGTTTCTTACCCCTTCCGATACTGCATACAAACAAGTGGGACATTGGGCAGCAGAAGAGAAGGGTCTCAACTTTTCTTCCCCATTTTCATATTCCTGGTTGTGAGCCTTGCTTTTAATGCCTGAGCCATCTCTCCAGCCCTCTTTTCCATTTTAAAAAATTAATTAATTTTTTTACAAAGGGTCCCTTACAAAGCCCTGGCTGTCCTGGAACTCACTATGTAGTCCAGGCTGGCCTTGAACTCACACAGATCCACCTGTCTACACCTCTGGACCACCACTCCTGGCCCCTTTTTCTTTTTAAAGAAAGGAAAATATTTCTAGACTCAATTTTTAAAATAGTTACAACTGGCTGGGTGTGATGGTGCATGCCTTTAATCCCAGCATTTAGGAGGAGACAGGGACAGGTGGGTTTCTCTGAGTTCAAGGCCAGCCTGGTCTACAGAGTGAGTTCCAGGACAGCCAGAACTACATAATAAAGAGACCCTGTCTCTAACAAAACGAACAATAAGTAAATAAAATAGTTACATCAAATCTTACTTTCTGAATGTTACTAAAAAATAAATATGAAGGGCCATCAATTAGCATACTACTTGAGAGTGAAGGCCAATTTGAATAGCAAACCTAAAATCAGAAGAGAGCAAACAGGACAGAGGTGTTTGCTGTCTCAGGACTTGGGTTCTAATCTCAGCCCTACCTGGCTGCACTGCCTTCCAGCCTAAACCGGCTCACAAGTTAACAGGAAGAAAGGGTCCACACTCTCTGACAAGCAAGAAACCTTTTTGGGCTGTCTTCTCTTATTTACCTACACACCTACTTACAGCTAACCTAACTTGTGAAAAAGGCAGTCAACAGGAACTGGATGTTTTAAGTAACAAAATGTTCTGACTCTCTCTTCTGTTCCCACTATACTTCCCGGAAGATGGGGGAATGTTTAAAGGAGTGTAGATCGAGTCTGTGGATCTACCACTGTGAAGTCACACAAACAATGGGCAGGATCCACAAAGATGGCCTTGAATAATACTTTTTATCTGCTACCGAGACTATGGTCACACACGTCATCGTTTCACGCTGTCATCTCAGATGATATACTACGAACACAATCATGACGAGGTAACATTCATCATTGTCTTTAAAAAATATATTTTTTAATATTTCAGTCACTTTTAATGTCTGTCTCATAAAATTAGTTCTGGAGTTAACTGAAGTGTTGAAGGAATAAAAAGGGGGCTTAAAATATACATATATATACACACACACACACACAAATTGAAACATCGCCTTAAAAAGAGCATATTCAGACAATGTCTCGGTAACAGAAGCCAATTTTTTTCTGGATGGGACCTGCCTCTGCCACAGTACGATACAAAACACACACACACACACACACACACAGGGATCAGCACCGCATCTGCAGAGCAACAGCAAGATATGCGAACGACCCGAGAGGGTTGGGTGCGCAAAGAGGGGGCCCCCACAAAGCCAGGCGGCGTTTGGAGAGCAAGCTCCCCGGGCTCTGCTGGTCGGTCTCTCGGAGCAACAGGGCGCGGTTCACAGGTCCTGCGCACAGGTCCCCGGCGTGCTCCCAGCCCCGGCTGGTCGGGAGGCTGCGCTGCCCGTCGCCCCCGCCCTTCCCGCCCACCGCGCTGATGGACAGGCAGCCCGGACCCGCAAGGAGTCCTCCCGCTCCCACCCGGGCGCCGTTACCTCCGCTGCTGCGGCGGGAGCCCGGCCCCCGGCAGCGCCGCGTCCTTCCTCCCGCGCCCGCGGGCTGCGCCTCCCATCGCGAGCTCGCCCCGCGGGCACAGCGGCGGCGGTTGGCCGGGACGGTGGCCACCAGCACCGCACCTCCTGGCCTCGCTACGAGCGGCGGCTCCGCTCTCGGCTCGCGCCGCCGGTAGTGGAGACCGCGCGGGAGCGGCCGCGTCGCCTAGCAACCGCGCACGCCGCACCGCGCCTGCGCAACGCCGCCGCGGAGGGGCCGGGAGCGGGGGGCGGAGCGAGGGGTGTGCTGCTCACGGTAGTGCTCTTAGATCGTTGGGAGGTTTTTTTTGTTTGTTTGTTTGTTTTTCAGAAGAGAAAACTGAGGCCCAAGAAGCTGTGCTTCTTCCTCGTGCTCGCCCAGCAGTGAAACCAAGCCTGGAAGCATCTGCAGCGCAGCCTTTCTGCGCAGCCGGGCCCCTTTTGGAAAGCTCTGCTCGTCTTTAATGTGCGAAAGCGTACCTCGCTCTTTCTGAAAAGTTCAGTATGCTTACGCCGCAGAAGAGGTAGTGATTGTGGTGTTGAACATGGTACCCATCAGATTTCCTAAGGCTGCAACACAGCGGGCCTATTGGATCCACCAGAAAAACCAAAGATTCTTCCACAAGTCGGACGCGCACGCCACCTGGTGTACACTTTGTTTCAAAGAGCATAATTCCATAAATCTTCAAATTTCCACCCCAAGACCCCTTTCTGCGTTCCTTAAGTCACAGTCCCTGTTCGTCTCTGAAGATCCACGGTCTCTTTATAGTTAGGAATCCGTCCATTTGGGACACTTTACTTAGGATCAGTGTTGTTTTAGTCTTTCTGTGATATAGTTAAAAATGTTTTCTTCTATGATGACCTTTTAAAGTTTCTAAATAGCGTTTTCTTTCTGCCTATCCTTCACCCACAACCAGTGAAATGTTGCTTTCTCAGGGTTTTTTTTTTTTTTTTAATTTGGGCTCTTTGAATCTTTTGTTTGAAGACCGAGTTCCATGGCAACAAAAGGCTCCTCCCAGCTCCAAGATTATAAAATTCCCCTAAACGATCCTGCTTTTGGTGAACGCCTCAGACTGCTTTTACTACAGGAAAGAGTTGGATGGAACTTGCCTAGACGTGTTTAATTACCTCGTTGTAAATCACTGCTTTAAGAATCACTGTATCTCCGCTTCTGCCTTTAAGACGTATCTTCTGAGCCAAGCTGATGCGTTCCTGCTGGGTCCTGCTTTGCTTTCTTGTCCCTAAACGGGTTGGGGAGTGGGAACAGAGGCTGCCTTTGTCTTTAGCCCGTTATTTCCATGGTCAAGGGAGGGAGAACTCTTCGAGGGTGCCGAACTTCATGAGTTTCTGACCTTAGTGACCTAAGGACTTTCCAGTATTTCAAAGGACCCCTGTTTTGTAACAACAACCACACCCTCACTAAAGAACTGCCCTGTGGCCTCCCGCTGTTGAGAAGCTTCGCTTAAGTGTAGTTCAATACACTCACTCCAGCAGCCATGTACAGAAATACAATACAAAGAAAATACAAAGAAACAATACAATACAAAGAAAACACTTCTGCGCAAGGATAAAGTGTTCCATATTTTTACATACTTCACATATGTAAAATACATATTTGATAAATGTTGCATTAAAGTAAGTAAAAGAAGGACGTGAAGGCAGAGGACAAAGTCTTGAGGCAGTGAGGAGTCCGAGGAGCGATTTTGGTTGGATATGATCGTATACATTGGATAAGGGCTGGAGAGATGGTTCAGTGGTTAAGAGCATTGGCTGCTCTTGCAGAGGTTTGAATCCCAGAACCCTCATGGTGTAACTCCATAACTCCAGTTCCAGGGGGTTCAATGCCCTCTTCTGACATCTGAGAGTACCAGACACACATGTGGTGCATTGTCATACACATGAGCAATACATTCATACACTAAGATAAATCTAAAATGTTTTCTAAAGATAACATTGGATACATGTATGAAGTTATTAAATAATAAATTAAAATATTTTTAAATAAATGAAGAATGGTTCAAAATCACCATTATCTCTCTCCAAAAAAACTGAAACAAGAATTACCTACCATGGACTAGCCAAATCATCTGAGATGTTTGCCTGTCTTTTGAAGCCAGTTTTAGTATACAGGAAAACTAAAGAGCCTGTAATAGATTTTTTTTTTTTTTAATGCAACTATCCCAGGATCTTGGTGTGTGGGGGGGGGATTGAGGAATTTGGAAGTGTTGTTCCATAGTACAATATCTGTATAGCTGCAGGAGGCCCTGGTTTTCGTTTCCAGTGCCACAAACACAAATAAACAAGTGGACGTTCAGCATACGACCACCACACTTTCAGAGGGACGCAGTAGAAAATGCCCCTGTGGCCACTCGGTTGTAGTTTTGTGATAAAGCAGCTTCTGGAGGGTTGAGTTCAGGTTGAAATCATTTCATTGCTGTGGATTTCTTTGTAGCAATATGTACCGTGATGTGTATGATGACACATGTATCGCAAAACTGGAATGCATGTTTAAAATAAACCATGAAATGCCTGGGAAACTCACTCTCTCAGACTTGATGTTTTCCAGTATTATGAATGCTTGGTCCTGTGTCTCCTAAGCCCTTAAGACTGTCCATATTAGTGCCAAACCCATTTTTCAAATTTATTTTGTGTTGCTACTTTTCACATTTCCCCCCTTATAACCAGTGCTATCTACAGCCCTAAAGGGCCTGAAACTGTGTGTGTGTGTGTGTGTGTGTGTGTGTGTGTGTGTGTGTGTGTGTGTGTGTGTGTTTATACAGAGATATCCCAGGAGGCCAGAAGAGGGCGCCAGATGCTGTGATGCTAGAGCTAGGGATGATGGTCAATTGGTCAACCTGATACGGTTGCTGGGAACCAAACTCAGCCATCTAGGAAGTGATTCCAGCTGCTGAACATCTCTCCATTCCTTTATCGTAGTTTTAATTTCTATATCTCTAATGACTAATAATGTTAAGACTCTTCTCATGTGGCTAAAACCCATTTGGATAGCTTTTTTGGAAAGGGCATGCTGAGGTTTGGATGAGAAATGTCCCCTATAGGCTCCCATATTTGAAGATTTGGTCTCCAGTTAGTGACACTGTTTGGGGAGGTTATGGAACCTTTGGGACGTGGAGCCTTGCTGGCAGAAGTACACCAGTTGGGATGGGCTGTGAGTGTTTATAGTCTTACTTCCACTTCCTCTTTGCTTTCTGCTCCCTGCTTGTGTTTGAACATGTTAGCCCTCAGCTTCCATGACTGTGGCTTGGGGCCATGCTTTCCTGCCGTGATGGACTCCTATCCTGATGGAAGCATAAACCTAAATAAACTCTTCTGAAACCTGCTTTTGTCACGGTGTTTTATTATGCAGCAGCAAAATAAATAACACAGGAGGCTAATTAAAACATTTATTGGGTTATTTATTTCCTTAATGTTGTGGGTTTATTTGTTTATTTAGGTTTTTCAAGACAGGGTTTCTCTGTGTTGCTCCGGCTCTCCTGGAACTCTCTCTGTAGAACAGGCTGGCCTTGAACTCACGGAGATCTGCCTCCTCTGACTCCTAAATGCTGGGATTAAAGGTGTGCACCACCACCTACCTGGCGTAATATCGAGTTTTGAGAGTACTTTAAATATTATAGATATAATTGTTTTTCTCAGTCTGTGATTTATCTTTCTATTATTTTAATGTGTTTTTAATCCTAAACATTCTTTCTCTTTTTAATTGACAATAAAATGGTACAAATGTCTTGTGTACCACTGGTTGTTTTTACCTGTATAAAATGGCTAAATTAAGCTGACAAGTGCATACACAATTTCTATTTATTTATTGTGCTGGAAACACTTTAATTTTACTCTCTTAGCAATTATCAAGGTTTTAATTCTAGCCAGGCAGTGGTGGCATATCACTAATCCCAGCACTCGGGAGGCAGAGGTAATTGGATCTCTGTGAGTTTGAGGCCTGCCTGGTCTACAGAGTTCCAGGACAGCCAAGGCTACACAGAGAAACTCTGTCTTGGGTGGGGGGGGATCTTAATTCTGTCTTATGAAGAGGAAAATTTGTTAATTCGAATAATGATCACTTTATCAATCTATCTATCTATCTATCTATCTATCTATCTATCTATCTATTTTATATTATGTTGTTTGGCCCTATATATGAGGATTTGGCTAAATAGAATCAAGGGTATTCTCTCTCTCTCTCTCTCTCTCTCTCTCTCTCTCTCTCTCTCTCTCTCTCTCTCTGTAGATCAGGGCCTTAAACCCATAGGAATCCACTTGCTTTTGTCTCCCAAATGCTGGGATTAAAGGAGTGCACCATCATGTCCAGATGATTTTCTCATTTCTGAAGAAGTTTTATGAGGGTCTGGAGAGATAGTTCAGCAGTTAAGAGCGTCAACTGTTTTTTGCAAAGGATCCAAATTCAATTTCCAACATGCACTTGGTGGCTTACACCCCTTGGTAACTCCAGTTCCAGGGAATATGATGCCCTCTTCAGTCCTCTGCAGGCACCAGGCATGCATGTGGTACACATGCACACATGTAGGCAAAACACTCAAACATAAAAAATAAAAATAAAAAGTAGTTTTATGGTTTATATTTTATATTTAGGCCTAATGTCTGTTTTATTTGAGTATGGTCTAAAGTAAGAAGTGGTTCATTTCTTTGCATATTACAATGTTTATGTGCCAACTGTATGGTATAACACAGAATAGTTTCTCTGTCCTTAGATGTCTGCCTTCTTACCAACTCCAGGAGCCGCTCTTCTTCTTCTTCTTCTTCTTCTTCTTCTTCTTCTTCTTCTTCTTCTTCTTCTTCTTCTTCTTCTTTTCTTCTTCTTCTTCTTCTTCCTTCTTCTTCTTCTTCTTCTTCTTCTTCTTCTTCTTCTTCTTCTTCTTCTTCTTCTTTTTCTTCTTCTTTTTCTTCTTCTTCTTCTTCTTCTTCTTCTTTTTCTTCTTCTCCTCCTCCTTCTCCTTCTCCTTCTTCTTCTACTACTGTTTCCACAGTTATGCCCCTTGCAAGTGTCATATAGTTAGCCCCGTTAACTTGTTACTTACATTTTATAGGTATAAGCATTTTCAGAATGGCTTCTTCTCTTCTTTTATGTGTACGGATGTTCTGCTAGCATGCATGTATTTGCAGCACTTGGGAGCAGTGCCTGTGGAGGTCAGAAAAGGACTTCAGAGCCTCTGGAATAGGAATTACAGGATGGTTATGAGCCAGCGTGTGGGCGCTGGGAACCAAACCCAGTCCGGGGCAAGAACAGCAAGCACTCTTAACTGCTGAGCCATTTCTCCAGTCCCTGCTTGCCTTCACTAACTTCCTAATACTAACTGAGGATCCTTCATGTGTTGCTACAGCTTGATAGTGCGTTTCTTACAGTGCTGGTTAATATCGTATTAGTGGACGTAGCACAGTTTATCCATTGTTATGATTTGACCTTAGATGTCACCTCAGAGCTTGTGTGTGGAAGGCTTGGTCTCCAAAGTGGCCATGTCCCGAAGTTAGTGTCTTTAGGAAATGGTTTGATCCCAAGGGCTCTGATTTCATGGGCATTTATGTATAGATACACAGCTTAATTAGAACCTGAGGGTAATGACTTTCTCATAAAAGCAGCTCTTCTCTTGCTTCCTAACTGCCACGACATGAGCAGTTTTGCTCCAATATGGGTTTCCACAATTATGCCCCTCTTTGTCACAGGTCTCAAAGCAAGTGTCCCCAGACTGAGCCCTCTGAAACTGTGAGACAGACATTTTTTTTTCCTCCTATAAGTTGCTTTCTCTCAAGTATTTTGTCACAGCAGTGTAAGGCTGACTGATACATTCCTTCACCTACCAAAGGGCATTGTAGTTATTTGTGGAATTCTCCTCTGAGTAATTGTGTCAATTAATCAAGTAATTGGGCTGATGATGGTGATGATGATGATGATGATTGATGGGTGAAAGGGTACCCTGCTCTGAAGGTCAAGTTCAAGTTTTGTTAATTCTACATGAAGTTGCTATAAACAGTGGTGAGCAGTTTCTTGTAGGGATGCAAGTTTAAATTCATATGGGTAAATACCAAGAAATATGAGTACTAGGTCATGTTATAAGAACATACTTAGTTCTGTGGCATGTAGTTTTTACATTTAGAAATTTTATTTATTTGGGGTTGCTTTTTATGAAATACATGGGGTAATTAAATGCACCCCTACCCCCGTGCCTAGATATTTATGGTGATAGCACCATTTGTCACATCTGTCTTTTCTTAGTACTTAGAAAGCATCATCCACAGACTAAATAATACAAGCTAACTGTGTGAGCCTGGACAAGTTAATAACCCTCCCTGTGCTCTAGATCTCCCACTTAACGAAGTGGGGGTGGGCAGGCCGTACACGGCCGTAGCACGGCTGGGAAGGTGTTCTAGTTTCACTTCTGTGAGTGTGATAACACACTCTGCCAAAAGCACCTCAGGCAAGAGAGGGTTATTTTAGCTCACAGTTCCAGGTGACAGTCCATCACAGCAGGAAAGTCACGGTGGCAGGGGTGTGCGTCACATCCACAGGGAGGGACAGAGAGAAACAAGTGCCTTCACGCTGCTAGCTTGTGCTCAGCCCGAGGCCTTGACTCCCATAGGTGCCGGACTTCCTGCCTACAGCGCCCGGCTCTTACCACACTAACTAAATTAAGACAGCTCCCTACAGACATGCGCACAGGCCAACAATGCTGTCAGTCCCACATTGAGACTCCCTGGTGAATCTAGGCTGTGTAGAGTTGACAGAAGGTGAGAGCGAGAGCTGTGAGAACAGTAAAACAAAACAGTCTGTGACCCGGTTCAGTGAGACTCTGTTTTGTTTTGTTTCCAATTGAACGCAGGCTCTCATGGGTGCTAGTGTTGGGGTGTTTGAATCCCCTGGAAGAAACCGGAGACTTAGACTCAATTCAAGTTTAGAGGAAATGAATTTATTCTTACTGCTAGCAGAAGGACAGCAGCCTTAGAGCTGATACAGCCTGGCATGCGGAAGTGGGGTTACCGTGAGAGGTTTTAAGGTGGACATCAGAAAGGTCTGTGTGCCAGTTGTCCACGGAATCAACAGCAGGGCAGGAACATTGTTTTACTTCCCTCAGCAGTCTCTTGCTTGCCTGTTACATAGTAACAAAAAGACCATTGTCATCCCGTTCCCATAGCAATAAGCAGGTGTTACAGAAGCAAAGGCAGCTGTTGGTTCCCCACGGTCCACTGTCCTCTCCTTATCTCACCTGCAGGCCACTAGCATCTCCCAGGTATCCAAATGGTCAATGTCCCCTAAGGATGCCTGGCTCCATAGTATGTCCCTGTAGTCATCATCACAGGGGACCTGCATGAACTACTACTCAGGTCTGAGCACTCTGATGACTGGGGTAGAGAAGGTCAGTTCTGGGTGGGTAAAAGCAGTGCCATCAGGTTAGGGCTGGCTGTCACGTCCTCATACTAGGTAAGTGTTCTACCACTGAGCTGTGCCCCCAGCCTCCTGAAGCCACAAAAACATCCTTTCATCCTAAAAACCATCAGGATCTACCAAAAATTTTCAAACCATAGATCCCACAGGAAATGTAAACCACAGTGACCCCAGGTTCCAGAAGATTTGGGTTTCAGTAGACACAACAAGAACCTAGTGAAGGGAACACAAAGGGACCTGCATGCCACTCCTCAGAGGGTAAGCTGTCTGAGAGCAGAAAGACTGTGTTCAATCCTTCTTTTTAGTTTATGTTCATTCTTGTGTGGGTATGTACAATATGTGTGTGGCACATACATGGGTGCCATGGTGCACGTGTGGAGGCCGAAGGACAACTTTTTAATATGGGCTGTTTCCTTCCACCTTTATACGGAGTTCAGGGATCAAACCTAGGTTTCTAGGCTCTTCTGGTAAACCTGGCCCTCGCCTTAATAAGCACAGAGCCTAAGCCGTTAAGTCTCATTTAATTAAGCCAATTGCACTGCGCTGCTAATGAAAAGGGGATCTCTCTTCTAGTCTATGCTTACTTCAAAATATCCCTTACTCTTGTAAGGAATCTATGTTACAGCTGTGTTCCTCCAGGTATAATTAGTGAAAGTTACCCCCATCCCAGCAAATTTCACTCTTAACAGTTGTAGTGCTGTCATCCTAGCTACTTGGGTGGCTGAGGCAGGAGGATCACAAGTTCAAGGCATGCCAGGGCCAGAGAATGAGTTCAAGGTCAATCTGGACAACTTAGTGAGAACTTGCCTAAAAACACATACATACAATAAATAAACAGCTGAGGTAGTTCGATGGTAAAGTACTCACATCCAGCATGTGAGAGGCTCTAAATTTAATCCCAGGAAAACACGCACACATGCACATGCATGCTGCAGCTTTCCTCACCTTTCTACAATTCTGCAACTTTGCCAGACAGTCTGGAAACCCATTGGGGCACACTGGGGTTGCTACGGGATGCAGGGTGCTGGCTTGTCTTCAGCTAGCTGTCCAGCTGTAGAGTCATCATAGGCAGAAGGCTGGTCCTGATGCAGGCAGAGAGTCATCATAGGCAGAAGGCTGGTCCTGATGCAGGCAGAGAATGTGAAGATGGTACGCACCAAGGATAAATGGGTTACTTTTGTTGCTGTGATAAAACACAAACACTGACCAAAAGCAACTTTTGGGAGGAGAGGGTTTATTGGGCTTATATGTTCCAGTTCACAGCCCAACTTTGAGGGAATTAGGGCAGGAACTGAAGCAGAGACCATGAGAGGGAACCACTGCATATTGGCTTGCTCAGTTTACTTTCTAATACAACCTAAGACCACCTGCCCAGGGGTGGCACCACCACAATGGGCTGGGCCTTTCCACACCAATCATCAGTCAAGAAAATACCCTGCAGACTTGTCTACAGAACAATCTGATGAAGACATTTTCTCAGTTGAGGCTTCTACACCCAAATGACTCTAGCTTTTGTCAGTTGACAAAAGAACAAGTCAGCATATATGAATTTGTGCTCCAAACCTATTGAGAGAGGCTGGAAATAGCAGTGCCTAATTCCCTGAATCATGGCTCCTACTTATTGACCATTAATTAATTTTTAGGATGACAATTAACATCTTCAGATCAACCGTACAATAGTTTTCCCAGCTTTAAATTTCTAGTATTCCCCTGAGACTTTCCTCAGTCCTCCAGACCACAAACACTTAGTGTTATATCTTAAGTGTGGATACACAGCAGTTCAAGGAACAGGAGTCTGTGGGGAATGCCCTCCTCTAGGCTCCTCTGCCTTTGGTTTGGGGTGGGGTGCTTCCAATAAAGCCTGGAGGGTCGGAGGTGTAGAAGCTGTGGTTAGCAACTAGACCCCAGTAGATGACAGGTAGATATCACCAAGCACTTCGCTGGACAGTCAATATGAAATTCTTCTTTGTGCAACTGGGATGGTGATGGTGATGGTGATGATGGTCACTGTAAGGGTGCTCTGCTTGGAAGATCTGATATGCAAAACTTAGTTTAATAAAAGTTAAGTGAATGAAAAAAAGAAATAAGGAGAGGAACATGACTCCTAGGTATGGTGGAGGAGAAAGTTAGGTGTGTGGGAGAGCATAGCCAGAGGCAGAGACATCTGGGAGAGCCCGAGTGGTCATGACCAGACTGAGCTCCATGTGGGGAGAGAAGGAGGGGATTGGAGGGGTACCAGGTGCAGCAACCAGGAGGCCCAAGTAGAGTAAACGGAAAAGCCAGGTAACCAAAATGGCTGACTATATAAGGAAGGGCAGCCCAGCCCCTGGGCTGGAGTTTAGGGGAGGGGAAGGGTATGCTGTCAGCAGGGCCTTGTGACTGAGGAATGCGGGGAGAACCTGGCGCCCAATGTCTGCTTTGATATGTTAAACAGGTGCTTCAGCCATTTGTCCCAGGTTTGAAACCTAACATTAAGCACCTTCAGGCGTTTAAATCCTTGCCCACAGAGTAGCAGTTTCTCTCAGGGAAGCCCCATCTTTTGTTATCTGACCGCGTGACTGGTCGCCTGGGCAAACCTGGATCCAGAGTGGAGCGTGTATTCCTATTAACTCGTAAGTTAAACATCAAGAAGGAGAAACTCCTAGCTGAAGCCTTTAGTTTACAATAGCATGTAAAGATATGAACAAATAAAAGCCTTTAAGCATTTAAAAAAAAAAGAGCATTCAATAAAATCTGCAAGTTTAATAAAACATGAATTCAATTAACTTTGAGGACTTTAAGTGTGTGGAGTAGATTGCAAGCTGGCAGTTTCTTCTCCGCGACGTACCTAGAGCGGATCGGGCAGAAGGAGAGAAATGGGGCGCAGTTTTAACACAGAGGGGGACCCTGCTGCAGACCAGCAGGCAGCCAGCAAGACCGGGGGCGGAAGTTCCGAGTCCGCCCCGCCCCGCCCGGCGTGCGTCAGTTCCGGGACTAGGGCCGGCCGGTGTGCCCGCTAGGGCTACAAATCTATGCGATCAGGTTCCTAGCCGGCTGCTTTTTGGCGCCGGGTCCTCAGCATGGCTGCCTCCAGGGTTGAGGGCTGGGGAGCTGCCACACCCTCGTTTTGCTGACCGTCCCTGGAGTCTGTGTTCTTCTTGTCTTTCCTGGGCCACCCTAGCAGACATGTTCGCTAAGGCCTTTCGGGTCAAGTCCAACACGGCCATCAAGGGATCGGACAGGTGAGGGAGAGGATGCTTTTGCTTCCCCTAGAGAGGCCCCTAGACAGCTAGGGGTGCTCATGGAGAGGAGACCCCCAGGGAGCCAAGCAGGGACGTTGGAAACATTGTGAGGATGAGGTGTGGGGGTGTCTTTTGTCTTCCAGATGGTCTTTTGGCCAAGAAATAAAGTTTAGTCCGTGTGTACTGGGCTCAGACTAGGTGTTGTGGAAGATGTAAAATGAGGAACTACAGGCGCCCCCGTCCTCCACGGAGTTTAGAGTCCATGGGAAAACCCAGATGGAGTACCGAAAACTAAAAGTTTTGGGGGATGGGGGGTGGCTTTTTAACTGGTACTCGTGGCCGGAGATCCCTGGAGTGAGGTGGCAGAGTTTAAGTAAGCTGTGGTAAGAAGAGATGTTATCTATCTTTCCAGACAGATTCCGCCTCAGGAATTTTGGAACCAGCTTTCTTTAGGCGTCATTTTTGGCGCCTTAGTGGCCTTTTGATCTTAAGTTGACAGATTTGCTGACTAGTCTGAGGAAGGAGTGAGGAAAGCCTGTGAGGTCGGAATGGCTGGGTTTTCTATGTGAGACTAACTTTGATTGTTCACCGAGCATCGATGTGGAATGATAAGCCTAGAAAGTTGTGAAAAATAGACGAGATAATGAGTAAGAAAGATAATAGGGGTTTTGGAAAGCTGAGAACAGGGCGTCTTAAACCAGACAGTCTTTCTTCAGCCTTTATGATTTTTATAGTCATTCTGAATTTCAGTACTTATTAATGTCAGTCAAGAAGATAGTATTCATGGTGCCGGTGTGCTTTCTGCAGAAGAAAACTTCGGGCTGATGTGACAGCAGCTTTTCCCACCCTTGGAACAGATCGGGTCTCTGAGTTGATCCCTGGAAAGGAAGAGCTAAACGTCGTGAAGTTGTATGCTCACAAAGGGGATGCAGTGACCGTGTACATGATTGGTGGTAACCCCATCCTGTTTGAACTGGAGAAAAATTTGTACCCAACAGGTACGGAACAAGATAGAGATGCCCAGACTGGGGTCCTTGTGTAACATTTGCTACTCTGTTTATTCGGTTTGGTATTTGTTTTTGTTTCCCACTATTTACTTACCTTCTCAGATAAAATAAACACAGAATTTCCCAGCGCCATTCCTAAAGATCTTTTCAGACCTAGTGTTCCTAGAACTGAGCCTTTCAAGACCAGAAATTGCCATAAAAGGGATTTAAAAAACCAAACAAAACCTTAGAAAAATGACAATTGCAAAGTTCTGTGATAAGGGAGCGTGGAGAATTGGGAGAGAGCTGAGGTGTTGCACAAGGTGGAATTTCAGGGCATGCAAAAAAAAATATCCTGTGAACAGCCTGTAAAAGGCAGTAGAGAAAACCTAGGCTGGGGAGTGGGCTGGTTAAAGAAGCCACCCTAGCTGTGTATTTACACACTCTCGTGGGTTGCTTCACAGTGGGTTTTCCTAGGCTCTGATTCGTCATCTAAGATTCTCTGCTGGTTTGTTTGTTTTTTTTTTTAATCTCTGTCACAGACCTCTTTCCACAGCAGCTGACACTTACTTTGTCACTTGGGCTTTTCCTTCAAGGTTGTCTGGCTGCAGCAGTACAATGCCGAATCCTTAGGCCTCTCCCATCTCTCTCTCTCTCTCTCTCCAGTTTGCTGATGGACCTGAAGACAAATACAGCCTTTTTTTTTTTTTTTCCAATCTAGGAGTTTTATGCTAATCACTGAAAATAGGATCTCAAAATATATAAATATGAGAAAGTTTCAGAATTTCTTACAGACTGGCTCTGTTTTGGGATTAATAGCTTCTGAAGTCATACCTGGAAGTCTCTTTGATTTGTGCCCCGAATTTTAGTTCACTGTGGCCATTTTCTGCTGGCAGTCCTGCAGCAGCAACAGGTGCCTCCAAGTCTCAGTAGTAACCAGTTTCCTGGTGCCAGTAGGTCTCTGCTTTCGTCCTGAAGGCAGTCTCCCTGGGAAACCTCTTTTAACCTCTATAACCTTGAAGTGGAGTGTGTTTGTTTCTCTTTCTGAATTCTAATTAAAGTGAGCTCGGTGGTATAGGCATTCCTGGATCTGCAGTGGGCAGTGTTTGTTAAGTGTTTCCTCCGTCTCTTTTGGTACAGTGTACACACTGTGGTCCTATCCTGATCTCCTACCAGCCTTCACAACATGGCCTCTGGTCCTGGAAAAACTGGTCGGGGGAGCAGGTAAGAGAATTTTTCTATGTTCCAGCCATGCCTTGAAATCTCTTCAGTCATTATCAGCCACCTTAATAAGGCTGCTCATTTTTTGTGTTTATATGTTGAAAACTGTATCCACCCGTGTGTGTGTGTGTGTGTGTGTGTGTGTGTGTGTGTGTGTGTGTGTGTTCCTTGTCCACTTAGCTGATTCTGTGGTTCTGGACATCTGATTGTTGTAAGCCGTTTAGAAGTAGAGTGAAAGCAGTTTGGACTGCCACACGCTGTACTTAAATCAGTAGGGGACTTTAGCAGATAGCACCTAGCGCTCCTCGTTGTGAGTCCTTTGTGAAGTGGATGGACGTATGATAAAGTAAAGCATGAAAACGAAGTGGGAACATTAAGTAAGCTGTTATGTTTTTATTTGCTACAGATTTGATGCTGCCAGGGGTAGTGGTGCCCCCTACTGGTCTGCCTCAGGTACAGCAAGGTGACCTCTGTGCCATTGCCTTGGTGGGGAACAGGTAAGGTACAGTGTCAGAGAGCTGGCCTTGTGTGTGTGTGGGGGGGGGGGGGGGGGGGGGGGGGGGCACAGAGGAACAGAGGTGCAAGGGAGGTGGAGGAAGACGACAGCTCCCGAAACACACGGCTGAGGTCTGAAAGAAGAAATAAGTTCTTCCGGAAGAAGCAGACAGTAAAGTTAGTGAATGGCAGTGGAGAGCCTGTGAGTCTGGGTGTAAGAGGTTTGCTGTGCTGATTTTTTTTTTTTCCTGAGACCATGTAACAGTCCTGCCTGTCCTGGAACTCACTCTGTAGACCAGGCTGGCCTGGAACTCACAGAGATCCTCCTGCCTCTGCCTCCCGAGTGCTGGGATTAAAGGCTGTGCGCCACCACTACCTGGTGGGTGCTGTGCTGAATTTTAAAAAATTACTTTATAGGTAACTTCAGATTGATAGAAGAATATAAGAGATGGTGTAGAGTTCTGACGCACACCATGATTTCCAGCATCCTCAGTGGCCACATCTCTTACTACCCATTGCAGCTGTCATAGATAAGGAGTGCTGTCCTATACTGGAACAATGCTGAGAACATCTTCAAGCCTTTCTTTGTATCTCTGCAGGATTTTTTTTTCCCTGAGTACCTTTTTCCATTCAATGGTCCAGTCTAGGACACCGCATTGCACTCAGCTATCCCTTGGATCTGTGGCAGTCTCTGTCTTTCATCATTTCTATAGTCCATCAACTGCATTGTTCTCTATGTTTTTAATGACTTGATGGGATGTGGTCTACATATGTAGTCTGCCCATCTTGCATCCACAGTCAGATGGCGTTTAGTATGTTTACAGAGCTACTGAGCCATCGCCATGTGGCTACTGTCTGTTTCCAGGGCCTCATACATGCTAGGAAAGTACTTTACCATTGAACTGTTTCCCCAGCTCCTACTGCTACTTTTAAAAAGAAACCAAGACTCGTTGTATGAACAGTTCAGGGAGGAGACTCTGCCTGACCCTCATCCCTGGCTTCCTTCCTAGAGCTCCTGTAGCAATTGGAGTGGCTGCCATGTCCACAACTCAGATGCTGGCTTCAGGCCTGAAGGGAAAGGGCTTCTCTGTGCTCCACACTTACCAGGATCACTTGTGGTGGGTGCATTGTTTCTTCTATTTACAGGGAAAGGGGGAGGGGGGGGGCAGGGATGGAGAGAACGTGAGCCTGAGATTCAGAAGTGCAAGTATTGGTCTAGGCCCATCCTCATGCAACTTGTGGACCCAGACTTCCATCCACTTGCCAAATACATTTTTCTTGTCCATACAAGAAATAGAGACAGCTTTGGTTATTTTCTAGGCCTGGAGTTGTCCCAGACAATTGCCCTAGACTTAGGAATTGTTTGCCTTGCCCTTCACTGTGGTGATGTACATATAGTACTAATTAGTCTGACTTTGTCCATTATGTGCATTGTAGACATCATTTGGTCCTGAGACAAGTGCTTCTGACTCCAGATCAACCGTCAGACAGCAGGATGATAATTGACTTGATGCTATTCGAGTATCATGTCTCAGAACCCTCATTATGGGACACACACTCTGGCTATAACCATCGCATTTCAGATCCACATGCCTGCCCCTTGTCTGGCTAATGTCACTCTCCCCAAACAGTGAACAGTGTTTTTCTCAAAAGCAGCAGAACTAGGGTTTCTGTGGGGGATGGGCTAGGGGTAGGGACGGTTGAGATGGGGTCTCATTATGTAGTTCAGGCTGACCTAGAACTTGAGATCCCCTGCTCTGAGCTTCCTGAATGCTGGGATTGTAGGCATATGCCACCAAGCCTGGTTCTGTAGCCCAGTGTTGTGGCCTTTTGGTGTAGATTCATTCTTTGTATTTTCTCTTTTATGCTTTTCCTTTAGTGTCTGTCTCAGGCTGACTATTAAAAATATAAGCAATCATTTCCTTGAGATAGGGAGGAAATGAGCATCAGTCACATTTTACAGATGACCAAGCTGAGGCATGGGACTTCTCTGGTCCCAGAGTAGTTGCTTAGAGTTGAGATGAGTGTACATCACTTGGGTGTCCTGGGTACTCCTGCCTGCTGGCTCTGCTGGCTTTGAACACCTAACTGACTCTCCCCTGACCTGGGTGAGTGAGTATCGTCGCTACTGCTTGGTGTTTCTAACATCAGATTTTTCCAGGAAATCTGGAGACAAGTCCTCTCCACCTGCCATTGCCCCACTGGCAATGAATCCCACAGATAGCAATGAAGAGAAGGTGGACCCTGGTCTGCATGGAAACCTGAGCAGCCTGACCCTGGAGGGAGAGGAGGAGAATAGGAAGGTTCATCACCCAGAAGCCTCTGAAGACACCAGCTCCGGAGCCCTGAGCCAGGATTCCCAGGATAGCAAGCCCCTTCAAGGTGTGTTTTTGGGAGTGGAAAGCCCACACCTGTCCTTCAGATTAGAATGCGTTGATGCTCTGGGAGAGGAGCACAGGACCCTTGTGTGGGGTTGTGCAATCGTTTTGTACTCCTTCTTACATAAATCATGCCCCTCGGTGCCTGTCTGTCACATAGTTTCCAGCTGTGAGTCTCCAGCTGTGAATGGATGTTCTTGGCTGGGTGGCACTGTAGATTTGGTCCTTCCTGTGGAGCTCACCCTTACAAGATCAGTGTTCAAGAGTCTAGAATGGGCTGGTGAGATGACTCAGCAGGCCAGGGGGCCAGTGAGATGACTCAACAGGCCAGGGGGCCAGTGAGATGACTCAACAGGCCAGGGGGCCAGTGAGATGACTCAACAGGCCAGGGGGCCAGTGAGATGACTCAACAGGCCAGGGGGCCAGTGAGATGACTCAACAGGCCAGGGGGCCAGTGAGATGACTCAGCAGGAAACAGGGCCAGTGAGATGACTCAGCAGGAAACAGGGGCCAGTGAGATGACTCAGCAGGAAACAGGGGGCCAGTGAGATGACTCAGCAGGAAACAGGAGAGAGATCAGCAGAAAAAAAAACAGAGAAAGCAGTGAGATGACTCAGCAGGAAACAGGGGCCAGTGAGAAGACTCAGCAGCAAGAAAACTCAGCAGGAAACAGGGGGCAGTGAGATGACTCAGCAGGAAACAGGGCCAGTGAGATGACTCAGCAGGAAACAGGGGCCAGTGAGCTGACTCAGCAGGTAAAGCACTTGCCGTGCAAACCTGACCACCTGAGTTCAATCCCTGGAACAGCCCATGGTAAAGGAGAGAACTGACTCCTGAAACCTGTCCTTGGATTTCCATACATGCTGTAGTATGTGAGCGCACAAACACACACACACACACACACACACACACACACACACACACTTTTTTTTTTCATTTTTATTTATTTAACAAACACACACTTTTTAAAAAGTCTGCAGCTTGGGAGCATTGGTGCCTAGTGATGGGCTCCATTTGAGCCAAGGTGACGAGAGAGGGACAGGGTTTGCAGTGCCCAGGCAACGTGGGAGCCTCAGGAAGGGTGTGGTTTTCTTTTCCTTGCAGAGCAAATGGATGAGCTGTTACATCAATGCTTCCTGCATGCCTTGAAGAGTCGAGTCAAAAAAGCTGACCTCCCTTTGCTCACCAGCACTCTCCTTGGCAGTCACATGTTCTCTTGCTGGTATGGAAGGCACTGCTGTGTGTGTGGGGGGGGAAGGGGGGCTGCAGATAAGACCCCACTGTTGCTTTGGTGATAAAGCAAGGCAGGAGTGCTGGGGGCTGGTGGAGTGACATGCTGTGCGAAGGGCAGAGCGGAAAGTGATCTGGCAGGCAAATCAGGTTCTTGGCTTTAAAACCTTCAGTTTTATCCAGGGAAGGGATACTGAGGTTGAATGTCCCAAGAGTCTCTGGCTGCTATTTCTGCCGAGGTGCTTCTGGGCTGTCTGTCACGAGTCAGGTACCGTGGCATGCACTGCGAGAGTCCTCGGACAACCTTAATCAAGGAGTGTCCTGTACTGCTCCGCCCTTCCCACTTAGGATAGTGGTGCGTGGAGGAGACTGGAGACGAAGCCCACCCCACTGAGAATATAGCCATTAGGAAAGGGAGTACTGACTTTGAAGACGGAGCCATCAAGGTTCAGCCGACACCTCGTTAGCATATTTAACCAAGGCAAATTGCAAGTAGTCACAGGGTTTTTCTGAGCCCAGATGTCTGATACTTCCAGGATTGCTGTAAAATTGCACAGCCTGGCATATACCAAGTACCTGTTACTACTGTAAGAGGCAGGGTCCTTTCTGCATGCTCCATCACCTGGTACTGTGCTCACACCACTTAAGAGGCTGAGGTAAGAAGATAGCAGTGAATCCAAGGCTAGCATGGGCTGGTGAGTGAGTTCCAGATCAGCCTGGGTTACAGTGAGACTCTTGGGGGTGGGGGAAGAGCAGAACCACCCCATACACATACACACACACACACACACACACACACACACACACACACACAGCCTGCTTTCTCTCAGAGAGGGTGGTGTGCTCCTGAGACTCTTGCTGTGTTTTGAAAGTGGTAATTAATCCAACTCTTTCTGTCTACACATGCCTTAAGGCACCCAGGGCAGCTGTGGCATTGGGGTCTTGGTAACTTGTCATGGCGATGCTGAGTTGCAGGTGACTGGAAACAGTGTTCCAGGATTTTTTCTAGACAGGCACTAGATTGGAGTAGGTTCTAGAACAGTCCCCCTGACAGTCACACTGCTCTTGAATGTCAGGTTTTGAGAGAAGATACAAGTTCCTGACGAGAGGGAGGAGTCACAGTTTTCATTAGGAACCTCTATCTCCAATTCCCCTAAAACTGCTTTAGGGCAGGCACCAGTCAACTGCAAAGAACCACATAGTCAATAGTTGAGTTTTTCCAGGCCGTATGCACTCTGTTTCAGGTCCTCTGCCATTGTGCACTCACGTGGCCAAAGACAACAGATAGTGATGGGCGCGGCTGGGTTAGTCAGGCTCCAGAGTGCAGTTTGCTGAACTCTGGTTTGGACCTGCCTTCCTCGGTGTGAGCTGGCTCTTGGTAAGGCTCACTTTGAAGTGGAACTTCTGAGGCCATAGGAGATTCTCTGGTTTGAGAGGACTCTAAAGCTATGTCCGATTCCAATAGTCACTAATCACATGTGGCCAGTTAAGTTTAAATTAAAGTTTAAAATTCAGGTCCCCAACCTCACAGTCTCAGTTGGTACATTTCAAATGTTTCATAGCACATGGATGACTCGTGGTTACCATATCAGACACCACGGACAGAAATCCCATTACCACAACAGTGTTGTTACTGGATAGTTCTGACTCAGAGTATCCCGTACTCTGTATCTTCTCTGGTACCACACCTGGGCAGAGAGCTCCAGAATGGTGGCCTCTCTGACTCTGGGGTAGGGAAAGACGGCTGAGGAGGTGGTTAATTTAGTCAGGCAGGTACTAACATTTACTGTTTGGTTTAACTCGCCTTTTTATCTGTCCTAGCCCCGAAGGACAGCAGCTGGATATAAAGAAGTCAAGCTATAAAAAGGTAAGAGCCCGCACCTTCTTTGCATGTCTGTACAGAGTCATGTAGGAATACACGTGCGATAAGATGGAGATGGGAAGCTCAAGCTAGAACTGATAGGCCTTTGGATTCTAGGCACAATGGGGAGTAATGAAAGTCTCCTTGGCCCCTTTCTATCTGATTAGAGTCTAACAGGCTTTATCAGTTCAGCTGATTCTTTTTTAAAGCTATTTTTATTTTTAATTGTGTATATATGCATGAGTGCTGGTGTTAGAGGAGGCCAGATGCCTCTGGAGCTGGAGTTACATGTAGTTGTGAGCCATTGAGCATGGGCGCTGGGAATCAAACTTGGGTCCTCTGCAAGAGCAGTGTGAGCCCTTAGGTACTGAGCCGTCTCTCCAGCCCCCAGTGTGAGCTCCTGACCAGTGAGCCGTCTCTCCAGCCCCCAGAGTGAGGTCCTGACCACGCAGCCATCTCTCCAGCCCCCAGTGTGAGCTCCTGACCACGGAGCCGTCTCTCCAGCCCCCAGTGTGAGCTCCTGACCACGGAGCCGTCTCTCCAGCCCCCAGTGTGAGCCCTTAGGCCCTGAGCCGTCTCTCCAGCCCTCAGTGTGAGCTCCTGACCACTGAGCCGTCTCTAGCCCTCTGGTTGCTCCTTGCTCCCCCGCTTGCCGGAGTGTGTGTGGTCTTTTGGTTCTTAGTCTAACGGCAGCAGACACTGGGTCACCGTGCTCCAGTCCCCACCTCGCACCGCCCTGGCCCTCCTGGGTGTCCAGTGAGGAGTCAGTGAAGTCCCTGTGCTGGCCTCTCTCCCCAGCTCTCTAAGTTTCTGCAGCACATGCAGCAGGAGCAGATTGTCCAGGTCAAGGAGCTGAGCAAAGGGGTGGAGAGCATTGTGGCTGTGGACTGGAGGCACCCGAGGTGAGTGCGGGGCCTGTCACTGCAGCTCGGTTGGTTTGGGGACACTGGGCCACAGATGGGGGGCTGCCAAGGCACTGGTGTAACATGCGCTTTTTCTTTTCTTCTGCTGGGTTTTAGGATCACATCCTTTGTCATCCCCGAGCCTTCCCTGACTTCCCAGACTGTCCAGGAGGGTAGCAGGGAACAGCCCTATCACCCTCCAGATATAAAATCCCTCTACTGTGTCCCAGCCAGCATGACCCAGCTCTTCCAGGAGTCTGGCCACAAGTGAGTTTTGGAGAGCAGCCCTTTTCTGCCTGCACGGTGGTGTCCTCCTGCACTTTCCTCTCCCCCCGAGTGGTGTTTTCCTGTGCCTGGAAACCTGCTCTGCCCATCTTCCTTCTTCTCAATGCAGTATCACAGCTCCCTCCCTGGGATGGCCTTTTGGGTTAGGCAGTTGAGAGAGCAGGCCTCTCTCTCTGCAGTTGGACTTCGTGTAGCCTGGCTTGCCTCCCTCAGGAAGAGAAGAGAAAGGCGAGAGCTAAGGAAAGAGCCCTGCTGAGCAGGGAGTCTGAATGTACAGCTTGGACTAACTTCGGGCTACTTCTCTTCTAGGAAGGGGAGCACCCTCGAGGGCGGTGAGGTCCGCAGGATCGTCATTGACTATGCCAAGAGGAACAGCCTGGTGGACGCAGACAACAGGAAGTAAGTGGGCATCGAGAACGGAGGCCGTCTTCTCAGGTCTTTGTCTCTGCAAACAGACATTAAAGGATGCAGGGAGCGGGCTGGCAAGGTAGTTCAGGGAGTCAGGGAGGCACTTGCTGCCCAGCCTGACTGCCTGAGTTCAACTCTCGGGACCCACATGGTAGAGAGAGGACCAACTCCTACAAACTGCTGCCCCTGTACACTTGCCATTGTTCACTTGCAGAGACACATGGATAAATAAATGTAATAACTTTAAAAACAAAGGATGGGAGGGATTCTGGAATGGAGAATAGACGATCACAGCAGCTTAGAAATAGGTAAATGCAGTCATTGCAAACCATAGGCTGTGGACACGGTCTGTCTAGGGCTCAGGTCGATCACATGCTGTCCGAATGACCATAAGCTGAGTACACGCATCTCACACGTGTCCACCACTGATGTTCAAGTGCATATGGCTGTTGTCAGGAAAACAATGCAACCTTGAAAAAGTATTTACTCAAAGTCATTGTGGCTTTTTGGTGTAATTTTTCTGTTTCTAAATGGGCACAGGTGGCATGCTAACAGATAAGAGTTGCACTAATGTTTTTCTTTCCTAGACATCCTCATGACTAAAAAGAGAGACTTACACACTAATATAGTGCCCCACTTTAAAAAAAAGTTTTTGTTACTTATTTTAAATTACTATTTATTTTGTGGTGTAGGGAACAGAAGCCAGGGCTTCTAGAAAGCTAGGTGTACACTCTACGACCACACCTCCAGCTTTAAGCTGTTACCACTTTAACTATATGGGTCTCTGGGGTATTACTAACAGCTTAGGCCATGTATACATTCTAATGACTGTAGCATTTAGAATTTACATTCTTCCCTCCTTGCTAGCCTGCTGACTGAGATGAAGCCCCATAGCAGAACCAAGCCAGGGGTCCTGGCGACTCCTTCCCACTTCCGTCCACCATTTGCTTCTCCTCCTCTTTGCCCTCCCATCCTTTACTGCCTGGTGTCCTCTGGTCCCACCGTGGGGGGGATCCTGGATGGCACAGGGTACGCAGGTGATGGGTGCTGTCGCTTGGCAACGGCTGAGTCTTACGTTGCCTTAGCGCTCTTTTCCCCTTTAGTCTGGTGAGATTGGATCCTATCTTATGTGACTGCGTCCTAGAGAAGAATGAACAGCACTCGGTCACGAAGCTTCCGTGGGACGATCTCCTGACCAGGTAACACCTTTCCTGCACCACCGCCCTTAGTATCTACCACGGAACTCCAGAGCGGTCGCTGCCGTCAGCCTGGGCCTGTGGCTGCAGCACGGACACTGCAGTTCAGCTCTCCGGTGCCCACATAGAAGCCAGGTGTGGCGGCATCTGTCCGTGACCTCAGTGCTGGGGAACAGACAGGTTGGAGGCCGTGGGCCTGCCAGCTCAGCCAGCCTGATGAGCTTCAGGTACCGTGACAGAGTCTGTCTCAAAAACTAAGCCAGAGGGTGATTGAGGAGCCCCAGATTGACCTCTAGACCCCACATGCAGACATCTATGCCAACAAGTACATGTACAAACTCCCCGCATGTACAAACTGTCGCTATTTTAGTCTGTGACTTTCTTTCCATGCGCATAGGCTTGAATAATTCTGATGTGCAGGGTTTGGTTACAGTTTGAGCCATCATGGCATAGAAGAGCTTGACAGAGAGAAAAACATTAATGAAAAATAAGAACTTCAATAAAAGAACCACTTAAGCTGGGGAGTTGTCTTCAAAGGAAAAATTCTTAACACTTTTTTTCTGTAGAGCCATAGCTGAAATAGTTCATATTGGGATCTAGCAAACTGTAGCTCACACCAACTCTAGCCTGTTACATGTTTATGTGAGTTTTATTGGAACACAGCCTTATCTTTGGGATGCTGTGTACTATGATGCCAGAGTTGAGCTGGCTTTCCTGTTAATTTGTTTTTGAGACAAGCTTCACTGAGTAGCTTGGCCATGGATTTGCGCCTCTGGGTGTTGGGTTTAGGCATGAACTACTGTAGACTTGAGTGTCCTACAAAAGATACATTGTTATTATTACAGGTTACTGGGGAGGTGGCTCAGTGGGTAAAGCCCTTACCTCCCAAGCCTGAGCACCTGAGTCCAAGTCCTCAGAACCCAGGTAACGTCAGGCATACCTCTGTGATCCCTGTCCTATGATGAGATAGGGACAGACACAAGAGTCCCTGGAGACTCATGGGTCAGATAACCTTGTGTATGCAGCTGGGGAAACCAAAGGGACAGAGCTCCAAAGAGGGCAGGAGTTGAGGACTGCCTCCTGAGATTGTCCTTTGACCTCCACACATGCACCATGCCATGCAGGTGCCTGCCCTCATTCACAGGAGCGCACACAAACATATACATGCTTTGCTGGACCATGTGAGAGATGTGAGCAGCACTTGGAGGCAGTAACCTGGGAAGGTTCACTTTTGAGACAGGTAGTAACCTCCACAAGGCAGACTGCAGATTCCCAGGAGGCCAAGCAAGTGGAGAGTTTCCAGGTACCCAAGTCACTGTTGATTCCTTCCCTGGATCAGTGGATGTCAACCTTGGCTACACTTTGGGGAGCTTTGAGACATTGGTCTGTGGTTCAGCTCTCCACGTGATCTCAGTGCTTCTGACCTGCAGCCAGATTGCATATACGTATGCCTCGAACACTTGCACTCGGTGCTCATGGTAGCAGGATGCAGAGAGATGCTGGCTGTTGCCTTGATCCGTTTATAACTGGAACTCTCTTTTAGGTGTTTGCAAAATATGCAGCCTGCCTACCAAGTGACGTTTCCTGGACAGGAGCCCATTCTGAAGAAAGGGAAACTCAGTCCGATTGACATCACCCTTGCCCAGAAGGCTTATAATAAAAAGGTAATTTAAAAACCACTGGGCAGTGGCTGTGACTCAGGGCCAGAGCATTTGCCTCCCTGTGCGAAGGCCCTGGGTTCCATCACTACCACCACCCAAAAAAGATCCAGTGTTTGAGAACGGTGACTTAGTTTCCCTGCTGAGTTCTAGTTTCCTGGTGTGATTGGAGGCATTTGGATTGGATGGCTCATGCTGTGTGTCTGCACTGGCCCTGGGTGCGGGTTATCATCAAACACTTCTCTGGCCTCTGGGGTTTTCTACTGAGAAACTTGCTAGAGCCTGTTTCAGAAGTGAACAGTATTTTAGCTTGAGTTTTTCCCAGGTGCTGCTTTATAGCTGTAGCTAGAGTTTCCCTGCTTGCCCACGTCACAAATCTTGTCACCCCCATCCACAGCCGCTCAGACCAACAATAAACAGAGACTTATATTGCTTACAAATGTATGCGTGCAGGCTTCTTGCTATGTTTTATAGTTAATTAATCATTTCATAAATCTTACCTTCACGTGTGGTGCTTCGATCTTCACATGTGTTTTTCGGCTGCGTTTTTCTCGTCAGCCTTCCTTCCAATTCTCCTCTCTTTCCCCTCTTCCTGCTGCCTTGCCCAGTTTTTATTTTTGACAATCAGAGCAATTTGACATACAGACCATCCCACAGCATAGGCCTTCGTCTCTTCCACAGTCTACCTCTTGGGCCTTGCTCAATGAAAATAACTTGTAAAAATTTGCTGAAGGAACTATATTTAGCTTAGCAACACAAAGTTGTAGGGAACAAATTATAACTGCCTTCAAAATGTATAGAATGCTGTCCCCTGCAAAGGAAGTGTCCTTGTTCTGCATATGTAGAGGAGAAAGACAGGTAGGAACTCTGAGAACATAGGCTTGGCTCCAAACAGAGAACTATGTGAGTGTGTGGTTCTGGGCCCAGGTTTTGGAATTCCAATGTGGCCTTTTCTCATTTCTTGACCTTGAGTACCTGCTGAACTTCCTCGTGCCTCAGTTCCCTTCTCTGAAGAATGGAGGAAATACTTGCCCTGTACTTCAGTGACCAAACGAGGGCTGTGCGTAGGCTCAGCACTCAGCACTCAGCAGTCCCTAAATGAGAACCCGCCATGGTAACCTTAATTAGCAACACTTACCTGCCAGACAGTATACCACACGCCTATGTATATATTAAGCACAAGTCTTTTTTTGTTTGTTTGGTTTGTTTTGTTTTTCGAGACAGGGTTTCTCTGTGTACTTTTGGTTCCTGTCCTGGATCTCACTCTGTAGACCAGGCTGGCCTCCAACTCACAGAGATCCGCCTGGCTCTGCCTCCTGAGTGCTGGGATTAAAGGCATGTGCACCACCACCCAGCAGCACAAAAGTTTATTAATAATAGACTATCCAAAGGTGAAGTTGGTGTTGCATGAAATGATGAGTTCTTTTCCGGAGGTGTGCAAGCAAAGATTTTTGTGACCACTTGTGGGGAGATACAGCCAGGGTCTCAGGGAGGAAACTGGCTTTTTGATGTGACCTCTAAAGCCTCATAGAGTCTAAGATTGTGTCTGCAGTCCTTGCAAGCATAAGGCTTTTTAAAGACATTGTGGAGAGCAGCCCTTCCCAGCCACAGGATGGTGCTCCTTTCTCATCTTGAAGAGCCACCAAAGGACTGTCATTTACATATCTATTTTTAGTTTCGTGTGTTGTGGGTGTTTTGCCTCATGCATGTCTGCGTGCTGTGTTTGGCCTGGTGCCTGTGGAGGCTAGAAGAGAGTGTCAGATCCCCTAAGATCGGAGTTACAGACAGTTGGGAGCTGCCATGTAGGTGCTGGGAACTGAACTGGAAGAGCAGTCAATGTTCTTAATCACAGAGCTATCTCCAGCCCTGGACTGTGATTTTTATAGCTTTTAAAAAAGGATTTATTTATTTATTTTTGTGTGTATGGGTTTTTCATCTGCATGTATATCTGGATATCACAGGTATGGAGTTACCATAGAGGCCAGAAGAGGTGTTAGATTCCCCCAGAATTGGAGTTAGAGGGTTTTGAGCTGTCCTGTGGGTACAGGGAATTGAACTTAAGCTTCTCTGGAAGAGCAGCAAGTGCTGCTAACCATTGAGCCATCTTTCCAGCCCTAATTGTGATTTTAAAAAAATCTTTCCTTTTTGTCCTGAGGTCACATTCTTCTCATTTGTTGCCAATAATGGAAAAGTGCCATGTTTTTGACTAGCTATGTGACTTTAAGGAACTGTTGTCAGGCGCATAATATTTTACTATCATTATCAACAACATCATCATCATTATTGGGACTGGGAGGGGGAGCATGCATGGGCCAGCTAATGTATGGGGGTCACAAATCAACTTAGTGGCATTGGCTCTCTCCATCTACCTTTTGTGGCTCCGGGCACTGAACCCAGGCTGTCAGGTTTGGGCGGCAAGCACCTTTACCCCCTAAGATGTCTCACCAGCTGCTGCTGCTTTCATGTTTAGAACAGTCCTCATCTTGCAGGGCCTGGTGGTACCTGCCTCTGATCCCAGCATTCAGGAAACAGAGGCAGGTGGGTTTCTGTGAGTTAGAGGCTAGCCTGGTCTACATAGAGAGTTTGAAGCCAACCAGAGACATAGTTGAGACCCTGTCTTATAAAAGAAAAAGAAAACAGAGTCCTTAACCTTTGGAGATGCATACTGCAATATTTATGTAGGAAAAGATCTGAAGTGTAGGAGGATTTGCTGTAAAGTATTCCAGGAGCCATAAACCCAGTAAGTAGACAACTGTTGGAATTGGTAATGAGTATGTAGGAGTCCATCACACTCTTGTACTTTTTTGGTATTTTGTTTTGAGATTGGGTCTCATTATGTAGCCTTGGCTGGCCTAGAACTTGGTATACGTAATCCAGGCTGGCCTTCAAACTCTAACTCACAGAGATTCATCCTGCTCAGCCTCCTGAGTGCTGGGATTAAAGGTGTATATCGCCATGCTTGGCACCATACTATTGTCCTTTCATTTATATTCTAAGTTCTCCATGGTTAAAAAACCCTTAAATTACATGTTATAGGTAGAATAGAGTATCTCTTAATACATATAGTGGATGAGATGGACAGAAAGGCCCCAGGGTTGCAGGGATAGAGAACCATCAGGGAACATGGGTGAGGTGGCTGCCAAAAGGCCCCTTAGAGGAGAGAGTGCCATAAACACCCACCTCCAGCTTCCTGTCCCCAGGTGACCGTGGTCCGGAACTTGGAGACCTATGGTCTTGATCCATGCTCAGTGGCCGCCACTCTCCAGCAGCGGTGCCAGGCCAGCACCATCATCTCTCCTGCCCCTGGGGCCAAAGACAGTCTGCAGGTGCAGATCCAAGGAAACCAGATCCACCACCTTGGCCGGCTATTGCTCGGTGAGTATCCCTGCTGACGAGACGCTTGGCATGGCTTGGCAAGGATCTCGCGGCACTCACTAGAGTGAGTGTCACACCTCTGTCTGTAGTCTTCACAGAGTTCCACGTCACAGTGGTGCAAAAATGACACATTCCAGGCAAACTGTACTTCAGAGTTTGAAGTTTGAACTCTCCCAGAACTAGTGTTGGCTAGACAGGCTGTGGAGACGCTAGGTAGTAGCAAGAGCCCCTCCCCGTCGGTCATGTGACCAAGGGGGGGGGGGAACAACCAGAATGCCACACTATGCTGAGCCACTTAGCGAAGGTGTCCTCCACTTCAGCTGGACTATGTGCCTTTTCAACGCACCACATTTCCTTCTCTCTTTTGGATAATTAAAAGAATTATATGTGTATGGGTGTTTTGCCTGCATGTGTGTCTGTGCACTACGTGTGTGCCTGGTGCCCTCAGAAGCCGGAAGAGGGCATCGGAGCCTCTGAAACTGGAGTTGTAGATGTGAGCTGCAGTTGTGAGCGGCCATGTGGATTCTGGGAATTGAAAACCGGATCCTCTGGAAGAGCAGCAAATGCTCTACCTGCCGAGCCATCTCTCCAGCCCCTCGATTTACCATATTTTCAACTCACAATGGGTGTATAAGGGGACATAACCCCATCAAGGAACAACAGTCTGTATTTATATGCACACACACTTTAGTTTATAGCAGTGAGCAAGAGATGAAGCCAGTGTTTGAACCAGATCTTTGGCCCTTCCCAGAACCCCTGCACTCTCCATCGGACACATTCTTAGCTTTCCTCCTGGTTGCCCCTTCTAGCCGTCATGTGGTGAGTGCCCCGGCTGTGCCTGGTGCTCAGCTGGGCTGTGAGAGGACATCTTCTAGGTCACGACTGTGCTACAGGACTGTTGCCTGTTTCGCAGATCAGGAGACCGAGGTCCAGAGAGACTCAGTACCTTGCCTGGAGCTCACCTGACTCCTGAGTACTGTGGATAGGCTCTGAATCTTTTTATTCCGTAGAGCCAAAGTTCTCTTGATTTCCTCTGGGTCTCTGGCCTCTACTTTGTTCTTCGTTTAAGCCCTCCTGTGGGCCTGGCTCCCCTTTCTAAACTAACTGTAAAATGCCATCACTGTCCCTAGAAGGCCTTCTGTCTATCCATGCCTTCAGGAGTGAGCTCCTGAGTTTGAGAAACATGCCCCTCCCAGCCTGTCCTCTTTTTCCTGCAGCCTCTCTCCCCAGCTCCCTGACATCCTAATGGCATCCCAGCCAGTTTCCTGCTGTTCCCACACACATGGGGAGCTTGACATCTACCTGCTTGTACCTGCTTGTTCCCTTGTCTTGTGTGCCCCCCCATATCCCTGGTCTGTCTGTCCTCACAGGTTCACTGGACAGCTCAGGGGCAATGCCCGTTTCCCTTTGAACGTGGTAAAAATCACTAGTATTAGTGCTCCTCAACTGTGTTGACAGTTCTGGTTAGTGCTGGAGCTTGGCTATTTTTTTCTCTAATGTCTGAACCCTCTGCAAAATAGAACTTGAGATAGACCTTGCCTTTCCCATGCCTGTCTCACACTCAGGAGACTGGCATATAGCACATGCTCAGTAAGTAGAGTTATCTCATGGCCTATGACAGTCCACAGCAATTACCTTCCAAAGTTGAGCTCCTTTATGTGGAGAGCCGCGTGTGGTGGATGGGACTAAGAAGAGACAGAAGAAAATAGATGAACAGACACCTGAACAGACACACACCTTCTCTCTTAGAACATCTAGATCAGCGGCTCTCACTGTGGGTTGCGCCCACTTTGGGGAGAACAATCCTTTCACAGGGTGGCCTAAGGTCCTTGGAAAACACAGATTTACAATGCCATTCCTAACAGTAGCAAAATTACACTCAGGAAGGAGCAATGAAAATAATTTTATAGTTGGGGGTCACCACAGCATGAGAAACTGTGTTTTGTTGTTTGTTTTTATTTTGGTTTTTTCAAGACAGGGTTTCTCTGTGTAGTCCCAGAACTTGCTCTGTAGACCATGCTGGCCTCGAACTCAGATCTGCCTGCCTCTGTCTCCCACGTGCTGGAATTAAAGGTGTGCATCGCCGCCGCCACCACCACCCATCTGAGGAACTGTATTAAAGGGTCACAGAATTAGGAAGTTTGAGAACCACTGATCTAGATGGTAGCTAGCAGTGTATAAATGACCAAAATACATCGTCCAACTACTAGCTGTGGTAAATGGTCTATCCTAGGTGTCACCGGACACCGGTGAGCTTGAACAGGACACAGAAGGTGGGTCATGTGTTGGCAATGACTGTAACAGATCCTTGGCAGCAGGGATGAGCACACGGTTTAGTGGACAGGGCAGGGAAGGAGGTTACAGGGCCCAAGGGACGTGGAAAGCAGGGGGCGGGGGAAGTAGGGACTTGAGACCAGGCTTGGCTGAAGATTTTCTTTTTGGATTGTAGAAGAGTATCGGCTCCCTGGAAAATACATCCAAGGCCTAGAAAAGGCCCCCAAACCTGGCAAGAAGTGACAGACCCATTTTATGCAGTGGATCCCATGGGAACTCAGGTTCTGAGCTGGTAATTGATATGAGCGTTTTCAACTTTTGCAAATAAAAACTGTAATTCTTTACTTAAAGCTTTTATTCTAATCAAAATCTGAATGGTCTTATCCTTCACTTAGTGAGAATGTTCACACGGTTACTGTGATTTAGTTCATGCCCTGTATAAGAGGCAGGGCAGCCCTCTGAAGTGCAGCAGGGAGAGCCCTCCTGTTTCTAAAGTCCCTCCACCAGACAGACCCCAGCTTCCTACTTAGTGCTCCTGTGACCTAATTAACCTCCTAGGCCTGCCAGCCCTTGGTGTCTGTAGGGTTAGGCCCATAGAAAACAGCCTGGTTCTTCTCTGCCCTCAGTCCCCGAAACAGAGAGAATGAACTCACAGCAGCAGCAGCAGCAGCATTCAGCCAGTAGGTATGAGAACATTGAAAACAGAACACAGGGTTCTATGTGACAGTGCTTCTTCCCCAGCTAGTTACAGCATGCTGCCACCCATGGCCAAGTCTGTGACGTAACTCCAGGATGGAAGCTTTGAAGTAGTGATGTCTTAGACAAGTGCCTTCGTTAGCCCCAGCTTCTGAAGCTTGGGTTCCAGGAAGGGCTCTTCAGTCAGTCTTCAGAGGACTCAGGAAGAGGAGCTGTGTTCATCTGAGTACCGAGGAGTCACTGGATGTCAGAAGTAGTTAACCTATAGTTTCTGTTCCACCATGGGCTGTGCAGGTCAGTTGTGAATCTAGAGCTTCCCGTGTGAATAGGAATAAGAGCTGTGCAATTGTAAACTCCTTAAGAGTTCCTGGATTTTACCATTAAGAAAGAACTACCTTTTTTCCTTCTCATCCTTTAAAAAACTGAGATAAAAGAGGCTTTCTCATCTACTGTCTACCAGATCACCCGTTTCTTTTAGATGTGGAAAGAAAGGGGTGGGTGTAAAAATGTGTGTGACGACTCCCGCCTCTTGCTGTGAAACCAAGAACAGGCCTTTCACTTGGACAGTCCACTTCTTACCGTCACTAATCCTCTACGTGGACGGAACCTGGAAGTACCTTCTAGAAGCCAACCCTGGCAGGATCCTGTTACAACAAAGCCTTGGTAGAGGCGCGTCCGCTCCTGAGGGGTAGAGCATGTGCAGCACTAACACATGTCTCCTGCATGCATACAGATGGCATGCAGCACTGTGCTGCGTTCTCACAGGCCTCATCTGTCCTGCATGCCCTTGGAAAGTAGTGCTGCAGAAATTGATGACGTCCCTGCTAAAGGCACAAAGCCTGTAAGGGATCTGCCCTTCACTGTGGTTCAGCCGGCACTCTGCCATGGCGGGGTGTTTTTCTCCAGGAATAGTGATACATTGGCACTGAATCATCATCCTTTCTCCTCTGTGAATGGCGTGGAGATGTGGAAGAGGGTGGAGCAGAGTCAGAGCGTGGAATGGATTCTCTCTGTGCTGAGCCAAATAATCTATACCAAGGTCAGACTTTGAACTTGCCATGCCATGCCACAGTGAAAGGAGCCCAGTGAAAAGCAGAAACCGTTGCCTCATTCCCATGCCCTTCTGGGAGATGCACAGAGCTTACAGATATACAGTGATTAGCTGAGTTTTCTTAGGTTTTTTTTTTTTTTGGGGGGGGCACTTATATCCTATCCCTGTCTTCCCTTAGCCCCTCTTATATCGCCCCTTCCTCTCTCTCACCTCTTTTTTAATTGTGTGTGTGTGTGTGCGCACATGATGTGAGTATTATAACAGAACAGACATAATCCAGCCTGCTCCACTTGTTCAGTGTTACTTGAATGTATGATTTCAGGGCTGACCACCAGGTGTTGGATAGCCAATTACAGGGCTCGTCCCTGGGGAAGACTGTTTCTCCCACTCTTAACATTACTTAGTTGATTTAGTTCTTTGTCTAGCAGCAGGGCCCCATGAGATCCCCCCTTTCATGTTGTTGTTGTCCGTGTTCAGGTCTTGTTTAGGCTGCCATGCCATTGAGGCCCCGTGACCAAAACTTCTGTCATTTCTAGGAGACACAGCCTCACAGCAGATTCCATGCTCTTCTGACTCTTACAATAGTTTATCCCTCTTCTGTAACGTTTCCTGGGCTTTTGTGTTTCTTGATTTTTGTTTTGTTTTTTGAGACAAGGTCTCACTTTGTAGTCCTGGTTGGCCTGGAACTTGCTTTGTAGACCAGGGTGGCTTTGAACTCACAGAGATCCCCTGCTCTGCTTCCCGAGTGCTGGGATTAAAGGGATGCGCCACCGCACTGGGCCAGGTGCAGGAGTTGGGGTGTAGCTTTAGCAGTTGGTGATGGTGTCCCGTGGTCAGTTGTTCTCTGCAGCTGTGGTTTTCTCTCCAGGTCTCTGTTACAGAGGGGTGTTTCTTTGATGATGGGTGGGGCTACACTTCCCTGTGGGTATAAGGGTAAGTATTTAGGGTGCAGTTGGGAATTCTGTTGGTCTAGTCAAGTAGCCAGAGAAGGTTCTCCTTTAAGATCTCTGACCTTACTAGCCCTGAGGAGTTGGCCAGATTTTCAGCACCAGACATGCATTCCTCTTGTTGAGCAGGCCTTACGTCAGGCAGTTGGTTACAGCACATAAGAGTGCCACTGTTGTACCCTGAGGGATGTTTGCCATGCTGGTTGTTAGGGTTCGTAGGTGGCACAGCTGGGTAGGACTGTTGGCTGCTTCCCTCCCTTGGAAGCTTGAATAGCCCCCCAGCCTGTCCAGTTTTACTTTCATGGTTTTTGGTTTCCTCAGTTACTCCAGATCATGTATTCACTTCTGAAGATTTGGAGCTGGGAACCACGGATGAGCGAGAGCACGTAATGTTTGTCTTTCTGGATGTGGGCTACTACTTAATGTGATCTTTTCTAGTTCCATCCATTTACCTGCAAAGTTCACGGTTTTACTTTTCTTTACAGCTGAATAATATTCCATAGTGTATTAGAGTATATCTCCCTCGTTTTCCTTATCCACCCGTCAGCTGAAGGACATTTAGGTTGTTTCCATTTCCTAGCTATTGTGAACAGAGCACCAGTGAACATGGCTGAGCACCTATCTGTGGAGTAGGATGTGGAGTCTTTTGACCATATGCCAACAAGTGGTACAGCTGGACAATATGGTAGATTTATTTTTGGTTTTTTGAAGGTTCTCCACACTGATTTCCAGAGTGGCTGAACCAGTTTGCAATCCCATCAACGTGAGAATGCCCTCTTCCCCACGTTCTTTCCAGTACTGGTTGGCCAATTTGACTGGCAAAAAAATTACAAATACTGATTTGTATTTCCCTAAATGAACATATTTTGAAATATTTCTTAGCCATTTTTATTTTTTTGAGAAATCTCTATTTAGTTCCTTAGTCCATTTTTTGGAATGGGTTCTTGGCTCTTTTGACTTTTTGAGTTCTTTGTATTTTCTGGATTAATCCTCTGTCGGATGTAGAGCAGGCAAAGATTCTTTCCATTCTGTGGACTTCCTCTTCACTTGATTGGTTTCCCAAACTGTTGGCTTTCATTTCTGGACCAATGTAGTCCTTATTCAGGAAGTCCTTTTCCTACACCTCCATCCTATAGGATACTGCCTATGTTCCCTCCAGCAGTTTCCTGTGTCAGGTTGCACACTTAGGTCTTTGGTCCATTTGAAGTTAGTTTTTGTGCAGGAAGATGGAGTCAGGTGGTAGGAGGTAAGTCTGGGTGGATGGTCCACATGTCTGTCCTGGCCGAAGCCTGGAGGTTGCAGTCTGTGTGGCAGGGGTGACTAGACTAGGCTGGTGTCCTGGATGTGGGACTCAGGCTGGGTCTGGAGACTGGGCAGACCCACCTGGCCGGACCCTGGCATAAGATGTGCAGGACCAGGCTGGCCATGGAGGTTAGATGTCAAAAATTTAGTTAATTCTTTAAAATGTTTGATTGTAAGCCAGGTGTGGTGGCAGGCACCTTTAACCCCAGCACACAGGAGGCAGAGGCAGGTGAATCTGAGTTTGAGGGCAGCCAGGGGCTACATAGAGAGACCCCATCTCACACACACACACACAACACACACAACACACACACAAAATTGTGTGTCCATGTGTGAGTACACATGCCACAGCACACATGGAGAGGTCAGAGGAAAACTTGCAAGAGTCGGCTCTCTCCTTTCACCACGTGGGTTTCAAGGTCAAACTCGGGAGGACAGGCTTGGCAGGAACCACCTTTACCCACTAAGCCGCCTCGTCAGTCCTGTGATTGGCGGATTTTAAGGATGTCCGGTGGAGAGGGGCAGGACCCTGCAGCCTGTGGGCTCCATGCTTGGCAGTGCGTGGAGCATGAGCATCACTGGAAGTCGGCAGTGATCTCTGGGTAACTTACATGGCCTTTTCCTGTGATCCAGAGATCCTTCTCTGCTGGAAATCTGAGGGTGCCCAAATGAGGGCTGCTTGGTACCAGCTCAGCCCCCTCGCAGCTGGCGTCACCAGTGACACGTTGACATCTTAGTCTTAAATATTTCCAGAACAGAGCTGGTGCTTACCTTGAAGCCCGAAAGCTCCCGCTCTGTTCTGACTCAACTCGTGCTTTGCTCTAAGCCCCTCCCCTCCCCAGCACTAGGGAGCCGGAGAAGAGGCGGCACCCTCCACGTGTGGACAGTTTTCTCAAAAGCATCTGGACAGTAGCCTGTCTCCCCAGCTTACTGTAGAAGAGAGCTGGGCTCTGCCAGCAATGTTCCTGGGGTTGCAGAGCCCACCCCGCCAGCTCGGTTCCCTAAGATGAAGTTCAGTGAGGATGTCTCCATCACAGATGGTTTCTGCAGTAAGCTTTTATTAATCATTAAAAAACATATATAGGAAAGACATTTAGAAAGAAAATATCTTCAAAACAAACACCCACGGAGCGACACAACCATAGAAGGCACCACCAGCAGGGACAGCAGCTCTGGGGCTGAAGGAGCGCGAGCTCCCCGAGTCCCAGCCTCAGGAGAGGCCCTGAGTCCAGCTGTGCTTAAAGTCTGAACTTTTCTATAATTTTCTGAATAAACACCTTTTCTTCATATATAGCTATACGCCTCTATGTGTATGTACACACATATATTTTGTATATATATATATATACATGACTTTTTTTCTTCTCAAAAATAAAATAGCCATCCATGGAGGGAGGTTCTCAGCAGCATTCACAGTGTTTGCAGCAGGAGCCATGCCTTCTCCTGAAGCTACAGACATGCAGGATGGAGGGAGTGACTTTCCATCTGCCCCGTCCTACACAGGAGGGAGGGAGGAGGGAGGGAGGGAGGAGAGAGGGAGGGAGGGAGGGAGGGAGGGACGCGATACAGCTGAGCAGGAGATGGCGGCGGACAGCCCGGGTTGACGGCATGCACAGCCTCTCAGAGCTGCCGGCTCATGTTGCTTTGGCAGCTCTGGAGAAGACTGAATGACAAGGACTCGGCATTCCTCTGGGACAGGAGCGGTGTGGACTGGCCTGAGCTGGGGAGGAAATTTTGAGGCTACACTTAGAAGCTTAGGCTTAAAGCAACCCAAGGGGTGTGGACGGGCAAGGCGACAGGAAAATGTCTCTTCTGGAGGCCAGATTGGAACACCGGCCTTCTTTGAAAAGGACAAGATTTTCTCCCTCTGTATTGAGTGTCTTTGCAGTCCTGGCTAATTTGTCTTCAGTTTGAACTAGTCAAAGAGCTGGAGTCATAATCTGATGCTGTCAGTGTGGTTTAATAATATCACATCTTCGAAATCAGAGCCTGATCAGGAAGCTTGATGGCAAAGAGGCGTGTGATCATCACCCTGTACTTTGAGGAATCCCCTGTCCTTATCTCTACGCCACCACTGTCCACTTCCTGCCAGGGTCAAGTCAGCAGGAGAGCTGTGAGCACACATGCCCTGCTCTTCTCTCAGGAAAACAAAAAGGCACTGAAGTCACCAGGGAGGTTTGCTGGCTGCTGTGACCACGCTTCGCGACAGAAAGAACCCTCCCACTGTGTGTAATCAAGGCTGCTACTCCAGCCGGAGAGGATGGAGGCAGAGCTGGAGGCAGGGAGTAGACCCAGTAGTCCAGGCCCCCACTGCCTCCTAGCTGCAGGCAGGCTGTAGACAGCTTGGATGCGCTTCTCCGTGGTACTTCCTGGTGACTCAGCAGGAGACTAAAATTGTTAAGTGGCCGGTTTCCCTTTGGTAGAGACCCGTGAGGAGGACAACATTAAATTCAAAATCTAACATAACAAACATCATCGGACAAAGACATGCTGAAATACCACACAGATGTACATATTTGCCTTTGGGTTTTCATGTGCACAGGCCGTGGGGTGACAGAGACGGGGCCTGGTCCGGGCTGTAGCCCCTGACATCTCAGGCTAACCCTGAGTGTCTAGTCCTAGTGAAGAGGAGGCACCTGGGGCAAGGAGGGCAGTCCTTTCATGAGCATTTCCTGCTTTCAAGGACTTCGCTGAATGAATATCCCATATTTGACCCATAAATAAAGACACTATGGTGGCAAGGAAGAGGAACTGAAGAACTAAATCCGGAGAAGGAACACAGGGCTCTGAAACCTTTCGTTGCTTTTTGCCGGCTGGTGTGATTGGTTGGAGTTGGTGACCAGAGAGGCAACTATTTGGTTTGTGAAAGGCCAGCAGATTGAGGATAAACAGTGTTCATTCCGTGAGTTCTGATCCAGACGGAACCTCTCCAGAGTCATGGCGCGGTGGGTTGGCAGGAATCGAACCCTGCACAGACACTTTGTGGAAGAGACTTTGTGCCGCATCTGTTAACTGCTGGGCAGGCACAGGTGGACCCAGAGGTGTCTTGAGAATAAGTGTCTGTTGCAAAATAATAAAATAAATTGGAGGGCACGGAGGACAGGAAGGAGGCTGGTTACCCAGGCTTCCCTTGCGACTCTCGTAACGCCTCCTCCAGTTTCTGCCGGAATTGGTTGTACTTTTTCTGCACTTGGTGGATTTTGTCCTGCTCCTCTTTTTCCAGGATAGTTAGGAAGTTCTGGAGTTCAGGAATGGAAAAGGCATCCCACTGTGAGGCAGGGAGGACAAGGGGAGATGGTTAGAAGGTGACATGACCCCAGGGTCCTGCCTCTGTCTCCGGTTTACATCAGTGAGCTGGTCCCACACACTTTGAACACGCAGGTACCATGAATGGCATCTGTCCTATACATGACGTCACATCAGCCCCAGACGGTCAAATCCCGGCACGCATGGAGATCCTAGTCCACACGCCCTGTTTTTATGGGAAGTCAGCAGCAGCTGAGGGCTTCTCCTTGGTGCTGGCTGTGCTCTCCAGAGGCAGGAGGACACCGCACACTAGCTGTGGACGTCAGGCACACCCACCTCCTCATGAACCAGTGTACCACCTGTCAGTCGGCTGTAGCTGGCCAGGCTACCGCCACATGGGAGAAGAATTAGACTCCACAGTCCTGGAGCACACGGGAGTATTTATGGAGTACCCGCTCTAATCCCCACATTCCTGGAGCACAGTGGAGTATTTATGGAGTACCTGCTTTAATCCCCACACTCCTGGAGCACAGTGGAGTATTTATGGAGTACCTGCTCTAACCCCCACACTCCTGGAGCACAGTGGAGTATTTATGGAGTACCTGCTCTAACCCCACACTCCTGGAGCACAAGGGAGTAAGTATGGAGTACCTGCTCTGACCCCCACACTCCTGGAGCACAAGGGAGTAAGTATTTATGGAGTACCTGCATTAATCCCCACACTCCTGGAGCACAAGGGAGTAAGTATTTATGGAGTACCTGCTCTAACCCCCACACTCCATGGGGAGAAGATAAGGAAACCACAGCCATGGAGCCAGCAGCCACACAGTGAGGACTAGAGCTGGACTCCGGCTCTCCCAACCCCAGGCCCATAGGACCACAGAGCTCCCAGGCTCCCAGTGGCTCCCTTTTCCTAACAGACTCTGCTGCAGACTCAAGACCACATTGAGGTGTCCTGGTTGAAATGAGATCCTCAGATCTCCTCTGACTCACCCCTACCCCCTACCCCCCCAAAATCCTGCTCATGCTCAACCTCCACCGAACAGTGTGATAAACACTTAGACCCTCCTCTTTCTGTACCATGAAGACCACATCCCACGTACCCTGGGCCTGGCGGCTTACTGCCTGATTTTACCCCATTTTTGCCAGGAGACTGACACTGGTTAGTGCCCCTTGGAGAAAGGAAGTCCTCATTTTAGGAGAGAAAAATGGTTCAAAAACTGCCTATGCCCAGCAGAACCCAGTTGGAAATTGGCTGTGCTCAGGCCAGCCTGGGGCAAAACCAGCCTGGGCCCAAATAGAGTTTCTCAGTGTGTGACTCGCCCTCCCGCACCCCCATAGACCCCCAGCCCCATTTTCATAAAGTAAGTGAATGCTTCCCACAGACTTGGCCATGTGCAGGTTATAACTTGCTTCACTGTGACGTGTCCCATCGATTCTCCTGGGGTAAACCCAGCCTGTGGGCCCAGCACTCTCCACAGGGCTCTAGCCGGACCACTGCCCTCACCTACGCTGTGCTGTGAGGACAACAGCACCCATCTTCCCCCACTCGGGGGTTGGTCTTTATGAAGGGTCCAGACATACCTCTACCTCCCCGGTTTCGTTCTCCTTGAGCACAAAGCTGAGGACATCGGTGTCGGGCCCAGCGAGCAGACGCAGGTAGAGAGGACAGTCAGCGATGGAGAGTTTCTGGAAGAGCACTGGAAACAGAATGGAGGGGTGGGTGCCATCTCACAAGCTACGAGAAGGACACAGGACAAGGACAGGACGGGGTCCGGGCTTGGTGGGGTGGGCTGGAAATGCACAGGTTGGAGCAGATAACTGGGAATGGACATGTTCTTCTAATGTGCATGAACCTGACAAGACACCAGTAGCACAGAAGCCTTCCATTCTTGCCTGGCATTCCCGAGGCCTCCATTTACGTCATCTTCCAAAGGAAGCAGAACAATAAATAGGTGGACTCCTCATTGTAAACATCAGGAGCCCAGAGCGTGTCTTTGCTGTGCATGCATGCATTGGACAGTGGTAGGCATGCACTGCCTGATCGGGCTCTCTGCTAGTTTCCCTGCCCAGCTGCCATGCTCGGCTCTTCCACAAATCCTAACACCATGCAGATGGCCGCAGCCCTGTTGCCTGGAAGCCCACACTTCCCACCCGGGGCTCGCAGTGGGTTGCTGACCGTGTGGGCACTGGCAGACCAGGGGGAGGGTGGGAGCCCTCTCCTACCTTGTCCATCTTTGTGGATCCGCTTAAAGAGTGCAAACTTCTGCGGGTTGTCCACAACCATGAACTTCTTGAGCAGCCCCTGGATGACCTCGCTGACGGTGGTGGTGCTGCTGATGTGCAGCTGCTTGATGGCGTCGAGTGGCAGGTAGAAGGATGTCCGCTTGTCGGTGGTGGCTGCGGGGTTCACCTCCTTGATGGCATCGTAGATGGACTGCGGCCGGATCCCAGCAGGCACCGTCACGGGCCGTCGGAGTTTCAGATGCACTTTGATGAAGCCCGTGTAGGTACCGTCTTCACTCTGCGAGCGGGAGGCACGTCTCGGTGACTCTGCCTGCCGCTCGAGGCTGTGAACTACGGAAGCCCCGATGGGGGCCGTTCCAGCCAGCCTGTCTGAGTTCCTCCTGAGTCCGCTATCCAGAGCTGCCGGGGGTCAGACACTCCCCTCTTCTCACGGGCCAGGAGGTCTGGAGTCCGGTTACCAGAGGAGATTGGTGGGGCTGCTGAGGCTTCCTTCACAGGAAGTTTGGGCTGGCTGCCCCAAACCCTCTACCAGACAGGTGCCAATTGCCCATGTGGAGTCCTCACTCTAAAGGCAGAGTCTGCGGGCACCTCTCTACCTCAGAGCTAGGCAGGGGCGCCAGGGTCCTCAGAGGTCCTGCCCACCAAACTCTGAGGGGCCTCTGACGAAAATCTGTTTTCGGAGGCACCCCTGTGACTTGGAAACCCCAAAGAGCCCGTTGCTGCCAGTCTCCAGCAGAGGGCAGGGCTCTTCCAGCATCACCCCTTAAAGACAGCCTCTCTGACCCTGTGCGAGGCCAGGGGTGCTCACCACGTGCACACACACTCCACTTCTCTTGCAAAACTCGCCTGGCCAAGGGCTTTCCGGGGACCAAGCCCCCAAGCCCTTCCTCACCGTCATTTAATCCCCTAAAGATCTCTTACAGTGAAGTCAGGAGAGGTTAAGCTTTCCCAGCACGTGAATGGAACAGAGATTGTATCTGGAGTCTATTCTAAAACCCATTCTATTTCTCGGGGTCCCTGAGGCCACTGAAAGCTGGGCCTGGACAAAGAAGAGTGAGCTGCAAGGGAGTCACTTCTTCCGTGGGGAGAGGGGACAGAAGGGATGCTGGCTAGGGAGGGGCAGGCCCTGGGCATGAAGCTTACCGACTTCATGCCCAGGCAGAGAGGTGGGGCGGGAGGCAGAAGGGATGCTGGGCAGGGAGGGGCAGGCCCTGCTTACCAACTTCATGCCCAGGCAGTGCTTCTCCCGGCTGTTATAGCTGTCAATCTTCTGCTTGATCTCCTGTGGCGTGGGCGGGCGCTGGGTCTCCTCCACTGCCTTACAGACATTCTGGAGCGGAGGGAGGAGAGCAGTGTCACAGGGACTCTCAGGATACGAAGGGCAGTAAGCATACCTCGCAAAGGCCTCTCTGGCTAAGAAATCAGTGCCAGCATAAGGACAGTAAGAGGCCAGCCACTCGGACCGCTCTCGGCCTCAGCTTCACTGCCTTTGAAATGGGAACACTGCCTAACCCCAGACTGGCTGGGAAACCAATGTCAATGTGCGCCACACGAGCACTGGCTATGAACTTGGTGAGTGGGTAGAACGTCATGTGATCATGTTTGCTATGGAAAAGGTGCTCGTAGATGAAAGGTACGAAGACATGGTCTGTCTCAAAGAAATAATAATGATAAGGCTGCAGAGAAGTACAAATGCATGTTAGAAGCTGGTAACTCTCAGAACCAGGAAGCAAGGGCACCTGCCCTCCAGTTCAGAGCTCACGTCAGGGGCCAATAAGCTTTGCTCGTAATAAGTGAAGGTATGTTTGTCAAATGAATGAACTGGTTAGGGACAGGGGGGCTGTAGTCCCCTCTACTAGGGACAGTCAGCATTTACTGAGTACCTCTGTACACTTAAATACTCAGCCATCCTTGCATCTCACAGACCCAAACTGTGTGATGATGACTCATTACCCCCATTTTCTAGGTGGGAACATCAAGACCAAGGCATTTGCCAACTGGCCTGATACCCTCATCAGCATGTGCAGAACAGACCAGGAACCCCACACCTGTCCTGCTATGTCCTCTCTGCACCACCATGCTGCATTCATTCTCCTCATGTAGTCCCGATTTCCCCTTCCCAGCTCCAGGAAGACGGAGGAATGCAGTTTGAGTGAAGTTCACAGCCCTCGCAGTGCGGTGCATGGTGGATTCTGAGAGCTACACCGTCTTTTTCAGTCAGTTCTCTGGATTTCTCTTGTATTCGCTGTCACTTCCCAGTTTTGCCTTCATGCCACCCTGAGTGGCTTGGATTATGGGAGCTGGTCGGTGAAAATTCTCCCAGAATTATCCCGATCTTAGAGATCCAGCAGACTTGGGGCTAAGTTTGGTCACCTCTGGTACCCAGAGGGAGATGGCTTTGACGTCATCTGACACCTGCTCTTGGGTTTGGTCGGGGGAATTTTACAACGGATCCCACATCACACTGCCACCGCCACCACCGCGCTCGCCCCTGACCTCCCCCTTCAACACACATGCTTTCGGGGTGTCATCACACTGACAGCGTGCCGATGCATCCTCCCACACTCCGATCCCAGAGAGCACAGGGAACTGCAGACTCCACGGGAGAAGTGGACACTGCTGAGCCATGGCTCCACCTTCCCAGCGCTCCATAGAGGCGAGGCAACATCCTCTTTCATCACAGGCACTTTCCATAGTCTGCTCCCTGTGCACTCATCACCCACGGCTCCTGATGGCAACATCACCGTGCTGGGTGTTTCACATGCCTTCTCTGACATACTGCCTATGTTCTTTCTATTGTCAGACCCTCCCGCCCATGTGCCCATGTCCACTGCTAGTGAGTGGCCAAGTACAAATGAGAATGAAGGAGTTCATCTAAGCCTGGAGTTCTTAGTTGACCATGGGGTCACCCTAGGGCAGGCTTTCTGCTGCAGGAATCAGCTCCCCACCACGCCGGTAATGGTCACTGCATTTGAACACTGCAGGCCTGGGAACTGCATTTGAACACTGCAGGCCTGGGAACTGCATTTGAACACTGCAGGCCTGGGATGACCCCCTGGGCAATCAAGACCCCACCTGTGGGACGCTCATCTAAGCTGGCCTGATCAGTGCGTCCAGCTCTAGGGGTCCCAGTGGGTCTTGCATCCTCTGCGAAGCAGGCAAAAAGGGACTTCTAACATCTGGAGTGGGAGGGTGCTGGCAGGATGCTGGGGCCTACCAGGATGCCCTCTTAGATCTCTGAATTGGACCTTGCTGGCACCTCTCCTGATTGCTTGACATGAATAAGTCACGTGAGCCTCACAGGCTGTCTTCATTTATTGTTGACTCATTCATCTGGGGGCTTCCAAACTGGGGCCTCTCATTTGTCCTCACTCTGGGACTCTCCATTCCCAGTCTCCATATGCTGGGCACGTACCTACAGACCAGATGTACCTGGTTGTGGCCCTCTCATTTCCAGCCTGATTGAGCAGCTGTATGGCTGCTGTTTTATACTTCATTCTGCCCATCTCTAAGGCAGGCAGACTGTCGTTCCTAGCATATTCTCATATTCATCTACAAAAAAAGAGTGAAGTGATATAAAACTCCAGAAGCTCCTTGGAAGGTCTCAGTGTTCAGTCAACCTCCAGCCACTTCCTTGTTGAAAAAGCATCTATGTTGTGGCCGCCAAGGCCCGTTTCCACGCCTACTTTGGACCACAGTGAGTCACAGCTGCCTTGGCCTTAGGTTTCTTCTTCCTGTTCTACTTTTATTCATTACATCAACCCATCTATTCTCTTCCCTTCCCACAAGCCTGGGAAATGATGCAAGTACATACCCTGAGTACCTTCCAGACAGAGACGGAAGACAGCATCCCTGACCTCAGCATTGGCCTTCGAGTGTGTAGGTGAGCTCCATCTACCTAGGAGTGCCAGCAGCAGCCTGTGTGTGGCCAATGCTGTGAACCTTGCTCCCATAGACTGTCAACACCAAATGTCAGCACCCAGTTCATGCTGGCTGCTGCCCACACTGAACCTGCCAGGCAAGACCTAACCTACAGATGGAAAGAATCATTTCAAGCAGGACAACCAGTGAGCCCTGTCCAAGAGCTCAAAATCTACCACCAGCCTGGGAAACACCAGAGATTCTAGACTCTGGGTCCTTAAGCTTCTGAGCACATTGGAGTCATCTGGGGATTTTCTAGAAATACAGTTTCCTGAACTTTCTCCCCAGAGAGTGCTAATTTCATTGGTCTGGGATATAGCCCAGGAACAAGGATTTTTAGAAATCTCTCAGGTGATTTCAACATGTTTCAGGGTTTAGAAACTGAGAGACCCTCCCAACAATTCCATCCCTCTACAGAGCTAATATTCTGGGACCAAAAGATAAATGCTGCCCACATGTTTTGCTTCAAAGGCAGTATCCACTGTGTGAACAAGTCAACAACTCAGTAATTTTTTTTCCAAGGACGAGGCAGACTCTGATTTCTGTTCATCTTACAGATTCTCAAGCCCTCAAAGTGAAAGAATTGTCTCTCTGATGACAGGCACAAAGTCAGAAGGCAGGAAGACACACTTGTGTCTTGGGGTGCCCAATCATCCACACAGGATGGGGAGCTCTTATGTATTAGTAAATCTAGGTATTCGCCTGTCAGGTGTCTCTCAGAGTTTGTCCATCTCAGGATGTCTGACATGGAATGAGTCACTCTGGCTGAACCCGGCCGGCCGGCCGGCATTGGCTGAGCTGTTTTTGTATGCCTAGCTCGTCCAGGGTACCGCTGAAAAGCTGCTGTCTCCTGCCCTAAGCCATGCCAAAGGCTGTAACCACTCTAAACTCTTTAGGTAATGGCAGGGTGGGGGCATGACAAGCAAGTGAAGAGGCTGAGTGCTAGTGAGGAGCACAGATGCCCCTCCCCAGCGTGATTTTCTAACACTTCTATTAAAATACCCTTAGCCGGGCGGTGGTGGCGCACGCGTTTAATCCCAGCACTCAGGGGGCAGAGGCAGGAGGATCTCTGTGAGTTCGAGGCCAGCCTGGTCTACAGAGCGAGATCCAGGACAGGCAGGAAAGCTACACAGAGAAACCCTGTCTTGAAAAAACAAAACCAACCCTGAATGGGCCGGGAGTGATGGCATGTACCTGCAATCCCAGCACTCAGTAGGCAGAAGCAGGAGGATCAGGGCAAATTCAAGGCCAGCCTGGTCCACGTAATGAGCTCTCAAGACTGTATCTCAAAGCCAAATAAAGTAAAACACCTTCAACAACCCCAGACAGAGCAGATTTACCCTAAGTCAAATTGGGCTGTGTTGTACTTCAAGGCAGCACCACCACTCTGGCCCGTTCTGCATTGTAATCAATGACAAACAGGAAGTCCTCGGTTTGTTACTCCACTCTGAGGAGGTCAGCTCCCAGTGGGGCCTGTCGCCTCTGATCCCCAGTTGGGTCCTGGACAGACTAAGAAATCTCCAGTGAAGTTGCCAGAGTGATGAGCAGGCAGGGAAGTGTGCGTCCCCGTTCTCAGAGCTTGCTTCGTCTTGACTGAAACCACATGCACCTCGGGTCTGCTCAGCATTTCACTCCCCTCTTTTCAAATGTGTCCGCATGTTCTCCTGGCTCACGCCTTGCATCATCTGGCTCCCGTCTTCCTACCTGCAGTCTCTTCCCTGGCAAGGCTTCCCTAGCCACTGCTGCCTGAGTGATGATGGTGGTGATCACGCTCCTTCATCACCACCGCCACGTACTGTCCTCAGCATGCATACGCCCACTCCCCTCCACAGCAAGTGTATGAAGAAAGTTACCATCATCGCACCCACCTACAGTCGGAGAAAGTGAGCCACAGCCAGACTACGGCTAAGCTTACCGAAAGCCAAGCCTTCTGGAGTTTATCTACTTCCTGCTTCCACACACCTCCAGGAAGTTAGCTCCCTGTCTCTCCTGGATGGACGCTCCTTCCCGACCAGGGCTATATGACTTCATTCCTTCTCTGCCCATCAGCACTGGGCATGAAGAAGATAAGGAACCCTTGCTCAAGAGCCTTCGCTGGTCCCTCCCTGGCTGCAGGGGGCAAGGGTCTCCGCTTCTCTAAGGAGCTGTGGTGGGTCTGGGACTTAAATGTAGTCTGCATTCTGTGAGTGAAGGCATCATGCCCGTCTTGTCTGCCCATCGTGGAATCCCAGAGCCTTGGTCCTGCTCAGCACATAGTAGGGCTCGGTAAGTACATGGGGGATGGACAGTATGTATTTGGCTTTGGACTCCCACTCCCAATTTTGTGACCTTGAGAGAATCGGAGAACCTCCAGATCTTGGTTTCTACTATAAATTTGGGATCAAAACCCTTTGTCACTCAGGATTGACATAAAAGTCAAATTAAGTGAGACATGGGTTCAAAGGTGTTTTAGAAATCACCAAACCCAACCAGGGGCCTTTCCATCTAAGCCAACTTCATTTCTCACTGTCCTTGACCGTTTATCCTGGCTTAGCCATACATCCTTAGAGTTCATTTCCTTTCTCAACACAGGCAGCGGGCAGGCATTTTCTGTGGCGGTTCAGGTAGCAAACACCGGGCTTCGGAGGCCACGGTCTGTGGCGTCTACTCTTCTCCACCCTTGTAACACAGAGGCAGCCACAGAATGAGGGCAGCTGGGGCCCAAGAAAACTTGCTTTTGTGCAATGCACCTATGAGCAGGGAAGCTCGCTTTGTGCAATGTGCCCATGGGCGGCAGCTTGCTCCACGGTGATGCTTGCGCCATTTCCCTCCCTAGAATACACACGCCTCCCTCCCCTTGGTTCCATCTCCTCCAATGTGGTGCCCGTGGTGGTCTCTCATCCTCTGGACCCTGTGAATGTATCGGATGTGTGACATTTCAATTCTCCAATGACGGAAAGCATATGCCCTTCTATCCAGTCTCTCTCTAAGTCATGCTTCCTATGTGTTTTAGTTTTTTTTTTTTTTCCTGCTGATGTAATAAAACAGCTCGACAAAGGAGCTTGAGGAAGAAAGGGTTTGCTCTGGCTTGCCGTTCCAGGCCAGAGTCCGTCGCAGTGGGGAAGTCACGGCGGCAGGGGCTTGAGGGACGGGGTGTGTATTGCATCCATAGTCAGGACAGAACAATGCATGGCACTCACACACCAGTGCTCAGCTTGCTTCTCTATTATTGTTATTATCATCATCATCATCATTACCATCATCATCACCATCATCATCATCATCCTTGAGACAGGGTAGTCCTGACCTGGCTGGGCTGGAACTCACTATGAGGCCAGGCTCACAGAAATCCACCTGCTTCTGCCTCTTGGGTCTAGGATCCAAGGTGTACCCCTCCAGAGAGACCAGAATCCTTTAATCAGAGAGTGGTACCACCCAGTGATGGTCCTTCCCATCCCAATTACGGTAATCAAGATCCCCCCAGGTTGCCAAGAAGCTCATCTTCCAGGAGATTCTGACTTCTGTCAAGTTAACACCGTCCTACTGTTTCCTGTCGATCTCCTCACACCACCGGGTATGGGTTGCTGTAACGTCCCTCTCACTTAATGGAAACTCAATAGGCAAAGGCTTGGCCATTTCCCCAGAGCTCCTCTCCTCCCTTCCTGACAGAGGCAGAGGAGGCCGACGCAGGGATGAGAGTGAGTGGTGGGTCACACTGGCTCAGGGCCTCACTCTCCAACACCAGTCCAGAGTCTCCAAGCCTCAGATGCCTCGTACAGCAAAGCTGCACGTTACCATACGTCACAGATCGCTGCAGCGGCTGGCAGATGTTAAATCCGCACTGCAAGGACGCATGGAGGAACGTTCAGAGCCTGTGTGGCTTCATTCAGCCTTCGATTAGGCGCATACTGATTGTGTTGTTTACAGGATCTCTCACATCCATTAACCCAGTATTCCCTGGATGAGACAGACTTTATGTTGGATGCTTAAGTTTCTTTGGTACCCACTGCTGGGCTCAGCTAACAAGCAGGTGACCTCCAAGGAGGTAGCAGAGAAAAACACCTGCTGATGAGGTGTCAGGGAGGCTAAAGCAGCTGGAGAAGAGTCCCAGCATAGAGTCCACGAGCCATGGATCCCACGCAGCCAGGCCCGAGAGCACCTCACTCTGCCCTGCACCCTAAGGGTTCACTGCCAAGAACATGTGGGCTGCCTGGGGCTTCAGACTTGGGCTGGCCTACTTCTGGTCGCTTGCTGATCAGGAATACAATACCATCACATGACCTGTGACCTACGACAGGCCACTTCCCCTCTCAGAGAGTCCTAGTTTCCTCATCTGCCAAATCGTGAAGTGAACCAGAGAAACGAAGGCCCACCACAGGGCTAGGTTGGACACAAGATAAGGGAGGGCTTTCGTCACTACTTCCTCCTCCCTTTCACAGAACTGGGTGTGGGGCTGAAGGGCCCGCAGGGCAGCTGGGTCCCTCTGAATTGCGTCAGTAACCGTGGTCCAGAGGAGCAGAAGCCACCCCTCTCCTCCGCGGCTCTGCTCAGTCTTGCCACCTGCTTTCTCTTTGTGTCAGCCAGACCTCGCCTCAGCCACGCTCAAACAGCTCTTCATTTCCTCTCCCTCTCGGCGCGTCCACCGGTGGGCAGCAACGGCCAGACCCCTGCGTGGAGAGCTCTAAGCCCCAGCCAGGGAGAGAGCTGCAGGCACGAACCGAACACAGGGCCACGCAGAGGCCCTCCAGGCCCAGCCCCTGAGTTTCTGTTGCCCTTGCCCTAAATGGGAACCTGGGGCTGGGGAAGGGCAGACACCCATCTGTCCAGGCCACGTTTAAAATGCCCTGATCAATATACAAGCACAGGAGAGGTCCCTTTGTGACAGTCTCCACCAAATACAAAGAGGACTCTCCAGTGAGATGCACGGGGGGTCCCTTCCCAGTTCCAAAGTGCCTATGTTCTGGAACGGCTCCTCTCTCCTACCCGCGGCAATATAAGGGTTCATTCCTGTCCATTTGTTACCTGACCGTGGCTCCCAAAATAAAAGGACTAGAAATTCCTAGACTGTGTTCTCCAATGGGTCACAAGCAGCAGAGTGGCCAGGGGCTCCACCACAGAGCCATGCCTAAGCAGAGACGTGTGGGACCCAAGTGGCTCCAGAGTGGGTAAGTGGAGACACAGGATACAGGAAGTGGGTGAGAAACTGGAAAGAGAATGAAGTCTCCAGAGACAACAATGCAGAGCAGATGGCTGATGGCAGCAGTCAGCCGGCAGGGGCCAATTACCGACAGGAACCTACCGACAGGAACCTACCGACAGGAGCCTACCGACAGGAACCTACCGACAGGAACCTACCGACAGGCCTCTGGGTTGAAGACTGGCAAAGGTACCCTGGGAGATGAAACAGACCAGTGTGCCCCCTATCCCTGGGAGCCCACAGGTCATCCAAAGAAGGCAGGCAGAAATACATGTACTATGACAGAAAAGGGCTCAGAGCGATTGGACATCGGTGACTGGCTTTCAGGAAGCCCTAACGAGCAGCAATGTGATGAGAGTCCAGAGGACCAGCATGTCCCCCACTACTCCCATCTCTCTTTGGAGTCCGCAGGAGAAACCCACCTGACTTGTTCAGGACCAGAGGATAGTAGCTCCAGACAGAAGGCCTGGGTGGGGAGCCCCAGCTCCAGGCACTGCTCTGGGGGCTTCACGGCATTATTGACCCCTCAAAATAACTTGAGTCGGGAGGTGGTGCTATACCCCGAGTACCTGCGCTTTGCCTCTGGATCACACCATCCACGTTAGGCCACAGATTGGCCTTTGCTTTCAATTCCGCAAATATCAGAAAGTCAGTTTCATGGAGGCTTATGACATGTAGTTTGTACATGCAATTTTTTGTGTAGCATAATCGAGAAGGCATGCCTCGAAATGCCTCATTTGTTGTAAGGACAGTGAAAACTGACAGCCCTCAGCTAGTCTGTGGCCACAGAACCAGCTACAGCAGCGACTAGTCTGGAAAGCAAGAGAAAGCTGAACCAGTCTGAGAGTTCTTTCCGTTAACCTGGACCCCCTGACAGGCTACATCATGGTTTTCCAAAGTCCTAAGTACTTTTGTGACGGACAGGTCTTATCTTCCATAAAAATCTGTTGAAAGCTCTAATTGATGATCTCCTCAGCATAACAGCTATGTTAACACCCTGCGTTAAAGCAGCCTGGGCTGGGGAGATGGCCTGATCAGGAAAGTGCCCGATGTGCAGACAGGAGGACCTGAGTTCAAATCCCCAGCACCCAGGGCAAGGCCAGGCTCCATGGCACCTTTGTAACTGTAGCACTTGCAGAGACAGGTGACCCTTGGAGCTCTCACTGGCCAGCCAGAAACCAAGACAGACACCTGCCATCAACCTGACCTCCACACGCACACACTTGCACGTGTACGTACATGTACACATACCCACATTAATCCATTCGTTCATGTTGCTTGAGCAACATGGCAAGACCCCGTTGCAAAATAAATAATACGAATCCACTGCCAGTGACTGATAAAGGGTTGGTATACAGATATAGAAAGGCCTCCAGCAACTCAACAAAAATGTGAACGATCTAGTCAAAAATGGAAAGAGCTCGAGTGGCATTTCTTCAAGAAAATATAAATGTTCAATAAGCACATGAAGTATGCCTAGTCTCACTAAAGTGTTGGGGAAAACACATCAAAATCACAACCAAACTCCACTTGATTCGCATTGACCGTTTCTGAGATACACATTGTAGGATGTGGGCTCCGTCCAGCAGTAAACGGCCATCCTAGTTCGCTGTGATAAAACACTGACCAAACCAACTTGGGGAGGAAGGAGTTTATTTTGGCTTACAGGTTATAGTCCGTCATCGGAAGAACCAAGGCAGGCACCCAAGGCAGGAGCTGAAGCAGAAACCACAGGGGAGCATTGCTCACTGGCTTGCTTCCAGACTAGTGTTTGGCTGCCCTTTCTTTCTTTCTTTTTTTTTTTTTTTTTTTTTTTTTTTTTTTGGTTTTTTGAGACCGGGTTTTTCTGTGTAGCTTTGCGCCTTTCCTGGAACTCAATTTGTAGACCAGGCTGGCCTCGAACTCACAGAGATCCTCCTGCCTCTGCCTCCCGAGTGCTGGGATTAAAGGCGTGCGCCACTGCCGCCCAGCTTGGCTGCCTTTCTTACACAGCCCAGACCCACCTGCCTAGAGATGGCACTGCCCACAGCAGACAACACCAATGAGCAATCACGAAAATGCCCCACAGCCTTGTCTCTAGGCCAGTCTGATGGAGGCAATTCCTCAACTGGGAAGAGGGCCCCTCTTCCCAGGTGTGCCAGGTGAACAAGCAAGATCGGCCACCTCGACGGTAGATGTAAATTAGTGAAGGCTCTGTGGAGACAGTCCAGTGACTTGTCGAAAGACTGACCTAGAATCACCTAGGGCTTAGCAAACGAAAGCAGGCTGAACACAGGAAGAAGGCACCTGAGGGTCCACTGACAGGAGAGCAGATGTGTAACATGTGGGCCAGACCTACAGTGCAATACTTTTCAGCCTTGAAAAGGAAGAAAATTCTGGTGATGGTGTCCGGTGAGTAAACCTTGAAAACACTGTGCTCAGTGGGATAAGCTGGACCCGAGAAGACACACCCTGGTAGAGTCCACTCATTCTCAGTTCCTAGAGTAATTAAACAGGTACGGAGTTTCAGTTTGGGTAAAGGATTGGGCCAGGGACCCAGCAGTAAGGCATCTGCTTATCATGCACAGGGCCCTAGGTTCAGCCTAAGTTCTAGAAATGGATGTGGTGATAGTTGAACAGCAATGTGAATATCGTATGTCATGCTCCAGAACTGTATGTACATTGAGGAGTCGTTGACGGTAAATTTTATGTGTATTTCACTATAGCGCCACGGGCATCACTTCCTGACAGAGTGCCTGCCTGGTATGCACAGGCCCTGGGTTCGCTCCCCAGTACTGAAAAATCCATCAATAATGGAAAGTAAAAGACGATTCCAAGAGCGTGGAGATCTGGAGGCCTTTATGTGGGTTTACATTGTTTGCATAAAGTTGTGAGTTTCTCTTCCATTCCATACTTCAAACATATTAGGGGTCAATCTGGTTCCCAAGCAAGCTGGGCCCCATCCCGAGCCCTCCAGATTCAGCCTCCTTTCCCATGACCAGGCTCCTGCTCAGATTGTGGCTCCCAACAGGACACAGATCAGATGTTCCAAGGTGGTAAAGAAGCACAGGACAGAGGCAAAGGGACTTCAGTGGGGAGCCAGTGGCGAGAGAAGGAAGCCTCCCAGGCTGGGCCTGTTAAGTGTCTCACATTCTGGAGAGCTCAATCCAGAGCACAGCCTGATGGTAAGAAACAGGGGCTCAGAATCTTTCTTCCTAAACTGTATGCGGAGGTAGATGTTAGATGTTCCATAAATGGAAACTGGTAAAACCCAGCTCAGTCAACACAAAGCAGCCTAATCTTACAAAGAAAGAGGATCGGGACGGGGGCGCTGGCACACAGAACAAGGGGTGGCCTGGCCCCACTTCTGCGTGGGCAGGATGGCTAAGGCCAGGTGGTTCTGAAGAAAGGACCCATGCCAGCATTCAGGTCCTCTTCCCGATCTCACTTTAGCGGGAATCCTTACAACTTAAACAATTAGGGGCTCACGATCTAGGTTCCCTCTCAGACCCAGGAGGGAAGAAGGGTCTAATTCCCACAGAAATAGAGGCGAGGCTTTCCCAGAAGCAAACCAAAGGCTGACTTAGATCACAGGTGCACGTGCTGGAAAGGACTAGACGAAGTCCCTGAGCCGAAGTGACTTGGCTGCTGCCTCAGTCAGGGGCCAGGGCTGGGATGAGCAGGACTCTGCTGACACTTCTGTCCACCATCCCATCAGCCCGGGTGCTAGGAAAGATCTCAAAGGCTGTCACAAGGTTCCCATAGCCTTGAGATAAGCACAGCACGCTATGAGAGTAAAGGGGAGCCTGTGGGGGGGGGCCCGGGGTGCCTGTGAGCGGGCCCCGGGGTGCCTGTGAGGGGGACCCGGGGTGCCTGTGAGGGGGGGGCCCAGGGTGTCTGTGAGCGGGGTCCGGGGTGCCTGTGAGCGGGGTCCGGGGAGCCTGTGAGGGGGGGGCCCGGGGTGCCTGTGAGGGGGACCCGGGGTGCCTGTGAGGGGGGTCCGGGGTGCCTGTGAGCGGGCCCCAGGGTGCCTGCGAGAGGGATTTGGGATGCCTGTGAGGGGGGGGCCCGGGGTGTCTGTGAGCGGGGTCCAGGGTGCCTGTGAGCGGGGTCCAGGGTGCCTGCGAGCGGGGTCCGGGGTGCCTGTGAGCGGGGTCCGGGGTGCCTGTGAGCGGGGTCCGGGGTGCCTGCGAGCGGGGTCCGGGGTGCCTGTGAGCGGGGTCCGGGATGCCTGTGAGCGGGGCCCGGGGTGCCTGTGAGCGGGGCCCGGGGTGCCTGTGAGGGGGGGGCCCGGGGAGCCTGTGAGCGGGGTCCGGGGTGCCTGTGAGGGGGGCCCGGGGTGCCTGTGAGCGGGGCCCGGGGTGCCTGTGAGCGGGGTCCGGGGTGCCTGTGAGGGGGGCCAGGGGTGCCTGTGAGGGGGGCCAGGGGTGCCTGTGAGGGGGGCCAGGGGTGCCTGCGAGCGGGGTCCGGGGTGCCTGCGAGCGGGGTCCGGGGAGCCTGTGAGCGGGGTCCGGGGTGCCTGGCTCAGCTGTTCTATCTGCTGAGCTGGTTGACTGGGCATAAATTATTTTACCAGTAAGGTAAAATGACTTACGGTTAATTTCCAGCCTAGGAACTTCTAGAGAATCTGTGGTAAGTACTCAGATTTGCATTCCTCCTGGAGAAATCCCTGAATTGGTATGTATTTCCTGAATAGGTGCCTCCTAGACTTCAGAGTTATCTGAAAGTCACCTGAGGAGAATATTAATGCAGTTCTAGGGTCCTACCTGCAAAGATTCGGAGGCCAAGTCTCTATTTCCAAAAACTGGCTCAAAGAGCAATCCTTATGCAGGTGGCAGCCCCCCCCCCTTCAGAGGCCCAGAGAAGAGTTAAATATGGAGATTAAAGTCATCTGTCCTCACCAGGGCTCCCAGGCAGATGGAGGTCAGAGGTCTCACTCTTTACTGAGAAAGTGTGAACAGAGGTTCCAAGGTTCAGAGAGGGAGGCAGGAGGAGCATGGGAGAAACAGCTAAGGCTTTCCTACACCCGCCCTGTCCCAGTCTTCCTCGTGGTTAGGTGTGGCCTGGTGACAGTTCCAGCCGATGTCAAATGGGTATAAAAAACAAATTACAGGTAGATCTCTGTGAGTTTGAGGCCAGCCTGATCTATGGAGTGACTTCCAGGATAGCCAGGGCTACACAGGGAAACCCTGTTTCAAACAAAAACAAAAACAAAAAACAAAAAACAAAACACACAAACACAAAAACAAAAAAACAAACAAAACAAAAAAGAAAGAATAGGAAAAATTATATTTTAAAATATATATACACAATATGTGTAAGTCTATATGTATACACCTAAACATACAGTGAAGTTGTATCACTTGGGTCACACATAATGCTCTCTGCAAGAGCCGTAGACTCTCTAACAAAACCCCAGGGCCAGGCATGGGACATCTCGCTTGAGTTCTTGGTGAAGGAAGTTGAAGAGACTCCCAAAATGATACAGGGCATTGCTGTTGCCTTGGTGAAAATGATACAGGGCATTGCTGTTGCCTTGGTCGCCTCCAAGAACTTGGAGGTAAGACCCTATTGCTGAATCAGTATCATCTATAAACGGCATTCTAGAATGTACCCTTATACCACAGATAAGTGTAGCTTTCTCCTCTCTCATTAAAGACAACTCTTTTTGCAGCAGATGGAGAGTACTGCAAACATCACAAACAGTGAAAATGCAGGGAACAGCAGGCTATGGGATGCCCAGCCACAGTTGATACATCTACAACCCCTAGACCTAAGGATCCAGGCGCATCGTGGAAGAATAGATGGAAAGATTGTGAGAACCAGAAGTTCAAGGCCTCTGCTGGGAGAGTGTGTCAGTACACATGACGGGGAAGTTACACTCATGAAATCTCAAAATATGGTTTGCCTAAACAAGACCTGTATAATGATAACACCAACTGACATGCCAAATGGATGGGGGAGATCTTAGAAGGCCCCATTCCTACATGAAGGCAATTAATGGCTGTTAAGAGAAAGAAAAATTGACCAGTGCCCCATAGGCTACCCATTCCCAAGTGGCCAGTCCTAAACAAATGCACATATGAACAGTAAATGGACCCAGCAGTCTGGATTTATATATACATGTATGTGTATATGTATGTATGTATATGTGTAGATAGCAACAAAGAAGAGGTCATGAACCTGAGAGAGAATGGGGATCATGGGAAGAGATGGAGCGGGAACAGGGAGGGATGAAAATTACGTAAATATGGTACTCATGTATGAAATTATTTTTTAATAATTTGGCTCATAAAAGCCTCCTGAGCTCCCAGCCCCCTGACTGCTACCAGTTTAATTCTCTGTGAAGGGAAATAAACTTATTTATACTCAGTGACTGAAAACTAGGGGTAGTTTATCCCGAGAGCCAATCCATCCTGACTGCAGACGAAAGAAGATGTGGGAACTGAAGGTAACGGCTCACAGGTAGTTCACATCCGCCTTCGTAACCAAGCCCACACTGCTGCCGTGGCCCGAAGGGTCCGATCCCTCGTCTCACAGGACTGGCATCTTCTCAGGGAAAAGCACAGCTGGCACAGACCGGAGGAGGCAACAAATTGCAGGGATGGCGCAGAGACCACATTCCTAAATGCCAGTACCAAGAATCACTTGTGGTTAGCCCTGGGCAGTGTGAGTCTCTGGGAGAGGGCATGGGAGCAGCTGAACGGTCCAGCCGAGACTCCTGTCTTATTTTTATTGCTCCGGGTTTGGAGTGAGCTTATTTTTAGTGTTTTCTCAAATGCGAAGGTGGTCAGGGGCAGAAACTCTGCCTGAGGCCCGGGGGTGCGGCTGAGCTCCTCTCGGGGCTCCCTGCTGTTCCCGGAGCACCATGGGCCCTGTTGCAGGCAAAGAGCAATGGAAGAAATAAGGGATGGAAGCAGGAGGTGTAGAGGACGCCGTAGCCTGCTTCCTTCTGGCCTTTGCCTTAATACAAAGAAGCCAAGGGTTTCAAGGCAGTCCAAAGGAAGCCCAGTGTTGGGGGTGCTGGGGAGCAGTGTGCTCAGATATAATCCTAATCATAAAGAGAGCCAGCCCTTGCTCGCCACATCCACAGAGAAAACACATCAGGAGAGTTTTTCAGCTAGTAAGGTCTTTCCATTTTAGGATAAACCCCAAGAGTTAAGTGTTAAGCAATCAATAGATTTCAGTGACCTGCCACTGTACCCAGAGTTACACCCTGGGCTAGGATGCCTTGGAGGGATGGCAATGCCTTATCCAGCCTGTGGCTGTTTAGGTCTGTCCAGAGAATACAAAGCCTGTCCGTCCTGTCACCCACCAAGCAGGAAGAGGACCAGATACAGATGCAGGGCCTGGTGAAGTCCTCTGGCCTCTCTCTCACCTCATTCTCTCCCTCTGGCATTGTTTAAGAAGAGGCTTTGTGTCTCCTCAGAACACCCACCTTGATGCCCTGCTGGGGTCCCAGAGTCCTGAGGCTCTGGGTCTGTTGAACATGCAGACATTCCACCGTCTTAGATGGGGTAACTGTGTAAACCACTGCGGACTACCTGAGCTCCCGGGCTGGCTTTCCTTCAAACCCTCAGAAGGCCCCTTTTGACACACACGACCCAGAGCACACAGACTAGGCTCCGTCAAGAGGGAGGTATCCAGAGAGCACCCGTCAGCATTCTGAAACCGACTAGTGTGACTCAAAAGGTCCCCTGGCCTGATTCAAATATAACACATCGCCCCAGGCAGCCACCATCTCCGCAGAGGAAAGAGCAGGTGGGCCCAGGCCCTACTGTCTCCAGCCTTCCTCTGTAGAAAGGGGAGACACAGGGGCTGGAGAGAGGCCTGTGTGACTGCTTTGGGATTAGGCCGGGACAGCTCCGAGGGGACAGCACTCAGGAGCGGAGGGACTTTCCTGTGGTCCGGTTCCACCAGACACACCAAGCAGCTGACATGGGTTGTTCTGACAAGGCTATTTATAGAAGAGTCTTGGCCTTCCCCGAGGGGACCTAAGTCTCTGAGTGACAAGGAAACACACACACTCCTCCCCTTGGAGACAAAGGGGGAAAAATTCTCTTAGGAGCTAAAATGCAGTTTCTCTTTGAGCAGGAGAGAAAGATTTGCTTACAGGTCACAATGGGGTTAAGACGCAGTAGTTCACCCTGAAATTCTTTCCAGAGTGACCCTAAGAGAGAAGGTAGAGCTGGGAAATGTACTGAAGGAAAAAAACAGAATAAAACACTCCTGACGAAAAGAAAAATCATAAATGTTTGGAGCGTGCATCCTCAGCTGTGAGCTGGTTCTGCACACCTCTGCAGAGCCTGGGGCGCCACGTTAGAGCCAGGTCACCCAGCTCCATGCCACCCCCCTGAGTGAGCTGGGTGCCAAAGGCTAGGCAGACATACTGCAGCTGAGAAAAGTTCTCTGCCCCTGACCACAGTCCTGAAGTTCAAGGCTAAGCTAGGTCAGGACACCTCCCTTCCTTCCCTGGACTAGTTACCCCTTATTGTCTTGCCTGGCATCATGTTTTCCAGAACATGAGTTTCTGAGAGGGGATACCTGTCCTGATTGTGAGTACAGACACTTGCAAAATGGTAAAGAAACATGGAAGGGACCCAAGATGCAATGGACTCAAGAAACCAAAGGACAGCGTCTTCTGGAGCAATGCTGGGAAGGGGTATGGGGGAATGGAGAGATGCCTCAGCTTACAGCAAGCCACCTCCACAGGGAGAGGTGGGAATGGAGAGAGAAAACCCTTCCCCCCTTCCTAGCCCCATCCCAGGCATTTTCTAGTAATGGTGTTTCCATTTCTCCCTAAGAATACCAGAAACAATCACCCTTTTCAATGGCCGAGTAAAGGCGTTCTTACACCCCAGTTATGCAAAACCCTCACCCCCTGGGACCAGCCTGGTAGTGAGAAGCAAGGCAGAAGCCCTACTTGGTTTTAAAAACAGGAACCATTTCCTTCCCAGGCAGCAACGTAACTTGCTAAAGCAATAAGACATCGGTTGCCTATCAGAATGCCCTAGAAAGTTCTTCACATTTCCCAGGCCTCGTCAGTATTTTCTAAATCTCCCAGGTCTGCTTGTAGTTACCTCTGTGAACCACGGCTCCTCCGGGCTTGGGGAGGGGCTCACAATGGAGCAAGAACCCCAAGAGAGGGTGGGACACTTCCCCTCTGCGATGATGTTTTTCTCTGCCAGAGGCCTACCTAGCCACAGAAGGAACTACTGTCCCCACCCCCCAGATCAAGTACTTGGCTCCATGGATCTGTTTTAGTTGCTTCCTTCGACACAAAATCCCAAGTCGTCTTTGGGTTCTGGGGGGTCATCTCAATCAAGGGAAGCTCGGCACAGTTGCCCGAGTCAGAACTCAGCCCAGGCAGGGCCTGTCAGCAAGGCGAACTATTATTCACAAAGGAGGCACCAAGTCAGGCTTACGGAAGTTCTGCGGTAATCCTGTTTGGTGAAGGACCATTGGGTTGACGATGAGTTGCCACACACCTGTGAAACTTAACCATTCACATCTGTCTACAAACCGGCCCTTGGAGGTAGCCTCTCGCAGGTCCTGGAACTGGTTGCTTAAGTAGCCGGACACACTTTTGCCCCTGCCAATGCATGTGGCAGCTGGTGTGGTTCCGGGGCACCCAGGAGAGGACAGCCAGAGGACCAGGCATGCTGGGTATCCACAGGCCAGCATGTTTAAGCAACACACGGCCCCTTTAGATGACATTACCCAAGCCTACTCAGGAGCTAAAAATGGTCCTATGACGGCAGCCTCGGCAAGAAGTCTGTTTCTTAAAGCCCTCTGGACTTCTGCAAAGTTGCTAGGCTAGGTTTTAAAATGGTTTCTAGCCACACACAACACGGAAGTCTCAACTTGCATTTATCTGCTGAGGGCCTGGGTTCCATCTCTTTCCCATCTACAAGCTGTCAACTCACATTCGGAGCGGGGACGGGACAGAGAAGGTGCTCAGTTACCCATTCAGGCACTGGTGAGCATGCAGCTACCCATGAACCAGCGAGCTCCCCGCGTCCTAGAGAGCAGCAACCCCCCCCCCCCCAGCCACTCTACCAGCACATGGCTCTGCCGCCTGGGGGGGGGGGGGAGGATGCCAGTTTCCCGCGTAGACCACGGAAGCTTATTTCCTCCCCTGAAGGCGCCTGTAGTCATCGGGTTTACCTTGGAAGGGTGTTTGCTCTGTACATTCCTGAAAAAGGTGGTCTTAGCGGTGAAGAAGCAGTCTTCCAGTTCCTCGTCCAGGCTGCAGTACCCACTGCTCCTGCTGCCTCCACGGTCATTGGGCCCCGCCCGTGTCTGGGAGCTCATCGGACTGCTGGGCTGGGGCTCTGGGAGGGGCTCGTCGGGTTCTGTGCTCAGGTGCTGCGGTTGGTGCTAGTGGGCCACGGTTACCAGGCAGGGCGGGCCTTCGCTGGGGCTCCAGGCGCCCGCACAGCCTGGGGCTCGGGGGTCCGTGCGCCTCTCTCTCCCGCAGCATCTGCGGTCCTGAGCGCTGTGCCCGCCCGCTGGGTCCCCGCCCCGCCCGGTGCTGACGAGCCACCCCTACACCTCCCTCTCCCAGCGCCTCCTTTCCTGTACTGCTCTGTGCAGTTCTAAAGCCACTTCCTCTCGCAAGGTTCCCCAAAACCCTGCTGGCTGTCATTCACCCCACCCCACCCCCCAGCTGAGTGCCAAGGACCCCTGTGGGGATGCCGGGAGATCGGGACCAGCCAGGATGGACCGAGGGGAGACAATTCCCTCCGCCCTTTCTACCTCCTTCTGGAAGCAGCCTTTCTCACTTGCTACGGTCACAGCTTTGGAGTAAAGGTGTGTGCATCCCTCCACTACTTCTTCTTTCCCATCGACTCCATCATCCCACCCCACTGTCCTTCCCCCTCCCCAGGAGTTAGGTCACTCAGTGGTTAAAGAAGTAACTGGAGGTGGAAATCATTATCTGGCCTGCCTGGAGAAGAAGCACCATTTTAACTTGAAAAGGCCAGAAGAAACCGCAGGGTCTAATAAGCACTTGCAAGTCCCCAGCGGGGCGAAGCAGGGTGGAGCAGACCCACCCTTCCATCTACAGACCTTCACCTTCAAAGAGCTGCAGACAGCACCAGGCTATTTGCACATCTTCCTGGCAGCCTGGTGAAGAAGGCGCTTTGCCAGACCAAGGCATTCCTATACTTAATTCTCCAGTCTCTAGGCAGGCTAGAAGGAGCACTATTCTTATTCGGGACTGGATCCTTACAGGACGTCAGAGAATGAACATCTCTGCAACATCCAGACCTCGTTGGTCTGACAGCAGTTTGGGCTACCATTGTTGGAGCAACAACTCTGTGCTGGGTGATGGCATGCAGTCGGCCACTAACTTTAAACATTCGACAGAGACCATTAATTCCATTTCCTGGGTGAGGAAGCCAAAGCGTAGAGTCATGTAAATAGGCCATGTATGATAGGGACAAAGCAGATCTGTGACCCTAGGGTCTATTTGCTCAGAGTCGCCGTGATGTACCTACCATACATTAGCTAGGATGAGATTATTTGGTGGGCATTCTGGCATCTTTAAATGCAAAGGAACCCCTGGAGCCCCAGGAAGTGATTGCACCATATTCAGATGATGACGCTTTGAAAAGCATCAACCACATTTATAGAATCTGATGACCCGTGGACCCCAGGGATGGCCGGCGGGAGAGGTCCTGAGGAGGGTATCAGGACCCAAGTCTCTGTGGCTGTTCTTATACTTCTGAAATAGTCCAGGGCTCAAGAAGCTCAGGCTGGCAAAGGGCCAGACTCCCCCACCTCAGACATGGAGCTGCAGGCTCCATTTTAAGCAGTAGTTACTTCGTGGGAAAACTTCTTCCCCCTCCTCAGGCAAATCTGCCAGTGCCCAGGGGCTTTGGACTGTGACTTAGTTGAGTTCCATCCTCCCAAAGAGAAGCCAGTAGAGAGCGGCATCCCTGTGCTGGCGCCTCAATCCAGAACCTTCAATACTGCTAGCTCCCCCTTCCTAGAAGAAAGGCAAGTAAAGGCAGACAGCAGGCTAGAGACTAGGGTGGGGTGAGGACTAAGGAGAATTTGCTAGGAGTTGGGGGCAGCCTCTCTGGCATGGGACTAAAGGTAGGACTTGGCTCTGCCCACAGCACTCTTCATGAGGCAGGAAGATTTTCCCCAGAGACAGTGGCTCAAGCCAAGGACACTGGTATCATCAGCTTCCGTGTCTGATGTTGGTAACACAGATGCTCCGAGGGGGCTTTGGGTAACCCCCAGGTCATCCAGAGCATCCCACCTTCTTTGTCCAGCTAGAAAACCCCTCACAGTTTTTTAATGAAGTCAACCTCCAGGTACAATGGAGTGGTCTAACATTCAGGAAACGCAGGCCTCAGACCCTCTGTGACCACACTGTGTCCTTGGGGTCACCCACAGAGCTCTTCAATGTTACCACAACGGCGTGACAGTACTCAAAATGTGTGATCTGAAGCATAGCTAATAACAGCCTTTCCAACGCCAGGCTCGAGCCTCGCAGAAAGCAGCAGAAGTCTCTTCTTGTGCACAGCACATGGGATGTCAGAGGTGAGGAAGAAAGCTCTCTCCGGGACGCTGCGTTCTTAGAATATTGCTCCATGCTATTTCAAACACCGTGAAAGCTGATGCTCTAAATAGGGCTGCTCTTCAGAGCGCCTTTGATAAGCCATACTTCACTCAGGCCACTTTATGATCTTGAAAGCAAGGTATTGGGCCCATTTCACAGGTGGAAAAAAAAAAAAACTGATGGAAGTAACTTGTTCCATCGCAGCTCATTACTTTCAAAGCCTCCTGACTCCTAGTGTAATAGTAGAAAGATTACGCTATCATCTTTTGCATCCACCCCCACCTGCCAAATGGATCTAATCTCAGAAGGAAGCCAGGCGTAAGGATCAGCAAAGCCGAGATTACAGGCAGGGTCCAGGGGGGATGAAAAGAAAGCTGCAAAGATCATACCCAGTAGAGCGATTGAGCAGCTTCTGCAGGGAAAAGTCCCGACTGAAGCCTTCGAGTCTCAAGAAGGAGGGGGCCTGGCTGCCTTGAGCCTCTGGTTAGAACCATGACATTGAATAATCAATCAACAGTCATAACATCAGTTGGCCCTGGGAAGGGAGGGGGCGTGGAGGAGCTTCGGTGGCAGGTTTTTAACTTCTAAAGGGTAAGCCACAAAGCGTGGGAACTGCCTGGTCTTGCCCATGGGGCCAGGAACAGGGCCTGGACCTGTGCTGTGTGCTGTGCAGATCCCAAACTACACTGTGCAGGTTGTGAAAGCCTCGGCGGAGTTATGAATGGCTCACCTCCCTGACTCAGTGTCAGATGATGAAAGAAATGCTTTTAACCTTGACTCCGTTCTCACAGGGAATCCTGACAGGCCCGAGCCCTTGTCAGATCCAGCGGGGGGGGGGGGGGGGGAGTCCTGCATGTTCAAGAGAAGCGGTGATACTGTGAGGCAGGGCCGCATGTGTCCGCACACCACTGGCAGGCCTGGTGCCCCTGGAGGCCAGATGCCGGTGCCAGATCCTTTGGAACTGGAGTTACAGATGGTTGTGAGCTGCCATTTGGGTGCCGGGATTCTAACCCAGTTCTTCTGGAAGAGCCAGTACTCTTGACCTCTGAGCCATCTCTCCAGCCCCCAGGAACTGGGAGTTTTGCCTTACCCCCAGCTCCACTTGATCAATCATCTGGAACAACTGTAGGCCTCAGGTTTCTGCACCGTTGAGGGGTATCAGGGATGCAGATCTACTAAGACCCACCAACAGAAGCTGGGAACTGGGAGGATGTGCTATATCCCACCCCCAAATACACATTTTTGAAATGAACATTTGCTAATATTGCACCAACTCGATGTGCATAATTTCATTTAACCCCTCCAACAAACACACGAGGAGACTCCGTTATGATCTGTTTTACAAAGAGGAAGAGAATCAGGCAGTTTAATAACCTGCCATTTAGTCATACGTGCCAGTTAATGGTGGAGAGGAATCAACGCTGTGGGGTTTGATTCCAGACTCTGTCCTCGAACTCTGCATACTCTGTGTCCTTGTGGGCTGGCCCATGACTACTGTCATAATTACGGCACAGCCTGAAACCGCAAGCCCTCACAGACAAGCTAGATCCATTCGGTCCCATCTGCCTGGACTCCCGTCTCCCAGAGCGTGCTGGGGGAGAGTACCAGTGTCCATCTACGCCAAAGGTTTCAATCTCTCTCCCCAGCAGCCACCTTCTGCATCCGCAGCCCTCCCCACGTCTCTGCTGTTGGCTTTCCACTGTTGTGATGAAGCACCAGGACCAGAAGCAACTTTGGGAGGGAAGGGTTTGTTTTGCCTTCCACCTTACAGTCAGTCCATCGCTGACGGAAGTCAGGGCAGAACCTGGAGGCAGGAGCCAAAGCACAGATCACCGAGGAACGCTACTTACTGGCTTGCCCTCAACACTTCGCTCAGCTTTTTAATCTTATAAAACCCAGCCAGGACCACCTGCCCAGGGGTGGCACCAACCACAGTGGGCTGGGCTCTCCCCTATCAATCATTAATCAAGAAAAGGACCCACAGACTTAACCTATAGGCCAATTTGTGTCCAAAGTTGACAAAGAACCAACCAGCACACCACGGTAGCCCCACTCTTAATAAGCCTGAAATCCAGCTCATTATTTCTTGTTTGACCCTCCACCTGCTCATTTCTTCGCCCATAAATTATCGCAGCCTCCTAAGGGCATCCTTTGTCCCTGTCCCTTCCTCCTCCGCGCTCCCCACCTCCTTATTGTCAAAGGTAGTCTCCCAAGACCAAGCTCTACCCACAGTAAGTTCTCCATCACAAGACCTTCCATGCAGAAGCCAACTCCTGGTGCTTTCATTCATTCATTGAACAACTATTTCTACATAACTAGGTGTTTGAGTTTGGACGGAAATGATGGACATAAGAGATTGAGTCCTGCTTCTTGTGATAAAATCAAAGGAGAGTGGTATGAGCTATGCGCCATGTCGAAGTGACTGGGCTCTTACACATCGTGTGGCCTCACTTAACCCTTGCTGCCCTGCAAGGAAACATTGAAAAGATGCAGAAACGGAAGCTTGGCTCTCAGACCCAGTGACTCCCTGTTAGCACTGCTGTCTGCCCTCCACTGATGACGTAATGTTCAAAACTTCAGAGTGCGTTCTTCGAGGCCCTTCCACGGCGTGCCTGGCCAGCAAGTTACCTGTGGCCACAGCCAAGTGCCCTCATTACAGTGGTGCAACATTTGACTTGTATTCCCCCAAACCACCACTTCCCTCTCAGGGTTTCACTTTCGTTATTTTCTCTGTCAAAAATCTTCTTCTGGGGACTGGGGAGATAGCTCAGCCAATAAAGGGCTTTGTCACCCCAGCCCGAGGACCTGTGTTCAATCTCCAGTACCCGTATAAAAAGCCAGTGTGATGCCATGCACCTATGACTCCTGAGCTGGGGAGACAGACACAGGACCACCCCTGGGCCGGCCAGTCCAGCTGAGTCAGTGAGCTCCAGGTTCAGGGAGGGTCCCTGTCTCAAGCACTAAGGTAGCAAGTGGCCAACGGTAGAGATCTGATGCCCACCTTAGGCTTCCACATGTACCTGTATACACATGCATGAGTACGTGTACCTGTACACACATGCATGAGTACATGTACCTGTACACACATGCATGAGTACGTGTACCTGTACACACATGCATGAGTACATGTACCTGTACACACATGCATGAGCACATGTACCTGTACACACATGCATGAGTACGTGTACCTGTACACACATGCATGAGTGCTCTCTACATACATGCCTACACATACCATCCCTAACACACAGAAATAAGGTAGATAGCATTCTTGAGGCATTTCCCTTGAGGTTGTCCTCTGGCCACCACATGCATACATACATCTATGTAACACACACACACACACACACACACACACACACACACACTTCCTCTGTCCTCTGCTTCCTGTCCTCCAGTGATGACCACACCTCCCACACCTTCCTCGGAAGCATCCTTTCCCAGAGGTCTTATTCTGGCTGAATCTTAAGACCACTATCTACCATCCGTGGGGCGGCACTTCTGAGCGTGACATGGCTGTATAAAGCCGAGAGCTGTTTTTCCACAGATGACTTCCTGTCTTACCAGATAAGCATCTGTATACCATTTAGGTTAGGCTCACAAGAGAGTCACTTTCTCGGAGACACTAGCCCACGCCACACTTCCCTTGCTTGGCTGCCAGGCTAACAGTTCCAACAGGGTCTGGATGCATGTCAACCCTGGGTGGAGTTGAATGAACTCAGTTGCCCACGGCATGAAGCAGACTCCCCGAAAAACACACGATCAGGTTGTGGTCAGGTTCAGGGTCTGTGCCTCCTGTTGTCCTTTGGGGAGCCTAGACTGTCGGGATTTCTATTCAGCAGCCTTCTCCCTCAGGTGCCCCTCAGGTGCGAGGCTAATCTTCTAGCATCTGGGATGAGATGGCCCTTCTACAGTGAGATGGCAACTCTCGTGATACTACCCACAGAAAGGAAGGCCCTGCTGCCTGAGCCTCAGAGCTTTGGGAATGGCGTGCCCCCTCCGAAACCCACTGCTCACAGGCTGTGAGGAGCGCAGAGGAATGCCTCCAGGGCTCTGGAGCTTTTCTGGAAATAGAACTGGAATTCAAGTTCGATCCTTCTTTAGAGACAGGCTCTTGGGCACTTCCCTGTTTTGGAGGAAGCCGGCTCTGCCACAGCAGAAACGAGCTCACCCTGTGCCTGGCAAATCGGCCTTGGGAAGCTCCCAGGCTGGAGGGATCTCTGGAGAGGGTGAACGGCTGACAGATTAAGCAGCACTTTTTGGTTCTGGAAGTAGTAGGGGGTCAAGAAAGGAAGCCACGGCAGAGTCTGCCAAGTGCAGGCAGAGTGGGTAGAGAGAGCCGGCTTTCCCTTGGCACGCATGACTAGGCTGGCACTCGTCTGGCCACTTCTGGAATTCCCCGGAGGGACAATCAGTGCCTTATCTAGGAAAGGAGTCAGGACAGAAGCTGAGGCTAAATTATGAACCTGGAAACCCAGGGAACAGTTGCCGAGACAGCAGGTGGAGTCTAATGCACCCTCATCTTCCTACTCTGCCCGAAGAGACCGGATTGCATCTTGGACCCTACTCTCTGCCTTTCCAACCTTCATGCTAATGCCCACAAACTATAGGTGGTGAGTCGCCTCCATTTTATGGTGGGCAAAGGATGGCAGAAGATGCATCACATCTGCATCACAGATTGCAAGGTCACTCATTTATTAGGCCACTTTAGCCAGGTTATAGGACTGTGGACAGGAACTCACTCCAGGATGAACTGCTTCTCCCATCATCAGAATACACTTGAGAGCGGCGGTAAGGATCGGGCACCAGGTGCAGGCACTGGATCCCTCCACCCATTTTCTTCCTGCATGTTCATGTGGGTATGATAATGTATGCTGTGTGTGTGCACACCACAGCACATGGGTGGAGGTCAACCTCAGGTGCTCGTCCTCACCCCCCATCTCTCTGAGACAGGGTCTCTGTGATGTCTACTGCCGAATATGCTGCTTGTCCACCAACGTCTGCAAATCCTTCACCTCACGCGGAAGCATCAGGGTTACACTACCATCTCCATCTTCCTGTGGCCTCTAAGAACTGAAACTCAGAGTCTCAAGCTTTGCAACAAGTTATCTCCTCAGTATGATGTACTTGATTTTAAAGTGATACTCAAAAGAGTCAAGTTAACCAGGGCAAAGTTAAAAAATACTTATGGGAATATAAAAATATCATATTTAGCTAAGGTCAAGTGTAGGACTATGAAAATATCAGCACCTAACAAAGCAAAATTTGAAATGTCTGGCATTCAATTAAAGATTACTAGAAACGGCTGGGCATGGTGGCACACACCTTTAATCTCAACACTCAGGAAGCAGAGGCAGGTGGATCTCTGTGAGTTCAAGGCCAGCTTGGTCTATAGAGCGAGTTCCAGGATGGCCAGGGCTGTTACACAGAGAAACCCTGTCTCAAGAAAAAGAACAAAAATAAAAAACAAAAAAAATTACTAGAAATACAAATACAGAGGGAAGTATTATACTTAATTTGGAGAAAATGCAATCAACTGAAACAAATCTATAACTTAGATGCTAGAATTAGTCAAAAACACTAACAACCATTATGAGGTTTTTATATTTATCCATAAAGTTAAGTAGAGACATAAAGTATATCTAAAAATATCAAATCTTACTTCTAGCAATGAAATTTACAATGATTTGGATGAGAAAATGCTGAATGGAGTTAATGGAAGTTAGACACTGTTAAAGAGAAGATTAGTGAATTTGAGGCCAATGGCAGTAGCAACCACCCCAAGGAAATAGACATAAAAGCAAATAAACAAACAAAAAACTCCAAAAAGACCAAAGCAATAAGCGGTGGGACAAATTCAAAAAGCCAAATGATATATATGTAACTGAAATCCTCCAGAAAAAAATCAATCAAGGGCATGAAAACCTGAAGAAATAATGCCTATAATTTTCCCAATTTTTTTTTTTTTGGGGGGGGAGTTTCAAGACAAGATTTCTCTGTGTAGTTTTGGTGCCTGTCCTGGATCTCACTCTGTAGACCAAGCTGGCCTCAAACTCACAGAGATCCACCTGGCTCTGCCTCCCAAGTGCTGGGTTTAAAGGCGTGCACCACCACTGCCCGGCAAATTTCCCAAATTTTGATGAAAACATAAACTCACACAGCCAAGGAAGTGAATGAATCTCAAGCAAAAGAAACATACAGCAACAAAGGCACGTCATACTCAAATTATTCAAAAGTTACAATAAAGAGGACCATACACACAGCATGGGAAGGAGAATGTGTCATATACAGATGACCCTGGACACAGAGAACGGAAGATTTATAACTGGAAACCACACAAGAAAAATAGTGGCATGGGGTTGCTAAAGTAACAAAAGAAAAAGCCTTTCAGTTTGGAATTTTCAACTCAGCGATGAGCTCAAAAACAAAGATGAAATAAGAACTTTTTTTTTCAGACACAGGAAGTCAAAGGAATGCACACACACACACACACACACACACACACACACCATACAAGCCAGGAATGTAACAAACTATACCATCAAAGTCTGTGTGTCAGCAGAGCCCGTGACCTTTACAAATGGACAAATTCCTTTTCTCAGAGCACATCTCTATTGCTAAACAAGACATGAAGAAAGACACAAGAAGTGTCAAAGAGAGTCCGTGGGTAAGGACTCTCCGAGTATGGGGAACGGAGTCTGGATCCCCAGCATGAAGGTAAAACGCCAGGCATGGCTGTGCATGTCTGTAAGCCAGCATTAAAGGGTGGAGACAGGCAGATCCTGAGAACTCCCTGGCCAGCCACCCCAGCATGCATGGCTAGCTTCAGCTTCTGTGAGAGACAAGGCAGGCAGAGACTGACAGAGGATGCCGCCCAACATGCTTCCCTGGCCTCCATATGGATGCATGAGTGTGGACCCAGACACTCGAGCTCATGTACCGCACACACAGACCTCACAGACGCATGCATGCGTGCGCAAAAAGTAGGTAGCTAGAAATAAAGGAAAAAGACATAGTAAGCTTATAGTAATTCAAAGGCAGCGCAAGGCTGGGAATATGAACTCAGCGGTAAAGCACTTTGCCTGCTGTGTGTGAGGCCTTAAGTTCAGTTCCCAGCACCTCAAAAAAAAAAAAAAAATCAGTAATTATGCTAATATCAGTTCATAGAATGTTACCAGGGATAAAGACAGCTACTTCACAGTGATAAAGGGGCCAATTATAAGGACTCAATTATCCTAAAACTGTGCACACCAGCAATGGAGCTTCAGAACAGGGGAGTATGGCTGGGTAGGTACCCACGGCTGGTAATTCCAGGACTCGGGAGCCTGAGGTAGGAGGCTTATGAGGTCCAGATCAATGGGACTCCATATCAAGACCCTGCCTCATAGACAACTAAACAAGTCAAGGGCTGGACGTATAGCTCAGTGACAAGCCCTTGCCTCGCATGCTGAAGGCCCTAGACTCATCACCAAAACCAGGAATATATAACTCTGAAATGATCGAATCTACTAGAAATCTTCGTAATGGAGCTAGGGCCTTAAGGGACATGCACTCGTTAAGCTTGGAGGAGGGAAAATAATATAACCAAAATATATTGTATGAAAACTCTAAAAGAAATAAAATAACCTGGGGAAAAAAAAGCCTAAAATAAATAAATAAAGCAAAAAGAAGAGCCTGTCCTTTCAGACGCTTTTCTTCCCTCTCTGGCTCCCCCGTGTGGCGGTCCTGGGTTCAACACAGACAATGGCACTTCCTGGAAAGGTAAGGCCCGGGAGGGAGCCGGTGTGCTGGGGGAGGTGGTTCAAGGAAAGGCAGGAGTCAGTTCTCAGCCTGTACCACTACCCCCAGGCAGGGCTCAACTGAAGCATGGTGACAATGGTGGGGGGGATGCCTGCCAGTGTTTGGGGTGGGAATATAGGCAGAAAGAAGGAAACAGAGACCTGCTGGGTTGAAAGGCCAGGTCAACCCACTCTGGAGCTTTGAGAGTCTTTTGTCTGTTGGGTGAATGGGGACAGGGCCACCTACACAGTGGCACAATGGTTTAGGCCGCAGGGTTATTAAGGCGAACATATGCGCTGGTATGCACACACCCAACAACGGAGTCTGCCGCACAAACACAAGGACCAGAGTTGTGGTTTCCGTCTTGGATCTACTGCTAGGGGGTCTAACCTTCCTCTAGAGCAGCAGGTCGCAGAAGGGAGTGATCTGTCCCCTCTCTTAGGACATCTGGCCCTATGGGGACAAGTTTTGGTTGTCAGATGGGTGAGTAGAGTGGACTTTCACCTGCTCCGAAGGGTTGATCCCCCAAACCACGTAAAAAGCTGGAGGCAGTGGTACATGCTTGCGGTCACCGTACTGGGGATGTGGATCCCTGGCGCTCACTGCCCTGCCAGCCTCACTTAATCAGTGAGCATCAGGTTCCAAGGAGAGACGGTCTCAAAAAATAAGGTGGACAGATGAGAAATAACACCCAGAGTTGATCTCCGGCCTCCACACGTGCACATATGTACCTACCTACACACACACACACACACACAGACACACACACACACACACACACACACACACACACACACACATTTTAATTAGTTTGTATGCAAAGAGAACTGAAATTACAGTCATGTGGAATAAGGCTATGGCCAGGATGATCCCAAGCATGATCATGCCAAGGAACTGCCGTGGGAGTGGCTACGCTTGGTGGGAGACTCCGGAGTCTGTTGGGTAGAAGGAAATACAGGCACTGGGGAATGGGATTTGAATGACAGAGGCCTGCTTAGGTTCGTCTCTTATAATCTGCACATTCCACGTCCCCCCCCCCCAAAAAAAAAGTGTGTCACCAGCCAGAGCTGCCTGGCTCTGGAGAGCAGGGTAGGATGGGAATCAAAGGACGGCCAAGCGCAGCATCCTCGCTTGAGCTGGGCTTTCACAGGAGCAACAGAGGGGCCGGACTGCCTCACTGTGAGCGTCCTAGGGAGCCACTGAGGGCTTTCATCACTGGAGTTTCATGGTAAGAGCACCTTTAAAGCCACCGGAAACGTAAAACACTTCAGGATGCCCCCCAAAAAGAACCACAGCTGTTGCAGCAATGTGTCCTGCCCCTCAACTAACAGCCATGGCATTCTCTGGCAAACAGGCCGAGGCTGAAGCCAGGACCTGGGTAGGCCTTCAGGAGGCGTGTCCAATCACAGGAAGGGTATCCAAGGGAAAGGCATCCGCCTTCAGGATCGCTGAGGAAAGACGTGAAACCACGGATCTTTGGGCTGGCAAAAGCAGGCAACTATCAGCGCCCTCCTCGGGAGGGACGGGGACCGCCGCGTGGCCTCAGGAGTTTGCAGCTGAAGCTCTGAGCCATCCTGCCCCCTCCTTCCTCTGCTGAGACAGCCAGAAATAGACAGCCATTATTGCTTTCAGAAAGGTGAAGGCCAAATCCGATCTTTAGGATGATCTCAGTCATAGCTTGAAAAATGTATGAAGGGCTGGGAGTTGCGGTTCAGTGGTGGATCGTGAACGCCTCGTGTGAGTGTACAAGGCTCCGGGATCGATCCCCAGTACCCCCCCCCACACACACACGCGTGCGCACGTGTGTGTATAAATGCTTGTACAGAGGGGATGCATGATAATTCATGTAAGACTGCTTCTCTCCAGCTGTTGAAAAATCTATGCTCTTCTTTCCCTCAAAAGGAAAAGGTCAGCAAAAAGGAGGAATGTCACCAGGATGAGACCTCACAACAGACAACGGGCCCTCACCTAGTGGAACTCAGGCCCAGGCCTCTGCCTCAATAAATCCACAGGAAGATATCAAGAGGTTAGTTCAGCCAGGGAACAATAGCCAGATGGAGGAAAGCACCAAGCTACCTTCATATGTAATAGAATCCAAGCAAAGGCAGAAATCAGCACGAACAGGGGGGTGGGGTGGGGCAAAAAGCTGGATCAGACCCTGGCTTTCCCTACAGAGCCTGGTGGGGTACTCTACTGAAGGCTAGGCCAAGCCTGTCCAGGTCACATGCCACAGCACCCCAGGAACCTGGACCCACACAAGCTGTTGGCTGCTCGGGGCCACTAGCAGCGTGTGGGTTTCTTACAGCTCTGTGGTGTTGCAGGCCTGTTTCTGTGATGGACAGCTGTGATTCAGTTAGCCAGAGGGCTCTAGGATGCCTCTTCTTCCGAGGAGGCAAGGCAGACAGAGCTCTGTTGTCCGATGAACTACTAGAAAGCACCCCTCCTGGCCATCATTCTAAGAAAGAGACTGTGTGCCATAATCCCATGCCCTTCCCAGCCTCTGTCCACAGCCCTGGGAGTTGGCCCACAGCCTAGAGGCTTTACCATCTCAGCACAGCTGACAGCTGGGGCCAGCTGTGATCATAATGTAACATGCGGAATGCTTAGCGGCAGCCCTGGCCTCTGTGCACTGGGTCCCAGGAGCACCCACCCAGCCAACAACCCACACCAACTCCAGATATGACCAGATGTCTTGGGGGAAGGAGCACATCACTTCCTTCTGCAGCCCGCTGCTCTAGAGGGAGGCATGGAGAGACCCCAAGAAGCAGATCCAGTAGTGGAGAACTGGGATCCAGGATGGGGTGTGTGCGTAGGGTTGGAAGCAAAAAAAGAAGAGACCAGACAGTCCCCAAAGAGAAAGGGAAACTGGACGAGACGGTTGTTTAAATACGCTTTTGGGGATGTGTGCTATCTGCACCCCTACTTCGACCTTGGAAGAGGGTGTTCATTAACTGGCTGCCTAGGGCGGAGCTCACTCGAAGCGCTAGGCTAGCAAGCCTCAGGGTCCACGCCAGCACCAGAAAAAACACAAGACAGAAACATCGCTCATCAGTGCTTGCCGAGTCGTCCTGTGAGGACCAGGCTGTACCCAGAAGGCCCTGGCTGCAGGCTACTCTAGAGCAGCTGTGATTCCCAAGACTGGAGAGGAGGTATCAAAATGCTCAAGGCACAACCTGGGGCCAGTTCGGTATTATCCTTGTCGAAGTACGAGTCAAACTTGTTTCCTAACAGTGCTTTTCCACGGAGACAGCAGGGGAACTGGGAACGCCCACAGGCGTGCCAGGCATTTGAACACCATGGAGCTTATGCATGGAGGCTGTGGGGACTTGAGACCACTCATGACTCCTCCATGACGCCTGCCTGTTTTTCCCTCTTCAGGGTCGGAGTTTGCCCCTTCCTCACCTGGCTGGAAGCACAGGACAGGAAAGAGCTATTTTTTCTTAACTGTATCTCCAACTCCTCCTGGGCCTGGGATACACAGGACACCTAACACCTTGTTAAGTTAATAAATGGCTAATATGCTAGGATACACTTTACGCTCCTCAACCCGCAGGAAAAAGCCCGCAAATGTTGCCTCCTCTGGGAAGCCTTCCTTGATTTTTTTCTCTTAGCAGAAACAACTACACTGTGTACCCAAAACACCAGGCTGATACTTACTACACACATGTCCCAGCATATACCAGTCAGTTGTGTTACAATCCCTCACCAGAATGTAAGCTCTCTGTGGGCCATTTTGATGTTATCATTTATTATGCCTACCCTCAACAGCACTTGGTACATAACAGGTAACTGATAAATGTTTACATATTAACCAATACATACTGTCCTCTATCTGCATCCCAGACCCTAAACATTACAGTTCAGATGCACTGTCATTTACGTGCTTTGCAAAACTCAGAATCATGTGCTGTGGGATGTTCTGTATGGCAAATGTGTTGCTCTGATTGGTTAGTAAATAAAACATTGATTGGCCAGTAGTCAGGCAGGAGGAAGTATAGGCAGGACAAGAAGGAAAAGAATTCTGGGAAGTGGAAGGCTGAGTCAGAGACACTGCCAGCCGCCGCCAGGACAAACAGCATGTGAAGATGCCGGTAAGCCACGAGCCTCGTGGCAAGGTATAGATTTATGGAAATGGATTAATTTAAGATGTAAGAACAGTTAACAAGAAGCCTGCCACAGCCATACAGTTGTAAGCAATATAAGTCTCTGTGTTTACTTGGTTGGGTCTGAGCGGCTGTGGGACTGGCGGGTGAGAGAGATTTGTCCTGACTGTGGGCCAGGCAGGAAAACTCAAGCTACAATCATGAGATATTGAGGACACTACACTCCCATTGCTTCAAGCAGAGAAAGAACACTTGCCCAGCCCCTTTTGAAGGTTGGTCTAAGAAGTCTGGAAGAATCTATGATCTAAAGGCAAGATGACATGTGGAACTTCAGGCCCATGAGGACCATTCAGACCTTCTAGAAACTTCTCTAGGATTCACTCTGCTCCCACCTGCACCCATACCTGAGCCCTGAGCCAATCAGACTGCATGGAGAAAGCTGCAGGGTAGACTTCTTGTCACTTTCCCCAGCTCCCTGTGGAAGGGTGTGTCTGAGGCTCCACCTGGCCAGAGAACAGCCTGTGGGCTCCCCTGCTTACCTGGTTGGAGGTTGGGGTGAGAGTGCTTTCTGGAGAGCGTCTATCCAGGGCGGGCCCCTCCTTCTTCTGTCTGCAGTCCAGCTGGATCAGGCTGCGGCACTCTGGGTGGCAGGTGAATTTACAATCTAGAGGGAGAGAATCAAAGGGATCGGGGGTCAGGTGGACATCTACTCCCTCCACCCAGAGAAATTAGAGGCTGCACCAGCTCTGATGGGAAGAGCAGTGTAATGGGCGGGTGTGTGTGTGCAGCGGACCGTGTAAGGGTGATGCCTGACCTCTGCGCCACAGCGAATGGCGGCAGCAAATGCTTCACACCTGTGCAAACGGCTTCCACCGGCATTATCTGGTGTGACCTGGAGTCTTCAGCGATTTCTTCAGTCAGACCATCTGGCTATATACCGGTGCCCATTCTACTAATTCATACTGATAACCAGAGGCCACATCCTGGGGAGGGTCTCCTTTGGTCAGTAGATAAAACATAGGTTTATCACCCAGCCTGTGATGTGAAGATGTTTACGCAGGCATAGGAAGGTGTGTCAGGAAGAATGCAAAGGTCTCCAAAGGCAGAGTCGTTATCAATAAACATTTTCTCTCTAGCCCAGTCTAGACCAGCAATGTTGGAGTGATTCTCTTAAGTCCATTAGAATGGTCTCCTGACGATATCCCAAACTGGGAGAAGAGCACATTCCGGAAGTGGTTCTCTTCCATGGAAGTGGAGACTTAACGTCCAGAAGTAAAGAACCTGCAGACTGTCATCGAAGGACTTCCTTAAAGCCGGGGACCTCCCAGAGACTGGAGGTGAGGTAGAGAAAGACCGTGAGGGGCGGAGCAGGGGCTGCTGTCTCCCACCTGTCTCCGGGCCTTCGTCAGGAGCCTCCTTGGCAAAAGGGAAGGGAAGGCAAAGGGGCCAGGAGGCAAAGAGACTCGGCCAGAGGCTAAGAGGAGAACTGGGCAGGAGGGGAGGGGCTGGGGAAGCAAGGGTAGAAACAGAAGAAATGATTGCCAGCGGTCAGCAGGCAGCCCCGTTCCCACAGACGACTGCTGGGTCAGCTGTGGCCCCCGTCCTGGAGGGCCACAGCTCAGTCAGAGCATAGCCTTCCACGTACTGGCTTCCCCGACTGTGAAGACAGGTACCTGAGGTGAGCCAGTGTGGTGGTAATCTAATTGTACTGAAATATTATTTTGATTGTATGTTAATAAATAAAGTTGTCCGGGGGTCAGAGCTATTAGAGCCATAGCAAGAGTGTGGCGGTGGTGGCACACGCCTTTAATCCCATAGATATCTGTGTGTTCAGGGATATAGCCAGCATTGGAGACATATGCCTTTAAGACCTAGGGGGCTGGAGCTCCAGGAAAGGCGCAAAGCTACACAGAGAAACCCTGTCTCAAAAAACCAAAAAAAAAAAAAAAAAAAAAAAAAAATTCTTTATGCGGGCGTGGTGCGCACGCCTTTAATCCCAGCACTCGGAGGCAGAGGCAGGCGGATCTCTGTGAGTTCGAGGCCAGCCTGGTCTACCAAGTGAGTTCCAGGAAAGGCGCAAAGCTACACAAAGAAACCCTGTCTCGAAAAAACCAAAAAAAAAAAAAAAAAAAAAGACCTAGGGGGCTGTACATTCAGACAGTGACGAGGCAGTCATGTGTTTGGGTTTACAACCAATGAGAAGGCAGAACAACATACTATAAAAAAAACGAACAGACAGGAAGTAGCTCTCTTTCGCGAAGCTGGGACAGCAGGAGGAAGGGTGAGATTTTAGCTCTGAGCTCTGACCTCTCGGCTTTCTCCTTTACATTGTTTCTGTGTTTCTTATTTAATAAGACGGTTAGTTACATCAATAAGCCAGTGCAGCTGGGTTTTGTGGCAGGGACCTCAATGCCTGGGCTCGCATGGGTAATCCGAAAGTCAGAAGACTGCTTGTGGTCCACAATGGCCCAGGCACCCCAAGAATCCCTTCCAGCTAACCAACTTCAAAATTTGTCACATTTGGTCTCTTCTCCCAGCTGCCAAGTGGCACGCCCTGTCTTGGGGTCCTTGGCAGCTGGGTTTCTTCCCACTTAGCTCAGGAGTTCCAGAACTCCATTCCCAGATACCCCCTCCAAGTCTTTCCAAATGAGCCCCCAGGCACCATCTTGTATAGGGACCCTGACACATGTAGGGACACAGAGTCCAGAACTCTCCACCCTCCTTCCTCCACGGTCTAACTTCCCATCCACCCTTCTGGGGTGTCAGTTAGAGGCTTAGTGTTCATATCCTTCAGACCCTGAGGTAAAGTCACCAGCATCCCCTTCTTCAGCCCTGAGCTCTTGCCTAGGGTCATCCTTGTTTGCTTTCTACTGGTGTGATTAAACACCATCACCAAAAGCGACTCCGGGAGGTTTACGGTTTACAGTCAGAGCGGGAACCCAGAGGCGGGCACTGAAGCAGACGCCATGGAGGAACACTGCTGGCCCCCGGCTCGCTACCTGCAAGTATGAAGGAGACCGGCCCCCCCAGACTCACATCTTTGCACGCTTGGTCCCCGGTTGGTGAACGGTTTGGAAGGATCAGGGGTGTGGCCTTGCTGGAGGAGGCGTGTCACTGGGAGGTTTCAAAGGCCCAGAGTTGACCCAACATCCCTCTCCACCTGCTGCTTCAGAAGCAGGATATAAAGCTCTCACCCACCACTCAAGCGCCATGCCTTCCTGCTTGCCGCCATACTTCCTGCCAGGATGATACTGGGCTAACCCTCTGAAACTGTAAGCAAACCCCCAAGTCAATGCTTTCCTTCACAAGAGTTGCCTTGGTCATGGTGTCTCTTCACAGCCATAGAACACTGACTAAGACACTCTCCATGGCTTACTCAGCTTGCTTTCTTATACAACCCAGGACCACCTGCCCTGAGGTGGCACTACCCATAATAGGCTATGCTTTCCCACATCTATTATCAATCAAGAAAATACCTCCAGAGGCTTGTCCAATCTGATGGAGGCATTTTTCTCAATTGAAGTTCCCTCTTCCCAAATGACCCTGGTTTTTGTCAAGTTGGGGGGGGGGAGAAAAACAAAAAAACAAAACCCAACAGAAGTCATAACCGGCAAGGTCAGTCCTCTAGGGCAGCACCACGTACCTTCAGGGTCTCACGGGTGTCTTGGGGCTCCTGCGGCTGACACACAGCTCACTGGAGACAGCTCACCCTCAGTGGGGAAAGGGCACAGAGGGCTAGGTGGGCCAGCTTCACCCACAGCACCCAGAAATGCCAGGACTTTCTGACAATGTAACACTGAGGGCAGAACCAACGGGTGGGACTGTTTAGGGCTCAGCTCTGGAACACGCCTGGCGGACTCCTGGTCATTCCCTGAGTGGTGAAGAATGCTCCAGAACCAAGAAGTGGGAACCTGAAGAGGAGGGCAGGCTAGACGCTCTGCCAGCTCCAAGGCAGGTGAGAGCCAACACCTCCACAGGAGAAGGACCTCCAGAGGGCTCAAGGTTTCTTCTCTTCCCCTTGCAGGGCCTCTCATAATTGGCCTGTTCTGCCCATCCAGGCACCTGTGTTGGTCTCGTGACTTCCATTACCCCCCTCTCTGCCTCTCTTTGACACCCCCCACCCCCCAAACCTCAGAAAGGTCTTTTTATAATCCTGACACTGAACTGGACAAGACGGGAATGGAAGACTCCAAGAGCAGGTTTGGAATTTCAGAGAAGTGTATGGTAGCGCACACCTTTAATCCTAGCACTCAGAGAGCAGAGTTCAAGGCCAGCCTGGTCTACATAGTGAGGTCCAGACCAACTAGAGTTACATGGAAGACCCTGTCTCAACAAAAAAATAACAACAACAAAAGAAAACAAAAATGCATGTGAGCACTAACAACCTTCTCCAACAAGACCATGTCGTCATGGCTGCAGCAAAGACCCTGGAATACATCCTCATACTTCCTAGCCCCTGGAAATGCTAAGCCCAGGGCTTCCAGGCCAGCACTGATGACACCCGAGCCCCTGTAGCATTAGTACACACGGAAACAGTGTTCCGCAGGGCTGGGGTAGACCTTAAGTGGGACAATGCTCCATGTCTCAAAGCCTGGGCCATGTCCTAGGGACACCTGGGGGTAACTCCATAGACTTCCTTCTCCCAAGGCAGCTAGCTCATCACTACTACACAGTCCCTGACGCTGATGTCCTATTATATTCTACAACCTTCATCCGGTGTTCAGTTTGGACACAGGAAGATAGATCCTGGATGGAACTGGGTTGTGTAGATATCACCATCTCTGCTGAAGCACTCATGTGCAAGGCCTGGACCGCCACATCCTCTGGGCTAGCCTAAAGGTAAGTCCAAGTAAGATAGGAAGGACTCTCAGCCAGATGCGGTGGTGCACACCTTTGATCCCAGCGCTTGGGAGGCAGAGGCAGGCAGATCGCTGTGAGTTCAAGGCCAGCCTGGTCTACAGAGTGAGTTCCAGGATATCCAGGGCTACACAGAGAAACCCAGTCTTGAAACAAACAAACAAAAAGACAGGACTCAGGACCCAGGGAGCAGTGAGGACACACATAGGAAGCGACTCACAAGATAGCTGAAAGCCAGGCCCCCCTCGGCACAGATCTAGGAAGCTGGTTCAGTCCTGGGAGCTGGGGAAGGCAAGGCAGGCTTGGGATGAAGGCGCCTACAAGGCATGGAAAGAAAGGAAAGACTGCAGCCAGCTCAGTGCCCTCATTACAGGGAACATAGGGATTGGGGCCCACCATCACTGAAGAGCTAGGACAAAGATCTCACCACCAAGAGGCAACAAAAGATTAGGGAGAATGTTCCCAAGCCCTAGCCAGAGTTTCTGGGCATTTTAATTAGTGTACATTGATTGTACAAAATGACGGGTTTTAGTGTAGCATTTTCAGACATGTACATCATGTTCTGTCTTCTTGCCCCCCTCTAGAGAATCTCACTTCTTTCCTCCCCCATTCCTCTCTATGTGATCTAGATCCCACCTATGAGAGAAACCATGGTATCTGCGTAAGTCTGACTTTCTTTGCTCAACGTGACTTCCAGGTCCATCTTTTTGTTTGTTTTTCCAGACAGGGTACCCTGGCAGTACTAGAGCTCGCTCTGCAGACCGGCTGTCCTCGAATTCAGAACTTAGAGCTCCACCTGCCTCTGCCACCCAAGTGCTGGGACTAAGGGCACGTGCCGCCACTGCCCGGCTTCCACTCGTTTTCTTATCAATGGCATCATTTTGTTCTTCTTTAAAGCTGAATGAACTCCCTTGTGTGCAGACTCCACCCATCTGCTGATGAGCATCTGGGTCGATTCCATTGCCTGGCTACTGTGAACAGAGCAGAAATAAACATGCGTGTGCTGGCCTTTCTGACATTTCTTGACGTTAGTATGGCCATCTGTAAAACGGTTAATCTCATGGCCCAGTGGGCTGAAGGCACTGGCTTTACGCCCTGACTGGGTGCCGTTCCCAGAACCACACAGTAGAAGGAAGATCACCGACTCACAGGTTTTATCTTATCTCTGCATGCTCTCCAATGCCTACAACAGAAACTGACTGCCTTAAGTAGTCCACAGGGCCTTGTTTCCCCCTGAACTCTGGATGGGAATCTTCCTTGCCTTTTCTGAGCTGCTGGGGTTTCAGAGACAGCGGCACATTTGGTGGCTTGCATCTGTACACCTCCAAACTCTGCATCTGCTCAGGACCTTCTCCCTGTGTTTCTGTCTCCTTAAAAAAATCCTGGTCAGACTGAAGCAGGGGCCCACCCTACTCCAGGAGGACCTCATCTTGACGAATTACATCTACAATGGCCCTGTTTCTACAGAGGCCCTGTTCTGAGGTCCTGGGAGTTTAGGCCTTTTTGGCAGAAAGTACAGATCAACCCTGATACAGACCCTGGGCCATACTGGGAAAACAGAACACTTAAGCCCAAACAGATGGAGGTTCCCATGGACACCAGCTCCAGAGATCTGCAGCGGACTGGCAGTCCAGGGGCCATGGAGGGCTGGACTGAGGCTGGGGTCACCTACCCCAAGAGCAGCCAGTGGCCCAGCTCTTGGCTTTGACCCGCAGGTTACCATCTCAAACAACAGTCAGGCTCAGATGCCACGGCAACCTGTGTGTAGCAGTAGCATTCCATCTACTTACTGAACCTCGAGGAGGAAAAGCCAGCACTGGAGCTGTGTGCCAGGAGACAGCTTTCCCCAAAACGCAGAAGCCGCCAAATGTCCTCTGCGTCCCCAGGGCTGCCAGAGTTAGTTTGTGCCCCACCTCAGCTCTCAAGTGCACAGTATGAAAGAGTTCACACACACACACACACACACACACACACACACACACACACACGGCTCACACACATTCTGCTGTGTAATGGAAACACACTGCGAAACCCCAGTGGCTCATTTCTCTGAACTCGATGTGTTTGCATTGAGAAGAATTCCTTTCACAAAGGAGCTGCATACAAGATACCAAGGTAACACAGCATCCCCTCTTCATCCCTCAGCTCCTCCTGCCCAGGTGGAGACAGGGAGTGAGGGGCAGGCAGGTCCCCGAGGTCACAGGACCTAGTTACATGGCACCCACTGCCTCCTTGCAGCCACTCCTGTCAAGGAAGAGCCACTGCCCACATTCAGGCGTCCTCGGCCCTCTGTGAGATCAACCACATTGCCCCCTACGTCTTTCTGGACTCTTCTGCAGGACCAGCCCTAATGGCTTATGCTGTGGCGTAACGGGGACAGAAGAGACACTGTGGGTGGCCTGGCCTCTAGTCTCTCAACTCGCTCTGTGGCAGTGCCCCAGATGCCGGACTTGTCTGAGCACTAACCTCAACTCTGAAGTGGGAATCACAACAGGCAGTTCACGGAGCCACCCTGAGGATTAAACGGAGTTCTAATGTCTAGAACCAGCCCGGAACCTGGGTGTCCCAGCTAGTGTTCCCTCTCCAGCTCCTCTTTCCTCTACGCCTCTGTGCGGACTTCCTTTTCACCCTACCAAGCTGTGGGTGGGCAATCCGGCCTTACCAACATTCTGCCAGCTACTTTCAAGACAGACACACCAGGAGCTTTTGGTTTTAAAATACCATATCCAGCATTGCAGGGAAATCTGAAGAGATGGTGGGCACCAGGAACACCGAACGCCGATTTACAGATCTCAAGTGGACTGAGGCTTATCCCAATTCTCAGAAGAAGTCGGGGTGGCTGCCTGGGCCTCTTAGACAATCCTTTTCTCATTCTTGGGCTCCGTTTTCCCTGTGTTGGAGCCTCTGGGCTGAACCAGCTATGACAGTTCCAAGACTAGGAGACCCCATAACACTCTGCACCCCACCTAGCCCAGGCTGGCCCAGGCCCGTTCCATCGCTGCGGCCAGCCCCTGACCTCACCTCCAGTCTCCGCCTTGTCTCCTGGCACTCTCCACTGGTCCCACCACGCCCCTTCATCCCTGTGACAGATAGGCATGCTCTCTCTCTCTCTCTCTGTGGCTACAGCACTCTCCCCTGTTAAGTCTCCAGGGCTGCATTTCCAAATCTCCTACCTGGCATTGGTAAAGCCGATTCACCAGAACACTTGACAAGAGTCTTACATAAATTGGTTGTGCCAGCAGAGGAAGGAATGATACCTGACCGTTAGCTGAAGTGAAGAGCCCAGAGTGTCCTGACCATAAGACCCTAGGCTTAGCATGCTATGTGCCTCAGTTTCTCCTCTCTTAAATGGGGGTGGTGGTCGTCCCTACCTCATCGTGCGGCTGACTTCAGTGAGACCGGATGTGGCCGGTGCACTCACTGATACACACCGAGGCTCGAGAAATGCTAGCCGTTCTTATTAGCAGGCTAAAACTCGGGTCCAGTCTGGCCAGTGGCCACGGCCTCCAGCATCCCAAAGCCTGTCCGTACACATCCCCACATCAGTGCTGCCAACCTCCAGACCTCTACGGAGGCCTGAAGCAACAGGCCCTGACGCCTCCTCAGAGCCCCTGCTGTTCCCCACCCCCAGTCCAGGCAAGATGCCCAGGTCTCAGCTACTCAGAGGGGAGACAACAGGTGTCCCTGAAGTCAGATGAGGTAACCTTCCTGAAGAGGCACCTCTGCTGCCCTGGGACACGCTTTTTTTTTTTTTTTTTTTTTTTGTAAATCTCTCACCCCCAACATTTGATTTTCCGAAATTCTGCTGTAGTTTTGGAAAAGAAAGTTGATCGGATTCCCCATTGCAGGGGTGGTGCTGTTGTGTGGCGGTTTCCTCTGAATTGGAACATTCCCTCCTGGAGGGGAGGGCTGGGGTGCCCATGAGACTCAGGGGCGCATGTCTAGGAAAGCTGAAACATGTAAGATTTAGCAGAACTCCCTCCCCAGGGTTATAGAGGCAGCTATCCTGCTGGGGCAGGGGACTGACCACCCTCGGTGGCAGAGAGGAGATTCCCCAACCTGTCCAGTTCTACAAGCTGAGCGCAGAGCTTAAGGACACAGCTTTCCTAAGTTATCACCTGTGCTGGGTTGGCTTTTCAGTGAGCCACGGCCTTTGAGTCACCCCTGCTCCTGTTAAAGTGACCCCTCACCCACATTCTTACTAGTGGCCCCAATGAAAACTCAGTGGTCACCAAGCTGGTTGGTGCCATCATCACTTTGGCCTGTCATGGGTTCCCTTTTGGGGTGAGTAGACTCTCTTACATCTCCCCAGGAAATGTATGTCACAAAACAGGGGTGGGAATGTGAGGAAGCATTCTATTGGTATGTGAGGTATCAGCTCCCTGCAGGGATTCCTCCTAAGGGTGGGTCTACTCCCTACCAGATCTAAGATGTTCATCACATGGCTCGTTATCACCACAAGATGCCAGCAACATCCATCTGCAGCTGACTCACTGTAGTCATGACCTATTTCTACATGGACTACAACGTGGCTATCATTTATGTTGCAGCTCCATACTGGTCAACACGAAAGAGGATAAGGTTGTACTTCGTGACCCTAATTATATAAAATGCATGCATACTTACATATGTGCAGAGATGTGTCTGCAAGGGGGGCCTAAGGGATGGGATTTCAGGTGTTTGTCCTCTCTAGACAGTGTCTTAAGTTGTTTGTTTGTTTTTTGTTTGCAATGGATATATAATTTTTACTAATGGGAAATACACTGTGTGTGCTGGCTACTTTGATGTCAACTTGACACAAGCTAGGGTCATCAGAGAGGAGGGAGCCTCAGCTGAGAGAATGCCTCCATAAGACTGGGCTGTAGGCAAGCCCAGGGCATTTTCATATTCAGTGATTGATGGGGGAGGGCCCAGCCCACTGTGGATGGTGCCCTGGGCAGATGGTCCTGGGTTCTATAAGAAAGATGTATTAACTGATTTTTCTCCCAGAAGGCTGGGAATGGAGATGGCTAATAGCCTGGTGATTTGTGCTATCTATAGGGACAGGCCATACCAAGCTCCCACAATCAGGACCGGAGATACCTAATAGTTTAGGTGACCTTTGCATTATCCGAATGGCCAGGGGCTCCCCAAGCTCCCACAACCAGGACTGAAGGTGACTCATAACTCAGATGACCTCTATGCTATCTCTATGACCGAGACCACATCAGATCCTCCCTGTAGGCCCTGAAGGTAACACAGGTGACCTATCTCTAGAACCCATCTTCATGGAAGAAGTGGCATGTACTTTGAGAAGTGTTTCAATGTAATTATGCCTCCTAGTGCACACAGGATTGTGTTACACCAGGAAACTTTTTTTTCCAAGCCGTACTGTACTTAACTACGCCAACAATATACTGCCCGGGGTCAGACTCTAGAAGTTTGAACCGACTCGGGCTACTGAGTCATGCTGAACTGGATTTCCTTCTTGCCTCACAGGGAACATTACTCTGCTGGCCATGGCATTTGTAGAGACCCCCGTCCCACTATGTAAAAGGAAAAATCAGGTGGCCACATTGTGATAATGGTTGGTACCACTAATTGCTGCCAGAGACTACTTCTAGACAACCTTACACAGACCATACTGTGCCTGCACAATATATCCTTCCACTTAGATTTTCAAAAGTAGGATAGTTTGGGGGCAGTTGTAGGTTTGTGGTAAAATGCAATGGGAAGCATGGTTTCTTTATGCCCCTCCCCTGCATAGGAGTGGCCTCCCCACCATGAACACCCCCACCAGAGGGTGCATTTGTTACAGCTGATGACCCTACATCACTCTTCTCACCATCCAGAAGCCACAGTTTACACTGGATTTACTCAGTGCTGTTAATTCTGTAGCTCTAGACCAGTATTCATGGTTATGGCAAAGTACTTCCCCTGCCCTAAAAATATGTGCTCTGACGATTTACCCATCCCCTAACTTTTTAAGTCATGCCGTTGCCAGAATAACACAAAATTTGGCACCATATAATACCAGATTTCACCAAGCGAGATGCCTTTGAGTCTCCTCTGTTTTTCACGGCTTGACAGCGCCATCCCTCTTAATCATCTAATAATACTCCATTGTCTGGATGTACCATGCTTATTTTTCACCTGCTGGAATGTCCTGGTTGCTTCCAATTTTTAATAATTCCACGTAAAGCTGCCAGAACCATCCATGCGCAGGTTTTTGTGAAGACACAGGTTTTCAGCTCCTTTGTTGAACCTCTACTTTATAGGTAAAGCAACTGTGCATCAAAGAGGCAAAGTTACAAGCTGGCAGCCTCACCGCCAGCAGGCAACAGCTGGGGCGGGGAGATCCATCATGCATGGCTGCTTTGCCGCAGCCCTGTTTGGTCATGTGAGAACCTGCTCCTCAGAGAGGCATCCCCACTTGTCCGCATGCCCCTCCTCCTGGAGGCCAAGGTTGGAGTCATCCTGAATAGGGCTGGGGGCCTGGGCTAAAGGGTTGGAGGTCAGGAGTGCTTTTTCATCTGCTCTCGCAGGAAGAAGCCCTCTGCACCCTGCTCTTGGTGGCATCAGGATGGACAGAGGCTCCCAGCACCAGCTGCCTTGTAGAATGGCACCAGTGCATCCACTCACCAGCTGTGGATCAGCTGGAGGCCCTTGAACACTCAGCCTGGTGCTAGGAAGTGGATATAACTGGAGTCATCCTTGGGTCGGAATTTGAACTTGAAGCCTGCCTGGATAGGAGATGTCTGAACCGTTCCTCTTAGTTAAATTCAGAAGTCATTCAGTCTCAATTTCCTTGTCTGAAAAATTAGAATAATAGCTTTCTTGTTGGAAAATTTTCTGAAAATTAGAGAAAGGTTAGATAAAGCATCCAGTGGCACCTGGTACTTAGTAGGTGCTCAATAAACAGCAGCAGGTGTTTTCAGCTCTGTGGGAGGCTGTGTACCCAGATTTTTGTTGCTTCACCATGCAATTAACACAAGCTAAGAGCTTTTTCTGTATCTCAGTACGTTGTCCATGCTGGCCCTGAACTCACACACATAATCCTCCTGCTTCAGAGTCCTCAGCGCTGATATCACAGGCATGTGTCACCTTGCCCAGCTCTAGCCAAGATTTTCTTGATTTTCAGGTCCTCTTCTGCTGAATTAAGGAGGTGGGAACAGATCGATAACTCTCCCATTCATCTGTGGTACACTACCTGCTACTTCTGCCTGTGGCTGTTCCAAAGGAGTAAGGCAGGTGGATGGAAGGACTCGTCTCTCAGATGAAGAGGAAGGTAGACAGGCTGCAGGGACCAGGCCTGGAGGTCTACAACCGCAGCCCCAAATCAACGCAGCCTCTATGTGTCTCACACTCCTGGTTAAAATCCTAATGAGACTAGCAACAGGAGGATGGGAACGTCCCAGGGACAGACAGACAGTTTGGGGCACCTGCCTCTCAGCTTTTCCAGGAAGGAGCCTGGGGCTCCCTCCACCTTCCATGTACTGTACCTCCTTGTTTCAGAAGACAGACCACCCCCAACAATACCCCAAACACAGGAAAGACAGAGACAGACAGACAGACAGACAGACAGACAGACACACACACACACACACACACACACACACACACACACACAGTCAGGAAGTAAAGTCTGGGAACCAACAGAAAAGACCTTAGCGCTGAGGTCAGAGTTGCTGGCCCTCTCACACACAGGCGAGGTGGCCGCTGGCTGAGGAGTGCTGTCTCTGAGAGATGCTCCACCTGAACATGCCCAGGTCTGACTGCTGCTCAGTCGCTATGTCACACAGAGGGATGGTGGAGTTCATGGAAGCAGGTCTTGTAGGTCAAGCTTCAGGAGAGAAAGGCTTGGGGAAATGGGGTGCTGTTGGGGAGCCTGTGAGAACTGAGGCCCAAAGAAGGATTGGAGGCCTACTCCCAGACTACGGTCACCATTATCTGCCAATGACCCCATTTTGCTAGGGTGGGGTTGGGTGAGGTTGACATGTATACTCTTTCTTAAGGAGCCTTTTTGCATAAAAAAAAAGTGAAAGATCTCCTGGGTTGTTGCTCAGCAGATATTAAAACAGATATCTGGGCCAACTGTGGTGGTATAAGCCTATAATCCCAACACTTGGCAGGAGGGTCATGAGCAGAGGCCAACCCTGGGCTACATAGTAAATCCAGCCAGCCTTGGCTATAGAGTAAGACCTTGTCTAAAAAAAAAAAACAAAAAACAAAACAAAACAAAAAAAAAAACAAAACAAAACAAAAAACAGATGTCAATATCCCCTGGGACACTGGCCTCTACATTTGACATCTCAGTTACTCACTCCCCATGGTGAGCTCCCTGTCACATTCCCAGGCATGTGGGATGTGTCTCCTGAACATATGTCCCAGATACACACAGTTGACCTGGCAGAAGCTGGCTTCCCAGGCAGGCATGCAGAGGCACAGTCTTGCCCCATGTGGGTGGGTGTGAGTGCTTGTGGGTGAATGGGTGTGGGTGGGTGTGCCTCTCAGCCCGCACATTCATCAACTATCACCAACCCAACTACATGTCCCCACACTGACACCACCAACAGAGGGCAGGCACAGCATCAGGCCAGGCTGGAGACAGGGGCGGTTGGGATGGGCTAAAAAAAGGAGAGCACTTGAGCGCACACGTTCAGACAGAGGATGTGGAAAGCAGGAGGGACTGGGGGGGGGGGGGCAGAGGGACCTTGTCCAGATTCCAGTTCTATGCTCTTCTTCTATCTGAGAGTGTTCTACCCCGAAGCATGCCCCCATCTTGTGTGTGTTCATGTGTGTGTGCGATTATAAACAAATTTAGTAGAGTGGAATAATTTGGGGTGACCCGGGCTTCTACTGCAGACAGCACTAATGGCTGGGAGAATGCCAGCACCCTCTTTCCCATCTCCTGATACTTTTCTGTATGTTTTTGGACACTTCCAACATTCATAACATGTACACAGATTTAACTATAATGCTCGCATGTGCTCTAAAATTAGGTCCAGCTTTAGCTCGGTGGTAGCGCGCCTGGGCCCAAGTCACAGACTAAAGTAGAGCAGGTAAATCAGATTCATGATGGAGTCAGTCCTGTCACAGTTGATAAACTCTTTTCAACTTTACTTAATCTCTTAATTGACTATATGTGGGGAGTGTATTTATATTTTTCACATGCAATGTTTCCTGATGGTACAGTGTGTACCTTAAAGAGACATGCCCCTGTTCACTGGCCTCTTTGTGCCGTGGCACCATGGCCTCATGAAGTACCCTGTTGCTGACAGAGGGGATTAGACGTGGTGATGGAGTGTAGACAGGTAAGGGGGTTTGCAGGCCCTGCTGTATGCTAAGAAGCAATGGGTTCTGGGAGCAAAGAGACCATGTCCGTGGAGGGGGAGGGGGTGCCGTGGTGAGCAAGACAAAAGGATCGTATTTATCATGTGCTCATGAAGGTGGAGACTGGTCATCAGGACGCCACACTTGAAGGTCCAAGTTGTGTTTTATAGTGTGGTCCCGCAGACCAAAGTGCAATGGTACAGAACAGTTTTTGAGCAAGGCAGTTTCAGTGCGCGCCCATCAGGACACACGAACTCAGAAAGAATATTAAATCTCTTTATGTGGTTCTGTCTCCTGTGTTTCCAATCTGCCTGGTTCCCGACCTGCTTTCCCTCTGTGTATTTACTGACAGCCTACCACAGGCCAAGACTGTGACGGGAGGACAGCTAGTGACATCCAAAGACTCTGCGTAACAGGAAGAAGTGTATGAAAAGGTTCCTTAGAGAGAGAACAAAAGAAAGAACTCAATACAGACACATCCTGCTTGGACTGTCACAGAGGAGAGATCCAGTTACCAGAGCACCTTGAAAAGAAAATATTTTGTTTTGAACTACAAACGACAAGTTAAAAGCACCGAACAAAAAGAGACCCGCGCGTGGTCTCCAGAGCCAGGGTGGGGCCACTGCGGTGGTCTCAATCTGCGGGGGCAGACCTGGGTTCTCAAGCTGGGGGTCAAATGACCCTTTCGCGGGGGTCGCCTAAGACCACCATAAAACACGGGTATTTTCATTATGATTCCTAACAGTAGCAAAATTACAGTTATGAAGGAGCAACGGAGATAACTGTATGGTTGTGTGTGTGTGTGTGTGTGTGTGGGTCACCACGTGAGGCGCTGTATTAAAGGGCCGCAGCATCAGGAAGGTTGGGAACCCATGCTCTGGATGCTCTCTCAGCCCCGCCCCCGCTCAGGGCTCCCTTGTTCTAGGATAGGTCCGTCTACTCCAGGTGTGAAACAAAACATCAGAGGTCCCACCCGAGCTCTGGACCCCACCACCAGCCCTGGACCCCCAAGAAGACGGAGGGGTTTCCTGGGGGGGGGCGTGGCGCTCACAGGGAAGCACGTGGGCTCAGGAATGAGGGGTACAGATAGAAAGAGGGAAAGAGTCATGTCCTTCTACTTCGCCCTTTTATCTCAAGCAGACAACATTTCTGAGAGGGAGTACAGAGAGTGGCCCAGTCTCCGGGAGACCTGGGGTACCTTTCCGGTAGTGACCCACTGACCTCAGCCAAGCGGGCTTGATTGGAAAGGAATCTTGTCCGGTCCATGTAGACCGCAGAGCACCAAAGGAAACAGGTGCACATGCGTGGGTATGAGCTGGACAGAGAGACACACACGTGTGCATGTGTGCCTCGCCCGAGAGCCAGAGGGTTACCCGTGGCCAGGAGCAGACAGGGTCAGTCCTTTGAGGGACACTAAGCTACTACATCCAACTGGTTTTTCCACATCTGCTTTTATGTCACTTTTAGACACCCCAAGTGCAGGTTGCCAGAGGGAGCCGCAGACTTCTGCAGTGAAAAGGAAGGTAAATACATGACATCTGTGGCCAGTCCCTCTGCTCGGGACAAAAGCTCCCTTGCAGCCACATCACTGTAGCCAGAAGTGGTGCAGCAGCTTCTGGAGAGACCAGGTCTGCTCCTCTCTCGTCCCACCCACCCGGCAGGCGGTCCCTTCAAATGGAAGATTTGTTGCACGGTGACATGCTGGCTCAGCTCCTGAAGCTGAGCCAAGGGCCTGTCCAGCTCTGTCTGTTGATTCGCTGGCGTGGTTAACCCAGGGACAGGGATTTTTCTGGAGAAGATGCTGTAAGCGTTTTGTGACCCTCTTCTGCCCGGGCGGCCTTCAACTGCTGATCCTTCCCACACAGACGTCCACTCTGGCCTGTGTGCAAAGGAAGGGCAGCCAGCCACGGTGGAGGCTCATCCCGAGTGCCTGTCTGAGAACACTAATGACCGAAGGACCAGGGGAGAGGCCTCACTGGGAAATCTGAAGCCCAGGAAAGTCAGTTGCTACAAGACAAGGCCTGACAGCCAGGAAGTGCAAGTCACCCGAGTCCTTATCCGTTTTCTTTAATGCCACAGCCCAGCTGCTCGTGAAGTCCTGAGAAGAAGGCAGAGGTATTCCAGAAGTCCACAGCTCCCATATCTCTAAGCACCCTTCCTTCTCCCTTCATCTTGCAACAGTCAAGGCGAAATCCTGACAAAATTAGCCAGTGAGCTGTGGATGAGGTGTAGCATTGGCCCTGACCTTCATGCTGCCATGATAGGCCTAAATGATTTTTATTCAGTCGATAATTCATTAGGCTGAATAGCAAAGGAATGAGGAAGTGTGTGTATGTGTGTGTGTGTGTGTGTGTGTGTGTGTGTGTGTGTGTGTGTGTAAGAGAGAGAAAGAGGAAGTTAAAGAAAGAGAGTGCCCACTGAAATCAAGAAATTCAGTAGCCATTTTCCCTCTTGGCACAGAGTATGCATTTGGCTGTTGATGAGGATAAATTTCCCATTTCTCAAAAGTAAAGCCATAGTCAGAAAAATTATCTGTCATGGTCAAAATCATTTAAAAAATTTGACTCCAAAATTTTGGTCCAGATATGGCATTTAATTTTAGTTCCATCTCTAAGCTATATTGTGACTCCCTGGACTCTCTACTTATTTCTGAATGTACTGAAGAAAATAGAGAAATGGGCAGAGTGCCCCAAGGAAAGACAGTGCCCTCCAACGACTTCCAACCATCGAAAGGAAACAGTCATAGGTCACCGTAACGGGCAGAATCCAGTGGCAAAGGCCTGCAGCTCTGGCTACGAGGCCATGACCTTTGACAAGGGCCTCACTGCAAAAGACTAATTCCCTGCATTCCCTCCGTGCAGGGATCTGGAGCAAACGAAAGATAGTAAAAATAAATACAAACGTTTCTGGTTTTCTGCAGGTCGTACCCCAATGGTCCTGGAGAGAACACTACCCAGTGGAAAGAGCCTTGGCTGGACAGCAATACCTCAGATCATCCCTGGTCCCCGGCTGAGCCTTTGTTGATCCCAGGAAGCAGCAGAGGATGAACAGACAAGCAGTGGTAACGGGACACAGCTGTCCTCTCGCTCCTCTCCTTCTCTGCCCCTCTGTCCTTTCCCAGCTGAGGATCATTCTCATCCTAATTGGTGCTCAGGAAAGGAAAGTCGTGGCCAGTCACGGCCCGAGGGTAGGCTTCTTCCGGAAGGTTCCACCCAGCGGCTTCCAGCCTTGCACACCACTTACTTTCACTCACCATGCCAGTGGGGAACTCTGCCTAGGAGCCCTTGCTCCTCTGGCAGGTCTTCACTCAGCTTCACTAAGTCTGGCGCCCTGCAAACTACAAGACAGGCAGAATGGAAGAGAGCAGCTCTCGGAGGCACCGGGTCCTACTGGGTCAGAAAGCCAGATCCCAACGGCTACTCAGTCCTAATACATAGACCTATTAAAACCCACAGCCAAAACAGTGTCTCTGACCCAGGATGACTGCCCATCCAGTCCTTCTGCTCTGCAATCAGGCAAGGGGACCGCACCCAGACCTTGTTCTCTGCAGAGGCAGGGGACCGAGAAAATGGTGCTGGGCTCCATATTAAGGGCCTGGCTGCCTGAAGGATCCCACATTCCTTTTCCATGAGGAAAGCCACTAGGCAGAGACCTGGGAACCCAAATACCCATTCCCTTCTGGTCTGGAGCATCTCCAGATGGAGGAGCAGGGACCTACCATGAGCCAGGGCTTTGCTGCCGAGCCTCTGTGGGGTTTGGAGCTTTTCTGACAGCTCCTGGCTCCTTGGGAGCCTTTGGAAGAGCCTCTGGAGACACACAGCGACCGTGCTGAAGCAGGCGGCCACCACCTCCTCCTCCGGGCCCTCCCTCATTCTAAGATGTCTGCCGATCAATAGCTCTTCTCTAGGCCTGGAGTCAAGGGAGGGTGCCAAGAGAGAGAGAAGTCACTGGCCCTGCAGAGAGCTTTTTGCCTTCCTGTGACCAGAATAGGCACCTGAGACCTCACGGATGTCTCCTCCTCCTCAGCCGAGATCCTGTCCCTGCCACCTCCTCCAATGGAAAACTTTCTATTCCTGGGCTTTTAGCTAGATAAGATAAAAGTGCCCCCACCAAACAGGCTGCAGGAGAGACTGCCCGAGTCTCTCTCCTCACTCATGCCTGTGAGTCTGAAAAAAAATCAATGTCTTCAAAGTTCCAACGACGACCAAAGTCATCCGTTACCTCATACCACATGTCCGGCCTAGGAGCTCATTAATGGATTGCTTTGGGGGTGGGTGGGTTAATAATGCTTTACCAGCTGAATATCGGGTTCCTGAGGGACAACTCAAAGCTAATTCATATTGCTGAATTCATATCGCTCAGCAGAGGGGGAGGGGGGCTGTGAGGAAGCTGTGTGGCTTTGAGGAGATCAGGGCATTTATCTTAGACCAGATACCTGGGAAGAGGGGAGAGACAGGCAGAAAGATGTGATCCTGTGGGCTACAGGAGGTGGGGGGAGCAAAGGGGAAATAATGGTCCCCCACATAAGGACAGGAATGTCTCTCTGGCCTAAAACTGGGGCTCACAGGATATCCCTGACTCTGACCCCAAAGTAGCCAGCCTCATGGGAGAATGTCTGAAGAGCCTGCTTGTTGCCCAGGCCAAGTCAAGAGAGCTGGTACCAGGGTGGCAGCAGCCTTCTGGGAAGGCCACTGGACCCACCCTCAGGCTGTCCAGAGACCTAGCCAGACGCCCCTACGGGAGTCCCAGAGTCCCAAGCAACTGCCAAATTCTAGCTCAACCTCTTTGTGCTCCCAACTCCACCAAAGTCAAAGAGAATGCTATAGGCCAAAGGCCATATCCTCTTGTGGGAGCCCACAGAGGCTATCTAGTGAGACCTTACTCAGGATCAGAGAATCTGAGCTTGCTTTACCCTGCAGGGCTGCATAAGGAGATGATTTGGCCACGGGCGTGGTTACCACATGTTTGGAAGGGTCTACACTTGGCTGTATGGTGTGCTTTGATCTTGCAAGGGGGATGTCTTTTGACTCTCCCCTTGCATATTATAAAAAGCCCTTTTGAATAAACCAAGTGGCTGGTGGGTATTGACCCAGGCCCTCCCAAAGCTATCCTGTGTCTCTGTCTTTCTTCTCATCGTCTAGGTCTCTCTTTCTATCTGTCATTTCTTAATTCCTCTCTCCTCTACCTAAGAACCCTTCAAGAGGTAGGAGCTGAACTTCCACATCCTCTGACCTACTCAAAGAAGAAAATGTTGACTTTGAACTTGAAAGAAGCTGCCCACTGTAGCCAGAATCCTAACTGGTCTTTTTTTTTTTTTTTTTTTTTTTTTTTCGAGACAGGGTTTCTCTGTGTAGCTTTGCACCTTTCCTGGAACTCACTTGGTAGTCCAGGCTGGCCTCGAACTCACAGAGATCCGCCTGCCTCTACCTCCCGAGTGCTGGGATTAAAGGCGTGCGCCACCACCGCCCGGCCTAACTGGTCTTATTAATAAAAACCCAGAGTCAGATACCATGTAAATGCTGAAAGAGCAGAGAGACAAAGGAACAAACCGCAGCCACTTCTCACCTCTCCATCACTCATCTTCCTCACAGAAGTCCGCCTGGGGGGGGGTCTGTCCAGCCCACTCATCCTAGAGCGTCTGCATACTCAGTGCAGAAGCAATGGCAGCACATAGCTTCAAATCCCCATTTAATATAGACACATGATGCCACATGCTTGTAATCCCTGCTGCTCGGGAGGCTGGGGCAGGAGGACCTGAGTTCAAGACTAGCCTAGGCGATTAAGCAAGGGCCTGTCTTACTGAGGCCACGAGTGTAGCTCAGTGGTAGAACATTTGACTAACGTTCATGGGCTCTGAAATCAATCTGTATGAACTCCAAGAATTTTTTTTTTTTTTTTTTTTGGTTTTTTGAGACAGGGTTTCTCTGTGTAGCTTTGCGCCTTTTCCTGGAACTCACTTGGTAGTCCATGCCGGCTTTGAACTCACAGAGATCCACCTGCCTCTGCCTCCCGAGTGCTGGGATTAAAGGCGTGCGCCACCACTGCCCAGCCTGAACTCCAAGAATTTTTGTCTCACAGATTTTTGAGCCTGTTGGTTAAACAAACAAATAAAAACAGCAAAAACAACCCCCCTTTTTTTTTTTGTCTCCTCGTGGCTTTATGCTCATTTTGTGTGTTGGCCCATCATGCTCTGGGAGTCTGTGTTCTCCCCTCCGAAACCTGCCTTATTCTCTTCTTCTGTCGTTTTTTGTACAGTTTGAGGAAGAATACATAAAATTCAACCATTTTACTTATTTTGAGGACAATATCTCTTTCTCCCTTCTTAAAACGGGAGGAACAACATGGAATAAGAGCTCCTTGAGTCAAGGTGCCTTAAATCCAGCACATTTCAGGGCTACAACTTGTGGGGGTGGACTGGCCTTCTTTCACTGTCCTGAGATAGCATCAGGTGCTGCTGGACATAGAGACGCGGAAGAGAATAAATATATCCGTTATATGTGGAGAAAAAAAAATCATTCTATACAGCCACAGAGAGGGGTGGCTCTGCCGTGATATTTGGGAAACCGTGTTGTAAGAGCGATCTTGGAAACGACTGGAGTTTAGCCAGCATTTGGATGGTGTGTACCAAGACTTAATTTGACGCTTCTCCTCTGCAGGGCCGTCCCTCCTCAGGCCTGGACACTGACCCAGGAAGACTGGGGTCTCTCTAGTCTGTTTTTGTGGCCTGTTAGCTTCTCAAGCAGGCTCTGTACTGGAAAAAGGTTGTGAGTCCAAGTCCCAAGATGACGCTTGGAACCGTCAAGCAAGAGGTGGTGCCCAGGCCCTTCTGGCCCTCTGAGCCTCTGCCCAGAACATCTAGGAACTCTGGCCCAGCCCAGGCCAGGAAAGGGCAGTATTCCCACTACTGCCCTAGGAAAGAAGGTCATCTGAGGCTGGGAGAGTTTTAATATGCATAACAGAGGATGTCCTTCCCACTTGGCTCTAGGATGGGCTTCCTTCACGTCTCTTATCTCGACACAGAGTTTTGATGTGTTTGGGGGTTTTGTTTTGTTGTTTTCAGTGTTCAGGATGAAACCTGGGGCCCACACAAATGTCGTACTCTAGAATCTTCATCCCTGATCCTTTGGGAATGAGACAGGAGCTCTACAACTGGAAGCCTTACCACCCACAGCAGGGGGTTGTCTATGATGACCTCGTGCTGCCCCTAACGTCCAAGCTTAGGCTGAGGATCTCTCTCCATGCTGAAAAGACAGTCTAGCCAAGGGTGAACAGAGCTGAAGCATCCGTCTTCGCCATCTTACAGGTCTGGGGTAGGAGACAGCCTCCCCTCAAACACCTACTTATATAAAAATGGATTGCTTTTAAAGCACTCATCACCAGAGCAGACATTCCGTGAGCTCACTCCGAACTCTCGAGTTACAGCAGGGATCTGTGGCTAAACAAGGCAGCACCAAGACTTTCTGGGTTTTTAATACTTTCCACTGTTGCAGAAAGGACATAATTATTACAACAGAAACCACCAAACCTCCAGCGTCTTCTGGGCTTGGATGGAAAACACATCCAAGGGAATGAGGAAAGCAGGCGGCGGCGGACCTGCTGCCTAGGGTTCGAGCCAGAGGTCTGCAGAGCAGACCTGGTTTGCCTTCCAATCCTCATCCAGCCCTTCTCTGCCTCGCCATCTCCCCTCGGGTTCTGTTTGCTTAATTTCACTTTGGTTATTGGCTGGTCTGTGTCATGAACTGTGACGGCCACAACACACAAAGGAGGTGCCTACGGGTCCATACCCACTCCATGCCCATGACTAAGTGTGCCCCTACCCGCCCTATGCACATGTCTATGTGTGCCCATACCCACCCCATGCACATGTCTATGTGTGTTCATGTCCACCCTATGCACATGTCTATGTGTCCATACCCACCCTACGCATGTGTCTATGTAGTACATATCCCATCCCCGCCATGCACATATGTATGTGTGTCCATACCCACCCCATGCACACGTCTATGTGTGTTCATACCCACCCCGTGCACATGTCTATGTGAGCCCATACCCACCCCATGTACACACCTATCGCCAACAGGTATGTTGGGAGTGGAAGGACACTCATTTCTTCTACCCTGGGACTTAAAGATCTTGTGATTTGCACATGACAAAGACCAACTTAGAAACTGAACGGGAAGACAGGCTGTGTACAACCAACTCTCAACCACCCGGAAACTGAGGGAAACTGCTGCTTGCACACGATTCACCCTCTTTTTCTTTACACCCCCACCCCCCCGTAGCTATTACTAGTAACCGTGTTTTGGACATTTCAACATCCATTGACGGACTTAAGAAAACTTAACAATCTATGTGGCCTGAAGGCTAGCTCTGAAGGCAGAGTTCTGCGTTAGCGTCTGGATCATCCCCCAGAAGCCCCTTGATTTTCCTGACTGCGATGTCTCTACGCCTGTGACAGCCATGCATGCTCCAGTCAGTCCTGCCCACCTCACAGCAGAACACCAGGCCCAACAACACGGGCTGAACAGGAAAACTCTCCAGACACAGCCAGGTGCGGTTCAAATCCTCTCCGCTCTGGACTTGTTGGCCATTCTCTCTAGGACAGGTGAGTGTTCATTTCCATTTCCACAGCTTCACAGAACAACTTACATCACGGTTCAGTGAAGACAATTGCCCCAGGGCCAGCACGCACCAGACAACCCTGAGGGGATCCAAGCTGTCCTTCCTTCGCAGGACTCTCGGTTTCTCGCCCCGCCCCGCAGTATCGTTGTGGTGGTGAGGACCCATCTAATTCAAGGCCTCCTACCTGTTCGGCAAGCAGTCTCCCCAAACCTTCAAAAGAATTTCTAAAGAACCACAAACAACACTACTCCACTTATAGACCCGCCTTTTAGGAACCGGTTTCATCAAGGGCCATGTAAGATCAGTTTTCATTTCCTTTTATTCATGTGTGTGTTCGTGTGTGTACACATACATGTGTGTCCATGTTTTTATGTCCACAGGTGCATGCAGAAGCCAAAGAACAACCTTGGGTATCATTCCTTAGGAGCCAACCATCTTATTTTGTGAGACAGGGTCTCACCCTGGGACCATGAGTTCGCTAGTTAGGCTTGGCCGGCTGGCCAGCCATCTCCAGGAATCTGCCTTTCTCTGGCCCCACAGTGCTGGGCTTACAAATGTGTGTCACCTGGGGCTGGAGAGATGGCTCAGAAGTTAAAAGCTCTGGCTGCTCTTCCAGAGGTCCTAGATCAATTCCCAGCACCCACATGGTGGCTCACGACCATCTGTAATGGGGTCTGATGCCCTCTTCTGGTATGTATGAAGACTGATCACTCTTGTACATAAAACAGATAAATAATAAATCTTTGGGGGAAAACTCACCAATGTGTGCCCCGTGCCCAGCTTTTTATGTGAGTTCTAGGGATTAACTCTGGTTACTCCGCTTGCAGAGCAAATACTGCACATACCGATCCATCTCTCCAGGCCCAAGCTTTCATTTTTCTCCACCCAGCCGCCACTGGAGACCTGGAAATGTGTCTATTCAAGACATAGGGAGTTGGGAGTGGCAGAGGGTGGCACAGAGGTCTTCTACCAAGGAGTAAGTATGACCTAGCCTCTTGTGGTCACAGGTGAGTGTCATACTTCGCCACCAGCCACCCGTCCAGTGACACATGGGAACGGACAGTCTAAACACTGAGCACCACCCTCTGAGAAGGCCTCTGTGCAATGCCACCTTGTGCTTTTCCTGGTGTCCTCAACTGCAGTCCAAACATGTGACACTCCAGCTTCCAGCGGTCACCCAGACCCCTCAGCCACAGCCCATCCTCCCACATTGAGGAGGTGCCATGGTTCCCAAGAGGCACGACAATGCACTTCCTTCATCCCCCCACTCAAGTGCAAGAAGATGCAACTTCAGATTTCCCAGTGGCTGTATCTCGTGAACTTCCTCTACTCCAGGAACCACAAGCAGGCTAGAACAGGCCCAGCACAGGCACGCTGGCCAATGCACATACCACGAAGAGGTTCTGAGGTCCACCAGGCCCTGCCCGTGTCTCCTCAGCACAGTGTGTGCCTCAGTGAAGACCCACCACCTATCACTGGCACAGGTCTGAGCTAAGATACCCTTGACCTTGGGGCAAGGTACGCACGACCATTCCCAGCACAGTCTTTATCCCACTAAACCCGTGCCCCCGGGGAAAGCCGACTGTGCCGAACCTGACGTCACCGCCTCACCCCTCCTTCTCTCCCCAAAGTCCCAAGTCTGGCTGTGCACCCCTCTCAACCCTGAGCTCTTACTGAGAACATGGGGAAAGAAGTTTGTCAGCGCGTCTGGAAAAAAACCCGAACATGACTAAATACAAAACCATCTTCTCCAGTCAGGGCTGGCCTTGGCAGTCAGCTGCTGCCAGCCCTTCCTGACCCGGGGAGGGGTGGGGGTGGGGGAGCTGGAACAGAACCCTGCAGGAGGGCTGGGTGGCTCCAGACAGCAGAGACCACGGACAAGACCATGCATCTGGGAGGGCAGAGGTCGCCTGCAGCCCTCCAGACCAGGATCTGTCAGCTGCGAAGAGGCGCCTGGCCCTGACTAAAGCCAGGAACAGGAACAGAAAGGCCAGGGTGTTTACATGCCTTGCACACCCACAACTGCTCGCCCTCCAAAGAACACTCGCCCTGCCATCTCTGGAATGCGAACAGGAAGGACCTGAGATGTTTATAGGTCCATCACCAGCCTTAATAATACCCCAGGCAGGGCAAGAGAGGCAAGCACCCGCCCTCTATGGGAAACTGAGGACTGAGGGGGTGAGTATGGAGAGCCAGAGAGATCCCGGGAGTGGGTAGGACACACATGCCGCCTTGCCATGCTTGGGGGCTGCCCATGGTAGAAGTGCTAGGCACTGGGCCCAAAGTGGGGAAACATGGTGAGGGCCTAAGATGGCCTCAAAGCCTGGCAGACCTGTCACAGTTGGCTCTACCTGAGAGGTCCCTGCTAGCAGGCTGGCCAAGAAAGCCGCAGGCAGGTGAGTGCTTGGCAGAAACATCCCACATTCCAGCCTCATGAGGTTATTTTGAGGATGAGTGTGGCTGCGGGAAGCATGGAAATGAGGTTCCTCAGAGCAGAGGCGCTCTGGCACGTGAACTGTCTTGTGTGCATTCCCAGACCTCGGCTGGCCTGGCCCAAGCCTGACCAGGGCATACTCCCCGGGATGGGATTCACGCTGCCAGCCAGGCACAATCCTTCGGGCTGGCTGAGGCCGTTTTCCCTGTCACTCAGGGCTTACCTGCCAAGCTTGGCACCGGCCGATTCAAGAGCGAGCTCGGAGAAAGGGAAAGATCCCAGGCCCAGACCTCATCAATTCCCTGCCATCTAATAACTCACAGCTTCCGCAGACGAACACACACACATTCATTACCAAGTCTAATTAGGCTGCAGACAAGTGGCATTAATCATTTCTGACTATACCTGGAATTCAAGCCCCCCATACTCCATAATCATAAAATTTCATGCTCTGATGAATGGGGGTTGGAATTGGCCCACATTTAATCCCTTCCCTTCCATCTTTTGAGAAGATGAGAAGGGAAAAAAGGAGAACTAGGGATGCTGGACTGGAGGATGCAGAGTACCACCACTGCCCTTTCTCTGTTCTTTTAAGACACACTCCAAAAAGGCCTTCCCTAAGAAGACTTTAATTAAAGCCAGGAGAGAAAACTGGGTGTTTCCTTGTCATCCTTAACAACAAAACATCAATCTTAGTGCTTAATTTTTCCAGCTTCCCCAACAAAATATGAGTCTAAGTAAAGGAAAACACAAGAACACAGTCCAGCGCTACCGAGTCCTCTGGGCAAACAGCCCCCAAGTGCCCAGAGTAAACACAGGGACCACCAGCGTAACAAAGGACACTTGCCAAGATGCTTTCTATGAGGACCCTTGTCTGTCACAGTGGGGTGGGGATGGGAGAGTAGCCAAAGTCAGGGTCCTCGTCTTCTTGCAAAGAGCCCCTAATAGAGTCACTGAGCGGCCACCTGGGTGGCTCCAATCCCACAGAGGACCTAGTTAAACAACCCAGCCATCGATACAGCATCCGGAACTAGAGGAATCATAAGCACCCCGAGAGACCCCAGCAGCTCTCACAAATAAAGTCGCAGAGCCCCTCCCTAGGAATCTGGCAGCAAGTATGAGCTTCTCACACTGTAATCAAAGTTTACCACTGGAGGGGGAGGTTAGGGGGCTGAGCCCCGGGGAGGCCCCCTTTTCAAGCCTGTCATTCCCATCACTTTATGCTCGTGACTCTGAATAACTGCCCCTTCAGGGGGACTCTTTCCTGGAGCCAACCTGGGGCACCCACGGATCAACAGCTCCCACCTGAAGTCTCTCCTCCCTGGCTGAGAGAATTAGACTTGATTTCTCCAACGGCCAGACCATTCCCTGGCCCAGGACGGTTCACACACCCACTCAAAGGAGACACATGGCAGGCGGCCATCTTTACTTGCTTTCTACACAAGAAAGGGCAAGAAGCAGCTGGAGAAATTCCCAGGTTACCTGCTGCTGACTGTTCTCTGGGAATGCTGGAGGTAGCGTCCAAACATTACCACCCCACCCAAAAGCAAAGCATTTGGGGTTCAGTGACCTCTCACCTTGGCCACTGTCCTCTGTTGAGTATGGGCACCAAGCCCATTGGGTTTCCTTCTCTATCTAACAAATTTGATTTTGTGTGTGCTTGTGTTACACATTTTTTTTGTGGGTGTGTTTGGAAGCCAGGGGTCAACACGGAATCTCTTCCCCGACTGCTCACCATTTTATTTTCGAGACAGGGTCTCTCATTGCTCCTGGAGTTTTTCAATACAGCTGGACGGGCTAGCCTGCAAGCTGCCTCCCTGGTGCTGGCTTACAGGTGAGCTCCATAGGGTTAGGCTTTCTACATGAGTGCTGGGGATCTGAATTCACGACAAACACTTTATCATCTGTGCAGTCTTTCCAGCCCGCAGATGTAATCCCAAGAGTTAGCATTAGCTCTGAACTTTCCTGTTGGCAAATCCAGTGTTAACCAGCGCTGCTACAGACCCTGAAGTGGGACTACGCTTAAGCCAGGCAAGGCAATCCTCTATTAAAAGTCCATTTGCCAACCAGGCTCCCACCCAGCACCACCTCCCTGAACAGACACTTGTCAGTCACAGCCCCACTGCCCATAGACAAGCATCCATTTCCAAGCACCATTTACAGAAACCAGGCATGACACTGTGCGGGTCTCGAGTGCCACTCAGAAAGAGACCCCGAGGGCACGCATACATGAGTTTCAGCCTCAGGACTGTGGGTTTAATCACAGCTGACTTCCCCCCTGAGTGCTAGGCAGGGATGTCATTTCTAGAGGACACTTCATACCTGAACTTCCAAGACATACTATCCACTCCCCCGTTTCCACTCAACAACCCAGCAAAGCTGGAAAACTGTGCTCAAGGCTCATGAGGTGTAGTGAGCCCCAGCTAGGCATTAAAGCTCTTAAAATGGGAGGAGATAATAGTAACATTTATATCTAATTAGATGCTCATTGTGCATCCTGCCAACCACTTTATAATCAACTTACATGTATACGATTAATCCATTGAATTCTCACATTAACACGATGCAGAAGATAAGATCATTGCTCCCACTTTTAAAAGACAAATGATGGGGTCACAGAGAGACTAAGTGGCAGTTTGGATTCATAGCCAGGACTTTGGTTCCGGTTTGAGGTGTGTGTGTGTGTGTGTGTGTGTGTGTGTGTAGGCTAGACTGGTTGGCCAGCAGGGCCCAGGAATCTGTCTCCACCCCCTGCCCAGCACCGAGATGACAAGCATGTGCCGCCAAGCCTGCCTTTTTATTTTCACGTGGGTTCTGGGGATCCAGTTCAGGTCCTCATGCTTTGCCAGCTCCCCCAGCTACGGGATTACCTTTTAGAAGTTCCTTTTCTGACCTGTAAAATTAAGCAAACCAACCCTCTCAAGGAACCAGACCCCAGCTCGACACCAGATGCCTGGTGGGTCTGTTCTGCACACCAAAAATTTCTCAACTTGCTCCTGGTCAGCAGAACACTCTGAGTTAGTTAAATATTAAAAAACAACAAACAGAGAATCCTTTCTGTGGCTTCTTGACTCGGGTCCTGCTGCCTCTCCAGTGGTCAGACATCTCTGGCTGGCACAAAACCAACCACACAGGGGTCACAGGAGCCCAAGAAAGCAAAAGGGCCTCAACAATTCACAGGTCAGAGGCCTTGTCTGTGGTCTCCCTTTTCCCAACTGCTGGAAACTATTTAGGGACTGAGCAAGGGAAATACACAATTTTAATGTGGTACGAGGATGCTCATTTAGTCATGGAATACTGCACAGATACCCACACAGAAACCGCCAGCACATCATTATTGCTAGCCAGAAGAATACCACAAACTCGGCGTGGAACGGACGGTCGCTCTAAGTCTAAATGCAAGCAAGAATTACAACCTAAGTGCAAACAAGAATTACAACGAGCATGTTTTTCACAGACCATGCAGCTTCTGGAATGTGAGCATCAGTAAATCCATTGCAGTGGAGGCGTGGCCTGTTTCCCTGTGTACAGGGTTATCGGGATCTGCGAGGCACCCAGGAACATGGAGGGAGAAAACACTGGAAGCCTGGCTGAAGGTAATGCACTGGAGTCTTCCGCAGCTCAGAAGCATTTACAAGAGACAACGGCCGGTCCACACATGACAGAGGCACACACTCAGCTCTCTCCTGAACAGGCACCTGAACGGGGCGTGCTGATGGTGGGAAGAACAGCGCCCATTTCCCCTTTCACTCAGTCCTGGCCGTGGCCGAGAAGATGCCGCTGTGGACTACAGTATGAGGAGAGCTAGCTGCTGCTGTCCAGCGATGCAGTCTGAGGGAAGCACAGGCTGCTATGGTGGGAGAAGGGCCTTTACCACAACACATGACGACAACCGTAATCCATTTCCACAGCCGATTGCTGGAGACTGTCAAGGTGCTGTGTGTTTCACGGGGTTTAAAGTAGCGAAACACATGACTATGAGCATCCTCTGGCAACATGGCTTGGTGAGGAGGGCACATAGGAAAGGAATACACACACATTCTCACCATTGGAGAGAGGTAATAATCAGCCCTAAAAAGAGTGCAGATTGGCTCAGAAACTCTCCACCCTGGCGCCGGGTGTTTCAGTCAGGACTGAGAGAAGCCTGGCCAGCAGGTATTCTGGGGGATGCCTAAGCAGGGAGCTTAGTCGTTTAGAGGTAGAAGATTGATGCAGGGGCCCAGGAGAAGGAAGAGGCAGGACTCAGCCAAACCCTGAAGCAGAGGGGCCGAGGAGCCAGGTGTGGAAAGCAGAAGGGGCCGCAGGCGCAGGTGACCTTGGCATCTTCCAACCTCACAGCCTGTTTCCACTCAAAGCCTACCCAGGCTTCCAGTGCCAATAGCTCCCCTAGGAGGAAGAGCCTGCGCTTTTGCCAGAGGGGACCAATAAGCCATGTCCCCCATTAACTCTAATAAGCAAGGGTCAAATACACAGTTCGCTTTCAATATCACTACCCAAGTCTAAAAATGCACATCTAAAGGGCGTATGGATGACAGCCGAATGACCTTGTGGCGGGCCATCAATCCTAACCTGCAAACAAGCTCCTCTGCATGCACGGGGAGAGGGCTGGAACCCGTCTGAAGGTGCGTAACCGTGCCGCATAGCCACATCTGGTTAGCGGGCAGCCACGAAAAGATACCAGGCAGTGGGCAGCAGCTGTCTCCAAAGGTTACCTGCCTAAAGTTCGGGCTGGCCACAAAAGGCAATGGCCTCCTCTCCCCAGGCTCCCAGCCCTTCACCCCCGCGCACCTCCCCTGCCCTGCCCTCACTCACAAGCGCAGCGCAGCGCCTGCCGCAGCACCTCTCGTCCGCACAGGTCACACCAGCCCGGGCCGCCTAACAGCGCCAGTTCCGCGAAACGGTGCCCCTCGCCTCTCTCGGCCAGGACGCGGGGATCCTGCGGCTGCTCGAAGATGCTCCGCACGTCGCGGGGTCGGTGCGACCCGGCCGCCGCCGCAGTCTCTGCTGCAGTCCGGGCCGGACAGGGCGAGCGGGTCGGCAGTCCCGAGGCATGGGCTCGGGGTCCCCCCGGGCAGCCCTCCGGCCGCCGCGCCCCTCTGACGCCCCGGACGCGGAGACCAGGGCCGCGGGGATGCAGCGGCGTGGCCGGGCGGGCGGCGGCGGCGCCTCGGTGCCACCCAGGCTCTGCAGATACCGCGGCGGCTCGGGGTCTAGGAGAAGCGGGTAGGGACGCTGTCCGATGGCCGGGGACGCCATGGCCAAGGCCCGCTGGCGGCCGCGGCTCCCGAGCTTGGCCGACAGAAGGGGCGGCTCCGGCCGAGCGCGCCTTTAAAGGGCCCGCACCCCGCGGGCGGGGCGGGGCGGGGCCCTCGGAGAGGCCGGAAGGGCAACACGCGTGACTGCGGGCCCCAGCCGCGTGGATTTAGGGGCGACTCTGCGGCTGGGGCAGTGGAGATCGGAGCATCCGAGAGGCTTTGCGAGGCGCGGGGGGCGCCGGCTTCTGGGTCCCCGCCTCTAGCTCTGCCTGGTCCCCTCCGGGCGTCTCCCACGCCCACACCCCGGTAGGGCCGGGAGCAGGTGGGAGGGGAGGGCTTTGGAACCCGGGTGGGGCCCTGGGCGCCGGAACTAGCCCGCCGCTGTCAGCCGCCCCCGGAGCCCCGCGCGGGTCAGTAAGGCGCACCGCGGACGCTCCAAGCTGGCCGTGGGAAACTGGCTAGATTGGCTCTCCCTTCGCGCCCCTGCGACATAGGCTGCCCCCCGCCCCCAAGACTGGGGTTAGGGTGATTGGTGATCCTGGATGATCCTTGGTGATGGGTGATCGTGAGAAGTCTCTGTGCTCCATGGGAGGGCAGGAGCCTTCCTCCTAAATTAAACCTGCCGGTGTAATCGCTGCGGAAACGCCAGTCCCCTAAACATATCTGTTTTATTCCTGGTATGGAGGTTCACCTGAGTGGGGGTTGGGGAGCGGGGTGGAGAAGTCCGCTTCCCACCACACCAAGGGTGCGCCATAGGCTCCTGTCTGGCTTAAGGCTCTGCCGCCACCATCTTGAAAGTTCTAATTCTTGAACAAACGGCCAGGTATTATTCTTTTTTGCACTGAGTCTTGAAAATTAAGTAGTGGTAATGACTAGCAGGTCTGTCCACAGCCCCATCTCAAAGGGGGAGAGGACAGATGGGGGTGCAGGCCTCTTGGGTATTTGAACCTGTGTCCTGTCGTAGGCTAGCAATGGTCCCCGGCCCTCTACTACAGCCTGATTTTGTAGCTGCAGGAGCCCTTGCTCTTTCCAGTTCGGGTCGTTCTGACTTAGGGCTCACACTTTCCCCCTTAAATCACAGGTTTGGTTTGATTAATTTAGCGGCAGTCACCAGCAAATAACGTTGGGAATAAAATCAACGCACCATATCCAAAAAGTCTGCGTTTTGAGTTTCAACAAACCACTGATAGAAATATTCGGGGGGGGGGGGAAACCGTGTCTGTACTGAACGTGTACACAGTTTTCCTTGTTATTACTCATTAAAGAATGCTGGATAGCAATGATTCATATACACTTACACGATACCGGATGTTATAAGTAATATAGACATGGCCGAAAACGTTCTCTGTGCGCACTAAGCTACTTTATAAAAGGGACGAGGATCCTCAGGTTGGAGTATGGGGGCAATGGTGTGTGTATGCAGTGGGTGGAGATTCTGAAATTGTCTATAAATTCGTCTACACCTTAATCCTCAGGGTTCTTTCCAGGCCAGATATGGATCTCCCCCTAGTGTCTGGCTGGGGAATCCTCACTTTCGCTTTCCCCCCATGAAGGTAATTTTCAGGCAATTCCTAAAAGTCCAGTGGCCAGGGAATTCCCAGCCTCCCTTGCTCCACGATGCCTCCCCCGCTCCCCCCAGTGGTGGTGGTGGTAATGGTGTCCTCTTCCTTCCAAGTTGGTAGCAGCCGGTGAGTTCCTGTTCTCCGGGCCTCACTATTCACTGGTTCCTGGGTAGTGGAAAGAATGACTCTGAGTATTACAAAGTGGGAGAACTGTGATGTGGCCACTGGGACACAGTGGTCCCTACTCCGCTCCTGCACCCTTCCTCTCTCTCCATCCTGGTACTTCAAACTTTGGAGGCTAACCAATCTGAGAGGGCTTGTTAAACCACAGTTTGCCGGCTGCACCCCGAGTTCCTGTGTCGGTAGGTCTGGGCTAGGATATGAGACTTTCGTGTTTCTAGCAAGTCCCCACATAGTGTTGGTGCTGATGGTCCTCTCAGAACTACTGCCCTAGGGCCTCGGCAGCAGTGAGGAAGTGAGGTCCTCTGTTCCATACCCAGGATCTGTGGGGTTGAGTTGGTTGTAACGGAGAGAACCCAGCAGGGGTATTCCTTGGTGCTTTCTTTGAATGTGAGAAAGGGAAGTACAACCTGCCTTTATGGCCTCTTATTCCTCCTCTCCAGTGTTTCTGCAAACAGCTCTCGGGTTCTTGTAGAAACCCGCATTGCATGTAAATATTTGCTTGATTCCACCCTGTGTCATCCAGCCATCTCCACTAGGTTTGAAACTTGTGCCTCTCAGGGGGCCATGTTCTGGATGAGATCCGGGACAGAGACCCATCTTGTGTTCGGGGTGACAGTTTGGTGTGTAAATGACACGATTCTGGTAACGGATGCAGCATTAGAAGGCCGGTTTTGAATCACTGTTTATGAATAATGCCAGCGACCATCATCTCTGTCCTCCCCATGCCCTGGCCCTCCAAGTGCTGTTTAGGGCTGACCTTGATTTCCTGCCTGGGAAAGCTCCTGTGGGTGGGCATTAGTGTTGCCTGTGAGCAACTGAGGCTGGTTCAGACAGTCAGGTGTGCAGACTTCCGGCCGGGACAGTCAGGTGTGCAGACTTCTCAGCTGGGACAGTCAGGTGTGCAGACTCTCAGCTGGGACAGTCAGGTGTGCAGACTCTCAGCTGGGACAGTCAGGTGTGCAGACTCTCAGCTGGGACAGTCAGGTGTGCAGACTTCTCAGCTGGGACAGTCAGGTGTGCAGACTCCTCAGCTGGGACAGTCAGGTGTGCAGACTTCTCAGCTGGGACAGTCAGGTGTGCAGACTCTCAGCTGGGACAGTCAGGTGTGCAGACTCTCAGCTGGGACAGTCAGGTGTGCAGACTCTCAGCTGGGACAGTCAGGTGTGCAGACTCTCAGCTGGGACAGTCAGGTGTGCAGACTCTCAGCTGGGACAGTCAGGTGTGCAGACTCTCAGCTAGGACAGTCAGGTGTGCAGACTTCCAGCTGTTGGGCTACACAGAAGACACTCTGGTTTTGTTTTCCGGTGGCTCTGATTTGGTGGAGTCGTGGTGACGGCTTCCAGGGCTGATGGGGGAAATGGTATGGAGCCAGATGAACTGGAGATAGTATAACTTCATGCAACCCACCCAAAACTTTATCAAGTTTATCTTAAGATTCATCTCCCTGTGACAAAACATTGAGATCAGGGTAGGGTGGTGGCTGTCCCCCAACCTCAGTAGGTGTGGGATTCACCTCCCCGGTCTTTCTCAATCCAGTCCCTCCCTGCCCTAAAAGAGCATCTCCTTCCACAACTCTCTCTTTCCCCCCCTCCCCCTCTCTCCCTCTCCCTCCTTCCCTTCCTCCCTCCCTTTCCTCCGAAGAAGAAGAAGAAGAAGAAGAAGAAGAAGAAGAAGAAGAAGAAGAAGAAGAAGAAGAAGAAAAAGTTGAAAAGCAGCAGCATTTTTTATTTTCTCCTTGGTCACAATGCTTCAAGATTTCACCACATCTGCTGAAACATCTACTGGGATGTTTTTTTCCTTAGCAGATCATCTTGGCTCAGAGCGGGTCACTTTTCCCAGCTGTGACTCATTCCAACAGAGAGAACATGCTGCTTTTCATTTTTGACCAAGGGGAAGGATTGTGGTGAATTTGAGTGTGGTCAGTATGTGAGGCCACTTCAGAGGTGGTCCCAGAACGTGTTGTTTCCCCTATTGAGTTATTTCAAGACTATCTCTCAATCCCCACCCCCCAACCCCCTAGCAGGAAAGAAAAGGGGAAGGACAGACATGGCCTGGTTTTCTGAAGGGGACACTGGTTTTATCTGGCTTTGAGGCATTTGAAGTTGCCCCAAATCTATGAAGATTTTAGGAAACTTTGTGGATATTGGCAGTTGTGCATAAGATTACTGTGTCAGTCAGGATGAGTTAAATTTTGTTGCAGTAACAAATAAGTCCCATATTTTACTGCATTTAAACACTAGAGACTTCTTTCTCATCCATACTACATGTCCTGTGCAGGGTGACAGGGTATTTGCACAAGAGTCACTTAGGGACTCATGTGGATCCCAGACACCATATCTAACATGGCCAGTCACTGTGCCAGAAGGAAATCAAGAAAGCCTTGGTGATCTTCACTGGCATTTAAAAGTCTTGGTCACTTCCATTCACAAGTCACAGACCATTCTATACTAGGAGAGCCAGTAGCGGAAGCTCACTGTGAGCTCAGAGTTGGAGAAGAGCTGGGAGTAACTGGCAATCATCACTGACACCCACTGCAGTCCTCAAGGACACACAGCAGTAATCAGTTTCTTCGACCATGTACTCCCCTAAGCACCACTATGTATTAGGTGTTTGTCCAGTAGTCTGACAGTGAGAGACACATGTTCATCAAGCTTACATTTTAGTGGGAGAGGCACACAATAAACCAACTTTGGTGTAATATGTATATCAGGTCTTCAGTGCTTTGAAAACAAACACGAATTTTTAGGAGACAGAAGGTGAGGAGGTTTTTCCCAACCATAAAATTATTTTCATTGTGTCTGGTAGTGGTGACAGACACCTTTAATCCCAGTACTGGGGAGGCAGAGGCAGGTGGATCTCTGAATTCTGAAAATTGAGGCCAGCCTAGTCTACAGAGCAAGTTCCAGGATAGCCAGAGCTACACAGAGAAACCCTGTCTTGACAAACGAAAAAAAAATATTTCTGTTGCTACTTCATAACTATAATTTTGCTACTGTTATGAACTGTAATATAAACGTTTGTATTTTCTGATATTCTTTGGAGGTTTCAACCCACAGGTTGAGAACCACTGGGTTAGACAGAAGGGACCTTTTCTAGATTCACTTAAACCTGATGAAATGGAGAAAAACCTGTGTCTGTGAACAATAATGTTCCAGGCTAAGGGGGCAGCAGACACAATGGCCCCTAAACATTCATTCCAAACTCAGTGAATACAAATTTGTTCAAACGTTCCCAGGCCATACCAGCATAATGTCTGACCATTGGTATACACACACACACACACACACACACACACACACACACACACACACACACATATATATATATATACTGGGGTTTTTTTGAGACACTTTTGTTTGTTTGGTTTGTTTGTGTGTGTGTGTGTGTGTGTGTGTGTGTGTGTAGCCTTGGCTGTCCTGGAACTCACTCTGTAGACCAGGCTGGCCTCAAACTCATAGAGATCCACCTGCCTCTACTTTCTGAGTGCTGGGATTAAAGACGTGCGTCACCACCACCCGGCGGTTGGTCTATATGAGATTTTGATTACTATGACTCATGGACCACAGGAAGCAGTGACGAGTAAAATTGTGAGCTCCCTCTACAACATTTGAAGGAAATGCCTATGGCCTCCCTCTTCCTGCCTTCTTAGGCTACACAGTATCCACAAAGAAGAGAATAATGGATCTGTGAAGGCCTCTTGTAAAGTGTGAAATGCCCAGTGTTCCTGTTTTTCAGATCAGAAACCTGAGGCACAGGATCATGTGACTGGTACAGACTGAGGTCCTAGTCTGGATTCCAGAGCACCCAAATCCACATTTTGGCCTTTGCATTTCCTGCTGGGGTGGGAAGGGGCAGTGAGGAAAATGTTGAGCTGACTATAGGTGCAGTGTGAAGAATCAGAATCCTCATCCAGTTGTCTTCCCTTTTGACATCGCTCAGCTTCCTTGGTCAGGTCCAATTGCCGGGTCTTGCATCCCAGGGTCATCCCGGGTCATCCCGGGGTCATCCCACCATCCCTCATCTGTGTCTCCACTGTCACCTCATCCTAATGGGAGCTGCAGGTAACCTTGGGACTCGCCTTCCTCCCTTGGGTCTTGCTGGCCTTTCTGACCCCCTTCTCTGTGCAGGGCGGAGAGGGGGTGCTGGTGTCCAGGGAAAAGGCTCAGTTGCAGGCTCGCAACCAATGTCTGGCCCCAGACGTGTTTTCCTTTAAGCCATGGCCCCTGTGCCCAGAGAGGTGGAAATGAAGAGCGTGAACTGGTGCTCTAAGGAGAAGGGAAGGCACCCCAACACCTTTGGGACTGTGGGGCACAGGAGGGGACCCGGCAGCTTGAGTACATCCTCCAGGGTGCTGGGCACTATGGTGAATTTGCTGTATCCATATGCTTCTGGCCGCCAGGGTTGGGGGCCGGACAGGCACCATGTCCATTCTCAGGCGTGGCTTTGAAAATGCTTTGCTTACTTTGTGTGTGAGCCGAGCTCAGAGGACAGCTTGCGGGGGTGTGCCGTGGGTTCTTCCACTAAACATGTCGCCAAACGCTTGTGCTCGCCAGGGCGTTTTCTCTGTCCTTGGCAGTACTTGGGGACAAAAGGGTGTGTGTAGGGGTGCTCCTGGAAAGTGTCGTCGTTAAGACTGGGACACCCGTTCCATGGCACCTCCATCTGCATGTCAGACATGCAGCTTTTTCCACCCCGCGCCCCTGCCAAGCTTGTGATAAGGCTGGCTGGTGTGCGCACGCACGCTTTCCCCCTGCCCTGGAAACACTCAGATATTCCGGATTTGTCATCGGCCTTCATCCCTCAGCCAAGGGGAGGCCGCAAGCCACAAGCGCTTAGATTCCAGGCTTGGGCCAGCTCTTGGGCCTGGCACGGTGGCAGCGAGCCTCAGCCTGGGGTTAGGACAGTTAACAAGCACAGAGGGACAGGGATGACATCACGGGCTGTCCCTACCCCCCCCAGCCCCACTCCACCCCCCCCCACCCCCCACCCCCCGCTGTCTCCTTCTGTCTCTGTTTCTGCTCCCTCGGTGTTTCTCCCCTTCACTCTCCTGCCCTGCCGCTCCCGAGCCTCCTCATCTCTCCCCCTTCCTTTTCTCTCTTCTTTCCTCCCCTCACTCCCATCTCTTCGGCCCCTCCCTCCCTCCCTCTGGTGAGGGAGGTATGGAAAACCAAGGCTTTAAGTGGCAGTTATGCTGAGTGGTCAGCCTAGGAACACAAAGTGCCTGTGGGTCCCCCCGGGCCCAGACCATAACCTCTCCCACTAGGGTTGCTCACCCTGGTAGTTTGAGTGAGAATAGCCCCCATAGGCTCCTGTGTTTACTGTGAAGGATTGGGAGGTGTGGCCTAGTTAGAGGAGGCGTGGCCTAGTTAGAGGAGGCGTGGCCTAGGTAGAGGAGGTGTGACCTAGCTAGAGGAGGTGTGGCCTAGTTAGAGGAGGCGTGGCCTAGCTAGAGGAGGTGTGACCTAGCTAGAGGAGGTGTGGCCTTGTGAGAGGAGGTGTGACCTAGCTAGAGGAGGTGTGACCTAGCTAGAGGAGGTGTGACCTAGCTAGAGGAGGTGTGGCCTAGTTAGAGGAGGTGTGACCTAGTTAGAGGAGGTGTGGCCTTGTTAGAGGAGGTGTGACCTAGCTAGAGGAGGTGTGACCTAGCTAGAGGAGGTGTGGCCTTGTTAGAGGAGGTGTGGCCTAGTTAGAGGAGGTGTGGCCTTGTTAGAGGAGGTGTGGCCTTGTTAGAGGAAGTGTGTCACCAGGGGTGGGCTGGGAGGTCTCAACAGCCCACTCCAGCCTCAGCCCCCATCCCACCTGTGGATCAGGATGTAAAGCTCTCACGACTGCTCCAGGGCTAAGCTAGCCGCCATGCTCCCCGCCATGATGACAATGGACTAAATCTCTGAAACTGGAAGCCAGCCCCCAAATTAAATGCTTTAAGAGTTGCCGCGGTCAGGGTGTCTCTTCACAGCCTGTTGACATAGTTTCAGTCTGAGCTAAGGCTGTACAGACTCCATCTCCAGACAAACAACAAAACGCTGAACTTGAAAACAGGAAGGAAATTGTTGAAGTCTTTCAGAATGGCTTTTCAAGCCGCTAAGTGCGGCATCCATTCAGCATCAGTGCTGAAGAGAGGATCGTGAGAAAGCAAAAGGCAGACGCTGAAGGAGGGCGGCCAGGCCATTGAGGAGGTCCATCCTGCCTCAGACTGGCTCTCCTAGATTCAGCTGCCCTGGAGGAGCAGGGTGAGGTGTCCAGTCCAGGAGCCATTCCCAGGTCATCATAAACTCTGCCTCACCAAGGAAGCACACCAGCAATGCAGATTCCTGGGCCACACCCCTCCCCACTACCATTTGGATCCAGATGCTGGGTGGGGCCCAGATACCAGTCTCGAAGAGCAAACTGTGGATTGTAAAGACCTGCTACACAGCCCTACAGCCCCAAGGCTCTAGACACAACTCCCCCCCCACCCCCAGCTGCCTGAACTCTGACCCGAAGAACTGGGACTGCCCTGCACTCTCCCAATTAGAACCACGACTTGAGCAAGTCCATTCTCAGAAGATGCCCAGATACATCTAAATGTCATAGGGCCTCTTAAAAGAATGTCTGCGAGGATCGGGGCCCCTCACTCAACCTGAGACCTGTGACTGCTGCACCTCTGCTTCCTGCCACAGGGACCTCAGAGCCACTGAGGTAGGACTTGAGAGAGAACAGAGAACATTGTGCTCTTTTGAAGTCTTTAGTCTATTTCTGCGCATGTGCGGTCATGTAGCTGGGGGAGTGGCCAGGAATTCTATCAATTTCTACCATGACTTTTCACCCTCCACACTGGCACTGAAGAATGGTATCTTTTAATACCAGTTGGACTTGACTTAAAACCTGTCTGGTTCCTTAAAACAAAGCCCATGTCCCAGTCCTGACCTTTGTGGCTGGCTCCTCCTCCTCCTAACTTCCTACTTCAGCCGACTGCTTAGGAACGCAGAAATACACAGCCGTGCTTCTGCTGGGCACATTCCAAGCCTCTCACCTGCTCACTAAGATTCTACTTTGGGGTTCCCCTGCTCCCAAGTGACACACTCCCAGCCTGCCCTAGCTACCCTGCCCTTCGAGGAGGGTAACTCCTGCTACCCCCGAGCTGTGCATTCCAATCACACTTACTGAGGGACAATGGAATTCCGTCATATGCCTGCCCTCTTCCAGAGCCTAGCTCAAGAGCATCCTCGCCACTCTGGTAGCTCCAGCACCTGATGAACTGAAGGGATTCTTTTCATTTTAAGGAATTGATGTAGGGAACAGAGGGAGGGGGGACGTTCGGGGGTCTTCAGACACCTGAAGCTCTTACAGGTACCTCTGGTCATGGGTTGTGGCCACTTACACTCTTCTGAAATAGAGCTAGAACCCACATCAGCAGCCTGGCCATCGTGGTCAACTGAAACCTTTTGAGGATGTTTCTCAGCTTGCGGGCATGCTCAGATCAGACTCTGGGTTGGTCCCTCCCAAACATCTGCATTTGGCCCTGAGGGACTCCCTGGCTCTGTCACTGTGCTCCACCAAACACTTGTGGGGGGGGGGGGGGAGACGACTGTGGGACTTCCCTGTTGGGACACTGGTGAGCAGAAGCTGGCTTGAACTCACCCCGGAGAGCATGCCAGAAGTGGCTTGCTGCTGGGGCCATCAGGGCAGGATCTACCCCTCAAGGCCATAGAACTTGAGTCCACAGGCTTAAGACTCAGAGAGCATCCACGAAGAACAGTACTGATCTAAGCAGTTAGGCTCTTCCTATAGACATCACGTCTAGGACTCTGCCTCCCCCACGTCTGGCCCTGCTGGGTCATTAGGGACAGCACCCTCCACAACTGGGGAATCTCTCATGAAGACAGGATCATCCGGGGCCGATCACTGTGCTGTCTTCGTGCTTCCAAGCACACAGTAGGGCTTCCTATGCACCTGCCTCTCCTTACCCTGCTCACTGAGGGGAAGCGGGAGTAGGGAGACTACATTTGCAAGCAGTTTGCACACACTGGAGTGTTTTACCCAGGTGCCCCTCTAGCTTCTAGGCTAAGGAAAGGAAAGCCCTACAGTGGTCCTCAGACATTTTAGACACAGCGTAGATTGTGAACCATGATAAGGACTGGGAAAATAGCAGGTGCTTAGATGGTAGGCACCTGAGATGGGGATAAAAAAAAAAAAAAAAGCCAAACTTTCTCCCCCTAAATGACAGGGCTGGAAATGGAGATCTCTTAGGGAGAGGCCATCTTCCCTGAGTTCGTCCCTAAAGTCAGAACCCACTGGAGGAAAGGCAGGGACCGGGAAATGAGCATTCTGTTCCATTTCCCACTGTTGCTCCTGAGAGGTCCCCACCCAGACCTCAGGGCTTTCCCACCCCGTCTGGTGCTGATATGATAGCTTTGGGGGGGGGGACCAGAAGAGGTGGTGCATTTATTCCATTTCCGCAGGTGTGGGCCTGCTGTCTCCTTAGGACTCGGGGTTCCCACATCTGTCCAGATGGCATGATACTGCCCAGCTGTTTCTCGGAACCAAGGGGTGCCTCAGGGAGGGAAGGCAAAAAGAAGGTTCCCCCCAAAGCACGAGCAGTTGGCCTCCGCCACCCACCTTCTCAAACACAGGTCCATCCGGACACAGCACAAAGAGGCTGTTTATTGGGTGCCTGTGGCCAGGGATGGGGTCACTCAGGAAATAGCAGGCTGTGTTCAACGGGAAGCCTTGCCGAGTAAGTCCTCTGCTCCAGCACCCTGGAGAAGCTCCAGAAGAGCCTGCTGGTCCCTGGACGTGCAGAATGGTGGGATGGCTCAGCTCTTCTTCCCAAGGCCCTCCTGAGTTCAGACCTCAAGGCCTGGGTGAGGAGGAACAGTCTTGGTGTCTGGATGAGGCAGTGGTAGCTGCAGGCTCTCCTGCGGGTGCTGTCCGGGATGGCTAGGAGTCCCTGTCCCAGCTGCTTCCCAAGAGGACAGGCGGCCAAAATGCTAGTTTGCTGGCCAGTGGCCAAGAAGGAGGTAGGCTGGTGAGATGGGACCAGAGCTGGCCCGGAATTTGGTCTCAGGTGCAGGGGTGCAGTATGAGTGATTCTAATGCTTCTGAGTGCCTTGTGTACCTCATGGAGCTCAGACCTCTGGTGCTGGCGGAACTCTATGCAGCCTGTAAGAAAAAGCACAGGTCAGCTCGGCCCACCTGTTGAGAAGCCTGCAGATGGTACCCGAGGGCCGTCAATGTTCAGGAGCACTCAGCCATCAGGTCCTCGGCTCTGCCCTTGTAGTGTCCTTGTCCCCAGAGACTACCTTCAAAAGGGCCCTGGCCCAGGCCTCACTCAGGGTCTCTGGAGCAATCCCCAGCCCCTGCACTTTCAGAAGCACCATTGTTTCAGTGTGAAGACACTCTTGGAGGCCAGAAAGGGGGTTCGGATTGGTTCACTGGGCTCTTTGGCTGCAGTTCTGAACGAGGAAGGGCAAATTCACTGAAACACAGTTCTGAAATATTTGTAAACAGACCATGAATCACCTCAAGAAAGATTTATGTCGGCACTAAAGATTAGAACTTCCTGCTCAAGAGGATGGAAAGTGTGGAGGGGTAGAGTCTCCTCCAGCTGGAACAGAACTGGGAGCGGATGCCTCCCCCATCCGGGAACCCTCCAAAACTCTGAGGACAAACCACAGGCTCTGCTCCCAGTTGTCCTACCCCTGACCCCAATTCTGGTGTCTCACGGTAGCACGATGGGGAGGTCTGAATGAGAACGGCCCCCAGAAGCTCGTATGTTCGAATGCTTGGTCCCTAGTGGGTGGGACTATTTGAGGATTAGGAGGTGTGGCTTTGTTGGAGGAGGTGTGTCACTGGGGGTGGGCTTTGAGGTGTGAAAGGCCCACACCAGGCCGGGTGTTAGTGGCGCATGTCTTTAATCCCAGCACTCTGGAGGCAGAGGCAGGCAGATCTCTGAGTTTGAGGCCAACCTGGTCTATAGAGCAAGTTCTGGGACAGCCAGGACTATACAGAGAGACCCTGTCTCAAACAAACAAACAAACAAACAACATGCTTTATAAAGCCAGACTGCTGCACAGCAGCAGGTCTGCTCTGTAAACGTGCTCCTGAGTTATCTGAGCAGGTGACAGTCCTGGTGTGTATGTCCACACCTACACTTGCTTTTGTGACTTTTCCTGGTACATGGAATCAATCCCAGAGCCCTGAGCAGCACTGCTGGTCCCCACCCATCCAGGAGGGGGTGCTATCGAGAGATGTGCCAGTGTCTGCAGGCAGCCTGGGCACTTGTGAGAGCAGGTAGGAAGGATGGAGCCCTTGGGGCAGGAGACAGAGGCTTTGGGCAAAAATGTCAGACTGTCTGTGCTGTGATTTCAGAGTGAGGCACATAGTGGCGTCCACTCCAAGGACACCTGGAAGGCTCCTTAGGCACGTAAGGAAGCCTTAGGCATATTGCTCACATCCAGTGCAGAGCCTGACCCAGACACCAGCCTGCTTGCTTCCAAGCTCCACTCTGATGTACTGAGGCTAGTACAAAGCCTATAAGCAAAACCTATGTCTCCTCAAGATGGCACCCGACTTGTGCATGAGGCCTTACACTCCAGTGTGGTTGTTCAGAGAATTAACAAGTGCCTTGGATTCTGCATGGGGGACACAGGGACTCTGCGGCTCCCCCCCCACACACACCTTGGCAGCAGGGAGGACATAGCCTTCCCCAGACATGGGAGATGCTCACCGTTCGATGAGACGGTTGTTGTCCTGGAGATCAAAGGCCAACAGCTTCATATCATTACAAAGCTCCTGCATGCTGCCCCGGGGAGGAGAAAGGGGTGGCTGAGGCCCAGGTCACTTGGCCCAGAGCCTACTTGCAGAGGCCATGGAGCAGCCTCCTGGCCTGGCCTGGCATGAGGATGAGGCACCCTCCTTCCCCCAACTCTCCAGCACTTACTGGAAGACCAGGTCCTTGGGATCAGGGCTGGGATGAGGAGCCATGGGGTGTGGTGAGATCTGAGCCCCCGGTGCTCTGTCCAGAAGGAGCTGATCAAGGATCTGAAGGGAAGCCGTGCATTAGTCAGGAAGGACCTATCAGCTCACGGATGGCTGGGTAGGGGATGTTCTGAGGAAGGGTAACACATCTGCCCTCACACTGTCTCCCTAGAGGCCCGGGAACTATCCGGTCTTTTCAAGATGCCGTTCCTTCCCATCCCGGGGCTGTGTCTCTGGTGTTGCTGCTTCCCCTCATCTGTCCTGAACTAAATGATTCAGTCTGCCCAGTTCCCCTCTGGCTCTAACCTAAACCTCTCATGACACAGTCTGAGCCACAATTTGGGAGAGATTCCTAGCTACTCTCTGTGGTTGCCCGCATTGCATGCTGGGAGCCACGTGTGGCTGTCTCCTAGAAGGGCCTACTTTGTACTCTTTGTGGCCAGCTAGATAGATGCTTGGACAGAGTGACTCAGAAGACCAAGGAGAGCTCACATAACCTCTCAGGAGCAGCCTCGGGACCTCCACGCCGCACAAACCCGGAGTAAGATGTCCTAGGAGTCGGAGCCCTTGCTTACGGGATTTTCAGTCTGAAATCTCTAGGAATGTTCCTATCTCAGGGCACATTTGTAGGTCAGAGACCTCCAACCTTCATGAGCATCCCTGAGTTCGTCAAGGCTGCTCTGTCCCCTGGCAGGAAGTGATCCAAATGCCCCTTCCCCTCAGCAGCCCCCTGGGTCCCCCAAAGCGCCCACACCTTGCTCAGGCTCTCTTGTGTTTCCTGGGCTTCTGCGTTACAGGCAGCCACAGAGCGGCCAATGAGGTGCAGGTGGTTCTGGGCCTTCTGTACCTGCCTTGGGAGAAACAGAGGAGATTAGAGCAGGCCATGGCTCGCCAGGGCTGGGACGCTCCAGCTGGTACCAGCTCACCGGGGGGTCCTAAGCACTGAGCTTCCTCTATGACTCTGTCCTTCAGGGTGTCACTCATCTCTTACCCGCCCGCCATGCTGCACACAGTTGCTCCTGGGAACTGAGAGAATCCCAAGAGAACCAGGGCAGGGACCAGTAACAACACTCACGTGGGTGAGGCTGGGTCCCTCAAGCGATCAGGGCCAGCATAGGGGCAGGTGAGGCATGAGAGACAGATAGCCCAGGCTAGCACACGTAGGTGAGGAATGACAGCCCACACTAGAGCGTTTATGTGAGGAATGTCCACCCTTCCGTCTCCATAACAAAGTAAGGGCCAGACTTGGGAACTCTAATCTCTAATCGGAGGTCACGCAGGGACATTTCCCCACGGCACAGAGGAAATCAAGTCCCAGGTCTATTAAACCAAAAGTTGGTTCTCAGCTCTGAACACATGTTAGAGTCATCAGGGAGAGCTTTGAAACTAGTATCTAAGACCTGCCCAGGCCCCCCCCCCCCATCAGTGTGTTGGGGGGCGGGGCGCCAGGCATTGAATTCTAATGGGAGGATGAGAGGAACCCAGCCACCCAGCACACAGAAAACTGTCCTCTCTCCTCAGGGCCGCGGCAAAGTGCAGCAGGAGACCACGGGGCCTTGAAAAAGGAGTCTCAAACTCCAGAACAGTGTGAAGGAGGGCATGTTTAGTAGGCAATGCCTGGCCCTGCTTCCCTGCCCCTTTGAAGTCCTGTTTCTCCTCCCTAGGGAGCTGGTGGTCTCCCTAGACGGAAGAGCCCCATCACACCAGACAGGGACGGCAGGTAAAACCCAGATTTTAGGGGTACCTCTACCCATGTTCTAGTCCCCAGCCTGCTGTTTATTAGCTGTGTGACATTAGGAAGAGACCAGTTCTTGGAGCCTCGGTCCTGTCATCTAAAAGGAGGTGGTGGCATTTGCTGTGTAAACACCTGGGAACCAGGTAAGCACAGCTGTAGCAATCGCCCAGCAGACCACCTGGCCCACTCAGTTTTTTCCCTTCTCAGGAACTCCTTTCCCACTCAGGCCCCACAGAGCCCAGGGTCCTCTGAAGTCTGGAAGGGCCGGGCTAGCCCAGGCTCCATGAGCTGAGAGGAAGGGCCGGGCTGTTTACCTTATCCTCTTGCCATGTGTGACCAGCGACACCTGATACTTCTGCACACACTCCTCCTGGAACACCTGCAGCAGCCTCTTGGCTAAGTGGCTAAAATTCACCCTGGAAGGACAGAGAATCCACGATCTAGAACTGAGCCGCCCGTCCACCACTACCCGTCACACACGTCAGCCCCCTCAGCCCGCAACCGGGGCACCTCTCAGGAAGCGAGGATGGCCACACACTCGATGGTGAAGCCCAGAGTCCAGCAAAGCCACATGTTCCAACGAGGAGGCAGGGGAGGACCATATGGTGGTCTGTGAATGCATGCACTCTCAACTTGATCCCCAGAAGGAAGGATGCATGACTATGGAAAGCTTGTGAGTGTGTGTGTGTGTGTGTGTGTGTGTGTGTGTGTGTGTGTGTGTGTGTGTTAGAGCTGTTATAGCTCTGGGGGAGAAAAAGAAAAATCCCCAAATAGCCATCAAAGCAGGAGGCCTGGCGCATGATGTGGGTGTCCAGGAAACGGTATCGACGAGAAGCCGGGCATGCCCAGGCCAAGCTCAAAAGCATCGAGTAGGAAGAAGTTGGCCAGTGAGAATAATTCAAGAGAAAATCCTACAGACAAACGTGTTTGTGACGGGAGGAAAGCCAGTTACATCACGGTTGTCTGTGAGAAGTCCCTGACCAGCCAGCTGTTCAGTGTCCCACCCCTGACCCTGTATAACCTACTCAGGTCGTTATCCCCCCTCCCCCACCACCGCCATGGCCAAGGGTCAAAGCACTTGAGTATTTCCCACCTGGAGTGAAGACTCACTCTACCCCAGTGACCTCCACCCTCCTGCCCACCTGCCTGCCAGGGAACAGGTCACTCACTTATCCAGCTTGTGGATCTGCTCCTCGTTGTAGCTGAGTCCTGAAGGAAACAGACGAGGATGATGTCACCACTCAACTAGTCAGCAAAGCAAGTTAAAAAGTTGGAGACAGCCCTGGGTGGGGCTGTTTCATGGGGTTGAGGCCTAGGGGAGCCAGGAGGGGATGAGGAAGTGGGACATCAAGTAACTATGACAACGTTATTATGGTGACCGCGTGGCTGATTTAGGGACAAAGGAGCTGAGGAGAAATGCTACGGGGCTCCAGAGGGAGGCAAACCTGCTGTGTGCGTGCGTGCGTGCGTGCGTGCGTGCGTGCGTGCGTGCGTGCTGGATGAAATGGTCCGTCAGCCACTACCCTCTCCAGCTGGCAGCTGGTTGGCTCCATCCCTGGAGCTACTCACAGATAGGCCACCACCTTCTAACCCTCCCGCTCTGCCCAGCAACTCTGTTCAGAAGGAACAGTTTTGGGTAGAAGTGTCCTTGCCTGGACCTAGGCTACCACCCCAAGATGGTAAAGCTCATGCACTGAGACGACACTGTCCCCTGCTGGGCTTTGAGGGAATGGGTCTCCAGAGCAGTGGTACCCCAAGATGCTGGTTTGCCCTTCCACTTTCCCATCGCATCACCCCAATAGGAGGATCCCCTTCCTGGGCCTGCCTTGTGAAGGCCAGGAGACCTGGACGCACCCCAGGCCCCCCTTCTTCTAGCAGGCAGCTGTGTACAAGTGACTTGGCTCTGGAGGCTGGTTGTGCGCCCATCGTGTGCACACATGGATGCCTATGCGGATCACGGGAGAGTGCCCCGACCTTCCAGAATGGCATCGTGCAACACTCCAGGTGCCGGGAGTTGTTCCTATTTTTAATAAAGTACTCTGGAAGAGCAGTCAATATGGAAACTCGCGAGGCTGTAAACTGGGATGGGTTAAAAGAAGCTGGACCAGCCTGGTCTACAAAGTGAGTTCCAGGAAAGGCGCAAAGCTACACAGAGAAACCCTGTCTCGAAAAACAAAACAAAACAAACAAAAAAATAAAAAATAAAAAGAAGCTGGACCAGCCGGGCGGTGGTGGCGCACGCCTTTAATCCCAGCACTCGGGAGGCAGAGCCAGGAGGATCTCTGTGAGTTCGAGGCCAGCCTGGTCTACAGAGCCAGATCCAGGACAGTCACTAAAACTACACAGAGAAACCCTGTCTCCAAAAACAAGCAAAAACAAACAAACAAACAAAAAAGCTGGACCTAGAAAAATTGAGCTAATTAGCCCTTCTTTGCCTCAGTTTCCCAAACTATAAAACAAGGAAAGTTGAGATGCATAGAGGATTGTTGTTGTTTGTTTGTTTTTGAGACAGGGTCTCTCTACGTAGCCCTGGCTGGCCTCGAACTCACACCAGGTCTGGAACTCACAGATATCTACCTGTCTCAGCCTTTTGAGTGCTGGGGTCGAAGGCAGGCACCTCCACACTCGCCAGTGCATAGAGCACTGAATAACTCAAAGACGATGGAGTCCTTAGGCTGGTGCCCACCGTCAAGGCAATGTTTAAAGCTTTGGTGGCAGGATTATGGAGTCCCAGACATGGAGATAGACAACCTGTGACCCTCCTGAAACCACAGCAGTGGCCGGCTGGGTACAGGACCAGGTCCCCCTGCTCCCAGGGACCAGACTCCAGAGGAAAATGGAGGCCCTAAAGGAGAGAGGCCATGTTCCCTAGATCCCCAAGTCCTCAATGATGACCACCAGACTCAGGTTGCTATGGAGCACCTGACCTGTATCCATGGTGACCGAAGGCTTGGATTTTTAATTGAATGTACGCAACTAATGTAAAATTTAAAACTGAAGCAGGGTGAAATGTTTTTTCCCCCACTAAATCCAGCTCTATAATTTTGTTAAGATTTACCACATTTACTGAACACTTATCTTCTAGACAGAGATATAAAGTATAAAATACACATGGGATTTTGAAAATTTAGCATGAAAAGGAGCACAGAGTATCATTTTAGTGGTTTTGTTTATATTGAGAATATGCTGAAATGACATTATGATACATTGAACAAAATGTATTAAATTAATCTCGGCTGTTTTTTTCTTTTTAATTTGACTGTAAGAAAACTTAAATTACACATATGAATGGATATTATGTTCTCCTAACAGTGCTTTGTAGACTACCCCAGGACCGGAAGAGCACTAGGCAACGAGGCAGATATGGAAATATTTGGAGCATAGCGTAGGGACAGAGAGTGAACTTTGGCATGTTAGCTCCCCAGCTAACTGGAGCGTTTATTCCCAGGCTCCCCCAACTCCATCCCATCCCTGCCCAGGTTCAAGCCTCACCCTGCTACTCTACCCTCCTCCAACTCAGACAAGCAGGTTTCCATTCCTAACCCTGTGAAGCATTGCCCCAGGCCAGAAGGACTTTGTGGGCATTTAAAGATAATGTAAGAAATCTCCTAGTCCAGGAACTCTAATGAGGATTTCTTCTGGTCCCCATTCTCAGACAGTCTGGGTCTTTTGGTGGTCCAAAGACCCAGTGGAGGGGCTGGGGAGATGGTCTACTGAGCAAAATGCTACTGTGCAGTGTAGAAACTAGAGTTCAGATCATCAGCATCCATGGAAATGCTGGGCAGGCATGGTGGCCACCTGTGAGCCCAGTGCTAGGCAGGTGGAGACAGGCAACACCCAGAGCAAGCTGGCTAGCTACATTAGCCAAATTGCTGAGTTCTGGGTTCAAGTAAGAGATTCTGCCTCAAAATATAAAGTGCAGAGCAATTGAAGAAGAAGCCTAGCAACCATCTCTGGCCACCACAACAGGTAAACACACATACATTCATGCATACACAAGACACATACATGCATGTGATGAGCTCTTGAGCACACACACACACACACACACACACACACACACACACACACCAAAACCAAACCAAACGAAAGACACAATAGATAGGAAAACACTTCTGAGAGTACCCTGTCAAGGTAAGGGGTCCCTTTCCAGGCCCTTTCCCACATTATCCATGCTCCCGCTCACTCTATCCTGCATCCATGACACCCAAGCTTCTCTCAGGACAGTAGACATGGTTATAAGCTTCTCTCAGGACAGTAGACATGGTTATAATGTCTCTCGGTAGCCTACAGGCAACATGCGGGCAGGGACTCTCCTGCCTGAGGCCAGCTCCCAGTAGTATACACTAGTAAGCCTCCGACCATGCTGGGTTGATGGAAGGGAGCAGGGAAGGAGGGTTCCTAGGGGTTGGCTCTCCGACGCTCACCTGGCCTCATCCTAGATTTCTTGAACTGCTTGTAGATGAAGTGCATCTTGTCCAAACAGCACTGAATCTTCTGGATACTGTGGGCAGAAAGCGGGGAGACTCAAAGGTCACAGTGGCAGGAAGAGGAGGGAGCTGTCTCCCGGCCACAGAGCAGGGTGGGATGAGATCCGGGAGTGGGCGAACCCGGCCTGTCTCTAAGCTTATTTAGATAATTTAGATCAAGCTCTCCTTCTCTATTCTAGATCTCTCTCTCTCTCTCTCTCTCTCTCTCTCTCTTCTTCTCTCTCTCTCTCTCTGCCTCCCCCAAACAGGTGAGTCGGGACAGGGTAAAAGGGTCTATGTTCTTACATAGCTGCCCCATAGAAGGGACTTAATGGGTCAACAGTTCTACGTAAGCACTAATGAACCCGTGGTCCCCCTGGAGCCAGGGGGTGGGGTGGGAGGCGGCCTCTCAAGGGCCTGTCAGCCTGGGGTTTAAAGTCCATCACTGCTTCTTCCCCTTGCTTTTCACACTGGATACAGCAGCTTCCTTTAGGGGACTGGGGCGTCCTCCCTCACCCTCAGGCCTGTTTGGCTCCACTTCCTCCCCAGAGGTTTCCAGGGGACCACCACCCCAGGCACTTCCGGATTGGGTAAGGTGCCAGCGTATTGCCAGGGCTCAGGTAGCCTGAGAGGATGAGATTGGCCGAGATGTGTCCAGAGCCACTGTTTCACATTTGTGAGCCCGGGGTTGCCTTGTGATTCCAGCGAGGCGCCCCGGTGCACACGGAGGGTTTGTGGAGCACACTAGCAGAGTGTGGGTCAGGCACCTAATCCAACACACTCATAATATCCACCAGGAGAGCTGGGCAGGTGGCACACGCCTTTAATCTCAAGCTCTCATGAAGCAGAGGTAGGTGGAGCTCTACAAGTCTCCATGGTGAGTTCCAGGCCAGCCACAGTTACACAGTGAGACCTTGTCTCAGAAAATAAAAAAATTAAAAAAAAATCACCATAGATGAGACAGAGCACACATGGCTTTATTCATTTTAGACTAGGTTCTGTGAGGGGACAGCTAAGGAAACCCTGTCATTTTCAAAGCTGTTTGAGTTTAGGGACATTAGATCTGTAGAGACCTCAACTTGCCGTGGTCAGAGTGGAGCAAGGTTCTGCCCTCGGCAGATGTGGGCGGGCATTTTTAGGTTTGTGAAAAACAGTAATAAGGTTTTTTAAAAGCTGTAATTCAGGAGCTGGAGAGATCAATTGGTGGTGTAGAGCACCTGCTCTCACAGAGGACCTGGGTTCGATTCCCAGCACCCAAAGGGTGGTTCACAACCATCTAGAGCTCCAGTTCCGGGTGATCTGATGCCCCCTTCTGGCCACGGGGTGGCACTGCGTGTATGTGGGGCACAGACATAAATGCATGCAAAACACCTGCACACACAAAATAATAAAATAAAATAAACTTGTCTGTTTTTTGAGACAGGATTTCTCTGTAGCCCTGGCTGTCCTGGAACTCACTCTGTAGACCAGGCTGTCCTCGAACTCACAGAGATCCACCTGCCTCTGCCTCCCAAGTGCTGGGATTAAAGGCATGCAGCAACACTGTCTGGCTCCCCCAACCCCTAAGAGTGTTTAAGTCTATAAGGCTTGTCTGCCTGTCTGTCTGTCTGTCTCTCTCTATATATATATATCTATCATCTATCTATCTTATTTACCTACTTACTTACTTACTTACTTACTTACTTACTTACTTACTTACTTATTTACTATGTGGTACTGGGAGTTAAACCTGGAGCCTAGCACATGCTAGGCAACTGCTCTACCACCATGCTACAGGCCAGGCAAAATAAAATTTAAAACATTGCTGTAGATTGCTGTCTGCTGTAAGCTTTGGAGGTAGCTGTATCTGCCCTGAAGGCCACCTGTCATTTACTGATTGTGACTTCGGGAAGGAACCTCACAGAGTGAGCCTTCCCATTTATAACAGAAATCAGCAGCACCGGTGTTTGGCGGACTCTGGAGATGCTCTCAGTGAAAGCAGACACACCCAGAAAGGAAGCTGAGAGCTTCTGCCGAGTTCCTGCACCTGCTGTGATTCCCTCCTTATGATTCAAGCTCTCCGTTAAGGCAGGACCCAGGTTCTCACTCCTGAGGCTGCTGTCAGGGAGGGCCTGGCTCTTCCTTGGACTCCTCCTCCCACACCCTAGTACCTTGCCCCAGCACAGAGCAATCAGGCTGACTCCGAGAAAGGTTCTCAGCCTCTGGGGCCACCTGCAGCCCCAGCCTCATCACAGGGACGAAGGAAATCCCACCCACCTTCTGTTGTCCTCATGGATCTGATTCCGGTTCTTCAAAAGCTCTCCGCCCAGGCAGCTCAGGCTCATTTGGGTCTCTGTGACATTGTGGGAACATCTAGAGAGGACCTCTGAGAACTGTGGGGCCAAAAGAGAGACTCCCGTGGGGTCCTTAACTCAGGGCTATGCTGAGCAATCTGCAGGAGCATCCCTACTCCACCCCGCCCCTTATTCCACAGCTCTGCCCCTGGCTCACTCACAGTCTGCAGCCTGGACCTCAGCTCTGTGGCCTCCTTTAGTTCCTGGAAGTCAGGCATCTCAGCCCTGCTGCTGAGTCTGGAGGGGAGTAAGGAAAAGGCCATGTTGGGGGCTCAGGAGGCAGATGAAGAGGTCAGGAGCTCTGAACCCATACACTGGGCACAGCTCCTTTGCCTTGTTGGCTTTGGGAGGGAGTTTAGAGTTTGAGACAGAAGAACCAACTTGACATGGCTGTAATATTGTTGAGCCTTGCAAAGAATAAAAGTTGAAATAGATTAAAACTCCCAGTTCAAACGTACAAGCCTACAATACAAGGTAGCAATTAGTAAACTCTTGCCAGAAAGTTCTCTAACTAAATAGAGTGAAGTTCATCCCAGTGGAAACTCTGTTTCTTGACAATCAATAGCACATTAACGGGAGGGTACTGGGCCACAGTATCCAGGACTTGGGACATTAGCATCCCATTGCTCCAGGGAAACAACTGACACTGAACTCAAAGAATGATTGAAAGGGGACAGTTGCAAGGTGACAGAGTCACACCACCCTGTCTCTTTTGCAGGAAAAACACACCTACACAGTAGAGGAATCACGTGACCACTATCTGTGGTGTGTAGACAGGCAGTACCCCGCCTGGTCTATGGCGTGTTCTAACACAAACTGTTTAACTTGACTCCAACAGTCCATGGAACCCCTAACATACCAAAGATGCCAGGGAGGAAGAAGAAACCAAATGTCAGCAAGAGACAGTCCTAGGGGACCTCCGTCCCACGAGCCTGAGGGTGGGCAGTGAACTGGGGGCCTCGGCTAAACCAGCAAGGGTGGGATGAGAACTCACATAAACTCAAGGAACAAAGATAGACAATGTGGTCCTGCACTGGTTCCCAGTGTGGACCACACAAGCTGCAGAAGGAGACTGGAGGACAAGGATGCCAGAACACTTCCCATCCCGATGGGTCCAGAGGGGATGTGAATGTACTGATGGAGAGGGCCCACCAGCTGAGAAGAGCAGCATGCTGGTGACGTTTCTACTCACAGAGAATGGTGGAGAAGGACACAGACGGAGCAGTGTGGTGACTCCTGTCTGCCTGGGAGGTGCTTCCTCACGTCCTGAATTTCTCCTACCAGCCTACATTCTTTTTTTTTTTAAAGACTTTTTTTCTTTATTTTAATTTTTTCATACAATATATATTCATCATATTTTCCCCTCCTCCAACTCAGATCCTCCTTATATCCTACTCATTCAGCTTTATGTTCTTTTTCTCTCTTAAACAAACAAACAAACACAGAGACAAAAATAAAAAACTGATAAGACAAATGTCAAAACAAAGGGAAACATAGTCCTGCCTCCTCCCCTCAAAAATAACAACCATGGGGTTCACTTCGTGTTGGCCAACTGCTCCTGGCCCTGGAGTCCACTGTGGAGTGGTTGTTATTCCCAGTGAGACGCCCCTGGAGAAAACGGATTTTCCCTTTGCAGGCAGGGATCAACTGCAAACAGCTTTTTGCTTAGGGGTGGGACCTGGTGTCCACTTCCTCTCTCAGACATTAGCATATTCTCTCTCTCTCTCTCTCTCTCTCTCTCTCTCTCTCTCTCTCTTTGGTAATAGAGTTTCTCTATGTGGTCCTGGCTGTCCTGGAACTTGCTTGTTATGTAAAACAGGCTGGCCTTAAACTCCTAGAGATCCTCCTGCCTCTGTCTCCTGAGTGCTGGGATTAAAGACATACGCCACCAGAGCCAGTCAGAATCGTCTTTACATGATAACAATCAAGAGAGAATCCTGCATCTTTTTGCACAGAAGGACGGAAGAGGTGAGCAGAGCATCTCAGGAGTCCACTGAGGCTCCACGTGGGTGGGGACACGGTATCCTTTACCCACTGGAGAGCTCCAGGGCCCCACAGTGCTCAGCACACAGCATGTCCCATGTTGATGTTACTTATTGAGGGGGTGAATTTATATAGTTGGGGCTTGGGGAGTGTGGAGACCTCAGGATTGCTGATGTCCTGATAGCCAGCTATTCCTTCAGGACAGAGTAGGAAGGCTGCCTTGCTGAGAAAGCACACCGAAGAAAGAAAGGATGGGCAGGCGGGAAGGATGTAACTCTGCTACCAACCACAAAGGTAACATTTCACTCGTTAAAATCCACCCCATTCCACTGTAGTGGGAGCTGGTGGCCACAGCCCTCAGAGGAATCTACAGATCTGAGGGGGTCCAGGAAAGAATGGGATTGCAACGCACTGAACTGGGAGACTTCAGATATTGGCAGAGGCCCAGGCAGGCAAAGGTCCTGATGGCCTGTGGTCTCCTACAAGCCAGAAAAGAGATCACATCTGGTCTCTGGCTCTATGTGGGCCCCTCGGCTCTCCAGCCTCCTCCACACACCTGACTCTCTTGGCCTCAGAGCCTTGGAGCCAGAGTGGAAAACCCGTCTAGCTGACACCTGCCGCCTACAGCCTGTCAGTCCAGGGCAAGGGGCAGACAGACGCCCCACAGCTTCCTCTACACATCTCTGCCCAGACTGAGAACCCATAAATGACCACCGTGGTCAGGTTTTTGGTACCAACCTCTCTCTAAATGGACCCTCCAGGACACCATGCCTTCCCCACCTCTCTCCCTGACTTCACCCCAGGACATTCGCCTCACAGCAACCCTTCCATCCCCCACCAACTTCGGCTTTCTGGGCTCCAAACCTTGGCGCTTTGGCTCCCTATCCCGAAAGGCCCCTTCTCTAGGCTCACGTGCCAAGGAAAAACAGACTGCACCTGGGCAGCCCAGGCCCTTCTGTGGACAGATGCCTCACTCTATCCTTCGATCCCATCTCTGTGCCCTGCAGGGGACTAGCCAGAGGATGTCCAACAGGAATGCTCGGGGTGGCTTCTACCCTCTGTCACCATCCAGAGGGACTCAGTCACAACGGGCTCCAGTCCTATCATCTGGAAACACTCTTCTCCCCTTTATCCTCGCCCACCATCAGTGTCTGCCAGCCCCGGGCTCATACAGAGATCAGCCCACGCTGGGAAACTCCCCGCACTTCCAATGGAAAGGCTCAGGTTATTGGGGGACGGGGCGGAGAAGGGGTCAGGAATATTGTCACTGCCTGACGGGAAAGGCTTCCCTGGGCTGTAGAGCTCCCATCTCTGGCCACCCCCACCCTCTGTCCTCCGGGATTCAGGCTGTGTTTACTCCTCAGCAGCGCTCTGGCCAGCGGCTCTCCCCTCGCTCTTTCTCTCCACCCTCCACTGGCTTAGCTTCCTCCTTCCCAGGCTCTTCCTTTCCACCCCAGAAGGCAAGGACGAGCGGAAGACCCAGAGGGAATAAGAGGGAAGGTGTGGAGGCTGAGACAGCCTGGCTCTCCATCACTGGTCAAGGGCAGGGACAGCAGCTGGGATCGAGTCCTTCCTCGGCATCCTCTCTGGGGCCGGCACAGGGTGTTTCGAGTCATTCAAAGTCCTGGAGAATTAAGGCTCTACCTGGGGTAGGGGGCTGCTCTTCCTGGGGCACGAGAGGGGGGACTACGCTTTTGAGGGTTGGAGGCTGCCCTTCCCGAGGTAAGGCATTGTCCTGGAGCCCAGAGAGGCAGTGCCCACGTGGATGTCTCCCTGCAGGAGGCAGGACTAAGCTGAGGATGGGTACCATGTGGGAAGATAGGGTATGAAGGATGGGGTGAGAGTGCTCATGTTGTAGGGGGTAGGAACTCTGGTTGGGGGAAGGCCGGTACATCGCAGGGGTGAGGAGCAGAGAGGAGAGCTGAGACCCCCCCCCCCCCGCTGGCCTAGCTGGAACACCCACCTTTCGATGGCCAGGCTGCTGCTGAGGAAGAGGAGGGCTGTCCGCGTGACCTCCAGCGTCTGCTGGCATGTGTTCTGAAGCATCTCCCTGTGTGAGGGCAGCCCTAATTAGAGCCACCCGGCCGGGGGGCACTGTGCATCTAGGTGTGGCCTTAGAGAGGGACAGGAGAGGTCTGGACGGGTGTGCTAGGCCCCCCTCCAGCCCCCCACATTACTCACAGGATCCAGTGTAACCCTCGAAGCATCAACGCCTGCCCATCCAGCAGGACCCGCGCCAGCCACAGGGCCTGGAAACCAGCAGCCAGCACCCCCTGAAACACACAGATGGGCAGGGCGGGCCTCCCCTGTGTGTCAAACCCCCTTCTGCCTCCTGGGGGCGCCCCTCACCTTAGCGGTGCTGTAATCTGCCTGTAGGTCGACCTTGGGGACGAACTTGGGGACGTCCAGAGCAGCTGCAGATAAAGACCCTGTCTGAGGGGCCTGCTTCTATGGACTGGGTCAATACTGAGGCCATCCTTCCTTGTTCCCAGTTCACAGGCACCCCTCACTGCCGATCTCCCACCTAAAGCTTCCCAACTCTCCCGGTGCCTCTTGGCTTGCCAACCTTGACCCAGTGGCTCTTACATGTCTCAGTTCTTCACTGCCACCTTGTGGTCAGGTTTGAGAACTACACCCTAAAGCCCAAAGCCCTGCCTCTCCAAGCCCGCAGACTAATTCTCTTGCAAGGTTAAAGCCCCTCCCTCCCTTACCTCTGGGGAGGACTAAGCATATTTCAAATGAGAAGGAATATTCCTTCTAGAAAGTAAGGAAAGGACAAAGCTCTGGGCCTCGGCCCACCTGCCCTTCTCTCCAGCAGCCCAAACTACCCAAAGCATCCCCCACCAGTCACAGAGACTGTCGAGGACATAAGGTCTCCAAATGCCCCGTCTCTGTTGGAGGATCTGGAGAAGGCCAAGACATTCTCGTCACCAGCTGAAGTCACATGGCAACTCAGAGGTGTGCGTAGAATTAAAACCAAATTCACTTCTACCGTGCGGGCCAGAGGAACATTTGCTAAGAAAACAAGCCATGTCCTAGGTTGTAAACCCAGATGTTCTGGAGGAGAGCGTCTCAAGTATAATAAAAGATTCAGCCTGAATGGCCCTACTCACGGTCCCTGAAGGCCAACCCCTTGGGTGTGTCACTGGCCACGCTGAACAGAATCAGAGGGCTGCCCGAAGCGGTGGGGGCCATGTGCTGGGCTGAGAGGCTTGGCTCCAGGACACAAGGGTGACCCTCAAAGAGGTACTCCTGGTGTTTGGGGGGCACGTTGGTCTGCTCATATACAGCCTCCAAAAAGATGGCAATCCTAGACCCAGGAGAGGAGGGGGCATCAGCATGCACCCTGGGGAGGGCTCAGCTTTTTTGGGGGGGGTAGGGTCCATGGGGTGGCTTTTTCATCAAAGATGGAGAGGCAAAGGGCAGAGTTCATGTACAACGGGAAGAGGACTCAGGAGTTCCGCTGCCTAGCCTCCGCCTTTGTGTCCAATCCTGCTGTACCCTCCTTAAAATTCTCCTGATCTCATGCGGTGACCCGGGTGTTGGGGCACACGCCTGGAATCCCAGCTCTTGGAAGGCTAAGGTAGGAGGATAAGAGTCTGAGGTCAGCTGGGCTACACAGCAAGAGCCTGTCTCCAACAGCCAAGACAAAGACTTCAGTGAGTGAAGGGTTCTATGAAAAATAGATCATAAACCCAGGAAAGAGAGAGAGCGCCCCACCTCTGAGACGGATTAATCCAGGCTGGTGTTGTAAAGAGTATGGAAGCTAGAACACAAACACGGAAGTCTGTTTGACTTGAACTTGGTGGAAACAGTACTTTTTCCCACTGTGTTTTGGGAGACGCTCCCTTGGACCCACACCACTGCTTGGACGGGGTGTGGGGGGTGTGTGTGTGTGGGGCTCTTGTTCCCTCTCTCTGCTGGTCCCACTCACGTGTTGTGGGCGTGGATGTAGACGTGATGTAAGACCGCCTGGGGCAGGGAGAAGACGTGGATGACGATTCGCTGCAGGATGTCACTGGTCTCTGCGAAGAACTGATCAAAGCCCCAGCACTTAGCCTGCTCTACCTCCAGGATGTTGGCCAGGATGGGCACCAGCTGACTCTGCAGCCCCCTACACACACACAAGACATGGAGATTGTCAGAGCTAGGACCCGAGCATCCAAACGGAACCTCCCAGGCTACAGAAGGAAAGCGGAGGGCCCCGGGGCTCTGCGGATATAGCCTGGAAGTCTTGACTCAACACAGAGAGAAGCGATCCCTAGCTTAGATTCCATAGAGAGCCCTCTCACTTACATGGACAGTCTGCAGGTGATGGGCAGGCTATAGCTCCACTCCAGCGGCCCATTTTCCTGCCTCTGAATCCCTGAAATGGCCCCGGCTGGCTTCTCTGTGGTGATTCTGTGCCTATAGTGGGGCAGATTTAGGCCACTAGAACCTTCCCTCCCCACCACCCATCATCCATCATACTTTCCCTCTCATTCACCATACTTTAAGAAACAGTAAACTCCAAACAGAGCACAGTCCACGCCACCCAGCCACTGGGAGGTAGGCTGGAAAATGGATTTGGGGCATCCTGGCTCTACCTGTGAGATCACCTCTGCCCAGCCAAGCTCCTTGGTTTCGTCAGAGTCCTTCTCACTGTCACTGTGGCTATACCCAGGCCAGCCACCTCCACGTCTGTGCCACGCTGAGCTCAGTGCCCACTCTCTGCTTACTTTTCTAACTGCTCCCCCAATCTATCCTTCCCTGACAGCCCATTCCACTCCAACTTCCCCCCTTGTCCCCAAACCTAATATTGGTTCCCCACAGCTTGCCCCAGGACCAAGGGTGCAAGCACCAACCTTCCCAATGACACACTGAGAAGAGGAACACCCTGAGAGGTCTTCCATTTACTCCCAGGTGGAGAAGGGAAGAGACGCTGACCCTTGACCAGCCCTAAGGAAGCCAACCAAGAACGGTTTCACATCCCTGAACATAGGCTGAATGCTGAACGTAGACCGCAGCACTTCTGACCTCCGAGACCATCATGCTCTGCCTCTCTGTACCTCTGCAGACCGTTAGCTAGCATCAGTGCCCTCGGAAGCGCTTCTTACGGACTACCCTGCAGCCCCACATCACTCTCCTCTCAACCGCCCACTACCTACAGCCAACGTAGACTTCTGCTGTCCTTCCCCAATGTTTATTTGTAAGAGCTCTTGGCGCTAGGTCCAGCAGATGTTTCCCCAGCTGCCCTCCAGCTAGAACCTTGGGAACTTGTCCCAAGACTTGGGTCCTTTTTTCCTACATGGTATCAGTAACAACAGCTCAGCAGATCCTTATATTGCAGGGCCCCTTACTTCAGTGGTTTGACCCCACACCTCTTTTGCTCTGGGCCATCCATCCTGGCAGCCCCCTGTTTTCAGCTCCTCCTATGGGTCACTGAGAGATACCAGGAAGCCCCTGGACCTGGGTACCAGCTCCACCTTCGCCCCTGCAGGGTGGGTAACCTTGTAAGCTTCCTTGGGGGTGGGGGGGACGACACTGAATTAACACAAAGGTCTGTGAGTGTTCTCTACCAAGCCACGGGTGAAAGGCTGTGGCTTGATTAGCAGTGGTTCTAGAGTCAAGGCAGGGACAGGGGGTAAGAGACACAGCAGGACCCAGTGTGGGAAGGGCCAGGTGTCGGCCAGGAAGAAGTCCAGGGTCTGTCCCCTTCATTCCCTGCCCCATCGCCCACCGTACATGATCTCCTTGTTGCGCCGGGGCCCACCAAAGGGGATGAAGGGCAGACTACCGGTGGCTGCATGGTACAGGGTCACCCCAATACTCCAGAGATCCACAGTCACCCCGAACGCCTTTTGCTGGGGTTTGCGAAGCACCGCCCGCTCATACATGTCAGGGTGCTATGGGAGAAAGGTAGAGAGTAGCCATGGAGGGCCAGTGTGGGCACTTCCTAGGGGACTCAGGGCGGCACACAGCAAGGGGCTATCGGCAGAGCATCTCCAACATGTCACTTACCAGGTATTCCTCTGTACCGTAGACAGAAACGAACTTCTCATCGTCGTCCAGCTTCCGAGCAGCCCCAAAGTCAGACAGTTTATAGATGCTCTGCCCCTCCTCCCCCACCAGGCGCATGATGTTCCCAGGCTTGATGTCGCGGTGGACGATGCCGTTCTCCCGAAGGTGGTTCATGCCAGCCACTGGGGACAGACAGAGCACTACTAGCTTGGCTCCAGCCAGGGACTCGTCAGTCTAATGTCTGAGGTTTGTTGTGATGAAGAGTCTGTCCTTGGATCCAAATAGACAGGGAGTTCCCACAGGGAACTCAGGGGCACAGGAAGCACTGGAGAACAGGGAAGCCCACAGGGCTAGGAAAGGGCGTTCCAAGCCAGAGAGATGGATCACTGGTTAAGAGCACTGGCTGAGCCGGGCAGCGGCAGGGCACGCCTTTAGTCCCAGCATTGGGGAGGCAGAGCCAGGCGGATCTCTGTGAGTTCGAGGCCAGCCTGGTCTACAGAGTGAGATCCAGGACAGGCACTGAAACTACTCAAAAAACCAGAAAGAAAAAAAAAAAAGCACTGGCTGTTCTTTCAGGTGACCCTGGTTCAATTCCCAGCACCCCACGGGTCAGCTCACAACTAGAACTCCAGTTCCAGGAGATCCAGCGCCCTCTTCTGGCCTCTGCAGGCACTGGTCATGGATGCGGCGCACAGACATGTGCAGGCAAAACACCCATACACAGCAAGTAAAAATAATTTAATAAAAATAATTTAATAAACTTTTAAGGGGGCTGCAGGGAAGGTCTGGGTAAGCGCTTGCCTCTCTTCCTGAGGACCAGAGTTCAGTTCCCAGCACCCATGGTGGTTCACAACCATCTGTAACCCCAGGTCCAGGGGATCTGAAACCCTCGTCTGACCTTCAAGGGTACCAGGCACACACATGGCGCACATACATTCATGTAGGCAAAACACTCATACACATTAAATTATCTTTTTTTTTTTTTAATAAGTAAAAAGGGTCCCAAAGACATCACAATATTGACTCATTTGGGTTTTGTGGGGAGCCCAGGGCACACCTTTTCCATCTTATTATTTATCTGTGGTAACATATACCTAACAAAATTTATCATTTAAAAATTTGTTTTTTGATATATTTCACTATGTAGCCCAGGCTGCCCTGGAATTCCTGGTCAGCCTGCCTCAGCCTCCCCAGTGTGGGGCATAATCAACCAGGCCCTTCAGTTGAACTGCTTTTAAGCACACAGCTCAGTGGCTTTAAGCACATTAATATTATGTGCAAACATCACCAACACTTCCCTGCAGAACCTTCTCCTCCTCCGGAATGAAGTTCTACACCTATTAAACAGCACTCCCCACTCTGTAGGTGAAGTGTGGTTTTTGCCTTGGTATGGCTAGCTCATTCCTCAGCACACTGCCTTGAGAGTTAGAATTCCTTCCGCTGCCTGCAGGCACCTAATCCCGTTAGGCTGTCCCGCCGTTGACTATTGGGAATAACGCTACCTTCAAGATCAGCCAACCTGCTTTTTAGAATTTTCTTCCTGCAGCTTTGAGCTGGATCAGTCACGTGGGTCCTTCTGGCCCACCCCTCTGCCTCAGGCCGGCTGGGATGCCTGTTTCGGAGTATCACACTCATCCTGGACTTTGTAGGGGGCCTAGGCGGGAGAACGGGGCATGGCTCACCCACACAGCGCAGTACCACCAGGAACTCCTCCTCAGGAAGCCCAAAGGTGTTCTCAGGGTCCTCCAGCACACTCAGCAGGCTCCCGCTGGAGCAGTACTCCATCACTATCACCTTCTGCCGGCTGCCTCCCTGTGCGCGGGACAGAAGGAAGCTTGGGGAGGAGGGTACTTCCGACTTCTGCCTGTCGGGGGGGTTGCTTACCTAAGAGCGCACAGCCCTCCTTCTTACTGTGCCTCATACCCATCTCAGACACAGGAACCTAAGGTTACCTTTCCCGAGACACCCCCTCTGATTAGGCACCGAGTCCCCCTTTCCTTTCTAATGACGTCACTGTGTGGTCCCACACCACGGGTTCCTTACCATCCCCTCCCCCAGCCCCCTTCCCCCCAATTGCTGGACCGCAAAGGTCAGGATCAAGAGCATCCTTGGCTGACGAAGCAGAGGACGCACCGTTTCCTCCACAGCGAAGAGCTTGACGACGTTCTGGTGATCCAGCTTCCGCAGCACCTCAAACTCCCTCACTTGCACCTCGAGGGGCCGCCGGTAGCTGGCTGAGTTGAAGACCTTCACAGCAACCACCTCCCCGGATTTCTGGCGTGTGGGCACAGGGTTGGCAATCAACATGGGACCACACTGGTCCAGGCAGCCGCCCCCTTCGCCTTTAGCCTCTTTCCCAACCCAGCCCAAACGAGAGAGGCAGGGGCTGGGTGGGCTCGCATCTGCCGCCCCTTCCCCACCCAGGGGGGCTGGAGCAGCACTTGGAGGTGGCGCACCTGACGTCCCACAGCGGATGGCTTGTGTTATCACTCATTTTGCCTAGGCAGTCTACCCTGCCTCCAGTTCCTGAGCACGGAGTGCATTCTGACACAGCTCTGTGGCTACTGTGGGACAAACCCAGACTGGCCCAACCTCCTGGCCCAGCTGGGAGCCCAGCTATTCCTAGAACCCACGGGTTGTCACCTCCCTTCTTCCTTGTCCTCTAGTCCCAACATGTCTCTGACAGAGGCACCATTCCAAGGAATTTTCCAGGATGCCATTCGTCAGCCCAAACCTATGGAGTCCTTTCTCATCAGAGGAGAGAGAACAGATCCTGGGACCCTTGTCCAGCTACATAGCATCCTAATGCCCAAATGGAGGGCTAGTTCTAGGGCATGAAGGCGTCCTGAGTTGCTATTACCTTGTTTCGCGCCTTGTACACGCTGGCAGTGGCCCCCTGTCCCAGCAGGTCATCCGTGTGCCATAGGTAATTAGCTGTGCTCTGCATCTCCCAGGCTTGGCTCCCTTCCACCTGGGAAAACAAACAAACAGCCATGTGGGGACCCCAAGGCCCCATGCCTCATCTGCCACAGATAACTGATAGTCAGCCATCAGCTCCCAAGACCACCCTACAAGGGCTCAGTGTGGCCACGGCACGGGCACGGGACCTGGGGAAATGGTGGTACAGGAAAATTAAATAAGTTATCCCCAAAGAAACACAAGACAGCAGGAGGGTCCTTCTGGGCCCCAAGCTTGCATCTGTTATACCCATGGGGGCTTCTAGCTGTGCTGTGTCCCCGGTCCCTTCCAGCACCCTTCAGAGGTAGGCCAGTCTAGGGGGACTTTCTCTGTCACCTCTTTCGGGCACTGGGGACTCGGAGTTTTGGTAGCCAGGCCTGGGATTGTCCCAGGAAGCAGACACAGTGCGGGAGGAAGAGCCCAGGGTCAACCCGGGTCAGGCAGAGGCAGTCAGATCACCACAAATCTCCAGGATTGCAACATGAGCCTGGAGCCCCTGCCCCGCCCCCATCTCTGCTTGCGTGGCCCCAACTTCCTACTGTTGGGAGCTTAACAGTTGCTCCCCAGGCAGCTAGGCCTTGGCCAGCGCTTTCCCTGCAGGAAAAGGGCTGTAGGGGAGATAGCGAAGAAGAAAGGATGGGAGGGGAGGTGATGGAGGAGAGTGTGGGCGGATGGAAGACTGTCGCACACCAGGGCTCAAGAGCTCTGGGGAAGATCTGAAACTGCCCACAACTCTGCTCCCCATCTTGACTCTCATCCTCTTCCCCCCAAAAGCCGGTTCCTCTAAAGCAACTGATTCCAGAAAGCATAGCCTCCGAAGTCACACTCACCGCCTATCTGTAAAATAGGGTCCTGGGATGCCTGGGGGCAGGAGAGCAAGAAGGGCCCGCCCCTTCAAGGTTTTGAAATAAAGTTGTTTTGGGCAGGGCCTCTTCCTGCTCCAGCATCTCACTGGGTTTCAAACCAAAGATGGCTCAATTTTGAGCCCATTCTGTCTGTATTTTTTTTTTTTTAAAGAAAGAGTAGCCATCTCAGGTACCTCCAGTGGTAATGAGGATGGTCTTGAACTTCTGCATCTACCTCCTAAATGCTTGAATTACAGTTGTGCACCACCATTCCCTGTTAATTAGGTGCCAGGGATCAAAGCCACGGCTTCGTGCATGCTAGGCAAGCACTCTACAGCTAGTAGTCTAATTTAAAGATGCAAACCTCGGAGAACACGGGCTTTTGAGCCAGAAGCCACTTGAAGCGATCAGCAGTCACACCCTAGTTTCAGACCACACACTCACGTTTGCATTATGCAAAAGTAAGCTTGCTGGTGAGACCTTCTGAAGGCAGTGTGAGTGAGCTGTCCACATTTCTTGGTGTGGCTGCAGAGTCAGCCCGATGCGAGGCTCAGGCAGGGTACACTGAAGTGGAGGTCAAGGTCCTAGCCTTGGGAGCTGGGGGTCCCAGGTTGTATCACCTTCATGACTCTACTTAGGCTGGTCAAGTCCTCAACCAAACCCTGGTGTTAGGGCAAAACAGCTGAAGTCGGGGGATGGGCCTTGAGATGAACAGAGCAGAATCCCAGATGGGCCGCACAGCCCTGGGTTCTGTCCAGCAGCTCTGACTATGGCACATCTGGATCACCTCTGCATTCTTGTCTCCCACCAGGCCCTTTTCTATACAGAGTGCGCAGTAAGTAGCCTTCAGTGAGTCAACACCAGCCTGCTCTTGGGCTCCCATCCTCCTCGGGGCTCTTCTGTGGCAGATGTACTTACTTACCTGCACTCCAAGTGGCCCAGAGTCAGGCAGACTCTTCCCGGCAAGTGTATGTTATGTTTTCTGGCTGGGGCGAGTTCAGGAGCCGAGCTACACCGGAAAGAGAATGGTGGGCGGATGAGAGGCCCCCCTGGTGCTGTTTGATTCTGAGCCCCATCAAAGGCCGCCAGTCTCAGCCCTTTCACCCTGTCCCATCATCATCGTCACCTTCCCTACAGGACTGGGGGTTTTCCAGCCTCTTTCCAGATGCTCTGGGAGCCTCTCGGTGGCTCTTTTGGGCCTCAGGGAAAAGATCCCAAGCAGAGGAGGGCAGAGGCACCCGAAGCTGAGGCCCGGCTTTGCATCAGCATGTTGGGAAGCAGAGCCCAAGAGGGGAACCTTGTTGGCCAATGGTGGTTCTCCTTAGGGCCATAATGCTCCTTGCCCTTTGCCCCGGCCGGCTGGCCTCCCAACAGTCCTTTCTGTTCCCCACCCCCCAACCCCACCCCCACAGAGGGAGTGCAGGACACTACTAGGTTCCCAGCAGTCACAGAAAGACAGGGGGAGGGGGCATTCGGCTGAGAGTTTTCTTGAGACTGCCCCACTTGGCTCCCCACGCCACCCTCCTCCACAGCGGCTGCACACTCACCCCATCTCCCAGCTCAGATGCAGGGCAATGCAGACTCGTGGGACTGGGTGGCATCCCCAGGGATTTCAGGCCTTGAAGTCAACCGTGGGCAGTGACTAATACATCCTGGTAGCCATGGACTCCCAGGATCCACACAGAGGCCGAGATAGTGGTGATGGCCCTGGGCCTGAGGTTTCTCTCCTGCCCCTCTGATAGCCCTGGGATACCCAGAACCGTAGAGCCCAGGCTCTTAGTTCTAGCATACTTCCTGATTCACTTCTCTCTCTCTCTCTCCCCACCTCTTTTCCTCCCTTCCTCTCTCTCTCTTAAAGAGACAGGCAGCTCAGCCGCTGCCACACACACCTCCACCCACACCAGGAAAGGGAAAGAAGAGGATGCTGTAAGTTGTCAAGTGGGAGCCATAGGACCCTTGTCCGAGTCGCAAAGAAGCCAGGACCTGAGGCCGGGGCTTCTGTGACAGGCTGCTGAGTGTCGGGCTGGCATGGATCTCTGGCAGGGCAATTCAGAGCTCAGCTTAAAGTCAGCTAAAGAGGTTGAACAAGTTAACCAAGTTGAAAACTGCCTCGAAAAGCCCAGGACCTGTGCTTGGCCTCTCCCAGAAGCCCGACAGGATTTGTCTTAGAGCCTGCAAGAACACACACACACACCCAGGTCATAGTCTCTGCTCTAACTGACCTTACACAGAGCAAAAACCTCCCCCCTCCCCCGCACCCCCCCCCCCCCCCCCCCCCCCCCCCCCCGGCAGCTTTCTGACCACAGGCTGAAGGTGGGCTGTAGCTTGTACGGATGGCAGGGAATCTGGTAAACTCGGGGTGGGGTGGGGTGGGGGTGGGGGTTGGGTACTGGGAAGTGTTTTTCAGACCACATGTGATGGCACCAAATCTTACACACCTTTAGTAATTTGCTCACAATGTGCCACATTCTCAGCCATAACCCAGTGCCCCAAATATCTTGGGAAGCTGGGGGGGGGCGGGGCAGATATATGTGCTGCTCTGGTCAGCTCTGAGTGGACAGTTGGCTAAGTGGTTAAAACCAGGAAATTCCATGCTTCTTTAGAATGTTGGTGGGGCTTTCCCCTGGCCACACCTGGTGATTTCCTCTGCCAGCCCCACCCCACCCCACCACCGGGAGGAGAGCAAGAACAGGCCCAGAGCTTGTTGCTGCAGTGGCTGACAGATTCACCTGATGATAAGACAGAGGCCCTGCGGTGGCTTCTCCCAGCAGGGCCAGGAGGGACCTCTCTGAGAGTTCCACACTCCAGCCTGCATCTTACAGGTTACCACCAGGCAAGATCATGGGGGGGGGCAGATTGCCATCGCTGATCACCTAGGGCTTGGAGAGGACAGAAGCACGTGCTTTCTCTAGCAAATCACGTAACTGTCGCTCAAGACCCACCTTCTCTAAGGTCTCCCACCCTCTACAGCAAGGTGACTCCGTTCAACATGGCTGCCCCATCTGTCTGGAGCAGGGGTTCTCAGCCTTCCTCCTGCTGTGACCCTTTAATGCAGTTCTTCATGTTGTGGTGACCCCCCCAACCATAAAGTTATTTCTGTCGCTACTTCATAACTGTAATTTTGCTACTGTTAGGAATTATAATGTAAGTATCCGACATGCAGGATAGCTGTTGGTATGTGACCCCCAAAGGGTCGGGGCCCACAGATTGAGAACCACTGGTTTAGACAGTCATCTGAGTGACCAGAGTACTCCTCCGGCCCACCAGGGATGCTGTTTTTGCCCACTGAGGTTTACAGGATCACCTGGTCTGCCCTGAAGGCTGCTCATTTTCCTCCATGAAGCGACACTCCTATTTTCCTTTCTTTCGCTGGCTAGCCTATTTAATCTCTTTTCCCAGGGACTTTCTAACACAAGAATCAAGTCTAGCATCTCCTGTGAAACAGGCACTGCGTGCTCAGGACAGAAAAGGAGAGACGCGGGCATCTTATCCCAGAGCTGTGGGGTGCTGGACAACGTGGTAGTGAACGCAAGGAGATGCACGTTCAGCAAGCAGTGGTTTTGTGGCCCTCGTCCGGGCAGCAGCAGGAGAGGCTTTGCTGGGTGCTCTGAGTGAGGCGGAGAAGGGGAGCTGGTTCAAGATAGGAAGCAGGGGCAGAGGAGCTGGAGTATGAAAAGAGCATGGATTTTTCAGGGCTTTGTACCCGGGATGCTGGAAACAGATGGAGGGAAGAGGATGTCCATAAGGGGCCTTGCCACATCTTCCCAGGCCCAAGGAATCATGGAAATTGTGGCAGTCCAAAGGCAGCATAGGGACCAGAGAAAAGCGTGTGTGTGTGTGTGTGTGTGTGTGTGTGTGTGTCTGTGTGTGTGTGTGTGTGTGTATGTGATGTGTGGGGTGTGTGTGTGTGCATGTGTGTGTGTGTATGTGATGTGTGTGTGTGTGTGTGTGCATGTGTGTGTGTATGTGTGTGTGTGTGTGTGTGGTGTGTGTGTGTGTGCATGTGTGTGTGTGTGTGTGCATGTGATGTGTGTGGGGGGGTGTGTGTGCATGTGTGTGTGTGTGTCTGTGATGTGTGTGTGTGTGTGTGTGTATATGGTGTGTGTGTGTGTGTGTATGTGATGTGTGGGGTGTGTGTGGGGTGTGTGTGTGCATGTGTGTGTGTGTGTGTGTATGTGATGTGTGTGTGGGTGTGTGTGTGTGCATGTGTGTGTGTGTGTGATGTGTGTGTGTGTGTGTGTGTGTGTGATGTGTGTGTGTGTATGTGATGTGTGTGTGGGTGTGTGTGTGCATGTGTGTGTGTGTATGTGATGTGTGTGTGTGTGTATCTGTGTCTGTGTGTCTGTGTGATTGTGTATGTATGTGTGATTGTGTGTGTATGTGATGTGTGGGGTGTGTGTGTGTGCATGTGTGTGTGTATGTGATGTGTGTGTGTGGTGTGTGTGTGTGATGTGTGTGTATGTGATGTGTGGTGTGTGTGTGTGTGTGTGTGTGTGTGTGTGTGTGTGTGTGTGTGTGTATGTGGTGTTGGGTTGGCAACTCTGGGGGGAAAAAACTCATGTCTGCTACTGATGGAGGCTGGTGTGGTAGAAAGGGCTGCTGCATCATCATCAAGGCCACCTCCTAAACAGGACTTGTCATTTTCTCATAGGATTGGTATAAAGCAAAGAGATGGCATGCTGGGTGCCCAGTGGGCTTGGAACAGATACTACTTTGGGCACAGTGACATAGATCTGTGGTTTCAGCCTCCAGCAAGGCCAAGGCAGACGGTTCACTTGAGTCTAGGAATTCAGGATCAGCCTGAACAGGGCAATAGAGCTAGAGCTATTAAAAAAAAAAAAATCAGGGAGCTGGGGGTGTAAATCAGTACAGTACTGCTCAGCATGCATGAGCATGAGGCTGAGGTTTCAGACCCAATAGTAGCTGCTGCACCCCCCCCTCCCCCACACACACACATTGTTTTCCAGTACCTTTAAAGTAAGAAGGTCTCAAACAAACAAAAGTAAGAAAGGATCAGGGCAGGGTAGTATATGTGTGGACTTGTTTACAGGGCTGCGTCCTGGCTGTGCTTAGTCACAGGGCTAAACAACAAAACCTCGGAGCCCATAGCTAGTCGACACCTTCGTAAGTCAACGCAGCCCAGGAGCTTTGGTGCAGAGGGACAAACAGGACGCCAGGACTGCTACTCTGGCTCTTCCCAAGCAGTGGGAAAGGGGCTGTGGGTGCACTGTCCAGGTCGCCAAGGGATCTGGTCCTTGTGCAATTATCTGTCACGGTTCCTAGTCTGGAAACGTGTTCCTTTCCTCTCCTACTCAGCTTCAGACCCTGCCTTCAACTCAGCTGAACTAAAGAAGCAATTGACAGTGAACTCATTCCTCCACAGCCATGCCTGTCAAATGCCTACCACAGCATCTCCTGTCCTCCATGCCTGTCCACACCTACCAAAGAATCTTCTGTTCTCCACTTCTGTCCTCCATGCCTGTCCACGCCTACCACAGGATCTCCTGTCCTCCATGCCTGTCCACGCCTACCACAGCATCTCCTGTCCTCCATGCCTGTCCACGCCTACCACAGGATCTCCTGTCCTCCATGCCTGTCCACGCCTACCACAGCATCTCTGCCCTCCATGCCTGTCCATGCCTACCACAGGATCTCTGTCCTCCATGCCTGTCCATGCCTACCACAGGATTTTCTGTCATGATTGCCCATGCCTACCACAGCATCTTCTGTCCTCCATGATTGCACATGCCTACCACAGCATCTTCTGTCCTCCATGATTGCACATGCCTACCACAGTTTCTTCTGTCCTCCCGAGAGACAGGACCACGTGTCCCTCCTGTGGACACCGCCCCCTCCACTTGGGCTATGCGACACCGCTGTCGCTCCAGACTCCCTCCTGTCTTTCTCTGGGTCTGCCCACAGAGCAAATGTGCCTCCGCCCTGTCTATTTTCAAAGCAAACCCTGGTCTTCGACTCATCTGGATGCTCCCATTCTCTGAACTTCCGGGTCTTTCCTTCTTTGCTGCCTAGGCCACTCCAGCGAGATTCATTTCCCATCTACTGTGAAAATGCTTTTTTTCCCCTTTTATTTCCTGTTTTCTTTTTTGAGACAGGATCTCTCCATGTACCAAGAAGTCCCATCCACAGCCTCCCAGCCCTTTTTTTTTTTGAGACAGGGTACCTCTATATAGTCCTGGCTGTTCTGAACTTGGTAGATAGACCAGGATAGCCATGAACTCACAGAATCTTCCTGTCTCTGCCTCTCAAGTGCTTGGACTAAGGGCATGCTCCACCATGCCCAACAAAAATGCCTACTTTTGACATCAGCTTTATATTATCCCAAGGCACTGGCCATGTAACAGTTGATCCCTCCATTTGTCAAGTAATCCCTTCCCCTGGTTTCTGGAATATGTGCTCATCTGCCACCTAGGTGCTGGGCTTACTCCACCCCCCACCCCCACCCCCGCTCCTCTTTCACGAGATTTCCTTTTTCCACCTACACTTCACATCAGGAATCTGTTTGAATACATCCTACTGGATTTTGGGTAGGGAATCCCCCAACTTGACTCACCCATCTTCCCATTTCTGTATCTTTTGGTCATCTCAGCATGGCCTGCCTAAGCAGAAATCTTAATTTTCTGTGCTCGATTTCACACCACAATGGCCTCCTCCCTCTTTTAAAAATAGTCTTTATTGCCAAAGCTGGCCTCAAGCTGTGATCTTCTTGCCTCAGCTAGTATCTAGGACCCCTGGCACATGTCACCACACAGCTCCGTGTCACCACACAGCTCCGTAATGGCCTTCTTGTCCAACCCAGCATCTTGTTTCATTTTCGTACTCTCTAATTTTAATTTTTGTGTGGAGAGTAGGAAACAAGCTCTACTGCCCGCTCTTCCTGCTCAATACAGGCTTGAATAGACAGATCAAAATCGGTTGATTAACTAATTGATTCTTTGCCATATGTAATATCAGGGTTAGCTTCTGAGTCAAAGGAAACTTCCTGGCAGCTGTGGCAGGTCAGGCTTGGAAATCCCAGCACGCAGGAGGCTAAAGCAGAGGATGTGAACACACCAGGAAAGCCTTCCTCACCTAACTTCCTACAACAATAGGATCGATAAGCATTTACATGAGATAATCCGAAGTCCATGCTCACCTGGTCTCTTGGTTTGGTTTCCATTCAGTTGAAATGCATTTGTGTATTGACGGTTCACTGTGGCCATCAGTATCCCATCAGAATAAATAGGGAAGAGGACCCCAAAGCATGACCTTTGCTGTAGGAGTCTCTAAAAGTCTCTTTGGTGCTTTGCCCACAGCCCAAGAGCTCCTCCATCTCAGCAACTCAGTGGTTCCAGGGATCCCTCCTCACATACAGCTGCCAGGGGTGAGAGCCCGTACCACAGGGTGGCAGAACCGTTTCAATTTTGACTTAATCTGGGCAACAATGCTGCATGAGCATCATTAACAGTGGGAGATGAGACAAGCTGGTAGGGCAAGAAGGAGCTGAATACCAGATACATACGAGATTAAAAATGACAAACCACGGAGGAAGGTGTCCATTCCAGGGCTGGGGTAGGATCCCCTGTCTTACTACTGAGCACAGGTGATGCCAATAAACAGACTTGATTTATCCTCAGGGATGTCTGGTGTTATATTAAGCTCCCTAAAAACAAATGTTGGCCCCAGGTTTTGCAGAATTTATTCTAATTTGTTACCTCCCTTGGTATTTTGCTGCTTTTGACAATCAGGTATCTATGCCTTACAAATGTCCGCACTGCACAAGACCTGTGCAAACGCAAGACCCAATCCCAGCACGGAGAAGGGAGCTGGGCATGAAGTCTCACTCCTAGCAGAGGAACTAATGGCAATTGTTAGCAGCCGGGAAAGGGAGGGTCCATTTTCTCTAAGGGTGTAGCCCCTGAGGAGCCCAAGATATTTGGGCAGCACAAATCAGCCTTGGTGGAGGGGGCAGAGCTGGGTGGGTAGGGAAGAGGGGTGACTGGGAAGAACTGGTAGAGGATGAAGATGATCAAAACACGCTTTACGGAATTCTCAAAAAAGTCAAGTACGTATGTATGTACACTTGTTTTCACTTGGTGTTAGGAAAGCAACTCAGTGTGAGAAGTTAAATAGCCCCCACACAAAGCAGGAGTTGTGTGCAGAATGGGACTGAGTGCTAAGCTGGGCTGCTCATGTAACTGTCAAGTAGTTAAGAAAAGGACAATTGTGCTATTTTAAAAATTAGACAACATCTTAAAAAAATAATTCTGATGCTGGGCATGCTGATGCACACCTTCTCTCTCAGCATCTGGGAGGCAGAGGCAGGTGGATCTACATGAGTTTGAGGCCAGCCTGGTCTACAAAGGGAGTTCTAGGACAGTCAGGTCTACATAGAGAAACCCTGTTTCAGGGGGGAAAAATTCCTCAAGGGCATGGTGGTGCATGCTTTTAACCCCAGCACTTAAGAGGCAGAGGCAGGTAGATCTCTGTGAATTTCAGGCCAGTTTGGTCTACACAGTGAGTTCTGAGATGGCCAGGGCTAGGAGAGACCCTGTCTCAAACAAGCAAACAATGTATATATATGTAAATGTATACCCACAGACACACATGAATTCTGCAGACTCAGTTCTTCCTCATTTAGAAGTGAAGCCTCTAGGAGACAAGTTTTGGAGATTTTAGTCCATGACTGTTTGGCCTTATTGCTTTGGGCTTCATGGCAGACACATGTGGTAGAGTAATGAGTAACTTTCTATGGTCTCCATCCTCAAGGTCACTTTCTGCTAAAACACAAGGCATCTCTCAGGGAGAGGAGGTATCCCTGTGTCTTTCACTACCTCCAGTGTAGTGGGTAGCTGTTCCAGCTTTGACCTGGAAGTACCACCCCAATGAGGCTTCCAGTAACTGCCACGCCTACCTATAACCTGCCCCTGGGTTGGGTGCGAGATGGGAGCCCTTAATATGATCCAGATGTGCCGGCTCTCTTGGTTCCTTGTGATCCTGGATGCTGGATGGTAGAGCGAGCAGAGTTCTCTAGAGAACACCGCTGGACTGCACTCTACCTCTTCCGGATCCTGTAACCAACCTCTTACTGGCTGTAAGTTACCCCAAAATAAACCTTCTTTTAACTACGTGGACTTGCCTTAATAAATACCCCAGTACACCAGCAACAAGCCGTGTTGGTCAGAACTTCTTCCAGATACAGGAGATGGCCAGGGACAAGCTGACTCAGGGGTCTAGCTGTGGAAGACAGAGGAGGACCATTGGCAGGGGCTGGATTGATGGCTCAGCAGTTAAGAGCACTGGCTGTTCTTGCAGAGGACCGGGGTTCAGTTCTCAGCAGCCACATGGTGGCTCACAACTGTCTGTAACTTCAGTTCCAAAGGATCGTATGCCCTCTTCTGACCTCTGTGGCAAGGCATGCACTGTACAGATAAACACGAAGGAAAAACACCTAGAACACACTAAGCAAAAATGATAAATCTTAAAATACAGACCCACCTGGCCACCCTTAGTCGGAGTCGGCCAAGTTTCCAACCAGCTTTATAGGTTTCAGTCTTTCAAGTGGGAAATCTGACCATGAAGACAGAAATGAAGCAGTCCTCATTAAAAACAAAAGGTAGATTCTGTTAAGGAAAGTTCTTATGACCACAGACTGGTGAACAGTATGCTAAAGACTTCCTACAAAACCCTGAGGTTTCACACATGGGCCAAACAGAACCAGTGGATAGAGGGACAGAGAAGGTCCAAGGCCACCTTGTTCTTCCTATCGCTAGGCTTGACTCAGATGAATCAGAACTTTCAGGGAGAGGGGAAAGGGAGTTGGCTTGCAGCAGTGAAACCTAAAAACATGTTTTATTTTGAAGTTGTGCTTTGGATTCTCCCCAATCCAACATCGGCTGAGTGAGTCTTAGGTTCACACAAAGCATCTTCAAGCATACATACAATATTCCAGTTATCAACACCGTTTTAAAGAACATACCATTTTACACAAATGTGACATAAAAATCAGACGCCACAACATTGCAGTTCCCTGGAAGATCTAAGTTCTCTTCTGAACGGAAGTTCATGCACACCAGCCCTTCCAGTGGTCTGTTCATCCTGGTGCCGGAGGGATGTCTCATCTTGGGGACAAACAAAGGGTGGCCTGAGGAGGCTGGCAGAGACCAGCATTTCCCTTTTATAAAGTTGCTGGTGGCAAACTCCTCTACGTTCCAAACTGGGGTGCTGGTAGCCCCACACCACTTTTCTTCCCCAAAGACTGAGTCCACACCAGGGAAAGGATCCATGCCACGAGGGGCAGAGCAGGGCTCTTGGAAGCATCATGCTGGTTTCGGGCAAGCCTATCTGAGGGAGGCTAGTTGCCCAAGGCCTGGGGTGGCTGGCTCCTTTTGGCTTTTGGGTGTAAAATCACAGTGTGCAACCTCAATTCCAGTTGAAGTGAGCTCTGCCGAGGAGGACTCTCCTCCTCTTGGTTCCTACTCCTTTTAACAGGACCATCTCAGAGGCGTCAGAAGCACCAGAGATAAGGAAGACAGCGAGGCTCCCAGAGCTGGGGTTAGTAGGGAACCACTTGTACACCATCCAGTTCGTTATGCAAGTCAGCAGATGGACATCGACCAAGGGGATGACAAACACAAATAATGTACAGGGCTAAAAGAGAAGGTGAGAACAAGAGAACAGACCCAAAGTGTGGTCTTCAAGAAGCTTCGTTTTTTTACCTTCTTAGAGGGTAGTGTCCTGGAGAGAGGAAAAAGGGCAGGTTGGAAACTTCTATCACTTAGATTAAGAGGAATGTAAGGACGGGGGATCATTTCAGCAAGGAAAAAAATCCTTGAGTCTGAAAGCCCCCCTTGGCTCAGGAGCAGTACAAGCCCAGGTCAAGATGACAGGTCAGGGAAAAGAGCAGAAAGAAACTAGGAGGCCTGAGGACCAGGGCGGTCCTCTGCGGTCCGACTCACTCGCCTCTCTAGTCTCCTGGTGCTGCAAGGTACTCTTCTCTTTAGAGACTCCTTCCAGCTCCCCATTCCCTTTCACAGAGAGAAACATCCGCCACTTTCTAAAGATCCAACCATGGGTCCAAAAGGACCTCTTCTAGCCCAAAGCTAAGAACATTCAGATTTTCCAACCTGAACGGCAACCCACCGTCTCTCTTGAACTACAGAAAAGCAATCCAGTTAAATAAAAGCACAGCTTTCAAACCAGAAGCCAGAGAAGAGGAATGAGCCTGAGCTTCACGGAGCTGCTGAACCGTGTGAGCCTGAACCACGACTTCCGAGCTCTGGAGCTCTTGGGTAGCGGGATGGAGAGGGGCGGGTGTTCAAGCCCCAGGCTTGCAGGCTGGCTAGAGAATTCCCTGGTAGGACACCTGAAGCAGGCCAAGGGCAGGCCCCAATATGAAGCATTCAATTCTTTACTTTTTAAAGATTCTGCCTTTGGGAAAATAATTTTGAGTTTATGGGGGTCAAAGTTTCCTTAGTTGACCTTGTTTGGATAAACAAAAAAAATGGTCTCCAGAGGCGGGGTCTCTAGAACTGAACGAGTGCTTTCCAAGCCTCTGCCCACCTCCAGAGAGAGCCTTATAAAAAACTACGCCAAGGGGTAAACCTGAAATAGTTTTAATCTGGGGACAATTTTTGGATTAGCAGAGAGCAACTTAAATTTTTTTTTAAATAGAATAGTGAACTTTAAAAATGTTAAATGCCAAAAAAGTTAGAAGGAAGAAGGACCCATTCCCTACCCCTTTCAAACCTGCCATAAACATAATAAAACTTTAAGACTTTTTACTCTAAAAGGAACTAGCTATAAAACTGTCTTATATTGGAAAATGTCTTAAATGGAAAATGATGTGTCAGAGACAAAGACAGGAACTGAAGAAAAGTCTCTATGTTCAGAAAAACTTGAAAAGCTCACTAAGATTGGGATGTACTTCTACAGGATGGAGCGGAGCAAATGCAAACAGCAGTGACCAACTCACAGCAAGAGGAAGAAGACAATCCCCACCCCCACATCAGAGCACAGGACCGTCCCACTCTGCTAAATTTCTACAACAGAGGGATTTCGAAGGCCAGGTTTCTCTGATCCAAACAGAACAAGTTTGTGATGAGAACAGAGGCTCCTGGTGGCTTCTGTGTGAACTGCCACAACAGAGAGTGGTCTATGACCAGAAGAGGCCACACCAGAGAGCAGAAAAACCTCTGCCTGTGTGCATGAGTGCGCATGCGCACGAGTATATATTTATAGAAAATGAAAACTGGGCTATATATGATTTTTTAAATTAGTACTCAAAACAAGATGCCACTGAGAGCTAGGTGGCCGCAGCCAACCGTCTGCTCAAGGTATCCTCTATGGTATGAAGGGACAGAGACACAGGCCCACGTTCCCATGGCTTGCCTTGGCAGATACCATAGCAAGCCGATCATGGAAAACTTAGTCTCTGGCTAACCTAAGAACAGTATGTACTGTAGCTGGCTGGATTACAACAGAGGGGAGCGAAGAGTGGAGGGAAGGGCCAGGAAGGGAAGAGCAGTAACAAGGGCTTCATTCTCAAGGTCTGGATAACGGGAAGGCTAATTCCTGTAAGAACAACTTAGAATCTATTTTCAACTGAAGTCTCCAAGCTAGTTAAATAGGAAGATTTTAATAACCATCAGTCTCCTTGTCTAACACAATTAAGTTAGACCCCCTAGACAGTGCAAGACTTGTCGGTGGCCTGTGGGGAAGCTGAGGAATTGACACCAGGGCTGGTGGCATTTGTTTTGGGGAAGACAGTTGGCTTGGGCCGTGTGGCGGGTGGTTTGACCGGGGCAGCCATCTTGACCGACTTGACGGGCCGGAAGGCGCAGGCAATGTCCCCAGCAGTACTGGCGCTGCGCTGGAAGGCAGGCTCGGGGTCCTTGAGGAGCTGAGTGTGCAGGGGGCTGGAGGGCTCCGATGTGGGGGCTACCACTGGGGAGGTCTTGAGGGGTTCCAAGGTGTCCAGAACCACATCAGGGGTGTGCTTAACACTGCTCTGCCGCTCCAGCTCTCGAAGCTCATTCAGGGCAGAGTTCATTGTTGCTTCAATATCCTGCAAAACAGGAAAAAGGAAGAAGTAAGTCAAACCAAGACAGATGTCCCCAAGGATCCTATTTCAACCAAATAGGCCAAGCCATGAAACCAACTATAAAATGCATTATTTTACTTGGCCAAAGTCCTTGAACACATGAATGTCCAGAATGTGGAGAAAGGGGACAGAGAGATTTCATCATCAGGAATTTAGAAAGAGTAATTAATGACTTCTGGATGTGACAAGGCTGTTGCACACATCAACTCATACCACTTGTGTTACCTGCACACGATCGAGCCAGCCAAAATTTCAGCAGAAACTGGGGAGGGGCCCCCGAGGCTGCACCCCTATTGGAGGAGTGCTGGCAGCTGACGGTTGCTGAGGGAGGAAGAGTCACTCACTTTTGGGGATGGGGCTCCTGGGAGGTAGACCATGCCACAGTGGGTGGCCCCAGACCTATGCATATACCGAAAGTATTAAACTTGCCATAAATATAAAGATACATAAATATATATTGGACTCGGGAGTATTAAAAAAACAATAACAAAAGAAAGACGTGAGGTTGGGAGGGAAGTGAAGTGGGAGGCATTAGGAGGAGCTGGAGGTGGCAGGGGATGACATGATCAAAATACATTGCATAAATGTATTAAATTTAACAACTAAGAAAAAATATTATTAAAAAAGAGTAGCTGAATATTTTCAACTTGAGTCGTTGGTTTTAATAACAGGTGCTGAAACATTTCTGGATGAAATGACAGATAATTAAACGGAGGAGAATGGTCATGAGTACATGGGGATTCACTATGTGATTCTCTGCATTTCTGTGTATGTTTGAAAGTACACAATGAACACATTTTACAGAGCAGTAGAGATCAAGTATGGGCTTTCTTTTCTTTACTTCAAGGCCAATGGTTAGTGGGGTTATTCCTTTCTCCACAAGAGGTAAGGAATGTTCACGAACCAAGTCCTTGAAGATTTATCGGGACAATGCTTCAATTTCCCAACTCACCCAAGAGTGCAACCGGAAACCATTTCCTTCTACCCAGCACCATGAAAGGGAACCCAAGAGTGGCCAAAAGGGGGAGCCAAAGCCCACAGAGGTAAGTAAGTTAGCATCTACAAATCAGTAGATACAGAAGATTTTAGAAAAAATGGCAGCCCAAGTCCAGGGGATCAAGGCAGAACCAAAGACCCTTTGAATGCAAGCATCCAGTAAGTGCCCAGCTTCCATACCCTCCTGCAAACTCGTGCTTAAGACTGTGTTCCAAAGTCACCACAGGACTCCTCTTTGGGATCAAGAATACTTTCAAAGATTCTAAGTCTCAAATAAGTCCCAGGCTCCCAAATCAGAGCTACCTGTCCGATTGCATGATCGAAGTTTGCTATGAATGGTAGTGATTCATTTCCATCTGTCACTATGGCATTTATTAGCCTTTCTTCCTCTCTCTGCAATGTCAGGGATGGAACCCAGGAGCCTATGCATGCTTGGCAAGCATTTTGAGCTTGCATCACCGAGACACACCTGTGGGCTTCTCAAATCTTTTAGAATGCTCAGTAAAAACTCTTACCTCCTAGCTCTGTCCTGTAATGCGGCTAGCATGTTCACAGTTCCTAACATTTGGTTAATGGCTGGCCAAAAGAGGACCAAGGAGGATTCCCATGGTGCAAGGCAGACTGCGATCAGGAGCTTAAACAGGATAGGAGGTGAATGAAGCAAGACATGACAGGCCCAGGGCTCAACCCTGGGCGTACCAGGTACACCTCCTTCAGTAGAACACTGAGCACCAAGGAAACCAACAGAGGCCATACAGAGCTGCTACTGCCCTCTCCCGATCACCCCGGAAGAGGAGGTGAGGAAGAGGACAGAAGCAAGCCCTTAGTTCCTACCTGTTCTAACGGAAGTTATATAGCTGCGAGAGACGTCTGAGAGAACTGCTCGGAGTGGCCCCAGCAGTCGGGTGTTTAGAGGTCGAGTTGGGTTTCTAGTATTTCATGGAAAACAGAGTCATCAATGTGGTGCAGATGAAAAGGAAGCTCCTGCAATCTGGGAGCTCATCTGCATGTTACCTTCTGGTACTCGAGCTTCCAGCAACAAGAATACTTTGGGGTCTTTAAGACAGAATCAGATGCTGGGCTAAGCATCTACCTACAAGCATTAGAGATCAGCTTTATAAGATGGGGTGACAGGGATGGGCAGAGAAATATACAATGTGACCTGAACTATATTTGAGTCTTCGCTTCACCGAAGTCTACTATTGTGTTTCTATCATCTATCTGTCTGTCTCTCTCTCTCCTTACCTACAACCGATATATCTACCTATCTATCCATCTAATTTTTCATGTGTGTGTTCAATGTGCAGAGGCCAGAGGAAGATGTCAGGTATCCTCCTCTATTGCTCTCTACCTTATTGTTTTTTGGGGTAGAACTCACTGAATTTGAAGCTTGTTGTTTTGGCTAGGCTGGCTGGCTGGTCAGCAGGTTCTAGAAATCTGCCTGCCCTTAATCCCCAACACTGGGGTTACAGGCATACATGACCATGCCTTTGATGTGGGTGCTGCGAATTTGAGTTCAGTTCATCTTGCTTGCACAGGAAGTGTTCTTATCTATTAAGCCATCTCTCTAGACCCTACCTTAGGTCTTTACTCATGAAACTTGGACTAACGGACTTTTATCAAAATATTCTTAACTGCTGGCTTTAAAAGTAAACAGCCTTGCAAACAGGCAGAATACGAATAAGAAGGGAGAATGCTATTAATTCTACTTTCAGGCTGCTGGGGAGACAGGGATAGGCAGATTGCTCAGTAAGCTGTCTTGGCAGGTTCACATATGTGATACTTGCTGCACTTTGCACAGAATGTACAGAGCATTGGTCTGTTTGAAGTTCTGTTGATTAGCTGGGGCTGCTCTGAGCGGAACTGATGAGTGTAGCTTACTACTGATTGCCCAGGGCCCCTCAGTTACCTGTGCAATGACTTCAGGGTCCATGGGCCGATGGTTATTGAAGCTTTTTGACCTTCCTGCAGTGGTGGTCTTCCGGATCTGTGGACTGTCCAGCCGGTTCTTCAGGGATGAGTGGCGGCTGATTGAGTTGAGGCTCCCATGGCCACTGATGGAACACTTATCTGGCCCTTCCTTGGGGAGATTCTGGCTCATGATGGGCTGAGAGGATGGACGGCAGCTAGCCCCCACCCCCGGGGAGGAGGAGTCAGTCAGAGAACTGCCCAGCCCATGGCTGTCACTCCGAAATGCTTTTCTGATGCTCCCAGATTCTGGACGCTTCCTTTGCCTTCAATAAACAGAAACGGCATCTGATCAGGAAGCCCTGGGTCCGAGGGAGCTGGGATTGTGACAGAGGGGTGGAGGCTGGCACTTTGGACAGCTAAAGAAAGTCACACAGAATACCCTACCTCTTCAGTTTTTCTTTCTCTTGTTTTCTCTATGGATCTGTTCCCTCCAACCCCCAACCTGGGCAGAGACGAAATGGATACTTACTTGGTAGTTGTGAGCTTTGAGTTCTAAACATGCAAGATGCTGTCAGAGAAAAAATTGCCTGTTCAAGAGAACGTGTCTAATGGGAGAAGGATTGGTGAAGAGACCCCCTCCACTGCCTGCCTGCACAGAAACCCAAGCCCCAGGTGAGAAAGTCTCACCATCACCAAGGAGGGGAGAACTGCCGGCAACAGGAGCCAACTTTTCCCAATTCCAGTTTGCTCAGCTACACCGCAGCAAGTCCAGCACCATCCGGGCGCTGGCAAGGGGCTCCTTCTAGTTCATAGCCATGGAAGAGGTTTTTCACTGCAGTGGCACAGAGAGCTCACTGTGTGCCTGAGCTCAGGGTAGAAAGGGCATCTACACAACTCCTACGGCCCCCAGCACTGGGCCCCTTTATTTCATACCACAGAGGCTCTCAAATGACGTGAGAGAGTGGGATCCTGGCCCTATGGGTAGCGCCTGCTGCTGAATAATTTTATTTTTTTTGAACGGGATTTTAAAGGACCTCATCTACGATGCCACTGAGCTGCGAGTTCAGAGAGCAGCTGTGAGGCTCTGATTTGGAGTCTATTGAGGATGATGAGCTGAGCTGGGGACTGGGATGGTAATAGTAGGACTGCAGACGGGGGGGGGGGGCATCTCTGGAGCATAGCTAATGCCTTAAGTCATCCTGTGCTGCTCACAGCTGAGGGCTGCTTTATCTTTCTGGGTCCAGCAGGGTGTGGCCCGGCAGCCATGAATGTGGCTGCTAGGCAGCTCTAGCCTTGTGAGGCAGCCATTCTCAATCAGAAAAAGGATGCTCTAAAGGCCCTGCTGAAATGAGCCCTCCATTGTCATGTTTTCCACGACACTAGTACCTCCAACTACAGACTGAAGAGATTCCTCCCTTCAATGTTCCTTCAGGGCTTCCATACAACTGCTTTTCAGTTACCTTCCATATGGTCCTTTGCCTTGCCAGATTGTGAGCTCTGAAGAGCTAGCATTCATTGGTGCTTGGCACAAAGCAGATGGTTAATATAGGATGTGGAATTAAACTGAAATGCCACACCCTAAGAACTCTGCTGATTTCCTTTTTCCATTCAAGGATGGCTGACTCACAGATCAGAACTGCTGAGAAGGCAGACTTAGGAGACTGTGGTAGCATCCCAGGCTCTATCTGGGGCGTAGAGATGAGGAAGACAGAGATGCTGATTACAAGGAGCTCAGCCTGGAGGAGGAACCAGGAGTAGCACCGAGTACCAACAACTCAAGCCATTGTGGTGCAGAACGAGGGCACTGTTTTCAGCCTCAAGGAACTCAGGGTGTGAGGAAGGCTTACCCAAACAGGTAATGTTTAGACCGAGTCTTGGAAGCTGAGGAGGAGTTAATCAGATGAGAGGGCCCAGGAGGAGAGAGTTCTCCAAGGCAATCAGGAAACTCAAGTTTCACGGGAACATTGTTGTGGAGGCAGTTGGGAAGGCAGAAAGGCAGACTCACTCCTAAGGGCCAGGCATGCTGGGGGCTGTCACTCATGCACTGATTGGCTGGCGCCTGGGAAAGTGTGAGTAGACCATGCTGACATGGTTTGGTTTTGGTCTGTCCCCAGGAAATTCATCATAAGAATCTTAATACCACCAAGCAAGGAGTTCAAGGGAACGACCGTGACTTCCTACTAGATGTTTACCTTTTGGCTATTTCAGCTTTTGTTCTCGGTAATTCCTTTGTATAAATGGCATCAAAAATATGCTGACTTAAAATTTAATACCCAAGGATGAAGCTGTAACTCAGCAGTAGAGTGCTCCACTTGTATATGTGCCGTGTTGAGTTCTATCCCCAACACCATAAAAAACAAGAATAAAAGTGCCTAAATAAATATCTAACTTCACCTCCATCGTCATCTTGGTTTCTGGCTTAATAAGCTCATGCATGGCTTTGTGAGTGCAGGATCATAATTAACACAGACTTGTAAATAATAAGAAAAGTGTGATTAGCTGGCAGCTACTTTTTGTTAGCTTGCCCTCCTAGTAGACTGGAGGGAAGTATAAAATCCTCCGCTTGTTTACCAGTCTGAATTCAATTATGACTACACTGAGTGAGTGAGCTGAATAAACTAGATGAACCTGAGTGTGAAAGAGATAGGAAAGAGCCATGTCCCCCAAACCCTCTACTGTCTGGTTGGAAAAAAGCCAAGAGATCTGGCAACCTCGTGCAGTTTACAAACAATAAGCATCTTTTATTCTCCTTCCAGTCTCAGTGTCCAGAGGCTATGGTTAACAGGGTTTCAAAGTGCGAATCGTCTCAGCCCTCCAGAGTCGGAAGGAATACACACTGTACGTCATCTCCAATCCACGTTCACCACGAGTGCCCCGGGGCTTGTCATCCTCCTGGCACTGGGCCACAGTTCAGGGTCTGGCGGAAAGAGGTCTGTAGGACTTGGTGTCTGGCCCCTTGAGATGAGATTAGTTCTCCAATAGCCTGAGTGCCTCCTGGGGAGGCAGCAGCTCATGGGCGGGCGAACGAGGAATCCCTCTAGATAGCCAGCAGGTGTGGATGGAGTTAGAACCTCAGAATACTGCTAATGGCCACAATGAAAGCTGGGGTCAGAATGAGCCTGCTGGGCAGGAGTGGGCATCTGCAAAGGGGCTGCTAGGGAAGGATAATACACAGTGCTAAAGCAACAAGGAAAACATGAGAAGTGATTTCTGCCAGTGTGACAGGGAGCACAGGGTCACAGGATGGTTTAGGAGCTCAGCACAAAGCTTCCCTTGGGCTCAGTGCTCTTCTCTTTTCCATGGCCATGAATGTGGGATAGGGAGAACCAGACACATGACATCTAAGTTAGCCCACCTGGTGGACAGTAGCCTGGTGGAAGACATACGAAACTCTGAATCTTCAGACAGACAAGGGTCCAAGAAGACATGGAATACTATTTGACTAAGAACTGGAAAAGTGAAGGCACTGATGAGAAATAGCACAAAACCGAGGAGCTGCATAAGGTGACCGAAGCTCTGATGAAGGTTTGGCTAAGACTGCCAGGAAGTCTGGGCAGACAGACACTGCGGACCACACAGAGTACCACAGGATGGTAACAGACAGTTGGAGGCTGGGCTCTACCCGCAGACCTACATACGCCTCCTCAGCCCTGCTATCCATGCGGCAGCAAACAACACATGGGGACTGTTAGGTGGGGAGCTGGAGCCCTGCGGACAGCACAGGAGCAGGGTGGGTTAGGCCAGGGGAGAGTGAGTGAGTGAGTGAGTCATTTAGGGGAGCAGAAAATGAAAAGCAGAGCTTACTTGTTGATGTTTGCAAGATAAATATCAGCTACATGACCCCCACTGGGACAGCTGGTCCCCGTTCTGGCTGTCACCTTTTCTTCAGGTGGCTCAGACATGACCTCAATCTCAGACTTGGGGCTGGACCTCTCCACGACACCGTCCTCGCTGGGGCAGAAGGGACAGGCAGGCAGGGAGAAGGGAAAACACAAAAAGCAGCGTTAAATCAGCAAGATGGCCCCCCTGGACATCCACACGACCCCACACAGCCTGGAGGCAGCGGTAACCCCTGGTGGGGCTAATTCTGTGAGCAGAGGCAAGGAAACCTGAGGGCCTCTGGAGGGTCATGTAAATAAGAATAAATAATCTGCTGAGTTCTATTTGATCCTCAGCTCCTCAGGAAAGCTTGGCTAGAGGTCACCTGGATTCAAGGCATCTGCCTTTGACCCCATGCTGCTTTCATGGGGTGGCCATGATGGGACCACCTCCTGGAGAAGGAGGTGGAAGTCCAGGCTGTGGCTTATCTGTGGTCCTGAGCACTGCTGCTCTGTAGTGACTCTGGAGGGAGATGCCAGTGTTGAGGCCGGGCGTGGACACATCGCCCCTGTCGTAGCACATCTAGCCTCGCTCAGAGCGTCCAAGATGGTCCCAGGTCTCTCCACTGCTCTCCTGGCCCCTCTGGCTACTGATGACAAAGAAAGCCCCTTTCCTCCCATAATTCATCTTCTCTCGATCCCGCAGTGAAGTCATAATGCTAAATTTGGGAGGGTCCTGTCCACGCTCAGATCGCCACCAGGTTTGCGATGTTATCAACACAGGGAGGATTTCCCCGAAGAAGGAGCCCAGGAGAGGCTGGGAGGGTGCAGGCTCATTCAGGATATCAACCTTTAAAAAAATAATAGTAAGGGAAGGACTAAAAACAGTGATAATGCTGTATCCTAGAGAAGTGTGAGGGCAGAGTCAGGGCAAAGGGACAGGGAGGCAGGTTTGGGTAGGCTACAAGGCTCACTACTTCCTGCCTAGGAAATATTCTCAAAGGGTGGGAACCAACAGACAGCCTATCCAAAGATGCCTAGAGCCAGCTCTGGTTTTCCTTGTTCTCTGACATCCTTTCCCTCCTCACCTTATTTTTCTTCTTTTACAACACTTCTTAAGGCAGATTTCTCCTAAAAAGGAACCTGTCAATTTTCATTTGCAGGTTGGAAGTACTATCAACGGCTCAGCAGGTTGGGGTGGAGACAGCTGTCTAAAAAGAGAAGTCTGCTGGCTCATGCCTGCAATCTTAGCACGGCGGAGGCTAAGGCAGGGGGACTGCTATGAGTTACAGTGAGCTCAAGGCAGCCTAGGTTACAGGGTGAGACTGTATTAGCTATGTGTCAACTTGACACAGGCTAGAGTCATCTGAAAGGAGGGACTCTCAGCTGAGACAATGCCTCCATAAGATCCTACTGGAGGGCACTTTCTTAATTAGTGACTGGTGGGTGAGGACCCAGCTCACTATGGGTGGCGCTATCCCTGGGATGTTGGCCTTGCATTGTGTAAGAAAGGCTGAGCAAGCCATGAGGAACAAGCCAGTAAGCAGCACCTCTCCATGGCCTCTGCATCAGCTTCTGCCTCCAGGTCCCTGCCCTGACTGATTTCCTGTCCTGACCTCTTTAGTGATGGAAGTGTAAGCCAAATAAACCCCTTTCCCCCCAAGTTGCTTTGGTCATAGTGTTTCATGACAGCAATAGTAACTCTAACTAAGACAGTGACCCTATCTCAAAAACCAAAACACACATACAGAAGACAGAGAAGGCTGGGTGCCTTTAATCCCAGCACTTGGGAGGCAGAGGCAGGTGGATCTCTGTGAGTTTGAGATCAGCCTGGGATACAGAGCGAGTTCTAGGACAGGCAGCTCTACACAGAGAAACCCTGTCTCAAAAAACAAAAACAAAAACAAAAACCAAAAACAACCTCCCAAAACAAAACAAAACAAAAAAAAACCCCAAAAAAACAGAGAAGCAAAAATGTTTTCTCAACCTGACCTTTCCAGAAAGGAAATATGCATGGTCAAATTAAAAAGTACATACTATTATTCAGTAGGTATAAATATAAATACTGGCTGGTACATTTCTAAAACAAATTGATTAAGTGGGGATTTAAAGGGAGAAGAGAAAGTGGGGAGACTGAGTTGCAGGGGTAGGGTGTTCTCCATGGTCCTAAAGTCTTAGGACCCTTTTGGGAATTAGTCTCCCTTACGCTCCAACTGTTCCAGAATTGAAGTCTCACGCCCACAGTGAAGCAGACACCACCCTCAAATGAGCCAGGGTCCCACTTACGTGTCCTGGACTACGATGTACTGATGGGGGATGAGTCCATCTATACCATTGTGCCGGCCTTCCCACCAGTCATCAGAAGCTCGCTGGTAAAGCAGCAGGGATGCTCCCTTCTTGAAGGACAGCTCCCGGGCTGTCCGTCCTACGTAGTCAAACTTGGCAATGGCCTCGATGGGCTCACATTCTGGGAAAGGCAGAGAAGAAGGAAGCACATGTTTCTAGGATCTACAGATCAGGAAACTGGATGAAAAGCCTACTGAGCGGGACTTAGAGTGGTGGAAGGATAGCCCAGTGTGAAACGTAAGCCACGGCGGATCTGTAAAGATGGAACAGCTGGCATTCTCCCCGTCTCTGCTGCCTGTCTCAGCCCTCTCTTCTGCTGGGGTAACACATGGGGACACTGCTTCCCTGATAACGTCTTTGTTGACTCCACAGCTCCTTGTGCTGACTCCATCTATCATCCAACCTGCCACTCTGTATTTTTTATTTCTTTTAGGTAGTACCGTGAATTGAGCTCAGGCTTCGTATGTGGATGTTCAAAGACAAGTGATATACCATTGAACTCTATATCCAGCCCATCATACTGCATTATTCAGCAGTATGTATCTTCTGATCATACAGTAAATCTATCAGCCATCTAACATTTGAATCATACCATATTTTAAGTAATTTATTTGGTTATTCATTCATTCCAGTAGAATGTAAAACATGGAAAGTGGTTTACAATAAACATATGGAAAATGCATATGAAAATAATTTAAAAAGTTGAAGGGGGTTTGAAAGTGCAATGTGTTTTTACTTCTGTGTGGGCTTTTCTTTCCTCATCTATAAAATGAAACGATAGGAATGAAGTTGTTAGGAGGAGTCATTTACAATCTGTGAAGAACTCAGAATAGTGCCCCAGCACTGTGGGATCTGGACATTTGGTTATTGCTGTCCGCACTTATCTGTTCTAGGCCGCAGGAGAGACTGGGTAGTAAGTAGAGGGCTCTCCAAGACATAGAACCATTAGGTCATAAATACCACTGCAGAGAGGAAGGCTGATTAAAAATAAGCCTGTGCCCATGAAGCTCTGGGTGGAAAGTCAGTCCTACATGGGCTGGCTGGAGATTCCACTGCAGAACCAGTGTCTTAGTAGTCCAGTCTTGGTTCTCTATAGTCTTAGGTACGTCACTTGACTTGCTGACCTCTTATTCTCAGTTGTCCCATCTACCTCACCAAAGATAAAGCCTCTGACAGTATGAGAACAAGGCAGCTCCGAATACTGAATTCTCCAGTAATACCAACTTCTCTCCTAAAGATCATATTGATCCCTCTAACACCAGGATCTGAACAAGAAGTCCTCTCTCTCCCTTCAAAAGCCGTCTCCAGACTGCAGGATTTCTAGCAAGGCAGGGGGCAGGCAAAGCTCTGCAGACTGTGCCATTTTATTCTTCTGCCCATAAAATTCTGAGGCCCCTCGTCAACCGCTGAGACTTCCAGAGACCAAGTGATCCAGAAATGGAGGTGTGGAACGGCTGGAAGCAGGGAAAAGTGCTGGCTGGACAGACTCTAATAAATCATGGGCACTCTAGAGGGGTTCGAGGATGACAGCTGAGCATTCCACCCCTGGATGCACACTCACAGGCTGTTCAGCACACACAAATCTGTCCTTTGGAAGGGTCAATTTTTCCAGTTGGCAGGCATGCAAGTGTGTGGTTTCTGTGTCCTCATTCCCACTCCCTCACTTGGCTTCTGTTGCGTTCTTGGCACCTAGCATCTCTATTCCCCAGGCTTGATGTTTTTTAAATGAGCTTTCCTTTGCTTTGGTTTCCAGTCACCTGGCAGCACTAAGGGCTTCTATCTACTGGACTCAGGCTAGATAGGGGCTAAGAGGTGGGGCAGGGAAGCTGAAGGACTACACAAGGTCTAGTTATTCACCTCTGGTTTGGTCGCTTATGTGAGAATGTCCCTCCAAGGAAAGGAGAGACAAGAAACTCTGTATTTCTTCTCCTTAGGGCCCTCTGGACAGCAGAGTGCACTGAATGCACAATACCCATCATCGTTTCTGCTCTACTAATAGCATACCGTCATCACTCGTGTGGTGCTCTGTTGTTACATCCTGGGCACAGTCTTCAGCAGAGGTCGTCTCTCCGTGAGTGCTGTCACTGCCACAGAAGAGGAACAACTGGGACATCAGTATTTGCTCCTAAAGTTCTCTTCTTCCCTTGACACAGCTTCCTTGGAACAACTGTAGGCTTGCTACACTCTAAGCACACAGCCACCAACTGCTAAGAGTAAGGGATCTTGCCGGGCGGTGGTGGCGCACGCCTTTAATCCCAGCACTCGGGAGGTAGAGGCAGGCGGATCTCTGTGAGTTCGAGGCCAGCCTGGGCTACCAAGTGAGTTCCGGGAAAGGCGCAAAGCTACACAGAGAAACCCTGTCTCGAAAAAACCAAAAAAATAAAAAAATAAAAAAAAGAGTAAGGGATCTCTGGAGGTTCTGCTCCCCAAACCACTTGTCACTACTTAAACCCTGGAGAGAAAGGGAAGGCCTCTGAAGTGACAAACTCTTTGGGAGGGAGCACGGCAGAAGGGAAGCCCTGGGTTTCTGTCAGAACAATGGGTCTGGAAACGGGCTCTGATGTCAGACAGCAGGTTGGTTTCACTGTCTTTAACAGATGGCTGTGTGAGGAGTCACTGGCGTGACTTAGCGAAGGCTTTGGCATGAGAGCGCTCAGGGAGCGTTACCTCTGTCCCGGCTTCCTTCCCTTGGTGCCCTGGGGTGCTGTGTGACTTTCTGGCCTGTGCACTGAGGAGACAGGAGGAGGTGAGGAGAACAAAGGTGAAAGGATCTGCTGGAGACCATCAGAGTTTACTAGAGGCCAGGGGGTGAAAGCTCAGCCAAGTTCTCCAAACAAAATTCTCTTCCCTTAAGTCATCCAAGGTAGAGAGTTGAGAATGTCTACAGGCTACTGAGGAAGGACTTCTTCTCTTCTGGCTCAGGGAGGAGATGGATGCTCTTGAAGAGCACCCCGTCTAAAGTTGTCTCCTCTGGCAATAGGTACCAACAAGCCAATCCTTCCAGGTAGGTCTATGAACATCACACTCCAGTGCCTCCTGCCATGGAACCTCTCCCTGCCCAGTACACAAGCCTTTCCTTCTAGGAAGCTCCTTAGAGACCAGGGAAAGTCAGGCCTAGGAGGGCTCTTAAGCTCCAGAGAAAACGCTGGTAGATCATCAATAGGTATTCTTCGTTGTTAAAAAAAAAAACAAAAATGAAACACCAAAAACATGGGTATAATTCCTCACTGTTTTCTGGGCCTAAAAACCATCCCATGAGTTTGGTGGCATTCTGGAAATGCATCAGTGGTGCATAGGACAAAGGTAAACCTTTGCCCAGGGTGGAGGTTCATTCCTGTGCAGCCACACTGCAGGGAGCCCTGGAGGGCCTGCTAAAAATCATACATTATCCCACTCTGAGGTTTTTTGAGTCACAAGATCTGTCTAGGGTTGGAGAATCTACATTTCATTCTGGTCCCACAGGATCTGGTGCTGTTGGTCTGGGCTTTCCACTTTGAAATCTGCACCATGGTAAAAGAATGATACTTTTTGAGGTTGGTTCCATGTAGTCCTAAAATCCCACGCGTCTCCCCTCCTACGCCTCTGGCAACATGCCCAACCCTATTAACACCCAAGCTCCAAGGTCCCAGCAGCAGTCCTAGGCAAACACAATCCGGTTTGGAGACTAGTAAGTAGGTAGTCAGAAATGTACTTTCCCACATCTGTGGAGAGCAGCCTGGTGCCTCTTCTCCCTCATGGTCCTGATCACTTGGCCACTCTCCAGGATTGGGGGGCTTATCTTTTCACTGCCTTAGCTCACTGTGATAGTATCTCTCTTTCTTCCGAAATAAGAGAGGTCAGGAGCAAGGTCACTGACAATTGCTCCTTGGTGCCTCTGGCCCAAGGCCTGGGACAGTGGCACAATGATTACCTGTGTGGTATATTCCATAAATATCACATACACAACACATGGGGTAAAGGCTGAGGAAACACCTGGGAGAAAACTAGAAGAAGCTTTCACGTATGTGTCCTGTAAACCATACTCCTTGGTCTCTGTCCCTGGGTAAGGACTGAGGATCAGGGAGCTGGGAGCACTCTGCCCCTTTACTGGTCCAGAACCTGCAGTCATTTGATATTTAAGAAGCTAAGGCCAACTTTACAGGTAAAGGCAAGAACTAAAGACACCATCCCACAGCTCTTAACTCTCATGCAAAGGGGGGTCATGTGCAAGAGAATATATCCTTGGAGCTTACCTAATGGGCCAACAGCCCCATTCATCACTAACCACCTGTCAGTGACAGAAGCTCAGAGGCAGACCTAGGATCAAAAGTCCAGGAGAAAGTGGATCTAAGGAAGCCACTGCCTTAGGAAGTTCAGAGAGGCACAAATATTGTTTTCTTCACTCCCTGGGCAGCGGTTCGGAGGGGGTCATGGAGGATCATGAACCGACTGGCTGCTAATTAAGTAAACACATGCCTTGTCCTCTCCTACTGAGGTTGATAGCAATGGGGCTGGAAGGATTGGTTCCAGATGTTAAATCTAGATTTGGTCTGGCTATGTCCTCAGCTTCTATTGAAAATCCATTTAGGAAAGAAGGGAGGAGGCATGGGACCCCAGGGGTTAGTGAAAAATGGCACTGTAAAGTGGTATTACAGTTTATGTGTGGGGTACTGGATGGAGCCTTATCCTAGAAGATAAGTGATCAGGGTTGACTCCCCAACTACTGGGGTGGGCTGAAACATTGCACTGGCCTCTCCGGGTTGCAAGGAGTTTGTCTATAAAAGGAAAGTAGTATTCCATTTTTTTTTGGGGGGGGGAAATGATTCATTTGTCTAAAAGAGGTAGTTTACCACAAATGTACCCAGAGGTTCCTTTTAGAATTCTGTGCTCAGGCTAGGCCATAAAAAACCTTGTCTACATAATCTCATACTTTCCTGGGGGTGGGGAGTAGAACTGTGCCTAACTACCCCAGGTAAGTTCTCGCCTTTTTCTTGTCACACATTTCTGAAATCATTCTGTTGTGCCGTCTTACAAACTCAGGCAGGAGATTCTGCCTCCTTCAGAACAGGATTCCCTGGGGCTCAGCTCTGTTTCCAGCACAGTGCACAGCTTGGACACTGTTGTCTGATGAACAGCAGGTCTAAACACCACTTTGTAAACTCTCCTTTCCTGGATGCTGTCATCATCTTTCAGGATGGTCCCTAGTTATACAATACTCATGAAAAAGAAAGAATAAAAGGGAGGTTTGGTGGAGTAACACTTATTCTGTAGGTGGGTCTAAGACGGGAGAACAGCCAACCCCTGCCACCTGCAGAACCTGTAAGTGGAGGTGGGAGGACCTGGCTGCTTCCCTTTGGGTTTTGCTTGACCATCTGGCCCCTACACAGTTATTATCAGGCATTCCCTCCCCTCCTCCCCTCCCTGGCCCCTACCAGTAATCCTCCATGCTTCCTCCTCTGCTGTAGATGGGGCCCTCCAGCTCCCTGGGATTTGGGAAGATGTTCTCATGTTGGATGATGATGGTTTTAATCAGTTCATTCACGTGGGCTTGACAGGACACCTGGTCATGGCCCTCTGGCACTGACATCAGTGAGGGCCCGAAGCAGATGGCAAGGTTGTAGGGGTCCATCATGTTCTCTTCACTGAACTGTGATAAGCTGGAGGGAAAGGGAAGGGGAAATTGGAAAGCTCTCACATGAATGCCCAGAAAACACAAACACAAGAGACATCGCCAGAAGGAAAGTCAGAAGTCCACAAAGTGCCACCTGCCTTCCTGGGCACCAGAGGCCTTCTGGGAAGTCAGGTTATTCAGGAGCCCAGGAAAGATGTAAGACCTGCTTGCAGGTCTGACCCCTTTCTCCAGTTCCCCAATCAAATCCTTCCGAGTCTCATCTTTACCCTTACCTTTGACCTTACACATCAGAGCCACCCTGCTCTGAGAACATCTAACTCTGCAGAACTGGATATGGTTCCCACAGACAACTCCCTAAACAACCGAGCAGATGGGGACCTCAGCTTGCTCTGGGAAACAGTCACATCACATGCTTTCATGCATGCATACAAAAGAATCAAATTATTGGGCATTTTCTATTCCAAATACTATACTTTTAGAAATATAGTCAGCTGATTAGCTTTTTTATTCCACCAGGACAGTGAACTCTTTTTGGAACAGCTAAGGCAATTGTTTAACGTTTTCATAATATCCTCTTGTATTGGTATATCCAGGAATTAATCATGCATTCTGTTTGTATTCTGCTTGGGGTTCCCTTGGATGTAGGCTAATTTCATTACTGTTTATTTATTTAGAGATTCTTCCCACTCTCAGTCAGCAGCTGCTCTAGTCACACCCCAGCCTTGGCCCAGGACCCAAGCACTCAACCATCACTATGCTTGCTGAGTCCCCATGGGTCTGTGCCTGGGGTGGTTCGAATAAGAACAGCTCAGAGGCTCATATATTTGAATGTTTAGTCATCAGGGAGTGGCACTACTTGGGAGGGATGAGGAGGTGTGGCCTTGTTGGAGGAAGTGTGTCACTGGGGGTGGGCTTTCAGGTTTCAAAAGCCCACGCCAGGTCCAGTGTCTCTCTCTTCCTGCTGCCTGTGGAACCAGATGTAGAACTCTCAGCTACCTCTACCATGTCTACCTGCATGCCACTACTTTCCCCACCACAATGATGACAATTGACTAAACATCTGAAATTGTAAGCCATAATTAAGTGCTGTCCTTTATTAGAATTGCCATGGTCAAACACTGTCTGTCCTAGCAGAGAAGGCTGGGCTGACTTTGGGCACATCCTCTACAAAGCTTGAAGGACTATGGACATTGCTGAGGAGCTTGGCCTTCCTATGGTCATCAGCAGTAGCTTCTCGGTGTCCAGTTCTGACAGATGCCGAAGAGACTTGAGCCTTTGGATACCACTGCCATTCTGGATTGGGTGAAATTTATTTCTAGTGTGCCCCACATTCAGACTCATGTTACAAAGCTGTTTTTCCACTAACAAATGGCTTTCTCCTCTGCTGGAGCATCTGACACACATCCTGTGATCCTTCTATAATCACTGTAGGACATCAGAAATGGCATGGCATGGTGTGAACAATTGCCATGGAAAATAGCAGCTACAAAGCACTATTATTCCACAATATCAAAACTAAATGCAGGAGAGGCCAGTGGGGAGGGGTATCATCTCAGTGACTAGATGGCCTCACAGGAGATGATTTGGTTTTGCTTAAGGCAGGAATTCATTATGTCCTTCAATCTGGCCTCAAACTCACTGTCTTCCTGTCTCAGCTTTCCAAATGCTGGTATCACAGTCCTGTACCACCATATCCAGTTCATAGGAATTATTAGAGAATTAATTTTAAAATTCTTCTCTGGTCCCAGAGTTAAAAGAAAACAGAGGTTTAGAAAAGACTGGGGAAATATATAAGTCTGCTTTATCATCAGATTAAAACTGGAGAGAAACAGGAGAGATTATTACTTTGATAACCTCAGAAGAAATGACCCACACATGAGATGCCATATGCTGATGCTGTAGTGAGCCAGGTCCTGGTATCTTGGAGACAGAAAGCTCAGTAAAGCCGTGTTTCTTTAATGTGATCTGATAAGAGTTGTAGTAACAACAAGAAACCAGAGTTTCTGGAAGTGCGATAGTCAAAGGGAAGCATTCTGTTCCCAAGAAACCTGGGTAAAAGTTCTATAAGAGATGAAGGATGTGAAGTATCTTGTCCCCAACCCTGGAAAGACTGTCCTATTCATAAGAGGCTCCAGTGATGAAGATCTGGAAGGGGTCATATCTTTGTGAACTGTAGTCTATTTATAGTCTTATGAATCTATGTCCATTTCTGATTCCCATTAAAAACCAAACCAAATGAAACAGAAACAAAAAAGGATCAAGAACCTTGTGATTGCTTATCTTGGTTGTCAACATTGACTTGCCTGGGAAAAAGGAACCTCAACTGAAGAACTGCTCCCATCAGATGGGCTTGTGAGCATATATCTTGGGAATTTTCCTGATTGCTATTGATGCAGGGAGGTGCTTAGTCCACTGTACCATAGGCAGGTAAGCCTGGACTGTGTAAAGAAGTGTAGCTGTACATGGGAGCAAGTCAGTAACCACCATTCCTCCATGGTTTCTGCTTCAAACTCCTGCCCTCGTGCATGCACACATACACATAGGTATACACACACACCACACACACACACATACACACACAAAGGTAATTGAGAATCTATTGCATACCAGTCAAAAAGGCTGTCATCAAGAAAATAACTGACAAAAAGTGTTTTCCAGATGTTGGGAAAGAGGAACCCTTATATAAGCCTGGCAGTAATGTAAGCTGGTGCAGCTACTATGGAAATCAGAATGCGGGTGCCATAAATACTAAATAGATGTGATGTGAAAACAAAAAAGGGACTAGGAGGGAAGAGAAGGCCTAAAGGGGGGGAGAAGAGGAAGGGGGCAGTGGACTATGTGTGACATGAAAGCGGAAGTCGGCACTGTTTGGAAGAGGAAGAAGACTGGTAAGAAGTGGGGGGCATGGGCGGCAAATAAGAACAAAGCAAAATGGACTATATGTATAAAAAGATCATAATGAAACCCATCACTTTGTATTCTAAATAAAAATAATAATAAATACAAGTATACAATTCAGTGGCATTTTGCATATTCACAATGTTGTGTAACCATTACCTCTAAGTTGCACAACATTTTCATCATCCCTGAAAGAAACCTGGTATTCACTAAACAGTTACTTTCCAACCTTCCTTTCAGTCCCTGCTACCAGGAACCTACTCTCTATTTCTATGGGTTTGCCTGTTCGGGAGATTTCATATAAACGGAATCTTACAATATTTAGTTTTCATTGCCTCAACACAGTGTTTTCAAGGTTCATCCGCATGGCAGCATGTGTCGATACTCCATTCCTTTTTATGGCTAAACAACATCCTACTGTATGAACATTTTGTGAGCTCAGAGGCAGAACGTCCCCAAGCTGCACATTCAGATGCGATCCACAGCCCTAACGCAACGTCTTGTTCACCACAATGTGAGTCCACTAGGCTGCACCTGAAGTGCCAGCCTACAGATACTATTAGTTTGCCTCCTTGAGATTCAGTATGTGTACAAGAACAAACTCCAGCCAGGATTAAAGTGTGCTTCCCCAAAGTGTGGGTCCACGTAAAGTCGTCTCCATGCCAACTCCTGATGCAATTCACTTTATTGCTGTCATCTTCCCATGGAGATTCACAAACTGTGTCCTGTACGCTACTCTTTTCAGAAACACTGTGAGTATAAATGCTTCACCTTTTCCATATAACACCCGGTTGATCAGTACAATACTTTAAAAATATATACATACAAATTAATAATTTCAATGCTTTTTTTCCTAATAATGGCCATTGTCTCTTATACTGTATCATGCTTACTCTATTTTTTCTCTCCCCTGAAAGTCCAGGAAAGACAAGTTAATCTATGTCTTCCCTGTTTCTACCAGCCGGTCTATTTGACTGCCTCTGTCATGTTCCTAGTCCACGGGGACATACAAGGCTCAGGTTAGGGTAGGTATGGCTGATGTGAACAAGCAGTGACTTGGGCCCTAAGGGGACTGACTAACCATAGAGTAGTGAGAAGTGTTTCCAGGCTATGAATGAGCACACATAACTGATGAGTTCTGAGGAGTTCATCTCAAGGACAGATGGGGTGCTGAGTTAGGACTCTGTCAGAGTTAACTTTGGGGAGATGCAGACTACAGTGCCAGGACTCTCTGTAGTTCTTTGTTGGGATAGGTGATGATGTGGGCTTCCCAATAAGGTCTTAGGCAGGGTCTACGAATCCCAGAGCGCTATAAGGCTGGGCCAATCATGAATGTCTAAATAGGATGAAGCTTGTGAAATGGACTCTAAAGCTGTAGTCATTTTAAACAAAGACTAACTATGTATGACGACTTCAATATTCACAAGGTATGTGCTAAAACTAAAACATTCTGGCCCTCTGGTTTATCTTTTGTTTCCCCGTTTTGATGGATTCAGGAATCCACAGAACTATTTCTTGGCTCTATGGAAACCTAGAACCAGCATGATGACAGATGAGAACATGGAGAAGGCTGGGGATCATGGTAAGCGCTGCCTGTCTCACCCAGTGTCTCAAGTATAGCCTAAGGCTGACCCTTTCTGTCACCTTCTGGCCAACCAACACCTCAGCTAGACCATGCCACGGCCTCTCTTAGACCTTCTCAGTAACTTCTCCAAAGTAACTGGCAGGCTTGAAAATGAATACCTAATGTCAAGATCATATCATTTTTCTCTTTAAAGGCTTTGAAGTCATTTCCCAGATTCAAACTTCCTATTCATTACTGAGACTCTCAAGTCTTCTATGTCCTTAGGGCCCTCCTTTCTCACCGTCCAGCTCCGCTTCCACCTGGTCTTCTCAGACAGGCCTTCGTGCCGAGCACATCTCTAGACCAGCTCTTCTTCTTTCATCTTTTGTCCACTAGGACCTCTGAACTCTCTCTCATCTTTCCTCTTTCCTTCTTACAACTATTCTACCCCATGTATCTACTATCATCTGTTTCTTTCCTTGGACCATGATCTAATGATAAAAGGCTTTTCTTTTCTCATTTAACATTGTATTTTTAACAGCCTAGCACTGCAGTTGGCATATGGCAGATGCTCAGTTAGGTGTCTGTTAGGATGGATGATTAGACATAGATCCCTATGAAAGTCCTGGGTAGTCAAAGCCACCTTGACTTTGACAAAACCACACTTTTTCACTGTGAAGGCTACTCACTGATTGAGGAAGGCAAAGAGGTATCTCATGATAATCAGAGTGGGTTTGGGCAGGACCAGAAGGACTTTCCGGATATGCACAGCTCTCTCTTGCAGGTTGTCCATTGCTGAAAGAAGAAAGGCATGTGTTACTCTGCAGCATGACTGCAGTCCCGGAGAGGAGCAGTTCGAATCTTCTTTTCACAAGCAGTGTAACTCAGAGCAAGCAGAGCGAGCCCACAGACAACCCTGGCACAGTGACATGAGTTGTATCTTGGATGCTCTGTGGAATGAGGCTGCTACAAGGGACCACATGCTGGGACCCACAGCCTGACTGATAGAGGAATCAGGGTGTATGCTCCACAGGCACAGACTAGTTTGATATGTTCCTCGCTCTAATTTAAACAGCAACAGACATAGAGCTGACCTTAATCCTGTCATGACTACTGAATGCTCATCCTTGAAGGGTCCCACACATGAGAAGGGACAGAGGCTGTGTGAGTCCTTCCTTGACCCCTGTATACACAGTTACCTCTTCCTCCTCTGCATAAGTTTGGCTTCCACTTCCCTTATCTAAAGTAGAGATGAACAAAGCCTGACTACAGAGTCGAGAGCAGGACCCTAGATAAGTAGTAAAATCTGTCAAGAAGACTAGAGAAGATTCCTGACTTTTGTGCTGTGGTCACGTTAGTACAGATTTGGCCATCTGCCTGTGCCTCTGTCATGAACAGCCTCTGACTTCCACAGTGTCCCAAGATGGACTTGATATGGCTGTCTTATATGAATAAGAAATAGCAAATACTGGATTGGGAGCAAGAATAAGAAGAACTGGGAGCTGAGGATTCTGGTGTGTCTTGGCGACTCCAGTCCCATGTAAGAGACTTCACTTAGGTCCAGTCTTGGAAAAGACATGAGGATATGACCTAAGTAATGCATGTATGTAATCGTCCACATTAACTCCTTTCCATTAGACTCTCACAAATACATGGGCAACAAAGAGAGCTAGTATCCCAAATGCCCCAGGCTTTTCTCAGAACAACCAAGAGAAGAACAAGTAAGTATTCAGACCAAATGCTGGGGCCAACTGAAAATTCGGGAGGCACGAGGGCCTTGTTCAACCTGGGAAAACCTTTTCTGTATTTACTCTCTTTGCCTTCTAGGGCCATCATACAGACAGGGTCTATGCAGTGCTATCTTTATGTCAACTTGATACTAGCTCGAGTCCTTTGGGAAGAGCGACCTCAACTAAGAAAATGCCCCACCAGATTAGCCTGTGGGTAAGTTTGTGGTGTGTTTTCTTGATCGATGTGGGAGCACCCAGCTCACTGTGGGTCCTGGTGGTCTCAGGTGCTATTAGAAAGCAGGCTGAGCAAAGCACAGGGATCAAGCCAGTTGACTGAACCCCTCCATGGGCTCTGCATCAGCTCCTGCCTCCAGGTTCCTGCCCTGCTTGAGTTCCTGTCCTGACTTCCCTTAGTAATGGAAGTGTAAGGTGAAATAAAGCCCTTCTTCCTCAAGTTGCTTTTGGTCATTTTTTTTTTTTTTTCAATCACAGCAACAGAAACCCTAAATAGGATAATCTGCTTCCTGAATAACTTGGTATTAATTTAAATTTCCATGGATTGTTTTCTGTGGAATCAAGTGATAGGATGCTTCAGTATCATGAACTAAACTAAATGTCTAGGAATAGCTTTCCAAGCCCTAAAAGAGAACTCTCAGGAAAACAGAGCTCTTTCTCTGGGAAAATACTAAATGGTACTTTTAAGTGCACAAACGGGCTTTTCTTGTTTGCAGACACATGTGAATATGTGTAGCAGGTAATCATGGCACACACAAAACAAGTAGGGAGCAGGGTCAGTGTTTACTTTCCTCTGGTCCTATTAATAGCACAGACATTGTGTATAAGCTAATATAAAAGCATTTTACTAAAGACAATAAACCCAGAGATGTGAAGGAATTAGTGACTGAGATAAATTAGCAAGGAAAAAGCCAAGAGTCTTGACTTAGATTCTATACTATTACTGTTAAATCATTCTTTTTTTTCTCCCTACCAGGGAGAAAACGGTGGAGATAAAGAAGCAAAACTCACTGGTAGAAATAAAGAAAAACTTTACTGAAAAGCTTACGATGAAACAAGCTGACGGAAATTTCCAAGTACCGTGCTGCCATCTGTGGGGATAATGATACTCACTGACACAGGCAATCAAGTCATGGAAGATGTCCTTGGGGAAGAGCGGCTGTTCCAGCCCCCGGAAGTAAAGCTTGAGGACACCAGCTATGGAGTCCATGTCATGGTCATTCTGGTCCCCAGCCAGAGGGTCCTCTCCTGAAGACAGGTAGCCCCCACCCCCAAGGGAAAGAAATCGAGTTAGGCAAATGACATAGCATCCTCATCTCATTCTCTCTCTCCCCAGCATGACGGCCATGAAGTGGCAGACTGTTCAGGCTAATCAACATTCCCTGTGGGTTGGGAGTGGAACCAAGATTCTCTCACAAGAATCAGGAAACTGGGAGGAGCCTGAGCCTCTGGTGGAGAGAAAACAAGGCCAGGAGGCCAGCTTCTCTGACTACCGTACCAGAGGACACCTACTGACAGAACAGTCATCCCACAATCCCAATGGAAATTTTCATATCAAGTGTAATTAAATTTAATGATAACACCAACCTTAAATTGAAACTATATATATCCATTACAGTGACAGAAATTGCCAAAGCTTGCCCATTACCTTAATAGACCACAAGATGATAAATGGGATACAATGAACAGGCACATTAGCCTTGATATTAACTGCCACCAAGGGTTCTGGATGAGGCTATTAACTGTCTGGATATATAGTAACTACTTGGGTTTTGGCAGATCATCACAGGAATGAGGCAGGATGGGTGGGGCTAAGAAAGAAGGAAGCTGGGACGTGTCTCAGCATCTCTGTGTACCTCCCGAAAGTCCAGAGAAAACGGGCAGTCTCTTAGGCTTCTATGTAAGCACAGGGAACTCTAGGGGAAAAGGCGGAGCCAACTCCCCAGGGCCGACACACTCGTCTTATGGCTGTTTACTCCCACCTCACCTCTCTCAAAGGCGTTTTTTATGTCGTTCACTTCCACTTGTGACCCAGACACCCGGAAAATCCCCTCATGTTGTAGGCCTAGAAACACACAAAATGAAGTGGTCAAAGTGAAAAAAAGCAAGTTCGCAGTCATGTGGTCAAGATTAGTATTATACCCATCTCCACTGGTACCATGTATTTAAGTATTTTGTCTTTTCTAGTTTAGACAAAGAAGGAAAACAGGGCAGTGATGTTGGAAAAGTCTCTGGGAGGATTATGAGACATTAGTATAAAGAAAGCATCTGGCCAAAGACTTAAGGAAAAGGATGTTCACACCCTCCTCTGATTCTAAGGGAGACTCTCCGGTTGTGGCCTCCTGACCTTAGTTTTATGTTCCTACCCGTGGAGTGGGGAAGCCACTGGGTGGTGCTTTCTTATTGCCCGTGGTTAAGAATGGAGGTGGTCTTGGCAGGCAACGCATTAGGTAGCATTAGAAGGTTAGCAGAGGAAGACTGAGGCTGTTATGATTTCTTTAGCATTTTAATACTAGCCCCATAATTCTAGGAGAAAATGCTTTCTGAACTGATGAAAAGCAGGACATAAAGACAAAAATGAACACTCAACATTGTCAGTCCTTGTCCTAGGCACTGATCCCTGACTGCTTGCTACCATTTTCTAAAGAAAACATGTAAAGATTGTATTACAAAGTGTACGAGAAACTCTCCTTATGGTTTTGCTGGAGTAGACAGTCACGATAAATAATGCTTATATAATGGCTGCCACTCACGCTTTCCTATAAAGTATTTGGTCCTCACATACCCTTACAAGGTCAGGTTTAGCAGCAATCCCATCTTCTAGCTGAGGGGACTGGTGAATGATGACAGAGCAAGAAGAACCAGGACCAGAGCTCAAAGGAAGTCTTGTGGCTGCAATCACAGACTCAGTTTTCAGAGTCGGACATGGGGCCTATTGGTCTGCAAGTGCGGAGGATGGGAGGGAGCCATCTTGGCCTGTCTGTACTCAGGCACAGATGACAGAGCATCACACATGCAACTGTAACATCCCCAGTGACGTGCCCAGCGAGGGGCTTAGCTAATATCCCTAGCTGTATCAGGACTTTCAGTCTTTTCCCAAGCCTAGATCTCCTTTGTCAATGTTTCTCTGTGTGATCCTCTAAAAGCCTTGATATAAACCTCAGATTGAATCTAGAAAAACAAACAAAATAGAATAATGCTGTATTTTGCTAGATGTTTCAGAATTACCCTTGAAGTGAGGGGAGCTATATTCTATTAGTTAGCTTTCTGGAGCTAATACCACACAGGCCAAGACTGAAATTGTGGAAATCTGACTGAAAGTAAGTGAAGGGAATGTGATTACCTGGCTTGTAATAAGATGTAAGTTGTTTGTCCCTCTAAGGTAATCTCTAAAATATCCTGCGCAGAATGGCAAGCAACATTAAAATTCCATCAGTGCCAGTGTGGTGGTACTGTGTTAGTTACAAAATGGGGTATGAGAGCCAGAAATTGTTGTTTAACACAGAATGTTTCATAAATAGCAAGGCTCTGACAGAAACACAAACACACCCAAAGACTTAGCAGAAACACAGGGTATAAGGAAATGCCATCTCAAACCAGGCTACTTGGTATGTTTTAGCTGGGAAAGTACTACCCAACTTCTTGAAAGGGTTACCTCAGTGCTTCTGGGTAGGTTGGATGGCTAAGGAATGTAGCCTTGGCCTGTGGGACCAAGGAAGAACAAGTGAGAGATGAACTTGTTGGAAATCAGACAACTGGCCGCAAATACTTCAGTCTGGTCTCCAGTCCTCCTGGAGAATGGATGCCCTGGATTAGGACCACTTATTACTGTGTGTGTGTGTGTGTGTGTGTGTGTGTGTGTGTGTGTGTGTGTCTGTGTCTGTGTCTGTGTGCCATGGTACATGTGTGGAGGTCCATGTTCTAAGGATTAACTCACATTGTCAGCTTGCAAGGCAAACACTTTTATCTGCTGAGCCATCTCACTAGCCACCAGACAGAATCTTTAGAGGATCTGATGTGACAATTCAGAGAGGAGAAACAAGACATTTTCCAGAAAGGAGAAACCAGTTGGCCTTTTGTTATAATGCATAACCAAAATAAGATATCCACAATCTTTATTCTCCGTTTCTTCTCAGCACACACTAACATAAAAGCATAAAAGCCCCTTGGATTTGGGTAAGCTATTTGGAAATGACATAAAACCTGCTGGACTTAGCTGTTGCTAAGAGTTGCTCTCCTAGCTAACTCTTGAAGTGACTGTTGCAACAACCACCTCACGTTCCTTTCTTAAAAATGGTAGATTAAAATAAAATTCCTTCATGGTTAATTTGAGTGGTTCCTCAAAGTCCTCCTCTTGAATATTATCATGGATCACCCTGACCCATCACTATGAAGAGTGCTAGTTTCCTGACCTATATAATGGATCTATAATAATATTTATCTTCCAGAGGATATGATAACTGTTAGGATGTAAAAATTCCTAGCATTTGGTGTGCCATCGGCTCTTCTGAGGCTAATAAAGGTTATGAATCCACTAAATATACACATACAGAAAACTGAAGCATAGCTTTTTAGGGACTCCATGAATTCCTTGAATCTTTTCCTTGTGCAAACAGCCAATTCAACTATACAAATACTTTTTGACTAGCTATTATGTACTGAAATTAAAAAAAAATCAGCAATGGCCAGGATTGGTGGCTCTGACCTACAATTCTAGTACTTTGGAGGCTGAGGCTGGAGGATCACCGAAATTTGGAGCCAGCATGGTTCTTCTAGGAGGTTCCAGGCCAGTCATAGTTACACAGTGAGAGTTTGTCTTAACAGACATCCATCTCCCACAATTCCAAGTCAACAACGTATTTATTGTTTAGTCCTAGAATACACAAAACTTCTACTTGCTAACCAACACTTTCTGTGATAGAGTATTAATTCTCTCTCTCTCTCTCTCTCTCTCTCTCTCTCTCTCTCTCTCTCTCTCTCACACACACACACACACACACACACACACACACATACATTTATTTATACGTCCTTTTGTCTTTGAGTGTGTGTAGCATTGCAGGTACTTGCTAGTGTGGGTGTATACACATGTGCGTGCATGTGTGTGTAGGGGTCAGAGGTCAACATCAAGTATCCTCCTCTATTGTTCTCTACTTTTGCCACTTTAGAAATAAGGTTCCTTGCCAAACTTCAAGCTCTTTGCTTTTGCTGGGCTGGCCAGGCAATGAGGCTCAATGATCTGCCTGTCTCTGCTTCCCACATACAGCTAGCACTGGGGTCACAGGCGTGCGCTGCCATGCCCAGCTTTTCATGTGGGTTCTGGGGATCTGAACTCAGGTCCTCAAATTTGCACAGTGGGCACTTTACCAATGAAGCCATAGGTAGAAAGTCTTATAGTTGAAATATTGTTTTCTAAAGTTATTTATTAGTGAATCATTCTCCTCATCTGCAATGCAGCTAGGTTTACTTATTACTGCTCACATTCTATTTGGGCTTTTATTTACATCTTTGTTTATTTATTTATTTATCTATCTTTCATGTATGGAAACCACTAACATCATTCTAAAGTGAAAACCACACAAGAGAATAGATTCATTCCTTATTTTATTTTCCATTCCTTCACTATTTGCATCCTTTGTCTACTTGTAATGAGCAACCCGTAAAACACTAGATTCTAGACTCATTGTTCCTGTATTTTTCTGTAGAAATGAGAAGATACATATATAGTCCATATATTTGTAAATCTTTATTCTTATATGAAAGCCTCCCTTCACTCTTTCTGTTTCAGCCTGTGTACTTTTCCTTACACACGTCAATAGTTTCTGTGCTTTGGTTCTCTCTCCACAAAACACTCTTTCTCAGATGGACACATCACTTTCCCTCTTCCTCACAACTCGACTCAAGTGTGAGAAGAGGCTTCTGTGACCCACCCCAGAGTGCCTCTCTCCATTCTCCATCCTGCACCTTGCTTTGCTTTTCTTCATGACACACACCAGCGCTGGAAATATTGCAAGTCAATTTGTATATTGGCTGATCATCTGTTTGTTCTTCAGTGGAACAAAAAGTTTGGGAAGAACTTTTTACTGGTCTATAATAAGCAATCAATATAGACTTTGTAGTGAATGAACAAGTGAATGCATGGATGAATGAATCCACAACTTCTTCCCATTGTTCTTTAGGAACCAATAATTATTCTTCTATTGAACTCAGATTTTTTTACTGCTTAAAAACTTAATTACTGCTATCTTGTAAATTTTTTATTCTGCTACTGTCAATTACTACTGTTTTATTTCTTTTCATTAATTTACTATCTGCGTATTTTCTTCCAAACGCACCATAAAACCACTTCGAGACAAGAATAGTGTATTACTTCTCTTTATGTTTTCTTTCTTGGCAATGCATGGTACTCAGCATTGGTCAGGGGCTTATAAAATATTTGCTGATTGTTCAATAGTGATGAATAGTGCTCTTACTTCAAATGAACTGAGATAACATTAAAAATTTATAGTTGATAGAAAGAAGGAATAAGCTATAAGAATGCTAAAATAATTACTGTTTCAATAATGAATCTAAGAAAGATCCCAGTTTATAGGGAAGGAGACAGGCAAGAGGATGGAAGAAAAAATGGCTGCCTTGGAATTTAGATTAGCAACACTTGGCTTCTTTAGCTCTAGGATGGTCATGTTATGACTTTTTAAGTATTTAAAAACAATTTCTGATGCCAGTTTCTAGACATTTTTAAGGCCAGTATAGATATCTGTACTTTGTAAATACTCCACCTTTGGAAAATAAACTTGCTGGCAATCATTTCCAACCCTAAAGTCTGTCTAGCGTGCTGTTAGCTGGTAAAGAATGAAGCTAAATCTCTTAGCTTTGCCCAAGCGGAAGGGTAAGTACAATTTGACTGAAGCTGAGAAGGAGCCAGTCCCTGAGACACTTAAAAGGTGGACACAGCTTTAGGACAGTTATTAACTGAGCTCATGGGAACACTGTATCTAGTGAGACCAAATTAAGACAAAATCCAAATATTATATATGCAGTCAGTGCAACATTAGAGATGGAATTGTTTCAAACCACTCTGGTTCAGCCAATGGGACAAAACGATTAGGCTATGCCATCGGAGACACCCACCCACATCAAGGCTATAACTACTGGTCTCACTACCACTATCATATGGACTTGCTGCACAAAGCAGCTGGGTTTTAAAACTCTGGAGCTAGAAAAGAGCATGGTAAGCGCTTTTTTCAAAACATGTCTAAACATGTCTATTTTCAGCATGTAGGTATGGCCTTTCTGAAGGAGCAAACATTACATGAATAAGTAAGATGTTATTCCTTTTCTAAGAATGTGAGGATGGGAAGGCAATCTCTATTGCTCTCTCTGGTGTATATGCACAGATATGTATGCATGTGTGTATACACATATATGTATATATATGTAGCTATGGAGGCCAGAGGACAGTGTTGGCTGTTCTCCATTCTAATACTCTCTGCCTTACTCCTTTGAGGCAGTGTCTCTCCCCTGAGCCTGAATCTTACAGAATGTTTTTAGGCTGCGTTGGCAGCCAGCACGCCCCAGAGATCCTCCTGGCTTTGCCCTCCACAGCACTGGAGTTATAGATGTGTATAAGATCCTGCTCTTCTTGTTGTGTAAGTTCTGGAATCTACACTAAGGTCCTCATGGTTGTGCAGCAAGTGCTCCTAACCGCTGAACCATCTCTCCAGCTCCAACTACCTCGATTATTGTTCTACCAAGAATTCTTGGAAGTTCTGACTCTCCTACAAATATAAGCAAAGCTGCATTCTTGCTTACCATGTCTGCTAATAAACCGGATGCAGCTTTCTACCACCAGAGGAATCGCCTGGCTGGAATCCTGGAAAACAAAAAAGAAATGTAGACATTAGAACCAAGGATAGAGAAGCGAGTTTGTCCTCAAAATGGAGAAAGAACTGCTATCTGGTCGCCCCCAGCCTGACTGCACTGATGCTCCAGTGGTGGCTATGGATATGGTAGTGGAAATGGTGGCAGGAGGTTTTAAAAATGACAGAATGAGGTTATATTTTTTAGCATGAGGCATGGGGTGAGGGGACAGAGACAGAAGACAGAGAGACAGAGACAGCAAAACACCCATGCACATAAAATAAATAAATAAATAAAGCTTACAAATCAGAAAGAAAGAAAAATGGTTTAGTTGGCACAATAAAGGTAAGAAAGAAAAGTAAAAGCAACTCTTGGAAATAGTAAGAATGATATGGGAATATGAAATGCAGACTTCCCAGATATCCAATTTTGTTTTGTCTTTTTGCTATATAATCCTGATTGTTTGTGCCATTTAATTTATATGGTTTCAACTTGCTGTCTATAAATTGAGAAAGGGATTGGTGGTAAGGCTAGTTATATCTACTGTTGGTACAGAACTATTTATAAGCTTGAAGCTTTACTTGTTTTATATTATGCATATGAGTATTGCCTGCATGCATATCTGTGTGCTACTTGTGTGTCTGATGCCCAAGGAGACCAGAATAATACATCGGATCTCCTGGGATTGGAGTTACAGGTGGCTGTGAGCCACCATGTGGGTGCTGGGAATTGAACCTGGGTCCTCTACAAGAGCAGCTGGTGCTCGTAACCACTGAACCATCTCTCCAGCCCCAGGTACACAAACATTAATGTCTACATTTATAGAAGTGCTGGGCCACATACAAAGTCTTTTAGATAGATCGCTTCTATGGTGTATTACTGTTGTTGTTGTTTATTCTCATTTGATAATATAGAAATGAGGCTTGGTGAGCTTAAATGTCTGCCTGTATCACCTAATTAGTAAGTGGAAAAGCCAGGACTTAATCCTCTGTTACTGAATGCTTTGCTGTCTCTCATACTATATGCTAAGAGAGTAGCAAACACTGCATACCAATCACTACTAAAAATCAGCAAGGTTTTTATAATGTAGCTACATGAGTAATAATTCAGCCGTGTGAAAGAAAAGCATCAGGTACAACTCTAAAATCTAGTTTCAGATGCTCAGGAAAGACTGGACTCTACAGTGGGGTGGACTCTTGTATCTTCTGCCCATTTCACAGGTTGGATTGCACCCATCTGGCTTTCGATTTTCAACTGTAGCCATGGGGTTTGGCCACTATAAGGGAAGCAGCTGGGTCTCATGAAAGAGTCAGGCTGAGAGAAGAGATCCTTGGCCTATGTAGGTTCCCAGCTTGCCAGTGATCAGGATACTGCCAAAGTGGAGCTGGAGCCAGGAAGGTCTCAGTGTCACAAAAGCTCATTTTATTACTATGATTTTTCTTTTTTTGAGACAGGGTCTCTCTATGTAGCCCTGGTTGGCCTGGAACTCACTATGTGTGCCAGGCCGGCCTCAATCAACACAGAAATCTGCCTGCCTCTGCCTCCCTGAGATTAATGGGGTGTGATACCACACCTAGCTCCAAAGGCTCATCTTTGTGACTCCTCTGCCCCCCCTCCCCAAACCTGACTGCTTCCTCTAGTTGTTCAGGTATAGCAGCCAGGGTCTGACATTTTGATAGATCACAGACTTCTGCCAGTCATCCCAAGTAACCTTAGAGGAAGATCTTGGTCCTTTCTTCCTTAGTCTAATGAAAACCAGGCTCAACTATTACAAGGGAAAAGCCTCGATTTGCAGGAAATTATAGCAGGAGAGATAATGAAGGCAGCAGAAATGGATTTGCAGACTTTTCTGGTCCCAGACTTATCTAAAGTTCAGGAAGGAGGACACTGGAAACTTACAGGTTATTGGCACTAATAAACTATGTGAATGCAAAGTTCTGTCTGGATATGCAGGAAATTATCTATCAACAGCAGGTTGACATACATAGAGTTCTCAGGAAACAAGGCACCAAATCTACATGCTTATGGTCACCAAGAAGTAACTAGAGAAATAATCTGTGGTAGACAAGGGTAGGTCAGAGACATCTGTCCTACTACAGAAGGCTAAAGAGGGGTCTAAGCAGAGTCTACTAAGGACAACAGCACAGAGGTTTCAATGCCCTAGATGGCCTCGCTGCTACCTGTGATGTTTCTAAGTGAATTCATTTCCCCAGATGTGTCTATGTGCTCCCATGGCACCCTCAAAACCTAGATGGTACCACTAACTGCATATGACTCCCCAGTACTTTCTATATTTTTTTCATCCATTGTCTTTTCTCTTTCCCTTCTTTTTTCAATGTTAGAATGAATCAATGTCAGTTTTATTCTTTTGCTCACAATGCTTTTTATCATATAATCTTGGTTGGAAAGGGTTTTTAAGGACAATCAGGGCAAATTTCCACTCAATCAGATTAAGGAAGCTGGAGGGAACTGACAGTTGGCAAAACTTGGAAAAGAGAGTAGAGCAGGAGTAAGTAATTTACAGGAGAAAACTATCAGGGTGACAATTACATAATATCCATAGTTTGTCATCGTTTCTTTCTTTTAGTATTAATTAGGTTAAAACTTATTTTTAACTGATACATAAAATCTGTACATATTAACGGGATACCATGTGTCATTCTGATACATGTAGATATGACATGATGTTTGAGGCAGGTTAAACATATCTATCTCCATCAACATTTATCACTTACTTATGGTGAGAGTTTAAAATTCTGGGGCTGGAGAGATGGCTCAGTAGAGCACTTGTTGCTCCTGCTGAGGGCCCAGGCTCAGTTTTCAGCACTCACATGGCAACTAGCAACCGTTGTGGACCCCAGTTCCAGAGGATCTGATGCCCTCTTCTGGCCTCCAGAGGCACTGTACGTACAAGGTGCACAGACATGCACACAGGCCAAACACCCCACACACAAAACAAAACAATAAATCTTTTAGAAAGGAGACAAGCACAGAGTTGCTCACACCCGAGGAAAACATGAGGAAGTAAGGTCAGGAATGAGGTGACAGAAGTGATGGGTAGAAGAGAGAAAATGAAGGGCTTGAGTGGAACAGGAATGCCCATAAGTAGCAGCCGCTAGGGAGAGGGCCTTCCTTTTTAGGAAAAGTCTGGGCTGCTTTGAACATAGTCTCTCAGGAAAATGAGTTTCCAGATTATTCCTCTTATTTAGCTAATTTACAAGAAACAAAGACCAATTCTCTGGTTATTTATATAAGACCCTCTAAATTATGATTTTACTGTACTGACCAGCTAAGAAAAAATTCTTGCTAGAGAGAAACAAGAACAATCAATACAAGGGCCTTCTTGGACCGGGCCATGTAGTGAACCCTGGACTCTGATGTAAGCCGGTACCAGGGGAACACACCTTGCCTGCAACTGCTTTAGTGCAGCAGTACACAATGTAAACCAGATGAGTGCCACTCCCGCTGATGGTGACCCCAACCAGGGGCAGATACTACACGCCCAAGTCCAGTACCCCTGCAGCTACAGCAGAAGCTGCAAAGCTCCTATATGCATGCTCTAGATCTGTGCAAGAGGTCTAGAGTTAGATCAGAAGTGGAAGAAATAAATTTCAAGTTCAAGCCTATTCTTAGTAATAAAGGAAAAGTGGTTGCTTAGTCTGTAAAATATATGCCTATTAATTTTAAATGCAACAAATTATCTCTGAGAGGCAGTCTACTCCTCTTAAGTTTTAATGGAAATCCAGGGAGAAGGAAAAGAAATAATTATAGGAATAAGATGGTAAAAGTTACAGTAAAATTTTTATCATTTTAAAAAAAAGTATAGCCAGGCCTGACAGCAAGTGTCTAAAAATCCTAGAATTTGTGATACAGAGATAGGATTACAAGTTCAAAGCCAGATTGGGCTATATAGTAAGATGTACTTTTAAAAAAAGATGATTTTTTTCATTAAAATGATATCCATAGTCAAGAGGAAGACTAGAGACATGGCTAAGTAGTTAAGAGTACTTGCTGCTCTAGCAGAAAGACCCAGGCTTGGTTTTGGCACCTGCACAGTGACTTATAACCATCTGTAACTCCAGTTCCAGGGGATCTGACATCCTCCTCTGACTTCCACACAGGCACCAGGCATGCACATGATGCATAACATATATGCAGGCAACACCCATACACATGAAATTAATAAATCTTTGAAATATTGAGGAGACAAGGAAGTCTGTGTCAAGTGACTTCTGTAGCTGGACTGCCCACCAAGCCAGAGAATCAGATCATGGACAGAGTGCTGGTCTGGAAACTGCAGAAACCTTGTGCCCTCTGCACCTGATGACTGCCCTGTGTTCAGGGCCTCTGTGTATGATTTCAGTTGACATTTTAAAAATGATTTGTTTATATGTGTGTTTTTGTCACATATGTGCACATACCCTAAGAGGCCAGAAGAGGGCGTTGGATCCTCTGGAGCTAGAGTTACAGGCAGCTGTAAGTGGCCTGACATGGATGACTTAAGTTAAACTTAAGTCCTCTGGAAGAGCAGCAAGTCCTCTTAACTGCTGAGCCCTCTTTCCAGCCCTGCAAATGACTTCTGAAAGGCCTGGGTCCGTTTTTTCCTGGGTAGACAGAATGATATTTCTAAACACTGCCTCCCACCCCTGTTCTTGCTAACTTTCCCTCCTGCAAAGCTGGTGTGAGATGCTCAGGGAAGGTCAAGTCACTTCAGTACTCATCATAGGCTACAACTAGTGAATGGAACATTGCTACTGCAAAAACATGCTTCAGTTAACTTTTGTTGTATTGTGATTTCCCCTGATGTGGATTACTCAGGCTACTGCTAAGAGTCTTCCTAACATGGGTGAGAACTGGCTGCTCAGTGGTGGGTTTTAATACAACTGTGAAAGTCAGGTGCAAACCGGTCAAGTTGAGTATTTCTTTTGTAACATTCCCCAAACAGTTTCAAAGTACTTTACTAGGGCATGTCAGGAATACATCTAAGATTACAATGTTACCAGAAGCGGTCAAAACCTATAAACTTAAGCAAGACTTTTCAGATTGAGGATCCGCTACCTCAATGCTGGTGCATCAGTGTGTATGTGAGGACTTGTGAGGCTCTTTATGGTCTCTTAGAGAAGGACATCATGGGCTATTGAACAATTTGTCCACATTTAAACTAAACCTAACATGCAAGAGACTTAAATAACTAACAAGAAAAACAAGTTATAGAGCTTATGATAATTCCAGGAAAGTTGAATCAGTGTTTACTACAGTCTTAAACATATGTAACTAAAGATACAACCAAACATGAGCATGACGTCAGAGGAGGCATGCCATGGAATTCAGTCATGGCTGTAGGAAGTATTCAGTTTTCATGAGCCAGGCTGAACAGTCTGGCTCTGCAGGGCTCTTTACCTGTTTCCTCACGGTTGAGCTACGCCTGTGGTTGACCCACCGAATCAAAAAGGACCAGTCCAGCAACAGGAAGGAAAAAGAGAAAATGGGGACAGAATGAGACAACCATTCCTAAATGCAGAACTAAAGCTTTAAATCATGTAAAACAACGGTACAGCAGGTAATTAAACATATCACATGATTGAGCTCAGTCCCAGGAACAGCTAAGAAACTTGGCCAGCTAGTTCCCAACAAAAGCCTAATAAAGTTTATTCTTTCATAAAAGCCCAGAGGTCCCCAATTTTAATGCCTACCACTGTTTAAAACTTAATAGGAGGTAAATGTTTAATCTGTAGTAAAAGAGATTCATGTCAGACAATTTTAAGATCTTTCTGTTTGAAAGGAAACAATAATAAACACCAAAGGGTGTATATTTTCTCTTGGGACTCTTGGGATCAGTAAAGGACTGCTTATTTTATTTTATTCATTTTATTTTATTTTTATTTAGATGGCAGGACATTCAGACTGAAAGAAACCCCAGGGACCCTCTGCCGGTGCTTTTCAAGGCGTGTTTAGCTGTAGAAGCCTTTTTCTCAAAGGGCATCGGACACAGAAGCACACTATGAAAACAAGGAGGGCTGCCCTCCTGTGAAGGTGGGAGCCGGGCAGCGATGGGGGCCTTGCTCTGACTCTGCTGCCAGCCTGCCCTTAAGGCACCTTTCTGAAATCCTAGCGCTTCTCTGAACTAACACAATGCTCTTCTCTTCAACAAGAGGAGACTGATATTCTGAGAAGGAGATAAATAGTCCCAGGTTCCACATGGGGAAATAACTCAGCAAAGGAAAATAGTCCAGCTCTATTTAGTCAGAGGTGTGGTACTTCTGATGATGTTAAGACTATACCACTGGAGACAGGTTCTACAGAATTTCACCTCAGCCCCCTCCAGTCCTCACCAATTGTGTATTAATGGGACCTACGCTGTAATCCACTATGACAAAATGATGGAAATCAAATTAAGTTATCGCTCAGTAACGAGTCTATAACTGTAAATGGCCTCATGGCTGTATGAGCTGCCATGTTGATACAATGCAATCTGGTTCATTTTAAACGTGTTCTCCTTTTAAACCAGCACATTTTCAGGCATCTGAGGGTGCTGGCTGAATGAATGTCTTGTTCTCTGCCAGCTCATAGCAGCATCAATGACTGTGAGGGAAAACATTTGGCTGAGGTGGAGAGGGAGGGAAGGTGGGGAGAGACTGGGAGGGCTGCATACTTGTACATCAGCAAAGATCTCTCCCACTGCTATTTGGCAAGCCAAAGCAACGGAATATTTCATTATCCACCAACAGTCACTAATTAGGCCCTATCATCTTTTCCATGTATTAAAAAAAAAAAAAAAAAAATCTCAAATCAAATGCTATCACCTAATCTTTCTGTGTCGGAGACTTCCTCAAGGCCACATGTTGAAGTCTCCTAGCTAAGAGGTTACCAAGATGCAACAGAGTCCAGTGCTTCTTTTCCTTGCCATACAGTGGCTTTGGGGAGTTTCTGGCAAGATTTTCATCAAGTGATAACTACCAAGACATGATTCTGCTTAGACTTCCCTAAGTGGCAGCAACCCCACAGCCATTTGAAGGAGACAAGAATTAGTAAGGCAAAGAGAAGGAAGCAACTCTTGCCTCAGGCTACTCCTTCGCAAAACCATCCAAGGACAACTCTATGGCTTTTCCCCAGGTTGCTAATCCCAATGAGTCTTCCCTTATCCTTTCCCAGAGCCACTTACCTGGCAAGGCTACAATCCGTCCGCTGACCTGTGGAAAGAGAAGGGGAAAATGTATTTGTTGAAGCAGAAGGGGTGGGATTGGCTGTATACCCTAGGGATAACCATGCCCATCATATCTTCACAGGGAGCCAGTAGCAGAAAAGAAAAGGATCACCCTAACTTCACTTGGGGCAGGAATTTTGCTGCTCCAGGTTCCGACGCCAAAGCCATCAATATCTTTGAATCTTGTCAGTTCTACTTCCCAAATGAGAAAACAGGCATGGATGTATGGGAAGAACAAGTCAAATCATATTTTAGAGAAAAAAAATTATTGTAAGCTTTCTCACACAAGAAATCCAGCTTCTTATGTATGTGCTGGGTATGTAGGATTTGGGGGCACAGGACATGGGACAAATTTGTTTTTCAGTATCTAAGCAAATACACATACACACATAGCTGAGGTTGGGAAGAAAAGGGAATATAGAGAGAGGAGGGAGAAGATATGTAGGTTCTAGTTTTAGAATCATACTAAATCCTCCTGTTAACTTACACTGGCATAGTAAGGCAGAGCTAAGATTGAATACCCACGTGGCTAGCAAATGATGGCTTTCAATTTAATGACAGGTGGTTAAGACTTTCATGGGCAATAGTTAGCTTTGAAAAGTGAAATGGAAAACCTTAAAGTTGACAAAAATATTTTTTATAAAAATATGAATATATGCATGCATAAACTGTGGTGTAATATGTTGCCTTCTTTGGGTCAACAGTTAATGAAGCTTGATCTGTCTTAGATAAATCAATAGCAAACCCTGGCAGGCAGTGAGCCAGGAGAGAAGAGATCAACCCCCATAGTCCTTATTCAAGCTTCAGGAAAGGCAACTCTGATGTATGGAGAAGGCAGGATTTTATTCTTGCATTTAAAGTGTTGCTAATTGTTATGATAGTTCAGCTCATCTTCAGTAATACCATCCCCCAGTATTTAACAGCCCTGTTACCAACAGCTCATTTGTAAAAATATTATTCTGAGCCATTATTTTCAACATCTGTCCCATTTCCATTCTGGAATATTCATACACATCAATTATCCCTCTGTGGCAAGGATTAGAGGCTCTTACATTATGGTGACAGACACAGAAGGCAAGGACATGATCATCTGCACATAGGATGATTTATAGCTATTAGTTTTCTCTATCTCTGGAACTTGTCATCTTTAAATTATGGTAATTTGCTGCCTCAATGGTCAACCTCCATCCCTCTAGAGTAGCATTATTTGGTGCATACATGTGTATAAACATGCACACATGCATGGCTTTAAAGCCCTTTTCCCTGTCTTCTAGGCTATGCTGAGATTGTCTCGAGAAAAAGAAATCATAGCTATAAGTTTCTTCAAATAGCTCTACAGGCTGTCTTTCCTTTAACTCACCACATAGCAATCTGGTAACTCAAGAGTAAAGACTTTCTGTAAGCAAATTTGGCTCTCATGCCTAGACCTGAACTGTTTGGGTGGAAGAGATCAGAGGGTACTAAAAGGTTCTTTTCACATTAAAGCAAACATCTTTAAAAGAAAAAAAAAAATCACAGGATCAAAGATACAACAGAAAAAAATTTCTGGGGAATTGTCCAGGGTAGGACAAGGACAAGGCATGAAGGGTGGGTAGATGAGTCTGGTCTGAAAAGTGGGACTCTGATTTCTCAGCTAAAAAGCCAACCAGTCTTATAAAATTTGCTATACTTCACAGTTGGTCTGATGAGTGCTGAAGAATTTATTTAAAATGTTAGACTTGTGTCTGAGTGCAGGCACATCTGTCACCAGAGACCACATGCCCCCTGTGGCCTCATCTTTAAGAGAAGAGATTAGCGGGATAGGGAGGAGGGCAGAACATTTAGGGCATCCCCAACCTGGGAATCCCATTAATCATACGATGCTGAAAGCTAGGCAGGAGACCTGGGCAAGGTGCCAAACAACCTCGGGGAAAGCTGCTTCTTCAACCTTCGCCTTCTGTTTGATGGCTGACTGGGGAGATAAAGTCCAGAATGTCTGTCTGGTTCTCTGCCTCAGTCCTTTCCAGTGTCTGGTTAAGATTACTGCCAGAGAAAATGCAGTCCATTCAGCACTTTGTCTTAGTGCAGGCACACTAGAGAGATGGCTGCTACTGAAGTGAAAGGAAATGCATGTTCATCCTGGAAGCTAGAGCAGCAGCAAGTCTGCACATCCTCCTCCATCTGAGGACCTTCTCTCTCCAGGACCGGGAGTTCCAAGAAGTGTCTAGGGAGGAGATAACCCTGAGGCCCCTCTGCCACAGCTGTGGCAGGAAGGTGAAGGACTGGGTTTGGGTGGAAAGCAGGAAGACCCCACCTAAAGAAACAGCTGATGGATATTAGCATCCACTACACATTGCTGTTTTCCCATTCCTCAAGCAGCCATTTAACGGAGTACTTTCCCAATGAACAGGCTAGGAAAAGAAACACACTCAGACAACCAGTGGGGTCTAGTTGGCTGAGGACTGCACGCATGTGCTCAGAACCAAAGCGCTGTTGGGCCTCTTGGCTCTACCAAGCCTCCGCAGAGCATGCTCACACTCACTTTCTCCCAGGGTTTTCTGCAGGAGGTCATGCTTGGCTTGTAACTTGGTGATTAGGTTCCTACCCTCCAAGTACTCCTTCATTTTCTGTAAGGGGAGAGGAGAAACAAGAAAACTTAGCTTCCTGAAGAAACATAAGACACAAATGTTCAACTGGACAATTACCCTTTGAGAGCATTCGATTTCTGACTTTATGACTCAATTTCTAGCAAGTCCATTTAAATTCTTAAAAAAAAAAAAATCTTTCCCTACTGATTATCATGGCGGGTGCATATCTACAAAGTATTTTCCTATGAATTTAATGTTAGTGAGTATAAGAAAACTGTTTTCTAAGTAAAGCCTGTCTCCTTTAGTCCCAGTAAAGAACAAGAATGGCAGGGAGGGTGAACATCCTTCCTGAGTCTCAGTTTCGCTGGTGTGAAGATATACATTTGCTATCTGCCATTTAGGCTGATATCCCATTCCTCCCAGGGTGCATTTTATTACCCTAGGAATAGCATCAATGGTAAGCCTCACCCATAGAGCACCCTTGCATAAGCCAGACCTAAGAAGTCTCACCCTCCATTCCAATGTTGGAAGTTGGGAGTTCCTGAGCGCTCAGCTGGAGTGGCTGCCTCCTACTATGTGCAGATACAAATCCCAAGCACAAGATGAGATGTGCCATCACACCTGCACTAGTAGGTGAAATGCGACTGCTATGATGCAGTTTGAGTTTTGACATCTCATCAACTCTTGTCTGGCTTGTGAGAGACTATGCTTGACTGGAGAATTCACAGAATCTTCCAAAACAACTGTATAAACGACTATGATCATTGTTCCCACTTTACTTGAGTAATGGGAAGAAGGTACTGGGTTTGAAGAGATTAATGAAACTGCTCAAGATCAAAAAAGTGATGGAGTCACTCACTATCTGTTGTGTAGCAGGTTCCCCCTCACCCCCATTGAAACATTCCATTTCCCAGGGAAGTACCTTAAGAGACGAAGTAAAACAACTCAGACTAGTCCCAGGAAGTTCCTGAAGCTGACCAGATTCACTAGGCCCCACTCTCCCAAGTATAAACAATACAGACTACTAAGTCACTCTCAGACAAGTTGAGCTGCAAAGAAAACTCTCAAAACAAGCCCAGCTGCTTGAAGGAAGCAGAGGACAGCCAAGCAGCCTGAAAAGAAGCAGAGACTAGCCACTATGTCTGGAGGAGGCTCAGGACTAACTAAGTCACCTAAGCTTCCTATAGACTGTGCAGTGTGCCCCAGGTGCCCAGCTTTTGTGATGAAGATGTGTTTGAGTCATTTCTGCTCTTGTAAATAACACCTCACTCATACTCCTACAGATAACCCCAATAAAACTCACTGGTTCACCAGGTTGGATTTTGATGGTATTGTATTTTGGTCTGTCATGGGCTCTCTATCTGGGGTAAATAGATGTGTATGTTGTATCTTCTCAGGAAAGTTTTGTCACACAATAGTATCCAAACATGTAGTTTGACAGAATGGTGTGTGCATTATAATAAAATGTTCTACCTACTATGTTACAGAGCCAAAGAGAAGCAGAACAAAATTTCATAGTAGTCATTATTTTTATATTTGTAGCAACCCAAGAGACTTTAGACTACATTAGCACATAGTCTGTCTCTCCCTTATAATAATCCTATACATATACAAGGAAGACATTAGTAGCTCTTTATTAGAGACGAGAGGACAGTTCTAGGAGAGGGAGGGTATCACTGCCAGCTAGTAAGTGGTAATGCTAGGTGAGGACACTTTCTACTGTCTTCTACAGCCGTTCTTGAGGATCTGAGTCTGCCTTGGCCATTCCTGCTGCATTAGATCATTTGATGGTGCTTAACTTAGAAGCAAATGGGTCTCCCAGAGTATGATCCACTAGAAAGACTTGGGTTTGCTCCAATGAATAAACATTTTAATAATAATAATAGTTCTGTCTTTTACTGTGCACTAACTAAATTAAAAAAAAAAGAATTTTATTTCAAGCCTTTGACTTTCATGACTCTCACTACTTCATTAATGATAAAGAAAAATGAAAAGTCCTGAGTTTCTCTTACTCTGTATTTTTCTATCCAGTATGAAGTTTTAAGTATGAGCTTGCCCTCTCATCCCCATTTAAAATGAAGGAAAACCTGCTTTTCTGGGAGATGGTCCCTGGGCCTCTTGTGCTTGCCCACATGGCCCTATGGATAACTTGTAATTCCCATGGTACCATTCTCATACAGCCTTATCACAGAAGGTTTACTCTGGTGTCTTTCTATCCAGAGACCATGCCATTGATTAACCCAACTATCCATGGTGCTTAGTGCCAACTCCTAGAAAACAGTAGGAACTTAATAAACATGAAGAATGAATAAATGAGTGATCTCATTCTCCTCTGTATAAACTGTTCCTTGCAATTACAAAACCTGCCCCTAAGGGTATCCCTACTCTAAATGAAACAAACCAGAGGCAAACCCTCTGCTGAATCATTTCTGCTGTCTTATTTAAGGCCTGTTCCCTGATCCTTTATGCCTTTGCATGGGAACATCTGCATGAAAATAGGCTCTCTTGTCACCTTCCTCTCTCCATCTGTTCCAGCTGTCAGCTCACTTGCTGTCAGTGTTCCCTGGGTGATATCCTAATCCCCATCCAATGCCTAATTGTGGGCTTGCAATCATACTTAGGACCCAGAGTGGAAAAGCCTCCAGGAAATAGCCATTGCTAATAGTACAACCCCAAAAGGCCTCTCTTTGGAAAGTTATCCCAGAAGTCTCAAAGGTTTCCTAATGAAGAAAATTCAAGAAGCTATAACCTCCAACACAAGACCAGAATGCTCACAATACAGCCAACATCCTGAAAGGGGATGAAAAAGAACTCCTTTCTCTCTGTTATGTTTCTATTCTCAATTTCCAATCCTCCCCCAACTCTAAGTTTATGTTTACAGCTTACTAGGTAACTGCAGCTGTCACTTGGTGAACCATTAAAATAAATAACAATCTGATAAAGAGGTATGATGTCACCTTTTCAGGTTCCATTAAATACTAAAGGATCAAACTGTATCAAGATATGTTCTGCATCCCTAAAACAAGGGTGGAAAGAACATTGGGGGTTTGCATCTAGGTGGGAAAGAAAAGGAATCTCATAGTCTTCAGACATGCTATCCATCACTTTCTTATCTCACCCAGAAATCAGGACAGACATGCTGGGAATAAATAACCCTGCCTTTATCAGTGGAGCTGAGGTAGAAGGATTCACTTGTTGCTGAACAGACGTAGAGCTGAGAGAGCTGAAGCCAAGGAAGGAATAAGTGGCTTTTTGGTAATTAGGCAGAATATCAAGATTATAATAATCAGACACGGCAGACAGACACACAGACACACACAGACACACACACACAGACACACACACACACACACACACACACACACACACACACACTTTCTCTCATATATCAGATCACAACTCTAGGTCTAATGGCTTGCCAAAATGGACAAAAGACTGCCTTCTCTCCTATTATTTTACCCTAATTTACCCATAAGAGTTCAGATAGTTTGGCTTTGTTATTTTATCAGCCACAATTTTCAATCCCTTCTTCATTTCACCTCCCACTTGAAAACGCCATACTCGGGGCTGGAGAGCTGGCCCAGCAGTTAAGAGCACTTACTGTACTTGCAGAAGACCTGGGTTCAGTTTCTAGCACCCACATGGTGGCTCCCAACTAGCTATGTACAGTTCTAGGCTTCCTCTAGCCTTTGAGGGCACTTCATGCAGGCAAAAACTCATACACATAAAACAAAAATAAATCTGAAAAAAAAAATCCTATACTCCAATTTTCCATTAAAAAAATATTTAGGAGAAACTCCAGCTTTCTAAGGCTTTGATGATTCTTGGCCAACCAGAGAGGACTCCTGCTCACAGCAGAGAACTGGTTAAATAAAGATACATACATCATCGGAAAGGGATCTGTGGAAGATATGGGACAAATCTTTTTAGACTACCATGAGCAATGTCCATAACGTGACAAAAGCGAAGTGGGAGGCAGCGAAAGCGGCGGCACACTGGTCCGCCATGTTCACTGAAGACAGGACCCACAGTGTCTCACAGGCTGGAGGCGCACTGGTCCGCCATGTTCACTGAAGACAGGACCGACAGTGTCTCACAGGCTGGAGGTGCACTCGTCCGCCATGTCAGACAGGACCGACAGTGTCTCACGGGCTGGAGGCGCACTGGTCCGCCATGTTCACTGAAGACAGGACCCACAGTGTCTCACGGGCTGGAGGCGCACTGGTCCGCCATGTTCACTGAAGACAGGACCGACAGTGTCTCACGGGCTGGAGGCGCACTGGTCCGCCAAGTTCACTGAAGACAGGACCGACAGTGTCTCACGGGCTGGAGGCGCTCTCAGCTCCGGAGCTACATTGCCAGCCCCCATTACTGCACTTCCCCGGGTCACCGGCTGTATTAAGGGGCACTTACTAATACATCATCAGTTGCCTGTGCATAGGAAATCGCTGAAAGGACGAGATAAACCAGTTTGACTCAGTGGCAGGAGGGAGGAAGGGTGTGCATCAGGTAAGGCAAGGCTTTGCTTCTCCCTAGTTTCCTTTGAGACATTTGAGTCTTTTCACAGTGTACCAAGAGAAAGAACACGGCACTGAGGGACGATGCACTGCAGAAGACAGTGACAGACACAAAGACAAGGAGGTCAGAAGACACTTCCCTTCTTCTGATGAGGGAGGAGTCTTTCCCTTTGGCTTCTTAGCAGGGCACAGAGGAAACGCCTGTGACCAGCAGCTGACCTGAGGTCTGGGTTCAGCCGGATGAAGGCCTCATTCAAGCTATCCAGCCCACTGCATTTGTTTCAAAGCTTTCAAATGGGAAGGTTGGGTTAGATGATATTTAAAAATTGCTTCAAGTCTAAAATTTTATAATTTCCCACAGATTTGCAAGCAACTGACCTTTGTAAGACATATTTCAAGTTTCCAATTGGTGTCACATGGGCAAATTAATCTGATGACAGTCACGAGCAGTCAGAAAACTATCCCAAAAGCCCACGTGGTCACTAGACACACTACCTAGGAGTCAAGCCATAACGAGGGATCTCTTTACAACTTTCCAAGAACAGCAAACTTCCAAATGTGCTGCCTCTTTTTTATTTATTTTTTTGCACAGTCTGGCAGGCATAGCAGACCCTTGTTTTAATTTGGAGATCTGGATGTCTATTTCACAACCACCACCAAAAATGCTGCTATCAGAAGATAGATTACCTGACACATTTCAGATCCAGTCACAAGAATAAAGAATTCATTCAAGTCCGTTACTAGATAAATCAAAACTAATTTCTAATAGTCAAAGCAATGTGAAAATAATTTGACAAGGAGTACCATGGCCACCAAAGTCAGGAAGTGGATTGTGGGACCCCACTGAATTGAGATAAGAGGGAAAACAGGTAGGCAAGGTTTTAGAGGTCATCAGTTTGAATAAAGTTATTTCTTTTTAAAAAATGATTTATTTTTAATTATGTCTCTGTGTGGGCATGTGCATGTGAGTGCTGGTACTCACAAAGGCCAGGGTAGATCTAGAGCTATAGGCAGTTGTGAGCCCCTGGGTATGTATGGTCCTCTGCAAGAACAGTATGAGCTCTTAAAAGTGCTGAGGCATCTCATCAGCCTTCTTGTTTGGGAGAAAATATCAACTTCTGAATATAAATGTTATAGATTCATTTAATCAAAAAGTAATTCTGACAAGGACAGTTTTAAGTCCTTTGGATTTTCATGTCCAAAATTTCTTTTCCTCTTCTTTTTTGTTGTGAGTGTGTATGTGTGCATACATGTATACTAGAGGTCAGTGTTAGTCACAGTGTCTTCCTCAATTGCTCTGTATCTTATTTTTTGAGGCAAGGACCCTCACTGAACCTGGAGCTCACCAATTCACTAGACTGGCTGGCTAGTAAGACCCAGGGATCCATCCTCCTGTCTCTGCTCCCCAGCTAAGGAATTACAGGTTTCCCTGGTTGCTTTTACATGGGCTACTAAGGTTCAAACTTGGGTTTTCATGCTTGTGTGGTATGCACTGACTAAGCCATCTCCCCAGCTCCTAAGCCCCCACATTAATTAATTAACTAATTATTTGTTTCTTTTTCTCTTTTTTAGTTTTTTCCAGACAGGGCTTTTCTGGGTAGCCCTGGCTGTCCTGGAACTCACTCTGTACACCAGGCTGGCCTTGTACTCTGAGATCTGCCTGCCTCTGCCTCTTGAGTGCTGGGATTAAAAGCATGTACCACCACTGCCTGGCATCCCTCAAATTTCTTAACTGGAGGAGTTGAGGGAGTGAAATGGTCAAATACATTGTATGCATGTATGAAATTCTCAAATAATTAATAAAATGCAATTAATAATCATTTTTAAAATGGAATCTTCTGAAATACAATAAGATTGAGTCTTTGACATAAAATCAGCTCAGAAAGAGTTGCCAAAAAATCCTATTGTTAGGAGACAATGAGGCTTGAGGCAGTGCCACAGCCCCATTAGAGTCAAGAAGTTCTATTAGCATGCAATTTAGTTTTCTGCAGGCCTCTGACACTGTGGGCTCTCCCTGAAGAACTGCAGTCTCCTTCCCGATCCCCTTTGACCTACTCACAGTAAAAACCAAGCACACAAGTCAGCTTGTGTGATGCTCCCCAGCACCATTAGTCCTGTTGCTGCTCACACACATTCATGCACTTCAAAAACTGTTTAGAAATGTATGAAGTCAAAACCAAAGTTCTCTCTGTATATGCCTAATCCTCTCACTTTCTCTCTTATGCTCGAAGCATTTCAACTTGTAGCATAGAATCTGGCATATAGTAAAATCATGGCAACTATCAGTGACTAACTTAATAACGACTGATGCATGAATTGACAATGATGATGATAAAATGGATAGCAGTTAATGAGCACTGTGAACTAGGCAATGTGCCATCCCACCTCTTTGTACAGATTTGTAAATTTACATATAGATTTACAAAATGTAATACGGGCTGGACACAGAGCTTAGTGATGCAGGTCTTGCCTAGCACATATGAAAGTTCCAACAAGAAACAAACAAAAGCCCCCAAACTGCTAGAATATATAACTGAATGACTTAAATTTATAATGCAACATATACAAAGTTGTCTCTTTTTGTAATATAATTTTGAATACATGTTAATATGTATTTATTTTCTTCTTTTAGCATTTAAGTTTTATATAATGACTATGTTTTAAAATGTTTTTATAGTAAAATGTGTTATATGTTTACAGTTTTAAAAATAAATCACTTAAGTTTTCTTTATAAAACAAAAATTTTCAGTTGTTTTTGAACAATACTCTTAAATCATACCCTTTCAAGTCTTCTTTGGGATTTAAAACAACAAAACCACCAAAGATTTGAGGCTTAACTAACTGAAACAGATTTACAAAAACACCAATCAATCATATTAGTGCTTTTAAAGAAAAAAGGACAATGTTCAAAGAAAAATTAAACAAATTGTCCCAGCTGGAAGAAAAAATCCAATTTGCTCCATGCAGAGTATGCTTGATGGCTGGAAGACAAGTGAAATTCTGTCATTTGGTCAGCGTGCATTTCTAATGGCCATGTTTCATCTCACAACTGCAAAGTCATTTTTACCTTTCTTGGATATCAAAAGATAAGGAAATAAATTTTAGTGCAAGTAATAGGTTCTACTTGGCAAGTTCAAGGTAACTTAATTATTAAAAAGCAGCATAAAGGCCCAGCTAACAACCTTTCAAAGAAACACACACACACACACACAAACACACACACACACACCTATCTAAAAGGAGACTTGAGAACAGTGAGTAAAATATACTGCTTTAGAATTCTTGATAATTGCCAATATTACAAAAAATAACTTCCTAATAATGAGAGTTATATGATAATATATTCAAATCATCCAGGAGAGACTTTAGACTTTTTAAAACAAGATAATATTGGCAAGGATATTTGAATATAGTTCTCAAAAACCAAGAAACTAAGTCCCTTGTCATGATCTTCTGTGATTGGGAGGGCTACTTTCAAATGAAAGCCTACTATCTGGTTAAAATTTTCTCTAATTTCTTTTTCTCAGTAGTTATTTAGGAACAGCTCTTTCTTTGAGGTCCTCCATAGGTAAATACAATTTGTGGACGCTTTTGCTTTAGGTGTAGAGACAGTATGCAAGTATGCCAGATTGAAATCTAGTGTACTCAAAGCTTGCTCTTCAGACAGTTGACAAAACTCTTGAGTTCCAGAGCTCCCTTATGTCACAGTGTCTATTCTTGATCCTCTAAGGCCAATGAGCACCTTACCGTGAAATAAAACTGCTCTGTCTCTTGCTGGTTGGCTCTCCTCTTAGCAATGCTGGGCTTGCTCATGAAAGTTTCTGAGACTGTTGATTTGACAGACTCCATAGAATTGCTGTACTGGAAGCAGTCAGACACGTCGAAATCCTCAACCGTCACAATGTCTTGAATGGTCTGCAGGGTAGCCTCCATTGTCTTCTTCACCTAGAACCATAATGGCCAAAATAATCAGGAGAGGCAGACTATGAAATAGAGGGGATGAGCAACTAGGAGAAGCTTGAGAGGAAGGAAGGAGGATGCCAGCAGAGATTACAGAGCTAAGTGAGTGCTGCACATCACAGGAGTCTGCTTCACCATGCTGCTCTCTCCAGCTAACACCACTAAACTAACACCAGCTAACATCACTACTCCTTTTCAGCTGTGTACCTAACTCAGCTCTTTTATGTAATGTTTACTTTTTTCAAAAAGACTTATTGTATATTTAAGGATGTTTGCTTGCCTGCATGTGTGCATATGTCACGCGACCTGGTGCCTGTGGAGGCCAGAAGAGGGTGTTGGAGCTCCAGCAATTGAAGCTATAGACGGTCATGAGCTACCACGCAGGTGCTAGAAGCCAAGTCTGGGTCCTCTGCAAGAACATCCAGTTCTTTTAACCACTTAACCATCTCTCCAACCCCAATGTGTACTTTTAATTTTAATACTATTCCTTTATTATAATAGAAGTGCAAAGAAAAAATAAAATAATTGCAAACCAATATTGCCATCATACCAGAGCTAGTTAAAATAAGTGTTAGTCTAGTCCTTCAGTGATCCTGGCACTGCCACATGACCATCAACCAATCAATGAATTTATTTCCTTATCTGCAAACTAAGTGACCCAAACCTATCCTTCCCAGTAAAATTAAGATTTACTGATACAAGGTAAGAAGCTATCTGAGCTCAACAGAAAGCTAGATTACTGATCAAACAGCCCTTTTAAACTAGTTATTAAAAGAATATATGCTGTGTTTAGAAAAAAAAAGTCACCCTTTTGTAGGAGGACAGAGATGTCTAAAGTGTCAAAGTCAACAGTTTCTTTTTGAAATGCTGGGAAAAGCCAGTCATGAGTGGGTCATTTCGGAGATTTATAGTGTTCACACAGTGGCCAAGTGCCACTCTGATTAAATGTGTAGTGGGGAGGGGCATTTTGTAAAGCTCAAAATAGAGCACAACCTTTGGCAATGTACAAACAACTTCCTGGATTTCAAGGGCAGGCTGCAGCAGCAGGGGAAGCCAAGCCTCCATTTGGCCAGGAAATCCTTGCAGTAGCCCGGACATTCTCTGCATACTCCCTCCACCTGCCCTGATGGACAGCCACAAGTAGTTCAACAAGCAAACAGTGGCTCTGAGCCTCTAGGAAGGAAACACACCTCTTCGTTCTCAATCTTCAAAGTGGATAAGCGAGACTGCAGTTGTTGGCATCTCTGCACCAGCTCACTCTGGACAGGCTGCTGGGCACAGAGCTGAGAGGCCTGTCAGAAAAAGCAACACAGGTCAGGAAGAGGACACAGGTCTTTGGAGGATTCCAGAGTTCTCACTATTGCTCATGAAATGAGCAATACTGTATTGTATCCCAACGACTAGAAGGCTTGCAGTTTCTACATACAAACAAAACCCAAAGACAATGTGTGTGAATTTCAAGACCAGTCTATGAAAGGAATAGGGAGGGAGATTTGTTTGGAAAGACCGTGTTTCTCTCTTTGGAATTGATAGGCAGGCGGATGGTCAGCCGGGGTAGGTCTAGCAGGGTCTGCAGCTCTGGGGCATTCTAAGGAGGCTAGGAAAGAGTGCCGCAGGCAGCCCCTGGTCCAAAAACCCAATGCTTAGGCACAGTGGAGAGTTCCTGCCAAAGGTGCAAGTGGTCGCCTCTCCTGTGCTTCCCTCCTCCCACTTCATACGCTAGAGTTAAAAAGCAGGGGAGAAGTGGGCCCGGAAGTAACTTGCTGCTGTTGGCAGCCGGTATGTTTATAAATCTGCGCCATGCGTGAGAGCTTCGACTCAATGGGAAAGAGTTCATGCGAATGTGGGAACAAGTTCATGGGCTATGTTAGAGAGCCCTAGAGGTCATGCGACCTGATGGAACTTGATATCCTCTAAATAGCTATCATTATATCCTACCAGGTGTGGGAATCTCCTGCACCCCTATCCCCAGTGAACTACCAACCAACTTTATCCTCTGTGAAGGAACAGCTGACCTAGAGTCTCTTGATTAAGATAAGACTATGGCATGTGCAATATAATCTCCTGGATGACTGATGAGAGGCAGAAGGCTGGGAGATGGACGGTAGGATGCCATGTGGAGGCAGTGCCTGTCACTTTATTACCAAGCGTCCTTTAGTTCTTATAGAAAGAGAAACATCTGAATAGAATTGGGCTCCTTCACCCTCAGTAAAGAGTGAGTTCATATACTTGTTTTCTTTTTTTTGGTTTTTCGAGACAGGGTTTCTCTTTGTAGCTTTGTGCCTTTCCTGGGACTCACTTGGTAGTCCAGGCTGGCCTCGAACTCACAGAGATCCACCTGGCTCTGCCTCCCGAGTGCTGGGATTAAAGGCGTGTGCCACCACCGCCCGGCGAGTTCATATACTTGGAAACCATTCTCTTACTCCAAAAAAAAAAAAAAAAAAAAAAAAAAAAAGCTTCTCTCCAAATGGAGGGGACTGGAAATTGACCTTTTTCTCCACTGGCATTTAAGATTTCAACTGATTTGACCTCTCTTCTTCAGCTGAGAGGCTGGCCCAAGATTTAGAGCTGATTTCACTATGGCTTTTAGATAAGTAGACATAATGGAGAAAGCCTGGCCAGATGGGTTAGTGCCAAGAATGAAATTTCTGTCTCTGATGTCACCAGCCAGACATCCAGTGCCCCCAAACCTCTGGGTGCACCAGTAGTAGAAAGAGGCACCAACCCCTATTGCATCAGAGAGCAGTTGACATCAGCTCATGTGCTGTGGCCCAAGAATATGAGTGTCTCCAGTTCCAGAGCTTCCAGTTAAAATGCCACCTGAACTTTGGCCCCATTTTAAGGACTTCCAGGCAGCTCCTTCCTTCTGCCTCCCACAACCACAATAATGCAGAAAGACTAGCCGCGGAGCCCAAGGATGATTTGCCATTTCTAAGCCAGAATGTGACATCATGGGATGCTCTGGCCCCTTTTCTGGCCAAGCCACTGATCAGCTGTATCATATACAAGACAAAAGAATGAATTATCAATTTTTAAAGTCACCCAGGCCTAGCATGGAGGAATTAGAGGAAAAATCACCTCCAAGCCTATTTCTTTAAAGAGCAGCTGAGTTGCTGATGCATGCTTTGACAGTGATCTTCAGCCAGGATGCAAGGTAATGCATTCCAGCTGTGCTTTAGAGTATGGAAATGTGGTTCTGACAGGGCAAGGAAGGGGCATGAGTACCCATCATATGGATTCCTCTTTATGGAGACAAGCTGTTTGGCTTGGAAATAAAACTCAGTCAACATCAGAAAATCCACCAGTCCATTCAGCTAGTTCTAAATTCCACTTGTTTTGGGAAGGAATCTTAATGGCAGCTGGAGAAGGGGCTTAGAAGACCAATTTGAACAGAAGTCAAGGCAGGTAAAAAATGGGGCTTCCTGGAGGCTGGTAACACCCCTCCCCCTAACTTTAACTCACATGCTGCTGTTTTGGTTCCCTGTCTGTTTAGATGCTGACATTTCCTCAGCCACAGCAATGGAAACAAACTGTAAGGGGCCTGATTTTCCCCAAGAAGGAGAGGAGAGAAACCACCTCCCATTTTGCATATAAGACAGAGATGTACCACTTCATCATGGCCTGTCTATGACAGTTAACTGTCTGACTAGAACATGGCTGCTGTCAGCTTAGAGCAGGGTTTTCTAAAGCGTCTAGCTGCTAAGCCCAAAGGAAGCATTGTTCCTGGCAAGAGCACATTGCTGATTTTTGGTCTCTTCTCATCTAGTCCTTTTGGTCTCACTACTGTAGGGAGCTGAGGAAGCTTTGAGTGAAGGTATAAAACGTGGATGAAGCCGGGCGGTGGTGGCGCACGCCTTTAATCCCAGTACTTGGGAGGCAGAGGCAGGCGGATCTCTGTGAGTTCGAGGTCAGCCTGGTCTTCAAAGCAAGTTCCAAGAAAGGCGCAAAGCTACACAGAGAAACCCTGTCTCGAAAAACCAAAAAAACAAAAACAAAAACAAAAGAACAACAACGTGGATGAAGTCCTGAGTGAATGCATATTGTTGACATGGGCATGGCCAGGTCAATGACCAATGCCTCAGACCTAAGGGAATGGCAAAGCCTTCCTCTAGTCTGAGTGTGAATGTTGACAGTGTGTGTACATCTAGGCTGTTTACAGACTGAGACTACTGGCCTACAGATCCCTCCTACCTCCTCTACCTGTGCTGTACAAGATAAACAGGCTGAGGTTTATTTCAAGTTAATGTCCTCCATCAGAGCTAGCACAACCTACGGGACCCTTGCTTTTCTGTACACGTATCTGTGCTTTTCTTCATTCCCTGGCCACACCAGTCAGGTTTCTGGGACAGAGTTACTTGGGACAGGATGAACTACCCTCTGGGAGGCCATCCACTCACTCTACAGTTCAGGCCAGCTGAATTAGGTGGAACATGAGTCTAGGCTCAGGGATAAGCACATCACTCAAAATCAAAGAGAGATACTTCAGGGTTTGAAATAATAGAATAATTCCTTACCTGACAGGAAGCCCCTCTCCATTGGATGTGGCCTATATGTAATGAAACTATACATACAGCTAGTACATTCAAGTCCCTTTGGGAAAAGCTGCAGGATAGGGAAGGGCCTTACCATATCTCCCATGTGGGGCTGGAATTCAAACTTCATAGGGGGGCAGAAAACATTGTTGTACATCTCCATGAGTCGCTGCTTGTCACTGGTGGCATCTAGGTTTTCTACTGCATTTTCAATAGCATCCAGACCCTCGTGTTTTGATTGTTCCAGATTTAATTCAGCAGACAAGAAAGTACGCAGGGCCCGGTTCAGGCTAGCATGGTAGCCTAGGTCACAACACTGCTGTGGGAAGAAGAAGGCATATAAGCATACCACAGGTATCCCAAGACCTGACAGAAAGGGAAGTGGTCTCTGGGGACAGATTTGACCTTATCAAGGTGCCTGATTGGCTGCAATAGGCAGGAAGTTGACATTATAATTTCCAAGACCTGGGGAAGATTTCTTAGTTCTTGCCTCCTAGGTCAGTGGTTAGGCATACCATGTAGAGCAGTGAGGTGGTTAGACAGAAGATCTGGAAGAACCCAGTGACATGAGTTAATCAAGCACTATTGCATAAAAATGGGAATGGCCAAGAGATAAAGAATTCTGTTCTATTTTCTGCACAGTCTGGGGATGTCATGACAACAAAACTCAACAATAATAATGCAGCCTGCCATGGCTTCTTGAGGGCTGCTATGGTTAGAAGTCACTACACAGCAAGCTTGCCAGGCCAATGCAGCATCCAGGAGTCAAAAATCTGGAGTGCTGCCTTAGCAGCAAATTCACATACACTCAACTCTAGGTAGGTGGGGGATGGAGGGAATGGAAGGTTGATGTGAGTCATGACATCAGCTTTCAGTGTTCCAGGACAGGTCTGAGCTGAAGAAAGCTAAACTAAAAAGTTCCAAAGCAAGTGTTACTGGGGAAACTCTTATCATGTCTCTGGTGTTCAGTAACGAAAATGAAAAGAAGAAAATGCTATGAAAGAGGCAATTGTAGGGGTTGGGGAATGTAGGTCAATTGAAAAGGGGCTTGTCTAGCATGCAGGAAGACTTAGGTTTGATTCCCAGCACTGCATAAACTGAGTGTGATGGTACAGGCCTGTAACCTCAAGCACTCAGGAGGGGAAGGCAGCAGAAGAGGACCCTAAATTCAAGGTCATCCTTAATCCTCAGCCAGTCTCTGTCTTTAAACAAACAACAAAACCCAGGGCTAGAGGGATAGCTCAGTGAGTAAAGTCCTTGTGGTGCAGATGAGAGGCCTTCCATTTGATGACAAACCCATGTAAAGGCTGGATGAGGTGCCTGTGACCCTCCTACTGGAGAGCTGGAGAAAGGGCCTGGATGGCTAGCTGGCTAAGATGAACCTTCAGGAATCCTGCCTCAAAAAACAAGGTCAGGGCTTGAGAGATGGCTACGTAGTTAAGAGTTCTTACTTCTCTTACAAAAGACCTGAGTTCGGCAGCTAGCACTCATGTCTGAAGCTCGTAACTGCTTGTAACTCCAGATCCTGGAGATCCAACACTCTCTTCTGGACTCATGGGGACCTGCACTCATGTGCATATATTCATTACACACACACACACACACACACACACACACACACACACACACACACACACACTAAACAACAACAACAAATCAAAAACAGAAGACAGACTATGCTGAGAAGGAATGAGACTTGAAGTTGTCCTCTGGTCCCTCACACATGTGTATGCACCCTGACATATGTCACACACACACACACACACACACAACACACACTCAGAGGGAAAAAACACAACAGGAGAGGCAGAATCAAACACCCTTGGAAAAGCTACTCCTATCCCTACACCTGTTTCCTGGATAGTCCAGTGGTTTTCAAGCTATAGATCACAGCTCTGAAGTTCAGTGTCAGCACTTGGTCACCCTGGAGAAGGGGAGAGGAAGGCTTCTTAGGAGGTCTGGGACTTTTATCTTTTCTTCAACCAAGACAGCTATGCTCACTTTTCCATTTAATAAACTGGGATTCTATGTGTGCTCTGGTTTGAAGAATAAATTCTTAAGAAAAAGCTTGAAAAATCCCTGGATTAAATGTAATCCCCAAAACGCTTTTCAGCAGTGGCATTCTGTAACACCATGACAATACTCTGTACCCCTCCAAGACCCAGAGATCCAAATTCCTTGGCCATCAATTATCACCTCTATTATTTACACAGCTTTGATGTCCAGAGCCTGAGAGGAAATGTCAGAGAAAAATCTCTGGATAGAGTAAGGCCATCTGCCTGATTGTAATTTCACTGCATCAATAAGCATCAAATTAATTTCCCTAGCATTTCCTTCCTATCACGATCACTTCAGGAACAGCCACTATTGGGGAAGGAAAACCATGTGACAGCCGCCTCCTTCCAGGCGTCTGACAAGAAGCTCAGCACTGGCGCACACAAAGCTGAGCTCGGATGCAGTGCCAACAGACTCTCGCAGGTGCTTGGCTTCGGCCGGCTAACAGCAGTGACAGCGTAACTATAGCCAGAGGATGGGAAACCATCAATTCAGTTGGAGGAAGAGCGAATGGAGTCTAGACAAAGGCGGCTGATTGGAGACTGCACGTGCAGGCCCAGGCCTCCTCTAGGAGATGCTGTTGGACTAACCAGGCTTTTGAACCTGTGAATCCTCTTGCCTGGCTCTCTGTAGGGCCTCAGATGAACTCTACCTTACTGCTGGAGTGAACAAAAGTAACACTGCCAACAGTGTGTGGTGGGGGGCTGAGGGGAAATTAGGGGGAGGCAGGGATATTTTTGGAAACTTCACTCTCTTCTCCATTCTTACTATCTCTATCCTAATCCACACCAATTTTATAAACTATGTGCTCAGTTATGTATCACTACTTAAGGTAAAGTAAGGCTTGGTTCTTGTCCTCTTGGATCTTAAAAGAGACATACAATGACCTTCATTTAACCTTCAGCTCACAGTAAGAAATACAACACACACCTACATAAAAATTTCAAAAAAAAAAAAAATCTTAGCCATAATAATATTGTGATATGACATGATATTTTCTCCCCTATTTTAGTCTAATCATTTAAAATTAGTTAAATGTATAAAAATGATTTTATTTCTCCCTTACTGGATCATGGATCATGGTTTGAGAAAACTAGAGTGTATGAATATGTCTTAGATAAACACAGTTACATTCTATTTGTAACACTGACAGTGAACACGCACACCTTGCCCCATAAATGGACTAAGTGGTTAGGGAGAGCAGTAGTAGTAACAGCTTTTTAAGAAGAGTAACCTTAAGAGTAACCTTCACCAGGAGTGGTGGCACACGCCTTTAATCCCAGCACTTGGAAGCAGACAGCCAGGTAAAGAATTTCGAAAAAAAAAAACAAAAAAAGGAAAACCCACATGCAGAATTCACAACACCAACTCTAGGTAGGGGAGGAGGATGAATTTGTGATCATACACAGCTTTCAGGTTCCAGACAGTCTAGCGAAAAAGAAACTAAAAAGCCAAAGCAAGAGAAACCTCATGTCTTTCGAAAACAAAATAAAAGAAGAAAATCTAGAAAAGCACAATTCCACAAAAATAAAAAACCAAACAACAAACAGAATAAGATACAGTCAAAACACAACCCAAACAAGCACAATTTTACTCAGGGCCTGGAATGCTGCCACCCTGGACTTGTTCCCCACCTCTAAACCCATGGCCCTGTTGAGTAAGCACGACACAGGCTGTCTTCGTTTCCAATGGCTCTTCAATCACATCCTATCAAAGTTAGGCTCTCAGCAGGCTATTTGTTTATTTTGAGGGGAAAAAAATTACAAAACAGCTTGCCTCTTGTATGGTTTTTAAAACACCTGCCCATGCCCGATGAAGGACCTATGTATGCACTACAAAGGTTGTAACTCATACAGCAAGTCTCTTTTCTCCTGAAGTAAGCAATTTATTTAAACTGGTACACATATTCTCTAGAGGCAAAAGAAAGAGGACAAACCAGTAAAAGGGGTGCAATACCCTGACTGGCCTAATTTTTAAATCTTAATTATTTTACCAAATGTGAAATTTAAATAGTAGGAAGTGAGCATAAAAAGTGACTGTCTTCCTCGTGCTGAGAATGGGCCTCTACCAACAGTGAAGGAGAAGAATGAAAGGACTGGGTTAGGGTTTTGACCTCCACTGAAGGACAGTGTTCAGATTGGCATCAACAAGTGGAGAGAACAAAGAGGAGCCTGAACAGAGACCAGGGCTCCACTTACCAGCTGAGACGATGACATCTAAGGCCTTAGGAGGCCAAAACCTACTAATCAACACTCCCTGGCTGAAAGAAAACCAGTCTGTATTTTAGAAACGTTCCCCCCAGCAACCCTGATGTAGGCCAGATTTAAACAGTCCCGGTCTTTATTTTACTAGGGGTAGAGGGGTAGGAAATAAAGCAGTGTTCCAGAACAGTTCCACAGCAAGCCTAAGATGTGCTACCTAGTTATATAACAGTGAATCTGAGCCCAGATTCCCCACATGATGGAAAGCATAGCAGGTGTGCTTGTAAAGAAACCCAGGTAGAGAACCATGTGCAGTTTGGCCAGTCTTGCAAAGCTCAGCTGCTACTGCCAAGAACCCAAGGCTAACACCAGGTCTCAGGAAGAACACTGCTGATGTCCTAGAGACTGGACTGCTGATGCTCAATCAGCTGGCTCCAGACCCACGTGGGTGACTAGAAGGAGACAAGAGAAAGGGTATGCCTCTATAGCTTCATAGAAAACTGGCCCAGGAATTGGGCCGGGCTGCAGTCTGAATGTGAGAGACATTTTAGGACACAGAGATGGAGGAGAAGCAGTAAGAAATCAAAGCAAAGATTAACCCCTGAGGTCAAAGACAAATGGCTGTCCCCAGTGCCTACAAAACACACATGCAAACTAATCCCCTTCTCTCTCCCACTTTTGTGCCACCTCTCAAAAGAGAACGGGGCAGATATCAGTAGCATCTGGATGCTTTCTAGACAGGACCCTAATCTGCAGCACAATGCCAACCCATAACCTTGGGCAAGTAGGTCTCTTAACTCTCTGGATCACAAATTAAGACAGCATCGTGTATCCACAGGGTGTTATGACAATGGAAGGAGAGAACACCAAGAAACATGAACTGATACATAAACACAAAGCAAGGCATGTTAACTCTTCTTGTCACTGCTTCTTTCTACAAGCTTCTGATGCAAGAGACCACTTCTTGACAAGCGAGAGCACAGCAGTCACGGACATGGGTTTAAGGAATCGGAATTTGGAGTAACTGTGTCTCAGCCTTTTACTGCCTGGGTAAATCACTAAACTCTGTGAATGTCAGTCAACAGCTACTGTCGGCATTGCTTTCCTCCATGAAAGCTCTGGGGAGTGAGTGGTACCAAGTGTCAAGTGCATCACCTTTACACAATGGATCATGACTACTCTCTTCAAATTGCTCTCAAAATGGCCAAGGTGCCTGAACACAGAACGGGGAACAAGTGACCACGTTTCTGAAATGAGGTAAGAGATGCCCACAGCCTCCCACCCCAGCTTTAAGTACTTACATCGATAATATCGGACAGGTCATGGATGTAGTACTTGAAGACAGATGCATTGGTTGCTTCCAAAGCCAGTAAGTACTCATTCCGGGCTTTAATGGCTTTCAGCTTATTCTCTGTGTACTTGGCTTGTCGCTAAAAAGAAAACACAAGTGCACTTTTAGTTGTTTTTTTTTTTAATTAAAAAATTTTAAATGTTTACTTATTTCATGTGATGTGGCATGTGTGTGTTTGTATGTGCACACATGCCTTTATGTTTTTGTGGAGATTGGAGGGCAACTTGTAGAAATCATTTCTCTCCTATCATGTGGGTTCCTGGGATTGAACTCAGGTTGTCAGGCCATCTTGCTGACCTATCACTATTCCTTTTTAAGAAAGGGATCAAAACTGTTCTGAGAGCTGAAGGATAACACATCAAGAGTCTCCACTTTGCTGCTACTCCCTGTGTGCATCTGCTTTAAGCTGGATTCTCATCTGACTAATGAGATGAATGTGCTCCAGATGTGTCCTCTGATCTGTCTTCACATACTCTTCTCCATCCTTGCTGCCACACTGGAGATGGACTTCCACCTCTCCCCCTGAACACTGGTATCTAAAGCCAAAACAGAGGTCTACAGTCTCCCCTATTTCTCAAAGCAATAGGACATGTCCCTTGATTTCAAAAATGGTGGCGGTCCACAAAGCTTTCCTAGTGAGATCTGAGCTTGCTTTACCCAGCAGGGCTGCATTAGCGGATTGCTTGATCACATGGGTGGCTACCAGGTGATTGGAAAGGGTCTGCATTTGGCTGTGTCTTTTGCTCCTCCCCTTGGTATTCCTATAAAAGGCCCTTAGAAGAGACAGAAGGGGCTGGTGGATTATGATCCAGGCCCTTCTGAGGCTATCCTGTGTTTCCATCTGTTTCTCTCCCCTCTAGCCTTCTATCTAAACATTTCTCACTTAACCCTCTTCAAGAGTACCCTGGGGACAAAGTGAAAGGGGGCCTCCCATAGAAAATGAGCTGAGGAAGGTGACTACTGATTCTTGTCAATATACTTGAAGTTAAAGTCTGAGAGTTCAGATGTCTAAGTTTTTCCAATAGCTAGGATGCATGCGGCAAGACACAGAAGGACTCTTTGTTCATTAGGCACTAAAGGAACCCAGAGCTGCTTTGTTTAGCTCTTCATGACAGCTACTGGGAAATTACCATCAACCTTGCCTTCTGAACATCCCTTTCTGTCTCTATTGTTGCCAGAGCACATATACCTTCTCCTTCATCTTCTCAATCTTCTTCACTGAGCTCCTCCGGACATGTTTCTCCTCAATGCGGACATTGGCAGTAGAGTCAGGGGAGCGCGGGGTCTGCCGGTCCTCCTGTTTCACTGATTTACCAATTTGCTTCTCTTCCTGCTTCTCTGCTTCCTTCAGTTTGCTCTGAGCGCTGATACTGTCAGCATTGTACATGTGATATGTTTTCATGACCTGCAAGACATTCCCCACCCAGAGGTAAAGCCAATGGTGTCAACTCACTTTTACAGACTATCCGACTCAGTCGGGCCTCTCCTACATGAAACAATCAACATTCACATTCTTCTAGGGGGAAATCCAGAAGTGTCTGGTTCAGCACATGTCTATTAAGGACTACATGTAAGTATAGGCTAGGTTACTGCAATGATTCCATATTAACTTCATCAGTGTTTTTACTTTTATTCATTATTATCTGTAAGCATGACCTTTATATTGGCTCAATAATTTCTACTGCTGAGTAACCTCATGATACTAAGTAAAGCAGGAAATAAGAACACCTCTTTCAGACCCTAAGGGCAAAAGGCAACATGACCAAAGGAGCAGTCTACATTTTTATAACTTTCAAATATACAGTAAGGAAGAGGAAAAGGCTCCAAAAGTTCTGGTCTGCTTTATCTCCACTGGACGCTTGCTCTCACAGAAACGCATCAATAGCAGCTACCATTTACTGAGTACTTAATATATGTTCAGCTTTGTGCCAAGTGGCCCCCCCCTGTCAGTTTCATTCATGTGGTAATTCTACACCCTAGACAATGTCCCGTGAAGGCTGTAGACTTGCACAATTCAGATAAGAGGCTGGGAAAGAAGAAAGTTCATATCAAGTGTAACTGGGATTGGCCACAGCAGAAAGTTAACATAAAGAGGGGGACATCGGTCAGGTGTGGTGGCACATGTCTTTAATTCCTGCACTCCAGAAGTTGTACAGGAAGATTTCAGTGAGTTCAAGACAAGTCTGGTCCACGAAGTAAGCTCTAGCATAGCCAAGACTACATAGACCTTGCCTTAAAAAAATGGGGGGTGGGAGTGGGGAGGATGTAATTTTCAAATTTTCCAAAAGAGCTATTGTCCAGGAATTGAATACTATTTCTTAGCAAGAAGGTCAGGAAGACAGAATCTCAGCTAATTTTCAGCCCTCCCAAACATATTACTTCTAGCCACACAGGGGCCAACCCCACTCTGTAGGAAATTTCTGTTTCCACACAGGCAGCTTCCAAATTAAAACACTTGATAACAAATCAGGCAATTGGAAATTCGTGAGTGCTGAAACTTTGATGCCATGAGGTTTCTTTGAAGAGGAGGAATAGAAAGTCTAGGAGTAGGGTGTACTTTTGTGGCTGACAACAGAAAAGCATTATTGAAAAATAATCTCTAGCATTCAGGCTACATTGTGTGCCAGGAGTTTTATGTGTGCCACTTGACTTAATCCTCACAATAACTCTATGAAAGACGTGTTAGTATTTGTACTTCTAAAGATAAGGAAGTAGGTCTCAATGACACCCTAAGTCTTACAGTTAGTAAATGGCAGAGCCAGACTTCAAAGCTAGGTCTATCTAACTCCAAAGTCCATCTCTTACCCACTAAGTAACAGTGACTGTCCTCTGATTAGGACTGAAGTTGAACTCGCTGGGAGGAAAGATAGAGACAGCTGAGGGAATCCTGAAGAAAGAAACTCCTTAGGAACGAACCTGCCCAACTGAGAGCAGTGCCTCAATTGGGGGCTGTCTTAGACCCCAAGTAACAACTGGCAAGTCTGGAAATATTTTTGATTTTAATAACTTACAGGTTGCTAGTATAGGGATACATGGAAAGTCCATAACAAAAAAGTGTCTGTTTTAGAATGTCAGTGGTGCTGAGGCTGGGGAATCCTGAGACCTTGCAGGTGTACTTAGGATCATCTGGAGTTGTAAGACGGAATAAAGCATATAGAGGTACAGTGCAGTCTCAATTATGTCTCATTTTAGATAGAGTAATTTAAATATTCACCTTACTCCGAACCTGATATCGTTCCTGGAAGTACCACCCTACTTTTACTCTGTATGCCAACAACTAATGACATTAAGGAGGCTTTTCTAGGAAGTTTGACTAGATCACTGTTTTTCCTAGTTAAAGGTAAGAAAGGCATCTGCTATCTTGTCTGAGGAAGGACAGATGAGGGGCTCCTGTTCCTGTTTCTTTTTTTCACTTGAATGTGGTTAAGGAATTCAAGCACTAGAGGAAAGAATTATAACAGTCATTTTTTTTTTTCTTTTTTTGTGTGTGGGGGGTGGTGGTTTCAAGGAAAAAACTCTATGAAGCAGTCCTGGCTGTCCTGGAACTCACTCTGTAGACCAGGCTGGCCTCGAACTCACAGAGATCCGTCTGCCTCTGCCTTCTGAGTGCTGGGATTAAAGGCATGCGCCACCAATGCCCAGTGTTACAAGTACTTTTTAAAACAGTGAATTTTTATTTTATGTAGTACAGGATGGAAGAAACATGGCAAATGCACCTGGGAAATGAAAGCACTCAAAGAACTGTCACTAGGTAACAATGAATAAAACAACTTCTATTGTTCCTTGCCCTTAAAGAATGTAAATAAAGCTCTCATTGCAAGAAAATAAAACATCACCCAATCTAAGAAATTAGATTCTTAAAGATAGCATTACTTTTTCTTTGCATTCTCTTCCACAGTTGGGAAATGTCATATATGCCTCACTTTAAAATATGAGCAAGCAGTCAGGCATGATGGCACATGCCTTTAGTCTCAGTACTCAGGAGGTAGAAGCAGGTGGATCTCTGGCCTCGAGCTAGCCTGGTCTACAGAGAGAGTTCTGGGACAGCCAGGGCTATACAAAGAAACTCTGTCTCTAAAGCCTATATACATATGTTGAAGTTCCCAATGTTTTCTAGAATAAGCAAGATCGAAATAGGCAATTTACAAGAAACATGGTATAGAGAGAAGAAAAGGCTGAAAAAGTTATCAATAAGAGCCCCAGAGAGATGAATGAGAATGGAAAAGATACAGCACCGTGAAATAAGACCTCAGTGAAGGGAGTTAGGGAGAATATAGGGTAAGAAAAACCTAAGAGTACTTGTCAATTGGCAGTTAAGATTCAATTCTTGTACCTCTCGGAGGAGGATGACCCGTTCCCTCCCCTCCAGACATGTAAAAGAGTCACCTCATTTACTTACTCATCCCTCCCCCAACACTAAAATGAAATGCCTCAAGTTGAGCATTATCTCTTACTCGTCTTTGTATCCCTAGTGCCTACTGATAGTGTCAAACAGACACACAATAAAAGGGACTGCTAGCTGACAGTGTTTCAAGGGAACAGGTGCTGCATGTCAATTTAAAGCAGCTCTGCACCCAGCTGCTGCACCAAGTCAAGGAGACAAACCAAGGGACTCGGGTAGACAGAAGCCTAAAACCTCGGGGATAAAGACAGTCCCAGAGCACCCCACTACCTCTTCTCTCTCTCTCTCTCTTTCAAGTTAGCGTTTCCTTGGCTCTTCAGAGTCAATCCATGTGGCTTCCCTGCCTCCATATACACTCTTTCCTGTGGGGGCTTCCTGGGACTTTGCAGACACAGCCTCTCTACAGTTGAGGCAGACAATCCCAGAGTGCTTTGGAAGCACTGCACTCTGACTTCAAAGGCATTCCTACAACATCAGAAAGAAAATGAAAACCACTTTACCATGGCTTATAAACTAGCCCGTTCACTGTGATGAAGAGGGGATAATGGACCGGCACACACATGTGCAAGACTCACTGGGACTGCTCTCTGGAGGAACAGCTGTGGGGAACTCCCCCGGCACAGAATGCTAAGTCAGGGAAATCAAAGCCCCTTGAAGCAGAAGAGGAAGGTGCAGAGGAGCAGCTGGCTACTTCTGGTGGGGTTCTGGATCTCTTGTTCAAAGGCATCTTTATTTAGAACTATCTGGATTCTGCCCCTTGGGTCATCAGAAAGTACTTAGATTATCAACCCTTGAGTAACTGGTCCCCTCAAAAGAAGTATCCATGGGTGTTAGGAGCAGTTACAGAAGAGCACTGAGAAATATAGAGCGTTTCTTAATATGTTGATCTCTTTTTTCCAGTGCCACATGAATCACAAATAATTTCTGTTGCTGACAGGATCAGTGAAAGCAGAGATCCTTTCCTGTTTTCTTATGTAGAGCAAATAAGGGAAATGCTCTTAGAAGAAACTCTCCCTGTTCCCTTCCTAACACTCGAAGAGTTTGTGTACAGCAAACAGCTTTCCAAAGCCAGCATGCAGTAGTATCAACTTCCTCCTCAAGGAAACCACTATCTCATGCAGGGTGACTAACATCCTGCTTGCCTCAAGACTACCAATTCAGCACTAAAAATATGTCCCAGGAAACTGTGTAGCCCTGGCTAGTCTGTAACTCACTATGTAGATCAGGCTGGCCTTGAACTCAACAGATCCACTGGCTTCTTTTTCCAAGTGCTGAATTAAAGGTGTCTGACCACATCTGGCTCTCTCTTCATGAGGACTAGGCTATTCAGCAAAAAGGGATGGATAGTCACCCTAATCTCAGGGCTATTTCAGAGCAGTCCTAAACTAATCTTACCCTACATAAGCAACAACGATTAATACTATCCTACAACTTTTCTAATGACCTATATAAAATCTTCAAACTCACTTGATTCTTAACTATAGTATAATATTTTGAAAATATGAATTCCTTGATCACTGACAGCCCCATGGCATGCAGGTGTCAGAGCATAGTGTTTGCTGCTGCTTCTGGGGGAGAATAGGATGAAAAACCAACACACTTCACATCAACTCTCATCATCATGCTGACTTTTGCAGTGGGAGATATCCCTTCATGCAGCTAATAGTCAAGACAACATAGACCCTCAGGTGTCTAAATTAGTAGCCTAGAGTCAACACACCCAAGTTTCTCAATCTTGGTACTACTGACATTTGGAGCTGGATAATTATTGTGCTAAACTGTGCTATACATTGTAGGATGTTAGCAGCATACTTGGCCCCTACTTTTCAGATGCCACTAGACTGCCAACCCCTCCAGTGTGACAACTGAAAACATCAGCAGACATTGCCACACATTCCGTTTTGTGGGGATGGGGGGGGGGAGATCACCCTGTTTAAGACTCACTGTACCAGACTCTTCTGCCTTCTCTGAAACTTCTTGATGTCCTCTTCTATTTTTCTCTTTCTATTTAGAGGTAAATATCTAAGTCTTATTTGGGACTTGGACAAACAATAAGTATACCAATTCATCTCAAAGCAGAGGGGCAGCACAGTCACCAGTTCTGCATGTGAATGCTAGAGAGAAGGCTTTATGCTCTGCAGTAACTGAAGGCACATGGTGGCCTCAGAAGCAACTGGCCAATATTGATCTGAAGACTAATCATAGAAGTCTTAGCTGGGAGATGGCTGAGTAGGTAAGGTCTAATGACCTGAGTTTGATGCCTAGATCCCACAAAGTGGCAGGAGAGAAACAACTTCCAAGAATGGTTCCTTATACACATACAGAATAACTATTAAAAATAAGTAAACAGGGGCTGGGGGTTGGGTCTCCCAGCTTGGCCTTCATCAGACCGAACAGCAAGCTCCACGGTTTTCTAACAGTTCTTCAGACACAGTTCTCCCTCTGCTGCCTCACTGCAAATGTGGTATGCTGGATCTGAGCTGGTGTGAGGTTTGCTGCTTGACTCCTGAGAAATAGCAGCAAATAGCAAAGGCCCAAGATGCTTTGTATTGGTAAAGTAAAAGGAGTTCTCCAATCATCTGTCACTCGTTATCCTAGAGAATTCCCTACGGAAGCAAGTCTCAGTCCTTCTTGGTACCTTCAAGATGCTCTAAACGTAAAGAGAAGTAAAGCAATGAAAAGAAGGCCAGGAAACTCATGCGGTCTGAAAATGGCCCACGATGCCATGCTTCTATTTTTAAAAAGTCTTAACTTCACTTGAGAGAAATGAAACTTGGGGCACAAAGGGTACCACCTATTATTTGGCTTCAGAGTATAAGAGTCACAGAGTAGAAATTCAAAACAATTGGAGCACCACTGGAGGCAAATTAGATGACCACTCTCCTCTATTTACCAACAGTTGTCATGACGTAATGGCCACACCTCGGCTTCTGGATCGAGAATGTGGAATTCTCTGATCTCAAATGCTTGTGACGCATGTCACCACTGGGTGAAGCAAGGAAGGGGGAAGAGGGAGGGAGAAGTCACCACAGAAAATCATTTTCACCTTCAACTAGATTAGGGCAACTCTGGAAAATGACACACAGTGCTGATACAACCAAACTTCGGAAAGGGTCTACAAAAGCACAAGATGTACAACTGAAGCGTTCCTTCTATGGCAAGAGGGACTTTCTTGGGGGGGTGAATGTTTTCAAAATAATTAACAAAACATGGCAGACAGAAACTAAGCACCAGCACTTTTGGGGCACACAGCACATACCAGCCTACGAGCCTGCAGTCGGAGAGAGTTGGAAGCAGACTGTGCTCTTTGCTCCAAGCCCATAGCTTACCTCTCTGCTGTGTTTCTGCACCATTTTCTTTGCCTGACACGGTACTTCACACTGCAGACTTTAGGAATCTGTGCTTCCCTTTACAGCATCTGCTCTAACTCAAACCACGATTAACCTAAGGGCTGATGCACAACTTAAGACTACACATGCTTTCCGACAAGCAGCAGTGCAATGTGGGCCACATTCTTTGCATGAAGTTTGTGGTTCCTGGCCTGCTGGTAATGGTGACAGCTGTGCTGGTAACCTAGACCCTGGCTGCTCTTTCAGTGGTGCCCCAGATGAAGCCACAGTAAGATTGCACAACTGCAAAAAATATTTTTTGGCTCATCTGGTTTAGAAAAAAATTGAGTGTGGAAAAACACATGGGTGGAGTCACCCCCAATGGGGAATGTGCACGGTCCTCAGCCTCAGCTAAGTTCTGTTGCTGACGTGATTATGGCTGCAAACTTCCAAATGCTGCTTCTCTCTGGGATCTGATTTACCGAATAAAGCTCGTTCAGGACCTTCATCAAGTCATCTTGGAGCTGCTGGCCAACTTCTTTACTCTGTAAAGAGAAGAGGGAGGAAGGTTAATGGAAAAACAGAAGGAGCTGGGAGGTGGCAGCAAAGGCAGGAGCAGCACAGACTCTACAAACGACACAGACTCAATGACAGCCCATGACTTAACCCAGCCGACCAGATAAGCAATTATGGTCCGATTACTCAAAGAGTTTTAATAAATGAAACGAGCTCTTTCTATAGCCCAGTAAAGGTAATCACGTAAAGGGAAAATGGGTTACAGCCTCTGACTTTTCAATTGGTCTCAAGAGCAGGCCTGGAAGCTACATCCTACACAGTAACTGTAGTTAGGTAGACCATGCTTTCTCAGATATTTGCAGGCAAACACTCCATTGGATTACTAAGGCAAGTGAGGGGTACAATAGGATGAGACAGAAAAAAGGATATAAATATCCACGGACTCCAAAGACCCTAAACTCAACAGAAAACTCCAAGCAGGAAGGTACTGACGTCTAACCTGAGAGCACACAAACCGAAGAAGCTAGGACCCACAGGACTGGCTGCACATTCCTTCTCCACAGAAGGAAAAACCACCTAAAATGGAGTGCATTTGTGTTTTCTGGCACAGATGTTAAGGGTCACCCAATTCTTGCTTGTTTCATTTCTTTCCCAAACTCCCGAGGCAGTAGTTCTTCAATAATGACTCCCTGCAACATTTAGTTAATACTACCTGACTTGATATGTTGAGGAGCTTCCAACTGGCTAATTCGGAGCAGCAGTAGCTCTCTGATCCTCTGCTGCTGCCCACCCTGGGTTGGCATCTAACCACACAGAACAGGAGGAACAAAAGAATGAGGAAGCAGGAAGGAAATGTATCTTCTATACTGAGTGTTAGAAGCCAAGCCCAAGAAGGCAGAGAATAAAAGCGATTGGTATCACCAAGGTATTGTCCTTCAGATAACTACAACAGCCAAGCACTCATCTAAATTTTTACTTATGCATACTGAGAACTAAACCTGAGGTCTTGTGGGGGCCAGGCAAGCACTCTACCACTGGGCTACATCTCTAGCCCCTAAGTGACACTCATCATAGCTCATTTCTGGGGCAAGGGACTAGTCCTTTCCATTCACACTGCTTCTTTCAAGGGGTGTGTGTGTTGGGTGCGCACACATGCCTCCCACAGGGCACACTGGGGACAGAGAAAACTCTGCATGAGTCAGCTCTCTCCAACATGTAGTTTCTGGCATCAAACTCAGGTTGTCAGGTTTGTTAGCAAGTGCCTTTACCCACAGAGTTATCTTGCCAGGCCAAGTCTGAACATTTTAAAAACTGTTTTGCCACTTTGCTTTTTTTTTTTTTCCTATTAGGGTATTCATTATGGAATATAACATATAACATTCATTATGGAATATATCGTGAATAGCTATGTGTTTTGTACTTGGTAATTTTAAAAAGAGGGTGGAAGGAACCCTCCACTTAGCAATCACAACAGCTGCTGCTAGTCTCAGCTATCACTTGCTGTGTGTTTGTTATATTCTTGCTTTGACAAAATACCTTTCAAGAAGCAATTTAAGGGAGGATGCTTTATTGCAGCTCACAGTTCAGAGGATACATTCCATCTTGGTGGGAAAGGGGTGGTGGCAGGAATGGGGAAGCTGGCAAGTCAGGAAGCAGAGGGTGAACAGGCTGTGAAGATGGGCTATAAAACTTCAAGGCCCACTTCTTCCAGGAAGTTTCCAACTCCTTAAGGTTCCACAACCTTCCAAGCAGTGCCATCATCTGGGGGCCAAGTGTCCAAACACATGAGCCTATGAAGGACATTTCCTATTCAAACTACAGCACTTGCTATGATCTGTCTGCTCTGGTCAATTTCTCTGGACTTAATTTTTCTCTGTAAAATGAAAGTCTTTCCCTCTTACTGTAAGATCTGGATCTAGAGGAAAACATAGGGAAGATATTTTAAGATATATGCATTTGCAAGGTCTTTCTGAGAAGGATTCCAGTAACACAGGAAAAAATTGAGAAAGCGGATTACATCAAATTGAAAAAGCATTTTGTATAGCAAAGGAAACAACTACCAAAGTGAAGCAAGCCTATAGAATGGGAGAAAAGTCTTTTCCAAGTATGCATCTGGTTATCTAGAATCCACAAATACCATAAAAAAATTAAACACCCAGGTAAGTGATGTTGAGTCTCAAACCCAGGACAAATGGCTAAGGTGCCTATTTAACACACCCCAAAGCCCAAATCATCTAATCAATAAATGGGCTGATGAACTGAACAGATAGTTTCTAAAGGAAGAAATACAAACGGCCAGTAAATATTTGGAAACTGCTCAAGATCCTAAGCCATCAGAGAAATGCAAATTAAATTGCTTTTAGATTCTATCACACCCCAGTCAGAATGGTGTCATAAGAAAATAGTAAAAACACATGCTGTGTTCTCAAAAACTAGAATAGAGCTCTATGACCCAGCTATATCAATCCTGGGAATACACCTAAAGTACTATAAGTAAACATACCAGAGACACACGTACATGTATGTTTACTGCTGCACTATTCATAATAGACAGGAAATAGAACTATCCTAGATGAATATCAACAAATGAAGAGAGAAATAAAATGTGGTCAATATACACAAGAAAATTTTATGCAGTCATAAAGAAAAGTGAAGTCATGACTTTTGAAAGAAAATGGACTGTAACTGGAAACTATGTTAAGTGAAATAAGTCAGATTCAGAAAAGCAAACACCACACTTGTTCTCTCACAAAGAACCCTGATTTAAAATTGCATGTGCGGGCCATGAATCTAGGAAGAACATTACCAAAGGGGAGGAAGAGATTTTAAGAGAGCTGGGAACTAGAGTAATGGAATACACTTAATAAGAAAGCAGAAGTTGGTGTTAACTGGGGGAAGAAAGGGAAACAGCTGGAGGGAGGAACATAGGAAGAACTCTGAGGGAGGGAAGCAAGTGAGAACAAATATAACAACACACGTGTTAAGATGCCAGGATGAGCTGGGTGGTGGTGGCACACGCCATTAATCCCGGCACTTGGAAGGCAGAGCCAGGCGGATCTCTGTGAGCTCGAGGCCAGCCAGGGCTACACAGAGAAACCCTGTCTTGAAAAGGGGGGCGGGGGATGAAACTCACTACTTTATATGCTAACCTAAAATAGTAATTAGAAAAAAAAAAAAAAAAAGACCTTTTCCAAGTGTCCTAGTTTGGTTTCTCTGATGCTATGATAAAACACTGATCTAAATCAACTTAGGGGAAGAAAGGGTTGATGTGGCTTATACAGCCCCATGTCCATCACTGAGGGAAGCCAGGGCAGGAGCTCAAGGTAGGAACTGGGGACACGGAGGGATGCTGCTTACTGGTTAGCTTCCAGGCTCACATTCAGCTAAATTTCTTACACAGCCCAGGCTTACCTGCCTAGAAATGGTAATGCCCACAGTGGGCTAAGCACTCTTACATCAATTAGCAATTTAAAAACGTCTCACAGACATGCAACAGGACAATCTGACAGGGGCAATTCTTCACCCGAGGCTCCCTCTTCCCAACTGACTCCAGATTGTGTCAAGATGACAGCTGAAGCTTACTATGACACCAACCTCTACCACTCTATGGTCCTACACGATGTTTTGCCTGTCTCCTTATTGTAAGAAATATTAAACATTAGTCTTTTCTGTCAAACATATAAGACTTTTGTTTACAGCAAAGAATTCAAATCTTTATCTCCCCCACCTTGTAAAACGTGTATGTAAATGCTTTAATCCCCCACCCAGTAAAACTCTTATTCATACAAAGGTCCTGCTGCATTCTTAGAACTCATGTGGCTGGCCCCTTTCTTATTTCCTTTGTGCTGATTCTTACAAAGCTAGCCAATCATGAAAGAGAGAGGTGGGACCCTCTCCAAATGGAAAAGACAGTCAGCACCTGCTTTAGAAGAAAAACCAAGAACATTTCCTGGCCTTGTGTGCTTGATCAAGAATAAAATTTCTCTTGTTCACACTTGATCAATATTAAAGTTTTGCCTATAAAGACACTTCAGTTGGAATGGTGGTCTCTTTCTTGGTGGCTCAAACTTATTTCTAACAGTATGCCCATATCAGAGCCAAAGAGGCTGGCTTCCGAGCAGAGTAAAGGGCAATGCACAAGTTCTCTTCAAGGACCCAGATGAAAGCAGAAACGAAAGCTGCAGGAACATCCTGCCTGTTTTAGATTTCCTATTACTAGTACCTTTCACTCAGTAACCTGGGAAAGAGGGCAGTTTTCAACTGCTGGGAAAAGCCACAAGAAAGAATGCATCTCATGTACAACTTCACCCTGCAACCCCTCCCATGGTGAGGAAGGCTGAGCTCCACAGAAGCAACAGGCGAGCAGGTAGGTGAAGAGAGGAGAAAATGACTCACATCTGCCCCAGAATCAATGCCAGCAGTGACTATGAGTATCACTATCAACTGCCCACCCTCCTGCTACAGCAGCAACCCTTCCCAGCCTTCCAGCCCTTCTCACCCCATCCTTATGCTTAAATGAGATAGGACCCTTCCCTATGCTATGCTGCTTAGCTGTGACTTAAATAAACTAGCAGGAGTCCAGGAGTGGGAAGAGGAAGAGAGGGGGAGAGGAGGGAAAGTCTAACCAATAAAACAGCAATTAAGACAGGCAGATGTTTCCTTTTGTGTTCTGATTAGTTGGGAAGACCAATGAACTATTACCCCTGTTTATTTGAACAAGTTGCTGAAGCAATCAGATTTACCACTCCCCTCCGGCTGGGCGGGGCTGGGCACACACGTGTAGCTAGTTCAATTAAAATATACAATGAAAGCTCCTAATAGGAGCATCGCTGACCCAGAAGTCAGGCAGGAACTGGCCAGCGTCTCTCCTTCCACAGATGATAAAAGGCCACCTGTTCTCTATCTCAGAAGCCGTAACTGCATGCCTTCAGGGAGAGCACGGCATCAGGAAGTGCTTCCGCACAGCTCTCTTCAGAGGGGTTGGAGGAGCTGGGAAGCTAAGAGGGAGCCCCACCCAAAGACAAGGAGCACATTTGTTCCTAGGAACAACAAAACTCATGCAGGCCAGTACAAGACAGTGGGGGCTGCAGAGCTTCCCCTTCTCTAGAAAGAAGCAAAGGGGTTTCTAGGCAGTGAAGAAACGGAATTCACAGTGCAGTCTTTGTGCACCAACACATGGCCTGGATCTCTTTTCTTTAAAATTTCTTGGAAGAGAATGAGTCATCTAAACATTGCAGGAAACCAAACAGAAGTTGGGGGGGGGTTAACTTTGGGTAAAGTTTTTCTTTTGAATGTTTGCATAGTTATCTTTGTCTGAAAAAAAAAAGAAAAAGAAAAGAAAGGTAGCTAAATTTAGAATAGAAATGTGGCGCAATTAACAATAGAATAGGAAGTGTGATGGTGTGCTCAGATCTGGATCTTTTATTTTAAAACTTATCACAACCTTTTTTGGCCAGTGTGGGAGCCCCACTCTGCCTGCTACAAAAGCAGGGGGTAGTCAGAAAAGAGATTGCAACAACAGCTCCTTCCAGCTGTGTGCTTCCAAAACCAGCAAGAAGTCTTCCTTTTCTAACAGTTAAGGGTTGGACACAGCCTCATCTCTGCATTGTCCCAAAGCTCGCCGCCGCGGCCCCCGCCCCAACCCCCATGTGCCCAAGAGTAAGGCAGCAGAAATGTGTGCTCCGCTCTGCTTGAATGTAAGACTGTCACTCGTTCCTTTTTGGGGGGGGTTATTTTTATTATTTTTAATTCTGTATAAGTGTGCATGTCTTCGTGCGGTATGTGCAAATGAGTGTAGATGCCTGAGGAGGCCAGAGGCATCGGATCCCGGGGTCTGTAGTTCCAGACAGTTGTAAGCTGGCAGACGATGTGGGTTCTGGGACCTAACTAACCTCTGGAGGAGTAACAGTGCTCTTAACCGCTGAGCCTTCTCTGAGGCTCCTTCCCCCATCTTTGCACTCTCTTAAATCAATATAGTTCCTGACTGTCAGTGGGTTTGTCTGTTAGCTCAAACAAAACAAACAAACAAACAAAAATCCCACCAATTATAAATGGGTTCTGAAGCTAGTCTGCACCAGAAGAATCATTGAGTATTTAATTTTCTACTTATTCAGACTAGCATAGTGTAACATGCCTTTCTACCTTACAAAACCTTTACTACCACAGAATCCCTCCTTATTTGTGTGTGTTATGAAAGTGTGCCTCTGCCATGTGGTAGGAGCTAATTTCAGTTGGTCCCAAGGCTGAAGCTGTCAGCAGGTAGAAACAGCAGGGTCATTTAATTCTGTGACATGAGCCTGTATCAGCAGTTTTCCAAAAAAGGATCCAATTTTCAAGTGCACAAATCTCCATCAGTGCTAGCTAGCACCCTCTCTTCACCCCAAAGATATATCAGAGGCCTACTGTTTAAAAAACAAAACAAAAACCTAGTTTAAAACTGAATGGACATTTCCAGATCACAGAGGAAAGGGTTATAAATGTTCTATTAAGCTCTGCAGCGGGAGACATGCCCCAAATCCAGGGTGGAGGTTTCAGGGGCACTCTTTTTCAAAGAGTTCCTGAGCTGGCACTTTGCCCAGAATGCTTTGAAAGGTTAGGATAGAGCTTAAGGGAGTGGTCTATTAGGTATCAGGGCCACTGTTAGTGACGGTGGTAACTGAACCTGGCTGGCCTCTCCCATCCAACTCATTTAACAAAAACACGGTGTAGTGGGGGTTATTGCTATAGGGGTGCAGAGTGGTGACCTAGCTGAGAAATAACTTCTAAATTTCCCTTCCACCGTATTTCCTTGCCTGTGTGTAAAAAGGGCCTTGCTAGTGTCCACTCACTCACTGACTTGGAAATCAACAAGGAGTCTAGTAAGGTTGAGCTCCATCAGGACCCTACACTCTGGGGAGATCAAGATCATACAATACACAATAGAGTGCTAGGGCTATGCTTTGGTGGTAGAAGCCTTGCTTACCAGCTCAAGGCCTCAGTGGTGACTCTTTAGTATGACAAACAATAACAATAGTAATTATACTGCAGCACAGATATTTTAAAGAAAGGTTGGCTTGGAGTTGCCACATGAGAGACACTGGGAGTGCTTTGATATTCTGAATATGGGTAGGAGGCAAGGGGGTTCAGTTTTGAAATTATAATCCAGTATTCTACAATGAAAGTCTATGTGTAGCGCATAGTGACTTCTTGTATTTCCTATTCTTTTCTACTTTTTAAATACTAGTCATAACTCACTAAATTTAAAGTGAGAGGATTAGAGCCCACCAACCAAGACAGGAGTTAAATAACTTCTCCTCTTGAGATAGCTGATTACAGTTCAAAGTAGGTTTAGGTTTAATTACTGGATTCTGGAAAGGGGGAAAGACAGCTGGATTTTAGAGAATGTACAAAAAAAAAAACCCATCAGCAAATATTTATAGAACATCTATTATATGTCATATACTTGTGGTTTGAATATAAAACAGAGAGTTTAAAAGTTCACAGTCTGCTGAGAAAGATAGACACTGACCTGATGTCTGAGCCTATCAGGATGTAATTCTTTCCATCTCAAAGGCATTAATAGAAATGGAATGATCTTAGTTTAAGGATTTTTTTTTCCTTATCTCAGTCAAGCTTGCCTAAAAGAGAAACCTGAGTTCTCAGAAATCCAGCTATTACACAGTAAATCCTTCTACTTTGCATTTGCCTTTCTAATTACAAATGGCTGTTCCAGTTTTGACGACACTGCTTCAGTATAAGTCAATCTCAAAAGCTTATATATTGGCTAAAAAATAATGTTTGTAATCTTTTGAGTTTGTAAGCACCATAAAAACTAATCCCACCAATAGCCATTTCACTCAGAAGTTAATGGATATAGCTGAATTTTCCCAGGAAAAGAAAGTCATATTATAGAAGAAACCTGACACACTAATTATAAATCTGAAACTACTTGTTTCAGATTCTTATTGAATTATCTAAAAAAAACCAAAAAAACAAAAACAAAAAAACCATAGTATTAAAAGAACCCCAAAGCCACTAAAATATAAAATCACTGAAAACCAATGGAGGAGAGATATCTCTTGAGAAGCTTACACCTGTATCTTGACTATACACTCCAATTTATTTGTTTGTTTATCTGACACAGGCCAGGCAGGTCTCAATCTTCCTGTGCACCAAAGATGACTGTCAGCTTTTGAATGCTCCTGCCTTGGGTTCCTATGTGCTGGGGTTACAAGCCTACACTACTATACCTAACTACTGTCCTTTTCTGGAGCTTTCTCTCTCTCTCTCCCTTCCTCCCCTCCCCTTCCCTCCCCTCTCCTTCTCTCCCCTCCTTTCCTTCCCCTCTCCTCCCCTCCCTTCCTCATCCTCCTCTCCTCTCCTCCCCTTCTAATTTTGCCTAAATTTACACCAAAATCTTAATAATAACTCAAAACGGTAAAACAAACAAAACCCCAAAATCAAATGGAAGAAACAGATAGGTCCCAAATCAATAATAATACAGAGTGATTTTGATACCCCATTCTCATATTTAAATAGGTCATCCATAGAGGAGCCAGAGAGGTCAAGGACACCACAAGAAAGCCCACAGAATCACTACCTGGGCTCACAGGGGCACAGAGACTGAACCAACAACCAGGAGCCTGCATGGGACTCACCTAGGCCCTCTGCATGTGTGACAGTTGCGTAGCTTGGTCTTCCTGTGGGACTCCTAACAGTGGGAGCAGGGGCTACCTCTGACTCTTTTGCTGGCTTTTAGGACCCTATTCCTTACACTAGGTTGCCAGGCCCAGCCTTAATACAAGGGGAGGTACTTAGCCTTACTGCAACTCAATATGCCATGTTTTGTTGATATCCATGGGAAGCCTGCCCTTTTCTGAATAGAAATGGAGGAGAAGGAATGATTGGGAGTTGGGAAGGGGGAGTTTGGGTGGGGGAAGGACTGGGAGAAGAGTAGGGAGGGGAAACTTGCAGTCAGGATGTAAAATAAATATATATATTTAAAAAATAAATAAAATCCATACTAAAAAAACAGCAAAGAAGCCTCAGGACTAAACTACACCATAGTTCAAATGGATTTAGCAGATAAAGACAGAATATTCCATCCAAAAGTTATAGAATACAAGTTCTTAGCATCTCATGTGCCCTCCTCTAAAGTATGCCGCATTCTAGCCACAAAGCATGTCTCACAACATACAAAAGAACTGGAATAAAATTAATTATATCTTATTCTATCAGAGTAGAATTAAGCAAGAAAACAATAGTAACAGCAATCATAGAAATTATTGAAAAATAGGTATATGGAAAAATACACTCTAAGATGAGAAATCAGAAATTTAAAAATTCTTGGAATCAAATGAAAATAAAAGCAAAACTCACCAAAACATATAAAATATAGCTTAGGTAGTCCTAAGAAGAAAATTTATAGCTATGAGTACTTACATTAAAAAAAAATATAAAACAACAACAAAAGCTCAAACCTAATAATATACTTTGAGACCTTAGAAAAAAACAAGAACATACCAAACCCCAAAGCAGTGGACAATAAAAGCAGAAATTAATAAAATGGACACTAAAAGAGTAACACAAAGAACTAATCAAAAAGGGTTTTTTTTTTGTAAAAATAAATACGACTTCTATTTCATTAGCTGATGAGATAGAAGACTCAAATTAATAAAATTCAGAGATGAAAAGGAGGAGGCTATTATAGATTCCAATGATATCTGTAGAATCATTAGTGCTTAATATGAAAAGTTACATTCCTGAAAATTTAGAAGAAATGGTAAACTCCTGTACTGGGCTACTAACACTAAATAAAAAAGACACAAACAAGTCCTGTAACAATAACTGAGAATGGAGTACAATAACATCTCCCAATGAGGCCAAAAGGATTTGCCACCAAATTTTACCACGAGTTTCAAGAACAGCGAACACCAATACTCTATCTGTTCCAGCCAAGGAAGGAGAGAACACTGTGTTAAACTTTCTATAAAGTCACCATTTCCTAGATACCCAAACAAGACAAGATACAACAAAAAGAGAAAACCATACAGACCAATTTTCCCATGAACACTGACACAAAAATGTTGTAAGCTGAATTTCAGAATGAATTAAGATTATATACATGACCAAGTTTTGTTTTTATTCCAGGGGTTTAGTTCAACATATGCAAACCATTAAGTATGATATAACATATAAGTAGATTTAAGGACAGAGTCACATGAGCATCAAACAAATGCAGAAAAGGCCTCTGACAAAATTCAACATCTCTTCATGATAAAAGCTCAGAAGAAACAAGAAAAAAAAATAACTTCACTATAATAAAAGCTACATGATAAACTCATAGCCAAGATTATACTGCATAGGGAAAAACAGGCTCCCCCCTCCCAAAAAAAAAAAAAAAAAAAAAAAAAAAAAAAAAACCTGGACCCTACTGCATTTTCTAAGTGAAACAGATAATCCAAACAAGAATGAATTCCACTGGACTGGGACAGGTCAATGGGAGTAGGAGGCAGGGAGATACTGAAGGCCACCTGTTCTCTCCAGACGTCTGAACTTCATGTGTGTTCCAGCCTCTTAGAAAGACACATCCTATACTAAGAAAATAAGCTCGGAACAACATCCATGAAAGAAAAGTTACATCTAAGTTTTCCCTTTTAAGTCACCATCGTAGTTGCTGTCTTGGCAAATCTCCACCTGTTGTTACTCATCAGGATAATGCCTTGAATATGTCTTCAGGTTCTGATCTCATTCCAAAAACATTTATTGAAGTTATTCTGAAGGTAAACGCCTACCGCATTTCCAAGGCTGGATATCTGAAGCACTGAAATTGTATCTAGGTGTATTTGGGCATCCTCAAATAGACTGGGACACACAAGGAACAAAAGACACAAAGGCAAAGAGGACACCAATCCCTCAGTAGACATCAAATGAACTCAGGAAGAAAAGCAAGCAATGGCTTAGAAAGAAAGGGAGCCAGCATAGTGAGGTGCTTGCAAGCATATGCCCTCCTACAACAGCAAATCCCAGGAGCTGGAAGTCAGAAGAAGGCCTGCGTGGTTCCCAGATGGCTGGGCTGGGACAAGAGGTAACAGAGCTCATCTGAAAGTTGGCAAGCGAACACTGAGAAGAGGAAAGCAGCCTGGTAGGAAATGAAACAGTCAGCAGCACCCTACAGGAAATGCCTAAATGAGAAAACTGCTGATTAAATGAGAAAGAGGAACTTAGCAGTAAAGCCAATTCATCAGGAATCAGTGTAGTGTTAGGAGTCTTGACTTGCCTTAGAATCCCAATATAGAGAAAGGAAGAAGCTCCAGAGGGTTCAATCATGAACACAACACTTCCCTGACACTTCAGGCGTCAGGGTGGCATCTAAGAGGAACATATTGCCAACTTTAGAGTACTGAGTAGATATCCCCAGCTACACTGGTGGTATACAGCCTCTTGTCTTTGTGCGCACTGATTACAGGTGCACCTATTCCCATCTGTCATGGTCCATCAACACTTTTTAAAAATTGAGATCCTTGCACACACCTTTAATCGCAGCAATCAGAAGGCAGAGTCAAGCAGATCTCTGTGAGTTCAAGGTCAGTCTGGTCCATAGAGCAAGTTCCAGGATAGTCAAGGCTACACAAGAAACCCTGTTTCCAAAAACAACAACAAATCCATTTCCTTTTGGATAGAACCTTCCCTAATTCCTCACTCCATGAAAAAAAAAAAAATCATTAAATTGTGAGAAAGGAAAAGTCAGAGTTTGGGCTCTGATACCTCACTAACAGCTGTAAATGTAACTCAGTGGTACAGTGTGGACAAAGCCTGGAGGGTGGGGGTTCATCTCCAGCACTGGTTTGGGGCCATGGTGTGTGTGGGGGAATGGACACGGACGGATGGACGACACACACACACACACACACACACACACACACACACACACACACACACATGATGGACGACGACACACCCAGGGATGGAAAAAACTACAGCCTAACAAGATTTTTTACCTGAAAGTTTCACTTTTTCCTCTCCAATATATACTTAAACTTTAAATGATCCACGTACATTTCAAGTGGTGAGCAGAGCTGCTGTCCGTGGATCTTTCAAAGACTGTGTACTCACCCTAATGGCTGGACACAGGACTCAAGTCACTAAAGTTAAGTTTGTTGTTTTTCAGTATTTGTAATGAATTGTTTCATTTCATTTACCTAGAAAAGTATTTTGCCTCTGAATTCTGTCCATTTGAAAAATTTGTATCATTCAAGCTGCGTTACTACCTTTCAAAGACTGTATTCACCTCAACGGCTAGACACAGTATTCAAGTCACTATGGTCAAGTTTGTTGTTTTCCAGTATTTTTAATGAACTTTTTTTGTTTCATTCACCTAGAAAAGTACTTTGTCTCTGAATTCTGTCCATTTGAAAAACTTGTATTGTTCAAGCTATATTATTAAACATATATTTCTTCTTGGTAACTTGACTTTTTATGAGGAAATGTCTCTTCCTATTTAATAATACTTTTCTACATTAAAATCTACTTGGTCTGAATTTGTTAGTTATGTTTTTTATTATTTAAACCATTCTGTATCCTTATATTTAAAATGTATTTGTTCTTTCTCCCTCTCCTTTTTTTCAGACAAGGTCTCATTAAGTATGCAGTCCAGTTAGCCATGAACTGAACTATACAGCCTAGGCTGGTCTCTATCTTGGAATCCTCTTGCCTCAGGTTCATGAGGCTTAGGATTAGAGGGTGATCTATTATACCTAACTTGTATTTATTCTCTTGTAAGTAACAAATAGTGCATGGGGAAAAATGACAGAAAACTATACTTGCCTTTTCATTTGCATAAGTCAGTTTATACTTATAAATACTGATACATTCAAGTTTAAATCTACTAACTTACTGTTTGTTATCTAATCTATCCAGCTCATTCATGTCCCCCCCCCTCTCTCATTTTCTTACCTAAAATGGCATATCTAAATGTGCGACCATAAGTTTAAACACTGAACACAGGGATTACTTTGTTGTAGCCTTCACCAGGTTTGATGCACTTCTAGATTCCTGATAAACACTGTGTGTAGCAGGAATCTTAAAGAGTCTTATTAATAAAATCAAACCCGAGCCAGGTATTGGGGTGAACTGGAAGATCAGAGAACCAGAACAAACCACAGCTACCTCACCTCGCCAGATCCAGAATGGGTTTCAGCTGAACTGATGCTAGAAGCCTGAAAGCTTAACCAGCCGAATGCTTAACCAGCCAAATGCTTCTAGTTTCTGGTCCTTACGCATTATATACCTTTCTGCCTTCTACTACCACTCCCTGGGATTAAATAAAGGCTAGCTTTCTGGGATAAATAAAGGCGTGTGTCACCATGCCTGGCCGTTTCCAATGTGGCCTTGAACTCACAGAGATCCAGAGGGATTTCTACCTCTGGAGTACTAGGATTAAAGGCACGAGTGCCACCATTTTCTAGCCTCTGTATCTAGTGGCTGTCCTGTCTCTGACCCTAGATAAGTTTATTAGGGTGCACAATATTTTGGGGAACACAATAGCACCACAACTGTGCTACGTGCTTTACTTATAGGAACAAATGGCTAGTGGCAACAATGAAGGGTTGCCACACTTAGGCTTTCAAGTTGTTCCCTTCTCAAGCCATTCTGGGAAAACAAGAGAGAGACAAACCTCAGGTTTTAAATATAGTTCCTCTTATTTCCCCAGGCTTCTCAAAACTCACAGTCTATAAAGAGAAGGAGATTGAATCTAACCCAAATAAAGGGCATCTTTTGAAATCAGTTAGGTGATGAAAAATCAAATCTTAGGGATCATTTGGTGACTTAAATTCCACCTAATGGGGGAATTCTACACAAAGCTCTGGAAATCAACATATAAACAAGCCTTAACCAGGGCCAGGCATGGCACATACCTAGAAAATCCTAGCACTGGGGAAGCAGAGACACAAGGATCCTTGGGGCTTGTTGGCCGGCGAATGTTGCTGAACTGGGGAGCTTCAGAAGTGAGAAACCCTATCGCAAAAACCAAGGTCAAGGGGCAGGCAAGATGGCTCAGTGTGTAAACCTGAGTTCAGTTCCCAGGAACCACATGGCAGATGGAGAGAACCACCTCCTACAGATTGTCTTTCCATTCCTCCTGTCACTGCTACCACACTGCAGTCTCTCACTGCCCCATCTGTGACTCCGAGACCTTTCATGTTCTCAAGTACTCTCACAATAAAGTTCCAGCTCTTTAGCCTGGAACACAGGGTTCATTTTAGCATTGTTTCAAACAACTCATCAACCCAGTGATTTAGCTGACCACCTCATTCACCACCACTCTCCTGACTGAAGTCTTGAAAGCCTGTTCCTTCCACATGCAACATTCTATTCCAGCTTCTCTTTCAAAGTCACAAACTACCTTTCCATCTAATAACTATTAAACAAAAACAAGGGTTTGGGGATTTAGCTCAGTGGTACAGTGCTTGCCTAGCAAGCGCAAGGCCCTGGATTCGGTCCCCAGCTCTGGAAAAAAAAAAGAAAGAAAGAAAGAAAAAGAAAAACCCATCACCAAAAAGCCAGCTCAAATGCTCATCAAAATAAAATAAAGAAATGTAATATATTCATAAGCAGAATTCAATAGTAATAAAGATGTTAAGGCAGGCCTTTATAAAATAGGAATAAACCATGCCATACAAAAAAAGGTTAAGACTTCAGCCTCAGCCTGTAGAAAGTGGAGATGAAAGAAAGAAAGTCGACGACTGGTTGGCTTGCTCAATGATGTCCAGAGATTTCATAAACTATGCTTCCACAATGGTGCTTCTAGGTGGGTGAATACATGGGGGTGCAGCTGGGAGGGTGGTGTACCTGGGGAGGCCATGAAAGCTCTGAATTCCAAATTTTGTCCTGATCTCTAGTTGTGCTGTCAATTGTTTTCCTGAGTTCTGTGGGTTGATGTAGCAAACGATCAAACATATGGAGAGGTGTTACAGAAATTTTATTTTATAGTTAATACATTAGAACCACAGGTGACAAACCTGAACTTTTCAACCTGGGCATCTGAAGGGAAGTGGGCAGTCTTGTAGAACTGAGCCCTTAGCCTGTAAACTGTGTGCTAACTACAGACAGCAAATACTAGACATGAAGTAAACTACAGGGTACCCCGTTGACATCTTCAAAGAAACAGAGACATGCTTAGTATAAGGAAGTCTCCATACACATGGCATCGGAAGTAAAGTACTGAAAGTAGTAGGAGCATTGAAAAGAAAATGTTTGCCTAGTCAATAAATAAAATTTGTAGCATGAATCACCACAAAAATGAAACTATGTTGTTTAGAGGCAGTACTAAGGGATATAATTAAAGAAAGACAAGAAAATAATCATCACAAATTAAGACAGCAGGAGTGGTACAAAGGGCTGTAGTTCAAGAAGAACACACTAGAATCTTTTAAGTGCTGCTAAAAAGTTCAATGAATTGACCTGTGTGAGCAGTCACTTCAGAATATGGCTTATAATTGCTCATTCATTATATGCTACTTAACATACTTTTCATCTCATAAATTTCAAAAACTAGGGGTGAGGAGTTCTACAATTAACAATATCTTAGAAGGCCACAGGAATGGTGTTTGGGGTGTTGGATAGTATTACTGGCTCACCGTCTTTACTAAACAAGCAAGCTATCTATGAAAATTTCCTTTAGAACCTGGACTGTATTCTTCAGCCACTACTACCTATGCCATCATGTGTCTACACTGCTACGATTAGAGTTATTCATACAAATGTCTTCCTTCCTTTCAACAACAACAGGAGTTTCTGAAGGATCTGGATTTAATTATGCAATTAGTAATTAAAACAATAATTATACCTTCTACTCAGTGCTTAATACGTGCTAATTTATGGCATAACTTCATTTAACTATTGTAATAGTTTTATCACTATCTCTATAGATGTTAAATCTTAACAAGGTCAAGCAATTCATCCAGGGAACAGCTACTAAATGACAGAATTGGAATTTGAGCTCACAAACTGTTCCACACTATCCATACTATGTGTTCTCATCTTAAATAAGCCTTACTGGATGAAAACAAGGGGAAGAAAGTCCATAAACTTTGAAAGCAAGAAAGAGAATGATATCATATCTCTCCCTCAAGGATCTTTGAGGAAGATGGGATGGAAAAAATAATAAGAGCCAAAGGTCCTAGATAGCATAAAGGAAATAGTGTTTTTCAGACACAAGAGGGCAGATGCAAATACAAACTCACACTATTTTGACAGCATGCACAAGACCCTTGCAAGCTCAAGCAAGACAAAATTCCAGTAGGGAAGAGGTTAGGTGGGCATGAAATTCCATCACCAGCTGAGGAGCTACTGGCATTCAACAGCTGCTAGGAGAGGGCATCAGTTTTTCTTTTTTCTTTTTTTTTTTTGGTTTTTCGAAACAGGGTTTCTCTGTGTAGCTTTGCGCCTTTCCTGGGACTCACTTGGTAGCCCAGGCTGGCCTCGAACTCACAGAGATCCGCCTGGCTCTGCCTCCCGAGTGCTGGGATTAAAGGCGTGCGCCACCACCGCCCGGCTCAGTTTTTCTTAATGATGTGACCCCGAGTAGGTCAACCGTATTCCAGAGCATGCTCTACTCTCAAGAGTAGTTGGGCAACACAAACTGGACTAGAAAAAGAAAAAGAAAACTCAAAGTCAGGCTGAGTAGGAAGGAGAGGACGGCTATTAGATGGGAGGGGGAAATATGAATATGATCCAAATACATTGCAAGAATGCTCAACGAATAATAAAAACAGTATTTAAAAAGGTAGTACAACAGTATTTAAAAAGAATATTATTTGTGTATCAAATGTTATAGTGATGACAGGAAAATGCAACCACAGGCCTTTTTGCATTTCTGCTTTTTGGGGCCAGGATTATTTCTCAACTTGGAAATGAACAGCATGGCCTCAGCTGGCCTCTCATCTGGTCAGCTCTACCCACCAACTCCATGTCTCAAGCATGGATGGAACTATAGGTCATGGTCATGCTTAACAAGAACATTCATTCTTCACAGGCACTATGGGATTCTAAAAAATGTCCACTGTGTCTGTGTGCCTTTTTTTCAAATGCCCCCTCCCAATTTAATTAAGATGTCCTTTTATCTTGTAGATTAGATTGTCAGTTCCACATTCCTTATGGATTGAGGGCTTCACAGTCAAATATGCAGGGTTGAAATAAACAAATTGAAAAGCTAGGGATAGGCTCTCCAAGCCAGAGCATGTCAATCTTCTGTATAAACTTAGACAGAAGGAACAAACTACGCCTGCAGTTGTACCATAATTTTAAATTATTCCAAAATATTCTAAAGAGGTTGAGAAATATTTTATTATACATAAATCCAAAAGCAAATTAAAAGAAAGTTAAGAAAATTAATAAATACAGGATCTTATCTTTTTTTTTTTTTTTTAAGATCACAACCACTTTTCTAGAATGCAGAAGAAAAAAGACAAGCTTGTCACAACCATGCCTAGTCTTTTTGACCTTGGGCCTCAATCTACTCATTTAAATGTTACAAAATATGAAAGAATACTTCAGTTGTTTTGCCCAAGAACCAACTTATTTAAGTTCTTTAAATATTTCTCTAGTCTACAGGTAATATCCAAAGACAATGTCAAAATTGTGGTAGGAAATTAAACCAATAAGAAGATAAGCAAAGCAACCACCTGAGCCCCAGTCGCGATCCAGGCTAATTCCTAGTCTGATGCTCTTTCTCTACGCTGCCTATCTTTCCAAATGCTTCCCTATTCTTTATCACTTTCCACAGCTGACTTGTGAATGCCAATTTAAACTGCTGAGGCACGAGTCTTATGGGTTAGAAGGGGTCAGAAGTATTTGAGGAAGACACAAGGCAGGCTTGGAGAACTCAATCCATCTGAAGAGATGATCTGAAAGTGTGTTGAAATTCCTCTGCTAACCACAGATCCAAAATGTCCTGACCTCTCTCCTGGGACATGTAGCCCATTTCCTTCATCATCTATTTGACAGTTTAATACATTCAAAGAAGCAGTGGAAGAAATATATCCAAAGGACTATTGTTTCATATAGAGCACAAGGTATTTCAGAAACCCAGCAGGACTCCAGAAAGCAAGAGAGCTTTTAGAGTAAAAGCTCAATTTTCTCTCAATTCCCTCTCCTTTCTTCCTAGCTCAGATTCACCACTGAACTCAAGTCAGAAACAACCCTAAGTGCTTAGACTAATTCAAAAATCTTCAAGTAGTTCCACATCAAACTCCAGTTGTGAAAACCCATAAAAGTTGTTTTTAGCTCCCTAAACACAGCTATTCTGCAAAAGTTCACCCTCTTAAGTAAACAGTAATCTCTTCCAGGTTCCTTCCTAAGGTGAAAACCACGCCTTTACTTCATTTCCCCTCTCTCTCTCTTTGCTGGACCCTAGAACAATTGGCAGGAGAATCAATTATTTCAGTTAAGAAGCATCTTTTGGGGTTATAGTTACAATACACACCTATATGATCCCAGCACTCAAGCACTCAAGGGGATAAGGCAGGGGGATTAAAATTAGAGGTCAGCGTGGGCACACAGCAATCCCTACCTCAAAAAAAAAAAAAAAAAAAAAAAAAAAAAAAAAACAAGTCTGTGGGTGTTAAGTTCAGTAGGTAATGAATAGATGAAGAGAAATATTTACATACTCTTACAATATCTTCATAAGGCATATATTAAAATACAAAAGAAAGCCACCCACTTCTAAATAAGTAATCAAAATTACACCACCAGAGATGGGCCAAATCCAGTCAATGCCTCCTGTTGTAATGTACTGAGAAGAATGCAGTATCATGTCTATGGTGTGATGCCAGAACTGTTTATCCTGAATCTAATCATGAGAGAACATCTTATAGAAAAAAGAAGCGAGGAATACCTATAAAATAACTGCAACCAGCCTTCAAAAATATCAAAATCACGAAACATAAAGACAGATCAGAGACTAAGGAAATAATTTACCGCAACACACCCAGTGATCCTGAACAGGATCCAAAGCAGACCATAAGCCAGAAACTGAGAGTCAGTGGGACAACTGGCAGCATCTCAGTAAAAGCACAGATTAGTAGGACTGTGTATTTTTTTATTTCCCGATTTGAAACATTATGTCATGCTTTATGAGATTTGAACACTTGGAGATTTGTAATGAACAATTTGCACAGGAACTTTTGTCTCTTTTTTAAAATCAAATTTATTTATGTCTGAAACTATTTCAAGATAAAATGTTAAAATAACATTACAGGGGTTATGTCACACTGGCTTCAAAATACGTCCTCCAATGTGATGGGTAAGGCTTTGTCTATCTCCTACAACTCATCACTTCTCCAGCCATCCTTGCCCATGCTCTCCATAGCTCTGGACCAAGCTATTCAGTCTCACTTACACTCTCCATAGCTCTGGACCGCTCTTCACTCGCTCACACCCTGTGTTTTCTCCAGAGCTCTGGACCGCTCTTCACTCGCTCACACCTGTGTTTTCTGCAGAAGCTGCTTCCTCTCCCAGGAATTTCTCTAGTACCCTCCCCAGGACTCTACTAAGACACAAAGGACTTTCTAAGACAAACCATACCCCATGTTTCTTCCACTCCAGGACCTATCATTAGATTGTTGCCACTGTATACCTGCAGGTCTGTTTCTTCCCTTTGAGTCCATTCTCCTAGATCACAGGCCAGGTCATACTATGTTCACATTTTCAACACAAAACATAAACTCAACTTAATTATGTGTAAAATAAACATACTATTTATATGTAGAACTAGCATAATATAATTTTTTTATTTTGCTGGGCTTTTTTTTTTTTTTTTTTTTTTTGGTTTGGTTTGGTTTTTTAAGACAGGGTCTCATTATGTAACTCTGGCTATCCTGGAACTCACTCTGTAGACCAGGTTGGCCTTGACCTCTGCCTCCCAAGTGCTGGGATTAAAGGCATGCACTACCACTACCAGTTCTATCATAATCTTTTTTTTTTTCTATCATAATCTTTAAAAAAAAATTATACTATGTATGTTTTATATCATGTATCTTGATCCCATTCATTTCCCTGTCCCTCTATCACATCTGTATAATGTTGAATGGTTCGGCAAGCACTATCATAAGAATTCTGCTACTTAATTATAGAATTTCATGAAAAAAATCTTAGGAAAATTAGTTAGGGGGAAGAGAAGTAGTTTAGTGGCAGAGCCTAGGATTAGTAAAGGGCTGGGTCCAATCACACACACACACACACACACACACACACACACACACACACACACACACTCAATAGATCAGAAAACTAAAACCTAGACAGACTATAATTTTTAGAAAAAGCTTTTATTTTATGTGTGTGAGTGTTTTGCCTGCATGTATGCATGTGTACCACATGCATGCCTGGTGCTCTTAGCAGCCAAAAGAGGGCATTAGAGTTCCCACAACTGGAGTTAGAGATGGCTGAGAGCCTCCATGTGGGTGCTGGGAACCAAACCAGACACCCCTGCAAGAACAGCAAGTGCTCTTAACAGCTAAGTTATCCTCCTCTCGCCCTAGTCCCACTGAGAGTTGACAGGAAAACTGGAATAGGACCCATAGTGGCTCATCAGATCTTTTTCATTCATTAAATTATAATGGCTCGGCCGGGCGGTGGTGGCGCACACCTTTAATCCCAGCACTCGGGAGGCAGAGGCAGGCGGATCTCTGTGAGTTCGAGGCCAGCCTGGGCTACCAAGTGAGTTCCAGGAAATGCGCAAAACTGCACAGAGAAACCCTGTCTCGAAAAACCAAAAAAAAAAAAAAAAATTATAATGGCTCCTTTCCAAACCAACAAACACCATAGCAAGCACATAGACAAAACTGTCTGGGCCACGTATGGTGCTTCAGACTCACTAAAATGAAGGTAATCACTAGGGAGCAAGCCTTTCAATTACCTATTTCATTGAGGATGAAATTGAACATAGTATGACTTCAAGCCCTGGCCCAACTAAGACACTTGACTGCATGTATCTTGTGAGGAATGTGCCACCAAAATATACGTGTCTTAAGTGGAAAGGCATGATTTTGTACCCAAGAAAAAGTGGGAGGCTGGCTCTCTACAGAGCTAGGGGGAGGAGGCAGCGACTCCATAGCCTAGAGTTCCCAGGTCAAAACAACAGACTCAGGTCACATCCCTAAATCTGACCTGTGGATACGCCCACCTAGTGTGTCAGAAGTCACCTGCTCTGACTACAACACCTCCTTTCATCTTTCCTGCCCAAAGGAGGAGATGCACTGGTGACCTTAATAATGCCATAGGGTACAACTAATTTCCATTCACACTCTTCATACACGGTTTCATGAAGGGGATTAGAAAGGCAATATCAAACTCCACTGGGCTCCAGCCTGAAACTGAATGTTCAGGATGCAATAGGGAAAACCTGAGTTTATAAATGCTTGAAAGACCTATGAGGGCCGAGGAGCAGGGGTTAAGTCTTTTATTGTTGGGTAGCAATGACTACAAAATTACTTTAAAAGCCCAGGTAAGATTTGACATGAATCCAACAGACAGTGTTGAAGGAAGATTTAAACAAAGTGATCCTGAATACTTGATGTTTCCAAAAAGCATATGCAGTTTATTGGTGAAATGTTCTGTGTTTAATGGATAGCTAACATAAAAATTTTATTACTCAATCAGGTTTTTTAAATTAAAAAATTTAAATAATCTAGAAAAGGAAATCTACATTTAAATAACACTTATTTTCCAAAGTAATTTTACTCCGGTGTCCTTATCCTCATACAATCTCCAGGAGCCAAAGTGAGCAAGAAGGGTGAACTGATTCTTGTTCAGTTCATATGTGGAAGTACAGGAAGGTGGGATTATTGTTTAAGACTTACAAGAAGATAATGATAGTTTAAAGGAATTTTTAAAAAACAACACCTAAACCTTACATCTCTTTCTACTATCTTAAGTGAAGAAAAAACAAAAAAGGAGAAAAAAAGTCCTTAAGATTTTAGAGGAGGTTGTGCTAAGTACCAGTTTCTGACGATTTCAAACTCAGTCAAATGTTATCTGTTCAGGTCCCGTTCTCCTGACCCTTCAAGGTACCCAGCATGTGGTCATCGTCACACTTAGGTTGTGAAGTTCCGTTTGTCCATTTAACATGTTCTCTCCTCTTTTCTAATCGTCAGCCTTTGCTTTGAATACCCACTTTCTGGTTCCAACACCCATTTTATATAGCTTGCTTTCAAATCTTCCTTCCAGCTTTTGCCCTCACAAATGCTTCCTTTTCCCATATCTGAAATGGAACTCGGGAAGTGTGGCATTAAGTCCTGGAGTAAGTTTTAAATAGAATTAGAAGACCTGGGAGATTTGGTTCTATCTTTACCACTCCCTGAATGACCCAAGGCAGGTCACTTCTTGGCTCTCAGAGTCTTTACTAATTACAAGGTTGGATTAGAATGAATGGCTGTCCCACATATTTTCCTATGTGGGACATGAACAAACAGGAAGTCCAACTTCCCTTTGCTCAAGCCAAAATGCTAGGAGCCATCTTTAACTTCTTTTTCTCCTGTACCACATTCAATTTAGCAGCAAATTCTATTGGCTCCATCTTTAAAGCACATCCTCAAAGCTAAAGTTAACCACCTCCCAGTGTCACCAGAGTCACCCAGCTGCTTTAATCTATCTTCTCTCACCTGAACTATGTGCAGAGACCTCCTTCACTCATCTTCTCTCCCTGGTACCAGTGTTTCTCCTTCAGTCCTTTAGACTCAGAAGCAAGCCAATGGGCTTTACTAGCTTCCTGCTGCATCCCACCAAGCCTCTGGTCCTATCTCATGCTCTGCACACATTCTCCCTACAGCATCTCTAACAGACAAGCACATTCCCAACTCACAGGGTTGATATGTGCCATTTTATCTACTAGAAATATCTTTCTCAAAGAGTTTAACAGCAATATTCATATTTTTCTACAAGAATCCGTTCAAATACCAGCTTAGCGATGAGATCTTTCCTAGCCACCCTATATAAAAATAGCAATACTCCTAGGACCTATGGGCTACTTGCCCGATTTTACCATATCATCATCATCATCATCATCATCATCATCTATGGGCTACTTGTCCAATTTTACCATATCATCACACACACACACACACATACACACACACACACACACACACACACACACACACACACACTTTCTGATGGTGTTTCTCCAACTAGAACACAAGCTCCACGAAGGCAAGGGCTTTCTGTCATTTTCTGGGGCCAGCTCCGTGCTTAGAACATAGGAGATACATCACAAGTATCTTAAAAAGAAGTGAATGTGAACTGCTTTCCCGCATGCTCCCTCAGGCACATCTATAACATCTTGCTCTGTCTCTTAGTAGATCTCATTGTTTCAGTTTCCATTAACTCGCTGAGTTACTGTAACAGGATCCCCAATAGTTACTTCCATTCTAAACTAAGTGGAAGAGTGACACCAATATGACTAGAAAATATGGTTTTCAAGTTTTCATCTGTTCTACCTAACGTGTCCAGTGTTTCTCCTTGACCATGTATACTTCAAACTCCCACAGACTCCCCGCAAAGCTCTCCACACTCATGCTCCAAACGCTCTCCACATATTTCCCCACTGCTTTCCAAAAGTCAGCCGTGGTGCTGTCAGATCAGTCTCTGGATGGCGTTTCTATTACAGACAACAACAAATCAGGACAGCAAGTTGAAATCAGACACTATGGTGACATTCAAAAGATACTCCCATCAGCTAAGAAGTAGATGGATAATTGAGAATCGTGGAAGTGGGCAATTAAAGGAATGAAAAGCTCAGAATTTCCCCCTAATGGATCTTACCTGACTCACCTTTCATGAATCTGTTCACTTTCCTAGTTCCTATAGACAACAAATTATAAATTACCATTCAAGAAGCTGCTACCTTCAATAACTATTAGAAGTCTGGGACCTATCTATGTAGCCAAGAAGTGAAGACCTTAACCTCTACAGCATTTTTATAGTGCCAATCTGAAGCCTGAGCAACTGCAGACAATCACACAATACCATGAAACTGGACAGAATGAACAAGTTGTGCTTAATTATGCTTCTGAATTTAAATAAAGCATTTAAAAAATATTTACTTGTTTACTTTAAGACGTTCCCAAAAGAAGAGTCAGGTAGGCCATGTAATTTTTCTTGCTTTGAGAACACTAAGGCCTAGAAACGCCACTAATCAGAGAGTAACAAAATAGAGAATTCACCTCTTCTACTCTCCACCCTTCAGACGGCTATCAGACGGGAAATGAGGTCATGGGAAGAGGCATGACGGGAACGGATGGGATGATACCATGGGTGCAAGGACTGCCTTATTCTGGCTTTGGAGAAGAGATGATTAAAGCTCCATGTTAGATTGCTTAGTTTGTCTACTTTATTTCCTTTCTAACATACGTGATAACAATGCTGTTAAAGAAGATTAACTTAGAGATGCAAAGCCCACTCCAGCTGGGGAAGGTACACAATGTACATCGTCTCCAGGAACACACCCAGATACCATTTGGTCATAACAATTTCCTCCCAGGCTTTTTACTGACTCCTGTGACATTCTAGAAAGAACAAATACAGATATGAGTGATCTTCTTCAGTTTAATGAGAAATTGATACCCAGCATGGCGACAACTATGCTGAGCTAGCCAGGGCCCGGGCTCAGGCAAAGCTTTGAGGCCATTCTCGGCTAAGATCAAAGAAAACAACAAATAAAGAAAAAAAAAAAAAGGTTAAAAAATTATTCTTTTTGCTTCCCATTAAATAGAAGTAGGGCAATACTAAATGAAACTGTAGGCTACCTAATAACCTTAAAAACAAGTCACTCCCTAAAGATATAATATTTAAGATATCATATTCTGCATATTTAAGAGCATGGTCCAACAGAGTCAAGGCAACAGAGATGTAAGAACCAGAAGAACATATGAGGACACCAAGGGAAACAGAATGCTACACAGTTATAAAAAGTGATGTTTTTTAAAGGTTGAAATGATATAGAAAAAAGATGTTTACTAAAGATGTTAAATGAGAAAATGTGCAAAATTTTCTTGCATATTTCTTGCACACAACAATATGGACGTCATATAATCCTCATTTTCTACAAAATACATAGGAAAAAATGAAAGAAAATATATCAAATTGTTCATAATGATTCCAAGTAATTCTTACTTCCTGTGCATTGCTGTTTCCTCTCAGTGTCTTATCATGTAGCTCAGTCTGGCCTCAACTCACTACATAGCCTACACTAGCCCTGAACTTGTGGCAGCCCTCCTATGCTCAGCCTCCTGAGTGCTGAGATTACAGGTGTGAATCCAGCTGCATGTACTACTTATACAACAGAAAATAAAACAAACCTACAAGCAAAATGCCACTAAGCTGCATGGCTGGTTTATCTATTTCAAAACGAAATTAAAAACAAACCCAGAAAATATCACTATTCTTGTTCCTGGGATTTAACAGTTACTGCCTGGCTAACTAAGGGTTCAGAAACCATGAAAAAACAAGCTTGTAGGTTCCTATGGTATGGTCTTTCAAAGCTGGAATTTCAGTGCAGATAATTAAAATAAATCAATATCTGGATGTTTAATTCTGGATACATGTTGAAGAAAGCTGGTTTTATAAATAATTTGTAGAGCACGGGGGGGGGGGGGCGCGGGTAAGAAAAAATAAAGCAGTGGCACATCCCTGAAATCCTAGCATCTAGGAGGCAGAGGCATGGGACTCATGAGGTCACTTGGACTACACAGCAAGTTCAAGGCCTATCTTGGGTGATACATTGAGACCCTGTCTGAAGGGAAGAAGGGAGGTAGAGGAGATCAAAGAAAGGTCTGACAGGAAAAACTCAGGGGTCAGAAAGATGTCATTACCAAAGAAGATATAAAAATGGAAAACTGAAGATTCTGTTTCAGAAGAAGGAAAATTTTAAGTTCTGTTTTCATTTAAAAATAAAAAATCATGCTCAGACATGCTGGTAGAATTTCAAAGGATTACCCCTGACAAAGATAAATTGGAGAATCAAAAGAAGCTAGTTCTGAAGAAGGGAGCTGAAATCAAGAGTGCTGCCTCTCTCAGGACAAGCTGAGCAAGAAGCAGCACAATGGAAAGGCGGCCTGATAGCAGCACCAAAGTAGGACTCCAGGACCCACCAGCCATGATTCTTCACACAAGAACTGCTATCTCCATGCACACAAGGCAGCAGAGCATGGTGGTGTGAAGAAATGACTCAGAGGATGCTGTCTGCTTAAGCTTGAATCACAGTTCGCCTGTCAGCCAGATGTATATAACCTTGAAGGAACTGCCTAACCCTCTGCCTATGCTCATTTATGAACAAAGATGACAAAGGCCGTCCTCACTTCAAAGGCCTGTTGTGTTGATGAAATGGGCTGCCCGTAAACACTCAGCAATGTCCCTGGACATGGCTAGCACTCATTTAGTATTAGTTATAATTATTATTATCTTCCTTACTGCTGTGAACCTTGTAATAAAAAATACTGGTACCGGCCAGGCGGTGGTGGCGCACACCTTTAATCCCAGCACTCGGGAGGCAGAGGCAGGCGGATCTCTGTGAGTTCGAGGCCAGCCTGGTCTCCAAAGCGAGTTCCAGGAAAGGCGCAAAGCTACACAGAGAAACCCTGTCTCGAAAAACCAAAAAAAAAAAAAAAAAAAAAAAAAATACTGGTACCAAGTTGGCTTGCATACCATCAGTACATTTTTACAAACCAGTGTCTGTTTGCTTGGTGGTGCCCGATATTAATAACCCTCTCCTTTTCTCAGAATATAAGAGGCACAGAGATGGTAAATGATAACATGAATAATTGTCAGTTGATATTTAAACTACTTGATAAATGGCTGAACTATCACCCAACATTCCTAATAAATATATATATATATATATACACATACATACATATATATACACACACACACACATATATCATCTTTTAAATACCTTTTATTTCATGTGAGAAAAAAATATTACTGCAAAGTTGAGGGTTTAGATTATGCATGCTTATGGAGTGTCAAATTATCAATACCAGTGGGTTAATTAGGTATTTCCTACTGTGATTCAACATGAAGTAACTGATATAACAAACATTATACATTTTAAATAAGCTAGGCATGATGGCACAAGCCTATAATCAAAGCAGTTGTAAGGTCAAGGCAAGAAGATCTCAAGTTCCAGGCCAGCCTGGGCTTCAGACTGACACTCACAAACTCAGTTCCTCTCGCCTGCCTCCCTCCTTCCCTCCTTCCCTTCCTCCCTCTCATTCTCAGTGTCCCCTCTCACTATAATAATAATAATAATTATTATTATAGTAATAGTAATATAAAACTTCATTTAGGTTTTTAGAACCAACTTCCAACATAAAGACAGAAGCCAAGCAACAGTAAATTTTACAGGACAGCTGCTATAAATTAATGTCACTGAAAAAGAACAGCATTAGACTAAGATTTTCCCTGATTTCCTATAATGTACACATACTGTAAGACAGAAAAGGAAGAGGAAAAGGGGAAAAGAGTAGAGAAATTAAAGGAATGAGAGGAGAGAGCAAGCAGCAGGCTCTAGTCTGAATTCATTGGCTGAGAGCCTGGCTTGTGATCAGGTGCAAGAGTCCGGTTTTAAAGTTACTGACTGCGAGTTCTGAAACTTAGGGTGGCAGTGTGCTGTAGAAGAAATGGCATGGGAGCTCAGATTTCAATGTCACTTCACCCTGGTCTTACGAGAGTATTTATCAATGAGAACTGTAATTTCTTAGCTACACCTTAGGAAGAAAAATGCCAATATAATATCCATAGCAATATTATTAATACTAGTTTCAAAGTAGAACCTCCCCCAATGCCATCAATAGCAAAACAGAGAAACCTGGAAGCCCCAGTCTCAGGAGCTGCTCAGCTACAAGCAAACTGGGAACGCTGTCCATCTCCGGGACTGCCCATGGTAGGGGAGGTACAGAGACAGAATGCAGAGCTGAAAACCTGCCAAGCTGGAGGGCCTTGATAAACATCGTGGGCTTGCTATGGAAACGCAAGAAAGTCCATGCATTCAATATACAGACTATGTCCAGGAATAAGAATAAAAGCAAATATATCCACCACAGGAAAACAGAAAACCAACTCCCCACAACTTCAAAGTAATCAACTTTATTGGGAGAGGGAGGGGGAGGGGGAGGGGAGGGGAGGGGAGCAAAGAAGGAGCATTGAAATTGTTGAAAGAACAGTGCTGGAAGACTTCCTTCACACAAATGGAGAGGCAAATGCCTTGGTTTTGTCAGAAGCCAGGCAGGCCTTCAGGAGTTAATGACCAGAAGGAGCAAAAGAGGTGTCTGTAAAACTTCCCTGGGCTGTCTGCTTTTTAATGTATATATCTTAAGTAGTTATTACTTCCACGAGAAGACAAAAGGATTATAGCAAATACCATTTACTACACCGAGTGGTATTCAGACTGTTGTTGAATGAAAAGTAGTTAGTGGGACTACACATCACATTTTACAGAAGTTTGTGGAGTTCTAAGGGAGATGAAATGCCCTGAATGATCCTCGGGGCAAATCATCTACTGAACTGGATCCAAGCTAGTTTCTCTTGCCTAGCTTAATGTTGGTTACAGGCATCACTAACATATTTAGTGTTAGGGTGACTGACAAGGCTGTACTTAGACACTTGTTTTCTGGTATCCACACCCTGCACTTTAGTGTGCTTCTTCAAATTCACTTATTCTTTTAGTTTCTGAAAATTGATTTACCTTAAAAATTTCATATCTAGCCCTGTGAGCTCCTTCAGAAAGAGCAGCTAGATACCAAAGAATTAAAATATCAAAAAGGCAAACATAAGCAAAAGACTTCAGCTACTTAAGTCTAAAACAATCCTGAACCACCCAGAGAAATACCTCTAGGGACAGCACATAGATGCTGTTCAGCATCACAGAAAACAAAGCCAAGAAGACCATGAATAGCACTGGCTTCAAGCTTCCTGTGTGTCTGGTTTGGTGGCAAACCTGACCCCTTTATCAGCAGACACATCTTTGAAGTAGCCAACAGCCTTCCACTCCCTACTCAAATAATTTCAGCTTTACATACTTGTTTCTCCAAAGACAATCTCTTTATCAGAAACAAGAGAATAAAGTTCAAGTAACCACAACAAATCCTGTTTTTTGTTTGGGTTGGTGTGTGTGTGTGTGTGTGTGTGTGTGTGTGTGTGTGTGTGTGTGTTACCAAGAAGATAAACTACAACTAGAATAGCTGTCTACAAAGCATCATAAAATGCTCTTAGTGACCATGCTCTAATGAGGAAGAAATTCAGTCACTAACAGACACTGTATTCAGTGGAGGGCAGGTGATGGAGGGGATGGACAGGAGGATTAAATCACTCACCTAATCTTCCAAAGACATCTCCATGTTAAATCCATTCTCAGAGAGGCAAAATACAGGGCCATAACCTTTAGAAATTATTCTTTTCCCATTCATTCAATCAATAGTGCGGTCATACCTTAGTGTCTTCAGGGCACTAGTTTATTGAACCCCAGAGGATAACAAAATCCAATGATGCTCAAGACTCTTACAAAGTAGCACAGTATTTGTACACAACCTACCTGCATTTATAACTCCTTTATACTGTAACCAATTCCCAAAGGATTTATATTACCTGACACAATGTAACACTATGTAAGTAGTTGTAACATGATTTAGGAAAATAATGACAAAAAAAATCTTATACATGTACAATACACATGCTCACTTTTCCCAAATATTCTTAGTCTGCAGTTAAAAATGTAGATAGTGAAGGCCAGTTACACCTGCTAGAGACACTGATCAATGCATATACAAATATGGATCAGTTCTCCTATAATTATTTATGATAATAACACTATAGACTATACCTCTTATAATTATCTTCTCTCAGCATACATAGAAAATTAGATTACCATCTAAAGGACAACATGTACTGCTTTTAATTTTAAATCTCTTTTACTACCAACCCTATTTCTTTGGTAGGCTAGCTAACTTTATGTCAACTTGACACAAGCTAGAGTCATCTGAGAAGGGGGACATCAAGAGAAAACACTCCTGCCAGACTGGCCTGTAGAGAAGCCTTTGTGGATATTTTCTTGATTCTTTTTTTTTCCCCTCCCCTTGAGACAGGGTTTATCTGTGTAGAAGCGCTGGCTGTCCTGGAACTCGCTCTGTAGACCAGGCTGTCCTTGAACTCAGAGATCTGCCTGTCTGTCTTCTGAGTGCTAGGATTAAAGGCACACGCCAGCACCAGGGTCTTGATTGATTTTTTTTTAATATGGAAAGGTCTAGCTCACTGTGGGTGGTTCTGGATTGTGTAGGAAAGAAGGCTGAGCAAGCTATGAGGAGCAAAAACCAGTAAGTAAGCAGCACTCCTCCATGGCCTCTGCATCAGTTCCTGTGGCCAGGTTCCTGTCCTCACTTCCCTTCCCATGCCTCCAAGTTACTTTTGGTCATGGTGTTTTATTTATTACAGCAATTGAAAATTGAGCCAAGCTAGTTGGTGCCAATGGTCAGTCATAGTAATTCTCTTGTAACTAGAGTACCGTGCCAGCAAGGTTACTTTTGCTTTTATGGCTCTCAGCAGGAATCTGTGTCTTTGCATTTTCTAGCATCTAGCCCTGCCTCATGACCTCCTCCCACATTCTAAAGAGTGGTATAGCATTTTCTCTCTGTGACTCTTTATCACATGGCCTTCTCTCCTAACTGTAATCTCCCTCTCAAAAGGACATTTCTGATTACATTTAGAGTCCACCTGGAGTCAAGCATACATTCCTCATCATAAAATCCTTAACTTAATCATATCAGAAGCTGTTATGAATATCCAGTTACAGGATTGATGTAAACATATGCCTTTATTTCTCTTGAGTAAATGATTAGAGATATCTGGAACTGCCACATCAAGATGGTGAGTATATAATATTTGACAAGCTATAAAACTATTTTCCGGGGCTGGAGAGATGGCTTAGCGGTTAGGAGCACTGGCTGCTCTTCCAGAGGTCCTGAGTTCAATTCCCAGCAACCACATGGTGGCTCACAACCATCTGTAATGAGATCTGGTGCCCTCTTCTGGCCTGCAGGCGTACATGCAGGCAGAACACTGGATACATAATAAATCTTTAAAAACAAACAAACAAACAAAAAACTATTTTCCAAAGTGATTATCATTATTTCACACTCTTACAAGCATCACAAGATGTCTACACATCCTCAACAACACTTGATATTGTCAAGTGTTTTCATTTTAAGCATTTTAGGGAATTGATAGCATATGTCCTAATTACTCTAATGTGTATATCCTTGATGATGGATGACACTGAACATCTTTTCATAAACTGATTGGTCATTTATTTATCTTTATTAGAAAACTGCTTACTAAGATGCCTTGCCTATTTAAAAATTTTTAGGTAGCATGTCTTCTTATTATTGAGTTTAAGTGTTTTTATTCTCCATTCTAATATGAGTCTTCATCAGATGTATGTTGCTATGATTTAAATATGCCCCTTAAAGTTCATGTGCTTAATCTTCAATGTAGTAATGATGAGAGGTGACTAGGCTAATGGATCAATGTCTTTATCATGGGAGTGGGTTAGTTATTTCAGGATTAAGTTTCTGATAAAAGGATGAAAATCAATCAACCTCTCTTTTTCTCTCTCTGCTCCATTACTAATGTCATGCTTTCACCATGTTATGACACTCTAAGAAGGAGGCCCTTGCTGGAGGTGGTAGCACACACCTTTAATCCCAGCACTGGGGAGACAGAGGCAGGCATATTTCTGTGAGTTCAAGGCCAATTTGGCTTACAAAATGAGATCCAGGACAGCTAGGACTGTTACACAGAGAAACCCTGTCTCAAACAACAACAAAACGAAAGAAAGAGAGAGAGAGAGAGAGAGAGAGAGAGAGAGAGAGAGAGAGAGAGAGAGAAAAGAAGGGAGGAAGGAAGGAAGGAAGGAAGGAAGGAAGGAAGGAAGGAAGGAAGGAAGGAAGAAGGAAGGAAGAAAGAAAAGAAAAGAAAAAAAAAGGAAGGAGGCCCTGATAGAGGAATCCCCTGGGAATTTCATCTCCATAACTGTCTACAAATAAACCTCTATTCTGAATAAACTATTCAGTCTCTGCTATTGTGTTATAGCACGGCAATATTTTCTTCCAGTCTGTGGCTTCTCATTTTCTTTAAAATATCTTTTCAAAAAGTCCATGACTTGATGAAATCTGACTCATCATTTTTTTCCTCTTATACCTCATGCTTTTTAATATTCTAAAATATCTTTGTCTATCCAAGGTCACAAAGATTTTCTTAAAATTCCCCCAAGCAACTTTTATGCACAGGCAAAGTTGAGAACTACTAGTCTGTAGGGAATGTGACCTAGCTTTCTTAATTTAACCTGAGTTTCTGCCAGAGAAAATTAGAGCACTAAAAGTAAATTAGGAATATAGTTAACTGGAAAAACAAGGGTACACTCAAGAGCCGTCGGACTGTCTGAACTGACCAGCTTCCAAGCGTGCTGTCAAGGGCTAGAACAAATGAGCTGACAAAAAGCAGGGTCAGAGGGGCTTTTAATGTCATCCACAAGGTGAATTCAAGGAGGAAGCCAACAGGATTGTCCTCCCATCTGTGGGAAACAGTAGCCCACATTTACTGCAGTTTAACTGATAAAATGGGAAAAATTATCCCTCTTCCATGTGGGGGTGAGAGTCACCATTTTTGAAGCCACCACATTAAATAAACGAAGGTGGCAGTAATAATATTTATCCAAACTTTGCTTCCAACAGGGGTCAGACAGACTGAGCTTTCATTAAATGGAAGAGATGTCAGGAGCACCAAATGGACTCAAGTTTCCCTAGAATCCTAGACAAAGTGGGTCTGTTTCTTAGCTGTGGACAGGAGGCTACTTTCCAGATGTTATATTTAGCTTAAAGGAATCTCCAACACAGCTTCATGAAAAATATATAGTATGTCCCGGTAGGTATAACCACAAACCAAGGGCCAGCAGGGCGTATCCCTTAAGAGGGTTCAGCAACATAGACGGACCAATTGTGTAGCCTAACTGACCACCCCAAACGAGTTGATTTAGCTATGAGCCAGATTCTTGGCCATACCTCACATTTAATGAGTCTTTCTGGCTTGCTTGCTAGATATTCTACACCTGGGGATAAAAACACGCTGCCTATCTCACAACTCTGAGCTGCTTTCCCGTATCAGGTAAGAGGAACAAGAGAGTTAATGCGTTTGGGAGGTTTGTGTGAAAAAACAATGTTAGTCCTACTCCCTACGAGACTTTCTAGATCCGATGGCAATGAGTAAGGCCTCTTCCTTGCACACCATAGCCCCAGCTTCCCAAGAGAGCACATAGATGAAAACACCAGCTTCTGGACCCAGATGACAGGACTAAAATTCCAGCCTTGCTGCATTTTTTTTCTTAATGTCTTTTGGCCTTAGTTTCCTATTTTACAAAAGAGATGATAATAGTAACTACAAATACATTGTAAGGATTAAAGGTGATAATGTAGCCGGGCAGTGGTGGCGCATGCCTTTAATCCCAGCACTCGGGAGGCAGAGCCAGGCGGATCTCTGTGAGTTCGAGGCCAGCCTGGGCTACCAAGTGAGTTCCAGGAAAAGGCGCAAAGCTATACAGAGAAACCCTGTCTCGAAAAAAACAAAAACAAACAAACAAGCAAACAAACAAAAAAAGGTGATAATGTATATGAAAATGTTTAGCCTAATACTCGGTACATACGGGTTTAAAAAGCTGACTTTTCTTATCATAACCTTTGTCACTAAATTTCATAGAGTAACATAAAACACAGGCACCCACAGTAAAATCAGAAATAAAAGTACCTTTTCTGAAGCCCATGTCTCTGAAAAAGGGATTTTGTTTTTGCTACTAGATACAAATTTACTAGTTAAACAAAAGATACTATCTGTGCCACAGTTCCAGTTTGCTCTCTTGGTGGCTGGTCACTGGAGGAGCCTCTGAAATGCTGCATCATTCTTCAGCAGAGGTGGACTTTCTACTGTGTGAGTCAGCTCTCTCTATACTCACACTTCACTTGTGCTTGTCTTTATCTCTGGGTCTGCAATTTACCTTTCAAAATTTAACAGAAGTTCCCCAACAACCAGAAGAAATCTCTTGTGTAGGACCGAAGGTACCATGGGTACCTCTATAACCCAAACTGGTTTCTGTGGGGCTTGTTGTTTTGTTTCCTAACTTTAGGAACTGAAGCACATAGTGACGTTCAGGTCTTGAGCTCAGTTTCTCTAAGTTAATAGCAGCTCCAACATGAGAAAGGTCCCTTGGATAAGACCTCTTGCTCAGTAGCACAAAGCTACATAAGACAGAAAGGGTGCCCAGACACATTTCTTTCGTCTCGTATCTGGTTTCTTTATCTTTATCAGTAGAGTACTAATTCTTCAGGTTCAATAGACTCTAAATAAGATGGTGGGAAACTATGATTTGAAGAATGTGTTTTTGCCTAGAACTAGAAAGCAGAAAGGCTCTTACCCAATTCAAACAAAATGAATCTTTTCTTATCTATTGGCCAACTTGGTAGAGGGTTCTTTGTATTCATTGGGGCCCCAAGGGGAAGAGAAAAGAGATTACTCACCTTTTAGAATAGTAAACATTGGCCATTCAACACTCCTATTTTTATCTTTAATTGGTAATCACATATTGAAACCAAGTTACAACAACCAAGAAACAGTCTTAGGAGCTGCATTCATACAATACTGTAATATACTTAAAGACAATACTGAGAGAAACTAGGCCCAAGTCTGTAATACTGTGTGATTCTATTCATACAAAGTATGAATCCATGCACAACCAAAGTTTGCTGTTAGAAATCAGCAACTCAGCGACTTCTCCAGCACCATGTCTGCCTGCATGGCACCGTGCTCACAGATGAAAATGGACTAAACCTCTGACACTGTAAGCAAGCTCCAGTGAAATCCTTTCTTTATAAAAGTTGCTGTGGTCACAGTGTCTTTTCACAGCAATAGAACACTGATGAAGACTACTCCTGGGTTCAGTAGTCAGGATCTCTGCTACCATTTTTTATAACCAAGCCTCATGAAAGAATGACTCTACCAAGAGCTTAAGAAAGGGGTTCCCAAGAGGTAGGTACCAGCACTAACAGGAATAGGGGTATTTGACAAAAATACCTTAAGATTATGACAATTATTTTCAGTTTTTCTTTAGTTAAATTGCTCAATTTATATGCAATAAATTGAGGTAACAATTAAGTTTCAGAAATCAGTAAGGTGTCCATGCTGAGAATAACCAAATCCTTGAGTCCACCTGGCTAAGACAGAACTTGGAAAGAAAACTGAATTCAAAATATAAACATATAGGAATTGGTAAGTGAAGTACATGAGGAAAACATGGCACAACACTAAAGAGCCCTAAGTCCCAGAGTTTCGCAAAGCACAAAGGAAGCGGTCAGAGCAGTATCAGTATATAAAGCTGATGGATAATGGTGCTGGTCCACGGCTGTGTCTTCCCAGGATTACCAACTCAGCTTAGAAGGTTAAAAAGCCTGCCACATTCTTTTCCTTTAAGACTATGAGGTATAGAATGGTCAATTGAAAACCTGTTAAGTGAAAGAAAATATCCTTTCTCTTATTACAAAGTCATGCCACTGCTCCAGCCAAGAACCTTTGTGACTAGGACCATCTATCCATATACCTTTTTAAAGAGTCTTCCTGAGTCCTCACTGACTTGAACAAATCGAGGAATTATATTATTCAGGTAGATGTCACTCAGGGTGGTATGATCCCTGCTCTCCCGCTTCACCTGGTTTAAGAGGAGGTTCCAGCAGTTTACTGGAGAGAGAACATTCTGGTCCTTCCTGCAGAGAAATGGAAAAAAAAAAAATATTAGTAAGCAGGCAGGGCCAGCAACCATGATTACAGTTCATGTCACAAAAATCACAGTAATCAATCAGAAGCAGAAACAAAAATACTTTCCCTAAAGCCTACTGCTATGGTTTGAATGTGAAATGCTCCCTACCCAGGCACATGTATTTTGGGGGAGGTTGGGCTTAGTTGGAGGAAGAGGGTCACTGTGGGAGTGAGCCTTCAGGGCTATAGGCCAATTCATTTGAATGGTTAGAAGACTGAAGCTTACAGGAATTGTCATTCTCTCACACCATCAAAAAGCAAGAGGAACTCAGAGAGCAGCCGTTCTGTATTGTCTGACTAGGATACATCAGACTGTCTCTCCATAGTCCACATCTTAGAGCTTAGGTCATCTGGCTTATCCTTAGCATCAGGGACAAAGTTAAAGAGCTTATCTATCAGAAGCGCTGGAGAGATGGCTCAGTGGTTAAGAGACTGGCTGCTCTTGCAGAGGACCTGGGTTCAGTTCCCAGCACCCACATTATATAGTTCACAACTACTCTTAACTCTGGCTCCAGGGGATCTGATCCCTCTTCTCACATCCATGGGCACCTGTACTCATGTATATAAACACATACATGTACACATACACATAATTAAAAATAAATTTTAAAAAATGATCTTATTAGAGACAAAAATCTCTAGAATACTACAAACTAAAACTTCTACAAGTTTGCCCACAGTAGGATTCCATAAAAACAACATTGAAGATATCTGCCATGAAAAATTCACAGAAGACTCTCTAGTTCCATGTAACACATATAAAGAGGTTTTTGGTTTTTTTGTTTGTTTTGTTTTGTTTTTGACAGCATTGACTGAACCATTATCTTAAGTCCCATATAATTAAGAAAACAACCTTATTTGAATATATATATTCCTAACATTCATTCATACTTTGGTACTGCCATAAAATTCTAAACCTTTACTCAAATGAAAACAATGTGATTCCCAAAGCATATCAATTACCGGCTCAGTTTGCATACTAATTTGAACAGACAGCTAGCCATACACCTTGAAGTTGGGTTTCTTTAAGTAGAGAAAAGGGAAGCAGGATTTGTTTATGGTGCCGTTTATCAAGGTATACTATGTGCTTGCCTTGGCTGGGCTCTTTACATTGCTGTTTAAACCCCACAACTGGTCAAGAGGTGATCGGAAAGTTGAGGAGAGCCAAAGGAAAAAGAAATGTTCAAGTTTTTGTCTAAGCGACATAACTAAAAAGTGCCAATGCCTGTAACTGCCAACGGTGCTGCTCTTGACCACAGGAAGGAATCAAACCTGTAAATCCACTCCTTTTCTCCTGCTTCCCTCCAGTCAGACTCTCAGCACAGAAACAGCAAGTAGCACTGTCTCCATTCAGAGCAGGAGGCGGCCAACTGTGATCTGATGGAGCTCAGAGCTCAACGCAGAAGGTTTTCAATTCTGCAGTCACAGCTATTAACAAACTCACTACACCTCACTGGGCTTCACAACACTCTAAACTAGCAAATCAAACACTTATCTAACCAAATCTAAGGAGCTGTTTCAAACCAGTGAACACTTTTGAGTCTAAACTGGAACTCTTCTAAGCCTATCCCCTACCTCCTCCCATCATATTTCTTCAAGACAAAATTGCTAATGTTAAGTACTAACTACTGCACTATATTATAACCATCACCTTTCTAGGGAATTAAAAAGACTTCTGTGGAAATTTAAAAATGCACTAGCTAAGGGGAAAAGATACATATAATTAATCTATTCCCTTTAAAATGTTTAGCATGGGGGGTGGTAAGTAGAAAACAACCCTAAATTCAAGAGGGTGACAGATTTAAGCACATGTATTCAATGACATATGATCTCCTGCATATATGTCTATGTGAGAGTGTTGGATTCCCTAGAATTGGAGTTATAGACAGTTTTAAACTGCCATGTGGGTGCTGGCAATTGAACCCAGGTCCTCTGGAAGAGTATCCAGTGCCCTTAACCACTAAACCATTATCTCCATTCCCCTAAAAAGTACTATTTTAAATGGGCTGGTAAGATGGCTTAGCAGGTAAAAGCACTTGCCATATAAACCTGATAACCTGGGTTCAATACCTGGATCCTTCAGTGTTAGGAGAGGAAATATTATTCTTTCATAAACATCTAAGTCAATTTAAAATTATACCAGGAGTATAGTTACTCATCTATGAATTAGAATTTATTTTTGAGAGGTGGCAAGAGCTTCTGTGGGTTGAACCATCGTATTGAAAGCTAGGCAAGTCACACACACACACACACACACACACACACACACACACACACACACGCGCGCAAAAACAGATGCTTTATTTCTTTTAAGGCAATGTTGGCGCGAGAAAGGTGAAAAGAATGCAGGAAGAAGGAAACATTAGTGTACTATGCAGGCAATTTTCCCAGCCAACAAGCACAAAGCTGCAACACACTTGAGGTTGGGAAATAATCAAGTCGACGAGATGTTTTTTCATAGAGGTGTACCAAGGCTCTGTGAAGATGGCTTCTTGCTCTAGTAGTTTTGCAGGCTTCTTTGGTTTGGAGTTGATGAAACTGAGGGAACTTCACTTGGTCAGGAGATTAAAATTTGTCTTTATATCTTTTCCATCTAGCATTTGTTAGTACAATGTCTCTGCTTTCCCTGTCCTTCATCCCTCACCTCACCCCCCAGTCTCAGGTTGTACAATGCCAGGACATTTAAAGAAAAGGGTCTTTATCCCTTAGGAATGTACTGAACACAGCTGTGAACCTCCTTAAACACTAATCTCTAAAAAGTAGACAAAATATTCAAAAGTATTTTTCTTACTTAAAAATTTCAGGAAGATCAAGAAAATACCACACTGTGCTGCAGAAGAGAGGACCAGTCAAAAGAAAGGAAACCAGAAAGTCATAAGCCAGTGTGCAGCTACAGAAGGGATTATCACTACCCTGCACTGGACCAGATAAAACCCGTGCAACTGAATCATGAACATTAATTTGAAGACACGAGCCCAGTTTTTCTCCCTCAATAGAGAGTACATCTATGGATGCTCAAACACTTAACAACAGATGACTAGAAGGATTTCTAAGACGGCCAAGGAAAAAGAAGCTCCATAATCATAAAATCTCTACATTATATATTACCACCCCCTCATATTTCCTCTGGTTGTTTCAATAAGCTCACATACAAAATCAACACTTGTCCCATCAATTTTCTACCAGCTCATCTACAAAATGGACAGTGCCCCATCCAGCTCCTGAAAGATCTTCAATAGATCACTGTGAAGTTCCCAGAAGCTCCTACAGTCTGGAATGGCAATTAATTAGCAACATCTATATTCATGGCTCTGCAGAGCACAAGCTTGGTGTGAGTGGATGGCTTGAGCTTCTGCATTGCTGTACGGAGGTTTCCTTCTGGGTCCACAGTCCATTATTTGCCCTTTCTCAAGACTGCTGTAGATTAGCTGAGATGATGGATGCAAGAAAACTTCAGCAACACAAAACACTATGCAAATGTGAGAAATATTATTATTTCCAAACAAATGAGGATTTAGCTTTCATCCATTTCCAACATGTTCCTCAACAGGCACTGGGCCACAGCCAAGAATGCAGCCTGCTAAAAGTGCATAACCCTTAGCAAATCACAGTTGGGATAAGACGGTGGCAGGCAATTAACCAAGCAGCTGTATGTCTCTGGGAAGACAAGAGACAGATACCAAAAGAGAAGCAGACTTCAATATTCCACCCTACTTTCCCAAAGAGACAAGGTAGAACAATAGTCCTGTGTTCCTCAGTGGGCGCTGTGTGCTGAGGTTGACAAAGAATTCAAAGGGAGCCCAGAATCCCAGAAGCACCAGCAACTTCCAAAGCCCCATAGCAGAATCCCTCTCAGACCTGCCAATTTCTAAAAAGCTGGCAATTATCAACGCATCTAAGAATATAATTTTTCACTCTTAGATAACAGTTCTGAAATGACAGACTAAACTCTGAATGAGTTAAATTCATCATTCAGTATATATTATTAAGTCTCCAATGAGAAAGATTTAAAAAAAAACAGGTATGTGCATGATAAAAGAGCTCATTTAGTGATGGTTTGACAGCAAAGTAGTGATGAGAAAAAGCTGAATGCAAAGAAATAAAATAAATAAAAAATGCAAACCTAAATTCCCTCTTGGCACCTTGATTAAAATGAAATGAACTGAAGCAGTCAAAGAGATTATTTTATTCAGATGAGTGTTATTAGCCTTTCTGGCTTATTTTCTTTATTATGCATTTTGCTGATGCTGACAGAAACAGGCAAGCTTGATAGAGGAAAAGCTGCAGCGGATTTGTGGTCTGACAGTGCCATGCATAAAATCAGACCCTTGCTGACCCAGATAAGCCAGAGGATGGATTGGATTTGCTGGGGAAGGTGTTAAAAGGAGGGGAAAATTTAAAATTAAACCACCAAGGCAGAGACTGACTTAAAACGATTCTGCCTGTAATGGTGGCTGCCGGTTGTGTGACACAGTACTACAGTGGCAGCCTGGAGGTACCTTTCAAAGATAGGCGGGCAGACAGGGGGTGGGCACATTTCTCTGGATTTATCACAGCTGTGGCTTCAGCTTTGCCAACAATGAGATCAGAGTAGGAGAGCTCAGAGACAGGAACAGGAAAGTACCAAAAGCAAAACCAATATATACTACGCGTGAAGAAACAAGCTTTCAAATGTTCAAGTTAGGGCCACATACTTACCTAGACAGATGATTAGAAAGGATTCAATATGCCTATACTGTCTATATGCCTTACTCAAAACAGCCCCACTGTCCCCTCTAATCCCAAATCTCTGTCACCCCGAGTTCTTGCATAGGTTTCTGACATCTTATTTCTGCTTCCTTCTGAGTTCCTGATGTCTTTTTATTTCATTCATTCACTCAACAAAAAATGCGTAGTTAACAATGTGCCAAACCCTGTTCTGTAAACTAGGGCTAAAAGGTTCATCATTCTTGTTTCTTACATCAGTCCATGTCTGTGGACTGCTTAGATCTAAAACATGGCTTTTTCCTCCTAAACTGTCCTCGTGGGTGAAACCCTCATCTTGTTTGGAATGGTCTTGCTGCTTGTGTGTAAACAGATATAGAAGAGCCCATTGGGAAACCCTCGTTTGACTACATTAGAAGGCCCATCTATCCACAGCCTTCTTCATGACTTCTGCAGACCTGGAGCCTCCCCTTCTTTACTCAACTCTCCTTGTATACTGTAGCTATGATCTAATACTGGAGAACATAAACTACGAACTCAACTTCTATCTTTTGAACATTAACAGACCCCTCTCAAGTCATACCAAAACAATCAGTGATCAATACTAGGCATAGTTTATGCCTATAATCCCTGAATTTGGGAGGTAGAGGCAGGAAGATTGCTGAAGTTGCAGGCTAGCTAGAACTATACAATAAAACCCTAACTCAAAAAACATAGTGATCACACCAAAAGGCCTGAAGAATAAATGGTCAACAGAATTAAAACACAGCAAGAGAAAGACACGGCAAAGATACGAGCAATGACCAAAGAACACAAAACCATATGGCTCTTCAGCTGAAAAGGTTTATAATCATTGCTATTTAATTTTCAGTTGGATCCTCATGTTCTATAAGAAGGTCTGTGAACAATTATACAATTATACCTTCAGTTTTTCCTTCTCTAATTAAGATGTCACCAGAACCCGTAAGTAATGACAACTATATAGAGAAAACCACAGATGTGTTAGCAGATTTTTAAAATAAATAAAACCTTGGAAGACGGTTGAGGCACACTGCCTGGCTCACTCCTGGTCATTCATGCTAGAGAAATAAATACCTATGTGTGCCAAAATAGAATGGCATCATTCTGAAATCCACACACTTATTTCAAAGCATAAATGCTGCTCCCTTTAGGAGCAGCCATCTCTCAGGCACCAGGCACCAGTACAGAAATTTGATCTATAGCCAGTAAGTTACTGATTTCCAGCCAGAAGGAGTTAAGTGTGCCAAGTACTAAGAGCCCATTGGTAAGAAAGGGCATCCATAAGGGTACCTCCCTTTTCTAAATGCATGTTCTTGGGACAAGGAGTCCCTTTATATGGCTCATGATAACAATGAGGGAAAAAGTTTGAAAGCAAAGATAAATGGAACAAAGTTATACCGTCCTCAGAGCAGCTTCATGTATAATTACCACTTCTATGTGTTATATCTCATGTTTATTCTCTGAGGAGTGGCTGAGTGATCAAATGTGTGTCCCCACTGGCTTGTGTGCTCCAACCCCAGGCCTATTAGTAGCCAGGCTAATACTTTATTAGTGAAACTTTTTAAAGAGCTGGGTAGCGTAAGAATGCCCTCGTCAGTTTCCAGGTTAGTAGGTCAGATTTTGAGTTTAGTTCCTTACGGAATTTGTATGACTAACGACTCTATCCCAGCAGGGAAGTACTTTGTATAAAGCACCTTAAGACCTGGATTCAGCTCTGTCACTTGATAGCCAAGTAATCTTAAGTAAGTAAAAATTTACTGTGGGCTTCACATTTTCTTTTCCTGTTTAAAAATATAAATGAAAACAACAGACCCAATGCCCAGCTCATCTGACTCCTGTTATCATCCAATCAAAGTGGTGTCCATATAAAAGCTTTACTCACAGGAAGCGTTCTCTAGCCATGATTCGGTGTCACCATCACTTATTACTTTAACAACTGTTATTACTACTGGACAGCCCACTCAACGAATTTGCACTTACAAAATGGCTCCAGGAAAGTGGTAATTTTCCAAAAGACACAGACACCCCAAACTTCTCAGGTCTCCTAAATATTACAATTAATTATGTTTGCCACATTTAGACTATGTCAGCACACCAAATAGGAATATGTTTTGCTACTATTAACTTATCATCTGGTTCTAGGGAAATTCCAAGCTCAGTAAATGTGTTTCACCCAACCTTGCCCAGACTTGAAAGGGGAAAGTTTAAAGTGTAAAGAGAAAAGCCAGAGGGTACAAAAAATAGAATCATGCAATTTCAGGAGTAGAAGAGACTTTCAAGATGGTGGAGAGTCTAAACCAAACCTATCATTTTCCATGGGAGGAAAATGATACTCATGGATCTTGAGGTCACCCAAATAGTGGTGGAACAAGACAAGGGTCTAGGTCTCTTGACTGGAGGCCATTTTCTTATTTCATTGTGGTGGTTGCTACATTTCAATCAAACCTAGTGTCTACAAAGACCTAGTACTGAAAGAGTTACTGGACAATGCTTGGCTCCCCAGAGCACAGAGCTATTCTAAGACAACACATAACAGGAATACCAAGGGTCCATGAACCCAGAGGGAGCAAGGCTGCTGGTGACTAGCGGCGCCAGAAAACATGTTGACACACTGCATGTGGTTATACATGAAAGGCAAGGGAAGAGAAAACAGTTCTGAATCCCACCCATTCTAATTTGGGACTGGCTCTGGGCACCTACTGGAGGGTTGGGCCATACCCGGCCACTCTGTAAAAGGACCTTTCAGTTCCTTCATTCTCTGTTCTGTGGCTTCAGTTCAAATGTTTTCTGCTGTACAAGAACCATCACAGACATTTTAAAAAGAGAATTGTCACAGCACAGTAAGACCCAGGAGCCACTGTAGATTACTAGGGTCTTTCTAAAATGGAAGATTCTCAATCAGGATTGGAATCCTACTATCGACCATTTCCAAGCAAGTCTGTGAACTGAAATTTCAACAGCCAGGCTCCTAAGTTCCCAAGAGAGCAAGCAGTTCCTCTAAGTGACCTTGCAACAGAATCACCTGGATGCTTGCTTAAACTGTGTACTGGAGAAGTGCCCAGGAACCCTCCATTTTAAATAAGCATTCCAGGTAATTCTGCACACTGCAAAAACACTTTAGAACTAATGGTCTTACAGGAATGTTTTTCAATCTGTGGGATAGGAGTCACTAATGTAGCTGAAATAATGATGAATTTAAAACTAGTATTCTTCTCCCCAAGCCCCAAAACCTAAGGAACAGTAGATTAGAATAACAGGGAATACTGCACAGCAAGTGGGATCAGTAGAAAATGTCCCGGGGCTGGCTCAGTGACCAAGAGTGAGCACTGCTCTTGAGAGAGGTCCCAGGTTCAGATCCCAGTACCCATGTCAGGTAGCTCACAACCACCTGTAACTCCAGTTCCAGGGCATCCAGTGTCCTCTTTTGGCCTCCACAGGTACTATATTCATGTGCACATACCCACACACAAACACATAACTCAGTAATAAATATTTTTTTTTAAATAAGGTATCAGTATATATTATATATAGTAAAGTTGATCTTTGATTTTGAAAGAGGTGTTCTTGGTTAATAAAGTAAATGTACATTATCTTGTATTTTTCTGTTTTGTTGATTTGTTTTGTTTTGTTAGCTGTTTGTTTTAATCAAGGTCTCACTATGTAGCCCAGGCTAGTTTAGAATTCATGTTCCCCTGCCTCAGTTTCTCAAGTGTGTGGATTACAGTCATGCACAACCATATGTACGAGTGTCTACTTGTATTAGTAGACCTGAGTGTTCCAGCTTACAACACAGTTTATAAGTCTAAGCCAATGTCCTAAATTCAAGGAGCTGGTCAGATACCCTATCCTCTTCTAAGAATCTGAAAATTCCCTTCGAAGTATTTTCTTCCAAAGACAGAGTGAGGGAGAAAGGAGGAAGAAAGACAATGAACTGAGGAGCGGGGGTGGGGCCGCACCTGGAAGAGGATTCATTGGGTAAGGAGGACTTGCTGAGTAAGTGCAGGGTCCTGAGTTCAGATCCCCAGCGCACACACGCGCGCACGCGCGCACACACACACACACACACACACACACACACACACACACACACACACACATTAGGCTGGTGATGCACACCTGTAACCCCAATAATGGAGGAAAGACAGGTAGAGAGAGGCAGATCCTGGGAGCTGTTTAGCCAGCTCATCTAGCCAAAAGGTCAAGCTCTAGGTTCAGTGTTTCCTTTATCACTTGCTACCTGTCTTAAAAAACAGGTAGCAAGTGATAAAGGAAAACACTAATACTGATCTCTGGCCTTCATATGCTCATGTATGGAGGTGCACCCACAACCACCACCACCACACCACACACACACACACACACACACACACACACACACACACACACACACACGAAAAGGAATTGGAAGGAGAGAGAGCGAGGACAGTATTTGTACACAAACTTCCTCATTTCCACGTAAACACAGAACTCCCTCAACTTCTGGAAGGCACTCCCTGAGAACCTCTTTTCAGGACAATCCCTGGAAGTGTTTGTGCTCTGGTCACACTGGGCATCCCATAATTACTACATTCCGCACTCTCTCCTTCCCGATGGTCCACAGCTGACAGCTACTGTCTTTGTTATGCATCTGAATAATAAACAGCCCCGCTATGTTGATTTCTTCTTGTAGTTACAGTGACTAGAGATGCTGAGTTAAACAGACTTCTTAAGAACATGGCAAGAAAGTGGTTGGCAAATTCCATGAAGAAAGATTTTGAAAATAATGATGTGGGTACAATGTCACTTGTTTCTTAAGTGACACCCCTGCTGTCTATAGGATGTATCTACACACACTAGGCAAGGCAGGCAGGCAGTGGAACTGATTCCTTTCTGCACCCTTATGGATAAAATCAATAGAAGAGCACCTTCGTTCTTAAGTGGATAACTTCTTGACCACTGACAGAAGGTGAACTTCCTCTCCTTTATATGACCCAAAGGACACAAATCCCTTAGCCCTAAATAGAAGATTCAAAAACAGCACAATTAGGAAAGTGTCAGCATCTCCAGCTTGGTTGTCAATAGTGCCGTACAAACGGCTTAAACCCGTAAACATGTGGAGAGAATAAAAATGGAGTGAAAGTTTCAGGAACTAGCAAAGGAAAAAAGGAAAGTGGTGAGGGATTATGAGGGGAAAGGCAAGGGGAAATAGAGGAATGGAAGAGGAAGTACCACTGTGAAGATAGAAAAACCAAACCCTAAAACTATTCTAAAATTTCCTGATGCTTTTAGTAATTTATTTTTAGGCTGCAGAAGTGAGCACAGCATCTGAAGCTTTGAGCCCAGCTGTATTTGAACTTAGGCTGCAGGAAAATTCAGAACAGCTGGAAACAGCAGCACTGACCAGGTTACAGGTATCTGGAGGGAAAAGAAATAGAATGAGTGTGTGGGAGGTGGAGGGATGAGAGTTAAGTAAGGCATAGGAAGAAGAATCCAGAAGTCATCCTCAGAGAGGACGATAACCAGGTCAGAATTAGTATAAGAGTTGTTGGAGAAGCCAGTATGTCTGGGTGAGAAAGTCAGCAAGGAAAAATAAGGAGCATTAGAACAGAGGGTTAGGGGACCAGGGTTAAAATTCTGCGGGGATGATTATCTGTGGAAGAGTGCCCTACACTAGATCAAGATTGCAAAAGGTCCTACACCAAGCATGTGACACGAGCTGATGGCAAAGGGTATTTACAATCACAGCACAAACCTGAGATAAAAACTGGATTCTGGTTCTGGTTCCCAAACTGTAAAAGAAGTGACTTCTCAGAATGGGGAGGAAAATGTAAACAGAGTCATCTTAAGAGAAATTGGCAAGGGTCCATCCACGTCCATAAAATATCTTGTCCTAGAGTCAGAGTTGACTCAGAAACCAGGAGACAAATCCATAGACAGCCCTTAAGTACATTCATCATCTGACTTATGACTCCATTGCTGACTTACGCTAACATCCTGACATAACCTATGGATGATCATGTCCCCTGCTTTTTCTTAAGCATTTTTTTTTCCTTCTTGGTTTTTTAGAAAGGGTTTCTCCGTGTAGCCCTGGTTGTCCTAGAACTCATTCTGTAGACCAGGCTGGCCTCAAACTCAGAGATTTGCCTGCCTCTGCCTCTTAGTGCTGAGACTAAAGGTATGTACCACCACACTTGGTACCTAAGTTTGTCAATCTCTGGTCAAGAGAAAGATTTGGAAGTGAAAATGTTAATTAAGCTCTCAAGTTGGAGAAGAAAAATTAAATATAAACAGAATTGCATTTCAAATAAATAATATGACTACAGAGAAAGTCTGAGCTTTGAAGAAGAAAGCACTAAGGAACAACTTTTTGAAAACAATGTTTTCACTGGAAATAAAAACTTGAATACTCTAAGCCAGTATTAAAACTGAGCCAGTATTTTCACAAGTGTGAGTTAGCAATTCTGAAATACGTTCTGTACAGTCTATAACTGAATAACTAATTAAATATATTATGGATAACAGGACCAGATTCTTCACTGTTCAGAAGAGAATTACAAAGATGGAAAGTGGAGACATTTAAATAAAACATGTGACATTAGAAGAGAACTGAGGATTAATGTGAGCTTCCAGGCTCCAATGTAAGTAGAGATGTCTCTGGATTAATGAGGACTGAACTTAAGAGTTTTCTTACTTCTCAATGGTGTCAAAGCAATAAGCATTCAGTGGAAACTACATTCCAAATTTTGAGTTTGATTCTCTTCCTGGATAGCCACAGGCAGTTGGACTCTCTCTGCTGATTCTGGGCAGTGGCCAACATGTGGTCACAAGTGTGTAAATAATTAATACTCCAAAGTGCGCTATATTGCTAAGTTATGGAGCTTATTAAGTGTATTAAATGCACTTTCAACTTATGATATTTCCAGCTTACTATGAATTTATCAGAGTGTAATCCCATCTTAAGCAGAGGAGCATCTAAATATAAATGGAGAAAAAAGTAAAAGTACATGGGTGTTGGTTTCTGGACCTACATCTGTCTACTACTTTTGCTGGCAGAGACTACAAAGAGTTAACTCCAGTAACAAATAGCACACATAAGCAACCACTGTTTCTAGATAAAATTCCATATTGAATGCAGCCAGGACTCCAAAGAAATGACTTTCTAGAGTAGAAACGAGGCAAGCTCAGTCTGAGCCTGGACAACTTTACACTATAAAGAAATGATAAGAAAACATGTCATAATGACACAGGATCCAGTCTGACAGGATTCCAATAATCAAATACAATACACCACGGACATAAAGATAAATAAAAACATTAAGCGGTCAAAAACTACCAAGGGAAATAAAATCTACCAGTTCACATTGATATAAACAACCAGACCTAAAAATTCCCACCCAAAAAAATGTAGAAGGAGTTGGAGAATTGGAAAAACGACTCTTTGGTAACCATCCTCTTCCTCCTAATAGATTGATTCAAGCAAGAATTATCAATAGAAGTTGGGAGGGGGGAGAATAGGGGAACCTGTGGCTGATATGTAGAACTGAATGGTATTGTAAAATAAAATAAATAAAATTAAAAAAAAGAATTATCAATAGATGATAAAACTATTGGTAATTATATACAGACTTAAAGTATGTCTCCAAAGCATGTTCCTTATTTCAAAGCACAGAACAGAACAGCTTTAAAAGTTACATCAAAAATAGGAAACCTGGAGATAGCACTTTAACCAAATGATCAAAGTGGGCATTACCAGGAACAGAGCAAATCACCAGCAAGTGACTCCTAACACAGCACAGTGAGAAAACCATGACAGTAACTCCTACCCAAGTTTGTAACCTGAATCAAACACAGACAGTATTATCAGAAGATTAGAAATAGCAAATTAAGTAGTAATTCTGGAGTCAAATGCTTTTAAAAAGTGAATGTAATAAAATATAAAGACTTGGAATTTATTCTCCATTAAACGATACTTAGAGGTAAGACAACTACACAACCTTAAATTTTCCTTTGCCAAAAGGAGTTTTTAAACAATTGGTAAATCTGGATGACTATGGACTAGGTATTATGATGCTCTTCATGTTCTGATTTTGACAATTACATTGTGACTATGTTAGAAAACAAGTATAATTTTAGCAGACACCCACTGAAGTACGTGGGGATAAAAGAGTACCATATCTACAACTTACTCCGAAGTGTTTCAGGAACACAAACACTGTAAATTGCACATGAAAAGAAAAAGAAAAATATGAAATAAATGTGTGATATATTAACCATAATCTGGGGGAAATGGTATATGCTACTCTTTGTACTATTCAGATTTTTCTATAATTATAACATACAATCAAATATAAAATAAAGAAGAAAGTGAAGCCATTTTCCTCATCTCTCCTTTGGCACGAATTATGTGCTACTTCGTATTTCATATAAACCTATCTCCCACATGACACCATGAGCCTTCTGAAAAGGGGGAGGGGCTCAGTCATCTCTTTTACTCTAGAACCTGTGCAGAATTTGTGCAGAATCACTGACTGTTGATGATGAAAATGAAGCCAAGTGTTTATTCGAGGATCTAAAAGAATTCCTCAATAATCTTGGTTCCTCAGCTTGAACTCCACTGAAACACAAAAATGTACAAACATACTCACACTATTTCACATTAACCAGTAACCTCCATTAATTAAAATGGTAGCTTCTACTACCTATATTTCATTCCTGGCAAAGCCCTGGCATGTGGTAAGTGCTCAGAAAAGTGTGCTTAACTGCGGAGATAGTTCAGTGGTTAAGAGCAATGACTACTCTTCCAGAGGACCTGGGTTCAATTCCCAGCACCCACATGGCAGCTCACAACTGTAACTCCAGTTCCAGGGGAACTGACAGCCATACATGCAAGCAAAACACCAAAGCACATGAAATAAAAATAAATCATTTAAAAAAACAATTAAAAAAAAAGAATGAGTCTACGAGGATTGGTGCTCACTTATGTTCTAAACTTCTGGGCAGAACAGCCAGAAGTGACCTGCTTCCAGAATCATTAAGAATACAACATGTCCTTAGCCCCCAAACAACAAGTGATCTTAATCAAACATTTTCAAAACAGTTGTTTCTGGCTAATTAAGAGTGGCACAAAAATTTGTCCAAATCTGATATACTGTCTTTCTTCATTTGATTAAACACGAGAAGCTTTCTAAACATTTGTTTGTTGTATCATATATTGCATATACATCTTTCCCTATACATTTTTCCATTCTGATTTTCCTGACTATGTTGTGAAGTGTAAGGGTTCTAAGTATTCACTGTGCTTACAACATGTACTTGGAGTTTGGGTGACAGGTCTAAGGGAAAGGCAGCACTCAGGACTGGGAATGTGGCTCTGAAGCAGAAAGCCTGCTCAGCATGTGGGATCCTGGTTAGAGCCCCAGTGCCACAGAAAGAGGAAGAAAGGCGGTGGGAGGGGGGTCAGAGTTGAAACTGCTTTAAGTCATACTATCTTGACCTGTCTAACTGGTGGTGATTAATGATGTAATGGGAATCTCGCAAAATCAGCACCAAGAGAGGACAAAATAAGCTTAGAATCCAAGAAAAGTGCCACGTGGTGGTACATGCCTGTGATCCCAGCACTCAAGTGACCGAGAAAGGAGGATCATGAGTTCAATAGTGAGGCTCTGGCCTATAAAAAAAAAAAAAAAAAAAAAAAAAAAAACCACCTAGAAAAGCCCATAACCCAGAAATCCATACACTGTAAGACTCCAAACCACTTTGAAGGTACTAATGGAAGGGTCTGCGCTGTGCAGCTGTCCGAATATGCTGTGGCAGGGAAGAGCATACAATTCTATCCACACAAGGAAGGCTAACGAAGTCAGAGGTGTACAAATGAGGGGGTACAAGGGGGAGGAAGGCAGGAAATCAATACACCATTGAAGCTGAGCCTTTCTTAACCGTGCTTGCTTCCCTGGGTACCTCTCACTCTCTATTCAGAGCCCATTCAATAGTGCTTTGTGTTCTAAGGAAATCTGTCAGAGGCACTTCCACCTGTACATTGCAAAATCAGTCCCTTACAACTTCCTCCTCATGCTGAATCCCCAAGACACTGCCTATAAATTCAAAGAATTTCAAGCATCAACAGAAACCTCCACCTCCACCCCTAGAACTCGGTTAGGAACATCTGTTGTTTACAAAGGTTCAGACTGAGAGCTGCCAGACTTGCTCTGCAGCCTCTGCTTTAACACTCGAGGCTGCCAGGAAGGATGTCTGAATTTCATGCAAGGATGCCCTGTTCCCGTCACTTAAGCAGAAACGGGCTAATACAGCTCAATCAGTATTTTACCGCTGAATATCGTCCTAATTTGTTAGATTCATTCTAATCCTGACTCCTTAGCCAGTGTACCAAATGTTGAGATGCAGACCTATTTCACTGATCCTTCCAGAAGTAAAACCCAAGGGGCAGTGAGTCGGTAAGTAGAAGAAACAGGAGGTAGCAGATTAACTATCCTGCTGCAATGAGAAATCCAAACCCTACTTTTTCTCAACCTCCTTAAATCCTTCATTCACACTGAGCCCTTCCCACATGATTCTGTATCGCCTCACAGTGTGATACTTCAGCACAGCACAGGACTAAGATATTAAAGTCTTTACTTCAATTAACATGGGACCAAATTTAATTGAGAACATAATTGTGCTATCTTTTACCTTTCTCTGACTGAACCAAGTGTGAGTCCCTTCCTGAATATTCCACTGTCCCTCCCTTCTCAGGAACTACTGGTACCTGCTTTAAATGGCATTCTATTTTTAGATTTGTGTGCCTGTGAGGATATGCACTATTATTCTCTTACAGACTGCCTGACTTTCCCCAACCAACAATAAAAAAATAAAACTCTGTGTAGCAGAAACTGTCTTTTCTTCTTATCTTGGAAACCCTCCCACTTAACACAGCTCCCAACAAGAAGGCATGGCTTTTGTCTTTAAAAGAGAACTGGGTCAAAGACAATGCATTTAATTGGCTGTGAATTCTTAAGAATTAAAGATTCAGAGACAGAGCTACACACTGCTGCCTAGGTTTACTGCAGTACTTATAGGAGTAGAGACTCCTGCACTACAATTTCCCCATCCCCTGTACTGTTGTCAAAGGGCATGCCTACTGTCTGGAAAGGAAAAGCTTGAGGTGTGATCTGCTGACCCTGTAGTGTCAGATCCCGGAAGCACAGGAAGCTCTTGGAAGTCCAGCATACCCCCAGATGCTCTTAAAAGCAGGTCTGTCATTCCCTATCCCAGAAGGATGAAATGAAGCCACTTAAGTAGCAATGTGGCAGCTTTTGCTTGGCTTCCTGAGCCAGGAGCCCAGGAACCACATTTGTTGTTGCACTGGCCTGCTGGTCTCCATGGAAAGCCCTGCAGGACGCTGAACAGAACTGGTCTTTGACCTCCTCAAGTCTCACTGCTTTACAGAAGCCCCAACAGTTTCTTGCTACACTCTTCCAGTGGTGGTGGTGGTGGTGGTGGTGGTAATTCTAAGAGCTAATTTCTACTGAGTACCTACTAAGCGTAGGTGCTAGCCTAGTATTTCACATACAACATCCAATTCTAAGACCAACTCTTAAGGTATATATGACCACACTTCATAGATGTGGAAACTGAGGCTTAAAGGGTATAATGACTAGCTCAAGGTCACACAGCTATAAGCAGAAGAGATCAGGTTTGGAGTTAAGTTTACCTGATTCAAAGCTTTGGGGTTTGTTTTGTTTTTCTACTAAGTTGCAAAGCATCCCAAAAGGCATTCAACAGAATTCTTTTTCAGTTCCCAAAACTGGTCAACTACCTTGTCTTGCTGACACTCAGTTGCCTTCTTGTGACTCCCATCCTCCTTTATCCTTGTGTGAGGAACCCTCCTAACACCCTTAATTGTTTTTTATTAGTTCTTTGAGAGTTTCATATGTGCTTTTTTCACTCCCTCAACTCTTCCCAGATCTATTCCTGTCCCTCTCTATCCAACTTTGGATCCAAAAAAAGAGCAATTTGTGCTATTCTGCTCAAATATTCTTGGATGTATAGTCTTCCACTGGAACATGGTTGACTTACCAGGGGTACACTCAGAGAAAACTGACTCTCTCTTCTCTCTTTCTCTCTCTCTTTCTCTCTCTCTTCTCTCTCTCTTTCTCTCTCTCTCTCTCTCTCTCTCTCTCTCTCTCTCTCTCTCTCTCTCTCTCTCAGCAGCTAACAAGTGCCAACAGCGTCATGGCTAAGGGTGGGATTTGGGATCCACTCCCATCTCCATGTTGGGTTTGGTCTGGCTGGGGCTTGCACAGGGTTTGTGCATGCTGACACACCGCTGTGAGTTCATCTGTGTGGCTGCGCAGTGTCCAGAAGACACTGTCTGCTTGCAGTCGTCCACTACTCTGGCTCGCCCACTCTTTCCATCCCTCTTCCGCAGTCACATCCCGAGCCTTGGAAGGAGGGAGTGCAGTATGTTTGTTCCATCCAGGACTGAGCGGTCTGCAGTCTCTTCCTCTTTTGCCAGTTGCCAACACCTCCTCTGAAAAGGACCAGCCATCACCCAAAGTTCTATATGGAATGGGCCAGTGGAAAACATACCAAGGAATTGCTTGTTAATTTCTCAATAAAAGGAACTGGAGCTACAGGGAAGGGAGGCCAACCCGTGCTTAACACCAGATGCTGCTACATCTGGGCAAACTTTCCTGGGGAAACAAACAATTGCCAATGTGTCTAAAATGAATGAATGATGTGCTAGCCAAGGAGTTCTTCCTTCCAGCAACTTTGACTTTCCTACTGCTGCCCTCCTTAGGCCATCCCATACTCAAAGAGAATCTCTATTTTCTCTGGTTCTCCACCTTCTTTCTCACTTGCAGCCAGAGCTATAACATTCTCCATGGCCAGCTGATTCTGCTTTTCAACCCTATGTCATCTTGTGAGAGTAGCAGACAATTTTGAACTTGTCTTTGAAGGAAGTCAACAGAAGGAAGGCAACTCCAGCATCTTCACACACACACACACACACACACACACACACACACACACATGCCACGCCCAAGAACACGAACTCTACAGGAATCATTCTTAATTAACTGTGCACTTTCCCTGAAGGGACTGCTAAAGTTGACTATCTATCAGATTCTACTGTTTTATATTTCTTTGTGTTTGACTACTTTGCTTGCATGTATGTCTGTGTATCATATGGGAGCCTGATGCCCTCAGAGCATCAGATCCTATGGGACAGGAATTACAGAAGGTTGTAAGCGACCACGTAAGTGCTAGGAACTGAACCCAGGTCCTCTAGAAAAACAACCAGTGCTCTTAACTGCTGAGCCAACTCCCCAACTAGCCCTCTACCAGATTCATGAGATACTGAGGCCAGGCTCTCTTGTATCCTTCCTAAAAGTAACATAACTCATAGAAGCCAAATAGGTAGAATTACTTTCCATGTGTCCACCTTCAGATCCTGCTAATTTAATGTTAGCGAAAGTAAAATACTAGTTTTTTTTTTTTTGGGGGGGGGGATGTCCTCAGTTATGGTCCCTTTAATTTCTTTGGGTCTAGAATATAATTTTAAAATGTCCAACAAATATTTATTAAGGAGAAGGAAAAGATGGAGGAAAAAAAGATGTTGACAACAGGTTATAAAATAGCATAAGGTCTATGTAAGGAACACAGTAGAATAGACTAGCATACTGTTTCTCTAAAACTCCACATGGGGTGGGGGTGGGGGAGAAAACTACCTCAAAATAAAACAAAGACATTAGTTATTGAAAGTAGGAGATCAAAACCAAATGAGCTGAAAAGTAATTTACAGCAAGCCCATGTGAAAGAAGAGAAGAAAAGAAAAGCCAGAACATTATTAATTAGAACCCTTCAGAATCCTGTGGGGCAATATTAACACAAATTCCACTTAAAGAGACAATCAAAGGCTCAACAACAAATAGGAATACATTTATGCTCCTCAAAGAGCGGAAGAAAATGCAAAAGCATCTTCCATAAGAAGGCTTCCTACTGTCACATAATATTTTATCTCTGCTTTTAATCAAACAAGGCTGACAAAAATCAGGGCACAGTGGGGCCATACTACCTATCTTAAAGCAGAAGGTGGGATGAATAATCACTAGCATCTCTCTGTAGCATCTCTCACTGTCTGGGGCAGAGGAATGGAACCATCAGGTCGGATGTTGCACAAGTCAGGCTGCATGGCTTTAATGAGGTATCTGTGCTGAGCACGTGGGAAGGACAAAAGGTGAACAGGCACAGCCAACAGAAAGCACAGCCATGGGGTGACAGGGTAATGGCTTCCAGGGGAAGACATTTTCCAAGAGAAGCTGAAAATAAGGATTTAGGCAACACTTGCTCCTAAACATGCTACTTAGAACTGTACCAAAATAACCATCCTAACTTAGGTTAGGATGAATGGCTGAAATGGAGCCAGAGTAGGAGGCAGGCCTGGAAAAGGGTGGGATGGATCCATGTGTCCTGTCTTCAGCCCTGGCCAACCTGCTCCGTCCCAAGTTGACTAAATTCCACATCCCAGAGCGGGCTCTATGCAGAGCTGCTGCTGGCAGCTGCTCTCCTGGCAGCACAGGCAGACGAATTCATGGCATTGCTGGGCCGACAGCTGCTGCAGCTCTGGGGGAAGTGACAAGTGCCTGCTGAGAATGAACTATTCTGGGACCAGTCACAGAGTCAGCAAAATTAGGCTACAGTTGGCTGGCTGAATGAAGATACAGTACACTTCCTACTCCAAAGTTTAGAGAACCAAAAAGTGCTTTCTCTGTCCCAGCTTGTTTGACTCAGGTGGTTCCTGCCTTCACTTTCTGCTCCATCTTTTCTGTTCCCAAGGGCACGACTTCTATGTTGGCTCCTATTACCCTCCCCGCACTGGGCTACCATACCTCCCTCCTATGTCCTTTCATCTAGTCTTTCTAAAGCACAGACACAATTCAGTTCCGTGCTCAGAAACTGTCAGTGGCTCCTTTATCCTTACATAACAAAGCCCTAATCCAATCAGCCAGTATTTATAAACCTCTGTAATCTTCTGGCTTATCAACTTTTCCAGGTTTATTTAGTATTATAGTTATAATTCATATTGTTCAGAGAAGCAGGTAGCTCATCCACCAGCCATGTTTCTCTCACCTCTGGGCAGTTGGCAACACTAGTTTCTATCTAAATGCTTCCTTCCCCATCTCTTCCTTCTTCTCCAAGTTCTTGCATTCTCTTGATTGTATTGGGTATGTAGGAACACTACATAGCATTGGCAGTTCCAGTTTTCCATTCCTATCCATTGAACTTCAGCTCCAAAAGGTTCTTCCCTAGGCCTCCAACCAGAACAAATCACAAATGTTATGTGCATTATGTGTGGTCAAGGGGCATTGTTCTTCCACATACTTGTCCTCCACATACTATGACACGTAGGCAATGGCACAAACACTGTCCCTCAAAATCTCTCCCCTTTTCTAGTGATAGAAACTCTCCTTTCTAGGTCACCCAAGTTAATAAATATATCTTCTAGTATCCCTTACAGCGCAGCATAATCATGTGACTAAGTTCTGTCCAGCTGGATAATGAGTTAAAGGCATGTATGTGCCACTTCCAGACTATACCTTTAAAGAATAAAGACATGTAACCCTTGTACCATGCTGCTTTTCCCAACTGATGAAATGGGACATGGTAGCAGTGAGTTACTTCAGGCCATACAGCAGTAGACACATTCTAGGGGTGGGATAAGGAGCCTGACACTGTCCTGAGCGGCTAACAGACTACTACCTACAGAAAAATCGACACCCGTCTTGTAGATGCTATTATTACTTACAGTCTACTATGGCAGCCACACCTGTCTTAACCAAACCAGTCATTCCTAAAATGCCTTTTATGTATTCCTCACTAGCCCCTCCCCAAAGAAAAGGAAGAAGAAAGAAAAGGCAGGAGCACAGCTGTTTCTACGGCAATGCTTATAGTACACAGACGTCTGAGCACTTGGCTATCTTCTGTAACACAGAAATGAGGAGGAAATGGGAAAAGGGAGGTTCCATCACTGGTGCTCTACTGAGAAGTAGAGGCCTCATCACCGCATTCACGAGACAAGGCAGAAGCGAGCCATGTGGACTCTTCAGATGCTCACTGGACTAAAGAAAGTAGAGCATAGCTTTAATTGTGGAAAAGAGAAGAAAATGAGAGAAAAGGTACAAAAGGCTAAATACACCAAATGAAATGTAATTTAGAATTTCATATATACATTTATAAGAACAAAACCTATTTTTCCAAGTAAAACTAGAAGGCTCTCAACTATCTGATTTTTGCTGACATTTTTAGGAATAAAACAGTCTGAACGCAGGATGTTGCCTGGAACTCTTGTTCAGTTTTTCTCCATCTTATCCTTATTAAGTGCATTTGTTCATATGACTCATCTCTTCTTGTAGTAAGCTGTACCATGAGAAAGTGCTATTATGTGACCATTTTTAACCAATAAAAATGAGCAATTCACATGTTCCATCCTGAGAGAAGAAAGCTTTTTCAGGCCCTTTTTAAAAAAGGTGTGTGTGTGTGTGTGTGTGTGTGTGTGTGTGTGTGTGTGTGTGTGTGTGTGTGTGTTGTGAATGAATACAGTACCTATAGAGTAGTCAGGCTCTTTTTAAAAAAGGTGTGTGTGTTGTGTGTGAGTGTGTGTGTGTGTGTGTGTGTGTGTGTGTGTGTGTGTGTGTGTGTGTGTCTGTTGTGAATGAATACAGTACCTATAGAGAGAGGCCAGAAGAGGGCAATAGACTGCTGGAGCTACAGATGGTTGTGAGCTGCCTGATGTGGGTCTAGGAAAGCAACTTGGTGTCTCTCAAGAGCAGCAAACACTTAATCACTGAGCTGTCCCTTCAGCCTTTGAACTCATCTTACTCTGCTTTGCTTCTCTCAGAATGCCTTGAGCCCAAAATTGTTAGTAAGAAACTGCTGACAATACTTAGGTCAAGCTCTCCTGGAAACATTTCTAGCTCCCTGAGACACAGTATCCTCTCGCCTTTTACCTGCCTCAGAAGACTGACTCCTTTTCTCATTCTTTTTAGATACTTTCCCTTTTTTCTAGCAGGAATGTTTACTACCTCCCAACACTAGGAGGTCTTCTAAGCCTTATGTTTTTGCTCTTGGTTGTTATTTCCTCTTCTATATTTACAATATTGTTTACACTAAAGATTTTAATAGGTATCCCCACTCAAAGCCACTTAGCTCAGCAGTACCACATCTCAACTTGTGTACCTAAAATCTTTATGATGCCTCAAACTCAACTGCTCAAAGTAGAGTCACTATTTAAAGCACCTGTTTCCTCCATGCCTTCATGTTCTAAAGGACACCACAATTCTTCTGGTTGCCAGGCTAGAGACACCAGGTCACCTCTAATCATTGAGATTCTTTTTATCCAATCAGTTATCCAATCCTGTTTAATTTCTCAAAAATCTCTTGAATAGTGCTATTGCATAGGCTGAAAGACTCACCAAAGGCTTGTGTGGTAAAGGCTTATTTACGGCTGTGGTCCTACTGGACAGCAGCAGACCCTTTAGGAGGTAGGACCTAGTAATAGAAGGTAGGACATTCGGAGACTGTCTTTGATGGACTCCTAGCCCCATCCTCTCCCTGCTTCCTGACCATCATGAAGGACCAGGCCTGCCTCCTCCTCCCCATGCCACATAACACCATAGGCCCCCCCAAAAATCAGATCAAACAACCATGGACTTAGAACCTTTGGAACCATGAGGTAAACAAACAAACAAACAAAAACCACTTTCCTCCTTCCAGTTTATTTATCTTATTTATCTGGCCATAGTAACAGAAAGCCGACTAACACCCCTACTGCTCTTTTTTATATAATAACCCAATTCTACATGCACTACCCACAAAACTTAACATCCTTCTCTTGGAATAAAAAACATTATATAGTTTTGCCCATACTTGGGTCTGTCTCAACACAGTATCTTCAAAGGCTCATTACCCATGGGGCATGTCGAATGTGAACTTCTATGCTTACTAGCAGAGCATTATCCTTTGGGACACATTCTACTTACTTAACCTTGTTTTTCACTGTTTTTAAAAATACCTTTTCTCTCCTATCTCTATTAAAGCCCCTTTCCTATATAGTTTGCATGGCTCCTTTCCTTGGTAACCAAGCATTTCAAAGCTTATCTTATTCCCACAAGAACCAGAACAGAGCACAGTACCTAGTGGGCATTAAAAGGAGCTAACAACTGGATTACTACTTAGGATAAGATAAGACAGGAATAAGCTGGAATAAATCAAGCACAAAGTCATGGTCAGAGGAGAGTAGAAATGGCCCCCTTTTCTAGGTCCTTGCATCACCTGAATTACACCTCCACAGTATCACTCCAACTCCACATTACCAGACTGTCCTTTGTCTACTGCCCATCTCCTCCTTCTAATTAAAAGGCTCCATGGAAAGGGGGTACTTACTCTCTGCCATATCTCAAGGCACTATGAAGGAGTTCAAGGGATGTGCAATGGATATTAGTTGGAAGAATGTTCAACTATCTTCCCTTTGGGGCTAGCTAGGAAGACAAAGGGAATTAGCTGGAGTGGGAGGGAGCAGGAGAGGGTAGTATAATGGTATGGTGGTAGTAGAAGTATATATAATTGAAATACATTACATACATGTATAAGTATCATAATTAAACCTATTATTAGCCATATACGCTGATACACAGACACAGACACAGACACAGACAGACACACACACACACACACACACACACACACACACACACACACACACCTTAGACCACTGGTTAACATACAAGAAAGGCTATAAAATTCATTAGCTTGGCTCGCCATATATTCTGATCTCTCTTAGATAAAGAACTGCCCATTAAGACTGATGTGGAAAAGGAAGAGTTCTCGAGGGCTTTCAACAAATTTGAAGCTGCAGACTCGAGAAGCAACCTGAATCTAAGTGGTGCCTTTTGCCTCCCTGCACCTCAGACCTCACTCTCAAAGTTTCTAAAAGCAATTGCCATGAAGTCCCTACTTAAATTGTTGGTCCTTGGTGCTTCGTGTCTTGGCTAGAAAGCGTTCGGCTAGCTTCTCCAGGTTTCGAGAGTAGTCCATTTCAATCTCAGCCTTCTTTCGGAAGAAATCTTGCAGGTCCTGCAACAGCTGCACCCGGAGCTCACACTGCTGGTCTAGGCATTTCATCTGCTCTGTGAGCTGTGCCCGGATCTCTGCAAGAAAACAAAAAAATGTGGTCAGACAGACAGCTCTAAATATACACTGCACACACAGGTACTTACCTCCCTTTCATTCACTTGTTCCCTATACCCTGGGATATCAAAGCCCTTAATAAAATAGCCTACAATTGAAACTGGCCATATGATATGTGCTACCTCCAAAAACCTCCAACTCCTTTTGGACCACTGAGAACCATTTGTGATCAAGAATCTGTTCAGTTCGTTAGAATAAGTTGTATTAATATTCAAAGCTAAATATTTATAAAGTAATTTACTATTTCTAACACCATCCAGAATTTGGGTTCTTTTCTGGCAAGGAGCCCAAATGAATAATCAGATGAATCATGTTACCCCCATTTCAAAGACTGAATACTGAGTCTTAAAGAAGACAAACTAGCCAGGCGGTGGTGGCGCACGTCTTTAATCCCAGCACTCGGGAGGTAGAGGCAGGTGGATCTCTGTGAGTTCGAGGCCAGCCTGGTCTACAAAAGTTCCAGGAAAGGCACAAAGCTACACAGAGAAACCCTGCCTCGGGGGAAAAAAAAAGAAGAAGAAGAAGACAAACTATTAAATCCCAGTAAGCTGGGATTCAAAGCCAGACAAATGACTATTTTTAACACTCTTCCTTGTATTTCAAAATGTTTTTCAGTATCTTTATGAAGCAGGGTAAGGATCGTTGTACTTTCACGGAGGTAGAAAGATGCCTTTTCAAGGTCAAATGGCAGCAAGCAAGAACAAAACATGTAGCATGGCATCTAGAAAATCACACTCGAGGTCAACTGGTTTCCCAGTTTCCACTATTACAGAATGTAAATCTTCAAGAAGCTATCTTTGGAGGTGGAGGAGTAGCAAAACAATAATAGTGAGTGACTTTGGAAGAGATCTTTTTTACTGGGATCTCACTTGTTCTGTCCTCACAGAGGCCTAATGGCCTCTGCTCTGTCTGAGGTAGAATTATGTCTGGTTACACTCCTGATTGGAAGATTCCCTACCCGGTCCTTGCACACGGCTAGCAACACAATCACTGTGGAACCACAGCAATGGCAGCTTCAGCTGCTACTGGATCTGTCTTGAACGCACTACATGCGTTACTGATAAGAGATTTGGCATTCACAGCAAATAGCCTGCCAACACTGGGCTGCTTTCCTGCCCAGAGTAGGCCCGCAGGGTATGTCCAGCTTACACCCAGTTCCCCATTAGCATCAAAACAGAACAACTGTTCCCAGCCCTTTTCTCTACCAGCACACTCACCTCCAAGTGTGACTCCAACCTGAGGCTGAAATACCTATGCTATGCCTTCCCGATGCATGCCTCAAACTCATTCCCCACAGCACTGGCAGATGGGGAAGGAGAGGAGTAAGTTTTCACCCGAGCTCTCGATGAAATGTGGGGATAAGGGCCACGATGCTGAAAACTTCGCAACCACTCCTTTCTTAAAGCAATGAGGTCTGACAGAGCTGCACTGGTTTGCCTTAGAGGACCCGACGTCCAAAATCTATCCCCGTCTGTCTTTATTGCCACCGTTTCTGCAGGTATCAGGACATGACAGACACAGCAGGTCCTTTGCAAGTGACCCTAGGTAATCTCTAAGAGCAATCTTCATCCTTATCTCGAGTCAGCCCAGCAGTAACCCAACCTGAACTGAAACTGAGCACTGCGGGATTGTTTCCAGCAAGCAGAATGCTTCACAGAAAGCTGCTGCCTACCTCATCGCTCATCAACGCTCTCTTGTTCTTGTATTCTGGAGTCTGATTACAAGGGGCGTAGGGCTGTGGGTGTGTAAGAGATAGACAGAGGTCATGTCAGGAATCTGGTTCTTGGGGGGATTTCTGGATCTCTTAAGGATAAAAGCCCTTGTTATGATCATTCCTAGAGGCATCTGCCTCTTTGTACATATTCATGAAAAGCTAGTAATAACTGCTAGTAGACAGGAAGGCTGTGGGTAGAGATCATTCATGGGTCATCAATATTACTTAAAACCTGCCCATTAAATAGGAATCATCTCTTAGGGTAAAATGGCTGTCCAGGTGCCTAATTGGGGACAAAGGTGCAAAGGGAGATGAAGGCACACTGAGTCTATCAAGTCCCTCTGAGTCACATCTAACTCACTTAAGACTATACCTCAATAATCTCCTAGCCAGAGATGCAGAAAGAAAATTCTAGACTGTTCTAGGGTCTATAGACAAAGCCCCATGATAGGAATGTAATTCAAGTAGGCTGTTCTGAAACTGTCCTATCCATGAAATAAGGGGCCACCTGTGGGATGTGGTAATGTCTTAGAAGTTCCTGTGTACTTCCAACCAGCATGGGATTCCATGCTGACTTCTCAGGAGTGAGGAGTATAGCATGAGCTGTGTCCCTTCTTGCACCCTCCTCTTGATCCTGCAGAAAAGGGCGTGTGTTTTCTGAACACATTATATGGATACCCACACACACACACACACTACAGCTCACTTAATTCCCATTACTATATTTATTTCAGATGAGGAAAACTGAACGTTTATTAAGTTATATGCCAAGGGCCATACCAACAGTGCTAATAGGGCTTGTGGTGGTTCATGCTTGATGGAATCTCTCTAGTGTGGCCTCTGAGTGTAACCTACGTTAGGTTAATTTAGGTTGGAAGATTCCTGGACTGAGGATGCCACCATTCCACGAGCTGAGGTCTTGAACTTTATACTGTGAGAAAACGAGCCAAGCAGTCACTGCTCTCTTCTGACTGCAGGCCTAACTGACTAGCTCCTTCAAACTCCTGCTACCTCCACTTCCCTTCTGCAGAGGACTGACTGCTCCTCCAACGGGGAGCCAGAATAAACCCTTCCTCCTTTAAATGGCTTGTCACATGTTTTATCCCAGAAGCAGGAAAGGCAACTAAGACGGGGCTAAAGCTAACTTAACATTTTTTATCTGACTTGGCAGAGCAGTGAGAAGTCGACACTCCATGGACAGATTTCTGGGTAAATCGGTGACCATGGACTTTTAATCTCGGGGACTTTGACTTTGTCTTCCTGCTGAAGAATGATTCAGGGTCCCAGGATCAAGTTTAGGTTAGGACACTGATTTACAAGTTAGCCCATATTCTGACTAATCCACAACCAGGCTGGATCCCTTCCCTACATCCTAAATCTGTTCTCCATGGAAGTTTCAAAGTCCTTCTTTTCTCTTGTGAGCCCATCCTAAGGTATTCAATAAGTACAAAGGATAGGGAAGGGGAGAAAATGATATCCCCACCCCAACCACCTGTCAATGGTTTGTGATATGGGACCCCTCCCCTACAATGTGCCTAGAAGGAAGTCTCTCCTTTGTTATCATTCCCAGAATAGTGAAGAAGGCAGTAAGAAGGATTCTAGTCCACTGCTCCAGGACAGAATGGCTGTTCTGTGGAGAGTAGAATGTACTGCTGCTGTTGTTACAACAAACAGTGGTCCTCAACAAGGCAGCTGGGCCAGCCTCTGTCCATGCACACACAGGGAAAGAAACAATAGGTACTGATTGTCAGCACACTTGGGCCATGTGCCCAGGCTGGAGACCCCGCCATACCCTGGCTGACCACAAGGCAGAAAGAAAAAGGGGCGATTTATAAAACCACAGGGAATTTCTCAAAAGCTCTCTGTGTGCTCATGTGAGTATGCATGTGGACTTGTGAACACACTCAAAGACACACTATTCACATCATGTTCTACCACACCAAATCAAGAAGACATCACGAGTCTCTTTCAGAGTTGGCAGCGAAGTTCTAGGAAATGATGGCCCTTATAGCTTCTTTCACTAGAATTATGGGAAGAAGCCCAGCTCTCCTTTACAGAAGCAGCTGTCTCTGAGCTATGACTGCTTCCCTGGTTATCCATAAAGTGCCACAGCACTAAGGTCATCGTGAATGAGCTGTGTGAAGAGAGGAATGCCACAAGTGACCTTCTCTGGGCACCCGTGTCTTTTGGGTTTTGCTTTGAATATTCTTTACTATATAACAAACCAAGAAGTAAATTCCAATGTGAAGATGTAAGAGTTAAATGTAAACCGAGACAGAAAGAAATCTAACTGTAAATCTTCAGAAAAATTCAATGTCCATTGACTATTTTCTACCACATTTTAAAATGATACAAGAAAAAAACAAAAAAACTTGCTTCTCTTGCAGGACCAAAGTTTTTAAACAAGTTACCTAATACTCAAGAGTGGCCTTTGCTATTTCATTCATTGATTCAAGTCAAAATTTAACTTTGCTGTTTTGCTTTTGCACAATTTTGTGAGTTTATGAAAATACACCAAATTACTTTAAAGATGTGAATTTTATAGTATGTGAACTCTCTCTCTCTCTCTCTCTCTCTCTCTCTCTCTCTCTCTCTCTCTCTCTCTCTCACACACACACACACACACACACACACACACACACACACACACACAATCTTTAACTCCACCAAATGTGTTCTGTTGAGTACCATTCTGCCAACTAACAGGCAGGGAAATGGCCCCAGACACCATAAAGAATCCTTGGTTTCTATTTCTCTACTTTTAGGGTTAAATCAGTTCTGTACTGATTATTATTAAAGCAGTGTGTCTGGGCAGCAGGCTCAGCCATGACATTAAACTCCACCGGCTAGCACACCACTATTCTACTATTTTCAGAGGACGTCAGATCAAAACATGGCAATGAATGCCTTATGTTCAAACTCAGGATCAGCAGACATAACCAACAGAGTTTCCCCTGGGCAGTCTGTCTTCTTGTTCGTGCCTGGTTACAGCTGAGACACTACTAACTACACGGCTTAGGAGTTAGCAGGAGATTTTTATCTTACTTAGAAGAGATGCTGCTGCCAGGTTTCAATAAGGGTATCACTGGAAGACACTTGATCATTTAGCAAAAATAGTCAAGGCCCTGCCTCACTCTAAATGATACCTTCCAGTGCAGGTGAAACAGTCCTCTGGAAACTGTCCTCATTTCAGAGAACACCTGGTGAATTCATCGAAGTTCAGATGGGGATTGTGTTCCCTATTGCTTCAATCCTAGGATAAGAGCTCATTCTTTTGCCTTCCAAAATCCATCTCCATAATCTAGAACTTTCTCTAATTCAGTATACCACATATTTAAAGAGAAAACTGGAGTAGGAAGGCAGGTCAGAAAAAAGAGATACATTCTTTTAGGAAAGTCACACAGGTATATCCTTCCCTTTTTAGTGTGCTGGCGTCTTGGAGACAGGTGCTGTGATTCCCACAGGCTCTGCTGCCAACATGAAATGTAATATTAGACCACGTTTCCCAGTGAAACCTAGCCTGACTGCCAGTCCTCACAAAATCTACCTCACCTTCTTTTAGTCCTTTCACAAACATATGATGTCACCTCAGCCACCTCAAGAATATTGATTCATAGTCCCTTCCAGAAAGTGTTGTGTAAGAATACAATCGAGGCTTTATCAGTCCCCCCCCCCATTATTTCTTACCAAGATTTCTGATCCCAACAGTAATCAGTTCCTCTCCAAACTGATCCCCAGGAAGCAAAGCTGGATGCCCCGCCAACTCATGCTCTTTACCCTGCTCATTTGCCTTTCTACAAACTTCCTAATTCCAGGGCTCTTAAAAATCCTGGCTGGACAGAAGTGAAAACCAAAGCCCAGAGAAGTGAGGGCACGGGTGAGGCCCACACAGCTGGTTAGTTGTAGATTCAGAACTGGAACTCCAGTAGCTAAGCTGTGAAGCCAACATTCATTTTTACTGTTATCACAGACATTTGAGTGCCTTCCAGGTAGTCTGAGATCACAACGACAAAAATTCTCCCTTAAAGTTAGCAAGGGAGTGGGAACAAAAGCTACAGTAAAGTGCAGTAATACAAATAAGTGAGGACGAGCACAGCGCTGTAAAAGCAGAGGAGGGAGACACCATAAACATTACAGCTCGGATGGAAAGGTATCCTGGCAGTCGAGCTGCGGAACACCAAAGCCACACCACACAACAAACCTCACACAAGAGATTTATTGGGAGGGAAAAACCAGGAGGGTGGCGAGAAACAGCAGAGAACTGAACAGGACACGGGGCTTATACAGAGATTCTTGGGAGAGGGGTGGAACTTTTCAGGGTGGAGATTGGTGGGATTTCATGTCCAGAGATTGGGCTTTTTACTCTGTAGGGTGGGGTCCAGCAATTAGGGCAGTTAAGAGTGTTCTGTGGGTGAAACTTGGCAGCTGGAGGTCCTTGGGAGAGGGGCCTGGCCATTCATGTGGCTTGCGAGGATTACAGACACAGTACTACATTCAATCTACATGTGATGCCACGTCCTTCGAGAATTAACACTAGTCCTTATCTATGAGTAGTTGATGTTTTAAGAAACACCAGTGAGCTACTTTTAGTAAACTAGAAAACAGCAAGTACTCTCCCTCAAAGAAGGTGACTAACAGCCTTTTTCTCATTATTTCACTCTCAACTTGAATAAGGCACAGAAATCTTCATTGACAAGAATTATTCCAAACAATTGCTTCTGGAATTATTGTTTTCATCCCTGTGCCTCCAAATTTCTATCTACACTCCAGACCTCTCCAGCCTCCTAGACTTACCATCTCTTCTTAACTCTCTAACAGGTATCCACAACTTAAGCCCAAACTGAAACTCTCGACACAGCTCCTGGCCACTGCCCTCTTGGTTCCTACCTAAGAATGGCATCTCTTTTACCTACCAGACCAAAAACCTTCGGAGTTCCTGCTGAGTTTTCTCTCTTTCATATTCTGTCAACTCAAACTGCCTTCAAATTGCATCCTGAATCCCACCTCTCCTTAGCCCACTCTCTGCTTACATGCTAAGTCTAACCTGACATCCCTCTGTTCTGAGTAACTGTTTCTACCTGGTTCTTCACTCTCCACCTGTTACTCTGCAGTCCACTCTACACATGGGGCAGCTCTACTCATCACCCTCCAATGGCTTCCCACTGGAGACAGGGTGAAGGCTTTCTAAACACATAGCTCAGCTGCTCCAGTCTCTGGAATTCATCCTCACAGACCGCCAGGCACACAGGCCTCTCTGGTGGTCACAGGATGTGCCAAGCCCACTTTACGTCAGCTAAGAGAAGCCTTTCTCTTTCCCTTGGCTTGAAGCACACTTCCAAACTTTTGCATGGCTAGCCCCTTCACTTTTCAGTTCTCTGCTCAGAAGTCACCTTCTCAAAGCAGCCTCCACAGCCGTTCCATCTGAAAGATCCCTAACACTAACCTTTACCTTCAGTTTGTTTTACTCCACCATAACTTCTATATGTATTTATATTCTAGGTATGTCTTCTCCTCTGACTAGACACAAGCCCCATGGTGACATAGTGACCAACATATAAAAAGTCTGAATTTAACTTTAGGAGACTTGGGACAACTTATTGCTGTCCCCCCCTCCCCGCCTCCTCCCACCTCCCCAAGACTTTCTATTATGACTGCTCCCTAACCCCCAAAGAGCCAATAGCTAGCTATTCCTTCTAAAAAAGAGAAAAGAAGAGCTGGGGAGATGGTCCAGCAGGTCAGGGAAAAATTCAGTTCTCTGCACCCACAGTAGGTGGCTTACAGTGGTCTGTAACTCCATTTCCAGGAGGTCTGACATCCTCTCCTGACCTTTGTAGAAACCCACATAAATGAAGCATATACTCACATACACTTACACACATAAATAAAAATCATCTATTAAAATTTTTAAAAAGAAACCCCACAAAAAATCAAAGGAGAGATGCATTATCTAGTCAGCTCTGTTCTATTCTGACAAATGTTTTCTCTCCATTATTTATGATAGATACAAAAGGACTCACTATATATGTCCACAGGGCATTTTTAATAATTAATGGGATCTTTTTAGGGGAAAACTTTACCAGAACAAAAGTTTCAGTTGCCCCAGGGCTGGCCAAGCACCATGAACACAATCCCAGTAAGTAAATAGCAAGGGTTTTCCTAAATTTCACAGCCCTCTATAACAATGTCTTTCATTAGTCTGTTACCAGAATCCAGCATGTGATCATCCTGCAAATGTATGAGTGTGACGGTCTGTGGTGGTAAGTAGAAAGTAAAATTGTCACTTTCAATATGCTTATACTTTCTAAACACATAATTACCAGAATCAGAGGATCACAGAGGCCAATGAGAATCTGAAAAGTGTCCTTGTCAGTCAGAAGACACAAGTACTATCAAGAAAACATCCTGTCCTTGCCCCTCCACTAGCCCACAGCAACAGAATGGCAGTTACAACGTTTTAAACATGTGAACAAATAATTTAATTTCCAAGTATATTAATGTGCATTTGATCCAAAATAAACATATCCTATTTTCTTTAATTTTTACAAATCAAATTTTTCTATTTATTTTATTTAATTTATTTATTTATTCATTCATTCATTCATTCATTCATTCATTTATTTATGGTTTTTCAAAGCAGGGTTTCTCTATGGGTAGCCTTGGCTGTCCTGGAACTCACTCTCCACATTCCTTAAAAATTTATATTAAAATTAAACATTTTCTCCCCCTCTTTAACATTTTTTGTTTGTTTATTTGTTTTTGTTTTTCAAAACAGGGTTTCTCTGTGTAGCTTTAGAGCCTGTCCTGAAACTCGCTCTGTAGACCAGGCTGGCCTCGAACTCACAGAGATCTGCCTGCCTCTGCCTCCTGAGTACTGGAATTAAAGATGTGCACCACCACTGCCCAGATTTTTCTCATTTTATTTCAAAAGTAATAGTGTATATCACTTGCTAAATAAAAAATTTGGTTTATATATAAAACAAAAGTTATTAAAATTAAAATACATAATATTTTAATAATGCTTTAAAAGAAATTTTGCCTAAATTCACTTTTTTTTTTTTTTTTTTTTTTTTTGGTTTTTCAAGACAGGGTTTCTCTGTGTAGCTTTGCGCCTTTCCTGGAACTCACTTGGTATAAATTCACATCTTTATTATAGTTTATAAAAGTGATAACACTTACTTAAATTCCTGAGGGACATCAATTATATCATCCTGAGAAGAGTCTATAAATTTTTAAATACCAGGAAGTGCCAACATGGTATACATCTTCCTCATTTTAACCAACTCCCTGGGTCTGCCTTCCAAAAGAACTTGGTCTTCTAGAGAAGACAGACTGTAAGAAGGAGCTGCAACATGTTAGCTCATTATTAGGAAAAGAAGGATGCTGTATTATCACACCTACTTGGTCTAAGACTCAGGAAGGGCTTCCAGAAGCCAGACTTCAAGGATTGGGATTACCCGGAAAAGGAGTACAAGGAAGTTCCCTAGGCCAGAGGAAAGGATGTATTTCAATGATCCAGAGGAAAAGGACAGGAAGATACATAAAAGGAACTGGAATAATAAAAGAAACTCAGACTAACTGGAACATCAAACTTTAAGTAGGAGGATAAACAGAGGAAGACTGAGGAAAGGCATGGGTCATAGTGCTGGCCAATACCGAAGTCTGAATGACCATAGAACTGTTCCTAAGAGCAAGGGCAAGCCATTATAGATCACATATAGAAGTTACACAGGCAAACTGCTTTCAAAGACGGTAAGCACTCCCTCTGGAGAGCCCAAACTCAAGAGAAGCATGAACCAGTTTAGTTTTGGAGAGGTCAAGGTTTCAATCAACTTCTAATGACTTTCTTCAACCTGCATCTTCCAAATAAACTAAAGTCCCTCTAAAGCACAGAGCCTGGTGAACACCAAAGGTTATCGAGAAATGACCACATGCTATATAATCTTGCAGACAGATCAGTCCCATGAGTTAGGTATTACAGCAGCAGCAAGAAAACTGTATGAGTCAGGCCAGTTAGGCCTAGGTTTCTTTTTCCTCATCTGAGAATCTGTGGTATTTCTCCTCTGCCTACCCCCTTTACACCAAAAGCTATGTCTCAACCACATGCCTCAACAACAAAAGTGGAAGGGACTTTAACTCAGCCACCAGAAAAAGACAGGAAGATGCTTTGCCTGACTGTTTCACACCTTGGGGGATGGGGAGGGAACACCCTCTGTTCAAATCCATAGATGGACATATTTAGAATGTGCTTGAGGCAGGAACATAATTCAGAGCAAGTCAGCTAAGAATAAAAAACACTGAACTAAATAAAATTAAACCCAAATACAAAGCATTAAAGCTTAAGTCTGGATTCAGTCTGTTCACATAGTCATAAACCAGGCTTAGGCCAATGCAGATGACAGAAGTCAATCAAACTAGCTAGCATTGGAAGGCCAGAAGCCACAGTCCTGATTAGATTAGGTGACTTCCGTTGATATTACTATCGCAAAGTTAGTCATGATTTCACATGTCTTAAAAAGTTACTGTTGATTTTAAAGATCAAGAAGAAAATAAAAGCAGAGTACCATGGCTTCCATCATAGAAAAACTCTCAAGCCCCTGATATATGCTTATATTTTCAAAGGGCATTATAAAAAAATTACTTTAAATGATGTTATTTGTCTCTAGACTTTCTGGGCAAGAATTATGTCAAATTGATTTGAATTTTTAACAAAACAACAGAATAAATTTGAGTAAACGACACAAACCAGCACAACACCCCAAAAGGACTAAACAAAACCAAGTCCCCAAGAAATCTCAGTTTCATTTTCAACAGAGTAGACTTTCCCGAACTGTATAAAGGAAATCCCTATTCTGGTTCTTTATTATTTTTGTTCAGATTTATTTTTTTATTCTATGTTTATGTGCAAGTATATGTACATATACGTATGTGCACCACATGTGTATCTGGAGTTATAGGCAATTACGATCCACCTGACATGGGTGTTATTGTTAGGAGCTGAACCTCAGTCCTTTGCGAGAGCAACAAGTGCTCTTCACCACTGAGCCATCATCTCTTCAGCCCCTAGTTCTTCATTATTAAATGGCACAGTTTTTTTGGGGGGGGGACCTTACAGCATAATTCTTCTTATTTATTAGCTTGCCTCTGCAGCATCTTGAACAATTCTATTATGACACTCAGTACAATGGAAGGTAATTGGCAATTTATATTTGTTTCCCCTGCTAAGCTAGGAGCATCTCAAGTCCAAGACCATGTCTTATTTTCACATCCCCAGGAACATACCACAGAACTAGTATATGCTGAACTGAAATAAATGAAAACAAGTTCTTTCCCTATCATCAACAATGACTCTTTGGAAGATTCCAACAAAGCTTCAGAGTTAACTATGTGCAGATCCTGGGTTAGCAAAGACTCACAATAAAGATTTCTGTATATCTGGCTCTTTCTCCCCTCTCCTTTTCTTGCCTCCCCACCTCCAGAGGGGAGTTCCCACTGGAAATTGCACAACTCTTTGTGCAAAGAAAAACAACAAGCTTAGTTCCTGTTGACCTGGATAGCATAGTGCTCTGGCTGGCACAGGATCTTCCACTATCTTAATTACTTTTCTTTCGCATTGCTGTGACCAAACACTTGACAAAAAGCAACTTAATGGAGGAAGGGCTTAGCTTGAGGCAGCTGCCGAGATGCATCCAGTCAGGAAGCAGGGAGGAGGACTGCTCAGTATAATCTTTCTTTTTTACTTAGTCCAGGACAAGAGCTCATGGAACTGTGCCATTCATGGTGAGCAGGTCTTCCCCCTCAGTTAACCCAATCTGGATAATGCCTACAGGCATGCATGCCTAGAGGCCAACAACCTAGATAACCCTCACATATATTCGTAAAAGACTGTTTCCAAGGTGATTTTAAAGCCAGTCAAGTTGATAATATTAACTATCATGTCCACATGTTTCATAGAAGTGTAGCAAACCCAATCCAGCTTCTTTGTTTTAAATAAAACTGTCATTTGAAGTTCGACTCACTCTTATTTTACCAAAACATTACCTTCTGTGGTTAACTGTGATTTCCCCTACTTCCTTAGAAACACCTAGGCATTGTGCAGCACATCTTTGGGTGTGTCTCTGTGAGGGTGTTTCCAGAGAGAATTAATTCAGAAGGACAGACCTGGCCTGAGTGGGTAGCCCCATCCCATCAGCTGGGGCCCCAGACTGAAAACAAAGGGCAGGGGGAGAAAGTCAGTTGAATGTCAGCCACTGAGATGGCAAGAGGTGGGAAGGGGGGGGGAGTCTTAGTCTTATGCTCCCACTGCCATGGAGCTACCTACCACCATGATGGACTGTATCCCTTGAAACCATAAGTCAAAATAAATTGTTCCTCCTTTAAATTGCTTTGATAGTTGCCAGAAAAGTAACGAATACTCCTTAGAAGGCAATCACTTCTATCTTCCTTAGTCTTATAATAAGCAAATGTAATGTTTAGACAAGCTGAGGCAACGTTTTGAACTCTTTCGGATCAAAGCCCCTAATGAGCAGTACATGTCACACTCTGACAAGCATGCACACACACAAAACAAAGCACATGCATGTGTGTACAATCACCCTTATTCTTTCTATGCTTAAAAAAACTGATTTGAGTTTTCAAAGAAACTGGCTTCATAACCTACCCTGCAAAGGGGTCACAATCAACAGGTGGAAAAGCTCTAGTCAACTGAGCTATATACAGGGCTGTGATCAGTGTTTCAGAATTACTTTGGAAACTTTTTATAAGTAAAATAACAGCTCTTAAAAAAATAAAACAAACAGGTGGATATGTGGCTCACACCTGTAGTCCTAGCAATGAAGAAGCCAGAGGCAGGAGGCTTGCTACAAGTTTCTGGCCAGCCTGGTCTACATAATGAGTTCCAGGTCATCAAGGGCTCTTCATCAACACTCTATCTCAAAACAAAACACAAACTCAACACCAATAGAAAATTGGATCCAAAACCCAAGACAAAATCTCCATCTGGAAAAATGAAACACTCTAATCCTCACTCAGAAAACCACAACACTTTCAGACTTGGCAGGAAGGTGAAGATTAGACTAGACCAGATATGGACAATGTCCAATCATGCCAGCAAGAACTGCTGCTCCCAATAAAAAAAATCAAACACTATCCAACGGATGGATCCTTTCTTCATGCTTTTGAAGTTGTGACAGTGATAAAAGAAACAATGAGCACAACCTGCCAACTTCTTCTTGTGTGTGAGTTTCTACATGCTTTTCACTCTACATGCTTTTCATGATTTAATGAGCTGCTGTTAGGAAGTTCATTTCCAAAATTAGAAGTATCAGGCAGGTAGCACAAAAAAAGCATTTCAGGATGTTCTCTGAAATAAGAGGGTCAACAGTGGTAAACACCTTCAGAAATTGACTAAAGTAATGCCAAATATGCCAAAATCATAAATATTTGGAGCCTTAAAGTAGAACAAAGGGTGAAGTTAAGTTTAAAGCAAGCCATGTAGTTTTCTTGTTGTATGTGCGAGGGAAGAAGGTGGGAAGACTCCTACCAGTTTATAGAGAAGGTTCCAGGTTAAGGAATTGGTAAAGATTTCTCTGTATCCTCTCTTATAGTCATCCACTCTGCCCCACCCAGTTTAGGAGAGTCCTTCTGAGTTTAGGAAATAGTGGAAATGGAAAGCTGTAAAAACCTGGTAGCAGGGATAAAACCAGAGGGGCTCACAAAATAAAGCCTGTCCTAACATGGCAGGACATGTTCAGTCACTTCCTTCTCTGTCCTCTACAAACCTTTATCCCCACCTCACCTCTTCATGACATCAAGTTATAGTACCGCCCCTCATCCCCTCTAGATTACTTTGCTTTAGCTACAGTTGACTTTTGTTAAGTCTTCAAACACATCAAGTGCACTTGAGCCTCAGGGATCTGCTACAAGAAGTTTGCCCTCTGCCTGGAATGTTCTTCCCACAAGTGTAAATTCTCATCTCCTTCAAATCTCTGCACAAATGTGACCTATACTACAAAACTCACCTAAACTGCCAAGTACTCCTTAGCCAGGGATGGGACTTCATGCCCACTTCCCCTCTCCAACCGGGAATTCTGTCTGGCTTGAGCCCTACAGGTCATATACATGCTCTCTCAACTGCTATGAATTTCTGTGTCCAGAAAACAGTTTCTTGTAGTCGCCCACCACCTATGGTTCCAATAATGGTGCCATATATGTACTTCATTGGCAGGCAGGCCTTAAGCCAATCGGGTACAGGGAACTCCCGTAACATCCAGGCCACTACTGCACCAGAGGGCATGTCTGACAGGCCAGTCTTTGCGGGAGCTCCCCAGGCTTACCGCTGGGTGAGACTGGTCATTCCTTTCCTCTTCCAGTAGCAGACACAGCACCTCTAGCACTATGAAAGCTAGCCAGTAGGGATGAAGCTTCCCAGTGAATACCAGCTTGATTTCTCCATGAGGAGCAGAAATTTTATGAAGACATTTTTCCCAATACCATCTAGAAAGATTATGAAGAAATGTGCACTTATTTAAAACAGACTTCCTTATAGAACAGCAGGATGCTAAAACATAAAGAAAACCAATTTCTTCTCACTCTGGACAGGTTTGAAACATGAAATGTATTTAAGAGCCAGAATGAAAAGTACCAAGATTCTGAGTCTGTCTACTGCCTCACAAACCAACAGTTTGGATTTCTAATCCTGAAACTTTCACAGGACTGAGCAGCAAAAACTCAGCTGTGTTGTGCTCAGAATCAGAATCATGGGCTCTCTTCTCTGTGGGAAGACAGCCCCCTGAAAATAAAGTTCAGAGAAAAACCATCATTTGTCCATTTGTCTTCTCTTGAGTTCCTAAAAGGAGCTAGTGCCCTGGAGAAAGGTAGATTGATCCCTTAACTAGCAAGTGTAGTCTCCAGCCTACAGAAAAAAAAAAAAAAAAAATTCAGGCCTCTAGGGGGCAATTTAAGAAAGATGAAGCCATAAAATAATTAATGAGGAAATGAGTTAATCTGTAGCTAGTTATAATCCATATGTCCAAGAACAGCATCATTACAAAGAGCAATCTCCTACCAGTCACTCAATCTAGCAATTTCTTCACTCCACTCTCCTACTGTCCTCCATCCCAATTCATATTTTATAAAGAAAGGAGTATGGAAAGAAGCCAGAGGGTTAAAATTTCTCACATCTAAATCCCTCCAGCAACTTGAATTTCCTGAAGCTACTCTCCTAGGAGGGGACATATTGTGACCAAGCTTTCCTGCAGCACCTCCTGCCATCTGCAAAATTAAATTAAATGGTCCTTCTCTTTTGAAATCCTGCCATCAATGTACCAAAGGGAACATCTGAGTATACCAGTCAGGGATGATAGCTTTTCCTTTTTACCAACACACACAAATCATTAGGAGATTAAGTCTCTGAATGGCTAATGTGCACTTTCATAAAGAAGGAGAAGTTAAATGCTCAGTCTGACACCCACATCCAAGGGGCTAGGATTGCACTCGCCGCTGCCCTTGGAAGATGATTAAAAGCAGGGCAGACAGGAAGCTAATGGCTTTTCTGCTGCACTTTTATGGGGGCAGGGGTGTCAGGAATGGACATGGGAAATCAAGTGCCAAGTGTTAAAGGGCAGACGGTGGGGGAGGGGGAACATGATTATATGCCTAGAGGGCACTGGGACACCCCCAAAGACAGAGTACTCCACACCCACAGGCAGTGCTAAGGAGGCTGCAGCCTGCACTCACTGTGCTATGACAAACGGTTGTTTCTACAAAGCAAACAGAAATTTAAGCCAATGCAGAGGTGGGGGTTGGGTGGAGATACAGACCATTGTACAGTGCCTGCTTAGTATGTGGGGCCCTAGGTTTAATCCCCCCCCCCCAAAACAGCCAGCCTGTAACTTTTGTATTTATGCATTACCAAAATTTCCACTTTCTGCCCCTACAGCCCAGACCCCACCCCAACTCCCCCAATATCTGGTGATTTTAGCCATTTCTCCCATCCTCCTCTAACTGAACAATTTAACTGAACAGTTATTTCTACACCCACCCGGTCATACTTTAAATATGCCTAAATTTGGAACATCAGAAGCAAGCCGGGGAAAAAAGAAAATTTAGGAAATGACAATTTTCAGAATAGCAGTATATAATTTGAAAAGTAACTCAGATGGGAACAGACTTTATATGAATATAAAATTACATCCAAATCACATTTTACTCTAGTCACTTCAATCCAACAAATCTTTATTAAGTACTTACTACTGTGCCCATGAGTAAAGACCAAACACAATGAGTCAGAAACCCATCCAGAAAATTGCAGTGGGTTCCTGTTCATACACCTGAAAGAGACTTCTTGGAAAACCCAGAATTGGCTCGAGATTACAGAGCTGTAATAGGAACCTATACCTACCCCCAAAGTTACTCTAAACAACTTTTCAGACCCCTTTGCCATCTCTGGGTCAGAAAATAGACAAAAAAGAAGATTTAGAAGCCAAGACAGAGGCAAAGAGAAGAACCAGATGGCTGCCTACAAAGCTAAGAAATACATACTTCTTAATGGGACATCTGGCAGGAAGAGTGAAAAAAAATCCTTACATCAAATTCTTTGAGAGATTATAATCCACAATGGAAAGTTATTCACTACAATTTTTAAAAAACACTATAGTTAATAATAAATCTCTTCATTTATTTCTTATCATCTTCTGAAAAGCATAGACATTTCAGGGCAAGAGTTAGGAATAAAAGCACTTCTTACAGAGGGTATGTTGGTGCATGCCTTTATCCAGAATTCCAGAAAGAGGGGCAGACAGATCTCTATGAGTTTCAGGCAAGCCAGGGCTACATAGCAAAACCCTGTCTCAAAAAAGGAGGAGGAGGAGAAGGAGGAGGAAGAGAAAAAGGAGGAACAAGAGGGAGGAAAAATGTACTTCTTGGTCTTGGATCTAGGACCTAGGAAAAGATAGCAGATGTAAGAACCTAACTGCATAAAAAAGGTAGAGAAGGAAAAAGAAATTAAAGAACTTGGGGAAAAGGGAAGTCTTAGACACTCTGCCCCCAGGATATCAACAATTCCAGTTGTTTAACACAAACACATTTCAGACATTAAAAAAGAAAAGAAAAGAAAAAGAAAAAAGGAAAGAAAAAGAAAAGAAGCCAGGCGGTGGTGGTGGTGGTGGTGGTGGTGGTGGTGGTGGTGGTGGTGGTGGTGGTACACGCCTTTAATCCCAGCACTCGGGAGGCAGAGCCAGGCGGATCTCTGTGAGTTCAAGACCAGCCTGGGCTGCTAAGTGAGTCCCAGGAAAGGCGCAAATCTACACAGAGAAACCCTGTCTTGAAAAACCAAAAAAAAGAAGAAAGAAAAGAGAAGAGAAAAGAAAAGAGAAGAGAGAAGAGAAGAGAAGAGAAGAGAAGAGAAGAGAAGAGAAGAGAAGAGAAGAGAAGAGAAGAGAAGAGAAGAGAAGAGAAGAGAAGAGAAGAGAAGAGAAGAGAAGAGATATCCTGGCCAGGCAAGGTGACACACACCTGTAATCAAAGTACTCAAGACGGAGAACTACTACAAGTATGGAGCCAGCCTGGTCCACACAGCCAAGGAGGACCAGAGTGAGATCTTTTCAAGAGGGAGGGAGGGAGAGAAGGAAGGAGGGGCAGTGGGAGGGAGGGAGAGAGAGAGGGAGAAAGAATACCAATCAGAAAGGTTCACAGATTCTCAATTTTCAACGCAGTGAAACCCACACAAAGGTTTTTATGGAAATGAAAAGCTCCCCTAGAAACCGTGTTTATTATTTTTTAAAATGTTTATCATCGTCATCATCATCATCATCATCATCATCATCATCATCATCACCATCAAGCATTGTTATCTCTCTTGCTGTCCTGCAAAGGAGATAGATACAGAGGCTGGAACTGAAGGACATCAGACCTTCCTGCCATTAGTCCTACTGTCAGTATCTCCCAGGAACTGACCAATAGCAGAAGTCTAAACCCTCAAGAAGAAATGCTCTCTTGGATCCCAACACTGATTTGAAAGACTCAGTAATACCGTCAGCATTTCACAAGAACGATGTTCTACTTGGGGGCGGGGCGACAGGACACAAAAGAGAGCCAAGGGGACAGAGCCTGGATTCTGGTAGAAAATACAAAGGGCCAGATATCCAGTAAGCCTGGCAGAAGGAAGGGAGTTCTACAGAGGTCACCAGCACACCTCCCTCAACCCAGTTCCTTCCTCCCAAGAACCGCTCTCCTAAACTCTTCCCGAGAGCTATCAGGACCTTTCCCAGTCTGCAAAGCTTCAGAGCAAAGCCCAGAAAATCCTGTTTCATTTCAGTGTCTTTGTAATGGTGAGGTTCAGGGCCCTCTATCATCTGCTAACCCTCAGCTACAGTAAGATGTGAAAAGTGAACAAAGACGAAGAAGAAAAATAATGGCTGAGAAAAGGAGGGCACTTTCTTAATGAGTATTTTCTTCATTTTGCTTTTTTTGTATTTGCTTTTTTTTTAATCCAATTGTCTATGACAATCATGTTGCTTGTCTAACTAGAAAGACAATAAAATGTTATTTTAACACATGAACTCACAGCAGCTGTGGTTGCCTACACAGGATCCAGCCAGTCAACATTCTAAGCAAGGAGCAGGAAGGAGTTCATGAACTCCCATGCCTGAAGAGCTATGGACAGTTGCTGGCTTCAGGGAGAGGGAGAGTCAGTTTTCTGTAAGGGTGTGGCTGGTGGGCTGACTAAGCTCCAGTGGATGGCTTTACACCCTAAACTGTATGAGCAGCACAAACTGGAGATGATGGATTAGACGTTTTTAAAAAGGATGATGTGAAGTTGGGAGCGGTAAGGAGGTAGAGGTAGACTTGGGAGGAGATAAGGGGAGGAAGTGGGGTTGAATATGAGCAAAATCACTGTATGGAACTCTCAAGTAATTAGTAAAAATATTGTTTTAATGTTACCTTAAAACCCACGAGAACACACACACACACACACACACACACACACACACACACACACACACACACAAATGTAAAATAAAATCAGCACTTCCAGAATGCTTCCAGGCAATGTTTTAGGGAAGGAAATGGGAAGATGGAAAAAAATAAAGAAAAGCCCCACTTATTTTTTTTTTTTTTTAAGAAAGAAAAAACCCAAAAAGAAAATAACAGAAAAAGTGAAGAAAATCTGGGAGAATGGGAAAGCACTTTCCTATGCTTCAGTGTGTACACTTAGGCTAGAGAAACTTAGGCTAGGCATCTGGTGGTTAGGTGCACTCACTGTACAAGAAAGTACTCCAAATAAAGATTCCTTATTTCTGAATGACTGCTCAGAAGAAAGATTTCTACTTGGGTGATTTTTATCCTTGGCTGTGTCAGATCTATAAAGCCTGGGAAGACAATGCTGAAGGCCAAGGTTTACTGTGTCTCAGTAGCTTGCCTCCTGTTTCACAAAGGGCTCTTGGCCACCACCAACCAGGCAGGACAGACCACTTGCTCTCAAATGAGGAAATCTCGGCTCATCTCTTTATGGCCTCCTGGAAGACTAGAGTCTTAATGATTCTTTCCACGAGTCTCAGGAGATAGCTTTCTAATGTGAATTCAGTGTTACACAGCCTGGACACAGAGGAAACAACACTACAGAGAGGCAAGAGGCAGATGCCAATTTCTAGAAGCCGCTGTTCCTTCCAGCTTGGAAAAAATCTGTTGGCAAAGAATAATGCAGTAGGATGGTTTCTGTTAGTGGTTTGGGGTGGGGAGGGGTGACACACCATAGAGAAATTGACCAATCAATCTTCCATGCCTTTAATGAAGAGAAAAAAAAATCCTACTTGCTAAATTTTTACTTTCTGTTACCATGGTCCAAGCACCACACTTCTCCCCATCAAGATGCAATCTACATCCTTAGTCAGTCACTGGTTCAGATCAATGTACTACATTACTGACTGAAAATCAGGTATAGAAAGAAGTTCTTTTTTTTCTATGTAAATAAAGCCTCCAGCTTCCCAGCTTAAGAACACAGTAGGACAACAGAAGGGCTCCCAAGAAGTTAGACTACTTTAAACTCAAACAGTACCACCACAGCCTAAACCCCTGGTAGCTTTGGAAATCTACAAGGGTATTTTTTGCTTGCCACAATGACTGAAAAAGTGCTACCAGCATTTAGTATAAACGGATAGAAATGTAACGTCTTATGATATGTGGACACTCTCACATATCCAACATGCCAACGGCATCTACACTAAGAATCACTATGGGAGCCAGGCTATACTCCCAGCACTTAGAAGGCAGAGATAGGACTGTTACAAGTTCAAGGTCAATCTGAGCTATAGAGTGAGTTCCCTATCACCTTGGGTAAAGAGAGAGAACCTGTCTCAAAAACACAGCAGCAAAAACAAAAGAATGGCTCTGCGTAGTAGTAGAGATTAGGCTTCTCTTGTCTTGTCTTACATTTTCCTAATAGGCACAACATTGATTCACCTGGGAAAATACTTTGAAAATAATTCAAAAATTATTTGAAAATAATAAAAACAATAAAAGGGATGTTTCCTCCTATCCCCACTCTGTCCCAAAGCTCTGTATCCTGAAGACAACTGGTACAATTTTTTATATGTCTTAAAAATATCGTATGTATCTAGAATAGGAATATACAAACATCTGTATCTATTCCTCTCCTTGTGCTTTTTTAAAATTGTACAGTGTATCATGGGAAGTTTTTCAAGGAGAACATTATGAATCTGCCTCTTCTTTCTACTAGCTACACAGTATTCAAATGGCTGTGCTTCTATATGTGCAACTATTCCCATTTTGATGGTTATTGCAAAATTTCTTCTCTATTCTCAATGCTGTGATGAATATAAATGTAAGTACATTTGCAGAATGAAGTCTTTGGAGGGGGTTTATAAATATGTGTATATATTTTTAGTTCTATTTATTTATTTATATGTGCACGTGGCAGGATACATGTTCATTTCATGTGTGTGAGTGTTGATACATAGGAATGTGGGCAGGTGTGTGGATGTCAGAAGACAACTTGGGATGTTAGTCCTTATCATCATTCACCTGGCTTGAGACAGGGTCTTTGTTGTTGCTTCCCTCTTTGCTTCCCTCTTTGGTTTGTATACCAGTCTGACTGGCCCAAGAGCTTTTGAAAATTCTTGGGCCTCACCTTCCATCTGTGTAGGACCACTGGTACCACAGGCACATGTTACTGCTCCCAGCTTTATGTGGGTTCCGGGGATTAAATCTTAGGTCCTCACATTTGCACAGCAAGTGTTTTTCCCACTGAACCTTCTCCCCAGTCCTACTTTTATCTTTTGAGGAAGGGTTTATGAAGGCCAGGCTAGCCTCAAACTTCCTACATATCCTCTTGAGTACTAAGGTTATAGGCCTGTGCCATTATGCCCAGCTTATGTGGTACAGGGTATTAAACCCATTGCTCCATGCATACAAGGCAAGAACTCTACCAACTGGGTTGTATTTCTAGCCCAGCATTATCTCTGAATATTCTATGAATATAGGACCAATTTTCCAAGTGCTTCTTAAGCCTGAAGCTATTAATAATGTGCATTCAAAACAAACACCTTTAAATCTCCAATTTACTTTTTGTAGAGGTAGAATGCTGAAGGATTCCATATATTTGGTTAAAAGAAATAAAAAGTGTCCTGTTTTTCTACCCTTCCTCATATTGCCCGTGACCAACCTTAATCCCCCAAACAGGGGTGATAACTTGCCTTCATTATGCCAAACAGTTCAGTTTTTACTTCCACAGTGGAAAAATATTAAACTCTGCTGAATTATGCATGAGCCTCTATGTAACATGATCATGCATCTCCTAAGCTCTCATTCTCAAAACTTATTTTAGCATTTCTGAATAGATCTTACAAGGGATTTGCCATACATATCATTAAACTGTTGGCATGTGTCCTAGCATGGGCAATAAACAAGCAATGTATCAATAAACCCATATATTTGCAAGGATGTGTGTATTGCTGGGGAGTTCATACTTTTACACACTTTTCCCTACTTGCCTGAAGTTTCATCCACATCCAAATTTTCGGAGCATGTGCCTTTATGAAATGATTAAAATATTCAGGACAGAAAAAAATGTCTGGTTTATGATTTATAAGTTCTCCATCTTCCTCCAGGGATGACCAGAAGACTACCCAGACTAATAAGGAAAAAACTCTACCCAACTTTCTAGATTCCCTTTCCCTGAAGCTGCAAAAAGATTCTGAAACTGAACAGACAATTGTGCATGCAGTCCATACTTTCCTACTGCCTGAAGTTTGTGGAAAAGTTGCTTCCTCCTTGTAGCACTGAAGTTCTCCTTCCCTCATTACAATTCCCAGTCATTACTTTTCTCACTTGGCCCCATCAAGGTAGACTAGGTGTTGTCTGCTCTTATAACAAGAGATCTCTCACAGTCATGCAAAATTAATCCACAACAAGAAATATAATGTCCTTCAAGAAGCAAGCCCAGCCCTATGCTTCTTCCAGAAAAATGATAACCAATCAACGCTTTTACCAATCTACTTCCAAAATCATATTAGACAATAGATACATAATAAATGAATCATGTACCAATTTCCATTCCAGTTATCCCCAGTATAAGAGTGGTTAACACAACTCACCTGGAGCATCCCTGTTAAGCCAGCAGATATCTTAACAGTGTAATCGGGAAGATGGGTACCCTTGGGAGGGGCTTAACAGCAGATCAACAAAGCTCAGATTTCATCTCCAATGTAATCCAGTGGGATACTAATGAGTTTTCAAAGACTACAAAGCAAACTAATATTCTTGGATGTCATTTATTTTGGAGTACATTAGCTACTTCCTTTTGGCACAATGGTATTAAGTATGTCTCTCTAATTTTCAATTTTTCTCCTTTCTGTGGCACAAGAAACTACTCTAGAAACACTCAAAAATATGAACACATGTAGAGAATTATTAAAATGTTAACAAAGACCTTGAAGGATCCCATTTTCTTCCTTTTTGCTTTTCTGAGATTTACCTATCACAATAGCCTTGCTTATTATTTTCTTTCATAGCTCTTTTCTTAATCTGCAATTATTTTTTTTTTGCTCTTTTTTTTATTTTTAATTGGTTTTCGAGACAAGGTTTCTCTTATAACCCTGGCTGTCCTGGAGCTCTCTCTGTAGACCAGGCTGGCCTCCAACTCACATTGATCTGCCTGCCTCTGCCTCCCGAGTGCTGGGATTAAAGATGTGTGACACCACTGCCTGCCTTATTTTTTGTTCGTATCTGTTACCTATCTTTCTTAAAGAAAGTAAGCTCCATGAAGGTGGACACCCCATTGGTCTTATTCACTGTAACATTCTCCAACCTAACTGTGCTAGTTTGGAGTTTACACAAGCTCCAGTCACCTGGGAAGGGGGAATCTTAATTGAAGGACTGCCTCCATCTGATCGTTTGTAGGACGGTTTGTAGGGGCATTTTCCTCATTAATGGTTGATATGGAAGGGCCCAGCCTGCCATGAATGGTGCCATCTCTGGGCAGCTGGTCTTAGGTGGTATAAGAAAGCAAGTTTAAAAAAAAATAAAAAAATAAAAAATAAAAAAAAAAAGAAAGCAAGTTGAACAAGCCATGGGAAGCAAGCCAATATGCAGCACTCCTCTATGGTTCCACCTCTGCTCTCGCTTGAGTTTCTCCCCGACTTCCCTCAGTGATCAGCTCTAATCTGGATGCATATACCAAATATACCTTTTCTGACCCAAGATGCTTTTGGCCACGGTAATTATCACAACAACAGAGAAACCTAATAAGACACTAACTCAGTAAATGTGAAGTGTCTGCTAAAATAGTCAGGATATGCAGGGTTCTACTGCAGGGATCCCTTAAATTTCAATGGCTTAACACAACAACAGCTCATTTCTTGTTTATGCTTATATGTCCAACAAGGATGAGGAGTAGGGACTCTATTCATCATTGTAGTTTAAAGGTCCAGATTAACAGAGGCTCGATCTGGACACAAATATTCACAATACCAAGGCAAGAAAACACTGAGCTATTTCATCCTGGAAATTGCTTCTGCTTAGCAGTGTTAAATGTAACTCTATTTTTCTGTTCAGAATAAGCCACACAGCCACTACTAACTTCAAGGAAATTGAGTTGTAGATGTAAGTGAGTACTGGAAGCCTGAAGAAACTTAAACAGAAAATCTATTAATAGAACCATACTGTTGAAAATGTTTCATTTTGTCCACTCCTGTTTCTGGGCAAAGTTGAAGTTGCAATTACAAAATAAATAAATATCAGAGAGAGCTTTTTCAGAAAGAAAATATATCTGAATTGCCCAATCAAGAGAAGACATCTGTATTCATCATGCCACTTAATTTAGGAACAAAGCAAATGATTAAAGTGTGCTCCACACTAGTGCTCCTGGAAACTAAAACCCTAGAAAAGAAATAAGTGCAGGGGAATGTGTGACTGTAGGATGTCAGGCTTGCGGATAAGCAGAGAATTTCAGTTCACTGAAATAACACTGTACATTTATTTTTAACCTAAGTAATACATATAAACAAAAACCGTAAACAGGTGGCATCATATTTACCCACTACAATACAACCACCCATTATTACCCTAGAAGGCCTACAGCATTATGACTCACACTTGAAGTTTTCTCTACAGCACGTCTAACAGTATTTCCTGCAGATACAGAACAAGTAAGATTTAATTCTTGTTCGACAAGGATTCTTTGTTTCTTTCATCTTTCTTTCTCCTCCATCATTCAGTCTCTTACAGTGAGATAACCTCCAGTCACACTACTATTTCTTCAAATGGATTCCCAAGTTGCTATGGTAACCAACACCTTCCTCCAATACTGTCAATATGTTTCCCTCCCCTACAGGCAGATATACTTCTTGATATACTGCCAGGAGCACCAATCTCCTAGCATCTTTTGCTCCTCAAACCTATAAACAAGACCTTTTAGAAGACTCTGCTAATAACTGAAGCAGTTATCTTTGACAAAACCCAACTTTTTATCTAGTATCTCATTTAATAATTTAAAAAACACTGCATGGTAGCTGTTATTCACCTTATTTTACAGATAAAATAGCTATAAATCAGAGGTCAGATAACTTGGTCAAAGAACAGAGTAGGATTTTAACACAGAATTCTCAGACCACACTGTCTCTAAAGCATCTTCTGTCAGCACAAAACTTTGCCCAGATATAAGGAGTGAGCTACAGATCTTGCTCATTAGTGTATCTGTTTCTTTTTCCAAAAAGGTGTTAAACACTTCAAGACATTAACTTGCTTCTATATCAACACACACTATTCTTACTCCAATGGCATTTTAAGACAACATTGTTAATGAAGACAAAAGGCTGAATACTAAACAAGAAAAGCACTGTTCTCCTGCTCTTCATCTCCAAGGGCTTCCATGGAGAACAAGATAATGTGTGCTAAGTGTTCTTTACACAGAATGAAGGTACAAGATCAGTCAAGATCAGTAATACCTCACAGATTGTTGAGGCATCCACAATATGACCAGGTGCCAAGAAAGGTCTATAATGGTTGAACTGCAGCCACGTCACCTGGATTGTCTTTCTTGGGTCCATTCAAAGCCTGCCATCAACACCCCCATATGATCCATATCCTCACTATTCTCGCCTAAACACAAATCCAGAAACACACAAAGTGCCATAATTAGTTACTTCACTGATCCACCTCTCCCCAACTCCCAACACAGGGATACTTTATATTGCCTTGTAAACAAGAGTGAAACATTTAGCACCCCACAGTTATTTTCCCAATATGCTCTTTTCAATCATTGGCACGGCATAAACTGATACTCCCCTGGCCAGGAGTCTGCCCCCTCTCTTTCCATCAAAAACTTACTCACTGTGCAGTAGAAAGGGAGTGTTCTAAAGAAAACAATTAGTAAGTAACCTAGCATTGCCACCCACTCCACGAGGCACACAAACAAGAGAATTAGCCCAATTTGTTGTCTATAATAAACAGGCCACTTTACCCATCAGAGCCCTAGAGTTTGGTACAGGATGACTAATTCTGAGTAGTAATGGCTACAGTGACCTCGTTCCCTATTTTATAGCTATGTGCTGAAATTCAAAGGCACTCCTTCCTCAACCCCATCTTGCCTTGCGTGCTTCTGCATATCAATCCATTAAAAATCTGAAGTATAATTTGTCTTATTCACTATCACCCTGTTAAATTGCTCTACAGCTGCCATGGCAGTAATCACAGTGATCAGTGATTCAGACTTATTGAGCAAAGGGCCTTAAGTAGGCTTCATTATTAAAATTTCCAAAGGTTTTATTATTAAAATAAGCCAAGACAGCCCAGTATGCCTCCACGGAGCAGTCATTCTAGTGATTCTTCAGTTCTGAAGGGATGTTTGTCTCATTCTCTATGTTTCACTGGTGAAAATCAATAATTGGGAATTTAGCAATAAATAAAACCAACCAGCATTCTAAGAACAAAGACTTAATAATCTTATTTAAAGCTACACACACAGCACCGTGCAAACCTTTTAAATGCTGTCTTTATTCACTAAGCCATTGCTTATTACAGCAATCACCAGAAATGACTCAAGTGTCTATTTGTGAGAGACTGGTTCAGCAGTGACTGCCATCCATACAGTGGAATACTATACAACTTGATAAAAACATGATACATGACCACCTTATCTGTAGCAACACAGAAAGATTCCCCAGGACATAATGACCAAAACCAAAGGCATCCACTCCATAAAAGCACACAAATGAGAACAGCCCAATTTGTTGTCTATAATAAACAGGACACTTCACCCATCAGAGCCCTAGAATTGTATTACACAGATTATATGCTGTACTACCATTTGTGTAAAACAGAGGAGGAATAAGAGCATAGATTGACTCTTATTTTTATATAAATCGATACCGGACAGACAGATAAGTAACCAGGATAGGGGACCTGCACAGTGGATTAGAACATGGTAGAAAATAGTATTTCTAGACTTGCCCCCCCCCAAAAAAAAAAACTTCCAAATTCCAAATATTTTCCACATTTTAAATTTACCTTTACTACTTAATTCACTTGAGGAGATGGGGATGGAGCAGGGAGGAGATGGTCTCTACTATCCTGAGACCAGATGATGAAGCACATCTGTGTCTGTCAGAAACCACTAATTTCAGGACAGGGGTCATTTCTATCAGAGGACTAGCTAGATTATGACTTGATTGTTTACCATAAAACACACATGGTTCTCTACCCCAGCAGTGAAGAGGAGCGGATGCTGCAAGTGTAGTGTGGTAGTACAACACTGCCTAGCACGTATGAAGCCCTAGGTTCAAGCCCCAGGACAAAAGGAAATTATGGGGGTTGGGAGAACAGGGGAGAGAGAGGACCTTCTCTGTTCCCTTTGCAGCTCTCATTTTATTCTTGGGTTTTCAGAATGGACTTTCAAAGAAATTTATATCCAAGTTTATGATGACATGTATCTTAAGGCTACTTTCAACACAAGTGTGATTTTGAGTCATTTCCATGGTTCCTCTTCTTCAGACCAGAAGAAAAAAGAAAAAAAGGAAAAAGGAGCTGTTTAAAGTTTCATCCAGCCTTATAGGTTAAGGGAAATGTCATAGAAATGAATAAAATGTCTGTCTAAGAGCAGTGTCAGAGAATTCTCATTCCAGCACCAAAGACAACTAGACCCTCCTACCTAGGCATAGATAAAGGGAGACATGAACCAACTGCAGAGTTACAAGGTCACAAATGCTCCACTGTCAGCAGGAGTTCAGATGAAAGAAGTCCCAGAGTTGCCCGGCCATGCTGTTTTCGTGAAAGTATCAGACGCTGAAGAAATGGCTCAGCAGTTGAGAGAGCTTGCTGCTTTCAGAGGACCCTAGTGGAGTCCCAGCACCCATGTCTAGCAGCTGTAACTCCAGCGCCAGGGAATACAACGCCCGCTTCTGGACTCCGTAGTGTGCGCATGTGTGTGTGTGTGTGTGGTGGTGTGTGTGCGCACACACACACACACACACACACACACACACACACACACACACTATAAATAGAGAGAGAGCACATGCATGTCATCATAAGCAAGCAAGTCCTCACTGGGGCCCAACAGAATATAGAAAGATATTCAGTAGTCATAGATGGCCTGTGATACTTGTCCTTGCCTTCTCTGTCCCATGCACTCCTTTAAAGGGCCCACATTGGCTGATGACTGTGGAATTTCTGTCATTATCAATCTAGAACTAAAGCTACTGTACTCCAGGCCTGATTTCCCAACTCTCTTTTGGATGCCTCAAGCTATATATCCCTTGGCCAAAGATGAATTTCTTTTCCCTGGCAAAACACAGATTTTATCTGTCCTTTACCTTCCTCAGTAAATGGTTCTTCCATACATCTCGACCTGTGAACCAGAAAGCATCTTATTCTCTGCCTTTGCCATCTCCCCAACAACTTCAAACTTATAATGAATTGTTTAAAAAGGAGTAAAGGTCAAAAAGAGAAAGCTAGTTACAGGTCTGAGAATCTAGAATCCGAGAAAGAAAAACACAGGGAAAGTAGAACAAGTTTGAGGAAAATCTAGGGGCCTCAAATTCTAATCTCCCATCCACAGCCTCGCCTTTGTAAGTGATACCTTACCCTTATTTCTATTCAAATAGCCAAAAATAACTGTACTGATTTTTCACCTCCTCAAAATACCTCTCGAAGCCTCACTTCCCCAGTATTTTCAGTTAACACCTCCTTATTTTGTTACTTCCTGGTTCATTCAACAGCATTTAATGAGCACAGTTCAGAGCCGGGAATTGCTTTGGGGATGGGGAAGGTAAAAGATAAGGTTTAGTTATGTGGCTCAGGCCACAGTTCTCTTGCCTTAGCCTCCCAAGTGCAAGTATTATAGGTGTGTACCACCGTGCCCAGATGCTCAGGTGCTTTTAAACAGAATAAAAGTAGCTTGACACCTGCTTCTTGGTGTTGTCACATCTAATTATTTCTCACTCACACTACTCAGATATGCTCTTGACTTCTACCACTCATTCTTTTTTCTTTTCTCTTCTCTTCTTCTCTTCTCTTCTTTTCTTTTCGAGACAGGGTTTCTCCACGTTGCTTTGGTGCCTGTCCTGGATCTCGATCTGTAGATCAGGTTGGCCTCTGCCTGCCTCTGCCTCCCAAGTGCTGGGATTAAAGGCGTGCGCCACCACTGCCCGGCCTACCACTCATTCTTTACACTGCACTCAGAACATATCCTCAAAATTTAAGTTAAATCGTTACAGCATGGGGTGAACAAAAGTTTTCTACAAAGGTCATATGGTAAATAGTGTAGGCTTCTGGGTCCTACTTTCTCTGTCACAACTATTCAATTCTGCTCTAGTAATGTAAAAACAACCACATATAGCACATAAGCCAGAGTGTGACTGTCCCAATACAGCTTAGTTACAGAAATATAGACAGCAGGCCAGACGGGTCAAATGGACTATAGTTTGCTGGTCCCAACTTCATTAACTACAGTGCTTGTTGCTCCATGGAAGTACCCAAACTCCTTCCCACGGCCTAGGGAGCTCTCCAACCTCACCTGACCACCAGCTGCTCCTCTCTGTTCTGCTGTGCTCCAGCCACCCTGACTGTTACAGTTTACACACTGTGCCATGCCACCACATCCATTTGGGCGGGTCCCTTGACTGCTATTCCCATCATCATCCTCTTTCTCGGAGCTCCTTAGCTCACCTCTTCAGAGTCCTTTGCTGATCACCCGAAGACCCAAAAGTTCTACCTCCCATGGCTCTATTTATTTGCTTCAAAATATTTATCATCAACTGAAAAGTATCATTTATTTTTTGTTGATCTGTCTTCCCAATCACCACACCTCTCCTCTAGGAGATAGTATCTAGACCTGTGTCTGACACCTCACAAGGAGCTCAATCAGTATCTGCTGTCGGAAGTGCCACTGCCTCCAGTCTCACCCACTTACCCCTGGCTATCATCTCTTGTACCACTAATCTTTCTAAACCATAGAGGATCATGGCGCTCTTCTGCTTAAAATACTCAAGGCTCCCCAACGGCTTCAGAACAAAAATATAAACTACGTGGCAAGGCTGGTACAGCTCATATTATACCTTCTGATGTTCTCTTAGTGACTGAGCACGGACATGTTTGTTTGTCCTCAAAGTACCCAGCACAGTACTAGGAACACTGCTGGTGCTCCATGAACACAGAATGAAATAATTGACAGGGATGCAACACTAGCACAATGCTAGGTTTAGATGTAATAATTTAGCAAATACTAAATTTCAGGCAATGAAGTGAGGTTTTTGCACAAGACACTTTCTTTAATCTCATAAAAGGAGGCGGGGAGAGAAGTGCTGCAGATTTATCTCGTTTGTGTCACTAAGAGCACTGGTGAAAGAGCTAGAAAGAAGAGAGCTAACACTTGATCCTAAAGGCAACTGAAAGGTCCTTCGAGGATGCCAAGTGTTCTCCTTCTCCCTGTTACCTGTTAGCCAAGAAAACCTAACTTGGATCTTTGTTGTTAAAATAACTCAAGAGATTCAGGTAAGTTCTTCAGATCTGCCTGACTAGCCATGTGAAAATTATTGCTTTTTGAAGAATTTCTATTAGCCCTTTGTAAGACCAAGGGATTTTCACCTAATTGGGTCTGATGGTTATAAGAATAATCTCTCTCGGGAATACAGACTATTAAATTGTCCAGCTAGTTAGGGGATAAGGAATTTATTTCTCAAAATCAATGGGAAATGAAAAAAGGCCAACTCAGAAGGTCATTATTCTCTCTTTCAGGTGGAAGATTGAGTCCCAGAGTCTTCCTGTCACCTTGACATGGCCTCCTTGCTTAGCATCTAAAAGCTGTGGATTGGGTGCAGCTAGCTGAGTTCTCCTAATGCCACACAGTCTGTTTCAACAAAGCATATGCCAAAGCAAAGCCATCTCCAGACTCCAGAAATGACAGGCTATAAATTGCTGTTCATTACAATAAAGTAAGTGTAAGGCAACTCGGTCCTAAAGTATCACTCTGTACTCTACTCTGAGTTGTCTGTTGTAAATCTGAATAAAGGACTAGAGAAAACACCAACCAAAGCTGCATCTGGGATTTAGTCACTGAACAGTACTTCTTCCCATTCACCTAATGGTCCAGTTACAGAAAAGGGAAAACAAGGCTCCAGGGTCTGCATCTCCTTTACATTTGGCTTCTCCACGTGAAGAAGTTAAACAGGCTAAATTAACAAAATGACTAGCCCCGTCTGCAGACTTCTTAGAACTACAATCCACATTCAAGACATTCCCACGGTCTACTTCAAGAAAACTGACTGATACGCCGCCAGTATCTTCCAGAGTTAAGAGCATGTAAAATTCTTGTCAAGGATCTGTCCATATCAACACAAGAGCCAAGAAGCAATTATTCAAAGGGTTGCTGCCAAGTCTTTACAAGACTATCTCCTCACACAACATTGAACAAAAATCACAAACCATTATCCATTCTGACACTCCTTTGCCAAAGGTTCAGAGGCAGCGCATTTTACTCCCTGACAGAAAATCATCAGAACAGCCTAGTAAACGCCATCCTGAAGATGCTAAAACATGTGGGACATATATAAGAAGATGAAAGATGAAGAACTTATCAGTCAGATACATGCTATGTCCAAAGCAAACTACAAGTCTCCACTGCTCCTGCCTAATCCTAGTTGGGCTGAGGCCAAGCTGATGAGACAGGCCTAAGGGTCTCAAACTGTCATGGAAACTAGGAACTCGGGAAGCAGCAGTAAATCCTTAAAAGACCAGAAAGGTTCTTAATGGATGGAGGAATTCATATAAATGGAACCTTGATAGAACCCAGGGTCTAAAATGGCAGAACTTAACTCAGCCAAGGCAGAAACTGCTTTCTAGATCTCTTAGATACATGTGGGCTGGCGTAACTATTCTACTCAGAGAAACTGGCCCCAGTAAGGACAGCTTGGCAGCACTTAGAGACACAGTATGCACAAGGCTAGCAAAATTCAGTGTGATTAGAACCAGAGAGCCGGGCGGTGGTGGCGCACACCTTTAATCCCAGCACTCGGGAGGCAGAGGCAGGTAGATCTCTGTGAGTTCGAGGCCAGCCTGGTCTCCAAAGCGAGTTCCAGGAAAGGCGCAAAGCTACGCAGAGAAACCCTGTCTCAAAAAAACCCAAAAGAACCAGGTATTGAAGCACACATCTGTAATCCCAGCACTTGACAGGTGGAAGCATAAAGATCAGAAGTTTAAAGTCATCTTCAACTACACAGCAAGGTCAAGTCCAGTTTGAGCTACAAGAAAACCTTTAAAAAAAAAAAGCAGGGGAGGGCAGTGTGACTAAGGCAAAAGTATAAGAATCAAGAAGACTACAGGTAGGTTTATAGCAAGATTCTCAGAATGAATCTTTAAAAAAGGGAGACAGAAACTAAAGTCCAATGGGACCATGTCAAAAACATATGAAGTCAAAGCCAGGTATCTTGGCAAATAGCTATAATCCCAGTACTCAGGAGATTGAGGCAGGAGAATTGGGAGTTTGAGGCTACCCAGAACTACATAGCAAGACTGTTTCCAAAACAAAACATATGGAATCAGGGGCTGGAAAGATAGTTCAGCTGTTAAAGCACTTGCTTTCTTCTGGCCTTCATAGACACCAGGCATTCATGTGGCACACATACATACATGCAGATAAAACATTCACACATAAAATAAATCTAAAAGAAAATATTTTTAAAGATATAGAGTCAACTGGAAAGGATACCTACTAATCTCAGGCAGTGTGAGCATCTAAAACGATTAGTAAGTAATGCTTACAATGGGTTAATGTCCATGAAATAATCTAAGAGTTCCTGGGTTTAACCCCTAGCACCGCATCAAACAAAAACGATGTGTAAGTTTATGATATTCAGGAAAATAAAACATATTGTGCATTAGTGGAAGTTACTTAGTCACTAAGTCATTATTCCAAAAAATAACTTAAAAGGGCAGAAGGCATAGAGTGGGGGAAATTTAGGTATTTAACTAGTTGCTGCGGAAAGTAGTTTGGAGTAGATTGAGGCAGGCAAGCACAAAGATAGCGTAAGTAACCCGGAATTGCACTTGGCTTGAGCAATGCTCACTTCCCTTTTCTAACAATGTACTTAAGCTGCATCCAGCTGCATATGCACAGTCCTCCAAACAATGGAATAGGTCATTCTTATCCTAAGCACTCCTTGGTAATTCCGCTTTTGTGATTAGTTTCCACTGAAACGTGTCCCAGAACATATCCAAGAACTAGAGGTAGGAAGCTGATCCAGCCTGAACCAGGTTAGGATGATTGGTGCACAGTAAGAAAAACCACGTCCTCTGGGTGAATTTTTAAGTAAAATTTTCTATTTACCATTTTATGCCTAGGCATAATTGAGTGTGCATATGATTAAAATCTGATGGATCACGGGGAAAAATCATGTGCAGTAAAGACCTAGGCCTGTCAATCACAACCGAAGACTGCCCACAATCTGCCCCTTAACAACCAACTCCTCCTGGTGAACCCCCATGAAAGTAAGTTCAAATCCAGTAACTGATGCTCTTGAGCACTCCAGCTCAAGTAGCACCCCAGCCCTGCTCCTTTACAGTACGCCCTGTAGTGTCGTTAAATAAAACTTCTTGCTACTTTACAATCTGTGTTTGCTTTGTTGTTGTTGTTGTTGTTGTTGTTGTTGTTGTTTGAATAAGACACCAAGAACCTGGAAACACCTGGTCCGGAAAAGACCCCAAACAAGATGAAATGAAGTCACCAGTAACTGCTTAATCTGACTATTGGGTATGTGGAGCAGCAGCACTGTATTTCTTTTGTGTATGTGTATTTGAACTTTTCTTCCCTTGGACTCTGGCCAAAAAAAAAAAAGAAAGTGTTCTAATTTCATTTCTATTGCTGTGATAAAATACCCTGACAAGAAGCAACTTAGGGCGAAAGGATTTATTTAGCTCACAATTCCAATTTACAGTCCACCACTGTAGGCAAGTCACAGGAAGAACTTCCATCGACATCACATCACATCCACCATCAAAAGCAGAGAGAAATGAATGCATGCATGCCTACTACACCTTCTCCATTCTTATACACTCCAGGACACAAAGCCAGGTGTGTGTCACCCACAGTGGGCTGGGTCGTCCCACATCAATTAATTTAATTAACAACCCCCCACAGACATGCCCATAGTCCAACCCCAATGTAAGCAATCCCTCTTTTTCCCAGCTGACTCTAGGTTGTGTCTAGATAACAATTAAAGCTTACCATAATACCAAGATAGAACCTAAGCCAAATAATTTAGGATTTAGGCAAGGCTTCTATGAAGAGGAGAGACTACAGAATGAAGGGCAATTTCAACCCTCTGGGGTTTTCAACTAAGGGATGTCAAATTACAGTGTCATCAGATTGCCTACCACTTGATCTGGAATTCTAGCACCCTGTGGAGTGGCTTTCTAGAGTGCTTATAGACTACTATTCAGTAATAATGGTTCCAGAAAGGCAAAAGGGCCTGTCTTAAAAATTGAGACATTATGCAAATTCAATCAAGAGAAAGCAGAAAATTCAAAGGCATGAGAAATGTTGCAAGAACTCATAGAGAAATAGGCACAGGTTAAGAATGGCTCTGAGTGGGACTGGAGAGATGGCTCAGCAGTTAAGAGTACTTGCTCTTCCAGAGGACCTGGGTTTCTTTCAAAGCACCCACATGGCAGCTCACAACCATCTGTTACTTTAGCTCCAGGGAATCCAACCCCTTCTGCCGGCTTCCTTGGGTACCGGGTACCAGGTACCAGGACATACATGCAAGCAAAAACACCCATAAAAATAAATAAATAAAACAATGAGACCACAAGAAAGCCCACAGAATCACTACCTGGACTCACAGGGGCGCAGAGACTGAACCAACAACCAGGAGCCTGCATGGAACTGACCTAGGCCCTCTGCATATGTGACAGTTGTGTAGCTCGGTCCTCCTGTGGGACTCCTAACAGTGGGAGCAGGGGATGTCTTTGACTCTTTTGCCAGCTTTTGGGACCCTTTTCCTCATATGGGGTTCCTTTGTCCAGCCTTAATACAAGGGGAGGTGCCTAGTCTTACTGCAATTTGATATTGATATGCCATATTTGGTCGATACTGATGGAAGGCCTGCCCTTTTCTAAAGAGAAATGGAGGAATGAATGGGGGTAGGGTTAAGGGGAGGGGAGGTAGTGAGAAGAGACTGAGAGGAGAGGAGGGAGGGGAAACTGAAGTCAGGATCAGGATGTAAAATAATAATAATAATATGATAAATAATGATAATAATGATGAAAGGATAAAAAAAAAAAAACCGTATCATGGTCTAGACTATTGTCCTAGTTAGTTTTTGTCAACTGGACATAAGCTAGATTTACTTGAAAGAGGAAACCTCAACTGAGAAAACGCCTCCAACAAACTGGTCTGTGGGCAAACTTGGTGCATTTTCTTACTTAGTGATTGATGTGGGAGGGTCCAGCCCATTGCCCATAGTATCGTCCCTGGGCAGGTTTAAGATGCCATGGCAGGTCCTGGATGGTTTAAGAAAGCAGAGCTGAGCAAACCATGAAGAGCAAGCTAATAGAAGCACTTCTCCATGGCCTCTGCTTCTATTTCTACCTCCAGTTCTTGCCCTGAAATCCCCCAGCGATAGAGTGTGACCTGAGAGTTGGAAGAAGAAATAACATTTCATCCTCACATTGCTTTTGGTCATTGTGTTTTACCACAGTACTAGAAACCCTAACTAACTAAGACAACTACATACCAAAACATCAACAAAGGACTCCAGTTCCTCTCCAGTCACATCTCAGGAGCCTCATACAGTTCCACAAAAGGTAGCAGAGTGAGGACAAAGTTCTCAACAGATTGTCTCTCAGGATCCAAACAGACACTAGTTTCAAAAGCTCTGTCTAGCCCTTCCCTAACAACCACACAAGAACAAGCTAGGAAAGCAACCAGAGAAAGCTTGCATCCTGACACACCACTGCCACACAACTTCAGAAGTAACGAGGAATCCACTGAAAGCACCGGTGCTGGTTACTAGGAAATTTTATAGGGACAATGAGTAGAGAGAAAGCTTTCACCAAGGGTTTAGTACTTTCAAATGCAGAATCCACACACCTCTGGAGGCTCCAAAAGCAGGTTGCCTCCAATGCATTCTCTCAAAGATAAATGAGCTGGCCAGATAACCAGTTTGGACATTACTCTTTTTAAAAAATGTGTCTCTAGGTTATGTGTATTCCCTGCAGATCCTGGGGATGGTGTCAGAATCTCTTTCCAGATGTGTTCCTATCACTAGCAGGATTTGGCTCATTTAATTCATCCTAATTCAGGTCACCATTAGTAAAGATTGTCATCCATACTGTACCCTCTCATAGGGTCTTAAAGAGAGCTTGTCATCTGTTCTTCCAAAACAACAGTGTCTGTCAAAGGAAAAGTCAGGGAGAGAGGGAAAGAGAGGCAGGAATGGGGAGAGAAGGAGAAGAGGGGGGGAGGAGGAGAGGAAGAGAAGGGGAGAAAGGGAGAGGGGGAGAGGGGGAGGAGGAGAGGAGAAAGTAGAACAGGAAGACTAACGGAGTAATACGCAGGCTCAGTTTTATTTTCAAAGCTGGGTTGATATCCTTTCGCTTACATCTAAATGAAATTGGGAATTAAAAACACTACTGGGGGGGAAAGAGAAAAAAGGAGGAAAAGCAGGCCTAAAATCTAAGACCTTTTAACACAGAAAATAAGAATTGATGAGGATTCAACCACCTCAGTATTTATGTTATAAGCGGCCTCTGCCTCAGAGGATCGGGGAATTCGCCATGGGATAAGAGAATCTAAGTCACACTCCAGCACCGTCCCATCCACCAAGAACATCAGGATGACCTCTGATCCTGACACAGCTCCTCTAGCTTCTCCATAAGGAAATTCATGGGAACCAACGGGGAAAGTTGCTCTCACAACCCCCGTTCTTTAACCTCAGCTACCCAAGGATGGTCTTCTCTATTGAACTACTTCCACGAGTGACTGACTCATCTGTGAGAATCACTCAAAAGGCAACCTTACACAGCCAGGAGAGAGAGAGAATGGAGACCCAGCTGGTGCCCAACCTAAACAAGAAACTGTCTACAAAGTAACTCTTGGTTCCTAATTTTGTGAGTTTTATTTCACTGGGTATCTTAAGGCACAATCCTAAATCTTCCTGGGTTTGTTTTTGTTTTTGTTTTTTGGCCACCTAATACACAAAAACTAAGTTAAAATTAACTTTATAACCAAAGCAAAATGAAGCTTTCTAGGTGACATAACTACAGTACTCAGGACACTGGAACTTCACTTGTCCCAAAATGTCTATCCGAAAGTCAGCATCCCCACACATTTCAAATTCCACTGGAAATGTGTTTGGATAAACTAGTCAAATTCATAATTTTGCTTGGATAAAACTGATGTAGTAAAAGCATGGGGCTTTTGCAAACTAGTACTGTAACAAGAGGCCACAGGAAGAATTAACGATGGCATCTGCTTCATGAATGATCAAAGTGTCTGCAGAACTCAAATTAGGGTACATCACAAACCAGAAACAAGAAGTTAAACTTGTTTTTTTGTTAATGCCCCCAATTACATCTTGGTCAATTTGCAAACATGTTCCCACCAATATTTGCATTTCCCCCCTTTTTTAACAGTCCTTGCTCACATCATCTCTTTGAACAAAAGACCTTACACGCTTACAGAAAGAATGGAGACAGGCCAGCATCAAGACACACACTGCATGGAGAGGAATGACTGTCCCAAAGAGAGCGCTCCTACCTCTCTGACAACCCCACAATCAGCTAGTATACACAAATGTCTGAAATAATGAAGTTTATCAAGAAAATGAACAGTTGGCAAAATCAAGGCTTCTAGCCCCAAGGGTAAGGCTTGCAGCTGGTCTGGCCAGTCATCAAAAAATCTGAATTTAAATGGCAGACATTCACTGTGGCCTGGAAGAAAACAACTGTGGTGTCAAAGGCTCTGGGATTTTCGTTTCCTTTACACCCTACACATCTCCTGCCAATAAAAAGAGGAAGCGCGCTTTGGTCTTCATGACACATCTTGAGCAGTTCCCGTTCTCACCAGTCTCTGGTATTTTCCACATACCACTGAGTCAGCACCCATCTATACTGACCTATAACGTGCAGAGAGAGGCTTCTGTTAGGCTGGAGAAACAAGTGTCCAATCTCAAAGTCCATGGACTCCTTCTACCAGGGAAACACTATGGAATCAGGTGTCAGAAGCCTTAATTTCCGACTGACCCTCAGCCAGCTTAATGACTTTGGCCACCTCACCTATCCTCTCGGGACTCTATTATTCCCATGTGCATCCTCTCAGGACTCTATTATCCTCACAGTGAGAGCAAAAAATCCAATGGTCTCCTAGTTCCCTTCTAATCGTCCTTTGAGGTTTTGATTAATGAGTGGTACTACGAAGGCTAAGTGGGACTTAAACCAATAGACACCTTTTACATTAAGAAAAACCCCATTCTACACAAATAGAGCTGTTCTGTCCATCTCTCCAAACCGTGTGCTGCGACACTGGTCCAAGAGACTCCTACAAAGGATACTGAATCAGTAATAGGCGGATTTCTTCAATCAACAAATACCAAGAATTCTGTAAGCATTAGGGATAAAGCAGAACAAAGCAGACAAAATCCTTTTCCACAGAGACATTAGAGTATAGTGGAAAGGAAGTGATCTGAAATTAATCAAACAGAAAATACCAGATCAGGATACATTTTCTAGAGAGCTATCACGAAGGCTCTGTTAATAAGGTCATTTTCAAGTAGAGCAGAGAAGTAAGCTAGGAAAATACTAGTGTTCTAGGAAGAAGAAGGATTAGGGCCTTAAGACAGGACTCTGCCAAGCATGCTTGGCATGTTAAGGAAAACATGAGTCCATTGTTATGAAATGGAGTGCAAGGCAAAGAGTAATAAAAAGCAAGGTAGCACTGGGAGTAAGGGAAGAATCTTGATACAAAACCACAGGTAGTTCTGAACAGAGAGTGAGCATCTTTAGAGTTATTTATTTTTATGTGTATGAGTGTTTTGCCTTCATGCACGTATGTACACCATGTGTGTGCCTGGTGTCCTCAGATCAGAAGGAGTCCAATTCCCTGGACCTGTGACTACATACGGATGGTTGAGAGCCACCATGGGAGCCCAAGTCCTCCACAAGAACAAGTGCTCTTACCCACTGAGCCATCTCTCCAGCAGCGCCCGAATTCCATTTTTAAAGGACTGTTTGAGCTGTCGTACGGAGAGTGGATGGAAGGGTAGGAAGGAAGTGAGAAGACTAATTAGGGGGCTGTTGAGACAATCCAGTGAGAGGTGATGGCATAGTTCAGGGCCCAGATTAGCAGCAGTGAGGAGCAGGGAGTCGACTCTGGGATATCTACCGAGGCACAGGTGAGTGCTGCGCAGGCTCTAAGGAAACTCCACCGCAGAACCTAAGGGACACCAGATCCAAACCTCCACTATGAGATCCCAGCATGGGGGAGCTGCTCCTGTCTGTCACCCGGACACTCTGTCAAGATAAACCTTTGCAGTCCCAAGGTTCTCAAGTCATGGAGACTGATAATATACAAAACACAGGATCAGAAAGGTTACCACATGGGAGAAGTAACAGTAACGGCATGGTAAAAACTGCATTCTGGCAACAGTTGTCTCACCTAAGGCATTGGTCACTGTCTTAGTTAGGGTTTCTATTGCTGTGATGAAACACCAGGACCACAAAGCAAGTTGGGGAGAAGGGGGCTTACTTGGCTTATACTTCTATATTGCTGTTTATTATTGAAGGAAGTCAGTACAAGAACTCAAAACAGGGCAGGATCCTGGACGTAGGAGCTGATGCAGAGGCCATGGAGGAGTGCTGCTTACTGGCTTGCTTCCCATGCTCAGCCTGCTTTCTTATAGAACCCAGGACCACCAGCCCAGGGATGGCATCACCCACCATAGGCTGGGCCCTCTCCCATTGGTCACTAATTGAGAAAATGCCTTACAGCTGGATCTCATGGAGGCATTTCCTCAACTGAGGCTCCTTCCTCTCTGATGATTCTAGCTTGCATCAAGTTGACACAAAACCAACCAGTACAATCATCTTGATAGCTAAATTAAAACCCAACATTAATCAGGCATTAAGTGTGGAAACACCTTACTTACCAGAATAGCAAAAGGAAGAAGATATGACAGATAAGTAACTGAGCACAAACTATATTGTAAGGGAAGCTGCAACACCTAGGAGGCCAGGCCCTAGACACATTTATCACCTGAGCTGCAAATTATTTGGTGTGACCCTGGACTAATTATCTAACTTGGGCGTCTCTGTCTCCCATCTGTGCCTGACTCTCCCACTCACTACAAAGTTATTTTAGCCCTCTCCTATCTTAACAGGGATGTTAAGAAGCTGAGATCATGTCTCTGGAAGTTCCAAAGGTTCCCTGGAGAAAGGCCCTCCAAAAACAGAGTACCTGGTCTTTAGTAGGATAAGTAAAAATCAAGATGCTTCTAAACACACCCATTCCACTCCCTGTGGTATGGAGGCTCTCTTTCCCCAGAATCATTTGGCTTCAGAATTGGACAATCAAATATGCTCACATAACGTAAAAACTTTATAGAGACTGTCAGGAGTTCTAGGTATAAATGGAGTAACTATACTCTGGTGTTTGATAAACATTTAGTGACACTCTTAAATCACAAGTGTTCTTACTGAAATGACCACACTGTCACCTGTCAAGACACAAGGCGTGTGCAGTATGCAGCAGTAGAAAGCCCATAGCCATGACTCCCTCCCTGGATAAATTCTGACCTCAATTTCTGCCTATTTTTGGTTTTACAAAACAAAATTAAACAAGATACATGAAATATAGGTGTCCTGGCCCCAGGCTCAGTAAAGAAGTAAAATACATGCTAAAGGGCCCTCCTTCTCAGGATTCTCCTTGACAAATAGTGAATGATATTAATATTTTAATCACAGATCCAAGGAAATATAAAACAGGAAAGATTTATCCTTTATTTCTCTTACTACTCCTTGACTAGAACAGAACAAACAGGCCAAGTTTAATTAGAATTGTAACATGGGTTGTCCCAGGTAAGCCAGGCTCAGAAACTCCAAACAATTAAGAGACTAGTTTTTAATGGTCTACTACATGCCAGTCTAGTCAATGATAGAAGCAGAATGCCCTTTGTCCTAGGCTCCCAAAGAATTCCATTAGCCAGGCACACATGACTCCAGTGGGATGTGGGGTCAAAGGCTTTCTATTCCGGCCATTGTGACCTAAGAATAGAACTCACAAGCATAGGGCAAATGAACTCACAAGGACTGTGTTCATCTACTGGCCACATTACCATCTGAAGGTTATTTAAAGCACATGCTCAGAAAGCACCCCTCTGAAGTAGAGGACCGATAAGGAGAAACAGTTAGGGTGTGTTTTTAATATAGCTCTTTATACAATTTATAAATATACTAAAGGTGTGCAGACCAAATGTGGATCTTGAGATATTCATCCATCCTCTTAGCTCTAATCTCTCACTAGACTTCCAAACAGCCATTGCATAATGAATGTCAAACTCACTTTACAAATGGAAAGTAGGAAGCATGAAGGGACAGAATGGGTTTGTACACTTTCCACCTAGTAACAGAAACAGCTAAAGCTCACTGTGAGCTTTTGCATGCTAGGCTCTTTTTACCTTCTAGTTACTTTGTCCACACTTTACAATAAGATTAGGAATGTTCTAGAAGATTAAGCAGTTTACTCTTGCAATATAATTTATATGGTATAGCCAAAATGTGAGGTTAAATCTCAGCTGCTAGAGCTTGTTTAGGCGAGGCTGGGCCGTTAGAGATAACACTGTCTTTCTTGGTTTCTTTCTGCTAACCTAAGAACGCAAGGAACAATAGTTAAAAAAAAAATCACACATTGAGTATTAAATCAAATGTCTTATTGCTGATGATGTTAGCAATTTGTCAAGTAAAGAGAATTAAGTAGTCCAAGATCTTCAGCAGAGACTTTATGGACAGAAACCAGATCATAATTCCAAATAACTAGACAAAATTGATAGATTCCACATCAAAGGAGTCTTTCTAGAAAAGATGGAAGACCTGTCTTTATCTCATCGTTTCTCCTGTCCTAAAATCCCTGCACTTCATAGTTTCATATACAACCATTCCTTCTGATTCCAGAACAGACATGGATATCAAAATCCAAGAATATTCAAGCCTCACAAAAATGGCATATTTACACATAATCTGCCATATTCTGTCATACACTTTTGAAATACAAATTCCTTTTTTTGCATCTAAAATCTTATTTATTTTTACGGGGCGGGGGTCAGACATGCCACGGTATGCATGTGGAAGCCAGAGGACAACTCTGCAGAGTTGGTTCGCTCCTTCCATCTTTACATGGGTTCTAGGGAGCAAGCTCAGGTTGTCAGGCTTACAGGACAAGCACCTTTACCCACAGAACTATCTCACTGGTCCTCCCATATACTTTCAATCATCTCAAAATTACTTCTAATACCTAATCAGTGATATATAAATCATTGTCGCACTATATTGTTTAGGGAATAGTGGCAAGAAAATGTACATATTTAAGACAGATTCAATTTTCATAAACCTACTTACTTAGAATACAAGGTGAACAATGCTCAAAATGAATCCTAGAGAGACAGGTTATATGAAATAGTAGGAGTAGGATATGCGGAAACATAACTGTAGTCACATGAACTCAGTAAACAACAAATTAAAAGTTTTGCTCTTTGAAGCTTCTGGAAATGTTTGCCTTTTGTGGGAGAAAGAGAGTCTTGCTACATGGTCTAAGCTTTGCTATCTGTGGTCCTTCTGTCTCAGCCTTCTCAGTGCCAGACTATCCCATCTACCTTTGATGTGTGGTTGGTTGGATATGCATACAGGTTATGAAAAGCAGATCTGAATCAACACCAGTGACTGGCCCAGCACCTTGCAATCACTAACCCAAAGGCAAGTTCTTAAGACCAGATGAATGGGAACAGTTTCTTTGTAAAGACACCTCCTTGCCCAGATTCTATGCTGCAGACCTTTCATTGAATTCCAATCCCAAAACACTTCTAAAATAACAACTCTGAGCTTTACCATACTCACCAGAACTAAGCATCATTTGTCAGGTTAGAGCAAGATCAATTCTCTAGTCTTCTTCCTTCCAAATTTTTTGTTATTGTTGTTTTGTTTTGTTTTTTTCAAGACAAGGTTTCTCTGTGTAACAGCCCTGGCTGTCCCAGAACTCTCTTTGTAGACCAGGCTAGCCTCAAACTCACTGAGATCCGCATGCCTCTGCCTCCCAAGTGCTGGAATTAAAGGCATGTGCCACCACCGCCGGGCCCTAATTTCTTATAGAAAGTTATCTACACTGGAATCCTTGCAGCCTCTCAAACTGAGGCTAGTAGTTTGGAGGTCAGGGGAGGACAAGAAAAATTTAGTAACAATAGCAAACCGGAAATTAAAGGTGTGATAACTCTAAACCAAAGTATGTTCTTATAACCATTTGGAAATTAGTTTGCCTGGGGCTATATACTTCATGTAATTCAGGTCTGGTACTCTATGGGAGCTCCTCATAGAGACTTTCATGATATTTCTAGTTTACAGTTTGTTGTTGTTTTGTGGTATGGGTGATTAACTCGGGGTCTTAGATATGCCAGGTACGTTCTCTACCACTGAGCAACCTCTACAGCCTATTATGTCATTTTATTATTTTTCTATTTTATTTGAGACAAGATCTCACTAAGTTGTCCAGGCAAGCTTCCAACTTGGGATCCTCCTGTCTTATCCTACCAAGTAACTGGGATTGCAGGCATGTGACATCACTTTTACTTTGTGCCTCCATGCCTCTCCAAGCCAAGTCTCCAGGCTCTGGCTCTAACACAGTCACCATATCCATGGAGAAGCTGACGGCAACTGATGGCCTTCACTTTACCCTCGTCTTCCCCATCATATGAAGACTGCTCCTGGCTAACTCACAGCGTCTACAGAACACTGTCTAAAATACTAAGAGCATGGAGTTCTTGAACAGTGAAAGCACACAGTTAGCACAAATGAGACCCTTCTATTAACCAAGTAAACGGTTTTCAAGTCTACAGGCAGTATTTTCCCTACACTTGTTTCTCATAAATTTTAATCAATGGTAAAAGAGAAGTCAAGTTTCTATGTACTACTCTTAAGATAAAATTTATTTTCTTCCAAGAGAGGTATCCTATTGATATCTTTTGGAGTAGCCAGATAAATGTGGTATTTGAAGTAAGAAAAAGGGGAAATGAAATTGTCTTTGTATACCTAGAGAATCGAGGAAATGCAATGGTTTATATGCAGGCCTGATCCTTTTCAAGAAAGTGCTTGAAGAAATGACACAGCTGGCCCCTGAAGAAATCTACCTCATATCGGGTTAAATTAAAGATGTATCCTTTTATTAATATCCTGCTGGAGTATAATTGTTAATATTAAATAGTAAGTAGTAGGGGGCCCATATATATTTGCCTTACTAATGATCATCTGAGGATGACAGGTATATGAGGGATAGGAGGATGCTACCTGGACAAACTGCTCTCTATCATACATCAGACAGAAAAGACAGATGATCAGACCAATTTCCAGACACAAACATTCAAGTCAATGAATCTGTAGCCATCGAGTGACCAGAAGTCGCCCACACTTCTAGTTGCTCACCACTATTTGCTATAATTATGCATTATGCACTTCAAGTCCAGCCTTTTAACTTTCAAAGCTCAATGGAATGAAAGTATAATGTCAAAGTCTGAACAACAACAACAAAAAGGTATTTAAATTGCTGAAGGTTTAGCCCACTTGGTCTCTCTCATCAGAAGCTGAACCTTCCAAATATGAGAAAGGCAGTTCCATCTACTATGTGGATTTCTACAGAAGAAACAGGAACAAGTGGGAGATCCATTTCTTGAGACTCGATCAATTCTTCTCTCAAGATCTCTTAGAAAAAAAGGACCTCTTCCTCCATCTCAATACAGTAGGGTAAATTTCTACCCAAACAGGAAGGTCTGGAGGATGCTACCAGCTGTCATGAGTTTCCCTATGACTTGAAGACTCTTGGCTCTAACCATCTGAAGCATCTTGTTTCCTGTTCTCCTCTGGGTTACAGCCCAGACTAAGAATAGTAATCCATTCATGCTACTGTGTACACATCCTTTTTATTTGCAGTTTTCTCTTAAATATGTGTAAAACCCTGTTCTTGTACATTCTCCAAGGTAAATGGAAATATTTTTTAAATAGGCACTGAACAACAGATTTATTTCCTTCCTAATCGATCAAAAGGCACTGCCTGGGGGAATTCCACTCCAGAGCTGAGAGCCATAGAAACTGAAGGAACACATAAGTACCATCTCTACAACTCCAAACAGTCAGCAACAGGGCAACAAAACATTTCACAGCATGCTCACATCTACCCAGGACTTCATCTCTGTGCCTGTCCAAAACCTAAAAAAGACCAGAAGGTTGTAAAATTGGCCTCTTCTAATAGGTCAAGCAATGTGAAATCACCTACAAAATGTTGATCTCATATGTTAAGCAAAAGAACCCTAAAAAACAAATAAGATTTGTGCTGATGAGCAAGAATACAAAATCCAGTTTCCTAAAAGGCTCCACTCCAAGAAATTTCCTATTAATCTTTAGTGGTCAAACATTTTGCAAACACTTTGTGTTTTTTGTTGTTGTTATTGTTGGGTTTTTTGTTTGTTTGTTTTTTGTTTTGTTTTTTTTGTTATTGCTGTCTCACTGTGTAGCCCTGGCTGGCCTGGAACTTGCCATGTAGACCAGGCTGCCCTCAAACTCAAGAGATCCACCTTGCAGGACACCTTGCAAGCCAGGCCTGGCACTGATAAGAGATATCCACTCATTCACTCCACATCCATATTCATATTCGTTCCTTGAACCCTCACAGAACTGTTAGCAAACAAGCAAATACAACTATTTGAAAACTATTATCCTATGAACAAGTACCAAGTCAGAAATTTCTACATGTCTCCATTACAACATTTCTCAAATGAAAGGTCACCTGGTTTTCTCAAATGGATGCCTCTGATTAGATGAGCACATTTAAGGGCATAAATTGTATATTTGTCTGTGACTACCCAGAATCCAATACACCTTAAAAAATTTTATGTACATATTTATGATGTGTGTGTGTGTGTTTATGTGTGTGTGTGTGTATGCATGTTCATGCTGGTGCCTGCAGAAGCCAGAAGAGGAAGTTTGAGTCCCTGGGGCTGGAATTACAGGCAATTATGAGCCACCAGATGTGTGGGCCCTAGGATCCAAACTCCAGTCCTCCAGAAAGACCAGGAAGCTTTCTTAACCAGAGTCATCTCTCCAGTCCCTCAGCACACTTTTTACACAGTCCATATTAATTGATGTTTCTTGGATGATTGAATGACTCTTAGAGAGAGTGGGCTCTTTGTAAAATAAAGTGAATAAGCAGCATTTCTGCTAGGAAAATAAACCCTTTCATTTTATACTTCAGACTAAACTACTAATCATAGCACAACACTAGAAGAAAACGGAAGACTCCTGATTACAGAACTATAAAGAAAAGGGGAGGACAGGACACAACACACTACACATTGTGATTTAAAAAAAAAAAAAAACAGCTGTGGTGGCGGAGGCCTTTAACCCCAGTACTCTGGAGGCAGAGGCAGGCGAATCTCTGTGAGTTCAAGGCCAGCCTGGTCTACAAAGTGAGTTCCAGAACAGCCAGGACTGTTACACAGAGAAACCCTGCCTCAAAACAACAACAAAGTCTGAAATTGCATGCTAAAATCTGCTCCTAACAGGGAGTGCGGCATCTTTCTCAGTTTAACATTTAAATTTTTCATTGGCTTTCTTCACTTCCTAAGTCAGAATAACAGTAACAACGGGAGGACAAGAGTCCCGTGATTTAAAGCAAGGGAGGAGGGCAAACTCAAATCACCACACTCTCCATTTGTCATTTAGAAAAGTATCCACTGACAGGGCAAGAGAACAGGCACTATTCCCTCAGGGAATGGGATTCTTTATGAGTTCAAAAGGGTGTGAAAAATTTTAGTCTCACTCATATAGACAACAAAGTGGGTAAATGTTAAGTTGAAAGATCAAGAGGACTGCCAGGCCTTCCGAGTGAAGGACACAGCCATGTGTGAGGAAAGCAGCTCTAGGTAACCTTGGAGAGAGTCGCTTTTCTAACAGAAGAAAGTAGCTTCTCGGGTGGGAGTGCGCTTAGCTGCGACAGTGCTTGCCTAGCACGACAGAGGCCCTCGGTTTGATCCTTAGACCTGTGCTGAACTGACAGTGACGGGACATGCCTATAATCCCAGGACCACGGAGGTGGAGGCAGGAAGATCAGAAGTTCACGGCCACCTTAACTACTTAGTTTGAGGACAGACTGGGCAACAGGAGACTGGCCCCTCCCTCCCAAAAAGCTCATCTTTCAAAGTTATTATTTTGCTGTAGCCTTTCTCACCCTTGAAATAGCTAAGGTTTTAGAAAACATCAGCATACTTCTCATCCTGCCATGCTTTTATCTACAAATTAGCTTCTCTCTTTTTTTCCAAATATAAGTTTTTCATTTCATTAAGTAATTATTATTATATTATTATTATTATTATTATTATTATTATTATTACTGGGTATGTGTCTGATGTGAGCGGGCACGTGTGTGCTATAGCCTGTGTATGGAAGGGGACAACCTTGTAAAGCTGCTTTACCAGCTTACCTATAAATCTGCCTTCACTCCTCATTTGGCTGTCTGTTCAGATGATGCTTTTGTTTTCCTTTAAACTAGCAAGAAAGCTTCCTTCGAAGAATGGGGAATTAAAAAATATTACTGTAAATTATTTCATGTAGAAAAAAAATACTATGTACCTAGAATAGTTAAATGATAAGAAAGGAGATTCTGATATTCCCGACCCATGTTCCTGGCCTACAATCTCCATAGTCTCTTCAAAGGGTTTGTATTTATGGAATCCTGGGAGCTGGCTTAGCCATTTAGTTAAAAGTGCTTGCTGTACATCATGAGGACCTGAGTTCAGATCCTTGGCACCCAGATAAAAAGCCTAGCTCTGGAGCTCCCTGACCAGCTACTCTAACCAATGGGTGAGCTCCATGTTCAGTGAGAGACCTTGTCTCAAGAACTAAGGTGGAGCCAGGGTGATGCATACATGCCTTTAATCCCTGCACTGGAAAATCAAAATAAATAAATAAGATAGCAACTGAGGAATATACTAGCATCAACAGACACACACACACAAACACACCTGCATGAATACATACATACTACACACGGCCAAGAAATCAGAATTGCCATCTATAAAAATATTCTTTTGGTTAAATAGTATATATATTCCAGAAGGAATGATATGTAAATATGTAAATTCTGACTTTAATTTAATAAAAATGCTTCCTTTTAAGTATTTACCTGAAAATTAGGGGGGGGGGTATTAAAGAACGTTAGGGGAAAACAGTCTTAAAGAAAAGGGTCCTGGTCCAATGCATCAAGTTACATGCTCTACTACAATGAAGATGTCTTCCCGGGCACAGTATAAACTTAGGTGCTCATACCCGTAGAATAAATTGTTATTCCATTCCATCTGCTTATTGACAATAAGATGCAGTGTTCAATAAAATCATTTTCACCAAAAGAACAATGTAGCACGCGATCAGATTACTTCTATTTTATTTATGTATGCATATATGATGTGGGTATGTGTATGTGAGAGTGTGTGTGTGTGTGTGTGTGTGTGTGTGTGTGTGTGCATGTGTGTCATAGCACACGTGGAGGTCAAAGGACAACCTTAGGTATCAATCCTCTCCTTGTTTGTAATAAGTCTTTTTTTTTTTTTTTTTGGTCCACTACTGTGTAAAACAGGCTAGCTGGCCCATAGCTGGCTTGTGGGCTTCAGGAAATCCTCCTGTATCCACCTCTCATTTTGCTACAGAAATACTAGGATTAGGAACGGGCTTCCCACTCATGTGGCATTAGGTGATTCTAGGGTTCACACTCACATCTTCATGCATATGAGGCAGGTGTTTTACCCACTAGGCCATCTCCTTACTGGATCAGATTAGTGTTTAAAAGCCTGAGTGAGGTTTACCCTTGTACTTTGGCAAAGTTCTATGTAGATGAGCAGGCTGCCAGTGCTTCTTTGTAGTCTTATGAAAATGAAATTTACCAGTAAAAGTAATCTAGGATTAGGGGTGTAGTTTATTTTGAAGTGCCTTGTCCAGCATGTACAAAGCCTCAGGTTAGAGCACCAGTGCGGCATAAACCCTGACATCCTGTAGCATATGTCTATAATCCCAAGCACTTGGGAGACAGAGATAAGACAATCAAAAGTCCAAAGTCATCCTCAGCCACAAAAAAAAAAAAAAAAAAAAAAAAAAAAAAAAAAAAAATCAAACCAATCTGGACTACATGAAACCCTGTCTCAAGATATATTAATTAACTTAAAAAGGAAAGTGGATACACGTGGTATGAAGGGGCAGAGGGGGTAATGGAAGGGATGCTTAAGAGGGAAGGTCACCTAGAGGAGGGACTGTAGTAGGGACAACTAACATGAAGCCATTTGAAGCCATATGGAAATCTATTTTATAAGCTTCCACATGTATGCGTGTGTGTGTGTGTGTGTGTGTGTGTGTGTGTGTGTGTATTATAATATATTAAACATGTATGTGCATTTATCTAAGCCTCAGAGAAATAAATTGGAGTTATCCTCAAATTGCCACCATTCAAATGCCAGTCACCAATTAACCTCTACAGACAGATGGGATAGAACACCACACTACTTCGGAAGTAAAGGAAGTCTTTATCCTAATGAATTGATCTCAATTTAACTGCACATTTGATCCCGAGACCCACTGTGGGCCTAATAACTCTGGGGAGGCCCTGAAGTAAATAGTCCCCAGGGTGGCCCACTTCATCACAGCCATCAGGAGACAGGAAGGGTCCATTGGGAGATTCTGATTTTATTATGTAAATCACAATAAACTACATTCAGCTCCCTCCCCTCCTCTATTACAGCATCTCTGTTTCTAGCCAGTGAAGTCAGCAGAAGTAGATGAGGAAGTCTGTGTGCAAAAGGAAAACAGATAGAACTGGTTAGTCTTCTCGTGGTAGTGGATGATCCTCCAATAGCAAATAGACACCCACAGTACATTTCTCTGTTCTTTCTCTTAAAGCCTTTTTAGTCAATTTAATTCCAAGGACTCCAAGAGGTGAAATAAATGATCAAAAGTCAAGGGCAGATTCAGAAGCCCTATGAGAAAAACACAGACTGCAGAAGCAGTTCCTGGAATCTCATTTCCCAGGACAGGTGTGACCCTGAATATGTTCCTCTGAGCCTTTGTACCTATCCAAACTGTGAATAAAAATAATCACCTCACAAAGCTTTGTGAATCACCTTCAGGCCACAGATGTGGGGAAGATCACATGACTGCATTATAACTCAGAGAAGTAGAAGCCTGGATGTGAAACTGAAGAATGTTCAGATATGGTCTAGGTATGAACAAATTCTGAGGTAGTAGAACAGGATACAGATCAAAGACCGGAGGTCTTACACAAGGCCTATAGAATTGGCAGAAAAAAACTTGGAAATCCAAAGGTGAGGCCTACTAGAACTGGATGGAGCCACTGAAACAGTGCGCTCCACTGTGTCTGAAGGTGACTAGTACGCATTAAGATGCTAATAAGACTTGAAGTGCATGGGGTTATACGGAAAACCCACTTGTAATAGGTACAGCATGCTTTAGAAAAACACATACTATACAGATAATCCAAAAAGCCAGTTCTATCCAAATGAGACAGAATGCCCACCAGGTGTGACCGAAGAACACCTTGTAAGCAGCTGCCTTTTGAGCTTGTGAACTTTCGACCTGCTCTGACCCTTTGCCTCCCTTCAAAGTGTCTTAGTAAATTCTCTCATTTTGCTTTGTTCCTACCCACTTGTTTGTCTAATGCTTTGCTTTTAGACACAAGAATCTACAAGCCCTCTGGAGGTGCCCAACACGATACACATGGCAATAAATCCTGTTTGTCTATATAGTTGTGATCCCATGTTTCAAGGAGCTAGCTCCAGGAGTTTAAGGCCAAATTGAAGCAGGTGTCCAAAGCCATGAGTACAGAGCAAATCCACAGACTAACTCAACACCATTTCTGGAATTCTGAGTTGGTCAATGGTAACTACTTCAGGATGAAACCCAAACTCTGTTCAGATCAGACAACGTCTTTTTCTTCAAGGAATGTAAAGTAGCCCAAGAAAGACTCAGAGAATCTATCCTAAGACTCAGACTTGCTAATAATTAATTGTATCTCTACTTAAAATCTAAGACAATTGTCAAAAATTACTGCAGATAAATAGAAAAACTGCATGGACTCGCTCAGGCTGAGAAGGACATCAGGAATCCTTTTGTTTACCTTCTGGACCATGCTGTACTTCTATCAATTGAAACCACACAAAGTTCTTGCAGGAAGGGAGACGGGAGATGGGGCTCCCAGCTAGTGTCTACCTTACTGCTGTTTTCTTCCAACATACAAAAACAGGAACAGCTGACATTCCGAACTGCCTGCAAGGAAATTAGGTTGGGTCTGGGAGAGAGGCTTTTCGTTTCTTTTGCCATTGTTGCAGTGACCCAGAAGCCTAAGTTTAGTGCTTTCTTAGGCTCCCTTCAGGCCATGAGTGAGTTTGTAAGCCTGGATTTGCCTCACCTGAAGGGTTCAACAAGTGTGGACAGACAAAAGACCTTAACTCCTTTCAGTTCAGCTCAGAACTGGCCTCCGCCAGGCAGCAATAAGGAAAATCACCTGCATCAACACTGCTCCCAAAGCAGTCCTTCCACCTCTGCCCAACTCCTAAACAAGGGCCGGAAGACCCACACTAATGTTTGCCTTGGCACCACCGAAGAGCTGGATCGCACACATCCAGCTGCCAAAGTAACAGGAATCTTACACCGCCCTCCCACAAGGGATAACCCTGTGAGGAAAGTGACAAAGTCTAATGTCCCACAACAGCTCATTCTCACTGCCTCTTTGGCTTTACTTCCCATGTACCAGAAGCTGAATTCAAGTGCTCTACATAATACCTAATACCTGGCCACAAGGATCCTTTTCATTTTCTGAAATCAACTGGGTACATACCCTGGTTCCTAGCAAGCCCAAAGCAAGAGCTAGTTACCCCCTTTGGGCAGTCTCTGAGGACATAAGGACCCTTGCACCCTGCCCAGAAGAACCTTATAACCTAGAATGAAGCAAAAGCAAGCACTATGAAAACAAACAGTACCAATTATTCAAATGTTCCAGGCTTAGACCTTATGACATCCTCACTGGCTCCTATAGATTCCTCATCTATATTCGGGAATAACACAATATTCCTTGCTGTATTTTCTTTCAGGGTCACAGAGATTAATAAAGATAATATATCACATAGCACAGTACTTAGGACATAGTAACTGCCCAACAAATATTAGTCATTATTGATATTATATTTATTCATTTAAAAACAAACAAACTGACATTTAGGAGGCTGAAGCAGAAGATCACAGGCTCAAGGCCAGCCTGAGTTACTCAATGAAACCTTGTCTCCAAACAAAAATAAAAAGGGACAGAAATATACTCAATGGTACCGCACTTGTTCAGCATACTTGAGGGTCCAGGTTCAAACCCAGTACCAGAAAAAGAAAGAGTGACAGTCACACACTACTGGCCTAACTGTCCCAGATAAGACGTCTCTAGTATACCTGCCTGTTTCTCTTAGATTGATAGCAAAATGAGGTTATTGTCCCTTAGACAAAGCCAATTATGTAGCAGAGAAAATTGGCCTGAGACATTAAATACCTCAAATACTTACAGTGCAGGCGGAATACTAAGTTTCAGCCATATTTCCAGAGACTGAGATGCTAATGCCTTTAAAAAAGGAGCTGTACACTGAGTCCTTGTAGCCTGTACTAAATGTCACTTAAGCTTTGGCCACAAGTCTGAATCGTTTGTCAGCTGATCTGAGCACATGATATCCTAGCTTGGTACGAGAAATAACCTCTGTTGTCCAAAAACATCCCAGGTGAGACAGAAAATCTGCAAGCACCCATTATCAAAAAGGAGTGAGAGCCCTTCCCAAGACCCCTTTTAGTGTCGTTTAAAATAGTTTTGTTGGTTTACACTAAATTCTGGATTTCCACACCACATAGCAAGAATCCTGTGCTGGAACTGAGGTAACACCATTATTTCTCACCAGAGCTTTCTTGCTATCAAGTCGCTGTCAGTCAAGGGAGGCAGGACAGGGACTTGTATCAAGGGAAATGTGCAATAGTAGAAAGCCCTCTATGTGAAGCAGGCTTCAGATGAGTTTCAGCCACCCAACAAAATCACTACAATAAATATTAACATACAGAGGATCACACTGATAGAGCGAGAGGAATAAGTACTACCACCCCCTTTTCCCCTTTAAAGAAAGGTTTGAGAGAATGGGGGGTGGGGACAATAAACTGGAAAAGGCTGAATATGTTAAAAGGCTGATTTTATTTTTACCTTTATGGCAAGGTAATTCTACAAGCATCATTTAACTTTCTCACTAGAAACAAAACAGAGTAAGTCAATTAATGCTTGCATTCTACACTTCCAACTCCACAATCACTTGTTTCTTCTCCAGAAAATTAAATTGATTCTCACAAAATGATACCCAAATGTGTGCTTTCAGAGGCAGATCCCAAAACAGATGGGATTCTCAATGGGAGGATGTAGAGGCGTTTTCCATTTCAATTTAGAGTTAAGAAATTGGTGGGTTTCATTTTCCTCATTAGGGTGGGCCTAAATGACTTCCAAACTCCCTCTCCTCGAACTACATGATTTTAAAGGAACAAAATGGAAGGATTTTCAATTATACCTGTCAAATTTTAAGCAATGTATCAGCAAGAAATCCTAACTTGAGAACTGTCAATCAGTGGAACAGATTTCAAAATAGGTTGTAGAATCTTCTTCCCCAGAGACAGTTAAAAATAGTCTAGACAGCCATCTGTCTTGGTAGGGTGCAGCCGTTCCAGAAAAGAGGGCACCAGAACAAAACCCTCTTTGCACCCAGGGTGTCTGTGAAGAAGTGATCAGGGCTACAGAGCAAACGGGAAGGGGCAGAAGCCATCTGGACCCAGGTACAGCTGCAGAAAAGGGAAGCAGAAGAGACTCCGATGGGAAGAGAAGACACAGACTGAAAGGGGGACAGCATGAGAGGAAGGAAACAAAACCATCCACTAACCACCCAGCTCGGAGCTCTCTGTGGATGTCTGAGCCAACCTGCTTCCTACCTAAGCAACTCTGTCTGGTCCAGTGGACTAGGAGCTCAGCCACAACTCCTTGCAAGAGTTACTATTCCCTTCCCAAATAAGTGTACACATAAAGCCTAAATGAAAACCAGGAACCATCAAATCAATCCACAATCTCTCTGTGTAACAGCACCTACAGAGTGTCTCCAAAAAGTTTCCCATTGAAATCCAGGGACTCTTTTCGTCTCCTTGCTACCTGCCTTGGCTATTTGCACTCCTAGCATTCCCTGTCATCTTTCTTTTTTCTTTTTTCTTTTTTCGTTTTTTTTTTTTTTTTTTTTTCCGGTTTTTCGAGACAGGGCTTCTGTGTAGCTTTGCACCTTTCCCAGAACTCACTTGGTAGCCCAGGCTGGCCTCAAACTCACAGAGATCCACCTGGCTCTGCCTCCCGAGTGCTGGGATTAAAGGCGTGCGCCACCACCGCCTAGCATCCCTGTCATCTTTAATATTTCTTTTGTTGTTACAGAAAGCTCTCTTGGAGTATGGAAAGGAATGAAACATTCCTGGGCCTGTGGAAGCAAAATCCCAATGGAAAATGAAAAGAAAGCATTGCAATAGCCTGTGGCTTCTGCAAAACTAGAATTGTCTTTTTGCCTGCAGAAATGAGTAACCACTTGTTCACACACACACACACACACACACACACACACACACCCCTCTGTGCAGCCATCCCCTATGTACACATGTGGTGCTCTCAACTAAGTCTTTGTTCCTATCCCCATGTCTCCTGAAGCACACTGGAGTCAGTACACGGGCCTCTGCGTACCAAGCTTTGCTGTAGACAAAACACAGGAAGCCTACTCTTTTCCCTACCTCCATAATGCAAAAGGTCCCTACAGCGGGAAAGCAGGCAGCAAGGTCAAAGAGACAACACCAGAGGTTTGCCAAGCAGATGCAGCCAGCAAATTAAAAAAGAAAGCAAGGAATGGCCACCAACTGTTGACAGCCAGACTCGAGGGAGTCCAGTGAAACCAGTGCCTCGGGCTACACTCTCTAGAAAATATTCTTTCTGATTGGGGTTGCCAGCAAGGGAGAAACCTGAAGCTGAAGCATGCAGTCTGGTTTACTGCTGCTGTTTTACTCTTCCCAAGCCAGAGAAATTTGTACGATAACTAGAAGAAAATTAATATTGTGGGGACCAAGAGTAAGATGGTTACAGGAGAAACCGGAGTCTATTATGCCCTCACAGCTACCCCAAATCAGATGAGATACTTTTGACAAAGAGGATATGACCAAATTGCACTCAAAACACAGGAGATATCACCCAAACCCCGAATCAGGTGACTAAACGGGAGCAAACTCCATCTAGAAAAGTAAAGACCGCATTCTTGGTTACTTCCTGTCAGCACTACAGAGGTTCAGCTAAAGCATTCCTACCTTCACCTTGCCAGTGTACTGCTACATAACAGCTCTAGGAGCATTTACGGTCCAGGGCCAACCCTTCGAGAAGAATCTCTCATCCTCTGCAATGTTCAAGAAACTATGAGCAAAATCCAGGATATGAGAATGGCGCATTAGAAAAGGCCTGTCCTCATTTGCAACCTTATGGACACAGAGGAAATGGCTCTATGGATCTCCTTCCTACAGCTATGAAACCCAAGGTTTGCTCATTTGTCAGAGTGGGGCTCTTCAAGGCCTTCTGGGATTCAGTCACCTGGTAGAGGATTCAGACTAATTAAGGCCCTGGGGAGCTGCAACTAAGCAGCAGAAAGCAAGTTTCCAAGGAGGAGGCTGAGTAGACATGCAGAAAGAAGTAGAACATCCTCTAGAGGTCATCTCCTCCACCAGCCCACCACCCTCCTCCACCTCTCTGCAGGCTACAGGAAAGCAAGTGCAGACAATGAGTGGGTGTCCAGTTTTTCAAGCTCACCGGGAAAGAAGACACATTAACTTTCTATACCCTGAAGCCGAGAAGAATCCAAGGAAGAACTCACACACAATGAGTAACCAACCCACTAGCTTCCTATTCAGTCTTATAACTCAACATGGGGAAGCTGGCTGACTGCCAGCCAGTACTGCTCCAAAAGGATAGAGATGAAGAGATGCTAAATCAAAGTATCAGATTGTGAAAAGAACATTGGATTAGGCATCAAAATAATGCAGAAGGGGCAAAGGAGCATGAGGGGACATGGGATGTGTGGGTGGGTGTGATAGAATCGTTCAATATGTAGTTAGTGCATATATTAGTCAAAACTTGAACTTTTTTTAGTTTAAAAGGTTGTGCTTTATTGGATGTAAATTACATACGTTTCAATAAAGTTGGTTGGTTGGTAGGTTGGTTGGTTTGGAGACGCAGGCTTCCTATGTAGCCCAGGCTAGCCTGGGACTCCTGATCCTCACTCTTTAGCCTCCTGAGTACTGGGATTACAAGTATATGCTACAATGCCAGGCAATGAAGTTCTTTTAAAAAGAACTATGTTTTCTACATTCTGGTCCTACCCTTACTATGTAACTCAGGCATGTCACTTAGCCTATCTAATATTTCAGTTTTCCCATCTTTTAAAATAGGGTTTATAAGCTCTGTAATGAAACAATACATATAATCCCAATTTTAAAAAAATTGGTATGTGGATGAATGTGAATGTGCAAGTGTATGTATGTATGTGTATAAATGCGTAGAGGACAGAGGACAACCTTGAGTATCACTCTTAGGAGCACTGCCCACTTTCTTTGAGATAGTCTCACAATAAAGTGGCCATGAAGCTCAGCAATTCTCTTGTCTCTGCTTCCCAAGCACTAAGATTATAAATGCAAGCACTTTTTAAAATTGAAGTATAATCACATCATTTCCCCCTTCCCTTCCCTCTTTCCAACCTTTTCCATATATCCTCCCCTTGCTCTCTCTCTAATTCATTGCCTCTATTTCTTTGTCATTACACACACACACACACACATACATATTCACAAACACACACACACACACACATATTCACAAACACACACACACACACACACACACACACACACACACACACATACATATTCACAAACACACACATTCCTAAATATGTAACTACAACCTGCTCGGTCCCTATAATGTTACTTATATGTTTATGATTTGAGGGCTGACCACTCAGTATTGGATAACCAATTGTGAGGGCTTTATTTCTCCCCTCTTAGCATTCCTATTTGCCTACACAGGCATTTTTATGTGCGTTCTGGGGATCAAACTCAGGTCTTCAGACTTTTGCAGAAAGCATTTTACCAACTGAGCTATCTTACAGCCCATATGATCCCATTTTTAAAAGCACAAATACTAAGCAAATATAGGGTAACTATATAACTAAACAGTTTGGAACCTCCTCTGCTTTGTATTTCCTGGTGATCTTAAAAAATGACAGTTCTGTACTGTTTAACTAATGCCCAATTTCTGGTTGTTTTTTAAATATTTCCTCGGGAAACTTTGGCTTAATTATTCTCCCTCCTTGCTTACCCAACTCTTCACTATGAAACTTTCACTGTTGTTTTATAGACCTTCTGGCTGCAACAGATAAGCACCCAAACACAGGAGCCTAGCAACTGAGGATGACCATCAGGTCAGAACGTAGAAACCAGACCAATGCCATTCCTGAAACTGTGGACTCTTCTCTTCCAAGGGAAGTAAGTGAGTAGGAATGTTACACACACATGAACAGTGCCTACACACTGTAACACACAAAAACAAAATACTTTTGGGTGCATGTGTGTAGGCACTGTTCACGTGTGTGGGGTTCAGAGGACCAAAGTTGCCATCTGCTGTCTTCTATCTCTACTGCCCTGTATTTTACTAATTGAGGCAGGGTCTCTCACTGGACCTGGAGCTCCAGTATTCTGCTAATCTAGCTAGCCACTTCCCCAGAGATCCTGTCACAGCCTCCCGGTGCTGGGATTACCAGGAGCCACCACACCTGCCTGGCTTTTACCTGGGTTCTATGGCTCTGAACTCAGGTCCTTGTATTTGCACAGCAAGTACTTTATCCCTTGAGCCATCTCTCCAGCCCTAAATAATTTCCACTGAAAAGAGTGAATACTGCTCTTGTAGAGGACCAGAATTTGACTCCAATCATCTATGTCAGATGGCTCACAACTGCCTATAACTCCAGGTCCAGGGGAATCTGACACCTCTGGACTCTGAGGGCACCAGTGCTCACAAGCACACACTCTCACGCAAACATATAAATTTAAATCATAAATAAAATAATTCAGATAGGTCCAACTGTGGGTGCCCAAACTTTCTCATTCTAACCATACATACCTGCTTGCTTTCCCCTAAAACTGGTATCTAATAGTGTTAGACCAGCAGTTCTCAACCTGTGGGTCACAGTGTTTTCCGATGGTCTTAGGAACTAAGACACCACTCAGTAGCAAAATTACAGTTATAAAGTAGCAGTAAAAATAAGTTTATAGTTGGGGTCACCACAACATGAGCAACTATTAAAGGGTCACAGTATTAGGAAGGTTGAAAGCCACTATGCTGGATCCTCATCAAAGCTGCAAGAAACACATGCAATCTCACACAATAATATAAGTGAACAGCCTTCTGAATGGGGTCTGGGAAAAGAATACTTTTTAAAGATAATGCTAATCGTATAAGACATGTCTGCAATTCACCCACCTACAGGGAACCTTGACAACAGCCATAAAACCTTACCCAATAGATAGTTTATATGCAGGCTTGGGAAACAGAGTACCACAGTACTAGTCCTGGTTAATTTTTATTGTCAATTTGACACAGCCTAGAGTTATGTGAGAGGAGAAACCTCAGCTCAAGAACTGCCTTTATCAAGTTGGTCTCTGGGCCTGTCTGTGAAGGACTGTCTGATGATTAATTGATGTAGGAGAGCCCAGTCCACTCTGAGTGGTACATTCCTTGGGCGGGCAAAAGGATGTGACTCTTGGTGACAGCCAGTAATCAGTGTTCCTCTGTGTCTGTGCTTTAGTTACTCCTTCAGCTCAATGATGGATTGTGACCTGAAAGTGTTAGCCAAATAAATCCTTTCTCCCCTAAGTTGCTTCTGGTCCTGGTGTGTTTTTTGATTTTTGTTGAGATAAAGTCTCAATTAGTAATTCCGGCTGGCCTGGAACTCACTATGTAGACCCAGCCAGCCTCTAACTCAGATCTGCATGGATGCATCTGCCTCCCACATGCTGTGATTAAAGACATGCTGGTCATGGTGTTTATCACAGCAACAGAGAGCAAACTAGAACAGTGGTCTACATACGTTCTAGCAGGCTTACAGTATCTGCTCAGGTATCATCTCCAAGTTTCAAGTGGCCCTGTGCAGCTGTGGGTGTTGGCTGTAAACGTGCCTGTCATCTTACAGAGCCTGTTCTGTAAGTAGCAGTGCTGTCCCAGGGAAAGAGGTTACAAATCTTGCCTAAATGGAATTGTTGTTGCACACACACCCCTGCACCACCGCTCTTCCTTGCACATGCTCCTTCTATGTCCATATGCTGAGAACACCACTCACTGTGGTTTTATCTAGCAGAAAGATAAAACAAAGCTCTTATCTGTCCACCTAGTTCAACCCATCATTTTCTCTCACTCCATTACTCCATTACTGCAAGAATCTTGCAAATGGTACTCTCTCTTCCACCTTTTCACCACTAACACCCATTTTCCACACAACAAGCAGAATAACCTGAAGCATGTAAATCAATGAGATATGTCACTCCTTCCACTTACTGCCTTTCTGGATTTCCCAGTGCACAGAATCCCTAGGATGTTTTCTAGTCTTGGCACAGTCTGGCCATGCCTGCCTATTACACTTCATATCTATCTATCCCTCTTCTACTTGTTCTCCATCCTCTTTTCCCAACACTTTTTCTCTGTTCCTCAAACCTATGAGGCTCTATCTACTTCAACCCCTTAGACCTGCTCCCCCCATCTTCCCCTGTATTGCTTCACTTCTTCATCACAATGTCAGCTCAGACATCATCTCCACACAGCCTTCCCTGCCCACAGGTGATTAAGGAAGTTCCCTCTTCTCTTCCAGGCACTGTCCATACCTCTTGTTCTATTTCCCTCTGAACATTCAAGTATTAAGTCAGTGCAAAAGCAATTACAGTTTCAGATCATAAAAAATTTTAATTATTATGACTAGACTCCGAGATATATATATATATATATATTAATCAAAATGGACACCACTACAATCAATACATTTTTGCTAATGAGAAATAGTGTAATTCCTATAGTGTAAAAATCTGTGCTTCAGGATTAGAGGAACTCCTAGAAAGCATTTCCTGCATCCTGCTGGATGTGGAAGCATTTTTCCTGCAAAAAGATACCTCAATGTGATAGTGCACAGCTTTTGATCTCAGCACCCAGGAGGCGAAGGCAGAGGCAGGTAGATATCTCTGTGAGTTCCAGACCAGCTTGATCTATCTATACAGTGAGATCTTGTCTCAAAAAACAAAACAAAATAAAACAAAAAACATGTCAGGATGAAGCTGTAGTCAGTTGGTGAAGGTAAATATTCACAGACAAGGAATCTTTTTTAAAGTTTTCCATTTTGTTTTGAGATAGGGTCTTACTATGTAACGTAGCCTCGGCTGGCCCAGAACTCAAAGAGGTCTGCCTGCCTCTCCCTCCTTAGTGCTGGGATTAAAGGTGTGCGCCACCACACCTAGTTTCGTTCAATTTTTCAAACCTTGGTTGTGCAATGTGAGTTCAGGCATCATGGAGGAGCTCTGGGACCTTTCTACTGACCAATGCTAGCTTCAGGTGTTGCAGTTTTCAGTACAACCCATCAGTTTGCTGAGCATACTTCTCAGTGTTTGGCCAGGAGTCAAGAGACTGTAGATCAGACCAGCAGCAGTGACCATGCAGTGACCAAGTTCGCCTTGGGAAGTGCTTTGGAGCTTCTTTTCAGCCCAACCACTGAGCTGGCCATGGCCAGTTGTATACAATCTACTTTTTATTGCATGCCACAATCCAGTCAAAAAATTATTTCTATTGTATAGAATAAGAGAAGACAACATGCACAGTATAAAATAAATAGCAAGTAATGTCATTTGCAAAAACATAAAGCAAAAATGTGTGGTAAAACACATCCATGTTTATTAGAAACATATTCTGTTCTCAAATTTCAACAATGCAAAAACCACAATTGCTTTTGCACCAACTTAAAATATCCTATTAACTTATCCATATATTTGTCTATTAAATATTTCTCTAAGATTAAAGTCCCACAAAAGCCGAGACTTGTTCAGTCTATCAATAACTCTCTCTCATACCAAACAATATCCTAATATATAATGGACAAGCATCACTATGTGTTGGGTATATGAATGAATGAATGAACAAATGAATAAATGAATGCATGTTTTTAAATAAACAAACTGAATGTCTTTAAAGACAGGGCAAGACCCTCAGGTAGATAAACAGAGACAATGTCTTGGATCACATCTACATGTACAAGAAATACCAAAGCTGTCAAGAAATGTCAATTCTGGGGCTGTCACTTCATTTCCATTATAAAATATGCTTATGCAGCAGAAACATTTTGATTGATTGAACTGCCTTCTCTCAATACAAGTTGCAAATGATCAGCTCACAAAGGAGTCAATAGCAAAGAAACATTTCTTCTTGACATATAAGATATTTAAAATATATAAAAATACTAATAGGAGTTATGGTGCATACTTTTCATCCCTGTACTTAGAAAGCAGTGCAGGGATTAATAGATTCCTGTGAGTTCAAGGCCAACTTGGTCTACATGGCAAGTTCCAGACCAGCCAAGGCTACATAATAAGACCCTGTCTCAAAAAAAAACAACATAGTATATAAAAACACTAATACTTGCCGGGCGGTGGTGGCGCATTAATCCCAGCATGAGGGAGGCAGAGCCAGGCGGATCTCTGTGAGTTTGAGGCCAGCCTGGGCTACAGAGTGAGTTCCAGGAAAGGCGCAAAGCTACACAGAGAAACCCTGCTCGAAAAACCAAAACCAAAACAAAACACTAATACTTGAGGTTCTCTCTTAAAAGACACTAAGATGTCACATATCAAGGGTAATCTCTGAATTTGTAAGGATCAAAAGTTCAAGACTGCCGGGTCGTGGTAGTGCACGCCTTTAATCCCAGCATGAGGGAGGCAGAGGCAAGCAGATCTCTGTGAGTTCGAGGCCAGCCTGGGCTACAGAGTAAGTTCCAGGAAAGGTGCCAAAGCTACACACAGAGAAACCCTGTCTTGAAAAAAAAAAAAAAAAAGTTCAAGGCCATCATGAGCTATAGAAAGATACTGTCTCAAAAAAGAAGAGGAAGGAGCCAAGCAGCAGTGGCACACACCTTTGATCCCAACACTTGGGAGACAGAGGCAGGTGGATCTCTATGAGTGTGAGGTAAGCCTGGTCTACAGACCAGGACAGCCAGGGCTACATAGAGAAACCCTGTCTTGAAAAACCAAAACAGAAAAAAAAAAAGGAAGATTAGATGCAGATTAATCTTTGGAATAAGAGAAGACGGATGGATGTGTACATATAAATATACAGGTGTATGTACACACGCATCTAATAGTTATATGCCTTACAACCACATTTTGGTCAACAATGGACTAGATATGCCCCCTAAGATTATAATGGAGCTCAATAATTTCTATCTCCTAATGATATCCTGGTCTTTGTAACATCACATAACTCAACACTTTACTCACATGTCTGTAGTGATGTTTTGTCAACAAACCTACTGCACTGCCAATCATATCCATATAAAAGTATAGCACATATAATTATATACATATATAATACTTGGTAATGACAACAAACAATTATGTTGCTTGTCTATGTATTTACTAAGCTATACTTTTTTATGTTAGGCTATATTATTTATGTAAAAAGAAACTTCCTGTAAAACAGTATGCTATATTACTAGTGGCAGCAGACTCATACATCTGTGTTTACCACACCTCTTATTTTGCATCAAGAGGTGAATAATTAACTTACAACTACAACTAGGTTTGTCTAAATACATTCCACCATGTTCACACTATGACAAAACTCAACTAATGAATGCATTTCTCATAACATGCTCCTGTGGTTTCCCAGAGAGATAGCACTGGAACATCTACTGTAACCCTTAGAGCAATGACTCCACAGCCCAGCAAGTGATGCATGCAACATGTCACTTCCATCAAGACTTTGCTCCTTGCAGGTTTGCAGCTCAGTGTAGATATCTGTCTAATGTGTACCTCCCTGGGGTTCAATCCTAGAACTGTGAGAGGAAAGAATTTACATTCTTCTTCCTACAACAAATAAATGAAAATGACAGAGGTAAAAGAACTCCAGATGCTTTGAAAGGGAAAAAAAAAAAAAAACACAAGTCGAAAACAGCCACTGAAGAAAAGAGAACAACGCATGCCCCAGAAGACGGTCAAGGTGTTAACAGTCCAATCTTCAGGTTCAAGAGTCTGACTCTAGGCTATCATTCTCTCTACCCTGTAGTCCTCTCCTCACTACAGGGGTTTTCAGTGAGCAGTCAATCTGCTTATCCCAATCAATCACTCCATTCTAATCAATCTGCTTGTTCCAAGGCCTCTGACACCCAAAATACTAAGGTGCTCAGGTGTGGCCCAGACAGGCAGGCCTGTACAGGTTCCCACCACACCCAGGTTGTAGGGTGAGAAAATGAAAAGAGCTAAGACTTTAAATGAATTGTTAATGATTTAAACATTCAGAGTGACATGCCTAGAAGATAAGACAAAGGGGACTTAAGAACAGTGAAACCAAATCAAGCCAAGAACACATTCAATATGGGGTGACTACAACATTACATAATCCCTGCATACGTGAAAGAAGCTGTCCAAAGAAGACTAAGAATGGAAAATCTATCATCTTTAAGTACTCAGGTCCACCAGCACACTAGCTAACAAAATAGTTCACCCTTTTCTTTAACTCTGTGGGGAGGGTAGCTGACAGCCTGCCTCTGTAACTGTCTGCTGTTGCTCTACAAACACTGGACTCTGGGGATGTGAATGCTCCCTTTAGAAAACCTTTGAACAGTCAACATTAACCATCACCTATTTGAATGTGAGCAGTGGGAGGCACAGGCAGGAGCCCACCTTTGATCCTAAGCTATCTAGTGAGTATCCAGGTATGTCTGGGGTCTGATGTAAGAACCCGTCTCAAAAGCAGAAGCTTTTCCAGGAAGTCAAAGTGACTATATGCTTACCAGTTCTGAAACAGTCCCCAAAAATAAGAGTCTGGAAAGTGGTTTTCTTAGTTGAGAAGAAATATCATCTTAAAGGGGGGAAGGAGACTCCTGAAAAAATGCACCCTACTGGGAAGCCAACCAGAAGACATATGCCTTTCTTTTATATAGTATTTTGCAGTAAAATTTGGTTTTACAAACCCAAATTTATCCAACTTAGAGAAAAAGAATAGCACAACACCAAGATGAACCTGTTAAGAAGAACATCCAAGTTCCCATTCTCATTTCCAAAATAAATGAGTTTAATATTCAAGATATTTTTGATTTACTATTAAATAAAAATGATTAGGAGTCATGATTAAGATGACTTTTAAAATATCACCAGTACACCATAATCACCCTTTAAGTATCCAGTGCAGCTAAATACCGTGGCAGGAACAAATGTATGAAATAAATCCTTCCATCCACACTTAATTTGAAGACACCCTCAATTAATTTACCAATAGGGTACATTGCACTACATAACAACATTATTTGTGCATTTGATGAAATTCAAACACACTAATTTACCGTGAAAGGCATGCTCTGTGTGTCACTTCAGTTCTTTTTTTTTTTTTTTTTTTGGTTTTTCGAGACAGGGTTTCTCTGTGTAGCTTTGCGCCTTTCCTGGAACTCACTTGGTAGTCCAGGCTGGCCTCGAACTCACAGAGATCCGCCTGGCTCTGCTTCCCAAGGGCTGGGATTAAAGGCGTGTGCCACCACCGCCCGGCTGTCATTTCAGTTCTTAAAACGGCAAACTCCTAATACCATAAGGCAACCAAAATGCATCAAGTATAAGCAAATCAAACACAACATAGCAAACTGATGCAATATGAGAAATATCTGACATGTACATGGTACTTAGTTAGCTACAAAGAATTTTTCATATATAAACTTAACAAGGACACGATGGATAGGTGGCTATTTCACCATACATGGTCATATTTTCAAAGAAGGAAACAGAGGCACAGAAAACCTGGAAAAGTTTCCAAGTAGCAAAGCTACTAAGTGGCCAAGAGACTATGATGTGGCCCTTTTAACTCTAAATCCCATTCTCTCTGCATTACTAAAGACCAAAAAAGGAACAGGTAGAGGGGGTTTTATCTGCTTTTTTTAAAGGTTAATTTCACTTTTAATTATGTGTGTATGTGTCTGTGATGGCTGCACACGAGTACGGGTGCTGTCAGAGACCAGAGGTATCAGATCTCCTGAGCTGGAGCCACAGGATCTGTGAGTTATCTGACATGGGTGCTGGGAAGTGAACTTAGGCCTACGGAAGAGCAGCAAGTGCCCTTACCTGATGAACCATCTCTCCAGCCTCTGCTTTGTTTTTTAGGGTGGAGTGTGAGAAAGGGAATTCCACTTGAGAAGGATGCAGAAGTAACCTGAGCCGTCACGACTCTAAAGGCCACACTACTAAAAGGGGCACTTTCAGAGGTTTTCAAGGTTGTTGCTCTCATCTCGCTGTAGGACTTGTGGCCAGGCCTCTCCTCTCTCAGGCCCCTCACTGGTGCTTTTCAAGTTCTTCTGCCACAGTAAAGGTCCTCTGGGGCAGGAGTCTGATGAGGCTTTAACTCATGAACAGGAATGGACCTTCTCAACAAGAGTTGGAAAAGAGAAGTGCAGACTGGGTGGACAGTGTAGCTGTGGAGTACTTGATGTGTAAGCATGAGAACCTGAGTCTGATCCTCAAAGCCCAAGTAAAAAAGGCTTGTAATCCCAGTGCTAAGGAGACAGATACAGATGGATCCCAGAAGCTTACTAGCCGGATAGCCTAGCCTAATATATGAGTGAGGCCCAGGACCAAAAGAGACGGTGTATCAAAAAGTAAGGTAGACAGTATCTGAGGAATAATACCCAAGGTTGACCTCAGGTCTACACATGCATACATACACGCATGCATGTGCACTCACACACAGGTGCACATACACAAAAGAAGCAGGATGAGGAGACAGTCTAGGCAAAATGAAGTGCATTTCAAGTCTTGAAAGGAAGGCAAGGAGAGAAGAGAGATAGAGGGGTCAACTATTCTAAGAAAAGGATAGATGCCGAGTCAGTCCTCACCACTATGGCATCAGGCCAGGACAGCAGCCACAACCCACCTGTGCATAAGTATGGGTCTCTCCCTCACAGTGGAGAAGGCATCTATGAAATTACCCCATAATCCCACACCTTTGCCTTCCACAAAAATCCCACCAATTGAATAAAATACCAAGTTTCATTCATTCATATATTTATCCCTTCATTCATTCACCCAATAAGCATTTACTATGTACTAAACACTTCACTGAATATATCAGAAAACAAAGATAAAGCAAGAACAGTCTCTGTTCTCAAGGAACTCAGCACGTGACAAAGAGGTATAATCAAATGAATACAAATAGTGTTACTGGTATGCACTCACCTTGTTAATTAACCAGTATAGCATTGGCACAGTCATGCTTCAAGAATGAACAGAGCCCAATAGGTTTCCCAACATGCTCAACTTGGTTGACTGGCTAGTTATCATTTGCCTATCATATACTGAGGCCCAAGCCAACACTTAAGCCAAAGGTACATTATTAATCACATATTTACCAGCTAAGTCATGTTCCTAATATCTACCCTGCCCAACTTACTGTTTTGTTTCCAAGAGAGAAGAATTTTCACCCAAATTGTGGAAGAGCAACCTCAAACTAGGGCAGTGCAAAAGGAGTTCACCAAAACATAACAAGTCATTTCAGGCATGGCCCAGAAAGCAATAGGTGATTCACTTTAACAAATACCTTTGAGTCGTGTTATATAGGTCAAGCCCCATTAAAACAAACACCAAGAAGACTATCCACATTCTTCTGCAATAGCAAATAAAATCTTAATTCATGTTTGTTGGAGCTGTGTAAATTACAAAGCCTGAATTATAAAATTTATACACCTATATAAGCAAAATCTCACTGAATCAACACAACAACCCCTAATTGTAGACACTGTCTCTTCTTATAGCTGCAAAAGCTGAGGCCAGGTGATGCTAGGGACTTGCCCAGGGTGTGTGTGCATCTGATGGCACTAGCACTGGTACCAAGCCTTTCACACTCTAGCTGCTTGTTTTATTGTGCTTACAAACTCTGGTTTGGCATTCCCAACCCAACCAGCTTCGCTCCTCAAAAAAGGGAGTGAGAGGGATAAACTCCTGTAGTCACCTGAGATTAACACCAGACGAGCAGTAGCTATGAGCCACACTGTTCAAACCAAAATAACACTAACCATTCAAAAGCTGCTGAGACGATGACAGAATACAGTAAGTCCAACTGTTAATGCCCAAAATGTATTTTATTAATACCTGTAGCATGATCCCCTGTTTCAACAAATCCTACACTACAATCTCTAATCAAATCCTCTATCAGAGAATCATCTCACCATCCCAGATTTATTCAAATTAAGGTGATTAGCCACTCCTGCTTCCACACCCAGAAACAAGACGAGCACCACCCAGACATGTTTTGCTGAACTCAGCCTCTCCCACACTCCCTGGAGTGCTTTTAAAATAACTTGGTCTCTATCCAGATCTTAGTCGGACCATAGGCACTTAGGTGGTAACAGGGCTTGACTTGACTTCTGCAAAGTTCCCAGCTGGCCGTCTGAAGAAGCTTCTAAGTAACTCTCAAGGCAGGGCAGCTCAGAACAAGGTTCCCCTTTCCTTGTTTAGCTATGCTCATCCCCTACAGAGCACAGGGAAAGAAAATGCTGCTTAATCCCAAACACAAACACAACATGAAGTCCCCCTTCAAGAGAGAACATTTCTCAGACTGAAATGTAAAGAAGCTGCAAATTAGGTCAGGTGTTTGACACACACCAGAGGTGTCATCTCTTCGCAGGCTTCTCTGCAACATTGCCAATTTAGAAGAAAGGAAAACGACAGATTTAATGAAGGGGCTGAGGGTGGCACCATCACAGTGTCACCTCAAAGTCAGGCTGTCTAAAATAACGCTCATTTCTTAGCAACTGCATCTCGCCCTGACTTCCCTCTGTCTCTTTCTGCCATGGTCGGCTTCTCTCATGCTAGAAACTTCAGGCATCTTGACTGACTTCTCACCCTGTGTCCCCGCCCCCCACGCACAGCTCACTTTTCCATCTTTCCACACGGTGTAATCAAATACAAGCACCAAGGGCTGAAAACCAAACAAGGCTTCAGAGTTGAGCTGAGGGGCGACCCCTACTCCCCTGCAAAACAATTGGCAGGAAGGACATTTTCCTCATCAATGGCTCCAGGACTGATTACTAGCAACAGACTTGTGGCACCCAGGGCAGGGCCCGGCATAGACTAACTAGTATGCCCTGGATGGACAGGAGCAGGCCTTCCCCTCCCTCCCCTGGCCAGCCAGGCTGCCCAGAGCAACCAAGAAGACCTGAAACGCAACAACATCATCACACTACTCCTCAACTCTAACTGCCTCCATTGTTCTCCACTGCCCAAGTGCAGAGCCCTGATCTTACTCCTCTATGAGTCAACTCCAGCCAGACATATTTGCTGGGTGCCTACCAGATGCAAACATGGTGCTGGATACCGGGAATGCTGAAATGAAAGGCACCCGCTGCCCACCACCCAGAGACTCATAAGCTTTCTAATGCAGAATGTGTGTCTAGGAGAGAGAAGCGAGAGGGGGCGAGAGTACATAAGACCATCATTGTATTAGGGTGTAGGAAGTGCGGCAGGAGTGAGTGGTGAGCACGGAAAGGGCTGTGGGAATGCCACTAAGAGAAGACACTCGGCCTCTGTTCTGCCCTCCTACTCCCAACCTCACCAAGTCCCACTCCATAAATCAAGGTCTTATTCACTCTGGCCAACACCTCTCCCATCTCGAATTCCTCAAGTGCTTATCAGCATCACTCATTTTTAGTCATCCCCAGGCTGATGTCATTTCTTGTATTTCTGTGGGTTAATTTTTTTAATTACTTTTCTTATATGCAGGCTGTTTTCCTTCCTTGATTTATATGATAACAGAGGAAAAGAATAAGATTCTAGACAACCCAATATTATGGAAACTAAATAATAATTATTTATGACATAGGTTATATACTTGGAATTACCGACAGTCACCAAGTCACATATACACACAGAATAATACCTTTATTTCACTTTTAAAAAATACACTGTCCTGTCACGGCTAGGTCCTGACTTCTCACCCTTTGTATCTAATCCAAAATGAGGAAGAAGACCCTTGGCAACAAAAATAACCAGAAATTTTTCCAAAATTAAATTTGCTAAAATAGTAGTCTTGGCTGGACATGGTGGCACACACCTGTAATTTTAGTCCTTGGGCAACAGATGCAAGAAGATTACAAGTTTGAGGGCAAACTGAGCTACACAGTGAGTTAGAAGCCAACTCAGGTTGTTGTTTAGTGAGAACCTGTCTCAACACAACAACAACAAAACCAAACTTTAAAGTCTGGTGGTGCATATCTGTACTCCCAGCACTCAAAGCTGAAGGCAGGATGGGCAGGAGTTAAGGCCAGCCTCAGCTATATAGTGAGTTTGAGTCCAGCCAGGCCTACATGAAACCTTGCTCTTAAAAGAGAAAAGAAAAAAAGGCAGGGGGAGGCTGAAGAGATTGTTCAGTCAGTAAAGTACTTTGCAGGTATGATCCTCAAACCCACGTATGAAGGCCTAGCCACACTTGTAATCTCAGCACTAGACTAGCAAAGCAGAGACAGGAAGATATGAGATTCACTGGCCACAGCCTACCTAGATTCACAACCTAGCCTTTCATCAAGCCCTATAATAACAGTGTGGGATCCTGTCTCAAAAAGACAATGTGGATGGCATCTGAGGAACAATTCCTGACAGGACTTCTGGCCTCCACATGTATATATACACATGTACATGCATACCCACATGGTGTACATACATACATACACACACACACACACACACAAAATGAATGAATGAATGAACAAATGAATGAGTGAATGAACGAACAATGGAAGTTTTCAAATTTTAAAAAGTTCTATTTTTCCCCTCCAGGGCTTTTTTTTTTTTTTTTTTTTTTTTTTTGGTTTTTTGTTTTTGTTTTGTTGTTTTTTTGAGACAGGGTTTCTCTATGTAGTCCTAGCTGTCCTAGAACTTGCTCGGTCGACCAGGCTGACCTCAAACTCTGAGGTCCATCTACCTCTGCCTTCCAAATGCTGGGATTACAGGTGTGTGCCACCACTGCCTGGCCAAAGTATAAGTTCTTCAAATAAAATCTTAAGCAGTGGACTGGAGGTAAGACTCAGTGAATAAAGTACTTGCCACAAATATATTGGGAACTGGAGTTTGAAACTCCAGCAGCCATGTACGTATCAGTCAAACCTGATGGCCCAACCGTAATCCCAGTGTTTTGGAGGCAGAGATGGGCTCTTCGTACACAGAAAACTGATTGTTAGAAGAGCCAAATCAGTGAGCTCTGCGTTCAAGTGAGAGTCCCTACCTCAACGTGGAAGATGGAAAGTGATTGAAAAAAATAGTCAACACCAACCTCTGGCCTCCACAGACATGGATATATACATGCACCTGCACACATACAAGCATGCGCATGCACACATGCGCACATGTGGACACACACAAACACACAAATATATCATGGGCTAGGTGTGGGGGTGCACGCCTTTAATCCCAGCAGAGGCAAATGGATCTATGTGAGTCAAGGCTAGTCTGGTCTACACAGTGAGTTTCAGGCTAAACAGGGCTACATAATAAAGATTCTATCTCAAAAAACTAAACAAGGCGGAGAGATGAATCAGAGGTCAAGAGCACTGGGTGCTATCCCAGAAGACCTGGGTTTAATTCCCAGCACCCACATGGCAGCAAACAATCATCTGTAACGCCAGTTCGAGGAGATCCATGGGCACCAGGAACATACATGGTACACAGCCATACATGAAAACAAAACACTCATACACATAAAATAAAAATATTTAAAAACAAAAATTATAAGTAGATGCCAAATACAGTAAGCACAATTGCAGAGCTATTCTGTTTGGGACCATGGTGTCAGCCTAGTGTTGTCTCCTGCAGGAGAGAAAGCATTTGCGTCCCTTAATAGGGACCCTTATACCCATCCAGGGGCAGTACTACTTCAGCATAATGGAGCACTGATCATGCGCACAAATCTGTACAAATCTGCTGTAAGCACAAAGGTGACTATTACAACTCAGTGGAGAGAAAGGACTATGAGGGTAAGACAAACATCCATATAGAATTTAAAATAAAGTTAGTTCCCTAGCTCACAGCATTTACAAAAATTAATTCCTGATTTATTCAGAGACACATGATAAGTAATGCTCTTTTAAAACTCTTAGGAGAAAAACACAAGTACATTATAATTTCGGAATAGGAAAAGCATGTGTGCATGTTTTTTTTTGTTTTGTTTCGTTTTGTTTTGTTTTTTGTTTTTTCGAGACAGGGTTTCTCTGTGTAGCTTTGCGCGTGTGCATGTTTTGAACAAATCCAGGCCATAAAGAGGGATTAGACAATTTAACTATATAAATAAACCGAAAATTCTCACATATCAAAGAATTCAATAAATGTAAGAAGATAAATAAACTCTGACAGAAGTTATTTCAACCAATAATCTTCAATAATCAGAATATATAAGGACTACCTACACATCAGTAATAAAAGAGGCAGCCTAAAAGCTCTCTAAATCATAATTTAAGAACAATGGCCCAGAAATACAATTCAGCCAGTACAGGCACCTTCTACAAAGCTTGATAACCTCAGTGCAATCCTAGGACCCACAGACTGAAAACGGAGAAACACTCCCATAAACTGTCCTCTGACTTCCATATGCACACCGGTCAGTGCACATGCATGCAACTACATGAATACACACACCACAAAATAAATAAATAGGAGTAATTTTTAAAAAGTACCACTCTGATATCTAACTAAGAGTAAAGGACAGAACAGTGAGGTAACATCTTGTCCCATTTATATATGTTAATATTTCATAGCATATTATAGTATTACTGCCACATAGTATCTCAGTTTATATACAGAACTCTGGGCTGTTGGAAGAATAATATTCTATATTATGCTCTTCTATAGAAGAATAAAAACTTTGAATTTCCAATTAATAACCCACAATAATTTTTTTAAAAACCTCATTATATAAAATCTGTACCTGAGTGTTCTTCATTCATAGCTTATAAGCATAGTAGCTTTATACATAACATTCCAAAATGGGAACCCAGGCATCCTTCAATGAGTAAATGGTTAAGCAGTCAAACAACCACACCATGGGACAATATTTAGCAAGAAAAAAGAAATATACACTGTCTTTAAAGTTGCACGTATTTATTTGGGAGGAGGGTGTGGATACTGTATCCACATCCAAGTGTGAAGTTCAGAGGACAACTTTCAGGAGTTAGTTCTTTCCCTTCATCCTGTGGGTCCCAGAGCTTGAAGTCATCACTAGGCTTTAACCGAAATTTAACCACTGAGCCATCTCATAGCCCCATTTTATTATTATTTTCAGTGTGTGTGTGTGTGTGTGTTATGTTTGGGAGAAGGGGAATGGCACATGTGTCATGGTGCACACATGGGAATCAGAGAGCATCTCTGTGGCGTTGGTTCCTCCTTCTACATTTACGGAGTTCTGGAGATTGAACTTAACTTGCCAGTCTTGCCTGACAAGCACCATCACCTGTTGAGCTATCTCACCAGCCCAAAGGAATGCACTCTATAAAAGGTCTATCTCTTTTATTAATTCTTAAAATTACATTTATTTGTTTAGTGTGTTTGTGTCTCTCCGTGTTTGTGTCTCTCCGTGTGTGTGTGTGTGTGTGTGTGTGTGTGTCTGTGTGTGTGTGTGTGTGTGTGTGTGTGCATACCAGCTCTTGCCATGGCACACATGTGGAGACCAGAGGAAAACTTGAGGAAGTTGGTTCTCTCTTCCCACCACCTGGGTCCTAGGATAGACTCAGGTCATCAGGCTTGCCAGCAAGCTCCTTCACCCACTAAGCCCTGAAAAGGTCCATCTTTTCAAAAAGGTTACATGCTCATAGATATATTTTTATTATATTCTTGAAATGATAAAATTATAGATGTGGAAAAGAGATTATGGAGCCAAGAAACTACAAGACGAGGGATGGAGCATGGAAGGCATAGTATGAAAGAATGCAAGGGAGGGCAAGATATAAGGGTAACAGGAAGGGTCTTTGTGCTGATAGAACTGGTCAGGATTTTGCCTGATGGATGTCAAGGTCCTAGTTGTGATACTGTATTTTGTATCATTTTGTAAGGTATTAACTACTGTAATAGTCTTACAACTGTAAATAAATGTATACTAATCTCACAACAAAGCATTTCAAAAAAGACAAAACCTAAGAGGCCTGTTGTAGTACTACTTGAAACCAAGTAAGACAAAGTACCAGAAGGCCATGCACATAATATCTGTGTCTCTGTCACCTCGGCGGCAATCCTCACCTTCCCTCAACTAGCCTCGTCAACATGACTCACCATCCCCTTTATCCACTGTGTCTGTATTATCTGTCCACCTCGCTAACAGGCTGAAGTACTTGAAAGACAGAAACGTTTTTTTCTTTATGTGTATGTCTACAACTAACAGCACCAAGCACATAGGAGGTGTTCGGTTGAAGTTAGTTCTTTCTGCCTGTTCATGCAAAGTGTCCGAACACTAGGGGAAGTAAGGATGGAGAGGGCTGGGAAGAACACCCCAGTAGCCAAGAGCCAAGGCCTTGCAAGTTTCATGAATACCCTCCTCCTTCCTAAGGGCTGAGGACCCAAATGAAGCAAATCTGCACAGAGCATGTGGTAGCAGCAGGGAAGATACGAGGCTCCTCTAGAGCGGATTTTAAAGGTCAGCTGACAACCTTTTTCCAGAAACCATTAGACTCAAGAACTGCCCGGGGGCAGAAGACAACACTAAACACGAAGATCGCTCTGAAACCTCACACTCTGTGTTTGGGCAAACATATCTGGCTAGTAGAGTGGGGAGAGGGTTCCCACGGCCTGAAAACAACGAGAACTCCGCACTCCTACTCCAAATAGTTTGAGCATAAAAAGGCACGAGCAGTTGCTTTGCTGCTCCTAATGTTATCGGATAATTTTTCAAATTCTTACTCAATTACATATCACCCTTATCTGCAATCTGCACAGGCCAAACAGGCCTGCTTTCACATCGTGCCTACTAACCCCGCAGAACACAAGTACCCCTCCCAAGTCATCCCTGCTCTCCTAAGCATGAGATCGTTTTCTATCAAGTCTTGTGTGAGAGAGTAAGTGTGCATGTATGTGTTTAAGTGTGTATACATGTTCTTTTTCTTCTAAGACCAAAAAAAGAAATGCAGGGCAAAGGTAAAAAATCTAGGCAGTTTCTGTTGCCGCCAGGATAATGATTAATTCTTTTGCTGCTGAATCCAGAAAAGCTGGCATTTCTAGACTGACAGTTCTACAAAACAGTTTTTTTTAAAAAAATCTCTCTCTCTCCCCCCTCCCTCCCTCCATCTCTTTTCACATAGACACAAACACACACACACACACACACACACAGACATAGACACACACAGACACACACACACACACAGACACACACACACACACACACACACACACACACACACTTAGAAGGATGTAACTGGCTTTGCCCTGGAGGAGGTGGGAATGGGGGGTGTGCTGGGGGGGAGGGGAGGGGGTGGGAGGGGGGAGAACAGGGGAACCCGTGGCTGATATGTAGAACTGAATGGTATTGTAAAATAAAATAAAAGGGAGAAAAAAAAAAAGGATGTAACTGGCACAATTCAGTAAACCAGATTCAACCTTTGGTGGTCAGAGTACTACTGTAGTTTGAGAAAGAAGTTTGTATTTCAAAATTGTGTTATTACTAACCTTAACACACCCATATCAAAAATTTCATTAATCCAAGTAACCGATGCCATCTACCCCAAATGCTACAATGTTTGGTTTAAAAATGCTGACAGCAAAGAACTGAGACAACTGACATCACCACAAATCACTGAACAAATACAGATGAAGAGATACAACACAACTGACTCCAAGGATGCCCGAAACATACGGCCCATTTATGTCACTTCAAGACGAAACTTAAGCCAGAGTTGGAGCTCTAAGAAACCCAGGACAGGTCTAGTCTGTTTTCTATCTTCCTCCAGAGATAATTATCAGTATCTGGACTCTGTGGCAACTCACTTAATGCAAACCATACTTTTGATCATACATTCTGAGAAGAAATGGTATCGCATCTTTCCATTTCCTAGTTAAGAACTGAAAATTCTGAGCATGGAATGGCTTGTTCAGGATCAGATAACTCATCCTACAATACCCTAAAACCTCTCTTCCCGTGGATGTATTTCTCAAAAGCTACAATGGTGAAAATATGAGCCACAGTTATTAATAATAATGCTCATTTTAAAACAACAGGCTGTTGCTTAGCCTATTCACTGGGTGAAAAGAAAACAGTCATGGAGATGTTTCAACTCCTCCTCCTCCGATTTGTCCACCTATGAGGCTCATCTCCTCTCAGACTGCAACACCTACCTAAGCAAACACCAGTGCAGTGTTCTCTGGGTCAGCGCCCTGCTAGCACAGAGGAAGCCACCTCTGTGTGTGTGCAAAAGCCATCCAGGCACAAGCCCTAGCGCTAGGCAGAGGGCTGTGCTGAGAACAGCTTCCGTACCCATAAGGAGAAAGAAATGCACCCGGCACGGGATATCTTCAGTGGTTTAAATCAGCAAGAATCATGAGCTCAACAACCTTTTTAGAATTGGAGATGTTCTCATTTAATTCCTAATTCACAAATGAGAAACCAAGACATAGTCAGGACAAGTGAACTAACTATGTACCAGGAAGGCATTTAGAACATTGTATTAACTCTTTTTTTCCCCCCACTAAGACACTGGGAAATAAGAAAAGTCAACTAAACATGTACAACATCTCAGAATATCAAAGAGTTTTCAAATGAATTCTTTTGTTGTTGGTAGTGGTGGTATTTTGAGACAGGGTCTCATGTTCTCTAGACTAGTCTTGAACCTTCTAAGTAGCCAAGGTTGCTGCTGCTACCTCTCAAGCGCTAGGATTACCAGTGTTTGCCTGAATCCAGCATCCGAATGAATCCTTTCCTTTGAGCCTCACAGCACTTGTTAAGTCAGCCTGGGCTTGTGCTGTTTTCATCACTACTTACTCGTGTGCTTTGGAGCAAGTCATTTAACCTCATTTTGCTTCATCTGTGAAACTGGGATGATAATAATAATAGTTACCTCATAGAGCCATTGGGAAATTCTTGGACTAATGTATGTAAAGCTTTCAAACCACAGCTTAGAACTATGAAGCCCTTAATAAGTGCTCACCATCAGCTCCATTACTAGTGAAAGCCAGGAACTGCTGTCCCCAATTTGCAGATAAGAAACACAGTTTCAAAATACCCACCTCCAGTCAAGATGCCTCCCAAAGAGCAGCTCAGTCATCCACCAAGCTCTCGTAGCAGTATGTGTACACACACACACACACACACACACACACACACACACACACACACAGAGGGAAAGGGAGGGGAAAGGGTGGGGAGAGGGAAAGAGCAAGCTCCTGGCAGGACATGTCTTGACAAGTTTCATCCTCTTTCTTGGGTCCCTTTGTTTTCTGTGCTCTATCATCCTGTGGAGTCACGGCCATTCCAGCCACCCGTGGCTGATGAAGTCTTCTCCAGGAAGAGCATTCAGAACCTGCTTTCTGTGATGATTCTTCCACTACAGAAGCTGGGCTTAAGCAGCAGATAATGTCAACTTCCACAAATGCCTTTTTAGTTACCTACCTAATGATTAATGCATTTAAAGCAAAAACAGAGAGACTCTGCCTTCTACCAACAGATGGTATCCTTAAAAAAGGGGGGTGGGGTGGAAATGGCACACATCCTAGCTGTTTTCCTTCCTCAGGAATATATATTTCAACTTTAAGACCATCCACTCACAATGCACAAAAAAGGTCAAGGCTACTAAACACCGAATGACTTGACAAACTGAGGAAAAGAGCTTTCCTGTTTCTCCCTTGGACCTTTCCTCCCCATGTGCTGCAGACCGTGCAGCTGTTTCTAGCCAGGTAACGGCTCTTGCAAAACCCATGCCTTGAAACAGTATCCTAACAATTCCATGTGCAAGTTAAATGCTCTTCATTCCTGGTCACGAGTGAACAAAATTTCCTCAAATTGGGATTTTTGAATATCTGTATAAATGGTAAATAAGTCCTAGAATATATTTTGCTTTAACTCCAAAAAGGCTTTACTTTTGTTTTAAACTTCTGAGAATTTCACACTAAATATTTTTCATGCAGAGTGGCTCACATTTGTAATCCTAGAACTCGGGAGATTGAGGAATAAGGCTTAACTACGAGTTCCAGGTCAGCCTGGACTACACAGTGTATTCCGGGACCACAAAGCAAGACTGTTTCAAATAATAATAATATATACCTTTTTGTGTCGTGTCCACTCACCCCCCACCCACCCACCAGGGTAGGATATATGATTGAAGAAATCTGAACAGCCCAAATATAGTTCTAGAACATTACACTCTAAAGAGGATAAGAGTGTGTGTGTACTAAATAAGAATCATGTCTCATTTGAAGGGGAGCTCCATCTTGAGGGATAATCAGTACTTGGCCTTATGGGATGAAAATATTCACAATGCTTTATCTATTTTGAATTTCAGGTAGCATTAGAGAAGGGAATGGGCTTTTTCTGCAATACAGAAGGAAAAGAGAAGAAGTGTGGTGACATGGCAATATGTCACATCCAACCTCAGCTCAGAAAACAGTTCAGTTAATTTATGAATTGTTTTGGTTGTGAGCCTGGCCTTTAATGACTTAGCCATGTCTCCAGCCCTAATCTGTGAATATTTTTAAAGTGCTTAGTATGTGCTAGAAGGTGGACACATACAAATAAATAAAGTGAGCAGAGATACAGAGAAGCAGGAAAGGCTTCCTGGCAGTGACGACATCTAAGCTGAGCTTTAAAAGATGAATGAACTTAGCGAGGCCCAAGGAAGAGAACTCAGTCCTAGAAGAGAACAGAACATGGGCAAAGCATGGCATAGCAAACTGTAGCACAGAAACTACAGTTCATTCAGTTCTGCAGCAGTGTGAAATGGGCCAGGCGAATGGGAAATAATGAGTGTGAGCAATCCTGCATGCCATGACCAAAGCAGAGCAATGAGCATCCGTTTGTTTCTAATCACTCTGGTGGTTTATCAAAGTCCAATTTAAAAAATATTTGTAAAGGAATGTATATTTCTAAGTCATCTTTTACTCATTCATTATCATAGTCAATAAATATTTACTAAAATCCACCATTTAGGCTATCATAATATTCCAGATGTCTTCCCTATATTATTATTTATTATATAAGTCAATAAATATGTCCTATATTATATTTATTATATAAGTCGATAAATATTTACTAAAATCCACCATTTAGGCTATAACAGTATTCCAGACATCTTTCCTATGTGAAAGGACCTCATAAGAAGAGTTATTTATTTAGCCTTTAATAGTTGTCACACATTGAGTTAATATTTTACAGTACATTTGCAATGATAAGAAGGTAAGTCTTATTATCTTATATCACAGAAGAAGATGCTTGGAAGAGAACTTGAGCAAAAAGATGATACAAGATTCCAATTCAAGGCTAGTTCCAACACCTATGTTCTTTGCATTCCATAAGACAGCACTGAGCCATTCCTACAAGCCATTAGGGTGGCAGACGCCTATAATGACCACACTAGGAAAGCTAAGGCAAGAAAATCGTAAGTTGGAGGCCAACCTGAAGACCCTATCTCAAAAAGCAAGAGGGCTGGGCTCTTTGGCTCAGCAGTTACAGCTTGCCTTGCAAGCAAAAGGACCAGAGTGCACATTCTCAGAACACACATAAATGCTGGGTGGGCATAATTGTAGCTTTGGAAGACAGGAGATCCCAGGAACTAGCTGGCTAGTGAGACTAGTTCTATCAGCAAGCTGTGGGTTTAAGAGGCCCTATCTAAAGAGAATAAAGTAGAAGAGCAATCAAGGAAGATTCTTGACACCAACACAGGAACGCATGCACCCTTGCACATACAAACAATATATGTGTGTGTGTGTGTGTGTGTGTGTATGTATGTATATATGTATATATATATATGTGTGTGTGTGTGTGTGTGTATACATATATATTCACCACATGCATAAAAAGAAAAAAACAGAAATTAACTCCTAGTAGAAGACTGAATACAAATATTCAAAACATATAAGGCAGTGCAAGATCAATTTCCTAGGGACTGCTATTGAGCAGTCCTATGTGAGTGAAATAGAATCTTTATGGTCATTATGACCACAGGAGGCATCCCAGAATAGATTTGACTAGAAGGGTGGGATTTCAGCAGATGAGCATGTAGGGCTGGGCAGGAAGAGAGGCACATTCCATGACAGCAGTCAGAACTCAGACTCTGGTAACAACCAAAGTTATAAAGCCTGTTTGCAGGGGGACAGAGCATTCACTGGGGCAAGCCCTGGGTAAGTCACCAAATGACCTACACCTCACTTGCTTCATTAACTAAATGTGATGGCAGTAATATATACCTTGTGTAAGGATTAAGAAATATAAAGTATTTGGGATAATACCTAGTGCATAGTAACCCCAAATAACATAGTAGCTAGTAGTGAATATGTTAAAGAAATGACAAGCAGTCCAGACAAGGTCTTTTGTTCCTCTGAAAGCCAAAAAGGGAAACATGGTTGAAATAGTAGATTGTAATCAACTGGAGGACAGAGCATGTGTCTACCTAAGAGAGCTGGTCTCTATTCAGCAGGCAATGGGTTCACCATTAGGGAAAAGTCACATCCATAGCCTTCAGAGAGACTCTCCCATGGAGTCCCCAGCCCTCCCTTGGCCTCTGGCTCATTTATTGGCCCCTTCTGCAGAGGTGTGATGCCCTAGGGATTGGTTCTAGCCAGGTTTATAGGAAAATAGATATTGTCACTTGTCAGCTCCCAACAAGGCCAAGACTTTTCTTCTCTCTCTCTCTCTCTCTGTTGTACACTCTCTCCTAAAAATACAATAATTGCTGAGAAAAAAATTATTAACCCAACCCCCTAGAGACAGTTTGCTTTTTGCTCTTTTTCATTAAGGTTAAAACAATTTTCTAGAAACTAGTTTCAGTAATGTGCAGCATTAGTTATAACTTTTAAAACTTGGTAATTTCTGGCTTTTACCTTTTTGTCTTCCAATTAATCTGTTTTCTCATGCATGGTGATTATAGTTCTCAGTTTTTATATTATAATGAAAAACAATCTGGAGATGTTATGCTAACTAATATTTGGTTATAATCACTATCTTGGAACTGATGGTTCCATAGATAGATAGATAGATAGATAGATAGATAGATAGATAGATAGATAGATAGATAGATATGGTACTTTTATTTTTTAGTGACAAGTGTTTCATGTAGCCTAGGCTGGCCTCAAACTGGCTATGCAACCAAGGATGACTTTGAACCTCCTGACCCACCTGCCTCTACCTCCAAGAGTACCAGGATTACAGGCTTGTACACTACCATACCAGGTAAATGTACTGTTGGGGATCAAACTCTGGGGTACTGAGGATCAAACCCACACTTTATGCATGTAAGGCAAGCATTCTGCAACTAAATTACATCCTCAGTTCAAATTTTATGCTTTAAATATGTATAGCTTATTAAATGTCTTTTGGGATTTTGTTTGTTTGTTTGTTTGTTTTGTTTTGTTTTTTTGAGACGGGGTTTCTCTGAGCAGCTTTGGTGCCTGTCCTAGATCTCGCTCTGTAGACCAGGCTGGCCTCGAAATCACAGAGATCCACCTGGCTCTGCCTCCTGAGTGCTGGGATTAAAGGCGTGCACCACCACCACCACCACCACCACCACCACCACCACCACCCCGCTATTAAATATCTTTTAAAACTTAAAAACAAAAGCTAGCTATGGTGACATATACCTATAATTCCAGCACTCATGAGACAGAAGCAACAAGATCATTCCAAGTTTAAGGCTAGCTGGATCTACACTGACATTCCAAGATCACACAGGGCTATCTAAAAAGTTCCAATCTCTAAACAAAACAAAATGATTCAATAAATTGCTTAAAACAAAGAAAAATGTATTAATTAATACAATTACTAAAAAGTATGAAATTTTATTGTTAATAAGATATAATGCTCATATTAAGAACATAGCTATATATTCAAAATACAAAAATATGTATTCATATTCAAACTTTAAAAAGTTATTGAGACAGTGACTTTATGAATGTGTAGGCTTATAAAATATTAGTATAGAACATGTTTTAAGAATGGGAATCTTAGGCTGGAGAGACAGCTCAGTGGTTAAGAGCATTGGCCACTCTTCCAGAGATCATGAGTTCAATTCCCAACACCCACATGGTGGCTCACAACCATCTATAATGAAATCTGATGCCTTCTTCTGGCATGCAGTTATTCATGCACAGCACTCATATATAAAATATAAATAAATTAAAATTAAAAAAAAAAAACCTTGTCGGGTGATGGTGGTGCACACCTTTAATCCAGCACTTGGGAGGCAGAGGCAGGTGGATCTCTGTGAATTCAAAGCCAGCCTGGTGTACAGAGCTAGTTCCAGGCCAGCCAGGGCTATACAGAGAAACCCTGTCTTAGAAAAAAAAGAAGAGGAGGAGAAGGAAGAAGAAGAGGAAGAGGAGGAGGAGAGGGAGGAGGAGGGGACAAAGGGGACTTTTGGGGGCTAGAGAGATGGCTCAGCTGCTTTTCCAGAGTGCCCAGGTTTGATACCTAGCCCACGTGATGGCTCACAACCTTCTATAAACTACAGTTCCAGGAGATCCAACACCCTCTTCTTGCCTCTGCAGGTACCAGGCACACATGTAGTACACAGACATACATGCATGCAAAATACCCATACACACAAAAATAAAAATGTTCAATTAAAAAAGAATAGGAGACCACCTACATTCATAGTAGCATATTCCAACAGGTAAAGAGTAAAAGAAACCATGTATCCATCAACAAATGACTGAAGAACCAAAATGTGACAGATATATTCACACAGTGGAGTATCATTCTACCTTAAATATGTGACAACATGGATGAACCTTAAGGACAATACACTAAGCAAAATAAGCCAATCACCCAATTTACCCAAATGGGTAAATACTGAATGATTCCACTTAACATGAGGTACCTAGAGTTGGAGAAGGAAAGTAGAGGGGTGGTTGTCAGAAGCAGAAGTTAAGAATTACTGTTTGGTGGATACAGAGTTTCTATTCTGCAAAATGAAAACAGTTCACTGGATAGATGATTGATAATGGTTGTAAAACAATGTCAATATAGTTAATGACACTGAACTGTACATTTAAGAATGCACAGTTAGCTGGCGGTGGTGGCGCATGCCTTTAATCCTAGCACTTGGAAGGCAGAGGCAGGTGGATCTGTGAGTTCAAGGCCAGCCTGGGATACAGAAGGAGTTCCAAGAAAGGCGCCAAAGATACAGAGAGAAACCCTATCTCCAAAAATAAAAAACAAACATGAATGCATAGTCAACTGTATATTTAAGAATTAGTATAACAAATCTTATGTGCATTTAATCACAGTTAAAGAAATGAGAGATACTACACAAGGTCATCAAAGACATTATTCTATAATTTTTTAAAGCTCTAATTATTTATTTTCAAATTAAATTTCTTCCAAAGTAACTTTCCAAGATTCTCCACTGGCGCTAACACTGTTTAAAATTGTTCTCTTCAATTTTATTACTAGAAATCATACATAAACTGTTTTTCCTTTCAGCATGACATAGTAGTTTCCTAATGTAGCCATCAGAAGTCTGGGATGGGAAGCAGACATGACTCCCCTAAAGAAAGGCTTTATTGCAGAAGGGGAGCTCTACAGGGACCAGACCAGGCACCTCAGTTTCTGGATTTAAACGTCAGCCCCTAAGAGTTAGCTGATGCTGAAAATATACCAAGCTAGGTCATAAGTCTATAAACTTCACAAAGGCTTATCTTTGGCTTTCAGCCTGAGTGGTACAAAAATCAATGAGATCCCAAAGGGCTTCTCCCAAGGAAATTTCTGTGCCTGTCTTCCTAGAGAATGCCTGACATAGCAAAGCTAGGGAGCATTCATAAACAGTTTCCAACCACTGCTGTTTTGCAGTCACACAGCATGACCTAGCTTCCAGTATTATCACCTTCCTTCAGAGCCTTGCAACTCTGGGTGCTTGAATTTTTCCAAGAGTTTCATTTTCTTCTAGGAGTCCATCTTATTGCTGAGTCTCTATTTCCCTAAATGAGGGAAGAAGAGCACTCAGTCATCTCCCAGGAAGATGACAGCATCTGCTTGAGGATTCCAAAGAGCTGTTTTACTGCAGCTTCTCACAAACTGATTATATTTAAAGTCTCCTTGGGGAGTAAGGATGGAGGCTGGGAGCAAAGACACCTCAGGGAAAGACCTTTGTTGGCACGAGCTAGGAATTTCAGAGCCCTCCCCTGAGAACAGGCTTGTGTAATACCACCAACTGGCATTCCCAAGCACAAGTGCACACACAATATGACTAGAGCTGAAATTTCACCTCCAGCTACTAAAGGGTACCAAAAGAGTTAAACTGTCCCAGGAAAGTGCTTGTGCTTCTCCTATCAGAATGTTCCAGATACAAATAATAAAAATTTCATTTCTCTCTGGCCATAGGAGTATATGCTGTAATCCCAGATTTGGGAGGCTAAGGCAGGAGGATCACTGTGACTTCAAGTCCAATATATATATACATACATGTATGTATGTATGTATGTATATATTAAGACCCTGTCTTGGCAGATCTCTGTGAGTCTGAGGCCATCCTGGTCAATATAGAGAATTCAAGGGCAGTCAGACTACAGAGAGACACCATGTCTTAAAAAAAACAAAAAAAAAAAAAAAGAAAGAAAGAAAGGAGAGAGGGAGGGAGGCAGGCCAGCCCTGTCTCAAAACATTAAAATGATAATAATTTTACTTCTTAGCTCAATGGTGGACAAAGTTGAAATAATAGAGAGGGAAGAGAACCCTTAACACCTAATTAATAAAGGACCTAGTGGCATTGTGGGCAATAATATGATTTCACCCAAGTCCCACTCAGACAATCATCTTTATTCTATGGACCATTCTTTACCACCAGCAAAGATGCTAACAGGCTAGAGGTCAAATGCACCAGTTTCTAATCATGAATCTCATCAAGGCTGTCAAGAATTTCCAGAAATTCATGCATATAAAAGCACTTTATAAATTTGAAAAAAAAAGCCATGTAAAAAGACTAAGAACATTAGTGCTTGTGAGTTGGACACTGAAAGATATGAACTTTTCAAAGGAATCTAAACACCCACAAGCCAGAAACAATGGTGGTTTTTAAGAAGGCAGCCACATAGCAGACTGACTAAGGGACCATCACTCCTGCCCCTTACAACCTCACTGAAACCTCAGAAATTCTTCAGAGCACATGCAAGCAGGTGCTTTTAAGGAGACACAAAATAATAGGAGAGAGTCCAAAGTCTATTTAGAATCTACTTGACTCAAACGATTCTGAATCAAGTAGAAAAAGTAAGAAGTAAAAAGCAGAGGCACATCCAACAGTATTTTCAGACAGTTTATCTACTCATACATAAAAGGAAATTAATGTTCAAAGAGTGTGAGAGCTTTGTTGGTAGTCCTTTTTAGTTTGTTGGGGGGGGGGTTGTTTTGTTTTGTTGGTTTGACTTGATTTTGTTTCTGAAACCGGATCTCACTTTACTTCAGGCTGACCTGTAATTATGTAGTCCAGAATGGCCTTAAACTCTCAGCAATCCTCCTGCCTCAGCCTCAAGTGCTAGGATTACGAGCATAGTCACCATGTCTGGCCAAAGGATTTAAATGACAGGCACATGACACATTTTGTTACTCCTCAGCAAACAAACCGGAACTGTTTCATTCCTACTCTGGTTTCCTATCATTTAGCAGCTGGTGCTTTGAGGGTGAACACTCAATGCAGCCCGACTAGTTGGCAGGACAGAGGGCTCCCTGAGGAAGGTAGACTATGTATATAGTCACTGAGTACTCTCAGGGGCCAGACACTATGCTACAAGAATTCTATAGACTAGCTCCTTTATTTCTCATAGAAATAGGAAATGCACACTATTTTGCCAATTTTCGAATTAAGAAACTGAGACTCAGACAAGGCATGTAACATAGTAGATCAAAGATTTAAACCTGGATTCTCTGCCTCCAACACCTTTCCTTTTAACCAACATACCAAACTGGTTGCCATATAACATTATTTTTTATCTTGGCATCTATAAGAGAAATATTTCTGGGAGCACCATGAGTTCTACAGAATGCATAAAACACTGAAACTCTTGTAGAGTGTGGGGGCTCACGCCTGTATGTTCAGACGCACAAGGCTAACTAAGGAAAATGGCCATGAATTCAAGTCCAACCTGAGCTACAGAGTCAATTCCAAGCGAGCTTGGCCTACACATAGAGATCCTGTTTCTAAAAAGCAAAACAAACAAAATACAATTTTTTAAAAAGCAGAAATTCTTAATTCTGATAGAAGGTTGAGTAGTAAGCTACATGGCCAACGCCAGCCTCAGGCCCTCTGAATTCAAACTCTATAGTGTCCCACCAGAGGTATGGTTCTAGAATGGAGGCTCCATAAGGGTCTGGAATTCTTCTTCGCTGAAGGCCTAGAACACACACTAAGCACTCAAAGAGTTAATAAATAAAACAAGGAAGTAAAGCTGCCACTTTTGACTGTGTAACCTTGAGAGGGTTCTGACCCTCTCAGACCTCAGTTTTTGTGTCCTCAAATGGCAAAAAAAAAAAAAAAAAAAAAAAACTTCCTGGAGGGATGTGACAATTACACCATACCACTCCTTGGGATACAATGAAGCATAATGAACAGGTAAAGTAAACTATGATCATATCACTACTATTATAAGTCACCTAATTTTGCCTTAAGAAGTTTTTTTCACCATGACCAGATGTTATTTCCACTGTGAAGATACCAGAAGTCATAAAATCCCTTCTCCCTTCAGATCTGCCACCACCTCAGCTGTGTGACCTTGAACAAACCTCTTCAGCTCTCTATGCTCTCCTCAGCTGTAAACTGAGGGACTAAACCAAATCAGTTCCAAAAACATCCTTGGGGCACCTCCTTGAGACAAGAAATCAGGGTCAGCTACCTACAAAATTCTTCACTTCTGAATAGATAGAGTCAATGGAAAAATATTGACACAAAACAAAACAGTCTCTAGTCTGCGGCAGGGTTGAAGAGAAACTCCAAATAGCTAACTGCATTACATCATCTCAATGAGCAATATTTGTAAATACGCAAAGTATTCAATTTGGAGACACTCTTGAGAAATTGTTACCAATATTTAAAAAATCAGCAAATTCTGATACCTGTCAGCACTGAACCTTCAAAAAGAAAAAAAATGTAAAAATCACTTTGCACCTTAGTCAAAGTGTGTGCTTTTGGAGAACCACCTGGGAAAGCCAAAGTTCTTAACACTCCCTCTGGCAACAGTTATGATTAGGACGCATTTTTTTAATGACATAGCTGGTTAAAACAGTAGGGGGGGGGGCATTGCAAGAGCAGAATACAGTGCACCTGGACAGGACACAGAGGCCAGTGGCCATTGTTTACAAAAGAGGCTGGGATTATGTGACAAGAGGCCAAGACCTCAGTCATAACTCAAAACCATACCTCTCTCAATTCCAATCCAACTGGAGCGATCATCATTCAACTACCCCATCCATGTAATAAAACTGACCAATATTTGCAGTCAAGTGGATTGAAGGTCCCTTAGGGCACCTCCTGCACTGACCAAACTGAAAATATGTGTATTTTTTAAAAATCCTGCAGATACAATGATGATTTCAAACTACCTTTCAATCTTCCAAGAGATAAAGGGACTACCCATTTCACATTCCACCTCTAACTCACACCCAAAGCAATCATGAGAGGGAAGTCACAGCCTTTCCCAAGTCCTCTAAGATAGGAAAAGGTCTCCTAGCATTGGTGCAAGGAAAGAAGGAGGGGCCCCTCCGTCTGTATTCTGAAACAAAGGAAAAACTCAGAGCTCCAACCATGTGGTGTAACATTCAAGGCCACCCACCTCTCCTACTTCCCAGCTAAGGTCTCAATGGGCTGGAGCCACATGGCTCTTTCCAGTGACTGGTCAGGAAGAGGTAGTGCCTTGCATAAACACAGGCTAGGACTCCTTCACAGGCCTGGACATCTCGTAAGGGAAACGCTGGGTGAGGAAAAGCTATTTGGGTACGGGCTTCAATTTGAGAAGCCAATTTAAGCAGTGGACCGACCACATGGTGAGGAGCCAACGCTTTCTGTCCCCAGGTCTACATTCTGCCTTACGCCTTCACATTCTGGCTGAAAGGGAAATGGACCTTTAAAAAAGCATGTGTTCTGGAGCAGAGGATGACAACAGAAGGGTTAAACAATTATGTCTTCCTAGTTTCCAGTTTCAGCACCACTGTGAAACCCTAACAGCTCAACTCCTTCAGGTGTAGGTGCTGATGGAAACCAGTTGGAATGGTCTTCTCTCGGGTCTGTGATCTTTGCAGGCAGGGTGACCATGGGCCAGACAAGTACAAGGTACACCCAATATGGCTAAGGACTTCCTGCATCCAGTGTCATGGCAAATCTCAGGCTTTAATACAGTACACCAGAAAAACCCCGCCTCTCCCAGGTCTCTCCAAATGGTATATACCCTTCTCAAGGTTGCCTTTCTGTCTGGACTTCTCTTCAACCTTTGAAATAAACACCTGTCAGATTTCAGCTGTCCTTCAAGGAAGCCTGACTCAAGACACCCAAAGGCAAATTGCAGCTTTTTCCTCTCTCCGGAGAACCTCCTGCCCTTCCCCCACCCAGCCTTGGGGAAAGAGCTGCCAAAATAATGGCCAGCCCCACAAAGATACTCCTAAAGCCCACTTCCAGAGACCGCGGCCCCTGACACTGTTGATCACTGCAGGGCTCTGGTCCACCTATGAAACCACCTCTGGGGCCAACTTGCCACCTGCTCCACCCAAGAAACGAACGCCCAGAAAATTAGGGTGGAAACGCATGCCTCACCAAGTCTGCAGAGCATATGCGTTATGTTAATTTTCAAAAATCCTTACCTTTGACCTGAGTATCGTACTCTGCGATGATCTCCTTATCCTTTTTGAATTTGGCTGGAGACGTCATGTTTTCCTTCTTTCTTCCAAATTCGAATTGTGAATTGATAGATCCACAAGAAAAATCCAACCACCGAAATCAATTCCTCCAAGGCCACTTCTCCCACGGGCAGAGGAAGCCCCCGCGGTGGTCTCCAGAGCTCCCAGGGAACACGGGCGGCAGGATGGGCAGCCGGCTACCGCACACACATGCAGACTGTGGGCGCTGAGGCCGGCTGGGAGGGGGGCGGCGGCGGCGGCTGGCTTATGTACTAAAGCCCTAGCCACAGCCGCAGCCTTAGCCAGAACTGCAGCGCCCTGAGGCTGGCCTGGGGTCTGACATCAACGACACAGGCGGGGAGTGGAAGTCCTTCCGCACAACATGGTGTATGGGATGCGGGGGTGTGGACGCGCCCAGCTGTGTCCCCGGGAGGGAGTGGGTTTGTCTCGGGGTGCCAGGGGAGGGCTAGGCGTGCTTCGCGGGGTGTTTTTTGTGGTACCAGCTCAAAGATGCTGCAAATCAAATCCCAAAAGGGTGCCGCTGCAGCGCGGAGTGGATCGGAAGTCGTTTGCTCCGGTTCACTAGCCTGTAAATGCAAAAAAAGGGGGAGGGGAGGGGGCGATCAGTCCGAGGGTAGATCCTAATCGCAACAGGGGTGGGGTCGGGGATGACACTCCGAGTCCAGCATTGGCTCATTCATCTTGGCCTAACACTGTCCGCTCGGCCTGAAGACCCGGCGTGGCGAGGTAGGGAGAAAAATGCTCCCTCCAGATTGTTTTAAAGCAGAAAGAGAACACTTTGGAGCAGCCGGCAGCGCGTGCTCCGGGCGGAGACTGCGGCGGGAAATCGGAGCTGCGGGTGGGGAACTGCGGCACCTCGGTGCTTCCCCGAGCCTAGCTAACCCAAGAGGGGCCCTCCCGCCGAGCCCGGGACGCGGCCCCTGACCCCCGGCTGGGGCACCTCCCAGACATCTACAGGATCAATGCCAGAGGGGACGAACCAGACGGGCACAACTTTTCTTCCCCTACCGCCCCTCCTCCCAGTTGTTTTGTTTTTGGTAACCAGCTTCTCCTGGCAGCAAAGCGGGAGGGGGGGTGGGGGGTGGGGGACGACGCTGCAGGAAGGGCCCGCTCCGCACGGGACATCCAGGAAAACAATGTGGTCGGCAGAAGCAGGAAACGGGCTAGAGGCGAGGGTCTAAACCGGGAAAACCCGGGGATGGGAGGCGGAAAGCGGCGGTCGCTTCCCCAAAGCCAGGGACGAGGGTGCCTCTAAATGGCCTTTGGGTCCCCCCAGCCCAGGGATCACAAATACCGCACCCAATCCCAGCCGGCTGGGAGGGAGGCATCAGTGAGAGTCGCTCCAGGAAGGCGCGGGAGGTGGCGGCGGGGAGGCTTGAGGGAAGGGCTCCAGGGCTGCGGCGGGCCCCTGCCTCCTTAGGCCGCCCTGTCCCCGCCGGCGCACAGGCGGCTCCAGGCAGTGTCGCCTACTCCCGGCGGCTGCAGGAAGGGCCGCGCGCAGGAAGAACGAGCAGAGGCCGCGCGGTGCGGGCGGGCGGGCAGGAAGCGGGAGGCGGGCGTGAGGTGGGGTCCTGAGGCGGGAGAGAGCCCCGGCCAGCCCGAGCAGCCCCGAGCTCGGGCGACCAGAGAGGGCGCCGGGAAGACGGCTTTGGGGGCAAGGGCAGTGGGAGAGACCGCGGTGGGCTGCGGCACGAAGTGCAGGATGTTGGCAACTTTGGGGACCCGCATGAGGTTTGGATATCGGAGTGGGTGGGGAGCCCTGGGAGACAAGACTGCAGGGCTAGACGGAGAGAGAGCCCTGCAAGCCGTGAGGAACACCCCATCTTTCCGGGTCCTGGGCTGCCAGCCAAGGCTGGGAGACCAGGGACGAGGCCAGCGGACCGTTACGGAGAGGCCCCGAGGTGGACCCGGCCAGCCAGCCGTGTGCAAAGGGGCTGCAGGAGGGCGGTGTCGCCGCGTGAGGACAGTCCTCGGCAATGCAGGGATGGGCGGGGAGATGAGCAGTCCTGAGAAGTATTATGGGCTGCACTGGGGGGTTTGGGGGGTCGCGGGCCCAGGAGGACGGTGTGAGGACCGTGGGCGGCGGCACCCGCTAAGGCGGCGCCGAGAGCAGCAGCATCCGCGCCCCGTCCACCCGCCCAGCCCGGGTTTGTTCAGTCCGGGCAGCAGCCAGGCATACGGAGAAGGGAAGGGGGAAGGAGCCTTTACCTGGCTCTGCCGCGGCGGGTCCCAGGCCCCAGGTTCCGCTTCCCACTTAGCGCTCTCCTCCCCGCCACCCTCTTCTACGCAGTTCGGCCCCCCAGTTCCCTAAGGAGACTCCGCCAACTCCGCAAGACCCCGCCGGGAAGCAGAGCCCACCCCCTTGCCAATCACTACCCGCTTTCTATCGACCGATGGGGCCTCTGGCCAATAGGAATAACTGATCCCGAGGAGCCAGGAGTAGGGGCGGGGCTGACAAAACTTAGAGGTGTGGCAAGCCCTGGCTGCCCAGGCCCAGTCCCAGAGTGAGCTCCTCCCCGGCCTGTGGAACCCTAAAGTAGAACTGATGGGCGGGACCAAGTGGGGCCGACAGCCAAACACAAGCTCGCAGGAGAAGACGAGACCAATCGGGCCCGGGAAAGGGGGAGGGATGTTTAGCCAATAAGCAGTAGAGGACCCTAGCGCATCTACCAATAAGAAGCTCGGGGTGTGTCTTCCAAGTTCACAGGGGGAAGGAGGGTTTACCCAAGCAGATGCTGGCCAATGAGCTGAGAGGCCCAGCCAAGCTGAACCAATCAGAGAGTCGATCCGACCTCGGCACCGTTACTGGGGCGTGGCCCCGGAGCCCACGTCAGGAGAAGGCCCCTGGCCTTCCAATGTGGGACTGGGGCGAATTCTAGTCCTCCCAATCCGTGCCCGGCGCCGGCAATTCAAACTGACAGCGGGTTAGAAAAAGCAGAGCAAGCGGAAGAAAAGAGCAAAACCCCGGCGTGTTCGGTGACTGACTCCGGCGCGGACTGAGCCTAACCGGCGGCCTCTCCCCGCCGCCTCCTCCAAACACCAGCGCTGGCTCCGGAGCGGCCGCTGTGGGAGAGACCTCACGGGTGGCAAGTGCGCGAGCTGGGGGAGCGAGGACGCTGAGAGCCGCGGTGCCAGGGGAGGGGGCCGGCGGCCGAGCTCGGAGGAGGGAGCGCGGCCCGGGGGCCGGAGCGGCGTGGAGAGGGCTGAGGGGCCTTGAACGCTGCCCAGAGGCCGGCCGCGTGCAGCCCCGGCAGGAATCGGAGCGCTCTGCGGGCGGGGCTCGCACTGGGAGTGGTCAGGGGCGAGGCTTTAAAGGGAAGCCCGCTGGGAACCGGGGACTCGCTGAATTCCCGGGCGGGAGCTCAGGAAGGAAGGAGCGCAGGACTCCCGAGACCACAGAAAGTGAAAGCTCTTTTCCAGTTTCCCTTCAACTCTACTTGTCTCTTCCCCAAGTCAAAAGGAAGTAAAACTTGCTCTTCCCACTCAATAAGTACCAATTTTACCTTCCCACCGGGAAAACAGAACTGTCTGCCTAATTTTAGAGCTTAGAGAACTCAAGGCCTCCCGACTTGGGGGAATCGAATCAGGAACGGTATTGCTTGCTTCCCCTTTTTACAATTCTGAACCTCGCTCTACGTGGGACGCTATGTCTGCCATCAACTGTACTTTCAAGGACCGATGCGTGTCCATCCTGTGTTGCAAATTCTGTAAACAAGTTCTCAGCTCTAGGGGAATGAAGGCTGTGTTGCTGGCCGATACTGACATAGACCTTTACTCTACAGACATCCCTCCTACCGAGTAAGTCCCGCGGGTAGCCCTTTACCTAACTGGGCTGTAGATGGCATGGATCCCTGGGAGTCAGGGTTATCATTTGGTGTTCCAGCCACTCCCAACAGTCTGATGATTCCCTTGGAGTTTATCTAAGTGGGCAGACTGTCTGGACAAAGTCTGTGGTTTACCCAAAGTGGTCAGTACTGAGGTCATGCTTCCAAGCACTCACAGTCACGTGGCCGTGCCTCCCTTAAATTGGCTCCGAGGCTCAATGACTTGTCCAAACACCCTTTCTCACTGAAGCAATTCTTTAAGAGTCACTTGGAAAGAAGCGGATAATTCATTTAAAGTGTAATTTGTGGTCAATTAATTATAATAAATGTGAACGTTTTAAAATATAGGCAAGTAAAGCTAGATGTAGCCTATTCACCCCTTGAAATCTTTTGTGAATTGTCATACGTGTAGTCATTTATTATAGAGATAAATGGGATAGTACTTTAAGTTTGTGTATGTATACTAGTGTGGTGCCAAAAAAAAAAGTACTAGATGATAAAATAGAACCTAATGTCCCAGGTGTTGTTTTAGTGAGATATGCTTACAATAAAATTTGAAATATTGTTCCGTCTTTATAATAGCTGTGATCATAAGGAAGTCTCAGGTGAGTCTAGCATAGAATCAGGTCTTTTTCGTTGCTTACTTTTCTTTGTTGGAATTATAATCACAGTGGATTCATGTGCTAAGATGTGTGTGAATCAGTGATTGTACTGTTCTTTAAGACTTATTATTTTTCATTATGTATATATGTGTGTATGAGGAGGGATGGATATGCGCACAGATGCCCTCAGAGGCCAGAGGTGTAAGATCCTCTGGAGAGGGCAGTTGTGAGTTGCATGATGTGGGTGTTGGGAACTGAGTACATTCTCTTAAACACTGAGCCATCTCTCTGGCTCTCACAGATTATTTTTTAGTAGAAAATCTGCCAAATGTTTATAGTGAGCACAAATATTACCCAACTCTCACAAAAATGCACTGTTATATTTTAGAGTCTAGTTCAGCTCTGAATTTATGAAATTTGTGCCAAACAGAAGTTAAAGTAGCCTTTGGTGGTGCGGCTGTGGAAAAATCAGGACCCTTGCACACTTTAGTAATGTGAAATGGTAAAGCTGCTATAGAAAAATAATTTGGTGGTTCTTTAACTATTCTATTAAGCACAAAGTTACCATATGATCTGGTAATTCCATTTTTAGGCATACATTCAAAGACTTCAGAGCAGCATCTTGTATTCATAACTAATAGCTATGAGATCGCTGAGAGATAGACACAATCTAAATTTTCCATTGACTCATCTAGTAAGTGGATACCTAGAAGGCCTTAAAGAATCCAGACTGCATGATTTATCATATGCAAATGAAAAAAAAAAAAAAAAACTGTGACTTTTTATATATTATCTAAAAAAATGATAGGAGAAAATAGTTTTATTAATAATAAGACTCCATTCAATATCTCCTATCACCCTAAACAATGTCCTATTTAATACTTGTAAACTGTACATTTTTAAACAGTAGTGGACATTTTGAAATATAGTCATGGTTGCTGGCTTATTTCATTTAGCATAATGTACTCAGGTTCATCTCCACTGCAGCATGTGGCACGATTTCTTTCCTTTTTTAGAGGAAACATATGGCAAATTTTTATCTTTTCTCAGAATTTAAATCTTTAATATATTTGACTGACTGTAAACTTTTTTATCTTCCAGCACCGTGGATTTCATTGGAAGATGCTATTTCACTGGAATCTGCAAATGTAAACTGAAGGACATTGCATGTCTAAAATGGTAATTTGTGGCACTATTGTAGCTAGCCTGAGTTTAGAGGGTAGATATTGACACCAAAACCCACAGAAATTGAGAAAGCAACTAAGAGTTATTTTAGGTATCATTGTCAGGGAAGCTGTCTCACAAAAATGTAAACACTGGGGTTGAATCCTAAGTATAAGAAGAATCTACTGGGCAGAGGGAATAGCACATGCAAAGATCCACACAGGAAGAAGTTTAACATGTTCCTTGAGTGTGTTAAACTGTTTGAACCAGTGGGAAGCCATTGAAGGGGTTGGCAAGAAAGCAGAATGATCCAATATAACCCCACTGAAACGTTTGCAACATGAAAACTAGGGCTTGGTTTTGTCCACTGATGGGTTCTTAGCACCTAGAACAGTGCCCAGCATACAGAAGATACTCAACAAATATTAGTTACATGAGTGAGTAGATAAATGAATGAAAGTAGGTGGTAATTGAATCTGTATATTCTTGTAGCATAATCCTGGCCCAAGAACAACTTTACTTGCCTGCTAAGTATGTTGTGATTAGAAGGCATGCTGGTATTCATTATAGCATTCTTTATAGATCTCCCAGAAGTGACTGGCTCCCAAATCTCACAGGGTACAGAGCTATAGTAAAAATTTTCACCATCAATGTATAAACTCATGGTGCCATTTTTAAAAAAAGATCTAAAAGCCAAGTGGTGGTGATGTGGGCCTTTAATCCCAGCACTTGGGAGGCAGAGGCAGGTGGATCTCTGTGCCAGCCTGGTCTACAGAGTGAGTTCCAGGAAAGCCAAGATTAGACAGAGAAAACCTGTCATTAAAAAAAGAAAAAAGAAAAAGAAAGATAAATAAAATTTTTAAAAAAACGAACAAACCATTCCCCATATGTTTACTACAGTTATCATGAGACTCATGAAAAGAAAATGTGAGAATGAGAAACTTTATGATCTGCTAAAGACATTCAAACTGTTTTCAACTTGCTGGAGGCTGGAGATTTGCTTTGTATCTGAATTCCTCCAAAATCACTGCAACTAAATCAGAGTTGCCATCTTATATTTAGTTTACAGGACCCATGCCCTTACCGACCTCCCACTTTGCTGAAACAACTTTTAAGAGCTTGGACCGATAAAAACCCACCTTGTCATAGTCCTGAAGCTAGCAAAATCTTTTACCCATAGATCTGAGTTTATTTAATATATTTCTCTGTATAGCACATCAGTTTTGAATACTTTGCATAACAAATCACATCCCAAAGCTAACTTCCAAAGAGTGTATGAATGAAATAATATGAGCAAAGAAAGGCACAGATACTTGAGCATTGTCTCACTTACAGACTGTGTAGGCCTGTGAGTACTGTCAGAGTAAGCTCCCTTCTCATAACCAGCAACAGGCCACTTAGAGGAGAGGGGTGAACCTTACATGGTCCGTTTACATTAGCAGACAGGTGCATCTGTGTTCCAGGTGTTACCCACTACAGGTGTTACTACTAATGGTTACCTTTTTTTTTTTTAAAGTGGGAACATTGTAGGCTATCATGTGATTGTTCCATGTAGTTCCTGCCTTCTTTCCTGCAACAATGGACACTTCTGGATGTTTCACAGCCAGGCCGTTTATGGTATTAACAGACTAGACTCCACTGGTAAGAAACAATTGATAAATACGATTCCTTGTAACATTTTTCTCAGTACCTGAGGGGAACCCCCTGAAACCTTCACAGCTAGAGTGAAACCTTGGATCAGCAAGAGTAAAATATTGGTCACTTCCCCCAACACATTCAGTTAAGAACTATCAGCCAAAACTCATCACCACCAATTGAGGGAAGGCTCAAACTATCTGAATGTCTTAGGCTTTGTTGTCCTTTTGAGACAGTCCAACTAAGTAGCCCAGGCTGGCTCAGTCTGCCTGCCTTAGCCTCCAAAGTGATTATAGGTATGTACTACCATACTTGGCATATTGGTCTTTTTAAACTAGCATTTTATTACTGTGAGGTAGTACCTTAATACATACCCTGATTACAGAGAACTTTTGAAGAGAGTATATGGATAGTCAAGGATGTGTATGCATGCATGCACACATGTATGCAAAGAAAGGAAGAAAGGGGCCCACCAGGGCAGTAAGGAATGGGAAGAAAACTGAGTAGCCTCTATTTGGTGATGCTTTGAGATAAATACATTTCAGCAGCTAGAGGGATGGCTCAGTGGTTAAGAGCCCTGCTGCCGCTCTTGCACAGGACTAGGGTTTAGTTCTCAGCATCCACATTAGGCAGCTCATAACTGTCTGTGATTTCAGATCCAGGGAATCTGATGCCCTCTTCTTCCTCCTACAGGCACCTGCATGCTTGTGGTGTGCATATAGACAAGTAGGCAAGCATACATACACATAAAACAAAAGTTAATGAATTTTATACATATTTTAACATGTACATAATAAGTTACAGTAGAATTCTAGTCAAGGGAAATCTTTAAGACCGATGTGTTATAGGAATTATGTTAGTAAGAAAATGTGCTGGGGCCTAGGGAGACGGCTCAGTAGGTAAGAGCTGCACAAGGCTGAAGACTTGAGTTTGAACCCCCAGCACCTATGAAAAAGCCAGGCATGACTGAGTGCACCTATAACCAACCCCCTTCACTGGAGGACGGAAACAGGACCTCCCTGACAATCAATCTAGCCCAAAGAGCAAGCTTCAAGTCCAGTGAGAGGCTTAACTCAAAGGCATAAGTAGAGAGTAATAGAGCAGAACGTCCAGTACCCTCCTCTGACTTCTACACACACACACACACAGACATGTGTGCACACACATATAGAAGGAAGAAGGAAAGTATATTATAGACTTTTAACACCTTTATTACATTTTATTGACAGCGTGGGGTGTGCATGTGTGCATACACAATGGCATGCATATGGAGAGTAGCAGACAACCTGTGGGGGTCAGTCCTCTACTTGTACTGTGTAGGTTGCAGTCATCAAACTCAAGTTACCAGACTTGGCAACAGGTGCCTTTATCCAATGAGCCATCTTACTGAGCCTGTTATCAGTTCTTCTTCTGCTTTCGAGGCAGGGTTTTATGTAGACCAGGCTAGCTTTGAACCCATTGTGCGACCAAGGATGACTTGACCCAAGCATGATTTTATGAGGTCCTGGAGTTCAAGCCCAGGACTTTGTGCATGTCAGACAAGCACTTTACCAACTGAGCTACATCTCTAGCCCAGCATACTCCTTTTGTGTGTGTATGTGAGATCGGGGGTGGGTGGTGGAGGAGGAGAGGGGTGTGGGGGGGGGGAGTGTATTTGCTTTAATAGACCAAGAGATCATGAATTGCAAGCTAGGTTGTCAAGGGTTTTAAACCCTCCAATTATGCTTGTGTTTTTAAGGCTAATTTTTTTTTTAATGTCCTGGGATTCAACAGTGGCTCTCAATCCATCACTTTGGCCAGTTAACTTAAAACTCTATATGTTAAGATGGCCGTTTTCAAGCAAGGACCGCTCTCACTCCGCCAAGTAAAATAGAGACTCCTACTTTAGGCTTTTCACTTTATATTTGTGTTCCCCGTGGAACACATTAAAGAAAGTTCTGCTTTGATACTGTTTTTCCTGCTTCACAGGATTCCAAACACGGGGTGGAGACTTTTCAGTTTTGATTTACTTTAGAATATTGGTCAATTTTTCAAACATGAAAGAGCAGCATTCTTTCATTTGCACTGACTCTAATCCATGAGAAACAGATGTATCACAGATTTCCTTCCTCCTTAACAGAGAGAGGAAGGTGGCTCTTCTGTCAGATCCAATCTCCTCATTTGTTTTTCCTCCTTTGAACCAATTGTGCTAAGTTGCTTCATAGTTCCTGAGTGCAGACTCCAAATATATCAGACTTCTCCTTTGTAACTCTAATGTTATCATTTAAAGTAAGATTTCCTAGATGCCTGTTGTCAAAGGGAGATTTCTAATGACTCTGGAACTGTCCTGAGTCACCTGAATAAGTTACACCAAAGGAATGGATGCACAAGTCATACAGCATTCTAGAATGTTCAGCATGCAAGTTCTTTAAGAAGTGTTACCCTACAGATATAAACCTAATTTCCCAGAGCTTTCCCAAATACACTTGGGATATCTCAGCTCAGATTCCCTAGAATATCTCAAAGTTATTAGGTTCTCCATTTATCTTTATGGATTCTAATTTTCACTTAGATTTTGGCCTAACAATTCCTTTTATCTGGTCAACCCCTCAGCACATGTTTCCATTTTTTCTTGGAGTGGGAATTAGGAAATGCTTTTTACCCTAAGCAATTCAGACACAAAACCGTTACAGAAAAGTACATGGTAGATATCTATGTATTCTGTCACTTCAAATAAGGACTAACTTCTTGCCTGATCAGGTTGCAATATCCCTGTCAAAGAAAGTAAACTTGTTTAGTCTCACTGCGTCAACCATGTACATGTCTCTTTTGGTGCTGAGGCACATTGGGCCCAGAAATGACAGGCTATATTTTCAACATATTTCAAAAGACTTAGATAGACGAGATGACTCAGCAGGTAAAAGCATTTGCTGCACAAGCCTAATGAGCTGAGTTCAATCCCAGTGAGAGACAGAGACAGGAGAATTGCCTGGAAGTTCACATATCAGCATGGCTGAAATGTACAGACCAGTGTAGCAGAAACAAGAAAGACCCTGCCTCAACAAGGTGTCCTCCATTCTCTATTCCACATGTACACCATAGCATGTACACAAATGCCACCCCACTGGTTAAATTAAATTAAAAATTCAAGATTTTCAATGAACTCTACAGAATAAAAAAAGTAAATGAGCTAAATCTACACCACAGGTCCAAACAGGCAAAACTCAGAAATAGGTGAGTGAGACAACTTAGAAAAATACATATAGTATAATACAGTTCCATAAAAACGTTAGCCACTCAGAAATAATATGAATGATATAAATTCAAAAATATGTATGGTATTATGCCATTCTATAAAAATTCTAGCCAGATATAATGGCACATGCTTGTAATCTGAACACTTGGAAGGTAGAGGTAGAAAATCAAGAGTCTGAGGTCATTCTCAGCTACATAATGAGTTAGAAGCTAGCCTAGGCTACATGAGGCTATCTTAAAAAAACAAAACACAACAACAGCAAAATTTTAGATAACACAAAACAGTAATATATATTGTCTACAGTTGTGTACACTTGTAGTAAAAATGCCAATAGTGGTTGAAGCTGGATTCAAACAAATCTCCAAGCTCTGGCTGGCTCATTCTATGACACCATGTGGCCTCTATCTCAGTGTAGAGTGGATACCCAGGGTTGATAGGTCTTCCATTTGCTCACACTACCAGCTAAACAGCTTGAGATTGTCTCATGACAGTTTTTCACTCTCTCCTAATTTAGTATTTAGTCATCTCATTCTCCTCAGTATACTATTTGACCTAGTACTATATAGCTGTGCTGGATTTTTTGATATGAAATATGATTATTCTCTGTCAGTGCTGTTTTAGAATATTGTTTGTTACAGTGACTGTGTAACCTAGTCCTAAAGTTTACCGCTCTACCTTGACAACATATAATCTAAAGCGCACATACTTTAGGAAACCATATTATAACTGACTGCTTTAACCCCAATGTACCGGGGATTGAACCTAGGGCCTCACACTTCCTAGGCAAGGACTCTACAACTCGCTATCCCCCTCCCCAAGCCTCTTACTTTACTTTTTGAGACAGTGTCTCAGTAAGTTGTCCAAGCTGGCCTTGAACTTGCAATCCTTCTTCCTCCATCATGCCAGTAGCTGGGATTATAGCCTGTGCCACCAGGCCCTTCTTGTCTTGATCAGAAAAATTATATTATATTCCATATATTAAAGAAATGACGGGGGGGGGCGCTGGAGAGATGGCTCAGTGGGAGCACCGACTGCTCTTCCGGAGGTCCTGAGTTCAATTCCCAGCACCAACATGGTGGCTCACAACCATCTGTAATGAGATTTGATGCCCTCTTCTGGCCTGCAGGGACACATGCAGTCAGCACACTGTATATATAATAAATTAATTAATTTAAAAAAAAAAAAGAAATGACTCATTTAGAAATTTCTCTTGCATCCTACAAAAAGGCACTCAATCTAAAAGAATCCTATGCAATCTCTATTCTTAAACTCATTGAAATATATATTATATTATTTATATATATATATTATATATATAAATATATTATATATATTTGTTGTTGTTGTTGTTGTTGTTTGAAACAGCGTTTCTTTGTGTAGCTCTGGCTGTCCTGGAACTCACTCTGTAGACCAGGCTGGCCTCAAACTCAGAGATCCACCTGCCTCTGCCTCCTGAGTTCTGGGATTAAAGGCATGTGCCACCACCGCCTGGCTGAAATATAATTTTAAATATCAATGTAGTGTATGAATGGCATTGTGTAGCTGGAGGCAGGGTTGGAGTAGATAGAACTCCAGAGTTCCTTTTGAGCTCAAAGAGTCTAACATCCAAGCTCTTGCTTAAAAGAGTTTAAAGAATGCTCATGTTGTAGATGGATATTAGTAGTTTTATTTGTAAGACATCCTTCCTTGCCATTGTCTTTACTAGTGATGCCATAGTTTATATGAGAAGCTTGGCATATAAAGTTTTATATGTCATTCTGAATTGTAGTAGTAAGCACTAAAGAACTTTATGGCCTCTTATTTTCAGGTGTAAACTTCCTACTTTGGGGCAACTTGCCAGAGACAGAAGAATGTACAGATGAAGACATGTTAGAAATTTCAGCAGAAGAGTATATTAGATGAATGGATTACAATGTAATTACATATAATATTTTATAGTTTTTTATTTAAAATATTTAATTGGTCAATTTTAACATTGCCAATAAAGATTTGCCAATGGTTTAAAAAATAAAGAGCATTTACTATTTTATTTGCAATTTCAAATTAATTACCTCAATTTAACTTAAGCCAATTTTCTTCTTCTATTTCTACTGCTTCTTCTCCCCTGCCCCTCTGCCCAGGATTGGTACATTCTTACCTTCAAGTAGGAAATTTCATGTCATTCAGCTACCTTCCAAATGGAGAAAGTTTTTCTATAACTTGATGCCAGATAATGTTATTCAATATTCCTGAATAAGAACATTAATACCTACTCCTATATCAGCCACATGAAATATGCAGCTCAACTGAATATAATAAGGGTTTTAAAAAAAGAGCAGGCTGTCAGGTTTCCATGGGTACTGGTTATTATATGCTGTATTGGTAATGACTGCTTTAATATGGAAAATGGTGTTAGATGTGAGTTTGTCAGAAAATTATCAATGTATGCTGTGTAGCAGTGTTCATTATTTACATATTTTAAAGCCACTGTAGCTACTATACCATGAGAGCCAGATAAAATCAACTTTCCTCTTTAAGTTATCCATTCCCGAGGGATTTTTCTGTGAGTGGCAAGTTCTAGTTGAGTAGTCTAGGTCCAAAAGTTTGTTTGTTTGTTTGTTTGTTTTATGATAAAAAAAAACCTTAAAGAATTGATTGCTTAACCACCATACATTATAAAAGAGTTTTCCTCTTTTTCCTTTGTTTTTGTTTTTGTTTTTGAGACAGGGTCTCACTGTGTGGGCCTGGCTGACCTGGAACTCACTACATAGACCAGGCAAGCTTTAAATTTCTAATCCTTTGCCTCAGCCTCCTCAGTAGCTAACACTACAAACCAATACCCAGGCCTGGCTTGCTCTTTAATCTTGTACTGGAAAAAAAGTGGATACTTAGCCTTTAAAACAGCAAAAATTAAGTTCATAGCATATTATATATTTTTCAGTTGACTTGTTCAGTTAAAGAAAAAGAGTTTAATGCTGGAGTCAAGAATGTTAAAATTCAAGGCTGACCTTCAATAGAACTTTTCTGGTCCTCCTTCAGCTCAGGTCTTGACGTGCTGTTAGACGTGGGTTCTCTGTGAAGAGGCAGTGCCAGACAGAGGCACACTGACTGAAATAAACCCAAATACTCCATTGCAGCTGGACAGTATTAGACTACTCAGCTACTTTTCAATGATTCTTTTCTAGGAAAGCCCATTTTAGGTAACAAATGAATTCATACGTTTTTATCAAGAGAAATACATTCATAATGATTTCTTTTTAAATTTTTTCCCCTTCAGTACTGGGGATTGAGCCTGGGACCTCAGATTTGTGAGACAAGGGCTCTATCACAAAACTATTCCTTTTAAAATCAAAGCAATTAGACAGGCCTGGTGGTGGCAGGCAGAGGCAGGTAGGCCTGTGTGGCCTGGGCAGGCATCTCCATGACAGGTAAGGTGACCTGCTGATGTCCCATGCAACCCAAGCTAGAAGCTCATTTTTTTTTTTTTATTTTTTTTTTTTTTTTTTTTTGGTTTTTCGAGACAGGGTTTCTCTGTGTAGCTTTGCGCCTTTCCTGGAACTCACTTGGTAGCCCAGGCTGGCCTTGAACTCACAGAGATCTGCCTGGCTCTGCCTCCCAAGTGCTGGGATTAAAGGCGTGTGCCACCACCGCCCGGCAGAAGCTCATTTTTTAATAAAAGGGGGACCTGCAGGGCCCTGGCCCCCATTTTGGGTAACTTGCTTGCGGACCTTGACCTTGATACCTTCCCAATGCTAATTCCCTGCCAGGTTCCATTCTCCTGAATGCTTAAGGGAAGTTCCTTGTCTGTGTATCCTGCATAATGGGCATTAACAGCTTAGATGCAAGATTGTAAAACATCAGTAGCGAACTTCTGCCCTCCAGGGTCCTCCCATTGTGCTGTAAGCCTGTATTTAAGACCTCCTACCCCCTTCAAGAAATGACATTCGACATTTAAAATTAAATATATATATTTGAATGAATACTGCGAATGTAATCTATGAATACCACAAATGTGATTAATATCATGAGTGTAATTTAAAAAATAAATTTTAAAAAAAGATACTAACAAGCATAATCTCACAGAATAAGCCAACACATTAGAAGCACCAAGTACTATTTTTTGTTTACTTTATATCCCTCTTTATTTGCTTAGTATTTCTTTTTGTATAAACCATTTTGAAAATTAAATGAAATTGATATCCTCTATAAAAAAAAGATATATTAGCAAAATAATATCAGTTGTTCTGGATTCTGAATCTTGATCACTTGAAGGCTTGCAATGAGACTAATTCAAATGTGGAAACTTCTGGTACTGAAGTGTTAGTGAGAACTGCAGCAGAACAGACTTCTTTCTAGAAGTGTTCTGGAAACTTCTGCACAGAGGTAGTTAAATAAGACTGCCTTGTTGATGCTTTCTTTGGCCTCTGAGTGTAAAATTAACTTTTGAGCTGCCTGACTCAAACAAGAATATATACAACATAATGACATACCGTGTGTTCTGGTCTCATATGGTCACTTTAGTAGTAGCAAGAAGTGGGCTTGTGTAAGTGGGCTGCAATTGTGATTCATAGCTGAAAAAGGGCAAATGCAGAAATACAAGTTCATGTTGTTTTCATAGGGCAATAGTTATAAACTACAAAACTGGCCACACATAGACTTCACATATGGTACATCAAGTAATACTATTATTTAAGATATTTTATTAATATATGATTTTTTCATAAATAAAACTCCCCAATTATAATATTTATGGGTTCAGTAAATTTTAACAAATACAAGTAAAATGTATCCACAACAATAAAATTACAGAACACCTCTCCCTCCAAAGTGCCCCTTCTTCCAGGGCACCCCTCCCTGCAGGATTGTGTTTTATGCTTCTTATGCTCTTGGGCAATCAAGCTGTTTCCCTTTTGCTCAGCCCCTGAAAACCAGACCAGCTACTTACTTTAATTTGTCATTACGTTTTTAAGTGTGCTCCGTGCTCTTGCACCACATAACCATCTGTCTACCTTTGTCATAGAATGTTCCTTTCATCAGTCAATGGATAGGGGGCTGATTCTGGCTTTTTTTTTTTTTTTTTCTATTTATTTTTGTTTTTGTTTTGCTGCTATGAACAAAGCTACTATGAACATTTAAGCAAATATTTATGCATGGTCACATGTTTTACTAAGTAAATGCCTTCAAGAAAATCATATACTAATAAATTGTCAAATTTAAAAGACAAAAATATCAAAGCAATTACATCGTCTGGAAAGACCAAAGCAGAATCATGTATGTGTGTAGATAAGCATTTGCTTTCTGGTCCTGGCATAATTCATAGGTTTAAAATCATCTATGCACTTGTTGTCTTTTAATTCTCTTAATGAATTATTCTATTCAGCAATTTGTATTAGTCTCCTGTCATGTGGCATGGTCTGCACAATAATCTGCTCGCACTTGACTTGGGAGAACTCGGGTTGGGGAAAGGCTCGAATTCCCAGCAGCAAGTGACTTAACAAAGGCATGCTTAAAGTGCTGTGGCCCCAGACAAAGCACCGTCATCCCGAGTGAGAGCAAAGAGTGGGAACTGAGAAACTCTGAAAGAAGAACTAATACCTGACAGGCTTTGTGCACAGAAGTTTGCCAGCTGGGGTGAGCGTTCAGGACAGAGAACATAGGAAGAAATGGGTGAGGAGACTTGCTTACTTGGGAAATTATAAGAGGTCCCCATACCTTGTAAGGAAATATTAAGGATGAATTCAAGGTGAAACACAGTTTGTCATTGTCTAGTTTAAACTTCACCCAGAAACGATGTAGTTATTGAAGTTTTGGGAATAAAATGACCAGATTCAGGACAATAGTTCTTTTAAAGTACAATCAGGTTGAGTTTTCTAATGTTCTTTCCTTGAGGGGCTTAACATGACTGTGGAAATGGTATTTCTTGACCCTCTAAACCCATGTACATCTTGAAGCTCCCCAATCTCTTGTCTTTCAGAGAGCCTCTGGTCTTCAGGGGCACTGCCTCTTTTTCCCTCCCATCTCTCCATTCCTGGCCTTCAAGGAAATGACAGTGGGTCATCAACTCATTTGCTGTGGATTTTTCTGCCACTTTATCTTTTCCTCAAACCAGTTTCTCAACCCCAGGCTCTGTTGAGGCATCTTGAGTGGGACCCAGTCTTAAAGCTATAATGTTTTTAATAACCTCTGGCTCTAAAAAAAAAAAATAAAACAGGTCCTTAAATGTTAGTATTTTATGGAGATTATCCTACTAGGGACTGATCTTTTGACCTCTGAGTCACATGGGACTGATTAAGAATAATTTATATTTACATTTCTATATATTTACTTTCCTTTGGTAAGAAGGCAGTGACCATAATATATAAACCATGATATAGAAAACAACTAACTGTAGCTTGCAGAGGTTGGGAGGAAATGGATTGCATGTTCTTGCTTCAGTACTGAATTGCTTGATGAAGGCTCTATATTTTAACATTCATGCTCATAAAAGGAAATATTTTCCTTTTCTGTCCCCCCTCCCTCCCTCCCTCTCTCTCTCTCCTCTAAAAGCAGATTAAACCATAGTTTCTTTCTTTCCTGGTATTGAGTGTATGCCAAATCTACCCTAAACTGCACAGATGGAAAAAATTAGTCTATGTCTGTGGTACCTCTGGGGTTGAATATTTTTAGTGCTTAAATCTTTAGCTAAAGGTTCTTTCTTCCAACTCTAAAGAATGATTTTATTGTTACTCAGTGTACAAACTCACTGATGTAAAAATTAACAGTACCATGTTTTTATATTTTACTGAGAATTGTCACATAAGTCTTTAATTCTCAGAATCCTTTTGGAGTCATCATTTCATTTCCATTTTATAAATTAAGAATGTCTCCTCCCCTCCTCCTAAGGAGTCACTATTTAACACAGGGTGGCCTTGAACTTGAAGCAATCCTCCTGTCTCAATTGATCAAATGCTGAGATTACAAATGTGTACCAGTATGCCCGGCTAAGCTAAGAAGAAAGTCTTAGTCCAAACACTTAAAGAATTAAAAGACTACACTAGGTTTTAGTTTTCTCATTTTTTGTCTAGGGATCTCTCTTAGCTCCCTAAGTGACCCCATACTGAAATCTATTTGTTTTTTTCCCCAGCTATGAAACCTAGGACAAATTTTCCAGAGAAGTGCTTTTTTCTTTTTCTTTTTTCTTTTTTTTCACTCCCCATCCCTGAAACTGGGAATCAAATTCTTGGAGGCACATTGTATGCTAGACAAGCATTCTACCCCTGAGCTACATCCCCAGTCCAAAGACATTTTCTCTGACTTCCAAAATGCAGTTACTTTAATTAATCAATTCAAGAAATATCTATGAACCTCCTTGTGCACAAAAAAAAAAAAAAAAAAAAAAAAAAAAAAAAAAAAAAATGCTAGAAATACAGGATTAGATAAACAAAGTCCCGGGTCTCCTGTGATTTGAGGGGAAGGAAGACAGTTTATCAAATGTTTACTGGTGCCAGCTGTCACTCAAAGTGCTTTCTTTGCACATAATCCCTAACAGATAGTTCCAATCATCCTTGCCATCAAAAAATATGAAATAAACAAACTGAGGCAGAGAGATATCTTTTTAAAAAAAATGACACCACAGTCCAATTTAGAGTGGCCCTAATTAATTAGCTCACAACTTTGTTTCCTTCTGTTGCCAGTGTCATTGTTCCTCTCAAATAGGTCAAGTTTTCCGTTAGCAATCTTCCTGTACATATGTTTCCCCGTTATCCCTCGGTGATTTTGGTTTAGAGATGAGAACAACAGTATCTAGCTTTTTAGCAAGAAAGGCTTGTTTTACCCACAACTGATAAGAAAGCTAATCTTACACATTATGGGGGGAGAAGAATTCCTAATTCCCAGGTTTGCTATATGTCTATCTGTAAATGAAGTCCTTTTCACTAGTTCAGACCTTCATCTTCCAAGTAACAAATGTTCACAATAGAGTAAATGCCTGTGCTTGAAGCTATGTGCATTTCTCATAAATTGAATCAAATGACCACCTTTGGCAAGTGTCCCTAGTCTCTATTTTCTTATAAGCTTATATTTAAATGTACTTATGCATAATTTCAGAAGCCATCTTGCCTTACACAAGTATTACTTTATTTTCATGCAAGGTTATACGTATATTATAAGAAGAACAAAAGCAGGTATCAAATCTATGTTCAAACCTTGCATTTTGGTATTTATGGCAGAGTGGCTTGACAAATAGCTAACAACCAATTGGATTTGCCAAGGATGGGCTCTACTTAAGTTTGCCACCAGAATGTATCTCTCCGCCTCCGTTCACACAAATCACTTCCTTTGCCAAGGGGCCCACGACAAAAGCAGGCATATGGGAATGATTCACTTGAGGGAAGTTGTACCCAGAATATCCCAACAGTTTGCTTTCTGCCTCTCTCTCCTTGCCATATTTTTTTCTCCCCAGAGGAAGCACCTGTTATTATGTCTGTGACACCTGAAAAGCACTCTGAATATTGCAGGAGATTGCTCATGCGTGGGTGGATTTCCAGGGTGTTCGGTGAAATTTAAAAATAATAAAAAAAAAATTTAGGAGAAGTATTCTCAGATATTGGAACATTGCCTTGTCTTATCAAAATTGCTCTGTAGCCACATTCACAAATACCTTAGAACATTGAGCTACAGATGGAATTCAGTAGAAGACATACTGAGCTAATTTCCTTTGTACGACATTACCCAGAGAAATCAAGCTGTCAGTATCTTCAAGAACAAGCCTGCAAAGAGAGGTGACGGCAAGAGCCACGGGAGGCCGGAATGATTAAGAGTTTGGCCTTTGGGAGCTTCTGTCCACCCTCCCAAACTCATTTCTAATGAAAATTTACTGCTAACAAACAGACTGAGCATGTTTGTTTTAAGATGGTTCTATCATAGTAGAAACAGTGGAAACTATTAAGCTGAAATAATCTTGAATCTGAAAGCATTCTAAACACACAAGGGTATATTCACAAAGTGAAATAAATGACAGAAACACAGGATTCTAGGCATACAGAATGTTGTACTCTGGCCTAACTTGAGGTCACCATCTCTCAATCGTGCCTTTTATTTATCAATCATTAGTTAAGCCATTTAGCCCATATTTAATGAGGTTATTTTTATATGAACATTATTTTTAAATATTACAGAAGGGGAAAATTCTTTGGTACCTTTCTGTAATACAGTTTGAAAAGCTATTTTAGCTGAATGGTGGTGTCACTTGCCTTTAATCCCAGCACAAAGGAGGCAGAGGCAGATGGGGCTCTGTGACTTCAAGGCCAACTAGTTCTGTAGAGAGCTTGTTCCAGGACAGCCAGGTCTACACAAATAAACTCTGTCTTGAAAAACAAATAAAAGTTGTTTTATTTCCTAGACTCCCTTGCAGCTAGCAGTTTGGCTATAATTTACTTTTTGCCAGCTACGTGCACATGTGCATTTGCACAATCTTGATTCCAGAACCAACTTCAGTGGGGCAAAGGATGGTAACTACACACTGATCACCCATTTTGCTAATCTGAAATGACTCCATCCTATGACTATGAAACATAGTTACTTCTAGATTCCCAGGTCATGACTAAGGTGATATGGTAGATTTGCCATGCAAGGTAATACACACCTACAATTCCAGCACTTGGGTGGAAACAATGGAATCAGGAATTCAAGAACAGGCTCAGATATATAAAAAGTTGGAGGCTTGGCCTCTAGGAGACTCTGTTAGGAAAAAAAAAAAGTGCATGGTGGTTCACACCTATACTCCCAGAACTTGGGAGGTGGAGGAAGGATGATCAGGAGTTCAAGGTCATCTTCAGCTATACAAGACCCTAAAAAAAAGCAGTAATTATAAAGTAGTGGTAGTAATGGAGAGATAGTTTTTTTTTTTTTTTTTGTTTTGTTTTGTTTTGTTTTTCGAGACAGGGTTTCCCTGTGTAGCTTTGCGCCTTTTCCTGGAACTCACTTGGTAGCCCAGGCTGGCCTTGAACTCACAGAGATCCGCCTGGCTCTGCCTCCCGAGTGCTGGGATTAAAGGCGTGCGCCACCACCGCCCGGCAGGTTTTTTTTTTTTTTTTTAATTTATTTATTATTTATACAGTGTTCTGCCTGAAGGTCAGAAGAGGGCAGCAGATCTCATTACAGATGGTTGTGAGCCACCATGTGGGTGCTGGGAATTGAACTCAGGACTTCTGGAAGAGCAGCCAGTGCTCTTAACCTCTGAGCCATCTCTCCAGCCCCGAGAGATAGTTTAATGGTTAAGAGAAATTACTGCTCTTTTGGAGGACCCAAGTTTGGTTCCTAGCACCCACTCACAATGGCCTGCATCTCCAATTCCAGGGAATGTGGCATGTATGGACACCCCATGCATGGGGTACAACTAAACTCACATAAGCAAATACACATAACTTAAATAAAATAAATGATAGAGGAATCTTTTTTTAAAAGTGGTGGGTGGCTTCTTATTTCTAGAGGCCATGCCTAGTACTTGCCCATTCAGAAGCTGCAAGCCTTAAATACACTGATCTTTCAGTTATCAATTGCTGTGTAATAAACATCCCCCAAAGCGAGGCGGTGGTGGCTCACGCCTTTAATCCCCGCACTAGGGGAGGTAGAGGCAGGCGGATCTCTGTGAGTTCAAAGAGCAAGTTCCAAGACAGCCAGAGCTGTTACACAAAGAAACCCTGCCTCAAAAAACAAAACAAAATAAAATAAAATAAACATCCCCCAAACTTAATTAGGCTGAGTGATTCTGCAGATCTCAGCTGACCTCATGTGTGTGGTTGTATTCAGCTCTCAATAGTGCTGGGCTAGCAGGCCCCAGATGATTTCACTCACAAGATGGGATGCCTTAAATTGCTGAGCCCTTTCTCCCATGCTCACCTTCCCATCATTTCAGCAATCTAGCACGAGGGTTTGGTCTTTGGTCTTATGGAGTGGCTGCCTTCTAAGAGGTTAAAAATGTGAGCTAAATCTGCCAGTCGCACAGCATCACTTCTGTCTCCTTCTGTTGGTCAAAGTCAATCCTAAGCATGGCCTTGATTCAAGGGGAGGAAAAAATTGACTCCTTCTCTGTATGGGAGCTGTGGCTAAGTCATATTGCCAAAAGTCACATGGTACAGGAGAAATTGTTGCTGCATCTGTCTACCACAGCTATATTTAGTCCTTTGCCCTTACGGAACAAGGGACCATTCCTGCTGGAAAAAGCAGGAGTATATACACTTACAAGTAATTCATATTCTCAGAGAGAGGTTTATTTTTCTTAAATACCCAGAGAGATGGCAATGGTAACACTTTATGAAGTAAAGCAGTGGTCAGGACTCTTTTGTCTTAATTATAAACTGTGGGTGCACCTTCCATATCCCAGGAAGAGAGCAGTCAGTATTTCTGTGAGGGGCTAGAAGATTAAATGAAAAGTAATCACTTAACACCCTGCCATGAAGTTTATTCTCTGCCCAAATTAATATTGCTTAGTGATCAATAAAGGGAAAAGAACCATCACTGCATGTACCAGTATTCATACAAAACTGAGTTCTTGGTGACAGAGAAGCCGTATCTCAAGTGTATAAATGTGTAGATGTTTCCATTCCTACCCAGTCTGGGACTGTGAATCAAGTGTAATTGATGGTCAAATTATACCAATGCATTTTTCCTTTTGGCAGTTCCTGGGTTTGGTGCCAATTATCCCTGAGACTTTTAAAGGCCTCTGCTGCAGAGTTGAAGCTGGGCTCTTTGTCTGGTATTAGAACTCTATGATCCCAGATGATAGCTGGTATGGAATCTCTAGCAATTACTTGTGTTGTGTACTTTAATCAAGAGCATGCTTACTAGTCTAACGAGCGTCCACACCCATTATAAAACATTACTCAGACGCTGCATCCTTTTGCCCCTACTCTGTTCAAATGAACCTGAGCTTCTGACTCGTCGGTGATAAGATGCTTTGCTGAATCATCCTCAGTGGGATGGGGGCAGGCTTCCCGCTGGAGCCGGATCTTCACCTGATGATGGTGTAGACCCAGCCGGAGGTCAAGTTACCTGTTTTTGCTGTTCTACTGCATATTAATCTTCTCTCTGGCAACCAGCTAGCAATTAATCTTCCTACATAGCATATGTTTCTATTTGCTAATATTTAGGAGGGTCAAAGACCCTTTGGGGAGGCTCTCCCCAAAGATGCCAACAAAGTCTGGATGTATTCACCATCACTGGCAGATTTTGTCAATCTTTGAGTTAGTTGGTAAAGTGTAATGAAACACTGATAGACTGAAGGCTGAGCCGAAAGGTGACTAAGCCCTAATCACTGTGTGGCCTTGGACATTATTTCAAAACAAAGGGGTTAAGCAATATGTTTTCTGAGATGCTTCCCAACTCTAGCATTCCACAGATTCATTTAATTTTTTGCAGAGAACGTCTTATTCATCTGGCAGAGTTAATGACATCCGTTTGCAGGGGACTTAGACGACAGAAATGTGTTGACTCAAAGTCCTAGAGGCTGGAAGGACAAGCTGAGGAGGTTGGCAAGCTGGTGCTTTCTGATAGCTTTGCCAGAAGAGTCTGTTCCTGGCTTCTCTCCTTGGCTTGGAGATGGCCATTTTCACATGGTGTTCTCCCTCCGTGCCGCTCTGTCTCCAGTTCCCCCTTTTTATAAGGACACCAGCATTCATCCCCAAACAAGGCCATAGTCTCAAATCCTGAGCGTTAAGACTTTAACATATGGATATCAATGGGGACAAAATTAAACCCAGAGGCCAGACACAGTGATGCTCAGTGGCACTCTCAACACTACAGAGGTGAAGACAGAAGAGTCTGGACTTCAAAGATGTCCTTGGCTACATAGTGAGTTTGAGGCCAACCTGGGCTACATGAGGCCTTGTCTCAAACAGCAACAATTAAATTCAACCCATAATAAAGTTTAAGTATCTAATATAAACAGAGAATAGAGAATGATGACTTGATATAGCTATGATGCTGGTGACAGAGGCATGGTAGACTAGCAAGTAAGTATAGACTGCTGAATTTATATTGGAGACACTAATGCCCTAAGCCTGCACTGACAATAATTTCCATCTCTACATTTGGATCTGTGAGTCAGCTGTTCAGGATCCTTCTGAACCTGAAATTCTTAGCTCTGTCATGAATCTCTATATAACCAAGTGTGAAACTTCTTGAACAATAGTCCTATGACTATTTGACCAATTATTGTTCAAAGAAAGCCATTGAAGTACTAATTATGTAGGCCATTATTCAATTAAATGACCCCATGGATCTTTGATTGGGTTTGGCCATCAGAAGTTATAATTATGAATGAAATATGCTTCTCTGATATATATATATATATATATATATATATGACAAAAATTAAAAAAAAAAATCAGAGACTAGGTAAAGAGAAAATATTTTTAAAAAAAGCCGGGTGGTGGTGGCGCATACCTTTAATCCCAGCACTCGGGAGGCAGAGCCAGGCGGATCTCTGTGAGTTCGAGGCCAGCCTGGGCTACCAAGTGAGTTCCAGGAAAGGCGCAAAGCTACACAGAGAAACCCTGTCTTGAAAAAACAAAACAAAACAAAAAAAAAAATGCTTCTCTGTGCTTACATGGGGCTCCTAATTATATAATGTTATTTCTATATTAAGAAAAAAAGAATAACATTAGATTCTGTTGATAGATGGCAGTGGTGGTGACGCCTTTGATCCCAGAACTTAGGAGGCAAAGGCAGGAGGGTCTCTGTGAGTTCAAGGCCAGCCTGGTCTACAGAGCGAGTTCCAGGACAGCCAGAACTGTTATACAGAGAAACCCTGGCTCTGAAGAAAAAAGAAAAAGAAAAAAAAGAGAGAGAGAGATTCTGCTGCTCACAGATACAAATTTAGCTCCAGTGAAAATTTAATCATTGTGAACAAGAGCACAGTGGAGACAGAATTAATTGAGTATTATTGATAAAGAAACTGACAAACATTTAGAGTTTCCAATACAAGTCCACTTTTCTCATCACAGGTCTCTTTTGAAACTTCTACCAGCCTGAGAATCCACTAGGTGGAGCAAAGGACCAGGAATCGCTGACCAAGAGCATCTGTCAGCAAACTGACTGGCACAGCTATTCCTTTCTTCTAGGCCTAGACAAACGCAGGCAGGAGACTGAGTTTCTGAACCACTTGAGATCAAATGTTTCCTAGTCGTTGAAACAGACAGTAGCCCAAGGAATAGTGAAACATGAACTTGCTGAGCAGGCCACAAGTATCAAGTACACAAGAGGCACACCCATCTGGGACTCGTTCCCCCCCGGTTTGGCTCTCATTACAGATTTCCTTTCTGCTTTCCTTTGGTGGCAGATGGAATTTAGGGGCAGGGCTCTTAGCAAGCTCCTTTAGCTACAAGATCCTATGCTTAGATCACCCATCGCCCTTTCCCTGCCTGCTCTAGCCATCCCCGAGTACTGGTAGCAACCTGGTTTCCATTTAAATATGTTTTCTTTGATTCCGGGCCCTCAGATTCTAACACTTCCTTCCTTGGTTGCAGTCTTGCGTTCCTTTCTGTGCTGAGGGGTTGGTTAGCTGAACAGGGGCCAGGAACTTGGCTGATTCTACATGAAGCCTGTTACTGTGCAAAGAGAGACGACCCGTGTTTCCCCCTCCTGTCGGTGGCCTCTGTTGGCCCCTGCATTCAAATTGGAGATGTTAACTGTCTCGTGTCTCAGTCCAAATCTGCTACCAACATTCCATAACACAGGAGTCCTAAGACTTAAAGAGAAAAGTTCGGTGAAGGAGGGGAGTGGGAACGTTGAAATAACACATCTTCATCGCTCCATCTCTGTAGTGGAAAAATTTATTGAACTATTAATTACTTTGTCTTCATCCCGTATCTTCCCTTCCTCTTTGATCTAAGCGGGTACGTGTGTAGTAATTTCTCGCCTCAAAGCACTTCCTGCAGAATGATCATGTCATCTTTGGATAACATCTGAACTCACTGAAGGGGATGTTAACCATGGCTTTGAAATCAGAAGGGGCAGGAAAGGAGAAAATTTCCCGAGAATGTAAAGAAGTTTGTCGTCGCTGAGTGTGGTGGCACATGCCTTTAATCCCAGCAGTCAGAGGCAGGCAGATCCCTGTGAGTTTGAGGCCAGTCTGGTCTACATAGGGAGTTCTAGGTCAGTCAGGGGTACATATTGAGACTGTGTCTTGAGAAGAAGAGAAAGAGAAAGGAAAGGAGGATGTTTGTCATCTATGATGGAATAATGACCTGTGGGTCTCCTACTCGACTTTGACGTCATGAAAACCTTAGGATCAGACACCAAAGTTTAAACTCACTATGTAGCTGAGGCTGGCCTTGAACACCTGGTTCTCCTACTTCCATCTCCCAAACATGCCACTCTGCCACCCACGTTTCTATTCTTTTGTCCTTATAAATAATACAGCAATGGAAATGTTTCCAGTAGGTCTTTAAACATGTTTGGAATATCAGTGGAATAAATTCCTAGAAGTGGAATTACTGAAACCTTGCTGCTTGTTTGTTTGATTTGGTTTGGTTTGGTTTTCAAGACAAGGTTTCTCTGTGTAGCCCAGAACTCACTCTGTAAACCAGGCTGGACTTGAACTCAGAGATCCACCTGCCTCTGTCTCCCGAGTGCTGGGATTTAAGGTGTGTACCATTACCACCCCCTTGAAAACCTTTTGTACTATAAAATTTGATATATGTTATCAAGTTGCCTTTCATACATCAAAGTAAACTCCCATTACTTTTATGTAAAATTATCAACAGAGGGGTTACTCACTTTTGAAATTATTGTCAATGTACTGAGTATCCTCTTAGGATTTTTTTAAAAGTTGCACTTATCCTAAGCATGAGATTGGACATGTTTTTATATTTTAATATCTCATTTATGTTTCCTTTTTGTTAATAGTGTTCCCTAGAACAGACTGTTCAGAAGTGAAGGGAATCTACCTGCCAGTTATATGAGGATTCTTTTAGTCTCATCATCAGGAAAAAAAAAAAAAAAGTCTGCCATCACAAGCTGCTGGCAGATTCATGGTGTGCTGTACTCTGAATTCCTTGAGATTCTCCCAGTCTGCACCAGGGAGTCACTGGCAGAACATCATTTCCCTTAGCATAGTCCCTAGTGGATGGTCCCCAGGGAGCAAAGGCTGAAAATAAGATGCTTCTGTGGCCAAATCACTGGATGCTGCCATTGTTTCAGAGAGTCCAACATAAGAAGAGCTTGGATAATCCTTTTTGCATCTAAGACACTCAGCAAAAGCTTTCAGAGCTGAGAGAAGCAGAAATCTAATTTTACAGAATGTCTGAATAATTTTTAAATGCTGATTTTGTGCTGCGGTACTTGCTACAGTTCTTCTGAGAAAACGAAGAATAGTGAAATCATAGTGTATCAGTCAGATGTCAGCCATATCTAAAGAACCCCTGGGAAGCCATAGGCTCTATTCTCTGTGCTGCTACTTGGAAGGAAAGTAGTTCCAAAGAACTGTACAGGAGAGCCAGTGATAAGCTAAGGAAGAAGGAAGCAGAACTGATGAGAAGGAACTATTCTGTCTGGCACACACTGCTTCTTTTCCCGGAAGGAAACACTGTTAACTAGGAAGGCAGATCCTAATTTTTTTTTTTTTTGGTTTTTCGAGACAGGGTTTCTCTGCGTAGCTTTGTGCCTTTCCTGGAACTCACTTGGTAGCCCAGGCTGGCCTCGAACTCACAGCGATCCACCTGGCTCTGCCTCCAGAGTGCTGGGATTAAAGGTGTGCGCCACCACCACCCGGCTACCAGATCCTAATTTAAGGGCATATTCCTCGATTTGAAAAATTGAATCAGAATGATTAGGATGCTCTACCTAACACCTTAAGTTCGAGCACACTTGCATGTGTAATTCTCCTAGGCAAATAGTTATCCCATGTGTAATTCTCCCAGGCAAATAGTTATGCCCATAAGATGGGCAGAACCAAGTATTTCAGGGCCCTCTTACAAGTGACTTATTTTACAGATGCCAGAGTCTAAGCAGAGAGTTGTGAGGCTTCCCCAGGGCAGGCTTCTCACCACAGTGTAGTACAGGAGTCTTTCCATCAGCAAGATCAGCCATCTTAGTCCACTCTTGGCTATAACAGAATACCAATACCAAAGACCAAGCCTCGTAAAAGAAAGAGGTTTATTCTAGGTGCAGGGAGGCTCGAGACCCAACACCTGCACCTGAGAAGAGCCTGCGGCCATGGTACCACGTGGCAGATGGCATCACGTGGCAGGAGTGCCTCTGGCAGTGGCCGGCAGGCATATATGCAGAGTAGAGGAGAATGGCTGTTGTCACACCTGCTCTTCTGAGAACAAATCCAGTTTCGTGAGGAACACATTAATCTCTTACAGGGTCCTCCTCTCACATGGGCACCAAATTTCAATTTGAGTCTTGGCAAGAGCAAACCATATCCAAACCAAACCACCATATATAGCTTTTGTAGGATTCCCGTTTAAATGCACATTTACATACTGACCTGCGCCAGTCTATTCAGACCGCTATAACAAAATACCACAGGCTGGAGGACTTAAATGATACACTTACTCTCATGGTTCCAAATCCTAAGTCCCAGGACAAGGTGAGGACAGCTTTGGTCCCAGTAAGATGCTGGCCGCTTGGCTTGTCCTTGTGTTGTCCGCATGCAACTTCTGCCATCTCTCTCCTTCATCTTAAAAGGGCCCAGCTTATCATGAGGACTCCATCTTCATGCTGTCACTAAATTTAATTACCTTCCAAAGGTCCCATCCCTAATGACTCTCACACTGGCAGTTAGAGTTCCAACATATTGCGGGCATCAAAACTCAGTCCACAGCAATAGGCATGCATCGGTTGTTGTTAGACTCCTCCCACCGTGAAGTAAACGCCGTGAGAGTAGAGAATCGGTTTTGCTGACTGGAATATCCCCACCACGAGACCAGAGGGATGGCTCTGTGGGTAAAGGCAGAGTAGATCGAGGGTCATCCAGTTTTGCAGGGTAGCTGTTAAAACAAAAGGTACTGAAGGCCGTACACTTCGAATGTGGCAAAACCAAACACTCCCAAGAAGGAATCCAGTGACGGAATAGATTAAGGAGAGACAGTTCAAGTTTGGAGTTATTGAGTAATATGATTATACCAACATTTTTTTAAATGGTGAAATTTACACTAGATAGGGAAACAGCTGGTAATGGATTAAGATAGTCAGATATCTTTTTCTTTTCCTAGAAAAAAACATTGATGTCTTAAAACATTTTTTTTGTTTCTTATTTTACTTTATGTGTATGGTATTTTGGCTGTATGCCTGTGGACCACTTGCATGCCTGGTAACCTTTGAAAGCAGAGAAAGATCTCCTGGATCTGTAATTACAGATGGTTGTGAGCCACCATGTGGGCGCTGAACTGTAGGCAGAAGTTTGTCTGTCCACCGGCCCTGCGGTCCCCTGGCCCCACAGTCCCACAGCCACTTATAAATAATCACTCAGAGGCTTATATTAATTATAAACTGTAGGGCCTATGGGTCAGGCTTCTTGCTAGCTAGCTCTTATAACTTAGCCCATTTCTATTAATCTATATGGTGCCACGTGGCCGTGGCGTTACCGGTCTGCTGGTATCTCTTCTAACTCCACCCTTCTTTGTCTCGTCTTCAGTTCGAAGGTACCACCTAACCCTATCCTGCCCTGCCATAGGCCAATGCAGCTTTTATTTATCAACCAATCAGAGCAACACATATTCACAGCAAACAGAAATAAATCCCACAGCACTGGATGTCGAACCCAGGGCCCCTGGATAAGCAGCCAGTGCTCTTCAGCTGCAGAGCTATCTCTCCAGTCCAACTTGGAAGTCACTCAACGGTTCACAGGGGTGGTACAGAAATCCACGTGACTTTAAGAGAACAATATTGAACAGCACGTGTTGGCTTTTTCTTCTAATATTCCAGTTCCTGAAAACGTTTTTGATGATAACACTTCTAATCCTCCACTATGAGAACTTTGGCTCGCTGGGGACCATGCTCCTGTTGCGCAGTGCTTGTACGTGCTGGCGCTGCGGAGATGCTTCTTCCGGTGACTATGTCTTGTTCTTCTGGCAGCCAGGGGGAGGGATTCCCTCCTACTCCGATTCTTCCCAACACAACACGCTCTGAACCTTCTGTTCTCGGGCACTTCCCAATATTGTGTAATAAGCAAGGTTGTTGATTGAAAATAGATTTGGGGTGGGGAGGGAGGTCAGTGGAGACATTTATAGTCGTACCAAGAGCAAAACATGACACAGCTGGGCTTAGAGATAAAATGTCATTTTGCTTGTAAGGGCATGTATACTAGGAAAACAAAATGACACAAGTGCCATGTTCACTATGGGCTGGCGGTTTCACAGCCTTCGTTAAACTGCTTGATTTTGAGATGTAGGTATAGAAAAGAAACTGAAGGTCCATAGGTAGTAAGAGGAAGAAGTGAGATTTGAAGCCAGATCTGTGATCCATCTCTCTATCTTCATTTAAATAATTTACATACTATCAATTGTATAGTAATATATTTTGGCTGGGCAGTGGTGGCACACACCTTTAATCCCAGCACTCCGGAGGCAGAGGCAGGCGGATCTTTGTGAGTTCGAGTCCAGCCTGGTCTACAGAGTGAGATCCAGGAAAGACACAAAGCTACACAGAGAAACCCTGTCTCGAAAAACCAAAATAATAATAATAATAATAATAATAATAATAATGTATTGTTTACATGTTATAAATTGTATGATAGTTACATATTTCAAATGTAAACTCAGTGGTTGTTAGCAGATTCACAGACTTTTACAACCACTAACATAGTAAAATTTCGGATCCTTTCATCCTCTCAAGAAACTCTGTGTTCATTCGAAGTTCTGACACAGCCGCCCCTCCTCTGCCCTAGACAACCACTAATCCCATGCTGTCTCTGGTTTTGCCTGTTCTGAACATCTCTTTTAATAGTGCCGTGTACTTTGTGGTCTCCTTTGACTACCTTCTTTGACTTAGCATGGCGTTTTGAGGTTTGGGTATCAGCATTTCATTTCTTTTTACTGCCTACAAAGTCTCTTTCTAAAAACCTTTCCTTCATCCGGCCCCACCTTGCCCAGAGCCCCTTTCGTGGGGAACCAGCTGCCTTCTGTGCCCTGAGCAAAGCTAGGACAGGGACACACAGAGCCTGGGACCGTTTCTCCTCCCTTGAAGGACAAGGCTCTGCAGATGGCAGACAGTGAGTGACATCAGGATCTGCGGTGGCTGGAGCTCATGGCACCAGCTCCTCATTGTTCTATTTTTATTCTTGTGTTAAGATTTTTTTCAGATGGAAGCCTTTACTCAAAAGCTGCTTCCCTCGCGGCCCCTACAACCCAGGCTCGGTTCTGCTGCCCCCTGCTGTTCAGCCAGATACTGAACGGTTGAGGAAGGTTTTGTTCCTGGTAATAGTGTTCCCACTAAAGCGTTGTTAGCAGGAATGGAGAGCGGCAAGGTTCCCCACACACACACACCTCTGTCCTCTGCTTTAATGTGACACCAGGTGGTAAGAGAGCCTACGGAATCCATTTCTTCACCTCTCCCTTCTCCCCTTCTACCAGCCTTTTTGAAAAAGAATATTTTTGAAACAGGGTCTCATTATGTAGACCAGGCTAGCCTCAAACTCTCAGAAATCCACTTCTCTCTGCCTCCTGAGTGCTGGGATTAAAGGTGTGCTCCACCACACCCAGCCTAGAATTTTAATTTTAGTATCTATCATATACTAGACTTTGTGAGGGATTGTGAAGATATTTAACGTGAAACACTTGGGTCATTGACTTCGATGGAACTTGCTGTGTGGAGGGAGTAATGCCCAGATAGTTAGGCGGTCTCTTGAGCAGTGAATCCTTAGGCATCCCCTGACAATACTTATTTAAGTTATATATTCTAATGGGCTATCATAAATGTTTCAATACTTGTATACATTGATATCTTTCTATGAAAAACTGGGTATCATTTTGCAATATTGTTCTATTTATTTTTCAACTTAAAATATGTCTTGGGGATCCTTCCATGCCACGTCTCTTTACTTTGTATTTCACTGAGTTTATGAATCATGGTTAAGTAAAGCTTTCCACCACCAGTGTGAGCGTGTGTGTGCGTGTGTGTGCGTGTGTGTGTGTGCGTGTGTGTGTGTGTGTGTGTGTGTGAGTTTGTGAACGTGTGTGAGTTTGTGTGCATGTGTGAGTGTGCATTCATTCATCTATTCATCTGTGCTTAGGCAACAGGCTGATTCCTTATCTAGCTATTATAAATAGTGCTGCAATTAACATGGGTGTTCAAGGATCTCTTTCCTATGCTGATTTCATTTCATTGTGTATATGCCCAGAATGCCTAGATTATATGTTATTTGGCTTTTTGAAGAACCCCCACACTGATTCCCATAGGGACTTCACTAATTTTCATTCCTACTAACAGTATGTAAGTGTTTCTTTTTTATCTAATCCTTCCCAGCATTTTCTCTTTTTTTCCTCTCCTTTCTCCGTTTATTTTTAATTAATTCTTTAAAGTTAGCATACAAAGTAATGGGTTTCATCATTTTCATTTTTCAAAGGATATATTTTATGTGTATGCCTGAGTACACAGAGGTGCACCACACGCTGGCAGGTGCCCCTGGAAGCCAGAAAAGGGCATTGGGGTTGGTGTTATATGCAGTTGTGAGCTACCATGTGGGTGCTGGAAATCAAATCAGGTCCTCTGCAAGAACACCAAGTGCTCTTCGCCTCTGAGGCATCTTTCCAGAACTTATCTTGATTTTTGAGACAAGATCTCACTATGCAGTTAAGACTAACCCCAAACTCACAGCAATCCTCATCTCTCAACCATCCAGGTGCTGGGATTACAGGCATGAGTCACCACCTTTGGCTGGTTTTGGTTTACTTGATGATAATGGTTCTAAGTTGGGGAGGCGGGGCAAATATCTGTTGTTGGTTTTGCTCCTTTGGGGGGCCCACCACCCAGCTCACAAGTAAATCACACACCAAGGCTTATTCTTAATTATAAATGCCCAGCCTTAGCTTGGCTTGTTTCTTGCCAGCTTTTCTTAACTTTAAATTATCCTGTCTACCTACTGCCTCTGGGCTTTTCCTTTTCTATTCCTATATACCTTTCTTTGTTTCTTACTCCGTGGCATGCTGTATAGCTGGGTGGCTGGCCCCTCGAGTCCCCCTCCTTCTCTGGCTGCTTCCTTGTTCCTCCCAGATTTCTCCTTCTATCTGTTCTCTCTGCCTGCCAGCCCCACCTATCCTTTCTCCTGCCATGCTATTAGCCGTTCAGTTCTTTATTAGACCATCGGGTGTTTTAGACATGCACAGTAACACTGCTTCACAGAGTTAAACAAATGCAACATAAACAAAAGTAACACCCCATAAGATGATATTCTACCACAAATATCTGTGAATTTTTGTTTTGCATTTTTGCCTTTAGTAGCTATAGACCCTGGGAGCCTTTGCCATATGTTTGTGTGGCATTTCTTTTGAAGTATTTTCAGATCATTTGCCTGTTTCTCCTTTGGATTGCTTGTTATGTTGCTGTTCACCTCTTTGAGCTCTTTATGTACATTGGATACTGATCCTCCATTGCATGAATAGCTAGTGAAGCCCCTCCTCTTCTGCAGATCTGCTCCTCTCTTGTTTCCTTTGCTGTGCAGAAGCTTTTTAATTTGATGCAATCCCACTGACCTTTCCTCTGCTTTTATTTCCTGAGCTGTTGCTGTCCTCCTACTCAGGAAATGGTTGCCTATGCCAATATCTTGACATGTTTCCCTCTAGCGTTTTCAAAGGTCTAGGTTTTATGTTGCAGCCTTTGGTTCACTTTGAGTTGGTTTTGTAGAAGAGGCAAGACAGGGGCGATAGGGACCTAGTTTCCATTTCTGTCATTGTGTCTTCATTTGTGTTCCTGTGCGTAAGCTAAGAATATATTTTATGTGTTTATTGGTTGTAGTTAATTTTTTTACATTTGTTTATGAGTGTGTATGTCTTTGTGCATGTGTGTTTGCAAGTATACCACAGCATGATTTTGGAGGTCAGAGGACAATTTGTGGGGGTTGGCTCTCTCTCCACCATGTGGGTTTTGGGGCTCAAACTCAAGTCATCTGTCTTGGCAGCAATCACTTTTACCCCTTGAGCTATCTTATAAGTCCCACTAAATGGTTTATCCATGGCAGACCACCCCTGTGGACTTCTAAGACTGTTTATATGTGTGGACCTCAAGTCATTGTTGTGTTTATTGCAAAATAGGTACTCTGTGTACAATTTCTTATTCTGACAACTATACAAGGTAGGCTTTATTATCCTTCTCCACTGGCTGTTAGCTATTTTGCTATGACAAAATACTTGAGAATGAGTAATTTATAAAAAAGAGAAGTTTATGTGGCTGATCTTTCTGAAGGCTGGGATGCCCGAGAGCTTGGCATGGGCATCTGCTCTGCATCTGGGGAGGGCACTCTTGCTGCATCATGACATGGTGGACGGCATCACATGATGAGACACAGCAGGCATGCTAGTTCAAGTGAGAACAAAGTATAATGATTGACTCATGTATGAAAACATCATACCAAAACTCATTACTCCATATACTAACTTTATTAAAATTTAATTTAAAAAGAAGGGGATAACTAATGCCCTTGGGGGCACCTTTACCCAATGTTAATTAACTCTCAAATCTCCTTTTTCAACATAAATATGGGGATTAAGTTTCTTTTCTTTTCTTTTTTTTTTTAATTTATGATACAGGATCTCATGTAGCCCAGGCTTGATCTCAAACTCTCTATGTAGCCATTCACCTGCCTCGAACTTCTTGATCCTCCTGCCTTCTCCAGCCAAGTGCTGAGATCACACAGGTGGGGATTATTAAAGCCACAGCAAAACCATTGCAAAGAGGGAAGCGAAGGACCGTGGGACCCCCAAAGGAAGACTGAGTAACACACACTGGGGAAGGGGATTCTCGTTGGCATTCTTCTTGAAGAGGGGCCCTCCAGTGTAACTTGAAGGAGCAGTACCAACAGCGTAGCTACAGTGTGTGGTGTCTGAAGCATCGGGTCTTCCCATCTAGATCTGGCATATAACCGAAAGCAGTGACAATGGCCTTGGTAGTTTGTGGGGCCTTGGGTGTTCTCCTAGTCAGCAACCCATAGAGAGGTAGTCTATGCCTGATACTGGGATTTTTAACCCAACAACCTGATGGCTTTTAGCAGTATCCTCTCTCTCCACACGCGGTGCCTTTATTTAAACTCTAACCACTGTCTTAACCATTTTCCAGATACTTTTTCAAATCTGTAAGACACTCAAGGATTATTATCACATACAGAAACCTTTTTCAGAGGGTTGGCAGATCGCTGAAGCTTCGCTTCTGTCTGATCCCAGCAAGAGCTGATCGATTTGGATAGCTAAGGGGATGCTAAAAACAAAAAAACAAGATCCAACACAGCATAAAACAATCTATCACTTGTATGGATGATTCGTCAAAAGAGCAACACTGAATACACTGATGTGGACGGCAGGTGTTACCCCATCTAGCCCTCTCTAATCCATAGTCATCTTTAATGACCCATATTGCTTCCTTATCCTAGGTTGTTGCTGCTGCTATAATGTCACTTAATATTTCTTCCCACCTCCAGTAGTCTCTGTGGGATCAGCTTGTTCTGCTGGGCCAGGCTCAGACCCAAAGGGGAGCCAGAGCCGAACTCTTTCCTGCTGAGCCTGCAGTTCACTTGGGCTTGCTTTTTGGTTCTGACAGGCTCCAGGCCAGCACCATGGCCCTTGCCTTTCCATTAACCATACCCGCTGCTGAAAGCGAGGCAGTCAGTGGAAGCCATCTCCTGTCTCTAATCTAGCTCTTTTCCTGCCCTCCCTCCAAGGATGGAGTGGGCAGACAGCTAAGGGAACACAAGGAAGACTTCACTGTCACTTGGAAGTAACAATTTAAAGGGAAAAGCAAAAGTTCTGAGACTCTTAGTAGGGTGCCAAAAAGAGGTTGCCGGTCATGCAGCTCTGTGCGGACTTTGGGGTGCCAACCGAGAGGAGTCCCTTGCAGTACAAGTCTGTAGGTCACCGTTGGAACAGGTCTCTGCGGCTGGAAGTCTGTATGGAAGCCTGGAGCCACAGGTCTCTGGAGCAGTGGGTCTTGGAGGCTGGATGCAGCTGCAGGGACAGACTGCCTTCTGTAGCTGAAATGTGGAGTCTTGGAGACTGAAACAGGAACAGATGCCCCAGCTTGTAACCTCTGGTTGAGTCCTGGAGGCTGGATCAAGTGAACATCCTGCCCAGGACAGAAGCCTCAGGCACAGGGAGTGAGTCAGTCCACCCCAGGTGAAACATGAAGACAACCTTCTTTCTTTTTCTTCTCTGTTGAGCTCTGCAGTGACTCTACTCCCCAAAGGCCAGCCCCGACACCTGACTTTACAGGGAACCAGCGAGGACCTAGCTGGCTGAGGTCCCTCTTTCTGCCTCTACAATGATAAGGGACATCCAACCTTTGGTCATTGTGATATGGATTGTGTTTACAAATGTGTTGTGTCACATTCATAGCTATCCTGAGATACATACAACCCATGGATTGTAGGTTAGACATACCTACAAAAACCTGGGGGGGAGGGGAATCTCACTCTCCTTCCTGCTGCCTGTAGATCCATATGACGAACTCTCAGCTCCTTCTCCAGCACCATGTCTGCCTGCACACCGCCATCTCCCACCATGTCGATAATGAACTAAACCTCTGAACTGTAAGCCAGCCCCGATTAAATGCTTTCCTTTATGAGAGTTGCTGTGGTCGTGGTGTCTCTTCACAGCAATAGAACACTGACAGGTTCTGTTTTATTTTCCCCCAGGAACTCTAGTTCAACGCCCCTTGCCATGTTTCCCTTTGAACGACCAAGAAACCCCATTGTCTGGTTTATCCTTCTCTTATCCTCTCTTGACTGCTTTTCCACTTCATGACCCTGACTCACACCCTTTAGAAGCTCTAAATTGTTTAAATCTAACAATTTAGCTCTAAACAATTTGGAGTTTCTGGAGCCTCTCCTACATTGTAAAGAGCATGTCCCACCAGGAGTCTCATGGAAGCCATTAAAGCTTTATACCAGTCCTGGGGTCCCGCTGAATCAACCTCTTTCTTAGCAATCCTGTGGACACAGTCCTGTATGGACGGGTCAACTGGGCATTAATCACACCTTCTCTCATGTGCAGGTCTCTCAGTGATGCCTGTCCTTCCTCTGATGTTTCAGTTCCTAATATTCATAGAGACCTCAGCCCATAAGAATCAAGTGTCCTCAATGGCTCCTCTGGGCCAGTCTACTGGGGATTGATTTCTCGTGTATTGCCTCAGGTCATAAAGCCTTTGCCTTTCAGATGGCTTGGCCTTGGCTGCACATTCTGGTACCCATTGGGTCAGGGGAGGCAAGCAACAGGCACTACAGGAGGTACACCATCCAATACCACTTGGAGACTGCCATATTGAGATTGCTCTGATGGATGTTCCACTCTCATACAGTCATCCTCAGTTATATGTCCCAGGACCCATCACAGGGGCTATATGAACACTCCTTCCCAGCTCTTCTTTGGTTCTGTCAGTCTCTGTTCAGGAACCAGTTGTACTGTGACTTGTTGAGGAAACAGGAACAAAGTCTGCCTGTTCCAGATAGGACACTAACAACAGATCAAAGAAAAGATTCTAGCCAAGTCTACCTTGGTGAACTAGTGAGTTCACTGAATTTACTTACAGAGGTATGGGTAAAGGTTACTTACAGGAGAGTGGATAACTCAAAGGCAGCTTCATCGATGAAAACCCCATCCCGGCTGCATCCCTGGAGCTTCCTGCACAACTTGGAGACGGCTCCGGGGGTTAAAGAGTCTCTTCTCAGAAATTATGACTGTCTGTATAACTTTGGTAGGGCCGTGTGCATCTTCTGTTTCTCAAGTCTCCTGAGCATTGAGAGTTTCATTTATTTCCTGAGTTTTCTAAGTTTTGTTTACTACCTGGGTCTTTTACTGTTGTTTTTGGTTTTTCAAGACAGGATTTCTTTGTAACAGTCCTGGCTGTCCTAGAACTTTGTAGACCAGGCTGGCCTTGAACTCACAGATATCTGCCTGCCTCTGCCTCCTGAGTTCTGGGATTAGAGGCATGTGCCACCACACCTGGCTACTTCCTGGGTCTTAAGAACCTTCTTGTTGGTACTGTTTCAAATCAGATAAAATAGTTATATAACAGTGTAATTGGATGTTTCTTTCCCACCTGCCTGTTCCCAAATTCTCAGCAGTCACTTCTCAAATAATTGACTTGGAGGCTTAATATTACTTATAAATGCTTGGCCAATAGTTCAGGCTTGTTACTAGCTAACTCTTATGCTTAAATTAACCCATAATTCTTATCTATATTTAGCCATGTGGCTTGATACCTTTTCTCAGTATGATATTCTCATCTTGCATCTTGCTTCTCTGAGTTTGCTGGTGACTCTCTGACCCCTTTCTTTCCCAGAATTCTCCTAGTCTGACTCTTGTGCTCAATCTCTTCCTGCCAAGCTATTGGCCAATTAGCTTTTTATTAGCAGATGAGAGTAATACATATTCATAGTGTAGAAAAGGATTGTTCCACAGCACAATAACACCTTCCACTTTTTGTCTCCCCCTAGTGCAAAACCTGAGACAAGGGCTGGCATTCAAGCAGTTTGTCTTGTAAAGTGTCTAGGGAACTGTATCAAGAAACTGAGAAGATGAAATAGGAAGGAGGGATAAGCAGACTAAGGACTCCAAAGTGAGCTGGTACAAGCCTCTTGATCAAAGTGTCCCAGGGAATGATAATTTCCTCATGCTTCCAGGTTATAGATGCTCAAGGCCTACGTAGTGGTTTGAATGAGATGTCCTCCATAAATCTTGGGCATTTAAAATACTTGGTCCCCAGTAGATGTTTGGGAGGATGAGGAGGTATGGCCTTGATGAAGGAAGCATGTCGCTAGGGGTAGGCTTTGAGGTTTCAAAAAGATACGTGTCATTTTGGGTTACTTCTCTCTGCTTCCTGTTTGGGGATGAGATATAGTTCTCAGCTGCTGCTCCAGCTGCCTTAGCTGTGCCATCATAAACTCTAACGCTCTGGAACCATAGCCTAATTAAGTTCTTCCTTTTCTGTGTTGCCTTGGTCATGGTACTGTATTGAAGCAATAGAAAAGAAATGAATACAGGAGCTGATACTGAAGAATGGACTATTGCTGCTGAAGAACCTGATGGTGATGGGTTTTGATGAATGTGAAGGACTTTGGATTAGAACAGCATCTGAACACTGTAAATACTGCCTAATGCTTAATGGGTCCTCATAGCGGGAACTTGGAAGACAGTAGTGCTGAGAGCCATGTGGACTGAAGGCCGGATCTAAAGATTTCAGAGGGGAACAATATCAGCAACTAAGCGAAAGACAATGCTTGGGGTATTACATCAAAGACAATAGCTGTCTTCTGCCATTGTCCTAAGAATTTGCCTGAAATTGAATTGAAAAGTAATGAACTGATTTCTTTGGTGGTGGAGAGTTCACAACAGTCTAACATTGGCTCTGTTGCATGGTTATGAGCAATCACTCTTATGAATGTCTACAGTGAAGATGAGCATGTAGAGCAAAAAATATATAAAATTCACCATTTGAAGAAAAAAGAACACCATAGCCAAGGTCTGTACTGTAACAGATAAAGAGATCAACGTGAGGCTGGATCTGCATTGGGATAATGGAAGGACGCCCTCAGGTGCTAAACTTCCAAGACGTGAAGGGCAAAGGCTTGAGGAGTTTTCTGCTCCTGAAAAGCAACAGCAAAGCAGAGCCTCTGCACAGGATTCAAGGAGGCCAGGCGTCATCCAAAGTGAGCAGCCAAGCTTGGCAGCATGTCCATGTGGTTCTGGCTTTCGAGTCACGAAGAATCCACCAGTAAAAGGCTTGTGAATCTTCCCATGTCGTTAAAGAGAGCTGCTGAGGCCAAATAAAGCTTTGCGTGGCAGTCCCTGCACGAAGGCCCTGAGAGGCCATTGCAGGAAGCCTGAGTTGTGCCAGAGACTCCAGGATGTTAGGGGTGCCAGAGTCACGTGATATCTGCCAAGGAGAGCTGCAGCAGGGAGTGGAGGCAGTCCAAGAGAGAGATGTGTCTTCCGGGCAGCAAAGCTGGAAGGTCAGGGCCAATCTAAGCCCTTCGACATTGGACATGGAGCTCTAGATTTGGAATTTGCCCGGCTGGGTGTTGGTCTTGCTTGGGTCCAGTATTTCTTCACCCTTTTAGAATGGCAATGCATATCCTGTGGCACCGTATGTTGGAAATACATAATTTGCTTTTGGGTATTACAGGGGGTTACGATTATGAAATTGCCTTCAGTCTCAAAAGAGACTTGGACTTTGGACTGTAAAGAGACTATAGAGATGTGAAAGACTGTGGGGACTTTTGAAGTTGGACTAAATAAATACATTTTGCATTACGATATGGTCCCAAGCCTATGGGGGTCAGGGAATGGAAGGTGGTGGTTTGAATGAGAATTGACCCCATAGGCTCATGTGCTTGAATAGACCCGTCCCCAGCTGGTGAAACTATTTGGGAAGGATTAGGAGGCGTGGCCTTGTTAGAGGAGGTGTGCCACTGGGGCCAGGCTTTGAGATTTCAAAGGATGTGTGCCATTCCCAGAGTGCTTCTCTGCCTCCTGCCTGCAGCAGGAGATGGGAGCTCTCAGCGGGTCCCGCTGCCATGGCGTCGCTCCACCGCCATGGACTCTAGCCCTTTGAAACTCTAAGTCCGGTGAAATCCGTTGTTTCATAAGCTGCCTTGTTCACGATGTTTCATCACAGCAATAGAAAAGTAATAAATACAGCCTGAGTCAGTTCCCATAAGTGTCCCACAGGCAGAGAAGACCAGGGACAAAATTGAAGGACACATGAATGGGAGGACAGGTTCTGGTTTCTCTTTGCCACATCTGAAGGAAAAGGCGGGCCAGGAAGTATGTAATTGATGTCTATTGCACTGTATCAGTTTTTCCTGAAGACAGTAAAAATCCTGAATTTGTTTTTCACGTTCATCCTGGTGGCACTATGGAGATCCATTTGCAGTGGGTAAGGATGAAACTGAAGTCTGTAGATGAACTTTATGGGGTATGTATATTGTATGTACATTTTTTGCTGACTCCGTTATTTACTTATTTTATTTGTGTGTATGTTCATGAGTGTATGCCCACATGTGTGTGCCAGTGCCTGTGCCCATGTGTGAACTTTGAGACCAGAAGGGGATGCTAACTGTCTTTTATCACTCTCCATTTATTCCTTTGAGGCAGTCTCTTTCCCTGAACTTGGGTCTTGTGTTTTCCAAGCCAGGCTGGAAGCCTACAGGCCCTAGCAATTCTGTCTCTGCCCTGACCTCCTAGAGCATGGGATATAGATATACGTGGGACCATTCACAGCCTTTCCACAGATGCTGGAATCCAGATTCTAGTCCTCAACATTGTGCAGCAAGTGTTCTTAACCTCGTTGAGCCATTGCTCCAGCAATGTTATGTAGAATACACCCATGTGACCCCTCTGTGGGGAGGTTCAGAGTTCTCACTGATTCTCAAACGAACTCTGTGTAACAGAAGGGAGCAACCAGGAATACAATTACTGAGACCATGTAGGTGAGTGACATTAGGAACACAGCAAAAGGCTGCGTGTGGTATGGTCAGGTGTAACTGGTACGTCTCCAGGAATATCAGATTGAGGATAGAGTTGGGAAAGAAACTCCCCCCCCATCCCTCGAACTATTGCTAGAAGAGAGAAGGTAACATTTCTAGGGTTTCGTATAGCTGATATCTTTATCCACATTCATGCGTCTACATTGCTCTTGACCCTGAGGATGTTCTGTCTGCTCCTAAACTACCAGGCTGTCTCATGTCACTATTGTCCTGAACATCCACAAGTTACTGTCTTTTCTTTAGACCTCTACATCAGTACTTGGCTGCAGCAGGTGACACTCTACTCTAATTAAAGTGTCCCCGCCTGGCTTTTCTAAGCACGTGGCAGCACTGCCCTTCCTTCTTTTTTTCAAACAACAAATATCAAGTGAGTTTTGATTATGTGCTTAGTGTCTTAGGAGTTCAGCACCAAGATACAACAGTGGACTGCAGACATAGTCCTGTAGCTAGTCTTTCTCTGTCCCACCAACCAGCCCCCACATCACAACACAGAGACTTACTATTAACTATAAAAGTTCAGCCGATAGCTCAGGCTTGTTACTAACTAGCTCTTACAACTCAAATTAGCCCATTTTTATCAATCTACTCTTTGTCTTGTGGCTTTAATACCTTTACTCTATACTACCCATGCTGCTTCCTCTCTGACTGGCAACTCCCCCCCTCTTTCCAGCATCCTGTGTGCCTGAAAATCATGCCTAGCTATTGACCATTCAGCTTTTTATTAAACCAACCAAAATGACACATCTTGACAGTTTACAAAAAGATTATTCCACAACATAGTTCCTACCCTCTGGCATTCATAGCCCAGCAAAGACCCTGACCATATAACCAGGCAATGACAACATGTAATTTACATGTAACATTACATGTAATTTACATGTAAAGACGATTACAGGGTCTGTCAGAGCACCAATGAATGACACATAATTCAGACTTAGGAGGTCAAAGAAACCTTCCAGAAGAATGGGATTTATTCTGAGCCTTAGAGGGTAAATGTAAGTTTTCCAGATGACTGGGGACATGACTTCAAAGCATGGCCAGTGAGTGCAGCTGTGAGTTTATACATTCGTCCACTGGTGGAGGTGCTTGTCCAAGAAGAAGATCACAAACCCATCTTAGCGGTATTATTTCCGATGTGATTGACAGAGGACAAACATCTCTTCCTTTCTACCCCCAACACCAACTAGTACATCCTAATTCTCTCTTCTTGGGGAGATCTCTCTCTTACCTAGTAAAAGGACAGCAAGGACAATTGATGTAAAGCTTCCAAAACACACAGACATTTAGCTTTATTTCCAAATTCCCAGGCCCTTTTCCAAGACAGCAACTGTGTAGTTCACGTGACCATGCTTCTTGGAAGAACTATTAATTGTTAACTGAGAATGTTCCATAGGGCCTCACCTCTCCATGAATGCCCCTTTCTCTCTTCCTCCTCTTCTTCCACCTACTTTTTTTCTTACTCCTTCTTCAATAAGGTCTCTCTATGTAGCCTAAGCTGGCCTGAAGCTTGGGAATCCTCTGCCTTAGCCTTCCATGTGCCTGCTTCCCCATACTCAGTACTGAAGTGTTAGCAAAGTATTTCTTCCAATCCCATTTTGTCTCTGTGAGAGAATTTCTCATAAAACCACTTTTCTAAGTTATATTTCTAGTGTTGTGTTGGGGTCCTAGTGATTTGTCCCTTCTTTATGGATAGACAGCTAAAAATCGTGTTAGCTACTCTTAATCTTGGTTCTTGGGAGATAAGGGGGTGAAATGCAGCACCCCATGTGTCAATTCTATGCCCTTCCATAGGTCTCTCTGTTTGCCATATATAGCTCCCTGGTGGGCCTATACCCTATACCCAGATCCTGCCCATGCCCCTGATGAGCCTGGACCTGCCTGAATCCTCTGAGTAAGAACAGATGTGGATTATTATATGCTGGTGCTCAGATCTACTTTAACCTGGTAGTGGAGGGATAGGAACTAGCTAGCTAGCTAGAAGGAACTAACCAACAATTCATGCAACAAAAATAAAATGGAATAAAGTTAGTGCTTGCCTTACACGTGTGAGGCTCTGGATTTAATACCTACACAAAATCAAAATTTCTACCATGCTAAGGAAAATAAATATTTTATCCATACTAACACTAATACTTTCAATTATAATGCACTCTGTAGTGTTCAAAAATCTTTCACAAATCGCTCATTGACCATTGACCCCCAAAGACTGCCATGAGGAGTCAGTCTAGGTACTATTGGCTACTGGATCCAGATGTTTGGGTCCATAAATGGTAGAAACAATACTGGACCCAGATGAATACTGCTAGGCTTTTACTGGGACATCGGCTTGAGTATCAAGCCAAATGCAGCTCTGACCAAGAGCAAGTCAGACCAACAGCCCCTAACAAAGGAAAGAAGGAAATAACGAAGGAAGATTACTCACCAAAGGCACACATCCAGGTCCTTCATGCTAATAAGAGCTCATGCTCGCAGAGAGTTCAGTGCTCATCAGTCAATGCTAGGTCTTCTATGAAAGGCGAGGGTCAAGTTTGCAGAGCACTTTTCCTTGGGTCCTTTCAGCATAGTCTTAGATTTTCCAGTGAGAGATCAAAAAGAGAAATGCAAAGTATACGCACTGTCAGGTTCCAAAGAGCAAGCTTCCGGTCCTGAGGTAACACTGAAGAATTCTTTGGACTGCATAGAAAATGTTGGGATAGTTAGCCAGGAGTTCCTCAGCCAGAAGACAGCGAGCAGCCATCTTGTCTTCTTGACATTCAGTCGTTTGTCTGACACTAGCCTGTCATCTTCCTGGATGAAGAACCCCTCCCAACCTCGTATTTACAAAGACACAGCTTTTTTTCTTTGGAGTCCTCCCCACTAAGTCACACACTTTCTAAGTTAGACCTCACACTCTGCCTCAAGCAAGAACCAAGATTCCTGCTACTCCCATCTCATGAAGCCCTTCCAAGTCTAAGATGCCAATTGATTCCATTCTGGAACATTCTATGAGGCTCCTGTGGAAATGACAGTTACCCATTATCAGTGTACAAGGTAACAAAACTGAACAAAACAATCATAGCGTGATTCGGCAGCAATATACTAATTCCCTCAAAAGAGGGCAACACATACACACATACATAAAGTGATTAACAAGGCAGGACAGCATGTAAGAAAGTGTTAACATGATTGGTTCAGCTGAGAAGTAGGAGCTGAAGGAGCTGGCAAGAATGCCATGGGTTAGGATAGCACGTAGGGTATCATAGAGCCTTGAGCAACACTTGGGATGGGCAACTTGAGGATGACGGGGAGACTCAAGGCACAGGTATTCTACCCCTAGAGCAGATGTGGCCCACACTGAACGCACGACTTGGTGAATGGACTCAGTGATGCCCTGTAAGCTGCTCTAGGCACCATCTGCAACACCACAGCACTAGCTGTTCTCGGTTAGGGACCTTTCGAGGTAGAGTAGCAGCTAAGTCCTGATTCTTCATTGCCTCAAAAGAGTGTTTATTCAGTAGCAGGAGCCTCCACCTCTCATTTGCACAGGGCTGCTAAGGGATTAGCTTCTGGTTTTAGTATTTAATCTAGTCCTGCATCTCCATTTTATGGGCTGGGTGAAAGCAGAGGGGACACTCCCAGCCTGCTGTCACTTCTTTTAACTAAAAGCTGGTTACAACCGGAATACCACATGCATTAAGATAAGAAGGCCTCAACTGTTTTGTTTCTAAATGAACAAATAAGATAAAAGGTTTCAGGTTGCTATTTATAAGCACCTTCCAGCAAATAACGCCTTGTGGGTATGAAGAGTCCCCACTCCCAGTAAATGAGAAGCCAGTCGTCTTGGGAGAGGGTATTGTTGGGTCCGCTCGAGCCTTACACTTGATCTTTCACCCAGGTCCAAGGTTCCAGCTTCAGCCTAATGGCACCCTAGAACCGATGAGGGTGCCTTGCTCAGGGGAGGCCTCTGGTTTCCTAGTTTAGATCAGTTTTGTTATTGTTGTTTTGTTTTGGGTTTTGGCTTTTGAGGTTGTTGTTTTTGAGGCAGGGGTTCTTTGTGTAGCCCTGGGTGTCCTGGAACTCCCTCTGTAGACCAGGCTGGCCTTGAACTCAGAGATCCACCTGCCTCTGCTGCCGGAGTGCTGTAACTTAAAGGCATGCGCCATCACTGCCTGACTAGATCAGTGTTATACCTTTTCCCTCCTGTGGTCCTGGGGTTGAAACTCAGGCTCTCACACATGCACACTAAGCAAACACTGCTACACTCTAAGCTTAGGCTTGTTTGGTTTTCTTCTCGCAAGGCTGCAAAGGGCTCTGGTCACTCACTCCATCTCACCCATTCATTAATCAGTTCAAGCACGTGATGCAATTTCAACAGCATCAGTCCTGAAACTCAGTGCATGTCTAACTGGGGTGCTTACTAGCATACCAAAGTGCATGCTGGCCTCTAGGCTCACTCAGTATCTGTGGGTCCTCTCAGCTCTTGGCAACCTGCCCCATACCCTAAACCTCTTCCTGAGCTTCACTTCCCCCAGCTTCTGATTCCTACACAACCCTGCCATCCCAGCCATGTATGTGTTCTCTTGGTCCTCTCCCCTTCTCTCCTCTCTCTTCTCTTCCTCTCACTCTCTCTCCCCTATCATGGCCCGGTTCAGTCTACTGGCCATGTCCAGGGTACTCCATTCTCTCCCTGCTCTGGATTCTTCCAGATGCCTCTGGCTGTACTATCCCTCATCTACACTAAAACCTTCTTCTCCTCAACCTGACCTCGAGTGGTCAGGTCCCCATTCCATTCAAACAGTGAGCAGGCCAAGATGAAGTGAGGATGACTGGTAGCAGAGTCTCAGGCAGCTGGGTGAATCTGGGACTGTCAAATGCCATTCCAGCCATCTATGTCACAAATGGAGACTGCAATAATTAAATTCCAAGCCTTAGAAATAGCTTCTTTCATAGTGCACCACAAATTTCCATATGCATATCAATATGTCAACCCACAACACTACAGAGTACATTTATTTAAGATATATTTATTAACTGATCATCTTTTTCTGCATCTGGTTTAAAATAAACTAAGGACCATGCATTACTTGTTAAATGGAAGAAAATATAAAACAGGTTCAAATGTTATAATGAAGTATAGCAAAATCAACATTTTAATATAATTTTTGATGTGTGTTGAGTTAAACAAAATATCCATATTTAAAATCATGCTTCATATATTTTGTGTAGTGTGTATCATTCTTGCTTAGCCGCTTAGATGCTTTGGATATTTTTCTATGCTTGGGACTCGTCCACCGAGTGAGTCTGCCTTTTGAAAAGAGAAGCCAGTTTTTCCCAGCTTCCCTTGATTCCTCCAAACTGTGCTTCAGATTTGATTTCCGTGCGGAAGCCATGGTCAGGAAGCTGAGTTCCTGAGTAGAACCTGTTCAGGTGAGAGCACAGACCAAGGAGGACATCTGGCTTCCAGAGGCTGCAGAGACAGAGTTTGACATGGCGTCCTTGTGTGCACAGGGCTTACACATCCAGTCACAGGAGCTTTGCACTCTCCGGGCTTGGTGCTCTGGTTCTCTCCCTTAGCAATTATGCAAATGACCTCATATCCTTTTATATAGTCATTATTTGGCTTTAAAAAAAAATCTCTTTTTTTAAAAAAAAATAGTCTTGCTGTGTAGCTCAGGCTAACCCGGAACTCTATCCTCCAGTCTTCCTCAGCCTCCCAGGTGCCGCCATTAGAGGTGTGAGTGTCCATAGCTATAACATTTTTATATATGCACTCCTCAAACAAAATTACCAAGGCTAGTTTTCTAAAGTGTCCAAGTCACTGCCTATTAGGTTACATTTAGGAACACTTTATTCTGCGTAAGTAAATATCCACTGCTAATTGGGAGGTTTAATATACCTCATGGAAACAAACAGTGAAAGAAGGAAGCATTGAGCCATTGGCCAGTGTGGTGCTCACAAAAGATACAGTAATTATTAAGTGCACAATTTGCACTGAGTCACAATATGCTATAAGTCTATAAGGTTATAAGGTTAGTCTCAATCTAAAGACTACATGGAATGAGAAAAGGTTGTTATGAAAAGCGGGAGGGTATGCCCATATAAAAACAAAAATGGTCTTATGGTGTCAGTAATATTTAAAAGAATAGGGAGATGGCATAATGGTAGAGCATTTTTTTTCTAGGATGAATAAAGTCCCGAGTTCCATCCCCGGTACCATAAAAATAAATAATCTTTTGGCTGAATGAAATGAAGATGCTCCTTTACAAATCTGAATGACCTTTAGGGGCTATCAAGAACCACTAGCTAGCTTCAGTAGATTTTCCTCACATGAAGCTACAGCACGGGTGTATTGGAGGTAAATGGGGGACTTCTCATCTTCTCCTTGAGATGTGAAATATTCAACCCAGGCACAAGTAAGCATGGATGAAGGTTTATGGCATGCTGCTAGTTGTTTGTTTTGTTTTATTTTAACATATCTTCTCTTTTAATTGACAAAATGTTAATCTCTTGATTCTAAGATATATAGATAGATAAAGGAGAAAAGTAATAAAGGGAAGGGCAGAGAGAGGCGGAGGCCATTTTGTCACCTGATGAAGTGAGATCTGCTGATTTTGCTGTTTTAGCGATTCTCTTCTATCTCAGATCCCTCCCATAGTCCCGATACACTCTTTGATGATAACTAGACAGTGGCAGGTCACTAAGCCAAACTTGCCACCACACCTATCACTTTACTCCTCAGGAGAGATGACCTCAGGGACATCTCCAAACACTGTCACTTCTGTGTATCAGCCTTATACGGACGATGGAGAAGACAGACAGGAACTTCAGCGTCTTAGGTGAAGGAGGCTTCTATAACTACAGCATGTTGAATCGTCCATTGTTACTCTGGAGGTTATGATATTCTTGTGCAATGCTTCACAATTCCATCCACAGGGCACTCCAGGCCACTCGTTTGTCTGTTTACTATGTTTAGTAGAACGGAGAACTGCAGTTGGGAGGGAGACATGAAGACAATGAGGCAGTATTACTCTTCTACCACAAATGGGCAATAAGACAAATTTGTTTTGAAGAGAGTGTGCTTTTTGAAGAAAAGTGGGCTTAGGAAATGAGTAATAGATTTTTTTCAAATATTTGCTTTCATTTTATGTGTATGCGTGTTTGACTGCATGAATGTGTATGCACCATACGCATGCCTGGTGCCCATGGAGACCAGAAGAGGATACCAGATCCCCCAGAACTGAAGTTAGATCATTGTGAACTGCCATATGAGTGCTGGGAACCAAACTAGGGTCCTCTGCAAGAGCAGAAAGTGCTCTTAGCCACCGAGCCATCTCTCCAGGCCCTGGAAACAGATATTTTTAAAAACGTAAGGTATAGAACCTGTTCTCCAAGGCTGGAAACTGGCGAGGAATCTCAACATCCAGGTACAAAACCTGATACTCCCCTATTCATTCTGAACTTTCTAAGTACTGTTTTCACTGTTTAGGTTTCTAATCTGGTCTTCCACTAACCCTCTATACAGGTGTGGGGGCTTGGAGCTTTGTCCTCTGAACATGGAACGTCATCCTTCGAGTACAGAATCTGACTTTCCAGACATGAACTATCTCTCCAAATGTAAATCCTGCCTCCCTTGGCAGAAACTATGGAATCTGGCTGTACCTCTCTCTCTCTCTCTCTGTATCATTTACCACGAGCCTCACCTCACTTTTTCCTTCCCAAGCTTCTGTCACTTCAGTGAGTCTTCTTCATAGTCATCGTGGAAGAAACGTTCATGTTTTAAAACAGATCAAGGGGAAGGTGGGCGGTCATGGCGCACGCCTTTAATCCCAGCACTCAGGAGGCAGAGGCAGGCGGATCTTTGTGTTTTCAAGGCCAGCTTGGTCTACAGAGCCAGATCCAGGACAGGCATCAAAACTACACAGAGAAACCCCATCTTGAAAAAACAACAGTTGCCGGGTGGTGGTGCATGCCTTTAATCCCAGCACTCGGGAGGCAGAGGCAGGAGGATCTCTGTGAGTTCGAGGCCAGCCTGGTCTCTAAAGCGAGTTCCAGGAAAGGCACAAAGCTACACAGAGAAACCCTGTCTCGAAAAAAAAAAGAAAAGAAAAGAAAAAGAAAAAGAAAAAGAAAAAGAAAGAAAGAAAGAAAGAAAGAAAGAAAGGAAGAAAGAAAGAAAGAAAGAAAGAAAGAAAAAACAACAACAAAAACAGATCAAGATCCAGGAGTGCCCAGTGACAGGTAGGCCTACTTCAGTGAATTCATTAAGTCATTTCCCAGGTCTAGAGAGATGGATCAGTGAAGAGTGCATAATGCTCTTCCAGAGGACCTGAGCTGGTGTCCACTACCCACACCAGTTCACAGCTGCCTGTAACTCCAGTTCCAGGAGAACCAATGCCCTTCTCTTCCATGGGCCAGGATATTTTTTTGTTCTCAACACCTATTCAAGTACTTGGCACACAGAGGTGGTGATCAGTGAGCATTCAGTATTGAGAACATGATTATTGGACCCATTATTTTCCGGACTAGCCTCATTTCCATTTCCATTTCCCCCTTAGGTACCAGACAAGGTGTTCTGGCCTAGCTGTTTTCTTGGGGTGTTGTCTTTCAGGGGGCAGTGTCTGATCTAACAGCTTCATTCTAGGCTGGAGGCAGTCCTGTGTCCCTCCTCTGGCCTTCTGTATTCCTATGAAACTGTGAGTCAAAGCCCCCTTCCTCTTCTCCCACCAGGCAGTTCAGGACAAGGTGAGAGTCCTGGGCCGTACTCTTCAGGGGAGGTTAGTTCTGTTTAAATGTACTCTGCAGTGTTTTTCAGTAACAAGAAGTTCTTCTGCCCTAACGGAGTTCACACCTGCCCACTGAGGACAGGCTTTCCCCCAGACTGTCCTCACCGCTGTCCTCCCACCTCCAGCTCTGGCCACTCACTGCCATCACTTTAATCTGACCCTCCATCTAGGCAGTAGATTCCCCGCAGGTGGCTGTGCACCTGGGGCTCCCAAGTCCCTGAGCCCCCAGAGCCTGGCTTCGGACTCCCCCGGCTTGGCTGCTAGCCTTGGCATTTGCAGCTCATCTCGCAGAGAACTGCAAAGCCTGTTCCTCATCAGAACAGGCCCCCAGCCCATGTCCACCCCGCCAAAGAGGTGCAGGTGTTAAAACTCTCGTCTGTAACCTGATAGCTGGTGAGTTTGCACAAAAGAGTTGCGACCTCAGCCGCTGCGTTCATCCCTGGTGACTGGTCCTCATAGCTCTGGCTGCACACAATGTCACCCACACACCCCCAGGAGTCATCCTCGGCAACCCGCGGGGAAGACAGTCTCTCTCTCTGGCAGTTCTGGGGGGACCTGGACCTGCTCGCAGTCTCCTCTCCCTTTTGCAGCAGGGTGAATGTTTCTATTTTCAGTATTGACAAAGGAGGCTAAGATTTGAAATCTCGTGGAAGGAGAAGGTAGAGCGAAGACAATGGAAAATTGGGGAGGGCAGAGAGGGAGGGGACAGGGGACATTACTAAATGTAAATGGTAGAAGTTCCAGGTCTCCATAGCTGGATGACTTCAGCTAAAAAACAAGTTACTGTATACTTCAAGGTGGCCAGAAAAAAAAGGAGTGTGAGTGCTCCTAACAGAAAGAAGTGAAAAACGTTAGAGACGATGAGAATGCTAGTTATCCTGATAAGATCGTGACATGTATGCATATATTAAGATACCACACTGGGGGGCTGGAGAGATGGCTCAGAGGTTAAGAGCACTGGTTGTTCTTCCAGAGGACCTGAGTTCAATTCCCAGCAACCACATGGTGGCTCACAACTGTCTGTAGCTCTGAGTCCACGGGATCTGCACCCTTATACAGATCTACATGTAGGCAAAACACTAATGCACATAAAATACAAAAATAAATTATTTTTTAAAAAAGATATCACACTGTACCCCTATAAATATGAGTTTGAATGTCAGTTAAAGAGATGCAGGAACATAAAAAGAAATGTTGTGTTCTCTCACTGGCTTCCTTTACATTTAGAATCCAACTAAAACCCCAGCTGGGCCCAGGAAACCCTCCCGCCAGTGACCTTCCCTCACCTGCTCTCTCTTTGGTCCTCCAGGAACATCTCTTTTTCTACGGTGGTCCTTAGAACCATCTCTTTTCCTCAGTGTGTTTTTCTCCCTCCATCCAGTGCAGCTGACTACGAATTTTTCAAATGTCATTAAATGTCACCACTAAGACACCCTCAGTGACTTCTCTGCCAAAAATAGCTTTCTAAGTGCCTGTCCCTCAACCCCCGGCCCTTTAACCTCTCCCCCTCCCCACCCCTCCTCTTCTGCTCCGTGTTCTCTTTGATCCCTGGCTGCTCCATCTTTTTGTCCCGCACGTCTATTATTTATTTATTTATTGACACACAGTCAACTGTATAGTTCAGGCTGCTCTCAGGCTGCTCTCAATCCTCCTGCCTCACCTCTGCCTCCTCGGGACTGGAATTACAGGTGCAAGCCACCATACAAGACTTCACAGTTTCTAATGGTAAATTGCTTTAGTGTTTATTGTTTACGTTGTTCTCGCTTACTCAGGAAGCTCTGAGGTAGAGGGAGAGAGAAAGAGAGATCTCATAATCTCGTGTGTCTTTTAGTTAGCACCGCACAGCATCGTGCCTGGAACATAGGAGTCTGACAGCCTCACGTTGAATGTCAAATGACTGAATGTTAAGAAATACGTTCAGCTCACTTTCTGAATACAATGGGAGCAGAACCTTAGAGCGGCGGTCTCAGACTTTGCTCTACATTGGCCGGGGAGGCTTCAAAGCTCACCAGGGAATTGAAACAGAACTTTGAGCTGTGCCTAACTTTCAGAGACAGGGGAAGGCACACGTGTGATAGCTATGTATTCAGTCTGTCCTAGTGAGCTACCATGTGGATGCTTGAAATTGAACTTGGGCCCTCTGGAAGAGCAGCCACTGCTCTTAACAAATGAGCTTCAGTCCCTCTAAACACTCATATGCTTTTGTTCTTTTGTTCTCTTTAATTCTAAGGTGATTCCAATTTAGGTGATTTAGAGCAGCGATTTCTTTTTTCTTTTACTTTGTAAAAGTACACATCCATATATAGACGTGTATGCTTATTTGTTTGGTGAAATAGGGTCTTGTATAGCCCAGGTTGGCCTAAACTTTGTGAACTAATTTGAGCTCCTACTCTAAGGCAATGGTTCTTAAAAATAGTCTTTGGTCCAGCAGCAGCAATCTGATGTAGGGATGTGCTACATCTCAGCTCCTACCCAGATCTGCCGAATCATAGGCTCTCAGGTGGACCGAAAGCACTTTAGTGAGCCCTCCAGAGACCCCAACACAGGCTGAGGTTTGATAGCAGGGCTTGTGCAGTCCTGTCCCTCCACTTGGTCACATTGTGCTGACAGCAACAATAGGAAACTGGGATGCTGTGTGGTAGGATGAATACTGTCACAGTTAGTGCAGATGGGTCTGGTTTAATTGAGACGCCCACATCTCTGGGAATCCCCAGCAATCAGGACAGTTGGTACCTTCTCTTTAAAGCCCTTCAGCTTAAATACCAGCTCCACCAGATAAGTTGAATTAAAGTTAGAAAAGTGCTTTGGTGGGTTATAAAATGTTCATTTGGCTCAGTATGGCTGTAATGGCTGGCCTAAGTCCTGGGACATAGCCAGCAGATGCACCTGGTCACCATGGCTCCCACTTCAGATATCTGCATAAAGCAAACATTGTGCTTCCCTGCTAAGGGCTACAGCTAATGCTGTGGGTGGGCAGCCAGAATGTGTTTTTCCAAAGGAGCATTTTAAACTCAGCAGTTTAAAAATAACTTTAGATGGGGCCAAAGAGATGGCTTAGCAGTTAAGAGCTTTAGTTCCTTAGAGATCCCCAGTTCAACTCCCAGGACCCACATCTGTGACTCTAGTTCAGGGGATCTGATGCTCTTCTCCTGGCCTCTGAGAGCACCAGGCATGGACGTAGTGCACAGACATACATGCAGGCAAAACACCCACACCCATAAAATCAATCCATAAATAATTTGAATTCTGAGCACGATGCTGCGTGCCTTTAATCCCAGCACTCGGAAGGCAGAGACAAACAAATGTCCGTGAGTCCCAGGCCAGCCTTGCATTCCAGGGCAGCCAGGGCTATGTAGAGAGACCCTGTCTCAAAACACCCAAAATAAATAAATAAATAAATAAATAAATAAATAAATAATATTAGAGCCTTTCCCTGCCGCCATCCTTGCCACACAAATGGCTAGGAAGAAAGTGAGGATGAAATTTTCCATTCGGTTCTAAAGGCAACACAGTGATGACCTCATTCTTCGGTAGCTGAGGGTCAAGAGAGAGCAACAGGAGCCCCACACCTGCCCCTTCAAAATGTATTTACTTTCAAATTTTCCAGTTAGTTGAGCATGGATGCTAGAAGAAGGCCCAGAGGTTTGGTGTCAGGTTAAAATCCCAAACCTGTGTCATCATCTTCTCCAGCTCACAACCAGATCTGAAACCTAGATACCCAACGACGTCAGAGAGCCCTGACTTCCTTTAACCCAAAGATTGCCTTCAAGAGCGAGTTTCAAGAGCGAGTAATGATGAAGACATCATAGCATTTGAGCTGCATTTTGAAGAGTGAGCAAAAATCGTTAATGTCTTCAGATTTCTCTGTGTTAAATTTTCATTATGATGAGCTTAGGGATGTAGCTCAGTTGGAAGAGTGCTTGCCTAGCATGCATGAAGCCCTTGAATTCAATCCCAAGCACCCCACAAAACTGATCATGGTGGATACACACCTGTAATCCCAGAACTTGGGAGGTGGAGACAGTGCATAGCAAGTCCAAGGCTAGCCTGGCCTACATGAAACCCATTATTATTATTGATTTACAGCATTTCACATTCACTGCAAATTTTACATAACCCAGCTCTCCGGGATCTATTCACTACATTCTGTAGGCAAATGTTAGCCATGAGGGGATGACAGAAGTGTGGTGTCATTGCCGTGAACATCTCACAGTTTTGGTGATGAGGGCATGTTAGAAAACTCTTCAAGATGGTTGGCTTGTTAAGTGCTGGAATAGGAACCATGGTGGCCTCACTACTCTGTCTGGTTTTCAGAATGGCACTGGGCATCTAGTCAGTCCTCGGGAAAGGCTGGCTAGGCATGTGAATGGATATAGATGGATACTTAGTGGTGGCCTATTTGACTGGGGTCTTATGCTGGACTAGACTGCGGAAAGCATATACTATTATGCGTAGCATGATTCTTGTGTGCACATTTGTGTCACCAATTAGACTACAAACATCCCAGGTAAAGGGTCCAATCTTACACACTGCATATAGCCAAAAAGAATGGCTGTCCGCTAGGTACTTACACATATTAGCTAGGTTCAAGACTGAAGCCTGACAAAATACTGGTTGTTAGAAAAGGATGGAATTCTCATTTTAAATACAATGAGTGTCTCACTGCTCATTGTGGGCTCTGCCTGTTAGTGGGTAATTGTGTTAGCCAATGGTTTACAGGTGCGTGATGTATGTGCCTAAGATGGTCACCATCACCATCTTTACAGTGTTTACGAGTCTGCATTTTAACAGGAAAACTAGATAGCTGGTATAACTTCAAATGTCCTAAGAGCTCAGTGAGGATTTCGGTGGTTTAATCTGGGCATGTTTCCTGAAGAAGGAGAAAGGTCTCAAGCTATTACTGAAAGCTGTTATTATAAAGTGCCTCCCCCCCCCTACACACACACACACACACACACACACACACACACACACACACACACACGGTCAGAATTTCTTAGAATCTTTTTCTATCCACACTTTTCTTTTTTCATGCTGGATAACAATTGCTGTGGCCTTTTACCGGGTCAACAGGGACAGAATTCTTGCTTTGTTGCAGATAGGTCCCACGCTTGCTGCGCCTGGCTAATACCTATTTTGGCAATGCTGAACTGTAATGAGTAGGGTCTTGGAAGACCACTTCCCCTGGGTCAGGTTCTTTAAAGCTGACTTGAGGAAGTGGACTGGAAAACCAGGCAGGGGTGGGGAGTTCAGAACCAGTGGCCTCAACCTGTGTCAACTGGCCCATAAATGAGGAAGGGCTCTGAAGGGCTCCACAGACTGGGATCTAGGGGCCTACAAGGGGGAAAAGCAACACATTAAATGTGGCAGTACTGGTGCAAAGTGCTTGGGAGAGTCTGCTTTGTGAGTCTAGGCTCATGCCATTGGGAAATAATATCTGTCCTGTTATAGTCATCCCATTCTCCCTGAAGTCCTCCATGCCCACTCCCATTCCCCCACCATTAACAGATTTATCCCTCGGATCTAGGGGCACATCCAGGTATTCTCTTTGAAAACACGAGACAACTCTTATCTCGTGGAAATAAGTTTCAAACAAATTTAACAGAAAACAAACTTTCTGTCCCTAATAATGAAAACAGCTCCAGCTAAAGCAAGGCCCTGGAGCCCTAAGCTCTCTCCTCAGCCTCAGGCTTCCACAGAAAGTCAGGCGTGGTGATGCACACCTGTAACCCTAGCACGTGAGACGTGAAGGCAAGGGTATCGAGTTTGAAGCCAGCCAGCACTAGACATGAGCTGCGCTCTCAAGGAGGAAAATATAAAAAGAAAAGGCTTTGCAACACACTGACCAGGCCTACAAACCCATTGTTAGGACACTGGGTGAAACTGAACATAGATTGAGTCTTAGATGACATTAAGGAACAATTGCTCGTCTTCTTAGGTGTGATAATAGTCTGGGGCTTTGTAGGGAAAATGGCATTAGGTAAGATGACAAAATGCCTATTGCTCAGGCTCCGTTTTTCATGGTGACTGAGATTAGTTAGCATAAAACAATTAATATAGGAAAATAGAAACACCTGAGATTAGTTAGCATAAAACAGATTTGATATAGGAAAACGGAAACAATGCTCAGTCTAGGTGGTGGGTGTACACGATTCTTTTTGACATTCTCTGGGAGAAATAAAACCAGTGCAAACCTGGGGACCTCGTTGTAGGCCTCAAAGAGAACTAGATGGATCTGAGAGCTGGCTGGCTATCAGGAGAGGGTGGGGCACAGAAGTAACGGGGTGGGGGTGAGGGTGGGGAGGGGGGTCTGCTCACTTGCCATCCATGACTGCTAGCAAAGAATGGAAAACTCTCCTCTCCTGGAACTCCTTTACTTGACCCAATTGAATAATGGTTGTGTAACCCATTTTAACATTGGGCAGGGCTGACCTTTTCTGCATGTCTCTGAGCTGGCAAGATCCCTACACGGCAGACCACCAGCCCCTCTGTGCCCTGTGCTAATTCGACCCTGCTGCCTCAGAGCTAGCTGATAACCTGGTTGCATAGTTAGAGTTTTCTCTCTGGGTCCCACCAAGCCCCGACAGTCTAACAGCCCACTTATAAAATAAACACACAGACGCTTATATTATTTAAACTGTTTGGCCTAATGGCTCAGGCTTCTTGTTAACTGTTCTTCTATCAAATTAACCCACTTCTATTAAAATCTATACTTTGCCATGTGGCTCGTGGCTTACTGGTACCTTACATCTCGCTTGTCATGGCGGCAGCTGGCAGTGTCTCTCTCTCTGCCTTCCTGTTCTTCTCTTTTCTCCTCTCTGTTAGTCCCGCCTATACTTCCTGCCTGGCTGCTGGCCAATCAGTGTTTTATTTATTAACCAATCAGAGCAACACATTTGGCATACAAAACATCCCACAGCACTTCCCCTTTTCTTTTTTTTAAAAAGGAAGGTTTTAACTTTTACATAGTAAAATTACAGATAACAAAACAGTTATCAAGCAAGAATTACATTTATAATATCTAGTCTATTTATAATAACTAGTCTATTTGACAAAATTAAAGAAGATATCCTATCTATCTTATATTTGTGAGTCTAAGGTTTCATATCTAACTTATCTTTTATCATAACTAAGGAAAATAATAACCATCTCTAGTCTTTAACTACATCAAAGACCTCAGAAGGATATACTATTACCTGGGAAACAGGAAAGGATGTGTTTTATTTATTAACCAATCAGAGCAACACATTTGACATACAGAACATCCCACAACACAGTTGTTCTGTCTTCACCCAGAGCTTCCCCCTCTCCTGGTAGCCAGGGATCTGAGAAGAGTGCCTCTGAGCCACCAGGAAGCTGGCAGATGCATGATGGGAAATGACAGTGGTCCTCACTTCAGCAACTGTTCACTGCTGACTGCTAGTGCTGGTCTCCACTTGCTTTTGCCGGTTCTCCCTGGCAGCCTCAGGAATCTAGATGTGGCACATGGGAAGGGAAGGGACTGCTGAAATGAAACGGCATAGGCCCTCAACAGGGCAGGGGTGATGTCTGGTCACCCGGCTTCTGCTTCAGTGTTTGCACTTAAGACCCTTCATGTTTCCAGAGCACTTCTGTGTGTCAGGCACCATGCAAAGTACAGAGACATCTAAGCTCAGGGACAGTGAAGTTCAGAGCAGAAACAAGACTCACCGTCTCTGACTGCAGACCGTGTCTGGAGGTGGAGGCCACAGCATCCTAGATTGTCTCTTGGTGAGGATGTCACTCTTCAAGTCTTGCTCAAGTCTTGTAGTGCTACAAGGTCAGGAGCTCGATTTTACTATTAGTTCGGGCTCTGTGGAGCCTGCCCTAACATAACATCATCAGAAACATGCATGCCAGGAAGCCACTGTACAAGTGGGCAATGAACGGCCACAGCTGTCCAACGACCAGAATAGTCATCATTGCTTTCCAAGACACCCACCTCCTGGAATGGAATGTGTAACCAGGAGGTTGTTTGGTGAGCACATAATCAGTCAAAAGGCATTATCAGTGGCTGTGAAACAGGCAGAGAAAGGCTACGCTCAGATCTTTTTACACCAGGACACTGCCCACTCGTGTCTGAGTGGATTCTCCTTGACATGCCTTCTTCTGACAGCCCTATAACATCATTTCAAAAGAATATAATTTTCTTTGTATTAGTCATCTTACCACTTTCCAGAGGTGACCATGATATTCTTGGGGAGGTTGGGTGACTTCATGGCTCCCCAGGGTAGTCTGTATTGCTAGGCCAAGGTTAAGAGTGGAGGGAGTGGGGAACATAGTTTGGCGACTCCTTGTCTGGCTCTGTGTGATGGTAAATGTGCTGTTACAGGGTTTACAAACTCCAGGGCAGCAGGGCCATGTTCGTAGCATTAATGAGTGAAGCTGAGTGGATAAATGAGTCATCTCCATAGCAACTGGAGGACACATGCTCTGGGACAAGGAGATGAGAGTGAGTCCTGGGGACTTTGAGGAGCTTGGGAGGTCACATCCCTCACAGAGTGATGATGACTGATGAGCTTCAGCACACTGTGTCCTGGGAAATGGATTTGCCAATCTGAAGTTACTAGATGCAGTTTTTGTTGTTATTCAAGAAAAGTTGTTAATCTGGATTTTTAGGCTAAATCACCCATTTGAACAACCAACACACACACACACACACACACACACACACACACACACACACACACACACAAATTAAGAAATGTTCCCCTAAATGAGACCAAAACAAACATGTTGGGAAGCCAGAAATCCTGCCTTATAACTGTAATCTCAGTGTTTGGGAGGCTGAGGCAGGAGTATTACCATGAGTTTGAGGCCACACTGGGCTACACAAGGAATTGTAGGCAGGACCCTTTTTAGTTTACTTGCATATGAAAACTAAATCGTATGTACGTGTCTGTGTGATTTCTCAATCCGTGATCTATAGGCCAACAGCACCACCCTTTTCTGTGGTTTGTGTTTGGGATGTAAAAGGCAGGTCCCTGAGCCTCAGCCCTGCCTGACATCTCTAGGGTATCTCTGAAGGGAAAGCCAAGGAGTTACATTTCAAATCTTTGTACCAAAGTTTGAGAATCACTGAGACACAGGAAATAGAAAAATGCATCTGGTTCATGTCTCTAGGGAGCTTAAAATGCAGGTAGAGACAATTCAAAAAAGAAAAAAAGACAGGAAACTTGTGGGTGTGGTGTTGCACACCTTTAATCCCAGGACTCAGGAGCCAGAGGCAGGAGGAAGCCAGAGTAACGCCTTGTCTCAAAAAAAAAAAAAAAAAAGACAGGAAACAGACATGATGGCTGCGAGGTCCTGAGAAATTATTCTGGAGGCGCTTTGCAGAAGGACAGACTTGAGAAAGGCACGGGAAGCAGATATATCCAGGTTGTGGGCCTGGAGTGAGACAAAGGCTGAAGGTACTAGCAAGGGAAGGGTAGGGCAGATGCCACACGTCCACCCACATCATAGATATGCTTTTTTTTATGACAGTCAACATTTTTATTTTAGAACATGGTAGATGTGGTGGTTAGCTTTAATTGTCAGGTTGACACAACTTAGAATCACCCAAAGAAAGAGTTTCCGTGAAGGATGGCTACATTAGGTTGGCTGTCTGTAGACAATGGTGTTAAGCAAATGAACTGATGTGGGAAGACCAGGCTACCACAGGTGGCACCATTCCCTAGACAGAGGGTCCTGAACTGTAAGTGGAGAATCAAGCTGAGCCTAAGCGAGCAAGCGAGCATGCATGCATTTGTTTTTCTCTCCTCTGTGAATGAACGGACAGCTGTGACCATTCATTCTATTTACTGGTGATGTGAGCAGCTGTCTTAAGCTCCTGCTGCTGTGACCTGCCTGCAGTGGTGGACAACAACCCGGAACTGTGAGCTAAAATAAACCTTCTACCCTGTACTTGTTTTATGTCAGGATTTTTATCACAGTAACAGAAATAAAACTAAGAAAAAGCCTAATACTAATAGATGAGTCCAAAAAGAATGTAATCCAAACCAACTTTTTCACCGATCCAGGCAGAGGCCCCAAGCTCTAGAGGACAGATGATCTGCTGTCCCTGAATATAATTCAAGAGCTAAATGAATGCTGAAATTTCAAGATCTTTCTAGATTTTCTCATTGCAACACTGGCTACATTCGCTGGTGTGTCCTTCTGTTATCTTTGGTTCCTCTGCTTTGCTGAATCCCGTACATGGATGTCATCTTCTCACGGGGCAGTCTGTGCAAAGCAGGGAGGCAGAGCTCAGGGCAGAAGTCAGGGGGCCTTGGGAGGGGTTGCAGGTGGCGAATTTTGAGCCAGATTACAAACACAGCAATGAACAGGAAGTGAAACTCCGGAGGGCAGGTGCTGCTGAGGAGGCTAAGAGCAGCCAGAGGCAGGTTGCCTGGGGCCAGTCATCTCAGTCCAGGCTGCTGGAACCAGGTAGGTGACCTGGGCAAGAAATGCAGCTGTTCTTTCAGAGCAAGGACAGACTATCTCTGCCGGAGTGTCCCACCAGAATCTGCATCAACTGCATGGGGCTCTGAGACTTCAGAAGGAGGTTGCTTGATTTGGGTGAAAGGGGAAAAAAAATGTCCAGGGCTAGATTAAAAGAAAACAGCCAACAGGAAATAAATATGCACAGGCATCTTCAGAGGGTGAGATAGTACTCCTAAGAGACACTTGATGTTCATGAAACCAGGGAGCTGTGATGGAGGGTCAAACATACATAGCCCCTGTTGACACTCACTCACTCTCTTTCTCTCTCTCCAGTTCAAACTCAGGGCCTTTTGAATACCAGGGAAGTACTCTACCACTGAGCTGTTCCTACCTTGACGTTTAGAAACCAGGAGTTTTGTCTTTTCTTAAAAAAAAAAAATGAACAAACAAAATATTCAATCATGAGATTCCCTTATGCATTTGAAAGAGGTTGCCTATTAGATTTGGTCTCAGCATGTTTTGGGGTTTTGTACCTGTTTTTGTTTGTTTGTTTGTTTCTGTTTTGCATTGTTGTTGTGTTGTTTGTTTTATTTGTGAGACAGGGTCTAGCACAGCCAAGGCTGATGTGGAACCCCTGATCTTCCTGCCTCCATTTCCGAGGTGCCAGGATCACAGGTGTATGTCAGTACTCTTGGCACAAGAAGCAGAATATTTTAATGTGATCAGGACCTAATAAATGAAAGAGTTGAGTGTGGTATTGTGTTCTCCAAAATATTGTGTACTCTAATAAATTTATCTGGGGTCAGAGAACAGACAGCCACTAGATACAAAGGCTAGAAAATGGTGGCACTCACACCTTTAATCCTAGCATTCCAGAGATAGAAATCCCTCTGGATCTCTGTGAGTTCAAGGCCACATTGGAAATAGCCAAGCATGGTGACACACACCTTTAATCCCAGAAAGCCAGCCTTTAATCCCAGGGAGTGGTGGTAGAAAGCAAAAAGATATATAAGGCGTGAGGACCAGAAACTAGAAGCATTTGGCTGGTTAAGCATGTGGCCTGGTTAAGCTTTCAGGCTATGGAGCAACACAGTACAGCTGAGATTCATTCCGGATGAGGACTCAGAGGCCTCCAGTCTGAGAAGCCAAGACCAGCTGAGGATCCGGCGAGGTGAGATAGCTGTGGCTTGTTCTGTCTCTCTGATCTACCAGCATGGACCCCAATAACTGGCCTCAGGTTTGATTTTATTAATAAGAACTTTTAAGATTGCTGCTACAGTTGAGTTGTTCTTACATTAATCCATCTGTATTTTGTCTTCTCTGAGATTTTCTTCTAGCAAGTATCTGGTAGGTAATTTTGTACTGAAATAAATACATTAGTCTTGGTTATATTTCTATGCAATGATAAAGACCATGACCAAAAGCAACTTAGAGTGGGTACGGTTTATTTGGCTTACATATCCCAATTGACCATATTACTCCATGAAGGGAAATCAGAGCGGGAACTCAAAGCAGGAACCTGGAGGTAGATGCTGGAGTAGAGACCATGGAGGTATGCTGCTTGCTGGCTTGTTCCCCGTGGCTTGCTCTGTCTGCTTCCTTATAACACCCACCTGGGCCCTTCCACATCAAAAATCAATTAAGAAAATGCCTCACCGGCTTGTCCACAGGCCAGTCTGGTGGGGGCATTTTCTCAATTGAGAGTCCCACTTCTCAGATGACTCTAGCTTGTGTGAAGTTGACATAGAACTAACCAACACAGCATTCAAAAGAGAAAATACATCACTATCCACCTGGAGATGGTCAAGGAGCGAATTTTATAGCCAATAAAGTTTAACACTAATGATGATACTTAGACTATTGGGGGAAAAAAGTCTTTTCCATTTCTGCCTCATTTACCCTCCAGAACAGAATACCCAAAAGATAGTATAAACACTGGAAATAATTTCAGGTACTAATTTCCTATGTGATACTTGCTTTTGAACAGACATGGGGAGCCAGAGACAGGAGGCGCTGCAGAGGCGAGGTGTGGCAGTGTATCCTGCCATGCATCTCACTGAGCACTTGCTGGGTACCATGTCCCGTTAGGCACCAAGTACACACAATCTCTTCAGTGACATGAAAGTGGGTGTCAAATGTCCCCATTTTATGGATAAGGAAACAGTTTGCCTGCTTCCCATTACATCCCAATGACTCAAGCAAGAGAAAGAGGGCAGGACAATGAAAAAATAACCGGAAGCCAACACCTGGGCACTGTGTCTGGACAGCTCCAGAAGAATGCACCTTAAGAGGTAAGGGGAAACTTAAATAGAAGGATCTTCCTAAATCAGTGCTTGTGGGAGACTTGCTGTATAGAAATAAACTCTTCAACTAAGCCTTGAAGTGCTTAGAGACTGGAATCTGTTTAACTCATCCTCTGCCTAAGATGAGGTGCTGCAAGTAACTGACGTTTTCTTGGGCACTGACTGCATTAAATCAACCAGTTGCATATAAATCTTCTCCCACTCTCAATCCACAAGTCATGACGCATGCCTGTAACCCTAGTGCTTCAGAGGTAGAGACAGGAAGAGCAGACATCTAAGGTCATCTTTTTACTCATAGTGAGTTTGAGGCCAGCCTGAGCTGACCTTGTCTCTAAAAACCAAAATATAACACAATACAGAAAGAAGGTGGGGACTAGACCCTCTCTGGCTCAGACCGTCTACCAGCAGGAATTGAAGTTTCTTTTCACAGGGTGACTCTTTTATATGTGTTGTGGACCTGTGTTATCCTTCTGGATATCTTCTGAGGTTACTTCTTTGTGGTTCCTCATCATCACCTAGTGGCTCCCTCCTGGAAGTTTCTCTTGTCAGAGGAAAGCTTTGCTTTGTATGCAGCAGGAAAGCTGCCCCTGCCTAGAAGATGTTCAGGTCTCTGTTGGGATTTTTAAAGCCACCCTGACCACTGCCACTCATGATAGGATCCATTATGAGGTCCCTGGGCACCAGGGGCATCTGATCTGTGCCCTCCCACACTTCTGGTGGCAGCTTCTTCCAGCTCACTGTCGTTACCCTCCTGAAGAACCTGGTTGAGTTGGCCCTGGGTCTATGCTGGAAGAGGATTCAGGTACCATCCAATTATGCCACTTGGAGATGCACACAGTGGCTTTACCCTTCTCTTCCTTGGTGAGCTTCTTTTCCATCTGGGACACTGTCTGGGAGATTGGAAGGAAGCCACTAATATCCAGAACCTTGTGTACTAAGCCTGGGGAAACAGCCACCAATGGATCTATTCATTAACACTTAGGAAAGTTTGATTCTAACACGGTTTCTAGGCCACCAGCTCCTATTTGCCCTGCTGGGCCCAGATGTGTAACAGCTACACAGTGTGAGATCCCTGCCACGTGTATTTTGTAGCAGCAGGGTTGGCATAGTGTCGATATTTTCTGAACCCCAAACTGATGCGTGATATAAATTTACAATAAGCCCTTTTGAAATTCAGTATGTCTCACAAAGGCGAGGACACATGGCCATCGTTCACTGTGGCCTTCAAGTTATCAAATATCCTACTCATATCTGTTTAGGGGTCATGGAAAGTTTAAAATGTCCACATTCCCAAAGCCCCACTCACCCAGCCTTCCCTCTACCTGTGGGGGAGCCCCAGAGCATCTTAGGGGACTCTCGGGATCCTCTGAGATCTGAGGGCTGAGGAATTTTCCCGATTCCAAGCTTCGTGACTGTCTGCTTCCCGTGCACCCGCTCTGGGAAACTGAAAAAAGACGGCCAGCAATGCAAAGCTGAGAAGTAGTATGGTCTTCGCTGGGCTTCTCAGAATGTCAAATTACTTATTACTTATGGAGACCCCCAAAGAATGTTTTCCACACAGCAACCTTCATCCTGTGGGATATTGCCCTATCAGTTACCTTCTCCTGAACCTCAGTAATTCTTTTGAATTAGGACTGAAATATATACTTGAAAAGAATATGGTAAAAATCATTTGCAAGAAATGGCAAGTATGCTAAAGAACATTATGTATCTTAGTGAAAATGGGTTATATCTCTATATAATAACTAAATAAATGAGATAATGTGATCAAAGTGATTTCCAACTGAAAATTTTGTAAAAAGTCATTATTATCAGTATTAGTATCTTCATTAAGTGGATCTTGGAGATGCTACCAACTTTTTATGTCCCCTTCCCCAAGTACCAAGAAGCAGCTATTACGGCAGAAAGATGAGTTCTGAGATCTTCTGGGGGAAGGATTTGGAACCCTGGCCTCCCCACTTCCTGGCTGTGGGAGACATGGGCAAACCTGTCTGACCATTGGTCTCCTCACTAGCATGAACGTGGGGTGGAAAGAGATAATAATAATACAATATTTATTCCCCAGGGCTGCAATGAGAATTTGGAGCAATGTTGGTACCAAATAAACTCTAATCTGAGTTTCTCTCCAGCATCCCGATTCACTCACATCCACCTTCATCCTCTGCCTAGGGTCTCTTCTTTCTTTTTATCAAAACATCCCTGTGGAAGTTGACCCACAATTCCCTTTGAACTCTGCTTTGGGTTTTATACAACGGCATTCCTTATGACTAAATAGTCAGCAGAAATATGTTCAAAACCAGACTTGTATGTAGACTAGACCCTGAGAAGGAGGCAGAGGTATGTGCTGGGGTGGAGGCATCTGAGCGACATTACTTCTTCCCTCACTCACCTGTCACTCTGCTGCTGACGTCCGTTGTGTAACATTTAGGCATCTTCTGTCACAATGGTGGCTGATCCTGGCTGCTGACTGGCATGGGGACTGGACTCTGACCAAGAAACTAATCCATTCTATGACTTCCCTTGCTAGTACTGAATCTAGAATTAGAGTCATTCCTTTGGGCTATGGGCTGTTTTTCTAGAAGGCTGTTTTAAAAATAAGTATCATCTTCTGGGGATAATATTTAGCCTTAACATCTTATCCTGGTTCAGGATATTTTGGATTGTGCAATCACAGAATCTTAACAGAGATACTACAGGGATCTTAGAGTTCAACCGTCCAACCATCTCATTTCCCTAAGAGAAAAACTAAGGCCAGGGTGACAAGGCGACTTCACTAAGAGTTATCAGTAGTACAAGAAGAGAACTCAGGTTTCCTGACTTCGAGGCCAATGGTTTTTCTTATCTTTCCTCCATCCATCCTTCTAACAAACACTTGAGTCACTGTGAACTGGTCTGCGGTAGGCTGGGGATACATAGTCTATTTGGTTATTTCACACACAGCACACAAATGAATCGACTGCCTGCATTTATTAGCATGGCAAGGCATTGACGCAGAGATAAATGCAATGGATGGTCACTACTGAAGATTATCCTCTAGCCCTCCTCCTAAACCAGCCATAAAACTTGACAAGCAGCTCAAGCATGAGTGAGTGTATTGGGAACATGGCTGAGGTGAGACTCAGGCAGTGGAAAGAAAAATAACTTCATGTCTAAGCAAGCAGGCTTGGGAACAAACTCCCTTTTTCTTAAGAATGAGTTTTGAGGCCAGGCAGTGGTGGCACACGCACTTGGGAGGCAGAGCCAGGTGGATCTCTGTGAGTTCGAGGCCAGCCTGGTCTACAAAGCGAATTTCAGGATAGGCTCCAAAGCTACACAGAGAAACCCTGTCTCAGAAAAATAAAACAAAAAGTGAGTTTTGAGACTGCATTCTCGTTTGTTTGTTTGTTTGTTTTTTTAATTTCTTTTTACTTTTTATGTGTATGAGTGTTTTGCCTGGAGGTATGCCTGTGCACTGTGTGTGTGCGTGGTGCCTGAGAAGGCCAGAAAGAGGGCTTCAGAGAGTCTGGAACTGGAATTACAGATGAGCTGCCATGTGGGTGCTGGGAATTGAACCCAGGTCCTCCGAAAGACGAGCCAGTGCTCTTAACCACTGAGCCACCTCTCCAGCCCCCTGAGAGTGCATTCTGGATGAAGGAGGGAGCACTGAGTTTGAACAGAGTGGTGACCTCTACAGTCACCTGGGCCCTCGCCCACCACCTCCTGGGCTCAGCAGCTCTGCACCTCACCCAGCCCTCTCCCTGCCTGAGGCTTCTCTACCGGGCACAGCACCTCAGTCAAGTCTGCTGTCTAGGTAGGAGACAGATCTTCTGGAAACTAGAAACCTATGCTGTGTCTCTGTCTCCTGTGAGTCACAGCTCTTTGTGGTGAGGGAGCGGAGTCCCAGCTCCATGCTGTCACCCTCAGCAGCCTGAAGAATTCCCCAATCTTTTAGGGATGGAAACTCACTCCAAACTGGGATTTGCAGCTTCGGTACTGAAAAGAATTTGGGGACTAGCCGGTATGATGAAGCAAGTTGGAGATTTTTGTTACAAGTAATGTAACATAGGTTTAAACATGGGGTGGGGGGGCACTAAAGAAATTAGAACCTCAGAGCATGGATGTGGGCTTTTCTAAGAGAGAGTCCGAAAGAATAAGCCATACCCAAATGTGGTTATGGTTTCCTTCAGAGAGAGCTGGAATGAATTATTGCCTTAGCATGAGCCATAGAAACCATTTTGGTGGCTCTCACGTTACATCTCAAAGGTTGCTATGAAACCCTTTATTTTCCTCTCCTTTGAAAGTCGAGGTAAGTGGAGTGGCGCCTGAGATACCTTGGATGGGGCTGTAATCCGATAAAGGGATCGCAGACGCCACTGGCTTTGCAAAGCAGTTTAGTACCTAACGCAGCCTTTCCCTGCCAGTGCGGTTTCCCATGGGATTCCTAGAAAATGGCAGGTTTAAGGCTGGGGAGGGAGGACGCTTGACTAAAACAGTTGTTAATTATCCTGGAATTCTCGATTTTTTCCTAATGAGCCTTCAACCGGATTTCAGGGTGAGGGGCTATTCTCCCGTTCTTACATTCCCTCAATTTTCCCTAACCTGCCCCAACATCTCTAAATGCCAAAGGAACTTACTAGAGACCCCTGTCTGCTTGCTTGTTTGTGTGAGACAGGGTCTAACTATGTAGCCCTCGCTGGCCTGGAACTCACAGAGATTGTCTTACCTCGGCTTCCCACATGCCCCCCAGGGTATGGGCCAGGGCAGATCTCTTACTGGAGATCTGATGGGCACAATGAGCTGATCCTTCATTGTGAGTTGTTCATTACTTTACAGGAAGTTTCAACTGAGCCACAAAGGAAGTTAACTGGGTAGTGTGATTCGAGCCTAAAAGAATTACCTCTGGTTCTAAGAAGCCTGATCAAAGATGTAAATACCCAAAAAGGCCGTGCCAACCCCATAGAATCTGTTCGCCATTCGCTCTTCGTCAGAGCTGTGACCTGGGCAGGGCAGGACCCAGCAAGGTCGGTGTTTATCTCTGGCCATACTTGCTAACTACCTGCTGTCAGACACTAGTTTCCTTCACCTACATCTCTCACATTTCAGCTACGCATTTCAGAGCTGTGTGGCCAGATGTCAGACTTTGCACTAAACACAAATAAATTCCTAAAAGTTTTTAATTAAAAAAAATATTTTTAAAAAACTGAATTGACAATGTTCCCAGAAGACATAGATTATTAAGCAAAAATTCCATTGCCAAGTGTAAGATACCTCCTTACTAGTGGTTGGTCAGGGAGGTCCCAGGGGACCCCAAAACAGGCTACCACCATTGGTCTTGATTGCCTACCAGAACTAGATGGCAAGACCCTGTTGCTGAACACCCTACACACTTTAGTCACAGGCCATAGAGAAATCAAGCCATACATGAGCTGGAAGCTTTGGTATGTGAACTCTTGGGAATGGAGTGTGGAAATGTGAGGGAGTCAACTGTCTTACCCAGTTGTGAGTTCTGTGAACTACAATAATGACCCAACAGGCAAGATGTGCCCATTGGTACAGTGGGGGCGTAAGTATTATGGGGACAACCAACTGGGATGGATTTGAGGTCTGATTCATAGAAGGTGATTCATGCCTGTTAATATAATACTAGTCAAGAGCCTATGACTGGGGAGCTCATAGGTTGTGGGGAAATTTATTGCTATTGTTTTGCCGTTTGGACATGCTGGCAAACTACCTTCTCTTACACACACACACACACACACACACACACACACACACACACACATACACACGCACACGTATGTGTGTTAAGTATGCTGTGAAATAATCCTTCTGTACACTGTGAATATGTATTACTCTCATTGGTTAATAATGAAGTCATTGGCTATAGCAAGGCAGGATCAAGTTAGGTGAGACAATCAAACTGAGGATGTTGGGATGAAGAAGGATGGAGACAGGGGAGACACCAGCCAGCTGCCAAGGACATGTAGAAAATGAGGTGTTTGTTTATGAGCCATGTGGCCAAGTATAGATAAGAAATATGGGTTAATTTAAATGTAAGAGTTAGCTAATAACAAGCCTGAGCTATCAGCCAAGCATTTATAAGTAATATTAAGCCTCCATGTCAGTTATTTGGAAGCAGGCAATTGGGACAAAAAAACCTCCAACTACATAGGTATGCTTGTATGTATGTGTTGAGAATAGTACAGCTCTCAGTGTTCATCAGGAAAATTTTTTATCACAGCAGACGGTAGTTAATGAAGGGACTCCTAACTGATGAGTTGTACTCATGAACTCACTGCGGCAGTGGCAATCTGCACAAGACAGGGCCCATCAACAATCAACATTTTATCATGGATGGGAGAGGTTCACGAGGCTGTAGCATGAATCTTATAAGTTCTTATTAATAAAATCAAACCTGAGGCCGGTTATTGGGGTGAACACTGGAAGATCAGAGAGCCAGAACAAGCCACAGCTATCTCACCTCGCTGGATCCTCAGCTGGTCTTGTTTCCTCAAACTGGAGGCCTCTGAGTCTTCTTCCAGAATGGGTCTCAGCTGAACTGCTGCTCGAAAGCCTGAAGTTTAACTAGCTAAAAGCTTAATCAGCCAAATGCTTCTAGTTTCTGGTCCTCACACCTTATATACCTTTCTGCTTTCTACCACCACTCCCTGGGATTAAAGGCTTGCTTACTGGAATTAAAGGTGTGATGAGTCACCATGCTTGGTTATATCCTTGAACACATGGATTTCTGCCTCTGGAATGCTAGGATTAAAGGCGTGTGGTACCACTGCCTATCCTTTATGTTTAATATTGTGGCTGCTCTGTCTCTGACCCCAGATAAGTTTATTAGCATGCACAATATTTGGGGGAACACAATACCACACCAGGCCACACCCCTCCCTGAGGGATGACTGCAATTGTTGTTGAAGGAGAGATTCCCTTCTCTTCAATGCTGTAGCCACTGGAGAGTTGATCCTCCAGTAAATGACCTCCCTTCCATGCTCACACAAGCAACTGTAATGAAATTCAGTGGGTCTCTCTCTCTCTCTCTCTCTCTCTCTCTCTCTCTCACACACACACACACACACACACACACACACACACACACACACACGAGAGAGAGAGAGAGAGAGAGAGAGAGAGAGAGAGAGAGATCAAAGTTAGAGGGGAAGGATTTCAGTGGTGAGGAAGGAGAGAATAAGAGAGAGTTATAGGGGTGGTGAAAACAACCTAAAATTCATTATATGCGTGTATGAAACTTTCAAATAAAAAAAAATTAAACACAGTTAAACACAGTTTTATAAGAAGAGAATAAAGGTAGTGCATAAATGATGGGAATATCCACAGCATTGTACAATGTGGTTTCTTCAGTACCAAAACTGGAGGGCACAGAAACTACGAAAGGATAGGCGTGAACATAAAGGTAGACAAGCATTGCACTTACTGGAATTTGGACTCTGACCATTAGAAATTTTAAGACAGTAGACTATTGTGACTAGGCAGATATTTGTTAAGAGAATGAATTATTAATCGTTTCAGAAGCTCTGATGACTAGTTTTTTATTATTCTATTATTGTATAGTGTGTGTATGGTATGTGTGTGTGTGAGTACAGGCACACACATGTGATGGTGTACCTGTAGACGTCAGAGAACAATTTTCAGCATTTGGTTTTATCCTTCAGCTGTGGGATGTGGGGACCAAACTGGGGTCATCGGGTCTCTGTAATAAGCACCTTTACCAACTGAACCATCTCACTAGCCTGTGGTGGTTAATTTTATATATATATCAGCATGAATGGTCATCAGTTGTCCAGATATCTAGTCCAACATTCTGAATTTATCCATGAGGATGTTTTTAGGGGGGAAGATTAACAGTTACAGATTACAGTAGGCTGAATAATGCAGATTTTCCTTGCGGATTGAGGGCAGCACACCCAGTCAGTTGAAGGCCTACAGAACAGAGGCTGATCCTTCCTGGAATAAAAGTATGTCCTGCTAACCACTGAGCCACCTCTCCGGCCCTCGATCTCTTGTTCTTCTCAAGCTGTTTTTCAAAATTTTGAAAATCACAATTTTTGACATTCTGCCCAATTCCACAAAAATCTCTGTTGAACTTAGGTCAGAAACACTGAATGTGGGGGAAGAAGTAGCATTATGTATGATTTTTAACTAGGTCTGACATCCTTCAACAATGCTCCAGTCTTTCTATGAAAGTCTCCCCAGTCCCCCTCCATCCCCCCGCCCCATGGTGATTTGATTCAATCTACCTGACAGTTTCTGCGGTCCTTACGCACATCTCTGTGTTCTGCTGCGTCTCCTATAGACTGGCTGTTAGTGCCAGTAAACGGGAACAGCACCGGGTGGCATCTTGTTTTTATCTCTATATAGTAGGTTTTCTGTAGTGTGCAACTTATCTAGCATGTGTGCTGTATTCTGTAGTTGTGAGTCCTGTGCAGGTGCATAGATGATAGGCATTATGCTGTTCTGTGCTATTTTATTCAATCATTATATCTGTGTTATCTAGTCTCAATGGTTATTTGTCTTTTTTTATTTTTTTTTTGTAATCTTTGTTATTTTTTTTTTTTTTTTTTTTTTTTTTTTTTTTTTTTGCAACAACATTAATCTGGTTATCTAGTCTCAATTTATCTCGTTTCTTTTTCTTATCCTGTTGCTACAGCTGAGATTCCACTATGGTGCTGAAGAGCAGGAGACACTGGTGTTTGAAACGAATCTGAATTTTGTCTTGAAGCATCAGGTTCTGTAGCTCTTCTTCAGTCACAAATTTTAAGATGTATTATTTTTTAACCTACGTATACAAGTCAAGTGAGTCTACAAAAGTTGTTACTAATAAAAATAACCCCTCAATTACCTCCATTTGCTTTTTACCCAATGGAGGCAATTCTTTCCTTTCAACTTAAATTCTTTTTTTTTTTTTAAAGAGTACATGCCATGTGACTTCATCATCTTTTTTTTTTTTAAAGACTTATTTATGTATTATGTATACAGTGTTCTGTCTGCACATATCCCTGCAGGCCAGAAGAGGGCACCAGATCTCATTACAGATGGTTGTGAGCTACCATGTGGTTGCTGGGAATTGAACTCAGGACCTTTGGAAGAGTAAGCAGTGCTCTTAACCTCTGAGCCGTCTCTCCAGCCCCCACCTTAAATTCTTAATTAAAGAAATATCAAATCATATTCAAAACTAGAGAGAGCAGCATAGCTGTGTTTCCATTTCTCAGATGTTGCAGTCATCAGTAGATAGACAATTTGGTTTCATTTATATCTTTTTCCGTTTTTTCACCTCGGTATGATTTTGAGGCAAACATCAGACATCATTTTATTGTTAATATCTCAAACATGTGTTTCTAAATATAATGGTGCATGGTACCATCCCTGTATTGGGACTCTTCAGAGAAACAGTAAGTGGTATGAGTGTGGTTATAGAGACAGGAAGAGAAAAGACAGGAGAGGCAGACGGTGTGGAAGGGAACTGGGGATTTGTAAGACTCGGCTGTATGATCCAGAGGTGGGGAAGTCCAGCAACTACAGATCTACAGTGAGTGTGTCTAGGAGTGTGTCTTTATAGGAGAGCACTTTCTTAGCATGTATGAGACCCTAGGTCAGATCCCAGAACTAGAAGAAACCAATAAACAAAACACAACATTGTAACCAAGTGTATTCCGAGCTGGAGATTCAGAATGGTGGTATACTTCTAGTCCAGGCCTGAAGGCGGCAGGATACATTCCAGGCTGAAAGTCTGAGAGGCTGAAACACAAGAAGTATCTTTCCAGTCTGGTCTAACAGTAGGGAAAGATCAGGACCACAATTCAAGCTGTAAGGCACCAACTCGTGGCTCTCAACCACCTGTGACTCCAGCTGTTGGGATATCGAAGCCTCTGGCCTCTGAGAGCATCTGTACTCACATGCACATACACCCCTCAAGACTCACACATATACACATCATTAAAAATAATACATACTTAAAAATTTTAAAGGAACAAGGGATAGACTCATTTTTGTCTTACTACACATTAAAACTCATTTTCAAATAGTAAAATATTAGAAAAGGGATTTTTAAAAATAGTGGACCATACTAGACAGAAATCCTAGAAATAGTCTCAATAAAAACTTTAAGATTTGATAATTATTTGGGTAATAGACAGCTAACAATGGATTGCTTAATAAACGTAGGAACTGATGTTCCTGGGAGGAAAAATGAAGTTAGATAATTACTTCACACACTGGAAAAAAAATAAATTCCTAAAGAATTTCAAACCCAAAAATGAAAAACAGTGCCGGGGCTGGGGGTGGGGGTGGGGCAGTCGGCGCAGGAGGGACCCTCTCTCTTCTGTAAGTAGAGACCACAAAACACAAAAGGTTAAAATGAGAAAAGCCATTAAATTAATTAAATTCCCTGTGTAATTAATGACCCCACAAGTTAAGAGATGAGTCAGAGACCATAGCTTATATTTGCAATGTGTGATAATGTATCAAAGACCCAGATCAGAACATGCAGAAAGACCTATGACGTGACAGAATCAAACCAGAAGTTGTACAGAGGGTGTGGACCATTCATAAAAGAGGAAATCAAGACAGGGAAAAGCATGGAAGATCCTCCAAACCAACGGTAATCAGAGAACTGTAAAAACGGAACGAAATGTCATTTCATGCAGATCAAGTTGACAAAAATTAAAAAGTCTAGCCATGAGAAGACAGGAAAGCTTCAATGCAGCTAGTGGAAGAGCCAGTTGAGAGACAAAAATTCAGGATGTGGCTTTCTCTCTTTAAAAATCCATTCATATGTGGGGGTGGGGTACACGCCTTTAGTTCCAGCACTCAGGGGGCAGAGGCAGACGGATCCCTGGGAGTCTGAGGCCAGAGTGAGATCCAGAACAGCCAGAGCTACACAGAGAAACCCTGTCTTGAAAAACAAAACAAACAGCAATGAAATCACTCACTGTATGACCCAACAATGCTAGCTATTCGCCTGAGAAAAAGTCTTACGAATTAACACAGTAAATATGAAAAAAACAAAATAAAATAAAACCAACCTCGGGATGACTTCAATTATGAAAACCAGTTCTGGAAAGATAACAAGTGGTGTACTTTCATATTTAAATATCATGTAGTAAAGTCAGTTAGCTAGATTTATACCATAGAGCAACATAGGAACCTCAAAAACTATATAGAATTTAAAAATCAAGATCCAGAGCCAGTTGTGGTAGAACACCTGTAATCCCAGCACCTGGGGACAGAGGCAGGAGTATCAGGAGTTTGAGGTGAGGTCCCCCCAATAGCTTGTTGGGTAAAGAAACCTGCTGCCAGGATTGGTGACTAAGAGACTCACAAGGTAGAAGGAGAAAATTGGCTCTCTGAAGTTATTCTCTGAATTCCACATGTATGTACATGCACACACACACCCTAAACAGTTCAAGGATATCTTTAACTATACAGGCAATTCCAGGTCGACCAGGACTGGTTGAGTCTTTGTCGCAAAAACAAAGCAAAAACATACTCCACCCTCAAGAGAAACAAAACCAAAAAAGCAAGTTCAAAGATGGTACATATGGTTTGCTATCATTTTTACAATATTGTAAAAACAGATATAAATTTGGATGACTCTACTCAAAACAGTGTGGAAATGAATGATTGGAGGCAGCTCTTGATACTCACGCCTGTAATCCCAGCGCTTGGGAGGCTGGGGATGGCAGACTCTGAGTTGGAGGGCAGTCTGTTCTACCCAGAGAGATCCTGTTTTTTAAAGAAAAGTAAATGATTGGGAGCAAGAAGGCATGCTGTGTGCAGGAAGACCACACTTATGGAAACCTGGGGATAGTCTTTGGAGAAGGTTAATTTTTTTTTTTTAAATGAAGAGTACTAGAGTCTGTTTACACAGAAGTCGAATGATCCAACAGAGAGAATGGAAATAATTGGCTCACAAACAGCAAAATTCTGGAAAAAGTGGAAGTTTGGGCAGCAAAGCACAAAAGGTGAAGAATTTGTGAGATACATAGCGGGTAGAACAATCTAGAAAAGATGTAAATTGGGTATGTGGGAGGGTGGCTTTGTCAAGGGGGTTGAATCAGCTTTGATCCAAAAAAGCAAGTTAAATGGACCTGCAGTCAGTCTCAGACCCTGCTCTCCCTGAGGCTTGGATCATACCATGGCAGCTCCTCATGAATTCTAACCTACCTAGCGAGTCCCAACAGTGTGAAATTCCCAAAGATAAAGTGAATTTCCCAGCTAATGTCATTCGAGGCCAGCTCCAGCGAGCTGTAAACTTTCTCAGGGCCAGGAGATGTGGACTTGTTTATGACCAGCCGCCGCCCCTCAGACAGCTCACCTCACATCGGTGTTGTTGAAGATAATGTATTCGCTTCTGCTGTGGCGCAGCAGAACGCATGCACGCTGCTCTGGTCTGGTCCTGCGCTGCTGATGACTAGCTCTGTAACCTTCTAAATAAGTGACATAATTTCTAAGCGGCTGTGCTTTTGCCTCACAGGGTGGTTAACGCCACCCTTAGCTCGTGAAATGTATCCGCAGAGAGGCCAGATTTCACACTTACCCTGGAGATGCAAACTCTATTTGAAATTTCTCCTGTCATCCGCTCTGATCACAGCAGGGCTCCCAGGTCTAGTTCCTTCCACCATCCCCTGCCCCGCCCCCTACATCCTTGTCAATCACAAACGTCCTCATTTTTCTTCTTCCTTCAAACCTCCAAGTGCCCATCCTAAGATAAATGGTTGTCACATCTTTAGGTTTCTTTGGGACATGCCTCTTAGCCATCCCTGAAGATTTGGTATCTTTCACAACAGGGCACCCACAGCACTGTGTTTGGAAGAGAGGCCACTTCTCTCTCTCTCTCTCTCTCTCTCTCTCTCTCTCTCTCTCTCTCTCTCTCTCTCTCTCTCTCACACACACACAACACACACACACACACACACACACACAACACACACACACACACACACCTATCTCTAGTGCACCTGTCTGGAGAGAGTCGAGATGCTAACGCAGGTGAGTTTGTTTGGTGCTCAGCAGATCCCGGCAGCTGGTGGGGGCTTGGTTCTCCCTTCTGCTCCCCGTTCCCCGAACCTCCTCCGCCACAGTCCCACCCAGCTCCCCAGCCCCTCCCCTCAGTACCCCTGTCTGAAGGGTGCTACTGAGTCTCGCTCCACCCTCCTCTGCGGGAGCCAACCGACACACAGCAGCTCAGGACTAGGCATCCAAGCGCATAAAAACCCCCACTCTGAGCTGCTGCATCTGCTGGGCTGGTGTGAGAGCAGAGCGGAGAGAGCGCATAGCTTAGCCGGGGTTTCCAGTTCCTGCAGGCAACGCCCATGGTCCTGGACTGCGCCTTCACGGACATCCACTTAGGGACATCCACTCTCTCCACTTTCAGAAAAGTTGGGACAAAGTGAATTGGGGTTGGGTTTGGGAGATGGCAGCTGCTCCCTCTGCTTCCTCTGTGCCCCCCTTTCAGAAGCCCCCACCTCCAATCCCCTCCATCCTTCCCACACTGACACCCAGCTCCCAGACCCTCCTTTGCTTTCCTTGATTCCCTGACCTCGGTGGGTCAGCCATGTCCGCTCTGCTCCCTGCTGGTTTTATTCTCCTCCCTATCCCTATCTGCTGAGCTGTTTCCAAGTCCTCACCCTGCCTTTCCCCCGCCCTTTCTCTCCACCTCCACAGCTTTCTCTCCTACTCCATTTCATCTATCCAACTTCTTACTCGCACCCGCACGCAGGGTCCCTCCACTCACCTTCCTAACCTTCTCTCCCCCAAATCCTGGCCATGGAGTCTGAGCCTTCTTGGACTGCCACTCCCTCTCCTGGGGGCACTCTGTCTGTCCCCAATGCTACCACACCCTGGCTGGGCAGGGATGAAGAGCTAGCCAAGGTGGAGATTGGGATCCTAGCTACCGTCCTGGTTCTGGCCACAGGGGGCAACCTGGCCTTGCTGTTGGCACTGGGCTTCCAGGGCCGCAAGCGTTCCCGCATGCACCTGTTCGTGCTGCACTTGGCCCTGACGGATCTGGGCGTGGCGCTTTTCCAGGTACTGCCTCAGCTGCTCTGGGATATCACCTACCGCTTCCAGGGCTCTGACACCCTTTGCCGGCTTGTCAAGTATCTGCAGGTGCTCAGCATGTTCGCTTCCACTTACATGCTGCTGGCCATGACGCTGGACCGGTACCTGGCTGTCTGTCACCCCCTTCGCAGCCTCCAGCAGCCCAGCCAGTCCACCTACCCTCTCATTGCGGCTCCCTGGCTGCTGGCTGCCATCCTCAGCCTTCCTCAGATTTTCATTTTTTCTCTGCGAGAGGTCATCCAGGGCTCGGGGGTCCTGGACTGCTGGGCAGATTTCTACTTTTCTTGGGGGCCACGGGCCTACATCACCTGGACCACTGTGGCCATCTTTGTGCTCCCCGTGGTTGTGCTCACAGCCTGTTACAGCCTCATCTGCTGTGAGATCTACAAGAACCTGAAAGTCAAGACACAGGCTGGCAGAGAGGAAAAAAGTGGCTGGAGGACTTGGGACAAGTCCTCATCTCCGGCCCCTGCTGATGCCACTAGAGGGCTGCCATCCCGGGTCAGCAGCATCAGCACCATCTCCAGAGCAAAGATCCGAACTGTGAAGATGACCTTTGTGATTGTGCTGGCCTACATCGCCTGCTGGGCACCCTTCTTCAGTGTCCAGATGTGGTCTGTGTGGGACAAGAATGCCCCCAATGAAGGCAAGTCTGTGGCTTATGTGAGGTGGGCAAGGAGGACAACCGGGTTAGGATAAGGGTCGCAGTGCCTTCAGGGGCCAGGCAGGACACAAGTGAATGGAGTCACTAAGAACGTTGGTGCTGGTTTGTCTTAGAGCATGCTCTGCTGCTGTAACAAATACCTACCTAACACTTAAAGAAGTTTATTTCTCACTGTCCTAGAAGCTGGGAAGTCTGGGAGGGCTCTTCTTGTAAGTGGGGACTCTTGGGAGATTTCCAGGGTGGAGAAGGAGATCCCTTGAAAGCGGCCTGTAACATGAATTGTTAAACGGTCTTATTAATAGAAAACCCGGAGCCAAATATTGGGGTGAAAGCTGAAAGATCAGAGAAGCAGAGCAAGCCAGCCATGTTCTTACCTCTAGGAAGTCCTCAGTCTCAAGACAAAAGGAAAAGTTCCTGTTTCCTCACACTTTATGTATCTTTTACTGCCCTGCCGTCCTACTCCCTGGGATTAAAGGCGTGTGTACTTCCCAAGCAAAGGCACGAGATCTCAAACGTTGAGATTAAACATGCTTGGTTCTGTTCCCAGTGTGGTCTTGAACTCACAGAGATCCGGATGGATCTCTGCCTCCCTAGTGCTAGTGTGCTAGTGGGTGCCACCACTGCCTGACCTCTATGTCTAATCTAGTGGCTGGCTCTGTCCTCTGATCCCCAGATAAGTTTTATTGGGGTACACAATATATCACCACAGTGGCCTACTTGGCTTTTCTCATGGACATACTCTTATGGTAACAAACATTTTTTTTTTTTTTTTCTTGAAAACCCATTAACCTATTAATTCACAAGCCCCTGTAGTCTTTCCCGAAGTCTCACCTGAAAGTACCATCGGCATATGACTTTGAGGACTCTGTTTCTGAGACACGAATTCTAGGGGCAAACATTCAGATCAGCCTTGCCTCACGTGGTCCTATCCAGCCCACTAAGGCTATGTGAGTGGATATCAATTATGTGGAATTCCTTGATTTTTTTAAAGTTTTGGTTACTTATTTAACAATTTAAAGATACTATGTGATGCTAGTGAAAAACAGCTTCTGTTCTGGAACAATGTAGAAATCAGTGTGGCCCCTGTGGGGAAGAGAGAGACGTTTTGGGCAGATTTGTTCAGCCAACTTCCAGGTGCTATGTGGGCTTTAGGATCAGAGACTTAACAGAGCTGAAAGGGAGTTTCAAATAATCTGGTCCAGGATTGGAATGTGTGGGTTCTGTCTTCTCTCTCGGTGCCCTTCCCTTCTGTGTCCGGACAGAGCTCTGTGACCTGTCTCAGTAGCCACTTCCAATTAGTTAGGGCTGGCATATGACAGCCCTGAGCTCTCAAGTTCAGCTCCTTCCTTATGTCACTGAGGAAAGGGAGGCTCAGAAAGGATCTGTGACTTGGCAAAGAGTAGATCCCAATCCTCCAGTGCCTGGTCTTTTTCTTTTAACCCATTTGTTGCCTACAACCCTGGTTCTTAACTTGGCTCTAAAAGGAGAGAGGCCTTCCTCTTACCTGAAAAACAAAACGAGACTCTCCAAGGAGACACCTCTATGTGGTAACAGGGAATGATGTACCAGCAGCCTCCTGAGGTTCAAAGGCTGCAGGTGGCTTAGGCTGACCTTGTAACTCACTGTGTAACCCACCATGATCCTCCTGCCTCTACCTCCTGAGTGCTGGGATTACAGATGTGTAACACCATGCTTGGTTCTGTAGCCCTTAACTGTCCTGTTGATATTAGCCTGGACATAAAGGTATTTGCAAGCTTTTCTGTAAGCAATGAGCGTATTAAACCCAACTTACTATTGAGGCTCCCCTTGTTCTAGCCAAGGATAGAATAGTGTGAGAAGGGCTTCTTGGTACCAAGTGTATGAATCTGCATGGTGTTATGGAGTGGCTTTCTCTACAGTACATCTAAACTCAGAGCTCAGAGAAGCTGTAAAGATACTGGTCTAAGATGCCACTGTTAGTAGGTGATGGAGCCAGGACTTGATTCAGGGACTTCGTGGGCCAGCTTTACCTGTTACATGACTTTTCTCTCAACAGTTACAGTCTGGCCAGTGACACCAAAGATGAAGTGGTTGTTTGCCCTTTATTGAAGGATGTGTGGGGAGATGGATTCTGCTTTCTCCATTAGGCAGTGTGGTTTTCCCTGTTTATCTGCAGGACCCACCATTATTGTGAGCCTTTCCCTGATACACTGTGTGCATAGAGAGTGGTTGCCCATGGCTGAGGCCTCTCTGAACCAGAGCAGGGACGAAGCATCATCTTACAATGCACTCTCAGAAATATAAACACTCAGTGGGCTCTGAGTCACCCACTGCCTTAGAGTTATATGTTCAGTACACCATGTTCCCCCATGGTCTTTGGGTAAAGCCTGTCTCCTTGGCCCTCTAGGCTGCATTTCTGCCTGGACTGGTGTGGGAGATGGTCCCACAAGGAAGAGAAGCAAAGCCTCCATGGAGTCTGATGCTTCTCAGTGGCACATTCCCAGCCTCTACACTGTGCCTGGCTCAGAGAGGCCAAACCAAAACATGCTTCCTAAGACATGGAATTTGTGCACCTGGGCCAAATGGCCTTGGCTTCCACACCTATGATTTGTGTCTTTTATCAAATGTTCCCACCCTATACCCTGGCTATTTTTGTACCAGGAGTAGCCCTATCTTGAGTATACCTGAGGGAGTTCTTTGTGATTGTCTGAAGTTTTGTCATAGACTGCAGGGTAAACACATGAGCTAGACCTTGGACGTTAGTGGTTGAAGCTCCGGTGGGATCCGGGATCTTGGCTTTAGAGATCGAAGGCATGGAGTGGCACTTCCTGTTGACTGTGCCAGACAACTGGAAAGTCTGCTTGGGAGTTTCCTTTCAGGTCTGACATTGCTTTCAAAGATTCTTCAACCTCTGCGAAGAGGCAGCTGGTAGGCCAGCTGTGCCGCTGTACAGATGTGCCCAGCAGGAGGCCAGGGTCATCTGGTCAGCATTCCTGTTTGTGAGAAGTGTTTCATTAAATCTCTAGGAAGAAATGTGTATCTGGAAGGGTTCTTAGCAGAATTTTTCACCTGTACATTTTGCCTGCCTAAAAAACATTCTCCCTCATGAGAGAGGAGATTCCTAGTGAGAATTCGAGAGCAAGACTGAGATCCGAGAACTTCTGTCCCTAGAAGCTGCCCCCCTGCTGTATTTGGAGACGGTGGTCACCTAAGACCATCGGAAAACACAGACATTTCATTACAATTCATAACAGCAGCAACATAACAGCTATGAAACATCAACGAAAATAATTTTATGGGTGGGGGTCACTACAGCGTGAGGAACTGTATAACCCCGATATCTTGCTCCAGGTTTTTTTTTTATTAGGAGATCTACTAGATTTCGTGTTACAGAAGAGGACAGAGAGAAGGCTCAAATTAGAGGATTCATGGTCCAGATTTTAAAACAAAACCTTTCTTCTGCTGGGACCCATCCTACCCAGGCAGTGTTGACTCTTCTAAGTTGAACTTGAAGGAAACCTTATGGCTACAGTTACAAAGTCAACTGAAACCAGGGCGGTAAGACCTGGACTCGGGACTGAAGGGTCCAGCCTGAGCTGTTCTCCCCAGTTATAGACGCCAGGTGAATGTCTTTCCCTCTCCAGGACTCCATGTCTGCATCTGCTCAGTGGAGACCCAGCTTCCACCCTAACCCCCCCCCCCCCTTAGAGCTGTCGTTCTAAGAGGCCTTCTGCGCTTCTGTCTTGGCAGATTCCACCAACGTGGCTTTCACCATCTCAATGCTTTTGGGCAACCTCAGCAGCTGCTGCAACCCCTGGATCTACATGGCCTTCAACAGCCACCTGCTGCCACGTTCCCTGAGCCGCCGGGTCTGCTGCAGGGGTTCCCAGCCCCGGGTGCACAGGCAACTCTCCGACAGCAGCCTGGCTAGCCGCCGCACGACGCTGCTGACCCACTCCAGCGGTCCGCCTACCCTCCGTCTCAGCCTTCACCTCAGCCTCCAGGCAAAGCCCAGGCCTGCGGAGCCACAGAAGGATCTAGAGCAGGGGGACGGAGAAGCCGCCGTGGAGACCAGCATCTTTTAGAGAAGACTCCCTGGAACCCGGCTCCGCACATCTCAGCCATTGGGAATAAGGGCTAAACGGGTCGGTGATGGTACTGAGTGGAGCCTAGTTTGAGGCAGGGTAAAGAGGCCAGAATGGCTGCCGTTACCCTAGGTGCCATGACCGCCCCGAGTGTGAGTACTGGCCATTCTCTCTCAATTTAGATTGCTGGAAATCAGGAGAATTGAACTCCCTGTTCCTTCTACATCCATAAGGGCACCCACAAACATGCCCGACTGGTAGATATAGTGTTCTAGATCTAGGACAGGCCTAGATGGTACTATCAACTCAGAGGCTCGTCTCATGACTTGGCTAACTGCCTCCATTCTAATTAATCTGACTGGCACATCTCAGTGCAACCAGGAGAGGCGAGAAGAGATTATTAGAAAGGAGAAGAGGTGTGTGGGACTTCCAGCTGTGCTCATCTGTCTACAGACATGAGGTGGTCTAATGGTACCCAATTGTGATGTGGACTGGTACCGATGTGATGTGGGACCTGGTACCCGATGGTGATGTGGGACCTGGTACCTGATGGTGATGTGGGACCTGGTACCTGATGGTGATGTGGGACCTGGTACCAGATGGTGATGTGGGACCTGGTACCTGATGGTATGTGGACCTGTACCTGATGGTGATGTGGGACCTGGTACCGATGGTAATGTGGGACCTGATGATGGTGGTACCCAATGGTGATGTGAGATCTGGTACCTGATGGTGATGTGGGACCTGGTACCTGATGGTGATGTGGGACCTGGTACCTGATGGTGATGTGGGACCTGGTACCTGATGGTGATGTGGGACTTGGTACCCAATGGTGATGTGAGATCTGGTACCTGATGGTGATGTGGGACTTGGTACCCAATGGTGATGTGAGATCTGGTACCTGATGGTGATGTGGGACCTGGTACCAAGTAGGAACATAGTAAATGCTCTTCTCCCACATCATTCCTGCCACCAGATGGGTGGCACTGGGATGCACCATGCATTCTCAGTGGTATGGTCCACTGGGGCTAGATAGGGAGAAAGAGGAAAGGGACGAAGGAATGAAAAAGGTCACAATAAAATTAGGGGAAGGAATAAGCCTAAGAGGCCACAGGGCTAGGACCTTTCTCCTTGTCTCCTCCAGAGGTCCAGACTTCCTTCCTCTGGGACTGTGCGGAACAGACATCCTTTTTGAAAAAAGCTGACTTGATTATGGCTCTAGAAATTCTTGAAGTTCTAAGAGAAATTGGAATCAAAGGGTTTATTTGTTTTTTTTGTTGTTGTTGTTGTTTTTTTTTTTTGTTTTTTTTTTTTTTGGCTTTTCTAGACAGGGTTTCTCTGTGTAGTTTTGGTGCCTGTCCTAGAGCTCACTCTGTAGTCCAGGCTGGCCTCAAACTCACAGAGATCTGCCTGGCTGTGCCTCCCGAGTGCTGGGATTAAAGATGTGTGCCACCACTGCCCGGCAGAATCAAGGTTTTTTAGTCTCTGCTCTGCCCTGGGAAGCTACCTCCACTTTCCAAGCCTCAGCTTCCTCACCTGTAATGAGATGGCCTCTAAGGTCTTTCTCAGCTCTAGCTATCTATGACTCTGCAAAATCAGAATTGGGGTAATAGCACAAAAACCACGAAGTGTGTTCTAACCAACAGGCTCTAGAATTGTTCCATTTTTATAATAATTACATCTATACCTTTACTTCAGTTCTGCTAGGTCCGCCACACCAGAGCTGGTCCCTTTGACCTCAGTTCTGTATTGTTGAATCCTCTTTCTAAGTAGGAAGAGACAGCGAGGAAAGGTGAAACCTAGGGTCTGGCCCCACTCTTCCTGACTCTCTCCAGGGGAACTAAACTCTTAGAGGAACTTCCCCACCTTGGTTCTGGTTCCAAGGGACAGCCAAGGTTATACAAAAAGCACCACCCCGCAGCAGGTCAGGAGAGCCGGGTCCTGGCTCTGTCCTAGCAGTGACCACGGCCAGTCACATGCTGAGTCAGGCTATCTCAGTCAGACAAAGGGGGTACAAATGTAGCTTGCAGTCACGACTGATCTACAAGCTTCCGAGAACAACCCCAGGGAACAGGCTCACCACCCTCCCCCGATTCCTAGGGAAGCTTTGGAGAGTGATTATGGCTCTGTAAAGACACTTCTCATGGGGTTAGGGTTTCTGTCACCTCGACACAAACTCTGCTCATCTTGGAGGAGGGAACCTCGGTTGAGGAACTGCTCCACCAGACTGGTCTGTGGGTATTTTCTTGGCTGGTGATTGATGTGGGAAGGCCCAGCCCACTGTAGACAGTACTGCCCTTGGGAAAGTTGTCATGGGTCGTAGAAGAAAGAAGGCTGAGCTGAAGACATGCATGCCAGTAACATCACACAGACTGAGCAGTTTGTATTTATGTATTTAGGGAGTACATATGTATATATGTACACACATACATACACTTATATAACAACAATGATAAAAAGAGGACATGAATTTGAGAGAGAGAGAGAGAAGGAAAGGTTTGGAGGGAGAGGGAAATGATGTAGTTAAGCTATAATCTCAAAAAAAAGAAATTACTTTAAAAATTAAAAATAAGAAAGAAAGCAGGCTGATCAAGCTATGGGGAGCAAGCCAGTGAGCAGCACCCCTCCACGGCCTCTGCTTCAGTTCCTGCCTCCAGGTTCCTGCCTCCAGGTTCCTACCTTGACTTCCCTCAGTGATGGAGTGTGACCTGGGAGTTGTAAGATGAAATAAACCCTTTCCTCCCTGGGTTGTTCTTGGTCATGTGTTTATCACAGCCGCTCTGCCCTAAGAAGCCTCCTAGGATTCCTTAGAAGAAAAGAACCCCAGGTGGATGCTGCGACTGAGCAGTACCAACCCTTTGTTTGGTACTGGAGAACTGGAGAACAGCAAACAGACACAAGTGTGGGGGGGGCAGTGTTAAAGGTGCAAGGCAGTCAGGAGGGGGTCACCCACCCCCTCTCTGTCCTGTGGCTTCTGTTGCCCAAGGCAGCCCCAGACATCTTTTTTTTTTTTTGGTTTTTCGAGACAGGGTTTCTCTGTGTAGCTTTGCGCCTTTCCTGAATCACTTGGTAGCCAGGCTGCTCAAATCACAGAGATTCGCCTGACTCTGCCTTCCGAGTGCTGGGAATAAAGGTGTGCGCCACCACTGCCCGGCTAATACATCTTTTTTTTAATAACAAAATTCAACTTTATTTTTTTTGCAATTGTAACCACCTTTAAGTTCACAATTCAGTGGCATGAATTACGTTCAAGATACTAATTACATTCATGATGTTCATTAATTAATTACTCATGATATTAATTACATTTGTGGTATTCATTGATTACATTCGCAGTATTCATTCAATATTTATGATATTCATTAATTACATTAATTGCATTGATTTATTACATTTATGATACTATGTCCTGATACTACTGTCCGTTTGTGGCAGCCCCAGACACCTAACGACTTCTTCTCTGCCCATCTATCATGTGGATCTGGGCTTGGGACCCACACCCCATCAAGCTGGTCGGAGCAGTTGAAGACATTCCTCACCCCACTACCCAACACCCCATCTTCTGACTGCAGTTTCTGGCTCCAGAGCCAATAGCAGAGAAGGTACTAGTCAAGTCCTTCACCACGTGGCTGGAACTCAGCAGGAACCCCGGTTGTGCATCCCAAAGACCCGGGGTTGAGTCTTGCTCTCTTTCTACCCATGTGAACTCAGCAAGTCTCCAATTTCTCTGAACAGTATTGCCTTTATTAATGATCTAGAAATAGCAAGGTCCCTCTGTTGGGAGAGATTTATAAAGGACTCTCTCCTGATGTCATAGGAGGAGATGATGGTCTGTCTTAGACAGCATCCAGAGGGCAACTCCCAAGGCCTTGGGCCTGGAGAGTCTCTAATACAGAGAAGAAAAAGGACCCAGGACCAAGGCCGGCTAATGCCCCTTTCTAGCTCACTCTTTATCTCCATTAATCCCTGTCTGTCTACTCCCGTACTTTCTCTTGTGAATTACACAAGGAAAATTTACTTGTGGGTATCTTTGGGGCCCCACAGTTCCTTCCATGGAAAGACTGCACTGGATCTTTTCCAGAAAGCAGGTTCTACAATAAGACCAATGTGAAGTGACCCACACATTGGGCCAGGGAGCCCACTCTAAGATGTTCCGGAACAAACGTGGATCTGGCCTAAGTCCATGAGCGACAGCCTTTGTAGCACCATTAGGGAGTTCGCATAGACAGTGTGGACCAGTGAGAGGGCCTTGGATGGGTTACAACAGGTGGGCCCTGTCAGGAGGGAGCCCAAATCCTTTCTGTCCCCTAACACCAGGATAACCTGAATAATGCTGCTTCTGTGTTGGGAACATGTATATACAGCTCACGACACCCTGTGCACTGTGAAGCCCAGTACTTCAGTCCCTTAAAACCTACATAGGCAATCTGGGCCTGAGTCCACAGGCTGTAACCTCAGCTCCTCAGGAGGCGGGAGGATTGTCAATATAAGAACTGCCTGGGCTACAGAGCAAATTTAAGGCTAGATTGGATATTTTAGCAAGACCCTGTTTTGAAATAAAAATAAAAATAGCGGGGGGCATAGGTCAGCGGCAGAGCAATCCCTTAGCAAGCAACAGGCCCTAGGCTTAATCCTCTGACCCCAGCATTGCAAAAATAAACAGAATCCAAAACTCACACAGGTACTGGGAATAGTGGCACACATCTGTAATCCCAGCACTCAGGAGGCAGAGGCAGGATTGAGAGTTCAAGGCCAGCCTGGTCTACATAGATGCAAACCTGTCTTATAAAATAAATCCAGAGCTGGGTGGTGGTGGTAAATGCCTTTAATCCTAGCACTCAGGAGGCAGAGGCAGCAGGATCTCTGTGAGTTTGAGGCCAGCCTGGTCTATGGGGTGAGTTCCAGGACAGCCAGGGCTACACAGAGAAGCTCTGTCTCAAATAACCAACCAAACAAATAAACAAACAAGCCATGTAGGAATAGGACACTGGGTACAGACAGGGCATGAAGGATAGTGGTGTGTGGGAGGCTGACAGGCTAACTGTAGGAATTCCTTCAGGTTGGATTTTTTTTTTTCTCGAGACAGGGTTTCCCTGTGTAGCTTTGCGCCTTTCCTGGAACTCACTTGGTAGCCCAGGCTGGCCTTGAACTCACGGAGATCCACCTGACTCTGCCTCCTGAGTGCTGGGATTAAAGGTGTGCACCACCACCACCCGGCCAGGTTAGATTTTGAAGCTATTTGGTACCAGCAACTCGTTTCCCAGGTGGATGTCCTTGTGTTATATAAATAGGTCTTTGGTCTAAAATAGCTATTAACTCAGCCCAGGCTGCCCGTGGTTCCCTTCTGGGTCCAGAGCTCCAAAGTCCTGGTTGAAATTAACCAATACAACTCTTTAATATCCAGGAAAATCCCATGCATGTTTATTCTTATGAACAATAATAATGGGCTTCACAAGGTAAAATTAAAACATGATTTATTGAGCAAGCAGCGTAGGAGTTGGTGGGCAGAGAGACATGATTAAGGTCTCTTGCCCCCTGCAAACAGGAAAACTGCATCTGCAAACACAAGGTGGCAGTGTGGAGCTGAAGGAGCAGGTCCTGTGGCCCTGGGTTGGACTGGGCACCCCTTGCCTTAAGAATCAGGTTAAATGAAGGAAGTCCCTTCTCTAGGCAAACATTGCTGAGATCCAGTGTACACACACACACACACACACACACACACACACACACACACACACACACTCACTCGCCACCCCTCCCTACCCTTGCCCAGGACAGCCTGAGGCAACAATGAGTCCCAGGGGCAGACTGAGAGAGCCAGCCTTGAGAGTGTGGGCTCCTCATTTGCCTGGGTTCTCTTGTGACGCCAGACTCAGGGCTTCCTTCTAAGGTCACGAGGGTGCATCTGACAACCACAAAGCCTAAGAACTGTAGGAGGATTAAGAAAGACATGCATAGGACTGTTTGAGGGAGTAGGGTACCTCAGAAGGAAAGAAGGAAATGGGGGGGGGGAGGAAGGAAGGAAAGGAAAGGAAAGGAAAGGAAAAGGAAAGGAAAGGAAAAAGGAAAAAGGAAAAGGAAAGGAAAAAGGAAAGGAAAGGGAAAGGAAAAAAAAAGAAAAAAACCAGAAAGGGCAATGTTACTGCTGCCCTCTGATCTTGCTGAGTCCAGAAATCCATATTTGCAAATCCCTGCTGATATTGAGTCTAAAATACCTCTGGGTCCAGTTCACTAATGAGATGGTCTTGAAATTCTGTTGTAGCTTCGAGGTGGCATTGGAATGGTTGCTCCTTTAGAACAAGAATTCATGAGGCAGGGTCCTGTTTGCTGTGGTCTGTATTTCCAGCTTATAAACACACAATCATCTGCTGGCTGCTTAAGCAAATCAATTTCTCTGCATCTTTTTATTATTCAAGCTGGGAAAACTTTTATCCAGTGCCTCCCCCAATGGAAGAGCACACACGAGGAACAGTGTGATGGTTCCCTGAGGGAAGACACCTTGAGCTGGACACTACACCCCTCCTCAAGGAGTGATTACTTCTGCAGATGTAGGCAGCCAATCTCTAAGATCATGGAACGATCGATCACAAACAAAAGCTCCTTGATTGCTAGTGGAGTGACGTAGGTCGGCTGAGGGTTACAGATGATCTCTGTTCTCTACAACCTCACTTTCCCCTGTTTCAGTGACAGCCAACTGGAGCTGAGAACATTCACCAAAATATCCTGGGAAGAAACCATACATTTCAAACTGCACACTTTTTTCAACGGTTGTTATGAAACCTTGGACCATTCTGTTCCCTCCTGCCTCCAACAGGAATCATCTCTTTGTCCAGCAAATCCCTGGCGTGATGTGTTACCCATCCATCAGTCACTTAGTAGTTACTCAGCTTATAACACTGACTGTCACAGGGTCTCGTGCACCAGAGAAGAGATAGCAACTTCATTTTTCTTGTTTTATTTTATCATTGGTGTCATTCATCATTGGCACCTTTAACCTGCTGAGCCATCTCACCTGCCCTTTTATTTTTTAATATTTTGTGTGTGTGGATATATGTGTACACATGCTCATGTGTGTGCGTTTTTTGTGGGTGTGTTGTATGTGTGCATATGTGCATATGGAGGCTTGAGGCCAACACTGTGTGTTTTTCTTGATTGCTGTCCACTTTAATTTTTTGTTTATGTCTATATGAGTTTGTGTGGTGTGTGCATAACCACACGCAGGTACATATGAACATGTGTGCATGGAGGGGCCAGAGGTTGAAGCTGGGTGCCTTTTTCAATCACTCTCCACCTTACTTTTGGAGACAGGGTCTCTCACTGAACCTGGAGTTCACCTGTTGGCTAGGATGGTTGACCAGTGTGCACCAGGGGTCTGCCTGTACTCTTCATCCCACCCAAACACTAGGGCTGCAGACACACTGCCTAGCCAGTTTTTACATACCACATACAGACGAGTATCTGAACTCAGGTCTTTGTATTTGTGTGTCAAGCACTTTACTGAGTCATCTCCCTAACCCCTCCATCTTTTATTATTACTATGGACACAGGACTTCTCTCTGAACCTGGAGCTCACTGATTGGCTGGACTGCTGCCAGCAAGCTTCAGGGTCCTTCCCAGGATTCTGGGATTACAGGCATTCACCTCCATGCTGGACTTTGCATGTAGGTGCTTATCAACTGAGCCATCTCCCCAGCCCAAATTTCCATTTTTTTCTTCTGATGGACCTGAGGATTGAACCCAGTGTTTCATGCTGCTTAGACAAGCACATAACTACTGCAGCCCCAGCTCAACTCTAAAGAACTTTAAGCTAAGTCCTTAGATTTTCTACAGCAGTGGGCCTTTCCACTAGTTAGAGCATTTATTTATGTTATCTATTTATTTATTTATTTATTTCACCCCCCCCCCCAATGCTGTTTATTGAAGGAGGGAGGAGGTCTTAAATACAGGCTTACAGCACAATGGGAGAACCCCGGAGGGCAGAAGTTTGCTACCAATGTTTTACAATCTTGCATCTAAGCTGTTAATGCCCATTATGCAGGATACACAGACAAGGATCTTAAGCATTCAGGAGGGTGGAACCCGGCAGGGAATTAGCATAGGGAGGATATCAAGGTCAAGGTCCACAAGCAAGGCAACAGTTACCCAAAACGGGGGCTAGGGCCCTACAGGTCCCCCTTTTACTAAAAAATGAGCTTCTGACTTAGGTTGCGTGGGACATCAGCAGGTCACCTTACCTGTCATGGAGACACCTGCCCAGGCCACACAGGTGCTCTGTCTTAGGTTGGTGAGCGCCCCCCAGGCATTACCCATCTCTGAATACTCATTATCATACAGGCTCAATTGTGTGTGAGCTGTAGAGTTAACTGCTGCCAAAGATCTCAAAGTGGCACTGGGCTTGCAATCTGTGTGTGTGACAAAGAAAAGACCAACAGAAGTCCTAACTCACCCATAGCCAGTAGGCTAAAGGCAACTGAGCCATTCCCTTCCTTAACGAGCCTTACTGCAAATTGGAGTCCTTGGAAGATGGCATCCCAATATTTATTTTTTTAATATTAAGACAACATCTCACTGTTTGCCCAGGATGGTCTCCACTTCATCTCGCCTCTGCGCCATCAATGCACTTGGCTGACATTGACCTTCTAAGGCAGGCAGGGCTTCTCAACCTTCCTAATGCTGTGACCCTTTAATACAGTTTCTCATCTAGTGGTGACCCCCAGCCATAAGATTTTCTCGTTGCTACTTCATAACTATAGTTTTGCTACTGTTAAGTATTTATTTTTGGAGCTAGAGGTTTACCAATGAGGTCAAGATCCACAGGTTGAAAACCACTGGTCTAAGGCAATAGTCCATAACAAAGAAACCAGCAGGCTGTAAACAGTCTGCTTTGTTCTTGATTAAGTGGGACCATAGTTAAATGTCACATAACCATCCATCTCTGATAAACTATTTTGACTCAAGTCAAGAAAAGTATCTTTTATTTTATAATTAGTTCAAATAAAACAAAAAACATGAATATTAAATTTTAGTGAATTAAATTTTGTAAGATTTTCCCATGAACTAACCAATTATGATATTGGTGGTAGCAACTAGGTCATCTTCTGTTTATAAAAACCACCAACAAATTCTTTTTTTTTTTTTTTTTTTGATTTTTTGAGACAGGGTTTCTGGGTATAGTTTTGTGCCTTTCGCATCTCACTCTGTAGACCAGGCTGGCCTTGAACTCACAAAGATCCGCCTGCATCTGCCTCCTGAGTGCTGGGATTAAAGGCACATGCCATCACCACCATCACCACCACCACCACCACCACCACCACCACCACCACCACCACCACCCCGGCTAAAACCAACAAATTCTAACAACAACAAAAAGCCAGGCCTGGGGGCACACGACTTTAATCCCAGCACTCCGAGTCAGAGGCAGGTGGCTCTCCAAATTTGAGGGCAGGCTGGTCTGCAGAGCCAGTTCAAGGACAGGATGACATGGAGAAAACCCTGTCTTGAAAAACCAAAACTGATTCAAAGGTTGGCTGATGGTAGACTTTCTAAAAGAACTATTTAAAAATCTGGGAGCAAGGCAGGCTTACTCAATGAAATATGTCAAATGAAAAAGACACAACCCATTCCTGGTGGCCTAAGGGACAAGAAGATCTAAGCAAAGCACTAAGATGAAGAGGCCAGCTCCCTTCCTCCTGACTCCAGGCACCTGGCCAAAATCATTTCTGGGTCCCGACCTCATTTGGACTGAGTCTGATGTGTCTATCCATCACCTCTCACCTGCTCACCCTTCAGCCCAGTCCTAGCTGATAAACAGAATAAAGCTCTTGGCAATTGTCCTCATTGCCTTGACCCTGTTCTCCCATGTAACCACCTGCCGCTTTCCACCAGACCTTTAGTGAGCCTCTTGAAGCGAAAATTCAGCACAAGGTTCTTGCCTACCCCAACAGGACAGAAATCTCCACACATCTGATTGTCCCTTAGACCACCAGGGATGTGAAAGAGCTCTTTCACAAGTGGTCCCTCCGGTCATCAGAACAGGGGTTTTTGTCTTGAATTATGTGACTATGAAGGAAACCCCCAGCTTTGCCAATATCAATCCAAAAGGCCATGAGTCCAGTTTCTGGGTTGCAGTGAACCCTGCTGTCTCTGAGACAGTGGATGACACTCAAGAGGTTGTATGAAGTCTAGATGATTAATATTATTTGCTGGGCATGTATGCAGGGTGTGTGTGTGTGTGTGTGTAGACAAGAGAACAACTTCTTCCAGGAGTTTATTCTCTCTTCCACCAAGTGGGTCCCGGGGATTGAACTCAGGTCGTCAAGCTTGGTAGCAAACACCTTTATTTGTTGAGCCATCTAACTAGATTTTAAATTCTAGGTTTAAAAAAATGTATTTATATTTTATGTGTGAGGGTGTTTTGCCTGCCGATATGTCTGATGATGCATGAGTATTCGGGGCTTCAGGTGGTGACCTCACAGGAAGGTGCTGTTAGGATACCCTGTACCTTCCTTGTTTGGTTCTCACACACATCACTGGGACGGCTTAACTCTCATGTTTTACATCAGGAACGCTGATCACCAAATGCAGAGTCAGATCACCAGGAAGGTGGGGTTCCCTGGCAGGTGGGAGGTGAGCTGTCCAAGCTGCTGGAGCTATCCATGCTTTCTGAGTATGTGTTGCCGTCATCTAAGGAGAGATGGAAACAGTTCCTCTTCCAAAGTGAGCCGAGATGGTGAGAGCAGGCAGAGACTGAGACAAAACCAGAGGTGGTGGAAGAGAAGAGAGAGAAGAGAGAGAGAGAGAGAGAGAGAGCGCCCAAAAAGAGATAGAGAGAAAGGGTGGTGGATGGCAGAGATTCCAACAATGGGAGAAACATGGCCAAGGGTCCAGTCACTGCATCTGCATCCAGAGTCACCTCAAACTAGTAAGAAGCACACAGGAGCTGGGCATGGCGGCTCACCCCTGTTATCCCAACACTAAAGAGGCCGAGTCAGGCGGATCATGAATTTGAGGCTGGAAATCAGCTTGGCCTACACAATGAGACCTTGTCTAAAGGAGGAGAAGGAGGGGAGGGGACATAGATGAGGAGGAGGGAAGGGGAGGACTCGGGAAAGGGGGAGGGGCAGTAGCACACTGGGTTTGATGCCGGATAGATCTTGGGGACAGGGAAGCCACCAGAGTCAGCAGGCACACGGGAGACAGCGAGCCCCAAAGCAAACCCCACACAGGTTCCAGGCTGGGCTGTCACTAGTTTTGGGCAGGTCAGGTCACTTTTTTTTTTTTTTTTTTTTTTTTTGAACCCTGGTTTTTTTTATTCTGTAAGTCAGGAGGGTTGAGCAATGGTTTCTGAGGTGTTTGCTACCCGGTCTCAGATTCTGGTCAGGCTCTGGGAAGCTCTGGGCCTGAGGTTAGGGAGTAGACCTCCCATGCTCTGCTGACACACAGAGAGCCTGTGAGCCGCACCCTTGGTTCCCACAGGCCCTGAGGCCCAGCTTAAGGTAAGTCAGAAGGACAGAACAAGTTCCAGCCTTTGAAAGCAATCCAGAGATAAGCCATGCAGAGGCGAAGTGACCGTGAGGTGGAGAGTGAATGGGTTTTTGGAGGCCATCTCCCCACTGAGACAGCAATTTCCACTGTGTGGAGAGTGACCCTCTGAGTCTCCAACTCTTGAGATTAAAAACAAAAAAAGGTCAGGCTAAGGGTGTGACGGGGCTGTAGAGAGCACTTACTGTAACACACACAAGGCCTGGCTCCTGTCCCCAGCCCTGGGGGACAAGAGAGAGAGAAGAAAGAAAGGCCAACAGGCGAAAGGAAGAAAACAAAACCTCCAGTATCAAAAACTAGAGGGTGTTGTTCCTGTTGGCTTATTTGCAGCAAGAGAAAATGGAAATGGAACCATCGCCAAGATTCACATCCTTTCAAATGACCACACACCCATGCAGACCTCGGACCGTGAAGGAGGGTCCCAGGGGATAGCGCGGAGGAGCCAGCCAACCATGGGCCACACAGTAGGAGGCCAGCAGCAGCACGTGTCTGGAGGTAGAGGGGTCTAAACACACCATCACTCACTGGCTGAGCAGGATCCCACAGCTCACTTCCTCCAGGGACGACGGGTCCTGCCTTCAGAATGAAGGTGCTCCAGCTGCCAGCAAAGCCCCCTTGTCCATGTAGCTCTTCTCCGATCTCTGTGTGGTGCTGCTAAAGACTGAGAGTGTGCGGGCAGGAGGAGGGATGTAAAGCACCAAATAAGACTAAGCTATGGTGATTTTTAGCTTTGTATGACAGAGTGGCAGGAAAGGGGAGGGGGCGGTTATTGCACTAAATCCCCGAGTTCTAGACTTGGGAGTGAAGAAAAGTGAGAACAAGATAAAAGATAAGACAGGAGAGGCCTCTGTGATCTCATTCCTCACTCGGGACAAGTTGGCCAGTGTAGACCAGTGCCTTCTGAGTCAGCTACATCAGAATCTGAACCCTGACTATATTACTTAGCAGCTGGGTAACCTAAGAACAATTACTTACCCTCTCTGATTTTGAGTTTTTGTCAGTAAACGTTAGCAATAAATCCCTAATTTAAAAAAGGCAATGTGGCTTGTGCACTTGAGCTACAGTTAACTGGTGGAAATAAACCATTTTTTTTCCTTAAAAATAAAGTTACTTTTAATTTTATTTTTGGTGTATGGGTGTTTCACCTGCGTGCACGCCAGTGCACTAATGTGCATGCATGATGCCCGCAGAGGCCAGAGAAGGACATTGGATCCCCTGGAACTGGAGTTACAGAGTTGTGAGCTGCCATGTGGGTGCTGGGAATCAAACCCTGGTCCTCTAGAAGAGCATCCAGTGCTCTTAAGCTCTGAGCCATCTCTCCATCCCTAAGCTGCCATTATTGATGTGCTGTTTGCATCATCTGTGTCCCTGGACAGGGTGACAGTCTACTACCCGAGTCTTGTATGGCTACTCTGGGACCAGAATTTTCCATGCTTCTGCTCCAGGCTCACAGTGTCATGTGTTGAATGTTGAGGACCTTTGAACACGTTTCATGTCCTCTGCATGGGACTTGAGAGCTGTTCATTTGATTGGGGACTGAGTGGGCATGATCACATGCCGGAAACAGTGACTTCTTTATTTAACGAACATTCCTCCAGGTACCCTTTCACTCAGTGTTGAAGCAGTATACAGCCATCTTTCTGGGGCCCCAGAGATAAGAAGAAACTGCCATTGACTTGAACCTCAGTGATGGGAGAGATGAGGCGTTGTCCTTTCTGGACATATATCTTTGTCACATAACATTACAAGGAATTGGGGGGGGGAGTGCAGGGGATCAAATTTCAGCCTCACACATGCTGTACCTCTAGCCCATATAAGGGTGTTTGCCCGCTCATAAGTACATGCTCTCCACTGAGCTACACCGCCAGCCCCTGCGAGAAATGTTTGTCTTATCCTTTCCAGCATCATTTTTGAAAAAGCTCTGACTCTTGCTGAAGCCCTGAAGGACGCAGTACAGGGGCCTGACCTTCAACCTTTCTTTCACATCCGTCCCTCTGTTAAACCTCTGAGCCAGGTGCTGTTACTCGACACACAGGCCTGCAAATCACTAAGTATCTAGAAAATGACCATGACTAACTTACGCCGGGCATCTCACCCAGGGCTTCACCGCGTCTCATTTAAGGTCCCTCAAATGCAATTACCTTGGATTCCAGGAAAGAAAAACAAAAAGCAAAGCCTGGGAGACAGATCACCCTCTGTGCCATGTGCTTTAAACTGACAGGCTCTAGCTCCAGGTGGAACAATCATCTTGCGGGAGGCAGTTTGTTCCCCAAAGCAGTAAGGATTCTTGCAGGCCACTTTCCAAAGCCAGGTCTGAGATAACAATCAACAGGCCATCTTTGACCAGTTAATCAAGCAGACCTCTCACCCTGAGCCAGTTCTTCTAGTTAAGCCTGACGCGCTCTGCCAGGCCCTGAAAATGAACTGAAATGTCTGCTTCCCAGTTGCCCAAAAGGATCATTTTGAGTAAAATCCATTCTTGCCTTTCACGGTTGTTTTTTCTTATTTTCTTTGAGGTCAGGTGCCTGAATCCCGCATGTTGGAGCCCACCTCCCCAGCTGGGCCTTTGGCCTAAGACTCGGGTGACATTTCATAGAAACCTCCATGCTGACGGCGTGCATTTTATACCGTCATATATCTTAGACAGAGCAAGAGTCACTGAGACTCAGCCTGTTCCCAGTAGGCACACGACAAATATGTGTGTCCTGGTCAATAAGTGAATAAATTCAAGGAGCCCAGGTTGGTGAGACAGCATCTACCAGGACCACTGAGGACGATGACAGGAAAGAAGGGACTCCTACAAGCTGTCCTTTGACCTCCACAAGGACATTGTGACATGTGTGCACACATGCGCATATGCACACAGGCAGGTGAGTATGCGAGAGCGTGCCTGCACACCCACATACACACACACACATTTAAAGTGCCTGCTTACACACTCATGGCATGTGTACAGACCTCAACTCCCTGCCTGCATACAAACACTAGTCAAGACCAGAAGGCAATTAGCTCTCAAAGGGACTTTACGGCTCCTGCCTGGAGGTGACCGGGGTCCTTGGGGCACTCTGTCTGTCTAGCCCTCTGTGCCACGTGCTTTAAACTGACGGGCTCTAGCTCCAGACTGAGGTGGGAATGAGACCAAAATAGCGATAAAGGAAGAAATCGGACCTGTGACACTGACAGGAAGCTAGTTTTGATAGTTTGTCATCTCAGAGAGGAGTCTCCCGCCCCCTTTCCACCCATCTCAGCCCTCTGTCCAAAAGACAGCCAGTTCCTCTGCTCGGCCTCCGGTCCCAGGCACAAAACCTCCCAGATCTCTGTACAGCAAAGTCACTCATGGCAGGAGGGTCCATTTTTTTTTTCCTCTTCATTTCCTAAATGGGAATTTGTATGTTTTACAGAATTAAGGGGTTTTTGGAAAGGGAGGACCCAGTCACTATTTAGTCTCCATAATCAGTTCTCGTCCACGCTTCACATTTCTAAAAATTTCTACATTATAACAAATGGGCATTTCAATTCCACAATTCAGACCACGGCACTTTCAGCTCAAAAATTTCCAGGGAGCCCACACGTGCTTCCGCCCTAGCTCCTGGAGCCATTCGAGATTAGTGCTAGACGTTAGCCTTCGCCAGACAAGTCTCTCTAAGTGGGAAGAGGCGAATTCAGAAACGTATAGCTGACCAAGTTACCAGAAATAAGTGCCATCACACCCTCAGAAGCCCAAGGGACGTCTGCGAAAAGGAGGCAGAAAGAACTCAAAAGGCAGCGGATGGGAGATGCGCAGCACAAAGACATCCTCTGGACAGGTTGCCTGCACGCATGAACTCACACACCTATGGTTATCTGCGGAAGACCAGAAAAAGATTGAGCCAACGTTTCGTCGTGGGTGGGGGAGGCGCCGTGAGGTCCCCTCATCCCTGAGCGTCTATTGGCTGTAAGTGGTTGCTGGGGGAAGAAGCGTCATTTTCTTAATGGTGTAGCCCCTGATGGGCTGGTCACCCACTCTCCAGCGAATAATATCCTATCCATGTTCCTGCAGGTAACTGCCGCTAAACCTGGCGCGTCACACATAAAAGACGTGAAAGTGGGGGGACTTAGGGAAGAAGGGGTTCAGTGGGAGGGGGCGGTGATGAGAGCAGGGAATGGGAACGTGACATTAGTAAAATTCGTTATATACGTGTATAAAACTGTCAAAGAATAAAATTCCTAAATTCTAATTAAGCCTGGTGGTGGTGGCCCACACCTTTAATCCCTACACTTGGGAGCAGGAGGCAGGCGGGATCTCTGTGAGTTCGAGGCCAGCCTGGTCTATGGAGTAAGTTCCAGGACAGCCAGGGCTGCACAGAGAAACCCTGTCATGAAAAACTGAAAAAACAAAACAAAACATTTTTTTAATTAAAAAAAGAAGCAAACAGACATAGTGCAAAGAGAAGACACCCCAGACAAGGCATGTGGGGTTATGAAGGTGGATTCTTGACTGGAAATGGAGGTAGAAGTTGCTCCCATCCTTATGGGGATGTCTCTGCACTATTTTTGGATACTGACAATCAGAAGATGCGATAAAAAAATATCTTCACAATGAGATTAAGCATGGAAAAGTATTTGTTGTTTTGTTTTTAAAGATTTTTTTTTTTTTTTTTTTTGCCGGGCGGTGGTGGCGCACGCCTTTAATCCCAGCACTGGGGAGGCAGAGCCAGGCAGATCTCTGTGAGTTCGAGGCCAGCCTGGGCTACCAAGTGAGTCCCAAGAAAGGCGCAAAGCTACACAGAGAAACCCTGTCTCGAAAAACCAAAAAAATAAAATAAAATAAAGGTTTTTTGTTTGTTTGTTTGTTTTTTTACTGTGTATACAGGGTTCTGCCTGCATGTATGCCTGCAGGCCACAAGAAGGCACCAGATGTCATTACAGATGATTGTGAGCCACCATGTTGTTGCTGGGAATTGAACTCAGGATCTCTGGAAGTGCAGCCAATGCTCTTAACCCCTGAGCCATCTCTCCAGCCCTGGAAAATATTTGTTAATGAATAAAATAGACCAAGACAGTGGCCATTTGAAAACCAGAGCCCTGGGGATGAAGCTTGGTGGTAGACCGCTCTCCCAGCGGGTGCCAGGCCCTGGGCTCAGTCTCCAGCACCACACAGGACATGAATCAGCATAGTGAGAAACATGACATGACACAGTGATGCAGTCTCGTGGATGTGTTCTAAACCAATTCTTGTGCCATCCTGTGGATGGGCTAGAGAGATGGCTCAGTGGTTAATAGTACTTGTTCTTGCAGAGTACCAGGGTTCAATTCCTAACACCCACATGGTGGCTCACTATTGTCTGTAACCCCAGTTCCAGAGGAGACAATGCCTCTTCTGACCTCTTTGGGCAACAGGCAGGCGCATGGTGCACACATATATGTATATACATACATATATATGCACGCAAAACAATTACACACATAAAATAAATAAATCTAAATTTTTTAAAGATTGCTGAATGGTTTTCAAATAAATAAACAAAAAATATGTATAACTGACAATGGCCTCCTCTACCCACTGTTGGTGAAACAGGCCTCCACATTTAGTCCATCAACTGACCAGTGAGGAATAACCTTTTACATCATAACTGGCTGTGATGCAACCAGTTTCCATAATTTCGACATGGCCTCCTCTACCCACTGTTGGTGAAACAGTCCTCCACATTTAGTCCATCAACTGACCAGTGAGGAATAACCTTTTACATCATAACTGGTTGTGATGCAATTAGTTTCCACATTTCGACAGCCCTTCAGTTCCCAGATTATTTTCAAATAACACCATCAGATGGTACCTACCTGTCAGATAACCTTCACAGTGCCTTTTTGCAGATGAGAAAATGCCAAGGATTGTGTACAGAAAGTGAGGGCCCAGCACTGATGGCTGGAGGACCGTGGGAGCCAAGGATTCGAGGAACTAACTTTCCATCCTAGTATAAAGGAGGACATCGCAGAGGAAAACAATAAACCAAATAAAGGCAATCTGCTTTTTGCTCTTCTTTGCTTTTTAAAAAAACAAAACAACCAAAACAGGGCCTCTCCGTGTGGCCCATATTGGTTTTGACCTACTGATCCTCCTCTTGTGTTAGCCTCGAAATGGCTGGGATTACAGGTGTATGCCACTGTGGCCAGCAGTAATCTGCTTTTTATGACCACCATGTACACATTATTTTAGATGCTGTAAGTGACAAAGTATTTTTCTCCACTGAACACAAAAAGCTGGCCTTTTCTATTCTCTAATAGAGCAGACACACAGAGAGAGACACAGAGACACACACACAGACAGAGAGACAAACAGACACAGACACACCCCTTCATGAATGCTAGGCAACACTCTACTACCAAGTTCCACCCTCAAGCCACATAAAAAGTCAGACATGGCAGTGGGCATCTGTATACCAGCACTGGCTGAGAGCAGGGTAAGGAAACGGTCAGGTGCTGGCATTCATTGGCCAGCCTGCCTAGCTTTGGGCTCAGTGAGAAAGCCCGCCCCTGCCCCCCAACAAGGTGGAGAGCAGTAGGGGGTATGCAACACGGCACACCTACACACGAGCGTACACACATGAAGTACTAAAAGGACAAGGTGGCCTCATTTCTGGACACAGAGATTCGTCTTAGGACTCTGCAAATCATCTTACATTCTAAGTCCCTGCCCTGGCTAAGACATCAATCATTTATCCCAGAGTCTTCCAGAATTATGCTTTCCCAAGGGAAATAGCTCCTGCCACATGCCCTCGGCCAGCTGAACAGAGTTTTCCAAGAACCTTCTAGAAAAACTGCTCCCAGTTGCTCATTCTGCAAAATGTACTGAATTTCTCCTCTGAGAGGTGAGTCATGGTTACCAAGTCACGGAGTCAAGGAGACTCGGACCCCTCCCTTGCTAGGCGGGGGTTGTGGACAGAAGTTATTGTAATATTAAGGAGCTTGTCACACCCTTGTCCTCTAGGCTCTAGTTAGAAACATCCAGAATTCTCCCAGCCTGAAAAGGGCAGTTGTTTGTTTTAAAATCAGAGAGATTAATTCTCTGCCGCAGAGTCCCTAGCCACAAAAGTAAGAGCAGGCCAGGCCCCGCGCTGTCCTGAAACCTGGAACTTCAGGGCTAAGACTGCGACAATCCCAGGCACACCAGTGGAACTGGTCACCCGTCTAGTTGCTCAGACTTTCCAGTCATTATTAAGTGCCACCACTGTTAACATCGCCTAGAACAATGGTTCTCAACATGTGGGTCTGGACCCCTTTCGGGTCAAATATAAGACATCCTGCATATCAAATATTTACATTACAATTTGTAACAGTAGCAAAATGATGGTTATGCAGTAGCAACAAAATAATTTGGCTGGGTGGTGGCGCACGCCTTTAATCCCAGCACTCGGGAGGCAGAGCCAGGCGGATCTCTGTGAGTTCGAGGCCAGCCTGGGCTACCAAGTGAGTCCCAGGAAAGGCGCAAAGCTACACAGAGAAACCCTGTCTCGAAAAACCAAAATAATAATAATAATAATAATAATAATAATAATAATAATAATAACAACAACTTGGTGGTTGGGGGTCACCACAACATGAGGAACTGTACTAAAGGGTTGCAGCATTAGGAAGGTTGAGAACCACTAGTCTAGAACTCTGGCTTGGGGCTCAAGGACCTCTAATTATCTATAGAGTCAGCAGGAAGACCTCACAGACAGGTCTTAGCAGCAGGACTGTGGATACCCCCACCCCACCCTGCTGGCTCTGATGAACAATGTTTCACACTATCCCTGCTCCCCACTCATTCAAGGCTAGTAGCATGGCGCCACCCAGATACGACAGCCAAGCGTCTCCAGGCAATGCAAGTGTCGGCTGGGGTGAGGGAGAACGGTGGGAAAACAACCCTTGTGGGGTCTGCTGTCTCTGCCCATCTAGGACTGCAATACACAAGTCAAGGAAGGTCAAAAGACGTCCTGAAGTCATGTGTGATAGCTCACACCCTTAATTCCAGCATTCAGGAGGCAGAGGGATGTGGATCTCCAAGAGTCTAAGGTCAGCCTGGGCTACAGAGTGAGATCCAGGATAGGCACCAAAACTACACAGAGAAACCCTGTCTTAAAAAACAAACAAACAAACAACAAAAAGTGTAGCATGGATCTTAGAAAGTCTTATTAATAAAATCAAACCTGAGGCCAGATATTGGGGTGAATGCTGGAAGATCAGAGAAGCAGAACAAGCCACAGCCACCTCATCTCACCAGTTCCTCAGCTGATCCTGTTTCCTCAGACTGGAAGCCTCTGAGTCCTCATCCAGAATGAATCTCAGCTGAACTGTGCTGCTCAAAAGCCTAAAAGCTTAACTAGCTAAAAGCTTCTAGTTTCTGGTCTTCATGCCTTATATACCTTTCTGCTTTCTGCCATCACTCCCTGGGATTATGGACCCAGGTATTGCCTGCCTGAAGCTGTGTCTGGGCCTCAGGTATCTCCCCTTAGACACAGGCCCCACTGGGTGGGCTCTGCCAGAAGCTGTGTCTGAACCTCTAAGCCGTTCATGGCAGCTGTGTGGAAGCCGTTTTGTCCCTCCCCACACAAGGAGAACTCTCAGAAACCCTCAGGTCAGCTAGCCTGGTACACAGCAGCAATCTCCGCATGTGCTGTGGCATGCACACAACCACACTCACATACACCACACACACACAAGAAAAAGACACTGTCTCCAAAAGAAAAATATGCTTAACTTTCCCATCAAATCTCTCCTCCCATCTCCCCAGCTCCCCCCGGCCTCACCCCCAGTTCAATTATCTTATTGTATCAAACCACTTCCTGCCCCTCTTTCCTTGACCTCAAACCTACTTTTACGTTTCCAAAGCCTGGTTAACAAGCAACCACGCAATACAGCATCCAAACTAAGGCACTCAAGAGTAGCCGTGGCCTGATAACTCCGCAGGGATGATGGGAAGCCAGCGAGGTCACATGACTTGTCCTCCACACTGCTGAGGCCTAGCGCTGCCTGGCCCATGCTTGCCGGGTTTTCAACACGGGAAGGGCATGGAGGCTTGGATGGACCTGCTTCCTGCGTCCTCCCATCTGGAACCTGTAGGTGGAATGGGATCCACTAGCATCGTGAGACCCAGCACCCTCCTCAGAAGACAGGGCAGCTGCCTTCCTCACTGGTTTTGTTGTTGGAGTAGTTAAATTCAAGACTGTCCAGCTTCCGAGTGCAGTAATTAGAAATGTGCAGCGCTGTGCCCAGCTGGGCATTGGTTTTAAATAAGAATTTTTCCACATTATTCTCCACTTACTTGTTACTTCCCAACATTATTTGACGCTAGCTCTAATTTATTCTCTCTCTACCCATTAAGAACTCTCATGAAGGCTGGGCAGGCGGTAGTGGTGCACACCTTTAATCCCAGCACTGGGGAGGCAGAGCCAGGAGGATCTCTGTGAGTTCGAGGCCAGCCTGGTCTACAGAGCGAGCTCCAGAACAGACACCACAACTACACAGAGAAACCCTGTCTTAACACCCCGCCCCCCGCCCCGCCCCACGCAAAAAACAAAAACAAAAATAAAACCTCTCATGAGTAGAACACATCGCAGAGAACTTTACGAGAAGCCAGTTGCTTTGCCACTGAGACAGGCTGGGATGGTGTCAGGTGGAGATCGAGTCACCTCCAAAGAAAGTTCCTGAAAACGAGGAGAATGTTTTATTTGGACAGGTAAGAGCAACAGAAGCATGCAGAGTGATACAGCTGAGGTACCTACTGTCCCATGGCCTGTACTGCCCATGACCTGTGCTGTCTGTGACCTGTGACATCAAAGGCCTGTGCTGTGATCCATGAATGTCTGTGGCCTGTGCTGCCCATGGCCTGTGACACCCATGGCCTGGACATGTCTATGGCCCCTGTACTTTGGGAAACACTGCTTAGGCTACTGACTGACAGACTTGGGTGCTGAGTCAATGGGAGTCTTCAGAAACCTCTGGAAGGACCAATGATGCTGAACACATCCAGCTAGTGATCTTCCTGGCTTCCTGTGTAGAGAAATGTAATTCTAGTGGCTCTTTTCCTGTTTTCCCTGGCTGAGGAGGCTGGGTCCATGACTGAAATCAAGCAGGCCACCAAGAAGTCCCACCACTGACAGCTGGGTCTCTGCTTCCTATATCCTTGTTGACTAGGCCAACCTGAGGGAGCTGGCAGGTGCCCAGTGCCAGGCAGAACAGGGCTGGGGAGGGATAGGTATTCCTATGTGCTGGTCCTGGGGAAGCACATAAACTTGCCCTTCACAGGAAGGCTGGCCTCTTAAACACAATGGCGGAGAGCACCCTGGTTTTTCCAACCCTTGACTGACTTCCCCAAAGCCCTCTTGTTAGACTTGAGGGGTGCGAGTGAGCGGGTACGTTCTCTCCTTTGCCATTGTCCAGGGGTCCCTGGAGCTCAGTGACTGGCTTCAACACACATCTCCACCTCTATCTTCTGTGTAGTCTATCCTGCCTTCTGGTGGTCGCCAGTGAGGCATGCACATTTTCTACTTCTGTGGGTTGAACTACTATACATTCTAGCACATGGACATCAGACCATTCTCCCTCCATCCTTAACCCTATCATCTATGTTCAACACAGCACCCAGAACAGTTCTTTAAAAATGTAAGTCAGGGCCTGTTCCGAACTCCCCGAAGTTCCCTCCAGTAGTCAAAACCCATGCAAGATGCCTTCCACAGACTGCTCTGCCCTATATAATAACCTCAGGAAAGCACTCTAGACAGCCCTTGCTTTTCATTGACCATGTCAAGCCCACCTTCCTCAGGACCGTTGCATTTTCAGCTCCTACTCCCCAAGTCACGCCCCCATCATCCTCCGGTCCCACGTTCAGTCCCCTTAGGTCAAGAGGTGGTGCAGTCTTCTATGGCCGCCCAACACAAAATAGCCAGCCACTCCCACGGAGCTTTCTTTGTCTGCGGCATGCCGCCCTTTGATCTTCAGGGTAGTCTTTCCTGTGTTCCTCTAGAAACTCCATGAGAGTGATGGGTTTTAGATTCACTGCTACATTCCAATAACCAAGAAAATGAAAACACTTCGTCCAAGTGTTGACTGAAGGAATGCAGGAGTAAACAACCCGCTAAGTTCCAGGCAACTATCAACTACCCACGGCAGCTGACCCTGATCATGACTGACGACACGGGCCCACCTCTCGCTGCATGGGCTGACTGAGCCTTTCTCAGGGGCTCCATAAGTCCCTCAATAAAACACAATTCCCTTGTTCCTGCACCCCACGCATACTTCCAGACATCTGGCATCTTGTCCAGCAAAGTCTGTTGGGCAGATGTACAGAGTAGTCAGCCATTCACAGACCACAGGCCTGGGTAGCTCATGAATGGACTCCCATGTGCTGTCAGTTCTTGAGAGGGAAAAACAGTTGGGCTCTTAGTAATATGAGCCCCCAGTCTTCATACACACATACCTTAGCTCTTGCCTCAGGAGAGCAAGAGTGAGAGATCCCTATTTATTGGAGACTTAATATATGCCAGGCATACTCATTGCTGCATTTAATCTTCAAAAATAAACATGAGGTAGGAACAGGAACCCACCCCATTGACAGTAAATAAGTCAGTTTTCAGGGACCCATTGTACTCATGGTCATAGACACAGTGCGTCTATGTCTCTCTGACTCCATGCTGTGTTCTGACCATTCACTCCCAAGCACTGCCGATCTCACCAACAGTGACCAGATGTGACAGGATATCCAGAAACAAGACCACCATGATAGTACAGATGCTCAGAGGCACTGTGAAGGAGCCTGACAGACAGTCAAGGCCACTGAAGGTTCTGGTGTAGTTAGGAATAGAGGGCAAGTATGGCCGTGATCAAGAGAAGAAAGGGGAAATTATCCATACCTTGAAAGAGCTTTCTTCTTCACCGGATGAAGACATCCAACCATCCCCTTTACAGCCATTGTCTGATTCTGGAGTATCCAGTTTGAAGAAATCACACAGCCTTTGACTGCACAGAGGGGAACCCAAAGGCAGACATGGCCTGAGAAAAGTACTGAAGCCAGGATTTGAGTTCATATTTTTTTCATTTCCAGCCTAACACCTGCCTACCCTGCATTTGGGCCTTTCATGTTTCTTCCCTCACAAAACAGAGCTGTATGATCCCACTCTGCACACAGATAGCACCCACCTGTCCTGGAATAGATGTGAAATGTACCCCCAAGGTTCATACTCTGAAAGAGTGGCCCTCATATGGTGGCACTATTAAAAGATCATTGGATCATAAGAGCCCAGACCTTATCAATGGCTTAATTCACCCATGAGTTCACAGCTGAACAGACGGACAGCTAGGAGGTAGGGCTTCGTTAGAGGAAGTAGGTCTTTGGAAGTGCGTCCTTGGGGGTATACCTTGTTCCAGACATCTCCTCTGGCTTTCTCTCTGCTTCCCGAACACTATGAGGTGAGCAGTTTTCTTCCACCATAATGTGTCTGCCTTGTCATGACTAACAGTAATGGAACCAACCGACCATTGACTTACCCTTCTGAGACAAAGTACCCCCCCAGTTGTTTTCCTCAGGTATTTTGTCACAGTGACCTAAACGGGACGAACATCCCCAGAGAGAAGCTCCTCAGACACACTAAGGCAAAGGCAGCTGCAGGAAATCTAACCTGTGGGTGCAAGCTCCAGCGATTATTGCTTCTTGGGGCACCAAAGCCAGACGGTCTCAAAGTTTTCAAGGTGTACCTGGGACCCCCGGGAGCCCCAGGGATCCTTTCAGAGGGTGGACAAAGTCAAAGCATTCCCATTGGGGTACCAAGATGGCTGCTACCGCCTCACAGCGTCTCCAACAACATAGTGGCATTTCCAAAGGCTCCATTGAGTGGTTCACAGGAGACTGAATGCAGGGGCAGATCTAAGAACCCAGAGCTCTTTTACCAATATTCTATCAATATTATTCTAGTATTATTCTGTCAACAATACAATTTTCAAGAATAGCAATAAGTCTTTTGGAAAATTAGTTATAACAAAATTCCATCCAAATAACATCAAGAATCATTTAAACACACAAAGAGGCAAATAACATCTGGAAGCTAGATTTGAGGTCTTACAGCAGGGACAAAGAACAAGGAAACCAAAATGCTCAAAACCAGACCATGAGAACTGAGCAGAGGAAGGACAGCATCTTTGATGGATGTAACCATCACAGTGTAATTCTAAAATCAAAGGGAAAAAAAGTCCAATATGGCAAAACTTGGTTTAGTGTATGCTGTGTCTCCAGCAGTGTGAGACATGAGTAGCAGGGGCAGACATGGTACCTACAACCCTACCCTACCCCCTTCTACCCTAGTCTACTGGGGGCGTCTCCACTGGACCTCAGCAGGCATGGCAAAAGATTAAAAGTTAGTGTTAAAGAGACCTGCTCCAAAGGAAGGACTGTGGGATCAGAGAGGAGAAAAGCCATCTCTCCCCTTCTCAACAGGGTCTGATACAAAGCCCAGGCTGGCCTTGAACCCACAATCCTCCTTCTTCTGTATTCCAAGTGCCAGGGCAGCTGTTTTTGAATGACAAGAAGTAGCCTTGGTGCTGAAGCATGAAGCTGCCTTTGTGTTCCAGGTAAGAGGGTGCCGGGCACAAACCGTGCTATCAGGCACTGTGGTCCTTTCTACTTCAGTGAGCATCCGAAACCACTGGTGAGAGGTGAGCCTCAGGGTGCCTGAGCATGAAGGGAGGGATCCTAAGAAAAAAAAAGGGAAGACAGAGTGTGACAGGTCCATGAAGTAGATTTCAAGAGTTCTGTGTGGCCTAAGACTCGTCTCTCCAGCACCTACGCCAGTGCAGGGACATAGTAGTCCTCCGTAAATGCTTGACGGATGAATGAAGGATGGGACTGTCCCCTTTCTGTCCTCAGTTCGGCCACAGATGTGCTGCTATACCCAGCGGGGATTAGAAGCAGGGCAGAGATGTTGAGGTACACCTTCCCTGCTCCCTCTGAAGTGAATGCCCTCACCATGTCTAGGACTTGAATGTCCTTCCGACTGTTACCGCAAATTTTCACTTCTCCAGATAGATTTCCTGTGTCCCCTTGAGGTTTATCATGGAGTCCACTTATTGACTGAAGCCGCCTGAAAGACTCACTTTGAGACTTTCAATTTGTGTGGTAGCTTATCTGCAAACAGCCGACAAACGGCTTAACATTTGGTGTTCTAAGTGCATCTGGCTGTCAGACCTGCGAGCTCCGGCAAACGTCCACCGGTGACCATGTAAGACCAGCACCTGGGCCGCAGCTGGTTCCACAGGGACAGACTTTGTGTTACAGAAATAATGCCCTCTACTGACTCTGAACGTATTCTTTATTTGACTGCTTTAATTTTCATGGAAACAAGGTCTCATGTATCCGAGGCTAGCCTCAAGTCAGTATGCAGCCGAGGCTGGCCTTAAATCGCTGCTGTATGTGTGCCTGCCTCTCACATGCAGAGATTACAGGCGCACACCACCGTACCCAGCTCCCTTTAGCTGACTTTCAAACCCGCTTCTCGTTTATTTCAGAAAGCAGTCACGTTTCCTGTAAGTGCCGAAACACTGCTCACCCATCTCACAGTCTCATTTGCTCCTCAGAACTGGAGGTGCCCCCGTGTGACTCCAGAAGCAGTTAGAAGGATCAGACGCGGTTATCTCCCATTTGCAGCTGAGGTGGCCAAGAGATAAGAGTTGCTTAAGGTCAGAGTTAGCCAAGACCGAAACTGGTGTTTCCACGCAGATCGTGGTCTCCAAGCCGGCCATCCGCTTTCTACGAGAAAACTGTACTCTTGACGTTTTTTCGTTTCTCTGGTAACTTCAAAGGTAAGGGGTGTATCATCTTATTACAAAATTTTTCTGGTAAATGACAAGGTGATGCTTCATCCAACAAAATCCATTTATTATGATAATCTTCTGACAGGGGAAAACAGACCTTTCCTAAGAAGGCTGACATTCACTTGTTTTGCAAGTTAAAGTGGAGTGAGTTTGCTAAAGACCTGCCGGTAGAAACTGCTGTAGAAATTGCCAATGCTTCCCACAGAGGAGCTTAGGCGAGGATTGTGAAGTTTTTGTTTGTTTGATTGCTTGGGTTTTTTTTTTTTTTTTTTTTTTTTTTTTTTTTTTTTTTTTTTTTTTTTTTTTTTTGAGACATGGTCTTACTATGTAGGTCTGGCTAGCCTTGAACTTCCTTCAGTCTTCTTATCTAGTGCAGGGGTGGCAGGCATAGACCACCATGCCCTGCTATGTGTATTTAAATGTCTTTTTAATCCCCTATTAGTTTGTGTACCGATGAAATATGAGGTTTAGCATTATAGGTCACGTGGTCTGAATGGTGCCTTTAAGTCCTCAACTTAGCTGAGTCTGTAAGATTTTTATTATGGCACAACTCACTTTTATTGTAATTAATGTCCATGTACCACTACATATCTACATTTCATTCCTAAATTAGAGTGCATTGTATGTGAACTGCTAGTTGATCCACAGCTGTTATCAACACATTGCTCAAGGAAACTTCTTCAGGACAAACATACGGTGGGACCAGGAGGGCTGCTGTATTCCTTTGATCCAGCACTGGGGTGGCAGAGGCAGGTGATCTCCTGAGTTCAAGGCCAGTCTGGTCTACATATCGAGTTCTAGGCCAGTCAGGACACACAGTGAGTCACTGTCTAAAAAACAAACAAAATATCTGCTGGTAACATTTCACAGCTTATTACTTATTTTTATTACAAATTCTAATATAAACTATTACATATATATATTATATGTCTAGGCTAATATGGTGTGTCTTTCAAGGCATTGAAAAGAAAAATAATGTTAGCCCCAAAACAAAAAATGAAAACCTGTCTAGAGAAAAGAAGCAATATTTGAATTATTGACTAAGTCTGACAGGGAACGAGGTGGACATGGAAAGAAAATAGCGCAGCTGGAAACTGCTGACACAGATGTGTCTTAGAAATAGGAGCAGAGTGTGAATTCACCTTTGCGTCCCATCCTCAACCATCACTGGGAATTTCAATAAATGCTAGACTTAGAAAAGCGAAAAAGTCGAATCCTCAGCCACATTATGGAAATACAGGTCATGCACATGCCCTTGGTGAGAACTTCCCCTCAAGGAAGAAGTTTTTACTTTATGGATGATAATGCAGGCTAAAAGTCTTGGGAAATAGAATAAACAAATAACTTTTCCAGACGGTAACAAACCGCATAGAATCTGCATCTTACTATATGAGACTTCAAAGGAATCTACATTTTTACCAGTTCTTTAATAACAAGAACAATGGAAAATTAACCAACTGGAAAACTAGAAATTTTTAGCATGCAAAGATAAGAATTCAGCACCCTCCCTCTCTCCCCAGTAAACGCGAAAAAACTGAAACAAAATATCAACAGTTTCAAATTTCAAATCTGTCTTGGAAATATCTATTTACTAATGTTGCCAATCGGATTCTATATGATAAGGAAAATGAGCATGTTGCTGTTGAACACAGACAGACACACAAATCTGTTGTCAACAATTTTTTTTAATATTTGTCATACAATAATTTTTGTCATACAATAATATTTGTCAACGATAATATTTGTCATTCCAAATAGCATCTCAAGAAAGTTCTGGAGCCAGGCTTGCTGGTACAAGGCTGTAGTTCCAGCTACGAAGGAGGCTGAGGCAGGAGGCTGTCAAGTCCAAGGCTGGAGTAGGTTACAGAATGAGTTGAAGGACAGTCTGAGCAATGTGGAGAGGCCCTGTCTCAAAATGAGCAAAGTGGAGCTCAGGATATGTAGCTTCGGAGTAGAGAGCTAGCCTGGTGTCAGAGCCCTGCATCCCCAGTGCTGCCAATCAGAGAAAAGAAAGAGGAGGAAGAGGAAGAAGAAAAAAAATTTTAACAAGAATCTTCTTCATTTATGGACATTATAGAAGATTCATAGCATCATAGCAGAACATTAACCCAGAAAATAAATACAAACACTAAATAATCCACACATTTTGGCTAAAAAGAATCAACAGCATATACCAATTTGTTGACTGAAATCACTTTTAATATTAAAAGAAATGTTAGATACCACCGAGGTTTGTCTCCTGTGCCAGAGGAACAGTTAATTTCCTTAGGCATATTTTCAAAGCACAAATCTGTCTGTATATAAACATTAAAAGTTAGTCAGACATGGTGACACGTGCCTTTAATCCCAGCACTTGGAGGCAGAAGCAGGCAGATCTCTCAGTTCGAGGCCAGCCTGGTCCACAGAGTGAGTTCCATCACAGCAAGGGCTACCTGTCTCAAAAACAAAAAACACAAACAAACAAGCAAAAATTGTTTCCATAGTAAAATATATAGCTGGAAAAGGACTATGCAGATTTTTACTAGATTATCAGGAAAAAAACCAAACAACAACAACAAAAAAAGAAACCAACCAAACCTAGGCTATTAGCATTTGAGGGAATAGGGACACAAGGCTGAAGAAAATTGTAACAATCATATTATATTTCAATGTAAGTTTCCCAAAGATCCTAAGGCTGTGCAAAATAATATATCTAAAAGTTCTGGGGACATTAGTGAATCCTATCACGTCAGCTGGAACGGCCTGACTTCGGCTAAAACAGGACAACAGAGCGGTCAAATAAACATGGACGCTCCGAGGACAGAAGAATCTGTTTGAAACCCCTGGGACTTGACAAAGCCAGTGGCACGGGGAGCACTCTTCTAGAAAGCATCAGCATTATTAAATACATAGATTCTTGAGTATAAGCCAAGGCCATACTATTGAGAATGTATATTTAATAATACGTTTTCCCTGCTCTGATTTGTCGTGATATTGAAAGTCAAGTCTGTGACAACGTAAGCATCATGGTTTTTGTGTTTGGCTTTTGTCAGCGTGGATTTTTGTTTTGTTTTGTTCTGTGTTAGGGATCGAACCAGGTCCTCCTGTATGCATGCCAGGCAAGTGTTCTTTATACCCCTGAGCCATATCCCTACTACATAAATTTTACCATAAGCAGAACTTAAATGCTCATGTACAGAGTGTCCAGAGAAATATCAAGAATAAGACACTTAGAAAAAAAAAGAAAATTTTACCTAGTTGATCAAAGTGTTGTTCCTGAAATATATATATTGCTTGTGCTGAACAGATGCCAGACTTTTGACATTGCTAGCAACTTCTCCAAAATAGAAAGTACTAGAAAAAGAAAACTCATTTTAATTCTGAGTCATATGACTAGCCCTTCTACGCTCCAAAAGTCACTATCAGATCCTCCCTCCCCCCATATTGGAAAGAAAGGTTTGTGATATTCAAGAATATTATGGTCTTTTCACTATTCGGATTACACACATGATTTGAAAAGGTGTGGTAAACATGAACTTCCGTAACCTTTAGAAACACATGATTGACACTGAGGCATGAGGCAAGAAGTGTGGTATTGAGACATCTGGTCCAGGAACCAAAGTCTGGGCTGAGGAGTTGGCTACACAAGGGTGAGGTCCTGAGTTGGAGCCCCAGCACTCACCTAAAACTGAGCATGGTGACCCATATTTCTAACCCAGCACTTAGTGGGGGCAGATTCTGGGGCGGGGGAGATGCTCGGGGTTGCTGGCCGCCTGGCCGGTCTAACTCCAGCTTCAGTAAGAGACCCCGCCTCAAGGGAATCTGGCAAGGAGTGATGGAGCAGGACACACACTCTTCCAGTCTCCTCATGTGTATGTGGGCACACGCACCTGCACACACACGTGCACAAACACCACACACACCAAAATAAGTAAATACATGAGATTAAGTGGGGCATGTAGAGGAAGACACCGGATGTCAACTTCCGGCCTCTTACACACAAACACACCAGCACGTGCTCACGCATGCACCCCTCCCCCTCCACACACAAACACTTAAAGAGGAACTAAAGTCTGTCTGTCACTTCTTGACTCTAATTGGCCCACACAGTGCCGCAGCTATCTGCAGACCAGCACGCTGGGCACTACACTACGAGATTGGTGCTGCCAGCACGTACTGACCGGGTACCCTCAGTCTGCAGTGGGAAATGTACTTCTGACATCTGGAACTCCAAAGCTGCCTATCTGTGACGCCAGCAGCAGTTTCCACAAAAATAAGACGCTGCCTCGGAAAATCTCCTTTTCCCTGGGAGTGATTTTATGACTGAAGTGGGCTTATACCCAGAGACACACACTTTCTGTTATTTGGGGTTCAATTATCTCACGTGTAATTCACATGGAATCAACCTGCATTTACTGGGTTCTTGTTGCATCAACACAGAGCAGGATGCAAGCGCACTCCACTGAATTTACATGTGAGGCACCTCTGTGTATTCCTGCTCTCCTTCCACTGAGCAGTCCATTCTGGACACTGTCTATGTCCGTGGTGGGCGGTGATGGGGGGGGATAAACATCAGAAGTGAATAATTATCTGTGAGTGGTGATTTGCATATTCTTCATGTTTCTATTTTACTTTTGTTTGAGACAGAGCCCCACTAGGTAGCTCAGGCTAGCCTCAAACTTCCCGTTCTCCTGCCGTAGCCTCCAGAATGCTAGGGTTATAGGCATCCACCACCTCATCCAGAACATCTTTCTTGGGCAGGGGTGGGGGGTGTTGATGATCTCTGTAATGAATCTATCTTGAACTAAAAGGGAGACTGAAGAGGAGAGGCAGGAAGAGGTAGGTGTGAGGAGGCTGTAGAGGGGCTTCCACACCCTCCCCCAGGGTTGTCAGGCCTCTCCGAGGGAAATGAAAGGGAAATGGTCCCTGAACAAGCCGAGACACGGACTGAGGAGGGCAGGGGCAGAGGAATGAGCAGAGAACTCTGAACCTGTAAAAGAATTCTCCTGACAATGAAAGACAGCCCTAAATTCCTTTTCAGTCCCGAGACTATCTCCCTTTCTGTGGCCACAAAATTCATTTGTCTTGAAGCTTGACCTTTCTAGTAATGTCTGCTGTCTTGTAGCTAAAGTGGCTTAGAAAAAAAAAAAAAAAACCTCCTCTGACAAATGATGAGCAAGGGTTAGACCATCTCTACTTTCCCAGATTCCTATTTATATAATGTCACTTTCATCCAGGCCGTGTGACATCTGACACTCCTCAGAGTTACTTTGTGTTTAGCTCCCTTCGAAACCCAAAGCCAAGCACGTTAGATGTGCAGGCGCTGTAAGGTAAGAGGGATAGAGAGCAGCAGGCCTAAGCACCTTTGGTGGCTTGGGAGGACCTGCCACTGAGCAGCTCCGAGTCCCGGGTCCTCCCGTCCTCCACCCAAAGCCTGGCCTACCTTCTCACCACCCGAGAGAGTCCATTTTTCTTTATCGTCTTCTACCTGTGTCAACTCTTATGAACAGCTCGCCGGATCGCCTGGAGAAAGCTGGGCCAGCCTCTATGCTCTACCTCCCACCCAAGCCTTCTACACCTCCCTCTGCAGCGGTCTGCTCCCTGTCCTCCATTTTCAGCCCCCACTGCTTTCACCAAAGACACCGCACACCTGGGCATCCTTGCCATGCCTGCTCTGCCAGGGTCTCAGTCGGATCCTGCTTTGCCTAAAGGATGGGACATCTGTAGGAGCTCATTCTTCTGACTTCAGGACAGTAGAGCAGGAGAGGGGGGGTCATGCACTTTTCTCCTGTGTTGTCAGGAAAGCAGGTTGCAGCTTTGGGAGCCACCAAGAAGCCCCAAGAGAAGTGTAAACCAGCAAAACCTGGATCCTTAGCATGTCCTGGCTAGCCTGCATTTATTGAGTGCTTACTGTATGCTCCCTGCTTTGAAAGACTCCAGGTCTAGATAGAGATTCACATAAATGTTGCTCAGTGATTTCCAAAAATGCCACAGTGTTCCTGGGACTATTTTGACACCCAAATTAAGAGCATTTTTGTCTCTGTTTTTGCAGGGGTAGCTCCTACAGCTCATAGTGTCTTGGAAGCTGGGAGTTACTGATAACAAGTGTGAGCAAAACAACAAAAAACATCTCTGACTTGTATTTACTCCAGTACCTTTGAGGTTAGGCCCCTCACGTGATTTTTTAAATTTAGATTTACTTATTTTATTGTGTGTGTGTGCGTGTGCGTGTGCGTGTGCGTGTGCGTGTGTGTGTGTGTGTTGCCTGCCTGATGCCTGTGAAGGTCAGAAGAGGGCACTGACCTTTGGAACTGGATTTACAGGCAGTTGTAAGCTACTGCACATGGTGCTGGGAACTGAACTCAGACCTCCAGGCTCTCGGCTGCTGAGCCAGCTCTTCAGCCCCAGGCCTTTGTCCTCATAAGACAATTTCCTCTCTTATTTGCAGCTGTGGGGTCTAGACAAGGCTCCTGACTGGGTTTGGGGAGGCACTGACTACTCATAGAAACACTAACGAACAGGTTTTCAGAGCCTCATAAACAGTGATTCTGTTCCTTTCCCTGCCCCAGCTCAGAGTCCCAGAACCAAATGTCAAAGGGAGGTACATAAAGTATATGTTTCCTGATCCAGTTTTATTTTTACTATTTATTTACTTATTTTTGAAACAAGGTCTCTCTACATAGCCCTGACTGTCCTGGAACTCATACGCAGACCAGGTACATTTTTTTTTTTTAAACCTCTAAGCCTGAAAGATCAGTAGTGAATTAATTTGTGTCTCAGCCTAGTTGAACAAAATCATCTTTACTTGACATAAAACTCATTGAGAAGAAATAATGACTTCAGGGTATTTGAATTTACCCTCCAGAGATCTGGAACAAGGAATTCTAACACCTTTGGAAAATTTATTTTCATGAGCTTTTGTAGGCGCCACCAGCAAACAATTAATAAAGAAATATGGGTACAGCCTGCACTGGGGAATAGGTGTAGGGGTTCAGCTACCTTTGAGTCAGCCTCGGCTGAGAAATACCCTGCAGGCTGAGAAATACCCTGCAGGCTTGGTGCACTTTGAAGAGGAAAGAGGCTGTCAGAGCCATAAAGAGGGCTCCAGGGCTGCCCAGCTTGGGTGGAGCACCCTCCAGGCGGGCTCAGTAGGCAGGCTGCAGGCTGCGGAAGGACAAGGGACTCCACATCAGTCTTCTCAGCAGATAGCGGGGCTCTCCAGTTAGAGCTGTTACCCGTTGTCAGATACCAGATCGCAGTTTTCAAGGACAGCCCAGCAAGAATTCACCCCGGAAGCCACCTCCTGAGTGAGCAGAACCCCCCAGTCCTTGAAAACAAACTTGGGGTTTTCTGCCCACCATGCAGCACAGACCATGCTGTCTAGAAAGAAGTGCCCAGCACAGTCTATGAAATTGGGGGCACGAGGAAATAGTAGCTTCTCCGGCTTGGGTTTCTCTTTCTCTGTACTAGGGATTGAACCTAGGGCCTTGGGCATGCTTGGTAAACAATCAACCACTGACCTGTATTCCTAGGCCTCTTTTTCACTTTTTGTTTGGATACAGGGTCCAATTAAGTCACCAGCAGGCCTTGATCTTTACACATTCCTGTCTCAGCCCCTCAAGCAGTCGGATTACCAGCTTGCAACACCAGCTTGTTGCTGCTTATAAAATATATTTGTTGTGTGTGGTGGGGCCAGTGCACACCCACACCACAGGGCTTGTGTGGAGGTCTGAGGGTAATTTCAGAGAGTCGGTTCTCTCCTTAGCCTGTGTGGGACCCAGGAATTGAACTCAGGTCCTCAGGCTAGGCAGCAATCACTTTTACCTATTCAGCTACTTCACAGGCCCTACCACATTGTTTTTAGTTGTTTAACAAATTCTTATTTAGAAAAATGTCCTCTAACTCTAGTGATAAAGAATTAAGGACTAAGCTTCCAAAATAACCAAATGTGATTCCCCCAACAGTAGGTTTTCTTTGCCTTTCCGAGGTGGGAAGTTCCTTGTTCCAGGCTGCTTAGTAAGTTAGGGATGACACCAGGACTAGAAGGTGACTCACTGCTCTCAGGTCCTGGTTACTTCCCACACAGTCTCAAAGTCGGCAATACTTGGAGGGTCTCCTTCCCATTCCAGCTGCAGACACAGCAGGATGAACCAATGGGGGCCGGGGGGTGGGCAGGGCAGACTCAAATGCAAAAATGAACAGTAAGAGGAAAACTGACACTTGCGTTTGGACCCTGTACAGCTAGCAAGGTGGTATGACTATTGGGGTTTTTGAACCCCAATTTCTTCATTTGGAAAAGTAGAGGAAACAATGCCTACTGTACGGGCCCACCATGAAAATATATCTAACAACTTCACACAGGCACATCTGGTAGCCTAGATAGTCTATCAAAGATACCCACCCCCAAACACGGGAATTACGGGGGCTGGCAAGAGAGCTCAGCACACAAGGCGCTTGCTGCCACGCCTGACTGGTGACTTGAGTTTGATCCTTGGAACCCACATAGCGGAAGGAGAAAACCAACTCCCTCAGGTTGTCCTCAGGCCTCTACCAGCAGCTGTGGCATGCACTCGCGCGCACGCACACACACCCACACACACACACACACACACACATTAATCAATCAATCAATCAATTAAAAGAATAGCAGCAAGCTATCTAAGTGAATAGGTGAGTACTCCAGGTTACTGTGGGGGCCTTCCTTTAAGGGGTCTAGGAGGCAGAGTCTGGTTACTAAGGAGTGTGCCATACATAAAGCCTTTGCTCATTGTGCATGTCTCTTCCCATAATGCACCTGATTTTTATCCTGTGCATGCCAATTATGCATAAATATAAAAAGGTAAATAATGTTTTCCTAAAAGTTCACTCAGAAGGCACAGTTTGCCTTATCTCACATGAACACAAAATCAGTCCCGACTGGATCAGTCCCTGTCATTCATATACCAAGATATGTTCTTGGAACACTGCTTGAATGAAAACAAACTTATTCCATTCTCCGAGTGGGGTGCACTTGCAGTTTAATGCAGGCATGGGGAGGTGGGTGTCCTAAGATGCATTGTTAGAAAAGGAATATAGCCCAAGCCAAGTGAAGTTCCAAGTTGTTAAGCTATTACCTGTGTTTTCCTACCTCAGGGCTCGTGTGTGTGTGTGTGTGTGTGTGTGTATGTGTGTGTGTGTGTGTGTGTGTGTGTGTGCATGTGTGTGTGTGCTATATTTTTATGTATCTTTCATCTTTTATATAAATAGTAACATACTCACATTCTGTTCTACCTTTTCATCTGAGCAATGTGTCCAAGAGGTTCCCCCTAGAGTCTTTTCATTCTGCTCCCAAAGCATTTCATTCACAGATAACATCACTGAGCCACCTCTTACGGCCAGCTGTTTCTAAGCTCTCAGTCATGAATGGCTCCGTGTGCACAACCTTGAACTTGCTGCACTTTGCCCAGTACTGGGCATCAGTAAGACAAACTGTAGGTGTCCTCCCTGAGCCTAACCTCCTTCCATTATCTAACCCATAATACTCCTTTGGGCTCCAGCTACAGAACAGTTCTCTGCACACCGCTTCTGTCCTGGTCTACCGAGCGCACTCGCTCAAGCTACCGTCATCCCATACATTACAGTAGTAGGCATGAATACATTTGTCTTAGTTACTGTTTTAATGCTGTGAAGACACACCATGACCAAGTCAACTTATGAAAGAACATCATTGGGGGCTCGCTTACAGTTTCAGAGGGTGAGTTCATGACCATCATGTCGGAAAGCATGGCGGCAGGCAGGCAGACATGGCGCTGGAGCAGTGGCTGAGAGCTTACATCAGGATCCACAGGCCTCAGGCAGAGAGAGGAAGATTGGGCCTAGTATAGGCTATTGGCTTTTCCGTAAAAGCTCATTCAAAGAGCACAGGTTGCCTTTTTAGGGAAAAGTCAAAGCCCCCACCCCACTGCCACCCCTACCCTTACCTGCAGGGCCACACCTCCTCCAACAAGGCCACACCTAATCCTTCCTAAACAGTCCACCAACTAGGGACCAGATATTTAAATACATGAGCATGTGGGGGCCATTCTCCTTCAAACCACCATGACGTTTAAATTTAGTCAGACAATCTTGAGGTTGCTATACCTGAATCGTGCCTGTTGAGGAAGAGATCTCTTGGGGCCTCAGTGCTCCTTTTTCTGAAATTAGATCAATGAGACTGTGTACCCCAAACCTGTGAATAAATAACTGAAGCCTGCCAAGACCTCCATTTGAAGGCTTTTCCACAGGGGAGTTTGGTGAATCTAATCAGATACATGTCTCAGCGTCTTGGAATAGCATCATCTTAACTGCTCTCTTATATGTGATTTCCTCCAATGGACTGCTCTCCCTCGCTCCCTGTTTGATCTGGCTGGCCTGGAACTTCCTATGTAGACCAGGCTGGTCTCGCTGTGAACCTCTGGTCTCCGCCTCTCCAGTGCTGACATTATTCAGGCGTGACCCCACCACGCCGCCCACATACTTCCTCTTTTATAGTTGAAGAAGCTGACACTCAGAACATAGCCATGGTATCACAAGCCACGTGGCGGAACTCAAACCCTGCTTTGTCTGCATTCAAGTCTGTAAGCTGGTATCAGTCACTCACTACTCGGGAAGCAGAGCACACACGTGCTAGCCAGCAGAGGCCGCGTCTAGACAGGAAACCTGCATGGTGCCTGCGCCCTCTGCTGGCCATGCTGTGCAATTTCTGGTCTAAAAGTCAATTTCCCAGAATACAACTGGTGGTGGTTGTAAAAATAACTCAAATGACTGAGTTCGTGCCACGGTGAAATGCTGAGGATGTCAGTCTTCCTGCTTCCCAGTCACTCAAAAATAGGAGGCTTGAAAAAACAAAGAAAACCAAGCTGTGTGTGTGTGTGGGGGGGAAGTGTTTAGTACTAAGTTCTCTCTCATTAAACAAATGTTTCGATGGAATAGAAGTTTCATTTTTTTCATAATTCAGTCAGAGAGGGGTGCAAAATTTTCACCAATCAGCAATACAGTAATGATCTTTCCTGTGTGGCTCATTGAAGACAAGATAGAAAATACATTTAAAAACAACACTAGCACACAACACACAACAAAGCAGCCGGGCACAGTGAGTTCAGGTGCACACACCTTCTAAACCACACTACTGCACTAGCGGGAGGCACACCTTAATCAGCACTCGGAGGAGAGCATACCTGTGAGATCGAGGTCAGCCTGGTCTACAGAGTTCTAGGAAAGGCGCAAAGCTACACAGAGAAACCCTGTCTCAAAAAACCAAAAACCAAAACAAAACATAGAGTGCGCTTGTAGACACTCGAGCCTTGGGGTACACAGTGAGACCCTGTCTCAAAGAACAAGCAAACCTTCACGAATATGCACTGAGAACATTTATCACCACATCTATACACACCTTTTTTTTTTTTTTTTATTCTTCCAAGCCTACAAATCGTCTGCCATGGCAGAAACGAGCCTCTCCCTCTCTTAGCCTCTCTATCCCCCTCTTTCAGGAAGAAGCTCAGAACCTAAGACTCTGTAGATCATTCAGTGTCATGGTTAGGAATCTCAGCTTTAAAGTCCCGGCAAACCTGCGTCTGGATCCTACTACTGCATGGGAGCCACCCTGTGTCTCCTTATCCTCGTGTGTGAAATAGCTTTAAATATCCAGGATTAGTGTAAGGTGGGAAGGAATACTCCCAAGTCCTTTAACACAGGGTCTGAGACAGCTACGCGCTCCCTGGCGTCCCTTGTTATCACCGTTCAGCCCAGCCTCTTCAGTTTATAGAGGAGGATTTACGGCTCTGAGAGAAACGACTTCTACGGTCAGGTGGCCAGTTAGGGCAAAACCAGGTGGATCCAGGCATCGTCCGCCAGTCCCTCCTTGCCTGGTCACATGTGGGACAGTGGATTGTTGTTTTGGTTTGGTTTGGTTTTTTGATTTTTCGAGACAGGGTTTCTCTGTGTAGTTTTGGTGCCTGTCCTGGATCTCGCTCTGTAGACCAGGCTGGCCTTGAACTCACAGAGATCCACCTGGCTCTGCCTCCCGAGTGCTGGGATGAAAGGCGTGCGCCACCACCCGGCAGAACAGCGGATTTTCCTTTATTCCTCAGCTCTGGGCAGAAAGAAGCTGAGACATTTCTCCAAGTAGTTGTCGGGGTCATTTTGAGCTGATGTCCCAGAGCCAGGGACAGTGTACCCTGGAGTGCAGCTCCCGGGCATCCAGAGCCAGCTCTTATCCCACACTAGCAGCTCCCTTCCACATAGCACCGTGCAGCTGTTATTATTTTATCTTCTGCAATCTAAAGCTGTAGAAAAATAAGCTAATTAGGGAGTGTCATCACCAACAGCTTTCCCACATCCTGGAAAGCGTCAAACCTCTGCATCCAGCCAGCCTCCTCCCCACATTACTGGAGAGCCCTCTTTTCAAGGCCTCTGTCTTAGTTAGGGCTACTAGTGCTGTGAAAAGACACCATGACCACAGCAACTCTTATAAAGAAAATATTTAATTGGGGTGGCTGCTTACAGTTTCAGAGGTTCAGTCTATTACCATCATTGGAGGGGATCGTGGCAGCGTGCAGGCAGACATGGTGCTGGAGCTGAGAGTGCTACATCTGACTGGCAACAGGAAGTCAATGGACAGTCACACTGAGAGATGCTTGAGCAAAAGAGACCTCAAAACCCACCCTTCAGCGACATAATTCCTCCAACAAGGCCACATCTCTTAATAGTGCCACTCCCTTTAGGGCCCAGTATGGTGATATTTTATTTGTACTGAAATGTCATTTTTTTGGGGAGGGGGTGTTTTTTTTTTTTTGGAGACAGGGTTTCTCTATGTAGTTTTGCGCCTTTCCTGGAACTGGCTTTGGAGACCAGGCTGGCCTCGAAATCACAGAGATCCACCTGCCTCTGCCTCCAAAGTGCTGCGATTAAAGGCGTGAGCCACCACCGCCTGGCTGAAATGTGATTTTATTTGTTTGTTAATAAATAAAGTTGCCTGGGGGGTCAGATCTAATTGCAAGCCATAGCAGAAGCTGGGCAGTGATGATGCACACTTTTAATCCAGATCACATGACAAGCAGATCTCTGTGTGTTCAAGGATACAGCCAGCATGGAGACACACGCCTTTAATCTCAATACCAACCATAAAGACCTGGAGGTCTGTATAGACAGGCAGTGAGGTCATGTGGTTGGGTTTATAACCAATGAGAATGCAGAACAGAAAGTCAATAAAAAGACAGATACACAGGAAGTAGGTCTATTTTGGAGGAGAAGGACTACAGCGGCAGAAAGGGTAAGAAGGCGGCTTTAAGTCTCAGCTCTTAACTACTGCTCTGACTGTTGGTTACGCGGCGGCACTCGTGGCTGGCCCCTGCCCACGGCGGTCATGACAACAGAGGAGAGTGCTGGAGTCCTGAGCCATAGTTACCTTTCTAGAGCTTTATTGGGGGGGGAGGACTGCAGAGGGGGGAGACAGAAGGAGAGAGAGTGCGGAAAAAGAGACCGCACAGAGGGTACACCCGCTTTTTAGGCTGGAACGCTGTCATAGGCTGGTGAATTTTTTTTTTTTGTTTTTGTTTTTTTGAAATAGCCGGGTCTGTGTAGCTTGCGCCTTAATCCGAACTCACTGGTAGCCCAGGCTGGCCTCGAACTCACAAAGATCCGCCTGCCTCTGCCTCCCGAGTGCTGGGATTAAAGGCGTGCGCCACCACCGCCCGGCTAGCTGTGAAAAAAACAAAAACAAAAAACAAAAAAAAAAAAAAAAAGAATTAAGGAAATAATCCTTACATCCCAGACTTTCACTTATTAAAAAAAAAAAAAAAGCAGATAGGTGGGAATAGGGGTGTCGTTCCTCACAAAAACTGCTTCCAGCTGATTTCTGGACGTCGATTGGCTCTTGGGGGAATGGAAAAGGGGAGTCTTCCGAGGTAGACAGGCGTTGTGGGATGCTGTCTGTCATCCGTTTGCTCTGGAGACATGCATCCTTCTTGGCTGTGCCTGAGAACTTTGTTTGACAAGATGCAGAAATCTTGGAGATAAAGTAACTCTTTGCCCGTTCGCTGGCAGAAGTTCCCTCAAAGTGGCCAGGTTTACTGGTACCCGCCCCTATCCACCAATGTAGGCGGTAAATGTATCCGCCCCTTTGTCGCTTGGCCGTAGCCGAGAAAAAATTAAAAATTAAAATAACAAACCAGGATCAGACTCCAATCTCGGGCGTCCCCAGAGTAAAGAGGGACCTATGAATCACTCAAGTTACTCATCCTCTTCGTCAAGGGATGGGAAGGGCTGCAGCTGTACTACAGTTGGTCCACGGTGGACCCGAGACAGCATTGACCCCCCTCATCAGGAGCAAAAATGTGTCTGCCGTTGCCACCACAGCCCGGGGACAACCGCTGGGGTGTCCGTTGCAAAGAATATAGCTCAGACTACAACCGTGAGAACGGCGGACTCACTGTGGTGAAGAATCATGGCAGTATCAGTAGTGGTAGCTGTGTGGGGGTCCAGCAGAGGCGAGGGACGTGTGTGTTCACAGCCTCGAGGTCTTGCTGGCTGGGGGAGGAGGCGGCAAGCAGCAGCAGGTCCTCGTTGATCTATCCGAGTCTGAACAATGTTGGGTTACACTGCCGCTGCCCGTGGCGGCCATGCTGACGGAGGAGAGTGCTGGAGGAGAGTCACGAGCCATGGTTACCTTTCTAGAGCTTTATTGGGAGAGAGGGGGAGGAAAGGGACTGCGCAGAGGGGTGGTACAGAAAGAGAGAGAGAGTGCCGAAAAAGAGAACGCACAGAGGGCACACCTGTTTTTTAGGCTGGGACACCGTGATTAAGGACATAATTCTTACACTGACCTCTTGGGCTTTTAATTCTGCATATGGCTCTGTGTTTCTTTTTTCTTTCTTTCTTTTTCCCCCGAGACAGGGTTTCTCTGTGTAGTTTTGGAGCCTTTCTTAGATCTCGCTCTGTAGACCAGGCTGGCCTTGAACTCACAGAGATCCGCCTGGCTCTGCCTCCCAAGTGCTGGGATTAAAGGCGTGTGCCACCACTGCCCAGCCGGCTCTGTGTTTCTTATTTAATAAGACTGTAACATCTACAGCCCATTTTCTTTCAAACCACCACAGCCCCTTTGCAAGTGCTGAGAGAACAGATCACTGCCTAGATTGTGCCCTCTGACCTACGCCACCCTTTCACTCCAGTGTTCTTCCCTCTGCCTCTCCCCGGAGATCACACACATAGCCATCCACAGGCCCAGGGACTTTTGTTTCCAGAGAGGGTGCACACGGTCCATAACAATGGTCCACAGTAATTTTCCATTTCAACCTGGGAGGGGCCAGTGACACACACAGCCAGGAGAGCTGCAGTTCCTGGTGTTTCCAGAAAGGACAGAGCCCATCAACTTGGACAAACGTCCCCACATGCTTGCTCCCAATCTTTGTCAGACTTTCCCAAACTCAATAGACCCTCTAAAAGGCAGGCTGAATCTTCTACCTCGGGGTCAGGTAACCCATAGCTGCCCAGGTCCCATTTAGACATGGGACAGCCTAACCCTCTATAATTTAGTAAACAGATGGGGAGAAAGTTCTGGAGATGGAGAAGGAGGGGGGCTCAGGTGTACTGGCATCAATTGCTCAGTGATAGCACACAGAAAGAGCCCTGGACTAGCAGTTAAGAGCCTAGCTCTGCCGTGATGAACTGTGCCCTTGGGGAAATCACTTTATGTCTCCGGAACCACGTTCCCATGCACTGTGCAAGTGAGTTGGCCATGAGGACCTGGAAGAAATCTTCCAGCGAAAGGTTTCTGCCCGTGGGATGTGTTAAGGTGTTTTTACTGCTTTCCCGTGTCTTGTTTTGTGCCCCCAACCCTCCTAAAGACCCAGAGAATGACACTGAGGTGTCTGGTCAGGCAGCTGTGGGCAATCCTGACAGAGCTTAGTTGGGAGGAGTGACCTGGCCTCGTAGCCCTCCTGCCGCATGCTGCTCTTTGGGGGAACAGACAGGCCCCTCTCCCTTGTGGGAGGCCAGAGGACAGGCTCCTGGGAAAGAAGCGAATGCCAGGGAGGTGTGGTTGCTTTAGGCTCATGGTAAGTTGGTTCTGTTCTTGTTTCCTCCTCGTTTTTTTGATGTCTTGTCAACATTTTGGATCTGAGGAAGGGTTTGGCTTAGCTTCAGACCGAATTTTGCCTTCTGCTGGGCTTCGGAGATAGAAGGCTAGGCCCTGGCACTCTGCCAGAGCATTGGCTGGGAAGAGCAGAGCTAAAACCCAGCCCAGGCACCCTAATTCCTACTTCATAACTCTCTGGAAGTGCTGGCACCTATGACAGTAGTGATGGCCTGTCCCGTCCAGCTCAGAGGCCATCAACTGGAGTCCAGTTACGGAGGCCTTTCCTTCCTCAACCCCACCTCTCTTAAGTCAGGAAAGCTGGCCCTTTCTTTTGGAGAAGGGACACCCACAGGAAGGGTTGATGGTAAGAAAACTTGAATTTCCAACTTCCAGGGTCACAAGAAATAAATGTTGCTAAAGCACTGGTTTGTGACACGTTGCCCTGGTGCACCAACACAGGCCTGCCCCAGACCCTGCCCCTCCACGGCTGCCTCTGCTCTCCCTTCTGTACAGACCACAGCCCCAGACTCATCACTCCACAAATCCATAGCCAAACTTTCCCATTTCGGGGCCTTTGGGGAGTACTGGTTTTGCTCTGAGCAGGACAGATTGCTTTGGGAGCCTCAAAAGGAATGGAGAGAGAATAAGAATATAGACAAAAGCCTGGCTAACGTTTTGAGTTACAGTCCTTCCTGCTACACATACGGCATTTCAGTTTCTGCCCTTCAGGGGTCTAAAATCTGAACACTGGTAGTAGCAGTTCAACAGGATGGGACCCTGGTTTAAGGACCTTTTGATCCCTCATACAATAAAGATGGGATTTCTTAAAGCCAGTGTGGGGTGTCCAAAGACCCTGGGAGAAGTTGGAACAGGAACACCCCTAATTTTCAGACGGCACGCGTGACGTCCTATTACACATACTGTTTACTCTGGGCATATGACTATTGACTCCAGACCTTATCATTGGGTCCTCAGACTGGGCAGGGCAAGTCTGGGCACCAGGAAGAACTAGTGCCCCTGGCCTGAGTAGAGAAGAAAAGAAGAGGGAAGAGAGGTCGAAGCAGAGAGAGAAGGAAGCTGCTGGTTGGATCACAATGAAATCCCTCCTGGTGCTACTGCTGGTGCTCCTGGACCTGGGACAGGCCCAGGGAGCTTTGAACAGGTAAGGCACTGAGTTCAACTTAGGTATCCCCCAACCCCAGCCCAAGGCTGCCCTGGGGGAGGAAAGCTAATGAGGAAATGAAAAAGAAGAAACTGGGATCTCAAGGGAATTCCTAGAGAATGTTCCCCGTCAATGCCAGGCCTCTCCTTGCCTCAGTTCAAGGGGCTCCCCTCTGTTGGTGGAAAGCATGGCCCCACAGCTATGATTTGTAACTCCAAGCCTTCAAATACTTTCCCGGAGGGGACAGAGCACTATTATCCACAGAGTCCTTCTGTCGCTGTAAGTCAGCCTTTCATGGGGTCAGATAAAACTGCAGACTGTGTCTCTCTCCCACTCCCTAGAATAACCCTCAAAGGGCCCGTGCCCAGCAGGTAGAGCCATTTCTATCAGATTCCGAGTGCTCCAGACCGAGAAGGTGCTGCACCTGGCCGCACCCTAGTCTTGAAGGTCCCCTCCTGGGTCTTGCTGTAGTCGGCTCTGCACTGATACAGGGAAATAGGGGATGGAAGCAGAACTGCCCCCTCATGCTGCCCTTCTTCTCCAGGGTGCCCCTCAGAAGGCACCAGTCCCTCCGGAAGAAGCTGCGGGCCCAAGGCCAGCTCTCAGACTTCTGGAAGTCCCAGAACTTGGACATGATCCAGTTCAGCGAGTCCTGTAATGTGGACCAGAGTACCAATGAGCCACTCATCAACTACCTGGATGTAAGATTTCTTGGGCTTAAGCCTGGGGGCCCTGGGTGTAGGGAGGGAGGCTGGGCCTCCGGCAGGGACCAGTGCCACACTGGTGACTTCGGGTGCTCAGGCATGGAGTTCTTTGCTTGGATGGCTCAGACGGATGATCCCCTAGTCTCTGTGGACTCTGTAAAGCAGGCCTCAGGACGGGCCAGTGCGCAGGGCTTTCTTTAAGAGGCAAGAGACAAGGATGATGTGTGCTCCAAGCGGAAAGACCCTTGCTGTATGCTCAGCTGGGCATTTTACCAGCTATGACTTTGGGCAAAGACAGTATTTGATTTCCCACATCCCCAGTTCCCTGATCCCTAAAATGGAGGCACTCCTGTCTCCCCTGCCTCGCCCACCATGACATAATGAGAATCGGGATAATGAGAGAGGAACGGAACCAAGTTTCCTGAGCTCTCCTCAGTGTCCTTCCTGGTGGTCCCTGCTTTGTTCCTGCCATCCTGTCTCCAGCCTTGCTGCTTCAAGGCTCTGTAGACGGTGAGCTACGGTACTCCAGCTGCAAACGCTCCTCCTCCTCCTTTCCTGCTCTCCCTTCCCTGTAGATGGAGTACTTCGGCTCTATCTCCATTGGCTCCCCACCACAGAACTTCACCGTCATCTTTGACACCGGCTCCTCCAACCTCTGGGTCCCTTCGGTTTACTGTACCAGCCCAGCATGCAGTAAGTGGACGGCAATGGCGGGAGCCACTTCTTAGAGGCGAAGGTGGTAGTTTGTGGGGTGGGGAGACCTAGATTCTCTCCCCTGATCCTCCTCCCCGCCACACCAGCTTCCGCTTCCTAATCTCTGTTTGGCGTGGCTGGGCCGGGCACAGAGATGAAAAGTAACTTACTAGTCAAGATAACAACTTTCATACTAGTCGAAAATAATGGAGAAAACATTAGCCACTAAGAAGAGAAATCTTTGACTTGGTGACTCACTTCCTTTGGAACATCCAAGAGAACACGGAGGGGGGGAGTTCCTTTGGTCTGTACCTGAACAGGTAGGGTGGTTGACGTCTAAGGAAGACTGTACACCTACTTCAAGGAGGCCCCGATGGCCTGGCTCCCATGGAGGTGTGGCTGGTGGGGCACAGTGGCCTGGGTGTGTCCATTTGGCCAGAGGTAATGTAGGGATTAGGTAGAGATTGGAAACAGAAGCCCTAAACAGAGCAGGCTCGTTCTGTGTGAGACACATCCCAAGGGTAGAAGCTCTTTGAAACCTGAAACTAGACATCTGCAAAGTGGGATGAAGAGCTGGGAGTAATTTCCTGAAGTGGTAATTGTTCACCCCTGAGCCTTCTCTGAAGGCCAGGCTCTGCCCCACACTGATGCCCGAGATGGCTGCTGGCGCCGGGTAAACGGTGCTTATCTTGTGTCTATGAGGTCAGGTTTGCCCAGGGACAAATATTTGGTCCCTGGTTGGGACACACCTGGGTAGGCTAGAGAGAACACAGTAGCTCACTAGTAAAGGCAGTGACAGGCCTTCCCAAGAACCTCCATCTTCTACTTCTTGTGGGGAGCCGAGGGAAGCCACGCTGCCTCTCTAGGGCAGGGATGGAAGCAGTGAGCAGCATTCTTGTTTTCCAGAGACACACCCGGTGTTCCACCCATCCCAGTCCAGCACATACCAGGAGGTAGGGAGTCATTTCTCCATCCACTATGGTACCGGGAGCCTGACAGGAATCATCGGAGCTGACCAAGTCTCTGTGAGTGCAATTCCTCCATCTCGGCTCTCTTGCCCAGGAACTGGGCACAGGGGTAGCAGGATATGCTTCAGAGGTCTCAGTACACAGATCAATGCAGTTAATGTAGTCCTTCAAGGGACAATTGCAGCCTGAAATGCATATATGAGAAACACCAGTGATCTAAGCTGTTATTTTGAGTCATAAACACTAAGAAGAACAAGCCACTAGTAACCCAGAGCGAACTAAACCCAAAGGAAAGGAATAATAGAGAGAAGGACAGGACATCAGTGAAATAGGAAATCCGCCCTGGAAACAAGATCAACAACGGCTCAAATTAACTGCAAAGGGCAAGCAAACTGGCAACCCTTAGCACAACTCATCCAGAAACCTGACAGCATTAGACATGAACGGGACACCACTAAAGATCTTGTCAACCTCAAAACAGGATAACAAAACTGTCTCATATCAATATGCTTTACAATAATTTTAAATTGATGAATAGTCTCAGAAATCAAAACTGATACAATAAAAAAGAAAATTCACTGTAGTGGGAAGTTTCTCTGGGCCTCCAGCCTGCTCCCAAATAAAGACAACGGAGACTTATTATTAAATAGGAATGCTCAGCCTTAGCTTAGGCTTGTCCTACTAGCTCTTGTAACTTAATTTAATCTGTTTCTAATCATCTGAGTTTTATCTTGGGGATTTTTACCTTTTTTTCATTCTGCATGTCTTACTCTCCTGTTCCCTGGTTTCTATTTTAAATGTTTACTCTGTTATTTAAAACAAAACAAACAAACCTCCCCACAAGGAAAACTCAGGGCTCATCCTTCAGAGAATTGACAGTTACTTCACATCTCATCTTATGAAACCATTACAACTTTAATAACAAAATTTGAAAAGATTATTGTAAGCACTAGAACGTGTCAGAGATAGTGGCACATGCCTTTAGTCCTTGCCCTCAGGAGGCAGAGACAGGTAGATCTCTGTGAGTGTCTGTCCAGTCTGGTCCACATAGAGAGTTATAGGACAACCCCAACTACATAGGGAGACCCTGTCAGTCAGTCAATCAAATAACTGGAACTACAGGGCTGGGGATACTGGTCAGTGGGCAGAGTACATGCCTGGTATACACAAAGCCCAGAATTTGATCCTCAGGACCACGTAAACTGGACAAGGTACACACCTAATCCCAGCACTCAGGAGCCTGAGGCAAGAGGATCAGAAGTTTAAGATTTCCTGTTACATAGTAAGTTCTGTGCTAGCCTGGGCTATATGAGATCCTGTCTCAAAACAAACAAATGAAACAAAATGGATTAGAGTTATACCCTTGCACCATAGATGTCAAAGTTTTTGTGTTCTGTGGGTGGACTGGTCTGAGACAGCTCTCACTGTGAGCCAAGTCTAAACTGAAATTTGTCATCTCTTGCTGACTGTTGAGTTGTTACCTGTTGAGTGTTGAGATTCTAGGCAAACACCATCATGCCCAAATAGATGCCAAAGTTCTAAACAACAACAAAAAAAATTGGGCAAATTGAATCTTGTGAGGATCATAAATCCCAATCAAGAGTCATTTCTTCCTAGGAATTTATCATCTGAGAGAATAAAAACAAAAAAGCAATGCAAACATCTGGATAGGTAAGATTCAATGTGCATTCACAACTTAAAAAAAAAAAGTAACTTTCTTAATCTATTAAGAATATCCACAGACCAGTCGTGGGGATGCATATAGGAGGCTGGAGAGGAAGACTGTAAGTCTGAGGTTAATTTGTGTTCCTCAGAAGCCCACAGCAGAGCTTATACTCCATAGTGAAGTTTTTAGAGATTTTGAGATACTCCTGAGATTAGGAGTGAGACAGCAATAGTCGTATTACCCTCTCTGTTCATCACTGTGCTGAAGACCATTGCCAACGCAGTAAGACAAGAAAAGAAAAGGACACTAAGGGCTTAAGATTTGGAAGGAAGAAATGACGCTGTCATATCAGCACATAAAAAGACCCCCTCGTTTGCTTTTAATTTTATTTGTTTTTATTTCTTTTATTTTTAATATTATAATATAATTACATAATGTCCTTCCTTTTCCTTTCTCCAAACCCTCCCACACCCCTCCTAGATCTCTTTCAAATTCATGGCCTCTTTTTTCATTAAAAGTTGTTATATACATATGTATGTATGTATTCCTAAATACGTAATAACAACCTGCTCTGCCTGTATAATGTTGCTTGTATGTATATGTTTTCAGGGGTGACCATTTGGTATTGAATAACCAAATGGGTATGCTCCTTCCTCTCCCACTCTTAGCCTTCCTGGGTTGCCTGCAGTTCTTTGAATAGGGTTGAGTCCTCATGGGCTTTCTCCCATCCATATTAGCACGTCTAACGTTCAGCTTATGTTTACACAATTATATTGGCGAGGCTTTATGGGTGTAACTTCTGACATTCTTTTTTTTTTTTAAGATTTATTTATTTATTATGTATACAGTGTTCTGTCTGCATGCAGGCCTGCAGCCAGAAGAGGCACCAGATCTCATTACAGATGTTGAGCCACCATGTGTTGCTGGAATTGAACTCAGGACCCTTGGAAGAACAGTCAGTCTTAACCGCTGAGCCATCTCTCCAGCCCAACTTCTGACATTCTTAAGAGACACAACCTCACAGCAAACCCCACCTTCCTCTGACTCTTACAGACTTTCTGGCTGCTGTTCACAATGACCCCTGAAGCCTTAGGTGGGGAGTTGTTTGGTTGAAATATCCACTGGGACTGGGTTCCACGTCTCTGAATTTTGACTGGTTGTGTCATCTCTATCTGTCGCAAAGAGAAGTTTCTTTGATGAGAGTTGAGGATTACATTTATCAGTGGGGATAAGGACAGATATTTAAAGTATATTTCAGGTTGATGTTGGTTTAATAAAGTGGTGGCTGTAGGTTCTCCTCCACAATCTGTTACTTCTCTAGCCTTGGGTAGTTGGCTAGGCTTCCAGTACCGGCAAGATTTACCTCTTGTTTTGTTTAGTTTTGTTTTGAGACAGGGTCTTACTGTGTAGTCCTGGCTGTCCTGGAACTCTCACTGTAGGCCAGACTGGCCTCAGACTCATAGAGATCCATCTGCCTCTGCCTTCTGAGTACTGGATTTAAAGCATAAAGCATGTGCCATCACAAACAGCCACAAGACAAAATTCTACATGTAGGAAATCTAAAAGTATCTTTGGTAATACCGATATTAATAAAATCTACTAACATTTCTAGAAGAGGTAAATATAACAAAAATCAAGTAGATTTCTATGTGAAGACAAATGAAAAACAGGTCTTAAAAACAGTATTTATGATACCATCAAAAACAGCTTACCTTTAACAAATATATAACCTCTACCCTAAAAAAAAAACATAAGTTATTACTGTACAAAATTAAAAGACTTATGTAAATGAAAGATGAGCCATTCCTATAGAAAGACTCATTTTGATAAAAAAGTCAAAATCTCCAAGTTGATTTATAAATCCAGTATTGCCATAATCAAAACAGTAATGATTTGTTAGAAATGGATAAGTTGGTTCTAAAATGTAGATGAATGTAATAATAATATACCAAAGTAATCTTGATTAGTAAAAACACTGCCAAGGTATTATAAAGCCACAATTTAGACTGCCATGTTGGTATAGGCTAAGAAAAAAAAAAGAGACAAATGTACCAGGATTTTTGAAAAATCCAAAAATCTCCCACTAATCACCTTGCTCATATTGAACATTTTACTGCAGCATGTAGAAGATAACGCTGTTATTAAAAATGGTAGGTCACTTAGATATCTATGCAGAAAAATTAATCTTAATAGCTTTGTCATATGTTGTCAGACCTTAGGTAGATTACAGATCTAAATGCAAAAATGTAAAAGAATAAAGCATGGAGGGAAACTTTGGAAAATGTTTCATGACTGTGAAAAAATAACAACTCTGAAGCATGTTATAAAAAAAACCACTAATAATGAAGTAAAAATTAATAAAATTAACTACATTAAAATTCATATATTGTTCATCAAAAACAGCAAAAGGCATCGCTGACAGTTAGGGGGAAAACTTGCAGTTGCCAGCAAAGGACTTGGCTCCAAAATACACCAACAACTGCAACAAAAGCGAGCATTCCTAAAAGGAGATCTCCAAAGAGCCAATTTCATGAATTCTTGTGAAATGCAATTAAAATCTCAATGTAACCTTCGGCATATGTACTATAAAACCAACATGGAAAAGGCAGGCCACAGCAAATTTTGATGAGGGTATAGGCCAATTGGGACTCCCAGAAAATCAGGAATGGAAACATTGGTAGCACAATTTTGGAAGACTTCAGGACCTTTGCTCAGCAAGAATACTTCTAAACCCTGAAATCTAGAGACTTACTCTAGTAGAAATATGTACATGTGTTCACCAAAGCCAGTGCATACAAAGCACTATTAGTGATAGTCAAACACAGGAAACAGCCCAGATATCCACCCATGGCATAAGGGATCAATTATGGTAACATAGTCATACCTTGGAATACTAATGAGAATAAAAACATTGTAAGAGCATGTAGTAGCACCATAGTGGATAATTCCATTTATGTGACATTAAAGACGTAGACCAAACCAATGTTGCTGGGAAGACCAGTCACTCTCGAGGAATGATACAATGATAGGCAGCATACAAGAAAGGCATGTACTATGGCTTTGGAATGTTCTGTTTCAGGAGGGTTACACGGGCATGTGTAGTATGTGGACTGTTATTAAAATAGACACTCATATTTTCTGCATTTCATTATATTTCATTTTTTAAAGTCACATGAAGAAATTACATTAGTGGGATTATAGTCAACATTTTTGTCCCTGTTTACCAAGGAAAGCTGAGAAAAGAAGACTTGGCTTTAATCAGAATGGGGACCCAGGAATCTGAGACCCTCATCCAATGAACCTTTGTGCAATTCTCCCTTCAGGTGCAAGGGCTGACTGTGGATGGCCAGCAGTTTGGAGAAAGCGTTAAGGAGCCTGGCCAGACCTTTGTGAATGCGGAGTTTGATGGGATTCTGGGCCTGGGATACCCCTCACTGGCTGCTGGAGGGGTGACCCCAGTGTTTGACAACATGATGGCCCAGAACCTTGTGGATCTGCCTATGTTCTCTGTCTACTTGAGCAGGTGAGGCCAGTCAGGTTCCCCAGGTGAGGTCACTGATGACTACAGGCATTTGGCCTGGTACACGAACTTCACGGGCCTAACACCCGTGAATCCTTGAATCTATGGTTTGACCTATGATATACCATCTTGAACAAAACACTTAGGCTCTCTGGATTTTGAGGAAATGTAGTTTGCCTCATAAAGGATCTGTGACAAGCACTTGATGAACTGCCACGTGGGTTGAATCTATGGACCCTTGAGCTTGGCTAGTGATTTGTATGGTCAATAAATGCCAAGGTCCCATTACATGCCATATGTGACAGTAGATACCAAAACACAATGAAACAAGGATAATCTCTGGTTGGGAGACGGGGAAAAAAATAACCAATAAGATGATACTAAAAAGAAATTGTACTTTAATGGGTAGGAAAGGAAAATGTAGTATAGCCATACAGAAGAAGATGACTTGGCTGGCCTTTGAAAGGAAGGAGTGTGAGGGATACAGTATGGCACTAGAGGACTTATCTAGTTTGCACAAGACCCTGAGTTCAATCTCCAATGCCTCACAAACATTTTCTGACATGTGCTAGGACGTGGATTAAACTCCAAGACAAAATAAGCCAGTCACCAAAATGACAGATAGGATTCTACTTACGAGAGGTACCTAGAATTGAATTCATAGAAAGTACAGTGATGGTTGCCAAGGTGGGTGGTTGGGGGGATGGGAAGGGGATTCTTGTTTAATGAGTTTCCGTTCTACACAGTGAAAATGTTTGGGAGCTTGGCTTCATAGTAATGAAAATCTGAACGACACACTCAAAAATGGTTAAGACGGTTTTATATTATTGCTGAACTGCCACAAGTTCTAAAAATCCATACACTATAGTTGGGAAGAGCGTGAAGCTTGCTGATCCTGTACCCTAGCCTGGGGCGCTCACCTCACTTTCTACCCTAACAGAAAGACTTACCTTCCCACTGGGCTGGCCTGAGCTCGCCACGCTCCAATGCAAGTCCCCTTTCCCTGTCCCCCTTCCACGTGAAGGGTCTGGAATTTGCTCTTGGGCTGTGCTGTGTGTGTCTCGAGAGTGGCTGCAGCTGGGACCAGGCCTGGTCTGGTAGGACTCTGATCGAACACACAGTCAGGACTCCTGCTTCCCTTTGCATTGTTCTGTGTCCCAGGGCCTCTCATTCAAGCAAACACTGGGATGATGTGAGAATTCAGGATCAGGTGGAGAGATCTAGAGCCCAGGACTCATGCTGCCAAGCAAGCGTTCTGCCCTTTACTTACACCCCCAGTCCCCACCAAACCTACAATCCCCATAGATATATGATCCCTCCCCACTACCACCCTGTCTTGCAGCGCCCCAGGTTCTGTGTCTTTTTGCTCCTTTCCCCCTGGAAATGCCCTTCTTCCCCGAATCTTACTAAATTCCAGCATGTAACTTGAGAAAAAAAAAATTATTGAAGATTAACCAACAGTCGAGTTCTAATGAGATATATTGCTTTCAAATTACCCTCTCCACCTTAACAAAGGGGAGTGGACTTTGTGGGGACTCCCAACACCACAGCATTCGTAGCAGGGAAGATACTCCAAGAAAGGGTATTGGGGGGGGGGGACTACATCCTCAGTGTTTGCACACCCCGGATGGTCCTGACCTTGGATCTGCCGTTCTGATGTGCCCTACCTCCTCAACTTTGTATCCAAGAAGCAGGGGATATTCACAGAGCACTGGACAGAGTCATTCTTCTTTGGTCCCCAAAGGCTCAGGCTACCTAGGTAGTTTCTGCAGACCTGGGTACCAGATGCAAGTGCCCAGACAGGCAGCAAAGGGTCCTCAAGGACCACCCCTCCCCCAGTGCTTCCACGGGCCCTTCTTCGACAATGTGTCTTTCTCTCTATGTAGTGACCCAGAAAGCGGCTCAGGCAGTGAGCTGACTTTTGGAGGCTACGACTCCTCTCATTTCTCTGGGAGCCTCAACTGGATCCCAGTCACCAAGCAAGGCTACTGGCAGATTGCGCTGGACGGGTGAGTATCCTCCACGTAGTAGCTATGATTGAACAGCCACAACTCAAACGGGATTAACCGAGTGACTGCCAGGCACTAGAGCAGATGCTGGGGGACCTGACATCTGGACTGGAGGTGTGGAAACACACAGGGAGGACTGACTGGAGGAGCGGCTTCCTTCTGTGTGCATTCAGCAGGCCTCCTTCTAGCTCCCGCAGCCAGCTACCCTGTGTTCACACAGCCTTATTAACACACGAGGCAAGGGCTGAGTGACATGGGGAAGGCAAGCGTGGTTCGGACTCCGGTTTTGTGCTCACTTGAAGCTTGCATGGAAGGTGAGGAGGTGTGGTCCCAAACTGCCACCACACTGAGTGGATGTGGTCAGCGATCCACGAGCCGCTAGAACGGCCAGCAGAGAGAGACTTCTGTCTGAAGACTGCACGCGCAGGGTTTGTGGAGGCAATGGCTCTGAAACTGAGCCTTGAAATCCATGTGTGGGGATGCAGCTAATGGGGAAATAGGAATGCACCCCCGTCCCAGGGCCAGCACTTTGCTAGATAAAGTGGGAGATCAGGACAGAGCAGTCTAGTTTCTGTTCTAAGATGTTCTGGATAAAAAGTGAAACAGCTCCAGTGCTCACTGGCTACTGATGCTTGTCATGTGGTAGAGGTTTACCTATTTACGCTCATGATGTTATTTTAAGGAATCTCTGTTTGATTTGTGTTATTTTTCTGAGACTGGATCTTGCCAAGTAGCCCCAGCTGGCCTGGGATGCTGAGGATCTTCTCACCTCAGCCTCCTACATGCTGGAGTTACTTATAGGTGTTCCCCACCATGCCCAGCTCCTGATATGCATTTCTGAATAAAAACAGAGTACAATAGAACAAGAATGTATTTCAGGGTGTGTGTGTGTGCACACGTGCGTGTGTGTGTGTGTGTGTGTGTGTGTGTGTGTGTGTGTGTGTGCATTTGGTCAAGAAGTAAATATATTTCTTATTGTGAATCTCAGCCATAAAAAAAAAGTTGAGTCAGGTATAATGGATCATGCCTATAATTCCAGTACTCAAGAGGCTGAGACAGGAGGATTGCTGAGTTTAGGACTAGTCTGGACAGAGTGAAACCCTTTTTAAAAAGAAGCAAGTTGGCTAGGCATGGTGGCACACGCCTTTAATTCCGGCACCTGGGAAGCAGAGTCAGGTGGACCTCTTTGAATTCAAGGCCATCCTGGTCTACATAGTGAGTTTCAGAACATCTAAGGATATACAGAGAGATCCTGTCTCAAACAAACAAGCTAGTTGAAAAACACTCCTGTGGTAGAAGAGACCAAAGGGGATACCATTATTGTGTCCTGATATGGTAAAGGGCCGCACAGGGAGCAGGAATGGCCAAGGATCAGTTGCTAACCATAGGACCACGGGGCCCTTTGATCTCAGAATCCAGGTGGGAGACACGGTGATGTTCTGCTCTGAGGGCTGCCAGGCCATTGTGGACACAGGGACCTCCCTCATCACTGGCCCCTCTGACAAGATCAAACAGCTTCAAGAGGCCATTGGGGCCACACCCATGGATGGAGAAGTGAGTGTCTACCTGGAGCGGGGATGGTGTAGGAGCAGGAGAGCCTGTCCTTCTCTGGGGAGAGAGCTGTCTCTGAGTCATCCTTCTCTGTTTTAGTACGCTGTGGACTGTGCCTCCCTCAACACGATGCCAAATGTCGCCTTCCTCATCAACGGGGTTTCATATACCCTCAGCCCAACTGCCTACATCCTGCCGGTAAGGGCTATTTCCTTATTCTGTGAGTCACAGTGCCTGCCACCATCCTCCTCACGTGCCTGCCACTTCCCCCTGAAAAGTCATCTACACAAGGCTGCGGCTGCTCCACGCTCCCTCCCACCTAGTGGCAGTCCTGATGTGGCTTTCTCTCCAAGAGAAGAAGCTGCCTGTAGTAGAAACTCCTGGACTTGCTTCTAGTTTCCAGTTCTGCCCTGAGGCAGCAGCTACTTAGGTACAAGACATTTGAGGGGAATTTCTGATATTGCCATGAGGAATTTATCAGCATACACATTAATCCTCTGCACTCCCCATGTGCGAGTGGAGATGCAATTACCCTGATTTATAGGGGAGGATGCTAAGGTTCTCCAAGTTAAATAGTTCAGATTTGACTGCTGGAACTGGAGGGATGGCTCTGAAGAGCACTTGCCGCTCCTCCAGAAGACCACAGTTGGGTTCCTTGCACCTACTTTGTGTGGCTCACAAACCACATGTAACTCCAGCCCCCAAAAATCCAATGCCCTCTTCTAATTATGTGTGCCACAGATACATACTACACACAGATACACAAATAGTAAAAAAAAAAAAAAAAAAAAAATTAAAGTGACTTTAGAAAAAAAGATCTAAGCTGCTTTGGGGTTTGGGGGTGGGGACCAACATTCAAATTAGCTTTCCTCCTCAAGCCAAAATGTGTCTTTTATTGCAATGATTCCCAAGTTCCGAGGGTGAGGTAGAGAAGAAAAGCTGGACATTTTGGAAACCTATAGTCGCTTCCCATCCCCTGGGCTGGTTTTTGATGTACTTCTTGGGAAACACACTTGTCGATCTTTAAGCAGAAGCAATTGTGCCATCGATGACTGTCAGCATAAAGGTGTTAACGTAGAGTTATCTTCACTTTATGCTCTAAAGCGTAGCTTCGTGGTAAGCCTCCTAAGCTCTTGGGACACTCTCAGAAGCTCTTGGGACAGTCTCTGCAGACAGCGTGCTGGGACAAACCACACAGTGAGACTGAGCTCTGCTCACCAGTCGCCACGTTACTAAGTGCTTCTTTGGACCCTAGGACTTAGTGGAGGGACTGCAGTTAGGACACTTAGGACTTAGTGGATGAGATACAGTTCTGTGGCAGTCAGTGGCTTTCTCAGCCTTAGTGGATGGGATGCAGTTCCGTGGCAGTCAGTGGCTTTCAAGGACTTGACATTGACCCTCCAGCTGGGCCCCTCTGGATCCTGGGAGATGTCTAGCACCTATACTCTGCCACTTTTATCCAACAAGAGGATCTGCTTGTACCCAACATGGGACTGGGGCTTTTCCTGCCAGCTTTCAATCAGGGCCATCTCAGTACATCAAGGATGCTGGAATAGCCTTGAATTTTATCCCTGTCCTCTCACAGAGCTGTGACTTCCCCTACCTTCTCATCAGCAACTTTGAGTTTCAGAGGGTTGTTGGGAAAACCACACCTGCCTGGTAGAAACCAAATCTTTGCTAACGTGAAAAGATTAGGGGACAGGAGCAGGGGTCCATGCCCGGAACCCAGCTCTCAGGAGGCAGAGGCGGATAGTGAGTTCTGGACAACATGGGTTACGTAGTGTCTAAAAGAAAAGACTGAGGGAGATTGGGCTCCCTTCACAGAACAATGGATGAGGGCTTGCCTTGTGTCTAGGGGAGCCCACTCAAATGCTTCTTCCCCATGTCAAGAAGGAAGTGGTGGCTAGTCATTCATAGAGCAGTTTCTCTCCCTTACAAAAATTAAGTTGAGCTCTGCTTGAAACTAAACAAGATTGGATTTAAACCAGCGTGTTCTAATGCGAACCCTTTGCAATAAGGTCTCTGTGTTTCCAGTTATAGACTGATGTCAGGATATGGCTGTAAAAACACACAGTTCTCAGAACTGTAGAACACAGACGAGTGAACTGGACAAAGTACTTGCACTGTACTGAGCAAACTGGATGTGGGCATGGAATGAAAGATAACCTACCAACCACAACGGTGACACTCACCCACCGTCTCAGGCCGCTGGGAGCCAGCCAGCACCACCACTCAGTACAGCTCCCAGGGCTGCGCTGTCTCCCCCTGTCTGCTACTAACTGCCTCTTTTGGACCCTAGGACTTAGTGGATGGGATGCAGTTCTGCGGCAGTGGCTTTCAAGGACTTGACATTCCACCGCCCGCCGGGCCCCTCTGGATCCTGGGGGACGTCTTCATCCGGCAGTTTTATTCAGTCTTTGACCGTGGCAATAACCAAGTGGGGCTGGCCCCTGCGGTCCCCTAAACAGGGATGTCTGTCTATGTGTGGACACCTGATACCCCTTTAGCCTGTTAGATCTCTTTATATCTATCCAAAAGTCATTGCCCACAGGATGCAGCCATCCCAGAGTACTCAGACTAAAGAGAGCATGAGAGCACACACAGCGCCCCCCCCCCAACCCGGAACACACACACCTCCTCCACCACCGTCATGAAAGAAGGAAGTCTGTCTGTCTGTAGGCTTTATTGCTTTTTGCCAACTTTCTATATGGAACTCTCCAAACATATATACAAGGAGATGTGATGACAAGATAAATCCCTGTGCACCTCCACCCCACCTCACAGCCCTCCACATGTGCTCAGACCCCTCGATCTTCTCTCCCTCTGGCTCCACACATCTAGATTCAGAAACAAATTCTAAGCATTATATCATTGTATCCAATGTCTAATAGCCTTAAAAGTCAGGATTTAAATATCTTCTCACTCGCTCATAAATGTGTACCTGTTTTTTACAGTTGATTTATTTGTATCAGGATTCAAACTAGATCCCTAACTGGGGAGGGAAAAAAAAAACCCATAAATTAAATTGCATTGGTTTGAAATGTCTCTTAAGTCTCTTTTCTTATATAAAATTTTCCATGTTCAGAATTTTGCTAATTTGCAACCAGGCCTATATTTCAGTACTCTGGAAGCTGAGGCAGGAGGATCACTTCAAGTTCAAGGCATCCTGGGCTACAGAGTAAGCTCCAGGCTAGCCAGGACCATATGGCAAGACCACGAAAAAGATTTTGACTGGTTAGAATCTAGAGGAATCGTTGACATGGGCCTCTGCGCCCACCCTCCTATGGAATGGTAGTTAGGTCTAGGCCTTGATTCATGGCAAAACCGTGACCCAGAGGGCACCAGGTACGTCCCATCAGGAGGCAGATGATGCTGGGTGTCTTTTAACCAGTCATGTTAAGTTGAATGAGTGGATTTACGGCTGTCAGCCTACACCATCTGATACAAAAACCCCCCTTTCAGCAGCTGCTGATGGTCATCATTGAACCCCTCATGGTGATTAAGTTTCCCAATTCTACCTTTTTCCATAAAAATCACCTGCCTTCACCACCCTTCTGCTCACTGTGAGGTCCACCTCATATACCTAAGAAGACAACTGCCTGAGGCTTCCCCTCGCCCACTTAACTTATCAGTTATCAAAATAATGAGCGAGTGCTACAGCAGAGGGCGATGGACTTAAACCTACCCGTTCTAACATACAACATTTACCGCCAATATTCAATTTTCAGTGACCCTTTAAGTTACTTCTGTGAATTTCCCCCGCCCATCTTACACACTTCCACCCTACCAGGCAGCCTCAACCACTGTCCCAAAGAGTTCCTCGAAGCGTGCCTCTACGTCGACTGTCATGAAAATATGTGGTAGATTGTCAAACAGAAAACGCATAGGGACACTCCCCAGAGTCTGGCCTGAGGTCTCCCAGGGACTGATGGAGCCCATCTTCACTCCAGGGTTCCACTTCTCCTCTTCCCTCCTTTGCTTCATTTAAAATGGGGTCTTCAATCTCATACTTATCATAAAATATGTCAAGTGTTCCGTGACCCTGGAATTAGCTCACAGTTGTTGATAAGAACTCTCTTTTAATGAAAGAAAGAGTAAGCAAAGACTCTGGCTCCCAAGCCTGGTGACCTGAGTTCAATCTCCGGAACCCACATGGTAGAAGGAAAGACTGCTCCTTTCACTTGTCTTCTTACATCCATGTTCTCGCCATGCACACGCACATGCATGCACACACATACACACACATGCACACACACATATACACACACACACGCGCACACACATACACATATACACACACACATGCGCACACACACACGCATGCACACACATACACACACACACACACACACACACACACACAATCAATCAATATTTTTTCCTCTGAGCATATTAACAGGGATAGTTACTGTTATGCAATATTCTCTAAATATTGGTCCACATATTCTCTAAATTGCTGATTTCCTTTCAAAATATGGAAGCTCAGGCGGGAAGTTGTGAGTGAGTTCAAGGCCAGGATGCACTACACATCAAGTCACTGTTTAAAAGAAAATGGAGAGCAGGAGGAAAAGGGGAAAGAGGGGAAGGCATGTGGGAGGGTGGTTTTCACACTGCAAATAATTCACTATTCTAACATCTATCTGCTGTCTATTCAATCTTCTCTCCAGTTCATTTGGTTCTTTGAGGTTTGGTTCAAGCAAAACCAATAAATGCTTGGTTTATGTCAAGCAATAAATGTGGTACTTTAAGACCCACAAGGTCACTAGGACAGGCGCACACTGTCATTTATAGGCAGGAGGAGTCAAGGAAAACACCCTATGCTGAAGGCAGACAGTTGACCTGGGTTCACACCTGCATCCCACCTTCCATTCATGGTCATGCAAATACTTTTTGTCTTTACAAATTTTATTCATTTGTTTTATTAACTTACCACCTTTGCAGTTTATTCAGAACAGGTGTTTGTTCTAAACAAACTACCAAAGCGTGAGAGTAGGCGAGTTAATAAATGTGAGTTCTGAGCTGGACAAGCCGAGACTGGATTCCCACCACCAGCAGCACCTCCACACCTGTTTGCTCATCTGTGAGATGATCATGGTAAGAGGAAGTGCTTCATGAGAGCTTGTGAGGATGCTGTGCCTGTGGTGGTTGGAATGAGAATGGCCCCCATAGGCTCATACATTTGAATATTTGGTCACCAAGTTGGTGAAGTGTTTGGTAAGGATTGAAAGGTGTGGCCTTGTTGGAGGAGGTGTGTCACTGAGGTGCGTTTTGAGATTTCAGGTGCCCACGCTCTTCCTAGTTAGCTCTCTCTCTCTCTCTGACTTATGCTTATAGATCAGATGTAAACTCTCAACTACTGCTCCAGCACCATGCCTGCCTGCCTGTTGCCATGCCTCCCATTCAGAGATGGTCACGGACTCACTCTCTGAAACTGTAACCCCCAATAAACTCTTTCTTCCATAAGTTCCTTGGTCACGGGGTTTTGTCACAGCAACAGAAAAGTAGCTAAGACAGTGCCCATCAGCGTGTAGAAGCAGTAGGCTAACATGCAGGCCTTGGTCCTTAGGGTACAGGCCTTCACCCATCAGGGAAACTCAGAAAAAGCAGAGGCCCTTGAGACAAAAGACTTCATAACCTACCCTCAGCGTCAAAACATCCCAGAGCCAAGTGGGGACCAGTTTGGGAGCAGCATCTCTACAGATGCTCTCCTTGGGGTCATTTCTGCCTAGAATGTGATGACCTGGGCTGCATGTCCAGCAGACTGAGAAGAGCAGAAGAAGTCCAGAGGGTGGGCATGACGCATAAGCCACACCACTGCCTCTGCCAAATGACCAAACGAAGTGGTGACTGTCCCACACCGGTCCCACAGCTCTGTCACAGAAGTGCTGCCACCACCTGGCTTCCCATCACTTCAGAGCATTGCCTTTCCCAGGGGTGCTTCAAGAACATCCCAGCCGCTACTCTGATCCCACCGCTGCCCTGTGCCCACGTCACACCGCTGCCCTGTGCCCACATCACACCGCTGCCCTGTGCCCATGTCACACCGCTGCCCTGTGCCCACATCACACCGCTGCCCTGTGCCCACATCACACCACCTCCCTGTGCCCACGTCACACCACCTCCCTGTGCCCACATCACACCGCCTCCCTGTGCCCACGTCACACCACCTCCCTGTGCCCACGTCACACCACCTCCCTGTGCCCACGTCACACCGCTGCCCTGTGCCCACGTCACACCAGCACCTGACCGACGAATATTTCTGAAAGTCACCAGAATCCCACCCTCCCCTGGTTCCCACTTCCCTGCAGTCCCTCCTGTGAACCAAAAGACACTGAAGCTGGAAGGATTTTTGTGACTGTCCAGGACCTGCTCCTGTTTAACCCCCTCCTGCATGCATATAAGTCACCAGAACCTGTTGACTCCGCCCCACCCCACCCCGGTCCTCACTGCCACATTCTGTTCTCGGGAGTCCTACCCTCTCCATCAGAGGAGCAGGTCACTCCACAGAGTGGCCTCTTCTCGATGGACCACAGGGCAAGAGATGTCCCACATCGACAACCCCTGGACTCAGAAGGTAGAGAGGCACGAGGTTCAAAGCCACTGTGGGTCCATAGTAACACGCCATTACCACCACCCCTCACCCATCTCCAAACAAACAAGCAAAACCTAGATGGAACTCTCCTGCACAGAGTATGCACAGCCAAGGCGTTGGCCTGAACCGAGTGCCTTTCAGGTGCCAGCTCTCTTCCGTCACCCAGAGGGCCAGCATCTCCTCTGCCTACTCCCAGGTCACTTCCCTTTCACTGAGTCCGCATGCCTCCTCCCAACACATGCACATCCTGCCAGTCCTTCCAACTCCAGATCAAGTTCCTTCTTCTGCCCCTTCGGAACACCTTATCTAGTACTACTGTCTGGTACTAGGTACTTCCTCTCTGAATTCCCTTATGCCTTTACTTAGTCCCTGTCACTTTTTTTCCACTGTTAAGCTCCTGGATCCATCTGCGCCTGCCCCCTCCCCGAAGAGTCTGACCTATGGGGACTACTGAGTGAATGCAGTGGGTGTGTCGGGGTGCAAACGGAGCAGCCGTCTCTAGTGCAGCATGACGGAAGCCGGAAAGGGAAGCTACTGACTTCTGATTCACGTGGATGGAGGAAGTGGGGGCTGGAGCCTGATAGCTAGTGTCTCAGTTTCCAAAAGACGCTGGAAACAGTTCTGCAAACAGCGCCAAAGAGAACAAATTTCAGCATCCTGGTCAGAAAGCAGTAAAATCCAGCTGCAGACAGGGCACTTCCCATACCCCAAAGGGTCCTCCGCGTCAACAGACCTTGGGACATCAGCTCGTCCACGTGCCACCGCATCTCTACAGTATGTGCCCCAGCATCATCTCGTTTTTGTGCGTACTCATTTCCTCTGAGATAAAACTTTCCATCTTCGAGGGATCCAAGGAATCGAGACATTCCATTCTTCAGGGATGCTTCCTTTGAGCTCAGGAAGTGAACAACTGAGAGGCCTCAGGAAGTTCCTGAAACTGACTGGGTGTACCTGACCTTCCCTCTCCAAGCATAAATAAGTACTACGGAGTGCTTAGCAGAAGCAGAGACTAGCCCAGCTGCTTCATGAGGTGAGGCCACCTGAGCTGCCTGGAAGAGTCACCCTCCAATCTGCTGAGCTGTTTACACATTGTGCAGTGGGCTCCAGATTCCCGGCTTTTGTGAGCTGTCACCCATGCTGGAGGGCTTTGGTGATGCCGCTGTCTTTGAGTCATTTCTGCTCCTGTAACCCCTCCCCCATACTCCTGTATGCAGCTCCAGTACAACTCAGTGGGTCACCAAGCCGGACTTGGGTGGTGTCCTTACTTGGTTCCCTGAGTGACATTTGTTCACATCTCGTCAGTGATCGTCACACAACACACATTCACACAACTACGCAGGCAAACTTTCATTTAAAGCTAGTCTCAGAGCAGGGGGAAAAAGGAGAACAATATGGGGGAACTTCTCCCATCTAAGTTCTAACAAGGCCCAACTCTGCATTGCTTATGAGATCAGACGCCTTCAGGGTGGTATAGACTCTGGGAGCGTCTAAAGGACACCAGTCCAAGAGCTCAGCAGCCTCCATAAATCATCAGTTATCACCACACCGCCTTGGCAACCATTTTCCTGAGCAACCAGAATACTTCACTGGTGCAAACAGGCTTTAGAATATCCTGCACCTTTCCTGTAGAGAATTCAGTGTGGAAATCATTAGGTCCCTTCTTCCAAGACTGCTTGCTGGTTGACACAAGAAAATAAGCTTTAGTTTCTTTTCCACTGAAAGCTCTTTAATAAGACCCATCCTGGCAGTACACTGGCCAAGCGTGGGACCCAAGGCTACTTGCTCTGCTTTCCAAATGCAAAGTTCTACAGCTGGTTTAGACACCCAGAAAAGCCCCATCAGAGGGGGCTACTGGAACCAGGAAGACCGTTCCGACAGGACAGTAATCACACCAAGGACTAAGTCGTGAGGAATGTGGAGTCCATCAAACACACCTTAAGGGGGCCCCTTGAGATCTGGGGAGTCATGTCTAAGCTCCCTCCATCTGCCTTTCATCTACCAGCTGTGCTTACCCAAGGCATGGTCCATGACAGTGAGATGAGATGCCAAGGTTAACTGTGTGCCAACAGCGTTTTAATTTACCGTTGCCTCAGGTTGGGCCACACAACCTAACCAGAGGGGGCGGGGGCGGGGGTTGGGGTGCCAGGACATGCCTTACCTCTTACAAGCCTGATATGGTGTGGGTGGTGAGTTTATTTTATGTGAGTGAGTGGGGGGTGTGGGGGGTACAGAGTGTGAGTTGTGAGGAACATGTAGTGTGTATATAAGGAATGTGGCACAAGGGATGTGCGGTGTGCATACAAAATATATGTGTGCTATGTATGTGTTGTGCAGGGATGTATGTGTATATTCTCTGTGTGTGTGTGCCAGGGTGTGAGGGGTGTGCAGGGTGAGGGCAAGGCCTAAGATCAGAACTCCTTCCAACCTTACTGGTGCCCTGGTGACTGGACCAAATCTGCTCCATGAGTGTATGGAAAACAGTAAAGGTTTCTTTCCTGGGACTCCCATGAACAGAGGCAGATGTTCCTACAAGCCCATAGATGGGACATGTCACCTTGCAGGCCCTCTGTCCAAAAGTTCCCAACTCAGGCCTGCCATTCCTCATCCCCTGGGACCAGAATCCTTTATGAAGTAAATATTCCTGGTGCCCTACATCCAGGCAGCTCTGAAGCTTCGCTGCTCTCCCAATCCACTCCACCTCCTCCACCCACACAGCTGAGGTCACCCAGGCCCAGCCTCTTTTGCAACTTTCCCAAGTCTGCGCACAGCAGAGAGAAGAAGGAAAACTCAGAGGGAAGTAGCCTCTTACCAAACCCTCTGACGGTCTCAAACTGGCCAGATTGAAACTGCCACTCCGGGGAAGAGAGGCCCAAACCCAGGACTTCCACCTGTGTGAGGTGAGTGACCTGCAGCCTGTGGCAGTGAGTGTCCTGGCAGCCTATCTGTCCTCCCATGTGCCCAGCAGCTCCAGAACTGTCCGGGGTAGAAACAACGGTGTGGGGATCAGAATGTGGCAGGTGCAGGGTTTTAATGCAGCCCGAAGACCCCTGCCCTGCAGACAGCTCCTGGGTGTGGTGAAGAAAGGACTTCCCTCCCAGTCACAGGGAGCTGGGGCCCAGCTCGGGGTTCTGTAGCAGTGCCAGACAGGACACAGCAGCTCAGTCACAGGAGGATGGCACTACGCCCCTAGACCTGCAGGGAATGCCAGAAACTGAAGCTTTCCAAGACGGCTGGATCCTGCAGCATCTGGCATCTCCTTGGCACACAGACAGGGTGCCTTCTGGGATGTAGATGTGGGGGCTATCAGAGAAAGACAAGCTCTCCCAAAGTAGGAAAACATCCCTCTTTTTCTAATCTGTATTTTCTTCTGGCAAAGAGCCATAATACATGAGCCAATGAATGGAGTTGGACAGCCAGACCTGGTTCTACTCTAAGCTGGCTGCTAATCTTGGTTGTTGTTGTTGTTGTTGTGTGTGTGTGTGTGTGTGTGTGTGTGTGTGTGATGTTTTGTATGCATGATGGGTGTGCATGTTTACCACAGCATACGTGTAGAGTCAGAAGACGACTTTGTAAAGTGGGTTCTCTCCTTCCACCTTTACATGGGTTCTGAAGATAAAACTCAGATCATCAAGCTTGCGTGGTAAGTGCCTTTACCTGCTCAGCCATCTTGCCAGCCCACCAGCTAGTTTCTGACCCCAGAATCCACTGGGCTATAATAGCGTTTTGTAAAATGCAAGTGTTCTAAAATTGCGAGGCATTGTGTATTGATAAAAAAATGATTGCTTTGGGCTTATTGATCAATCCCCTACTACAAAGAGCCGATGGAGATACCAGTTTCTGAGTATTCTTAGACATATAGTGTGCTACTGAATAGCAGGCGTGCACTACATGGGTGTGTGGATGGACAGATGCATGGACGGAGGGATGCATCATTGCATTCCCAGCTTAAGTCAACATGCATTTTGGGGGACGGGAATACAGAGAGATAAGAGGCGCAGTCTAGGGTACAGGCAGTCTACCTGGGGAACAGGACAAACACCTCCCCAAAGAAGTTAAAGAAGGCCAATGCTCAGCCTTCTGAAAGCAGCGCTGTGGGTGCACTTTGTGGAGGAAGCAGGTTTGGACCTGCAAGGATTTGGGTGGGTGAGGCCGACTCTCAAGTGATCCCTGCAGGCAACAAAGCCTCATGTTCCCTGGGAATCTCACTAAACAGAAGCCTTCACACTCAGCCTGTGGGTCCCAGTATTTTTTGTTTTTTAGGGTGACTGTGGTACGGGGTGTCAGGGGGAGAGGAAACACTGTGGGGAAGACCAGAATCTGGGGTAGATTGTACACTGGGCAGGGAGACTGGGCCTGCTGTGGAATTCTCAGCCGCCCCTGTTCGCTGGTCTCCCTGAGACCCCACCCAGGACAAGCAAGGCAAGAAGACTATGCTGGGTCCTGCCTGGAGCCAGTGGGAGAGGGAGGGAAGGTGAAGGTTGAGACCCTCAAGAGTTCTTGCGGACTGATCATAGGCCCGAGGGCTCTGCAGCAACTCAGTCTTCCTTGCTTTGTAGCAAATGGGCAGGCCGGGCTTTGGCTGGGAAGAGCTGAGAAGTGGTGGTCCCTCTGGAGTCCCGCTCTGGAGGAGTCCTGCTCTGTGTGGGCTGGGCTGCCTGGGCTGGTCCTGCATTCCAAGCCTGCTACTCACTGTTCAGTAGAAGAGAAGATGACTCAGCCTTGTTGATAGGGAGATCCCCAGCTTCCCTCTTTGAAGCTCCCCCAGCAGCGACTAGAATGAGGCTGAAAAGGACGTTGTTGCTACAACCCAGCCAGGGGTGGAGGACAGGGGAAAGGACCTCAGCTACCATCTGAAACCCGGAGTAGTCAAGAAAGCCCCGTGCTGACGGCCCCCAAACCAGCTCCTCCAACTGGGTCAGCCCGGGTCTTGAGCTGAACCAAAGATCCAGGCTATTTTTAGAAGTCAGGCTCGTAGAATGTTCACCGTTTTTTTGTTTGTTTGTTTGTTTGTTTGTTTGTTTGTTTTCTGGGATCAGGGTACAGGGGTCTTTGGTGGCAGAGCAGTTCCAAGGCACATCTGGAAAGGGGATCAGGACAATGAAAGGGGTGGAGAAGTTACAAGGATCAGAGGAAGCAAGCGAAACCCCCTCCAACACCGCCCCTTCCAATGCCTGGCATTTGCAGAGGAATTGAACATTTTTGTGGGTGAAGAAACTACCCCCAGTGAGAGGAACAAGCGCTCAGGGTATGTCTGGCTGTTTCCCAGGAGCCTAGCACTGCCCAGTGCTAGATCAAGTTACATCGAGGTCCTTCCAGGACTATGCATGCTGTAATTTGAAAGCAGCCATAGTGGACACGTTTACATCATCAAAAATGGCAACCTCTGCAAACTGGATCTGAGGACCTCTTCCACCAACCCTCACCCCACAAAGGTGTTAAGCAACATGTTATCTAGATCTTCCCTAACTTTGGGGTCCTGTTATGCTGTCATAACATGACACACACATGCCATCTTCAGAGGAAGCCACAGCCATAAGTCATGTCTATTTTATCCAGGAGAGAATAGAAAAGTTAGTAATACTCAGGGCTCAAGGTCACAGGTGGATAGATTAGGGAAGAGAGAGGGTTCTCTGACCCCAAAAGTCACGGTCATTGCCTGGTATGAGGCAGCCTCCCCCGACCTCCACCCCAGTCACAGTGATTCATCCAAATAGGAAATCACACTCAGATGACTCTGGGCAGCCACCCAGTCACACATGCTTTGCAAGGAGAGGTTAAGTCAGGGTGGGATTGAGGGAGAAAAAAAAAAGAGGTTAAGTCTTTTTCTGATATTTTTAAGTTACAGAAACTAAGATTGCAGAATAAATTTTTAAAAATATGGACACTTGAGATAGAATGAGAACTAGTGGTCTCTTCTGCCTCCTTTTTCTGTCTCTCCTTAGATGGCATGTTTCTATCTGTGTGTTTCCGGGACACACACGTGTAGAATTAAACACAGAGACACACTCGGTGAGCTGGTGCTTGTTCCTGATAATCTGGGTCGCTCTCACTCTGTCAAATACTCAGATTGCCTCTTCTTTTTTACTTCAATTATCGTGTGTGTGTGTGTGTGTGTGTGTGTGTGTGTGTGTGTGTGTGTGTGTGCATGCTCACGCGCGTCATCACTTTATCCTTTTTTAAATGACCTTATATTTCAGAATCGATATGGACTGGCATTTGTATAGAAAGTCTGCCATTAAAAGAGAGCATCAATTTGAGAGGGAATGGGGACAGGGTTGGAAACATGGGAAGGGTTGGAAGGAGGATGCAGGGTAGGGGAAAATGGTGCAAATATAGTACACATATATGAATTTTTTAATTAGTTTAATTTTTAAAGAAGAAAGCGTGTTGTTGGTGGACATCCAGGTAGAGCAACATGTGCTGTGATGGAGCCTTTAAGGGCCAAGCTGTGTTAATCTCATTCATCTCCACTTAAGGGCAAAGTCTCTTGGCACAGTGGTACACTTTTACAATCCTAGATACTTGGGGGTCTAAGGCAGGGGATTGCTGGGTTGAGGCCAGCCTGGGAAATGGCATGAGACTTCACCTCAAAAAGGTATGAGAGTGGGGTTCTATGACAGAGTATTTGCCTAGCAGGCTCCCTGGAGTATGGGTACCCCAGTGGCACTCATTGTTGTGATAAAGTGGCTGGCAAAGCATTTGAGGAAATCGGGGCGTATTTAGACTCACAGTTTGAGAGAACAGTCCATCATGGATGGGGAGGCACAGAAGCAGGAGTCTGGGCAGCTGCTCACACTGCATCTGCAGCCAGCAAGCAGAGAGGTGGATGTCAGCGCTCAGTTTGTGTTCTCTGTGTTCATACGCATATGTATGTATGTATGTATGTATGTATTCAGTATGCATATCCATGTATCCTAGACCGTGGAATGGTACCTCTATATTTAGGGCATATTTTCCCACCTCAGTTAACTCAGTCTAGAAATTCACCCACAGATGTGCCCAGAAGTTTGTCTCCCAGGTGATGCTGGATCCTCCCAAACTGATGATCAGTACCAACTACCACAGGCAGTCTCTAGAGCTGGGCCTGGATCCAAATCTCTGCTCCAACCCGGGCTCCCGCACTACCGAGTGTGTGTTGTTAGGAACTCCTAAATTAGTTTCTGGAAACATTTAGTTCTTGGTGACACAGAGATAATAACAGTGGCAACCCCACAGATACCATGTGTGCGCTAAAACAGCTAGTGCTTCAAGACCTTAACGCTCTTTTTAAAAACCCTCAATTTGTGCCAGTAAATGTACCACAACAGCACACTAATTCATTTAACCCACACCGTGGGCTGTTATCTGTTTGCATATTTTCAATGCTCTCAGCACAGCGTCTGACCAACAAATGTCAGCATATGGAGTGTGGCACACCCTGGCGATGTGTGTGACCCGTTCCCTCACCTCCACATGCCGCCTGTCCACTGAAGCGTGGGTCCCTCACATACAGCTCCTGCTCAGCATCCCCAGGTCCCTTGCTCTAACAAAGCCTCTTCAGCCCCCTAGCTGCCTTTTCCCAGTGCGCCTAAGGCTTTGTCCAGCACAACAAGTCTGAGCCCAGCGCCCTATGCATTGGTGGACACAGACCCCAGGGCTTCAAACTCTGGAGATCTGAAGACACCACGGCACCGAAGAGCTTTCCCTGGCCTTCCGTTCAAGCACTAGCTCATCCAGTTACCACCACCAGTGTGATATGTGAGTTATGAGAGACTCGCCCCCCCCACCCCCATCCCATCCCCCCCCCCACCCCACCCCCACCCGCCCCGCACCACGCTTGTATGCTAGGGATAGAAGCCTTCTTCAAGTTAAGCCAGAACTGTAGTAGTGCTGTGCCATATCCCCAGTGGAGTGGCCCTTCTCTGGGCCCGGTTTGCACTCACCTCATGGCTATGGTGAGGCTAGCCTGCTGCGCAAAGGGTGGTACAACCCACTGCCCGTGCTCGGCCATTGCTGGAGTTTGTCCATCCATTTTCTGCCTCCATTTTGAAACTCTAAGTCCTTTTTATGTTTGTTTGTTTGTTTGTTTGTTTGTTTGTTTTTTGAGACAGGGTTTCTCTGTGTAGCTTTGGCACTCACTTGGTAGCCCAGGCTGGTCTTGAACTCACAGAGATCCGCCTGGCTCTGCCTCCCGAGTGCTGGGATTAAAGGCGTGCGCCACCACCGCCCAGCCTCTAAATCTTTTTAAGATACTGTATTGGTCCTTCAAGATAAGTTAACACACTGCACCAAAGTGTTAGGAAACAACACTCAGTTGCTCTCAGGCCCCTTGAGAAGAGATAACTGATGCTCAGAGACCCGCCCCTTCCAAGACTTCTTTGCCACTTCTTAGCTGCTTACCTTTGTAAGCAGCAACATTGTTGCAGTATGCCAACCCTGGTTAGTATCATTAGTTCCCTGCCTCTACGTCCCTGGGAGATGGGGAGTTTTTGCCAAGTAGCTAGAAGAATAATAATGATTGATTGATTGAATGAATGAATGAAGAATGAATGGATGAATGAATGAATGGATGAATGAATGAATGAATGAATGAATGAATGAAATGGGATAGTCCACCTCAGTCTTGCTGTCCTGAAGCAAATCAATCACCTTTTCCATTCTCATCCCCAGAATTTTCTTACTTCATTCTCTCCTAGGAAATATCACCCCCTACACACCATACGCTTCACTTCTTCAGGCTCGCCATACTGTCAGCACCATACCTTTTCTGTGTCTTGGGAACACTTTCTAGTGTCGCTCGGTCCCTGTTCCTTCTTCCCTGATGTTTCCTGGAGTAGGGTCCTACATGTTTCATCCTGGATGCTCCCAGTGTCAAGTTCGGGATGTGCTTGTGTTCTCTTCACAGGGAAGGGGTACATTTGCTTATATTCAGTGGTGCACGTATTAATTGGATTTGACTATATTACAATGTATACATTCTGTATTTCATGGGAGCTGTGTATATGATGCTTACCCAGCATTCACAAAGCTCTGGATTCAATCCCCAACACTGAAAAAAAAAATTAATGCAATTGTGATAGTAGTCAACATTTAGCTGATATTGCACACATAATTTAGCAATGATTTTCAGTCAAATTATAAAGCATGAATATTTTCCCACATATAATAAAATATTTCAAATACTCCATTCTGATGACTACTAAGTAATCCTTCATGTGTCCTGGCCTAACTACTTCTTCGCTGTGGGTGTTTATAAGCAGTGCTGGCGGGACGGTCTTGAAGTCTTTGCTCAAGTTCCTGGTGACTTCCGTAAGAAAAATTCCTAGAAGCAGAGGTCAGGACTATTTTGAGGCTCCCCACACATGCTGCCAAGTAGCTTTCCAGAAACATATACTGATTTCACCCTTTCCAGCTTCAGCAAAGAGCCCTGTGATTCTGCAAGCACGGCACACTTTGGCTGGGGGAGGGGCTCTCGTCCATCCAAAGGCTCCAGGCAGTCCTGACAATGGACCCCTTGTCCTGCCCACCCCATCCCCTCTTCCCACACCGGCCTCCATTCCTGGCTCTAGGCTGTGCTGTGTGCACGAGGTCTCTGTTCAGATCTGTCCTGCTGTTTGGCACTCTGGGCTACCTCCCAGAGCAGGACTCTGAAGAGCTGAGGGGTGAGTGATCTGCAACTTTGGCAAGGCAATGTAAGGGGAGGGTGTGTACAGGGTGCTGAGTCATGTGTGTCCTTCAGGAGAACAGCCTCACTGGAGTCCTTAGCCAAGGACAGAGATCCTGATAAACCAGAGGAAAACAGAGCTCAGATCTGAAAGGAGTCACAGCATGCTAAATACTATTCGGAAGGTGTCCTGGAGGACACGTGGGAGGGGTGGGCTGCAGTGACTGGGTGTGGGAGGCTTAGCCTCAGTGACAATGGCCACAAGCAAGGCGAGCCAGTGTGAAAATGACTTCTGTTTGCCCACAGGCTCTGAAGCTGCTCATGAATCCCCGAAAGAAAGTGGACTTGAAACTTATCATCGTTGGCGCTCTTGGGTAAGCCAAGCCCAGCTGCTGTGAGTTCACTGGAAAACAGCTTTGCCTGGGAGCAGTAAGGCCTCCAGGTTGTGCTCCTACCTCCAAGGGACCCTTCCCGAGTCAGAGGGCAGCAGCTAAGTGCATCCTGCTTCGAGGAAGGGAAAACATTCTTGGCTTGGGTCCAGCCGTGTGATAACTGGCTATGTAACCATTCAGCATCTCTGGGTCCTCCCACCGCCTGCCACACCCAACAAATCTGAGCACTGTTGTGGGACACTCAGTCTTATCCAAAACTGCTCACTTTGGTTGGTTCCTGCTCCTAGAAACTATTCCCAATCGTTTTCCTCCAAAGGGTGCATCTAGACCATTAACACTAGAAATTCAGAATCTGAGCAACTCTCTCCTGAGACCCTTGAGCCCATCCTAGGGTATGTACTGTTGTCTTTCCTCCAACCTCAAGTCACTCATGTACCAGAGTCTGTTCCTAAACTCCAACTTTGATTAAAAATTATCAAAGGCTCAAGGAAGGACTGCATTGCAAAGAGCATGGTAATGTCCTAACAACGGCATAGCTGTGTGTGTGTGTGTGTGTGTGTGTGTGTGTGTGTGTGTGTGTGTGTGTATGTTTATAGGTATGCATTTACCATATGTGGATTTTTTTTCTCTTAGTGTGGGAAAGACCTCTCTCCTTCACCAATATGTACACAAAACATTTTTTGAGGAATACCAGACCACCCTGGGGGCCAGCATCCTCTCCAAAATTATCATACTGGATGACACAACTTTGAAGCTCCAGGTGAGCACTCCCCTCCGTCTCTGAAATACACACACACACACACACACACACACACACACACACACACACACACACCTGAAAGTCACCCACTTACATAGCAAAGCGTACTAGAAGTTCAGAGGACCTGGAGAGATATCAGCAAAGTTCAACTCACAGGCTAACTCTAGTCTCTTCACTGGGGCCCAGACACACCCACTTGTTTACCTACTATAGCAGAGGTGAATAATGTAACAGAGACGGGTGACCTACAAAGCCAAAGACACTATTGTTAGGGGATGGGATAGCAACCCCTGCCCTGATAACCTAGAGAGAGAGTGAGAGCTAAGAGCTGTGGTGGTGTATGTGAGTGGGAGGGATGCACTGTCTGAATGGGGAAGGACCATGCACACCTACACCAAGGCTTTCCCCTTCCAGAAATGAAGCTTTTGGTATGATACAGCCTTGCTGGGTTTCCCTTCAGCCACTCATCAGAGCCTGTGGGGTGCTGCTCTTCCTCTCCAGATCTGGGACACAGGTGGTCAAGAGCGCTTCCGCTCCATGGTATCAACGTTCTACAAAGGTTCCGATGGCTGTCTCCTGGCGTTTGATGTCACTGATCCAGAGTCCTTTGAAGCCCTGGATATCTGGAGGGATGACGTCCTGGCAAAGATCATCCCCATGGAGCAGTCGTATCCCATGGTGGTGCTTGGGAACAAAATCGATCTGGAAGACAGGAAGGTACTGTGAGTTCATTCATTCATTCACTCATTCATCCATTAACAAACTATGTAACAACTGCATACCAGATGCTGTGTTAGGCCTCACATACAGTGCTGAAAGAGTCCTCCCTTCAAGGACTCCACCGTCTAAGAGTGACAATGATGGTACAATGTGAAAAGGCAATGATAGTTACACACTTTGGAGATTTGGAGATCAGAACAAAGGGATGCCTAAGTCCAAAATAGAGAGCTAGCTTCCTAGAAGAAATGGGTTCTAGGCTAAAGAAACAGGATGATGTAAACTGAGACACAAGTAACAAGGAGTAGGAGACTTAGGACCTGAGAGGAGCCAGAAGTCAGGTCTTGGAGGAATCTGATTTAGTCTTAGAACAGGATTTCTGCCTAGAATCACAGTGGGATCTGAAGGTATCAGTTTTCAGATCTACAAATTTCCTAGGCAATCAATAATTTTTCACTGAGTCATATATAGCCAGGGTAGTCGATGAGCCTTTAGACAACTGGTCTACCCCAATGCCTGCAGCAGCCCTCCTGTGTGGTAGTGGCCATCACAGGGCTATTGAGTGGAAAGTTCTCCCAACCCTTCCTTGCTACCAAAAGAAGGAATAGAGGTTGTGTTGATTTGTAAAAATTAAGACATGGTATGTTGTGCCAATTGAAGCCCAAATAACACCGAAAGGAGCCGTTAGAACCACATTCTTTCGGTATTTCTAATGGAAAAGCGTTGAAGGGGAACTGAGTCATTGTGATGGAACTCTGTTTTCACCATGGTTCAAACAGAAAGCCGCAAGAGAAATGAACCAAAACTTAGTACTGCGAAGTACAGGGTGGTCCGGAGAAGGGAGGAGACAGAAGGGTACTTCCAGCTGCACTCACCTGCAGAGAGGAAGCTCCCTATTCAGAGAGGAAGATGTGTTTGACTTGGGCATCCAGAATCTGAGAAGCTGGGAGAGTAACCTGAAGCAGCTAGGGAACCGGCAAGCTTTGGGATACCTAAGAACAAAACTGCAGGGCAGAAGTGTGAACTGGAGACAAGTCTCCCGATCTGTGTGGCCAGTTCAGGTTGGAAACTGCGTGTCCGTGGAACATCCTGTCTCAGACGGGAATCCAAGTCTCCCTTTCTTCCCGCTCTGGACCAGCTGCCATGGGGACTTCACTGTCCGCTTTACAAGTCCACAGTCCCCACCTGCTCAGGTCAGATGGGAGCTCTGGGGTGAAGCAGGAAGACTGAGAAGTGGTCATGGAACAGGACAGTCCTTGTTTTGTGGGTCTTTTGTGGTACAGCTTGGAGTTCTCCGGCCTGACAGGTGTGGTAAGGCCCCTCTTCTGTGAATCATTCCTTTGGGTCCTTCAGACCCCCTAACTGGGTGACATTCCATGGTGCCCAGAAGAAACAAGTCTCTTGCACTCTCCTGCTTTCTTCCTTCAGCTTCAATCAATCCTCTTGGTAGCTCCAAACCTGCTGCCCCTCTGTGGAACCCACGCCTAGCCTAGGCATACTCAGGCACTCTGGCCATGTTCTCAGGAGCCAGTTCTCTCTCCACCTCATGACCTTTCACCTTAGAACCTGCAGGTTTGTGCCAGACCCCAGTCTGTCACAGCCACCAGGCTTCAGAGGCCATATGCTATGACCAACCTCGAGGCCCTCTCCCGACTCCTAGGGGAGGCAGGTGTAATTATATGTACACTACAGCTTTCTCCAAAAGAGTTCTAGCCAATCCTCCCTTGCAAGCCTTTTGTGTCTATGTTGTGGGTATTAGTGTCATCTAAGAGATTCTTTGTCATAAACCCTTGGAGACATGCGTGGTCCCAAGGCCATCCCACTGCACATCTGAAGTCTATCAGCTTACGAGGCTGAGATCCAAACATCCATTTTAACATCCCTTTCCTATATCTGAAGGTCAAGTTAAGGGAGTTCAGGAAAAGGGGGCGAGAGTTTTCTCAGTGAAGTAAGAGGTACCATCCTCCAGTGAGGAAGGAAGCCAAAAAGGAAGCTTAAGAATCACGGTCAAGATGGGCCATTTAGAATCTCTCTAAATTTCATCCACTCCAAATTAATACAATTTAGGGCTGGATTCTGATTACTGGATTAAATCCAAACAGGAGAGGATGAGCTGCTGGGGAAGGACAAGGACCAGAATTGATGAAACACGAAGCGCTCAGCTGAAGGAGGAGGCTGTGAGCTTGAAGGAGCATCACTGGGAGTGTTTCCACAGCCCTGCTGGAGCAGATGCTAGGAACCAGGGACCTGGGACGGCAGCTTTTCCAAGCAAGAGAATCAGAGGGTGGGGGTGGGAGGGCTCCCGGGAAACCTGAAGGAAAGGGGGCGGGGTAGTTGGAGCATCAGATACTAGGGAGCAGGATGGGATGGGCATGCAGAAGTTGAAAAGAGAGAAAGTGGTGGCCACAGAAAGGAAGGCTAGGTTTGTATTCGGACCTGATTCTGTGAAGAAGATGGAGAAGCAGAGAAGGAACTCTGGCTCCCTTGAGTCGTGGCAGCCTTGTGTTGACGAAGAAAGGAAACAGATTTCGAATGTTCAATGACTGGGGGGCGCCTGGATGGTGAAGGGGGCTGATGACTCCTAAGACAGAAGTCTGAGCCAAGCCAAGCCTGTATGTGCTTTGCATTAGAGAAGAATAAGGGGGAGAAAGAAACAACGAGACACTAGGCAATCCTACATCATCCTTGGAGAGGAAGACAGGGTAATGCCCTCAATAGAGATGGTGAGAGGAAGACTGAGACACCAGGAGAAGCCAGAGTCAGCCAGATGGGGTAGATAAAGGATGATTTGGGGAAGATGAAGGGAGTTCGTCTGTGAGCAAGATGGCCCAGAAGAAAGGTCCGGAGGGAGGTGGCCTAGGAACTGGAGGTAAGAGGTACGGCACAACAAGGAAATGAGTTCAGGGAAGAGGAAGTGGGAGGAGAAAGTGCAGAGACTTACCACAAAGACCCCATATTGTTAGGGCCAAGAACTAAGGACCGGCGGTGGCGGCTCCTGCCCTCACATCTCCTTACTCTGATGCTGACTTAGCAAAGAGATTGTTAAGCCCTGGGTGGGATGAGGAAAATAAAGACTAGCCACGTGACTGTATCTAGGGAAGCTTGCACTCACTGAAACAAAGCTGAGGGAGTAGGCGCCATCTTTCTCAACACCCCGGCTGAGTGGCCCACTGATGGTCCGCCATGTTCCCTGTATGCCCCGGGTCCACCCCAACCTCTTCTCTGCCATGGAAACCAGAGGATGGATTTCCCTATATTATTTGAGGGTTGATGGAAAAATTGTAATTGTATCTTCCTTAGGAAATGGTCTGGAAAAGTAGATTTTCCTACTTTTGTTGTTGTTGTTTTTTCAAGAGAGGGTTTCTCTGTGTAGCCCCGGCTGTCTTGGAACTCACTCTGTAGACCAGGCTGGCCTTGAATTTACAGAGATCCTCCTGCCTCTGCCTTCCAAGTGCTGGGATTAAAGGCATGAGCTGCCGCCACCTGGCTTAGTTTTTCCTACTTAGTTAGAGGAAGATAAGTGTTTAAAAATACATTGCTAGATTTGGGAGGAGGAAATTCTGGACTCAAGTAATGATGATGGTCATACAACAGTAGGCATATACTTAATGCCCTGAATTATGTGGTTAAACAATGCTACAGTATTAAATTATATGTGGTGTGTATCTTACTACAATAAAGATGCACATACATATGCAAACACACATATAGCCAGAATAATTTGAAAGAAATTACTGGCTTATCTTTGTTTTTTAAAAAAAAAAAAAAAAAAAAAAAACCTTCCACAGAAGTCAACAGTGGAAAATCTTGGTTTGTGAGAAAGGGACTCTAACATCTGAGCTGTGGGGGATTTATTCTCTGGAACTTTAATGCCTTAATCCATGCACAAGTGTGAGTTCTGACCTACCACCAATGGAACTGGGATGGTGTCTCCTACAGTACTGTTGGTTATTCTTGGAGGTTTACTAACTAGTATCAGATATGCTGATTCCTTTAAAGTTTTATTTATTATTTTATGTACGAGTATTTTTCTTACATGCATGTAAGCACACCACATACATGCAGTACCTGCAGAGGCCAGAAAACAGCATCGGATCCCCTGGAACCAGAGTTACAGTCAGTAACTGAGCTGCCATATGGGTGCTGGGAACCAAACCCAGGTCCTCTCCAAGAGCAGCAAAGGTTCTTAACGGCGGAACCACCTCTCCAGCCCCCAGATATACTAATTTTAAATTTATATAACAATCATTTTCTCTCTATACAAGGAGAACGCATCAAAACCAAAATTATGCAGATAGGGGCCCATATGACGGTTCAGCAGTAAAGGCCACAGAGCCTGACTACCTGAATTTGAATCCTGGGAGAGACGTGATGGAAGGAGAGAGCTGACTCCTACAACTGTCTCTGATGTCCACAGGTGTACACACACACACACACACACACACACACACACACACACACAGTAAAATAAATAAAAAAATAATTTTTTTTTGCAATCTGGGCTAGTTTTTGTCAAACACTGGTTCTCAATGAGTGAGCAGAACCAAATGTTAACAGCCCATTGTAAGCAAAAGGGAATCGTGTGAAAGTAACAGTCGTCTCCAGGTACCACGTCTTGGAGTTGCTTTTAGAGTTCTCTGAGCTTAAGTTATAAATAACTATTATATTTCGTAAATAAAAGGCAAGATGATCCTCAAAGTCATGAAGTCACGGCTGGAATTGGCAGAGAGAACTAAAAGTGCTGTTCCGTGGCTTCTCTCCAGCCAGCCCTCTGTAGGGACGGGGCTGGAGACTCAGAAAGAGGCCGCTGTAGCATAGTCTCGACTGATGCTCTGGAGATTCCGCTCAGTCATTTTCGAGACCCATCAGAAAGGGGGCGGGGGATAAGATGAATGTGGGTCTGACCAGAAGGACGCGCTCCATCACGGTCTGCTGCTTCGAAGGAAGGGACAGCAGAGCTGCCTCTGCAGCTGCAACCAACGGCATGTCTCCCAAGCTCCCTCGGTGAGTGATCAGCCTCGGACGCAGTCGCGGGCTTCTGCTTGTTATGCCTTGATGTAAAAACAGTGCCCTCCAGGGACCTGAGAGATCACTCCGAGGTTAAGAGTACTGGCTGCTCTTCCCGAGGTCCTGAGTTCAATTCAGCAACCACATGGTGGCTCTCAACCATCTACAGTAAGATCTGGTGCCCTCTTCTGGCCTGCAGTGATACATGCAGGCAGGACACTGTATACATAATACATACATACATAAATCTTTAAGAAAAAAAAAGTGTCCCCTACAGACCATGCCATAGAGACACAGTCACTTTGCACTCCCTTCACAGTTGACAGTAACTCCTGAGCACCAGTTAACAGTCGCAGTTAAACATTCAGCATCTGGGGAGATGGGAGGTGGAGAGGGCTGGACATAAAGAAGTGTAAGTCTTTGAAAGATCCAAAGCACTTTGAGTATACAGGATGACACCAGTGTACAAGGTGCTAACATCTAATGACTACTTCAAGATGCTATTCAGGCATAAGGTATTAATGTCCAGTGATCATTTATCTGCATGTTACTAGTACAGACGTCCCAAGTCTCCCTCTAAACAGTCTAGGACTTACCCCAATCTAGAAGGACTGTTGATGGCTTACAGATCTTGGCCATTCATCTGTCCCACAGGAGGTAACATTCCTCACCAATGCTGGGGTCCCTCTTCCCAAAGGCAGGAAAATCTTAGGCATCAGAGGCTAAAACTGAGACCTGGACATTCTTGCTCTGCTGACCACAGTTTTATGTTGCAAACCCCACAATGCCAGAGCTGGTGGTCAATAGAGGCACTGTGTAAAGAAGACGTGAGCCACTGGGCATTCCTGCCAGTCCTGAGCCCAGCAGGGCAGGAACCAGAGAGACAGTGAACAACAGTGGTACTTCATAATCTCAGGAAGATAGGTGTCCCCAGAACCTGCAAGCATGGGGAGACAGTGTGATAAGGGGGGGGTCTTCATCCCCCCTGCCTGCCCTTTCCAGGAAAAGGCACAAATGGTCCTTTCTCTGGGACAACGAGCTTGATCCCCTTAAATAAATTTAAATAATGTTAAAGTACCAGCCACAGCAAATATGAGATATATAGTAATTTCCCCTTTAAATAACTAATGAGATATCACACTCCTTGGTATGAGTCACCCCTCCAAGTAATTCAGAAGGATGTGGGGCATACCCAGCAGCCCCCAGCTGCATCCAGCTGTTTGCACTTAGAAGCAATGTCCTCTCTTAGCTCGCTCACATATAGGGCTGAGAATAAAAAGGTCCTGAGCCTGAACTGGAAGAACCTGGAGTCTCGTGGGGGCAACAGTAAAGAAGATCAAGGTTCTTACAAAGAGTCCTCCAGGGGCAATTCAGATGCCAGGGGAATCTGCATCCATGCTCTGCCTCCCCTGAGCTGTGTGATCAGGGGTATGTTTCCAAACCTCTCTGAGCCTCAGTGTTCCTGCCTCTGAAGTCAAGCCAACAGCATCCATCTCATAGCTAGTGGGGGCCTTATTCACTGTTCCAGGGCTCTACCCTGGGAAAAGAGTCCCTCCTGGCACAGATCTGCTCATCGGCAGGGAGGCAGAGAGGGAACCCTCGCTTCCCACCCTGACTGCCCAGTGTCTGTTGGGGCTGTCTCCTTTAGAGGGAGTCAACCTTGGGAGGAAGCTTCTAGCCAGACCTTAGGAAGCCAGAGAGTGAAGCAGGCTCTAATTCTGCCAGGTCCATGTCCAAATCCTGCCCAGGCTGTGTATCCCGGGCAAAGGTAATTCTCCAGGTCAGTGTCTCTCAACCTTCCTAAGGCGGCGACCCTTGAATACAGTTCCTCATGTTGTGGTGACCCCCAACCATGAAAGTATTTTTGTTGCTACTTCATAACTATAATGTGCTACTTTTATGAATTTTGATGTAAATGTATGTATTTTCTGATGGCTGTAGGTGACCCCTGTGAAAGGGTCGTTCAACCCAAAGGGGTCAGGACCCACTGGTTGAGAACCACTGCTCCAGGTGCTCCTCTGTATGTAAAATGGCGTTGGCAACACCCACCTCACAGATTCATGTTAGGAACTGAAAAGATAAACTATGGAGCTGCAGACACAGGAGAGGCTCTCAGTCATCAAGAGGGGTGGTGGCCGTGATCACGGGGGCTGGGGTGATGGTTGGGAGGGAGGGTGGTGGTGGCAGGAAACGGAAGAGAAAGGGGAGAGAGTCAAAAGCTGAGGGGTGGCCTCACTTTCTGACAGACGGCTCTCAGTCCCACAAAAAAAGAGACCTCACTCCCTTGGGTGCTGATCTCTTTTTATCTTCTCTTCATAAAATGTATATGCATGTGTATGGGGCAGGCATGAGTGCGTGTGTGTGTGTGTGTGTGTGTGTGTGTGTGTGTGTGTGTGTGTGTGTGCATGTTGAGAAAGGAGTATATACCCATGCATGGGCAGAGGCCAAGGAGGCCATCAGCTGTCCTGCTCTGTCATGAATGTCCTTGTTCCCTTGAGACAGAGTCTCTCATGGTACTGGAAGTCTGCCATGTCTGGGAGGCTGACTGGCCAGTGACTTCTCAGGATCTACCTGTCTCTGGCCCACAGCCCTGGGATTTCAGGCATCTATGATCATACCCAGCTTTTGTGGGGGTGTCAGGGATTTGAACTCGGGTCCTCACACTTAGGCATGGAATACTCTTGCCCACTGAGCTATCCTCCTGGTACCGTGTTAGTTCTTCTTAATGACCTAGTCTCCCTTCAAGGTCTCACCTTCTTTCTTCTCAGCATCGTCCTCGTGGGGAAGCAATTTCAGCCCGGGTTCTGGAGGGAACAGGCCACACCGAAACCACAGCAGCAACAAGGGCAGCGGCTGTGGCCACAGCGATACGGACACGGTGATCATTTCTCTCCCTCAGGTGTCCCAGGAGGTGGCCCATGGATGGTGTAAAGAGAAGGACATGCCTTACTTTGAAGTTAGCGCCAAGAATGACATCAATGTGGTACAAGCCTTTGAGGTTCTGGCCAGCCGGGCACTCTTGAGGGTAAGTGATGTGGTGGTGGAACTCGTCAGAGCTGCCCTAGGCAGGGGTCCTCAGGATCTCCCAAGGAAGAAAATGTGGGTGTGGGTAAGGACTCAGAGGGCATGGGAGTATTCGTCTTTTTAATTATTTAGTAGTTGGATGGGCTTAGAAATTCTGGTGCCACATTTGCCAGAGGTATCAAGTACCTGGGAGCAAGTGGTTGGTATCCAAATATGGCCAGCTATCCCAATCCCCTGTGCAGTATTTAAAAGGTCAGTCCTGTGCCTGGTGCCTGGGGATTCTAATTCAGTGAGGATTTGAGAAGTGGTCTCTAAGCCAGTCCTCACTGTGGGACAGAAGTCTGGTGGAGCCAACCAAGCTTGCATTAAGTCAAGTGGGATCTCCAGCCTTTAGGAGCTGCTGACAGCTTCCGATCGAAAAGATAAACAGACCCAGGCGCTGCGATGTGATAACGTCAGCAGCTTGTGTTGAGTGTGGCGTGTGTCCCAGACACTGTGCGGGCGGCTGGGGATTCTCAGACTCAAGAGGAAGACGAGGAACATGAGTGACTGCAACACAGTTCTGCATGGTTGGAGCAGACTTGGTGATGGAGTCCAGGGAAGGGGCCCAGTGACAGCCCACGTGACGGGAGCGGCCACTGAAGGCCACCTAGGCACAATTGTGGGCTTTGCTTCTGTATGTTTTCATTGTGTTTCTTTGAGACACGGTCTCACTCTGCAGTCCAGACTAAGCTCTAATTCACAGTCCCCTGCCTCCACTTCTACAGTGTTTGGGGTCACACGTGTGTGCCACCATGCCCGGCTAATGGCAGAACTTTAGTGTTACAATGTGGAGTTCATCTGGCGACCTTGTCCCGCCACCTTGAGTTAAGAGAGGGGGACAGGTGTAGTGTCACATGCCTTTAATCCCGCTACTCGGGAAGCAGACGCAGTCGGATCTCTGTGAGTTCAAGGCCAGCCTGATCCACACAGTGAGTTCCAGGACAGTCAGGGCTATAGAGAGAGACCCTGTCTCAAACAAACACAAAGTAATCATTGCCAGAGCAATGATTTTAAGTGGAGGAAATGAACAAGGAATGGTTAGGAGATTGGAGGCATCCCCGAGGTGGAAATGGCTGCCATTGCCGACCTCGTTGTAGGTGACTGACTGACTTGCATGACCCATGTTGTCCTGAAGGGAAGGTCCCAAGACGCCGTTGGTAGGGACAGGCAGCATTTGCCTCCAGCAGCTGCGCAAGGAAAGTTAAGAGCTTTCTCCGTTCCCACGGCCCAGCCTGGACCTCAGGTCAGCCTCCAGCCATTACTGCCTCCTGAGGAAGAACAGCAGAGAGTACTCAGTGTATGGTCGGTGAGCGTAGCTTTGCCACAGTCAGAAAAACAGGCTCCGAATATGCAGCAGGTGAGCATGCCTGGACCATTAGCCAGGACGGCTTATCACAACTTATCAAGATAATGTGGCGCAATTATTGCCAGACACTCAGTCACAAGGAATCTTCCCCAGCCTACGGCCAGTGTATATATGTGGCTGTCATCTGTCCGTTCAGGGGAGAGAGTGTCCTTTCCCTCCCATTAAATTGGAGTTAAAGTATATCCTTCCTATGATGTCACTTTCATCACGTGAGGCCGTTAGCGATGCTTGTTCTTGCTAACATCCTTTCTCTGCAAATGGAGAGCTAGGCAGCTCACCACAGTTCCTGATACTTGTGCAGGAGTCTGAGCCGGGGCCCGGAGGTCACAGACACGGTGTCTGCACTCAGACTGACCTGGATAAAGTCCTGTGCCAGCAGCTTTATGTACATACCTGTCAAAACATACGACTGACCTGACCCTGTTCCCCCACGCATAAGATGAAAAACGTCCCATCCTGTAAACGTTTCCCGAAATGTCACGTGGGGGTTCAGGATGGGGCCTCACAGCACTCAGGCTCCGGAGGGAAAAAGAGTGAGGCAGGAGAGGTCAACAGCACGTCTGCTCTCCCAGAGGACCCTAGTTTCGTTCCTAGTACCCACGTCAGGTGGATCACAAGCGTCCACAACTCTAGCTCCAGAGGGTCTGACACCTGACCTCTGCCCCCCTTTGAGAATCATCACGTGTATGCACATGCCCATATGTAGGCTCACACCACTACACGTAATTAAAAAATAAAAATAAATCCAGAAGCAGCAACAGCTGCGTTCCTGTCTCTGTGACCCGTGGCCTTAGAGCCACGGCAGAGGAAGGAGGATTGTGATTTCCAACCATAGGGAGACCCTGTCTTTAAAAAAGAGAGAGAGAAAGCCATGCCCTTGAGGAACTCCTGGCCTTCCCTGGATCCAAGGGATGGGAGAAAGAGAGCTGGGTGGGCACCAAGGGGCTTGTTAGGTGGGCAGGGGCCTTCTCTGGGTGTTTGTTGGGACAGGGGTTTGGATAGTTGCAGAGAGGGAGAAAAGTGGCGTGGAGACACTGAACTGGTAGGGCAAGTCTCCCTACAGCTGGGATGGGGACTGAGGCCAGCTGGGCTCCTCCGGGTGCCATAAGAGACAGGAAGGGCCCAGGCACAAAGAATATTGGGGTATGGAAATGTTTGTGGGGACGAGTATCCATCAGAGATGAGGGGCCAGCTGTCCATCTCTGCCCAAGCCCAAATGTCACTCACCTCAATTGTTCCTTCTGGGGAATGGGAAGTTATGAGACCTGACTAGAAGCCAGGCACCTGAGATCCTATAATCCTTCCACTGAATACTCTGGACTCCTGGGAAGAGGCAGGACAGAGAGAGGGAAGGGCGAAGGTGGGAAGGTACGGGCTTCCCCTCTAGTCCTCAGTTTCCCAACAACATCACAGAAGGAAGACAGAATTCCCAGCTCCCAAGCCCATTGAGAAGCCAAGTATCAGGGCTCTTTAGACCGCAGGCTGTGAATACTGACTCCTCTTTCCTCCCCAGTACCAAGGCACCGTAGAGAATCACCTTGTGGACTCTATCAAGCTCTCGCCAGGCCAGCCAAAGACCAGGTGCTGCTGACTCCTGGACTCGTCCTTCAGACTCCTACCTGCAGCTGTGTGCAGGCCACTCACTCCAAGCTCAACCCCACCAGTCCCCGGCATGCCCCTGCCAAGCTGGGAGGCTGAGGCACTGCAGCAGGAAAGAATGTCACCAGCAAATCCTGGCCCCAGAGAAGGCGTCACAGGAATCTGGATGGCTCACGCTCTTCTGCCTCCCCTCCCCTGACACAGTCCTGCTCATCTCTGCAGACAGGCTGCTCCCTTGAGCCCTGCGGACCTATAGCTTCGGACGATGATGACCCTGTGGCTCTGCTTCCGTCAGCAGCCAGGCCGAGGAGCCGGGACATGGACCACTCACTCCTGACAGGCAGAAGCCAACAGGCCTGAGACCTCCTGCGGCTTCTTCCAGGGAGGAGTGAGGAAGCGAGATGAAAGCTGTTGTTCCTGCTTCCCAGGGGCTCAAACAGCTCCCATAACTGACCAGGCCTCAGTGTGCCCATCTGCCAGATCAGCGGTCCCACAGCCCCCCATATTCCACTGTGGTTTGAGGACCAGACAATGCACCCAAGTCCCACTTGCTGCTGCGGGCACACACGTTGACTCCTTCAGCGAGTGTTTTTGGTGCCTTCTCTGTACACGGCACTGAGGACACGGGTAACACATGTCCTTATCTCCCAAAGGACATCTGGAGAAAGAGAGGCAGCAGGCACGGAGCAGAACAGATGACGGCACTGAGGTGCTGTTGTAGACAAAGGGGTGCAAGGGGGCTTTCCTGTGGAGGTGACAGTTGGGCTCACGGCTACAGGAAGAGCATGTCAGGAGAGGGAGCAGCGAGGCCAAGCCCTGGGGCGACGGACAGCTTGCTATATTCCATATGAAGAGTCTACCTGAGGACTCAAAGTTGCTGTCCAAGGAAACCCTGGCCCCAGAGGGCACCGTGAAGATTTGGTGACTGACCACCAGGGGGCAGACGTGTCCTCTGCTTCCAAGGCTGTGGCCTTTGTTCTGAGGATACTTGAAAAGCTGGTTGTTTCTGTCAAGTAGGCAGTTAAGGCTTGTTCCCAGGCTCCGGGAATGTCGAACCTGGGTTGTTGGGTAAGAATTCAAGTGTCCTGGGTAAAAACTTCAAGATCCTTGATTCAGGCGACAAAGCAAAACCAGAGACAAGTCCCAGAGCGACGTACCTGGAGAGCATACGGATTCTGTGGCCCACGTTTCCAGGATATAACCTTTTTTTTTTCCCTCCTGGCTTCAGCAGCGCAGATAGGGTGGCCCAGTCTGAAGGAGGTGGACAGGGTGAACTTTCAGGGTCTTCCATGGTCAGGTTCATGCCTCATGCCTACTGCAGACATTCCCTGCCTACACAGGAGTCTCCTTTCCTGAATCCTAAAGCAGATCTGAGGTGTTAATCTTAACCTGTAGGAAGAAGCACCTGACTGGAAAGATTCTCTGAGGGGCAGGTGATGAAGGCACTAACCAGGGGACTTGAGAACCCCGTCTGCCCCCAGCCTAGCTCTGAAGTAGAAAGCAAACCACCATGGGCAGTAACCACAGGAACAGAGTGCACCCCTAACAGACCACTGTCTGGGTCCTTCAGAGGTGAACGCTATGCACTGGTCTCTCTCTCTCTCTCTCTCTCTCTCTCTCTCTCTCTCTCTCTCACACACACACACATACACACACACACACACACACACACACACACACACACACACACACACGGCTCTCCTGGGAGTCAGACTGTGAAGGGATGTGTGGTGTGTGGGTGTGCATCAACATTAGCATCACAATGAACGTATGGACCGTATCTAAATGTACAAACAATTAATAAGCGCCTCCTTTGTTTTCATCCTTTATAGAACAATAATAGTCCTTCTCGGTCTGTGGTGGCAGTCTGAGTTACCCACGGCCAACTGTGAACCGAAAATATTAAACAGCAAATTTCAGAAATAAACAACTCACAACGTTCACATCACATGTCCTTTGGAGTAGTGTGATGAATGCCTGTGCCGTCCTACCCAGGCCAGTCATCCCTCTATTCAGTGTGTCCATAGTGTATATGCTACCCGCCCACCAGTCACTGGAGCTGTCTCAGCTGTCATATCAATCAACGTTCGTCATTTCCAATGCCTCTATTAATAGGAGCCTAGAGCCATGTCACAATGCCCAGGTCACTCACCGCACTTTATCTCATCACACAGATGTGGTATCATCCCATATCACCACAAAGGGATAAGGTTGAGAATAGTACAATATTTTTGAAATATACGTCTCCATCATTTTTATTATTGTACAGACTCATGATCATTTATTTTATTATCAAGTGTTGTTCATCTCTTGCTGTACCTAATTTATTCATTAAACTTGATCATAGGTATGTGTGGATTGTGACTTTAGGCATCTGTGGTGGGTCCAGGAGTTCTTCCTTGGATAAGGAGAAACTATAGTGTTCACATTTCAACTTAAAAAAAATAATAAAAAAGAGCTGGGCGGTGGTGGCGCACGCCTTTAATCCCAGCACTGGGGAGGCAGAGGCAGGCGGATCTCTGTGAGTTCGAGGCCAGCCTGGACTACAAAGTGTGTTCCAGGAAAGGCGCAAAGCTACACAGAGAAACCCTGTCTCGAAAAACCAAAAAGAAAAAGAAAAAGAAAAAAAGAGCCGGCTGTGGTGGCCCACGCCTTTAATCCCAGCATGCGGGAGGCAGTCAGGCTGATCTTAGTTCAAGGCCCAGAGTGAGTTCCTGGACGGCCAGGGTTACAGAGAAATCCTGTCTCAAAAAACAACGACAAAAGGCATCAAGGTGCCAGGTGGTGGTGGCGGCGGGCGGCGGCGGCGGCGGCGGCGGCGGCGGCGGCGGCGGCGCGCACGCCTTTAATCCCAACAGTCAGGAGGCAGAGCCAGGTGGATCTCTGTGAGTTCGAGGCCAGCCTGGGCTACCAAGTGAGTTCCAGGAAAGGTGCAAAGCTACACAGAGAAACCCTGTCTCGAAAAAAACAAAAAACAAACAAACAAAAAAGGCATCAGGGTAAGCGCAGACAACAAAAACTTCCTCATTTCCAGGACCCTGTAATGAAGCAAGCTTGTTCAAAAGTTAAGAATTTCAACACGCAGCAATAGCACCCGACATTAGGGTGAGTCCTCCTGAGGACGGGTCACCCACCCGTGAACTGGTCCTGAGAACGCCATGGGCTTTCAGCTGGAATGACAGAGAGCTGGCCCGGCCCTGCTGGACACACTGCAGCTTGAAGGCAAGGCTCCGCTACAGCCTTACAGAGCCCATGGCACGCATCTTGTAGAGAGTCAGAGCATGGACTAAATATTCCAAATGGGAGCGGGACCTGTGGGCCTGGAGACTCACAACTCTCCCATTGCAACTGGGAGATGTGCTGACCAAGCCACAGTGAACTAAGGTGATCCAAAATGAGGGCTCCCTCTGAGCTGCCTCAGCCCACCGTGACTCTGAGTTCAAGACTGGCCCTTAGTACCCATGCCAGCAGGCACAGGGACTTTGGCCCACCACAGTGGCACCCACTGGAGGACCAGGTAGGGGTTTGTGGTAGCACATCCCAGGTCCTCTTCATAACCATCCCTTCAAGGAGAAGACCTGAGTCTTTCTCCTACTGATCCTATTGACCCTGCTCGCCACAGTCTTGCTCAAAGGAGCCCGTCTGGGCTGCTGAAAGGTGAGAGTTCTCAGGCCAGGACTCCTGTGCCATATACCCTTGGGGCCTGGGAAAAAACCAAAGGCAAATCTTATCATCAAACAAACGAGGCTTGGACGATAGGCCCCGGACTGCCCCGAGGGGACTTGGGAAAATGCCCGTTTTTCCTTCCCTTTGCTCCCACATGGCAGAGTTCTCCCACCGCTGCCCCATCGGTGGCCTGGCTAGTCCTCAGCCACAGGCAGCTTCTCCAGCTCTACCTGCAGTCAGACACCTGGCTCTGGCACACACACACACACACACACACACACACACACACACACACACCGGTGCAGCCTTGTCTATGGTCCAAGTCTGCAGAGGCCCTAGCAGCCTCCCTGTCCTCTCTGGTCACAATGGCCAGGTTCAACTCTGCTGGGGCCGGAGAGCCACAGCCGGGGACTTGCAGGGCTCTGTCTGCCCTCATCCTCTGCTAGTCCAGAGCAGTGCCGAAGACCCTTTGGCACTCCAGAAGCAGCTCCGGAGTGAACAGTGCCTGCTGTCGATGGCCACGCTTCCTCGGTGGTCTCCTTGAAGGCAGGGCCTACTTCTGGTTTTGTTGGGGGGAAGAGGTACTTTTCGTTGTTTTGGGGTGTGTGTGTGTGTGTGTGTGTGTGTGTGTGTGTGTGTGTGTTTTGTCTTTTGTTGTTGTTATTGATACATAGCCCTGAACTTGATATTCTTCTGCCTCGGGCTCCCAGTCCCCAGGGAAGGCATATTTTGATTCATCATTTTAAGCCCTTGCCTTAGCACTCAGCTTTAAAGATAGGTGGACAGTAGGGGATAAATGAACATTAATGAGAGACAATGGACTATTATGTAGCTATTTTTAAAATAAATACATACATTTGATTAAGATTAAGAAAAAACTCATTACTTTTTTTTCACCATTTCTGTTCTGTTTGAGAATTCACAGGTTTTGATCAAGCCCACCCCCCCATTCCCTCCCCTTCCACACCCCCCATGTCTCACCCCTGCCATTTTCCCCTCCCAACTTGATGCGCTTTCTTTTTAGAACCCTTTGAGTCCATCTAGTGCTGCCTGTGTGGAAGCATCTCCTGGAGCAGGGCAGCCTCCCAGTCCTGCATCCCTGGAGAGAACTGACGCCACCCCTCCCCCAGCAGTCACCAACCGCCAATGTTGATGGGATTTCATGATTCCTGCCCCACCCCATCCTCCATGGGATGTAGGCTGGCTTGATCTTGTGAATGCAATCACAGCTGTTTACACAACTCTTCTTAACTCATGGTGCATTGATACCTGAAAATTCCATGTCAGAAACCCGTATATAATAATACCTTGCTGGGCGGTGGTGGCGCACGCCTTTAATCCCAGCACTCGGGAGGCAGAGGCAGGCAGATCTCTGTGAGTTCGAGGCCAGCCTGGTCTCTAAAACGAGTTCCAGGAAAGGCGCAAAGCTACACAGAGAAACCCTGTCTCGAAAAACCAAATAATAATAATAATAATAATAATAATACCTTATCTAGTCTATCTTAGAAACTTTGCATAGTAACTTTTACATAAAGAGAATTCTAGGAGGGCAGGTGAGAAATTAATAAAAGTGGGTTAGCTTTCATAGGAGACTCTGGGCAAGTAGGATTGGGTCTTTCCAAAGTACCATCCTTCATTTTGAATTTCCACCTCTTTGAAGGTATTACTCAGCCAACAATTAAAAGGAAGGGTAATAACTATTGGTGGGAGAGAGGAGGAAAAAGAACTAGAGAGAGGAGAGATCGGGCTCCACTGAGGCTTAGCCATGGCCTTGATGCCAAGGCGGATGAACTGAGTTCTAAATAGAAGGGCACGAGAATAAATCTCTCCAAGCCCACATGGCACGGCACAAATGCCAAGCTTCCAGTGAGGCAAGATCGCCTCGGTCTTTCTTGGTTCTCCTGTGTCGGGCCAGAAGTCAAGTTTCTCCGAAGGGTCAGTCAATAACAGCCTGTGTTTCCAAGCTCAGAGGCTCAGCTCTGAGATAAACTATCAAAAGTGTGCCGTGCTCTGTGAATTACCATGTAAATGATATGCTTAGATATCTCCCAAGGTCAGTCTCAGGGACGTTCTAGTTAGTCAATAGAGCCCCCTAACCTGAGCCCAAAGGGCCCTTCAAAAGGATTTCCTTCCGTTTGGTTTTGTTTAATTTTTGTTTTGTTGTGTTTGGTTTTCAAGACAGGGTGTCTCTGTGTACCAACTCTGGCTGTCCTGAAACTCACTCTGTAGACCAGGCTGGCCCCGAAGTCACAGAGGCCTCTGTCTCCCGAGAGCTGGGATTAAAGGTGTGCACCACTACTGCCCGGCCTGTTTTGTTTCGTTTTTAAAGATTTGTTTGCTTTACGTGTGGGAGTATTTTGCCTGTGTGTTTGTCCTGCCTAATGCCGTGGGGCAGAAGAGGGAGGGGCCAGAGAGCCTGGAACTAGAGTTACAAATGGCAGTGAACCGCCACGTGGGTGCTGTGAGCTGAACCTCGGTCCTCTGCAAGAACACCGAGTGCTCTTGACTGCTGAGCCGGCTCTCAGCTGCTGCTCCTTCAGTTTTACAAGGCAACAGTGTTTAGGTGGAAGTTCCACCTTGGCCCCACCTCTCTCCAGACCCCGCCACTGAGAAAGCCCGCCAAGTGGCGGCTCCTCCCCTTGAGATGCTCAAGACCACGCCTACAAATATTTAAGACCCAGCCCGTAGACTGGCCTTGTGGTTTCTCTCCCGCCACCACCCCTGGACCATTGCAGGACCATTCGAGGAATGCTTTCCTCAGATTAGTTTGATTTGGCCTGATCTGATTTGTTGTATCAACGGAGTTACCCACTACCGGGGGATATTTTACTTATCAAACAGGTACAACTACTTTTAGTTTGTAATGGACCCAAAAGCTCTGCAGTTCCACCCTGTACACCTAACACTCCTGCTGGGTACATCAAAGGACCGGATCAAGAGGAGGCATTGTTTGTAACAGAAAAAGAAAAAGAAAAAAAAATGGAAATAACATAGATAACCTTCAGGAGAAAACCACATAAACAAAGTGTGATCTAGTTCCTGGTGGAATTCCATGCTGAGGGAGTGAGTAGAGGATCCCCACAGGCGTGGACGAGGCGCCCCTCAGAGCGTGGGGAGGAGAGCAGGCTGAGGAAGAAGATACAATGCAGGGTGCTGTCGTCAAGTCCAGGCTAAGCAAAAATAATGGGGTCTTCTCTCTCTGTGTAGGTCAAAAACATATGTGACAAAGCAAAACCCTAAACGTCAAATTAAGGGGGCTGTGCGCCCCAAGTGTCAGTGGGAGTCAGGAGAAGGGGGAGCAGGGCAATGGGACTGGAGAGGCGTGCAAGGTGATTAGGCCGAGTGGAAATGCTGTATCACTGCAGCTGGTGGTGAGGTCATTTTATCATGAAGCTGTGTATCATGGGTGGGTGTGAGTGCACAGACCTTTTCATGACTCAAATAACCCAATTTCAAAACCTACACCACACCCTAAGCTTATCCTGTGTGTTGCATGCCCAGCACATAGTAGGTGCTCAACAAATGTTTGTGATAAAGTTATGGGGGCATTTAATTTGGTGCTGTTTAGCTTTGTTGAGACAGTGTCTCTCTGTGTAGCCCTGGCTATCCTAGAACTCACTCTGTAGACCAGGCTAGTCTCAAACTCACAGAGATCTGCCTCCCTCTGCTCCCCCCCACACAAGTGCTGAAGTACTAGGATTAAAGACATACACCCCCACACCTGGATGTGGTGGGGGCACTTGTTTTAAGTCTATGAGTGAAGGGTAATATATTGTGTTTATATTATGTGTTTTAGCTATTTGGGTTTGATTACAGAAACTAACACTCTCTAATGAAAAAATAAAAATGTTTGTGACTTCAGTCATAAGCTTGGGGATCTCCACTGTCCATGAAGGGCACAGTAAAAGAAGGTTGAATGAATGAATGAATGAATGAATGAGGAAACAGATGAACACGTTCATGGATTCTTTCCCTAGTTCCACACCTTCTTTCCTGGATAATTCTGGAATTTGAATCCTCTGGCAAGCAAATGAAAACTTGAAATTAGAGCATGATTCATACTCGCAGCTTCCCAGAATCTTGAGCCCCAAACCCAAGAATCCGAGTCCTGAGAAGGTGCAGCCCCTCTTCTAAACTAGACCCCAGATCCTGTGCAGAAAATTCTCATGATCTCCCCTCTCCCCATGATTCCGGGCACAGCCCTGGGTCCACAACAGCCGCTCATGGAAATGTCTGCTTATTGAGAGGAGAGCCCATCAGCTGACTGCCGGAAAACTCCAGGTGGACGGACCCTCTGGATTCTGCAGTTTTCCTCGATGCGAAATGGCCAGGAGCCTTGGTCTTGCCTGTATTGATAGGACATGATCAGAGGAAATCAAATGCATTTGCACATCTGGAAGAGGCTGAAGTATATTCTATTACAGAGTAGATGTGAGCAGGGACCTACCTACCGAGTCATGAGCAAAGCAGCCACCTCCTAAATCACACCTGCGTGACCTTGAATAGACTCCTCATTCCCAGTTTCGGTTTTCTGCTCTGTGAAAGGGTGGCAACTACTTCTTGCTGATTTCACAAGGCTCTATAAAGATTTTATATTTTTATGTATATATGTGTGTGTGTGTATATATACTATATAATAACACTCATGCATATTCTTATATACATTCTACATACATATATATAAATATGAACATGCTGGCAATTGAGAATCCATGAACTTTTATACTTAGGTTATGGGAAAAGAACACTAGGTTTGGGACTGAGGTAGTAGTTTGGGGATCAAATGTGTGCTGGAGCTTACTGTGTGCACCAGGTGCTGTTCTGAGCAGGCCTCACAACAGCGCCACAAACTAGGTGGATCATCGTTCTGATGCGCAGGTGGGCCAAGTGTGGCACGGAGAAGCTAATTAACTCCCCGGAGTTGCACAGCTAGTGTGTGGCAGGGCTGAACTCCGAGGACCGAGCCCCTCCTCGGCTAATGGGCCTCCTGATTGAGAGGTTCGAAGCCCGGCTCCGCAACCTCTCTTCCCCTCATTTGCTTTTCTCCGTAGAGTAACAGGATTTGGCATGTACGAGCTGGAGCGGGAAGCGTGCACAGAGCAGAGTGCCCGGGAGCTAGTGTTCCTGAAACCACCTAGGATCCCACACGTTGGCGATGGCGTGCTAGGGGAGAGGAGTCAGGCAGAACAAGGGAGAAGTGTCACCCTGGGCCACCTCCTCAGCTCCTGCTCTCCTGTGGTAAAACAGAGGCACCGAGGCCAGTCCTGCCGACCCCAGCAGCTCAGGAGGTGATGAAGTGAACTAGGTGTGAATGGTCTGTAAACTGTAAAGTCACAGGGGATAGGTTCGACCACTTTGCTCTTGTCGAATTTGGTTATCTATACTCACCATGATTTCTTCATGGCTTGCAGATCTCTGTGTCACTCAATAAACTGGGTAATATCTGGGGCAGAACAGAGCCTGGTACAGTAAGATGACGTACCATGTGCTTATTACATTAATGACTATCGTTTGATGGGCTCCTACCAGTGCCAGATGCTGGCAGACACAAGCACGGTGCTGGAATTAATTTTTGATACGGAGTTATTGCTGTTCCTGTCAAGGGAGGGACAGAGGCTGAGAGAGGTGAGTAACTTGCCAATGACTGTCCATCAGTGAGTGACAGAGCCAATGCTGTAAGCTCTCAGACTGCAAAATCTGTCATCTGTCACCTATCCCAACTCAGTCACACTTTCTCATTCATTCAACAAGTATTTCTTAGATGAGTGTAGTAATGCATACCAATAATTTCAGCCTTGGAAGGATGAGGCAGGGGGTCATAATTCAAGGCCAGCTAAATAACAAGATACTGTCTCAAAAAGGAGTGTGTGTGTGTGTGTGTGTGTGTGTGTGTGTGTGTGTGTTGGAGAGATGGCTCAGCAGATAAGTGTACTTACTGCTCTTTCAGAGGACTTACGTTAGGTTCCCAGCACCCACACTGGGTAGCTCACAACTACCTGTAACTCCAACTCCAGGGGATCCAACACCTCCAACCTCCACAGGCTCTGCATCCCCCCCCCCACACACACATAATTAAAAATAATAAAATAAATGCTTTAAAATGCATGTATGTGTGCCTGTATGTATTTTTGAGCATCTGCTACATGCTTATGTTCTGTGCCAGAGACTGGAGACACCCATGAACAAAGCACCAGAAGTCTCTGGCCAGATGGAAAGCCAAATAGATAGGTCGCCACATAAATAAGACAGTTGTCACTGTATAACCAGGGATCCTACCTAGGTTGGGAGCTAAAGGAGGATTCTGGGAGCAGGGATATCATTGCCAAGCCCTGAGCCAGTGAGGAGACACTGGCCTTCAAGATTTCCTGGAGAAAGAGCAAACAAGAGCACAGGAACTGAGATGTGAAGTGGTTGGGGAGGCCCCCAGGCAAGCAGGAGGCGCCCCGAGAATAGGAGCAGAAGGTGGGGACAGGGGAGGGGGGAGGAGGAAGGATGCACCCATACCACACAGGGCCTGGCACACCGGGAAAGGACGCTCTCCAGACAAGGGAGCAATGTGGCCTGATGTACATTTTAGGAGGATGCTATTGCTTTGGTGGGGTATTATAACTAATAACCGATTAAATAGCATGGAAGTTACAAATAATAATAGGAACGACAATGTGAGTTTTTAAAAAAACCTGGAAAACAAGGATGGGAAGAGCTTTGAGATGCTCTCATGAAATCGGAGAGGAAGCCGAGAGGGGGCCGGACAAGTCCTTCAGCTGGCAGGACTTTGTAGCAGGTGTTTCTCTTCCACAGAAACAGACCTCATTTATCTTCCATACAATGATCCTTGGCTGTAAGTAGAAAAAAACAGATCAATTTCCAGCCCTTCCCTGTGAGAGGGGCCAGAGTTCTTCCCACCCCGCTGTCTCGGGAGAGCATCCTCTGCTGCCAGGGTCAGTGGGGTGGTTTGAAGGGTGCACTTAAAGCCAACCCCTGCTCCCTGAAGGGGTCTGGATCCGAGATGTAGATCCACCTCTGCCACAGTGCGGCCTGAGAGTCCAGCTCTTAGTGTTTTGTTGTGTGGCTGCTCTGGAAAAGGAAGGTGTCCCGAGAACACCCTCCATGCCTCAGGATTCTTGAGCAGCCTAGGACCAGAGGGAGTTCTAAGACCTGGCCAAGGCCCTAGACACTGCCCTTCCCCAACTCAGACATCTACAAGCCTTCTCTTCTGGTTTCCTTCATCACATCTCTACTGTCCTCATTTTAGGACACTAACCAGAATCAGAAGAGATCTGACAGGGTGGTACATCCCTGTAATTCCAGCACTTAGGAGACTGAGTCACGTGAGCTCACAGCCAGCCTGAGACAAGACCTTGTCTTATAAAAAATAAACTAAAATGTCTTAAATCCAAAGAAAATTACAACAAAGAGGAACTCTTAGGAAGGAAAACATTGAATTGGAAATTTTCTATAAAACAGAATAATCCTACCCAAATTATACAGTATTATGCAAATTTATGCAAACCAGCCACAGTTCTGTATTTACAAGCCCCAAAATTTGAAGCCCTGGGGGAGTCTAGAGATGAGGCAATTCCAGCAGGAGCCCACAAAGCTAATGCAAAGAAAAGCTTGAAGAGTTGAGGTCTCCAGTCTTCCTTTGGTCGGCTCCTCTCCCATGGAACCCACCCTTGGAAGGGACTTGGGGAAACCCCTCTACCAACTACCTCCAGCAAAGACTCAGTCCTGGTGACTGAACGGAACACTTTTGTGTCCGATGAGATCGCTGGGCAGATCTGAGGAGCGGGGAACTGAGAATAGCCCCCTGCAATACAACCTCTCTATGCTAGCCGCATACGAGCACAGCTGTTTGCCATTTCTCCGTCCCCAGATCCGAAGGAGATGAGGACATAGAAAGAGCTGGAGGGAGGCAGAGGGCAGAGGCCCAAGAGGCCAGGTTGACCTTCATTCTCATTTGCATATCCAGACCCAAGTGACCCCAGCAAAGGGCAGCCCACGAGGCAATCCAGATTGCATAGAGAGAGCTGCTGTTCCAGGCACAGAGTCCGGGGACACCGGGGTGCAGGGAGTGTCGCCCCATGTCTCTGGGCTTGTGAGACAGGTGCCATCCCTTGTCACCGTCAGCTGCCTTCCAGGGAGTGTCTCTCGCTGCCTCTCTCTGTGGAGGGACTGTCTCCCTCCCGCACCATTCTCTCTCACAATTGCTGGTACCCGGCAACACCCCCCACCCCGGGCCCGCCAGGCACTTGAATCCCTCCCAACCAGGAGGATTAGCTCCTCTTTAGTCAGCTCATAATGGTCCTTCACATCCTTTGTCGTCTCTGTTTGCATCAAATATTGAAGCTCTCTCCTGAAACTCATTACAGGCCGCCAGGACAAAGGCTTGCTCTCCGTGGTCTCCAGGACAGACAGACCCAGTGCCAGGATGTTCCTCACAGCTCACCTGCCACCTCTTCTCCAGTTACCGCCCAAGGGAATGAGCCACGGAGACGGCAGGGCAGTGGGCAGAGCAGCTGCCGCGGTGCCCACACCCCGGGGCTGCCCACTGGAGAGGAAACGGGAGCTGAGTGCCCTGGTGGTGAGCCCAGATCCCAAGTGCTTAGAAAACAAAAAGGTCAAAGGTGAGAGCCTAGGGCGGCACGGAGAACACAGTAGCAGAATGCTGACTGGTGACTTGCTCTCACGCCACTGCCAACTGTGTCCTGTCCTCAGCCTCCCAGAAGCCCCTTTACTCATGCGTTGGGTCTCAGGCTAGACCTCACCTCAAGATCTCCTTAGGGGACATCCTTGCCTCCAAAATGTAGGTGTCCTTCAGTCCTCCTGTCTGTTACTGTAAGGGCCACTCACTTCCTGCTTCCTGTCCCTGGCCGGTGCCCTGGCCTCTGAGCTCACAAGTACACTCAGTACTGTGTCTACGCAGCAAACACAGATCCTCAACATGGCAGAAAAACATGGCTGAACCGATGAGTGAGTGCGTGAACAAATGAATGAGTGAGTGAACGAGGAAGGAGTGAGTGCAGAGTAAATGAGGAGTGAGTGAGGGGATGAATGAATGAGTGAAGACTAAATGAGTGAGTGAAGACTAAATGGGGAGTGAGTGAATGAATGAGTGAGTGAGTGACTGAGAGAGTGAATAAATGATGAGTGAAGACTAAATGAGGAGTGAGTAAATGAAGGAGTGAGTGAAAACACGTGAGTGAGTGAATGCATGAATGAATGAGTTAATAATGTGAGTGAGTGAGTGAGTGAGTGAGTGGACAACTGAGTGAATGAATGAGTGAGTGGACAACTGAGTGAGTAGATGACCCACCTCATCCAACACCAGCTGTGCCTCACTGAGTCCTCAGAATCCCTGTCCAGTGGCATTGGGTCATGCGTGGCCCTAGGAGGACCTGGCCTTGCACAGACCCCTCCGTTGGTGGACACAGTCCCGTCCTGCCCACGCCCCAGCTACAGGACCCTGCGGGAGCCTAGAACCGGCTCAACCCCCCCCCCCGTCCCTTCCTGTGCCTGAGGCAGGAGCGGCCCTGGACAGACAGACGGAACGACAGATGTTCTGAAGGGCAAAGAAGACGTGCGGGTTGGGCAGGCGCGCAATGCACAGCCTGGCGGCTGGCGGCTGGCTCAGGGTGAGCAGCATCGTGAGAAGGAGAACGCGTCTCCAGGATCCCAGCTGCCACCGTGGCACAGGTGCTGTGTGAGAGGACCAGTCTCTAGGAAGCCTGGGGCCTGAGAGCCACTGTGGGCCAGGCTGCCGACTACAGCGTCACTTCCCAACCACTGAAAGGAAGGACTTTGCCAGGCTGTGGCGAAGCTTATCCCTGACTAGACGGTTACTCAGTCCTCTTCACTTCAGCGTCTTCCTTATCCAATAGTGACAACAGTCATCTTGCCTCACAGTCTAGGAGGTTCTGACGAGGTGAGGTACAGTAAGCACCCAGCACCCAGTCTGCCCTCTTCACTGGGAGCTGCGGATCATCTCCCCATTTTGAAGAAGGAGAGCCCAGGGGTTCCAGAACTTATCTGAGGTTACCAGTGACTCAGGAACCCTTGGACATGGGCCTGGAATACCAAGTCTCTGCTCCCGTTCCCTCGGGGACAGGGTTTGAATCATTCTTTCACTGCTTCTTGTATACAGTTCCAGGTCACTCTACAAGGTGACAACAGACACCCTTCTGTGTTCCTCCCAGGGGGTTACTGGTCTATAGATACTCTTTTAAAAAAAAAGAATTATGGGTCAGGGTGCTGAGAGATGGTCCTCACAGGCTCTTCAAAGGAGCCTGAGCTGAGCATCTGAGAGGTCAGGTTTCCAGTGGGGACCAAGGTGTCTATGGAAACACTTCACAGGCCTGGCCAATTGGACTGGAACACATGCAGTGAGTCAGGAGCTTTCCCCAACAAGACCATCCGCGCTCCAGGGACATCCTGGGTTGCTCAGCTTGGCCACATGACAGGCCTTTGAGTCATGGGGGAGGCTCCTGTGAGATGTGTGACATGCTAGAAGGCTGGCGGTGGGTCAGCTTTCTAGATGTGTGTGTGTATGAGCCATGGAGGTAGTTGGCACAGGCAGGAACCTCAGGGAGGAAGGAAACTCCACTAGATGGCTTTCCTGCCTCCTAGGCACTGCCTCCCACTTGCATCCAATCCCCAACACATCTCCTCCTCTCACAAACTCCCCCTGGGGCCCACGTCCGGCTTGAGCAAGAGCTACACCTGCCTGTGCCGGCCAAATAGCTAACTCTGGATGGGGACAAGGAGGCTGCCAGGGAGGCAGGATATGACCTTCTGTGTGACCTTCGGCACCTGAAAGAAGGATCCAGTGCCCCTTGTTCATGGTTCTCACCCCTACACTGATTAATTTAGTAGACCCTAAGTCATATTGAGTAACAACTGAAAAAACTACCCTCAAAAAGCCCAAGACTAGAAGCTTCCATAGTTGTCTTCCCCACCAGGGTCAGTACCTCACAAGTCCCTTCTCGTCCCGCCTCCTTCCTTTCATCCGACCTTCATTCTCCAATTATTTGGTCAGAAGTCTAACAAGTCTCCCAAGTTCTTGGATGGTGATAAAGTGCTCCCTCATTTTTCTCTGGAATTAGTGACTCTAAAAAAGAATTTTCCCTTACTTCCTCACTCTCCTTGGCCCACGTCCACACCTTTCCTCAGGTTTCCTCTTTGGGCATGAACCTTGTGCTCCTGGTTGGCTTGTGATGAGAAGGAGCACTTGAGAAGTGGGGGTAGTAACACAGTGGACCCAGAGGTGAGAAAGCATTCGACTGCTCCCAGGGCGTCTGGCCAGGGAAATGCCTTCCTGCCTGGGCTTCTGCTCACTCAGCCAATCTTCTCTCACCGCCACCAACCCAGACTCCTTCCTGGCATCCGAGGAGACCAATGCTCTCCAGCGCAGAACAGTGTGGTGATCTCATGCGGTGGCTGGAGACCTGATGGTTCCTAAGAACTCTGAGGAACTTACTAGAACGCAGGTTCCTAAGCCCATACCCCATGGATGGCATAGTGCTGGGGTGAGATCTGCCCAGCTCTTCTAACCAAGCCCCCGGAGAAGGCTGACGACCCTGGGCTAGGAAGCCAAGGGGTCTGGTGAGAGCTGGGCCACCCATAATAGGCCAATAGAGGTGGGGGCACTGGAGAGCCAAGAGCCGGGCAGTGGCCATCACCGAAGAGTGAAATTCTCTTCCACCATCCCCGACCTAGGGGTCAGAGATGCAATAGCCAGAGAAGCAAAAGGCAGGAAGGTCAAACATCCAGCCTGACTGACCTGGCTAGCTTCTACAGTGACAGATGGTTCACTCAATCTCAGGACACCAAACAGTCTGGCTGTCTCATTCATAAAGATACCTGATCACTGGGCAAAGCAAGGCAAGCAAGTAAGCAGACGCTAAAGGCCTAGGGTTATGGGTTCTGTTCCACGCTCTGCTTCTGCCCTGAGAGAGGGCCTTTAGTGATCTATGGGGCTTCCCTGTGTTCCACAAGCTCTGCCTCCTTGTATCTCAAGGAAGATCCTGAGTGTTCCACACCTCCAGTACCCCTGAAGCTTCAGGGTAAACAACATCACTGCTCCAACCCTTCAATGGCAGACCAGACACCTAGATTCAGCCGGCTTCTGTGTGTGTACCAGCCCATGCCCACCTCAGGGTAGCTTCAACCTATGTCCAGTAGCCTGGTTTTGCTGCAAACCAAGCTCACCCATTAAGTGGATCCCACCTCCTTCTGAGGACTAAGGGAAGCTACTAGCCACTGACTTCCAGATAAAGACATCTCTAATCAGTCTTCCTCCTGAGTGATGTCCAGGTACCCTGAATTCTCTGCAAGGTTGATGCTGGAGATAGATATACGAATAGCATGGTCCAACAAAGCACAGAGGCTGTGGCTTCCACTGGGGTCTACCCTGGCCCTCATCTCTTGGCCACTAATGTGTGCTCTAATGGAAGACAGACACAAAAGCAAGCAATTGATCACTTGTTGCCCAAGATGCTATAATAAGTCTAGGCGGGGGCTGGGGGAGAGGAGAGGTACCAGATCCAGGCTGAGGGCTGGAGGGGATGGTAGCAGCAGTGTGCCTCATTCAGAAAGCTGTACAGAAACAGAAAAGAGAACATTCCAGACAGCAGATTAGACCCTGGGAGCAAAGGTGTAAAATCAAAAGCATGGCTGTCATAGCTGTGCATGCTTAGAGAAGGATCTAGAAGTCTTCCACCCAGCTGCTATGGCCAAGTATCTCAGGAAAATAATATAATGGGGACTTTTGTTAGGTTTTTTTATTGGTACATTACCATTTTGTTTGAATTTTTATAGTGAGAATTAGTTTCAGAATCAAAACGTATATATGTAATTAGTAAAGAGTATTCTGTGTTAAAAACAAAAAACAAAAACAAACAAACAAAAAAAAAAAAAACCAGCACTCGGGAGGCAGAGCCAGGCGGATCTTTGTGAGTTCGAGGCCAGCCTGGGCTACAGAGTGAGATCCAGGACAGGCACCAAAACTACACAGAGAAACCCTGTCTCGAAAAACAAAACAAACAAACAAACAAACAAACATAGAGTATTCTGTGTCTGGTGGAAGTCTGAGAAACATGGGGACATAAAATCAAGGGAGGAGCATAAGACATGCAGTGGAGGAGAAAAGCAAGGAACTGTCACAGATCCCAGGCCTGGAGAAGCAACAGTCTGACTCTAGCCCAGGCAGAGTCAGGCTGCTCATTCCTGGCCTGGGAGAATGCCCCTCAGCTGGACTGATGTTCCGCCATGATGCTCCCCCGAAGCTCCAGGGAGTAAGCTGCCCGCAGCCATGCCAAGGTAGACGCAGGCAGTCCCCGCCAGCTGCATGAGGGAGTTCCAGGCTTCTTGGAGAGGGGATTTTTTTCCTTGGCCTCCTTTCTCAAAGTCTCATGCCCCAACCCCCACCTCCCCCACCCCCGCCTGGATCTGAGCTAAACTGGAGGGAGATGAAAGGCCTGAGCTCTTAGAAGGAGGTCACTGGCAAAAGAGAAAAAGTAGTTTCCTACGGACTCCAGTCACTTTTCTGTAGAAATCCTTTATTTGTCCTCTGTCAGAGAAGAAGGAAATAGCTGGCAAGCTATAACTCAGGTGTGTCACTCAAACATGCACACATGTACAGTTTTGTTTTTTTTCTCGGTTCAGAGTGAGCCTTAAGACATGGTTGCCATTTGTAAAACTCTCCCTTTCACTGAGGTTGGAATTTTATTCTGGGGTTAGGTGTTAGGTCCTGCTCAACTTAATCCTCTACCTAGTCAGTCTCTCTCTCTCTCTCTCTCTCTCTCTCTCTCTCTCTCTCTCTCTCTCTCTCTCTCTCTCTCTCTCCCACCTCCCTCTGTCCCTCCACATGCCACCACACCCCACCACACCACACCACGGAGATGTCCTTCCTGGTCAGGTTAAGTAGGACTAGGGTTATAACTCAGCAATTTAGTGAGGTTTGTTGATGCGGTACCCAATTTCTTCTGTGGAGGGACGGGCCAAAATGGCATCACTGTTTACACTGCTTCGTGGGGGAACTATTTGAGCCCAAGAGAAGGCTGAATTAGCAATGGTATCGAGTACCAGTACTTTCTCCTCAGCTTGAGAACTCTAGAGAACAAAACATGGGGTGGTGAGGGCAGGGGGCACGGAGAGGCCACTTGTTCAAAGCTTGTTTAGTCCTGAGCCTGGGGACCTCTACGAAGCCAGTCCCTACCATAACCATTGCTTCTGAGTGATCAAAATGAGGAGCACTCCCTCCCAAACTGCTCTACTCACTAAAACCTTGGTCAGCTAGGGGCCGCACAGGACACGGGGACATGATTTATGCAGCTTGTGGTCAAGATGCTGCATCTCCGTCACCAGACAGAGCGGCTGAGAGTCGGCTGCAGGGTTCCAAGAAGGCAAGAGTCTAAAACCATTAAGGTGAAAAGTTGCCAGCTGCCGATCAACATCTGGTCATCTGTGCTGGGAAACAGAGACACACATACTTGGGGAAGAGGGCAGAGAAAACAAGATTAAGGCGAGGCGGGGCTTTGCTGTCCTTGAGTCACCTGGAGAGCTGTCAGGAAATGAGAAGGACAAGCCTCTTGTGTAATGGATCTGGACTCCTAGGAACACAGCCTGGGGATCTGCGTGTTTATTTTTAAATCTTCTAGATGGTTCCCAAGTAGAGCCAAGCTGAAGAAAACTACGTATTCAAATGAGGAGGAATCTGGGTGAAGAAACAGGGGTTTGGGCAACAGGGCGTGGGGTCCCAGGTTTGGAAAGGGAAGAGCTGAGTGCCGACAGTTCTGAGCTGGCTTGTGGTGGCCCCTAATGCTGACCAGTGGCCAAGAAAAACCCAGACTCCTTCACTCTGAGCAGTCTCAAAAGCAAGCTTTCCAGGGCTCAGCTGGTCTCCCGGGAGCAGGGCACCCTGTCATGAGAGACCTGTCAGAAACAGAGACTCGCCATCTGTGTCTTTCCACAATGAATTTGCTGAAGGAGAATAAAATCAACATTATGTCGGTTTCCTTGGCTTTCCTTCACCAACACCCCTAACCTAGTATTTATGGATATGCTGCAGGTATAGATTCTGTCTTCCTATGTTAATGACTAACATCAGCTCCCGGGTCATATGTTACAGTTCACACGATGACACGTGAGTTAGAGGGCAGTTCAGAAAGGGTTAAAGCGGTGACAGGATCCAGAGGGGTCTTGCTGAAGGCTGGGCAGAGGGATCACTGCAGTTAGATGAACCCAGCTCAGCCACAGAGCTACTCTGGAACACCCTGCAAGGCGCTGGGCTGGTTTGGGGCATGCTGAGTCCAGACTAATTGTAATTGGTGGACTTAAGCGGGCCTCATCAAGCAAGGCCATCGTGTGGAGCTGGGCTCCAGAGATAGAGGCAGGAGTTTGCCACCTGTCAATCAATCACTGGGATCTTATGGATGCCATGACATGTGCACCAAAGAGTCTGGTGGCAGGCAGGTGGGTGCTACTGCACCCCAGGTTACATAGCCCTCCTTTTGTGTGATCTGAGTAGGAGTCTTACCATTTTGGTCTCACACGGGTGGTGTGTCCCGTGTACCTGAGGGCCTCAGCCTAGCTTCCTGGCATGACTATGATGCATCCATGTACTCATGTGCTCCTGACTTAACTTGATAAGTTGTCAGGTGACAATATTTTATTTAAGTAAATACATTATTATCAGTCTGGGTCTTGTGGCCTGTGCTGGACCGATAGCAACTGTTTACTTGCATAAACAAAATCAGGAGTCATTCTGCCTGGGCGTGAGCACCCAAAACGGAGCAAACTGCTGCTTTACAAAATGGAGTCACACAGGACACAGCCTGAAGGTGTCTCCCCGCCATCCCAGTTCTGACAGGAGTAACCTGCTCTTCCCTCCAGGGGTGTGCTAAGAACAATTTTCTGGGCCTCTTGGGCCATTTCAACTGAAAAGTCTAGGAAAAGCTATGCCTCCCATCTAGGCAAGGTGTGTATCGTCCGAAGAAGCCCAAGCCCAGAAAATAATGCCCCCTGGAGCCTGGAAATGGGGGAGAGGATGGCTGGAGGGTAGAGGGGCCAGAAGAAGGTAGTAGAGAGGGAAGGCATTGGGAATAGGAGAGGAAGGCAAGAGGGGAGATCAAGGGAGGTGGCTTTTCCCAGGTAAACCCGGGAGGGTGTGGTGTGGGTGTGGAGAAGGTGCTTTCTTGCGTAGGCATTCTTGAGCCACACACGGTGATGACTAGGACACGGCTCCTTGAAGCGGCCCGCCCTCCCCTCTCCCCTTTCCCAACCCTTGTTATTTGGGGTGGGAGGTCTTCTAGTCACTTCCTTTGGTCTTCCCAGGTTCACTCCTGCGACCACTTGTTCAGTCCCTTACTATCCCACTGTGACCATTGTATAACCGTCAACGCCCAGGTCACCTCCACGGCATCATAGACTGAAGCTCTGGGCACTTCCCGGGTCCAGTCTGAGGAAGAATTAAAAATCTGTGACATTTCTTAAAGGGACCTGTGTCCACCATCGAGAGTGGTGAACTGAGCCTTGGGACCTGTGGGGACTGCTGTTCATGCTCCCCCTCCTGAGGGGGTGTCAGTGGAGTCTGGGAGGCCACTGGGCCTATCAGCTGCAGAGGAACACCTGGGGAGGCCTCCAGTCACAGTGCGACCTCCCTAGCGGTTATCCTGTGTACATGGCTGCTTATCAGATCCCTGCTTCTGTCAGGGAGGCGGGAGGGCTTGAGCACTAAGTGTTTGGAATTAAAAGGATCCTGGAGGTGGGGTCGGTTGCCCCCAAGAGATCTTTTAGCAGCAGAAAGTGAAAGCTGGGGTCTGAAATTCTTGCCCAGCTCACAGATATCTCTCCACCCAACCCTGTTGACCTTCTGTGGTCAACCAGAAGGGCCAGTGGGCATCCAGGCGCTAGCCACATCATTTCCTTATGTAATGGAGAGTGTGCCAGGGGATATATTGTTTGGTGGGTAAGAGAAATGTCCGGGGCTGGGGAGATAGGTCAGTGATGGACCACTTTGTAGGAGGCCTGGGTTCCACCCTTAACAACTAAAAAAAAAAAAAAAAATTTTAAACAGATTTTTAAAGAGTTGAACAAAGAAAAATGTCTGGCTTCATATAGCAAATTCTTTCTCAGAGACAGAACCTTATATGCTAAGGGAAGACCTTTGCAAGAACACACTGTAAGATTTTACTTGTATGAATGAAGTCACAGAACAGCCAAACTAAACCAGAGAGAGAGAGAAAAAAAAACTCAGAACAGCTATGATGTAAGAATAGGATGGGATTTCTTGGAATTGGGCTCCCAGGGAAGTTCACCCTCATATTCTGTGGGTGTTGATAGGAACCTCAGTTAGCCGAGGGTAAACGTGCAATAGAATTAGGTATATGGTCCTGCGCAGTAGATTGGTGGGTTTCATTATGAATAAAATTCGCCTCAAAATAGCTGTGGAAAATGCTGGACTGTGGTCATCGATCCGGCACTGAAATGTTGGTCTAGATGGAGATGGATTGCCTCACCTTGCTTTGAAATGCATCCAAAGAAGGAGGCTGGTGGGCAGCCGGGGTGTGGGCAGTGGGGAGGCATGGCTGAGACATGCAAGATTCCAGGTGACAGGCACATGGCTCTGGCTGCAGGGGTCTGGCAGGTTTTCTGCATGTTCGTCGTTTCTCCTAATAAACCATGGAGGGAGAAAACAAGTCTTACCTCCTAAGATCATCCCAGGCCCCCAGGACTCTGAGGGTCCCTGTAGAGTGTCAGCACCTCACCAGCCCTCCAGCAGCCCAGAGTCGGACGAGCCCTGTCCCCCTTCCGTCAAGGTGCCTGGATTGTTCTTCCTTTGTTCTCCTGCATCAGGGTTGGGGACCAGTGACTTCATACCTCATTCATCCACTTGGAAAGTCCCCTGATTCCACTCCTACCCCCACCACCAGAAAGAGAAGCAGCGCTCTCCTGTTTTTAGAAACTGTCACACATCTTTCTGAAGCTCCACACTGTCCAGGATGATCCAACAGCCTCGCCCTGAGAAAGCTTCCTTTCTGTCTTACCTAAACCCTGCATGCAGCTTTTCCACAGAGGTCTCTGGAGCCTGGGGCCGATGGTGATTAGCATATGTATGTGTTTGTGTCCATGTGCTGGGCTGTGCCAAAGCAACCAGTGGGGCAGAAAAATTAGGGGCACCAGGGTCAATCCAGGCTTTCTTCCTTGATGGCCCTTTGCCCTGCACTCCACCCAGTCACCTGACATGGCCAGGCCACTGTAGGTAAAAGAGCACTTATTCAGTCATCCAGTCTGCTTTGGCCGAGGACTTCTCTCAAATGATGTATCCCTACCCAGAGGCCAAACCAAGTGGGAGGCAGATGGCCCTCTGGGTACAGAGGACACTAAAACCTGGGTCAACACAATGGCCTCTTCTTCGGGCCATCCTCATGGTCCACACTTTCTGAACATTTAAGTCAAACACACTGCTGTCCAGCCTGGCAGTGCACAGAAATCCAAGGCTGAGCATTCTGTGTTGTGACGGACAGACCCTCAGTATCTACACAGGAAAAGTGGAGACAAATAGCCCATGCCCACATCTCAGGCCATTGGCACAACTGGATGAGACCGCACTCACAGAAGATCTTTATGAACTCCCAAGGCTTCACAGCTGCAAGGCGTTTGCTCACAAACCCAGATGCATTACTGAAGGACTCAGATCCTTGCTGTTTCTTTGTTGATTTTTGTTGTGTTTTTCAAGACAGGGTTTCTCTGTGTAACAGCTCTAGCTGTTCTGGAACTTTGTAGACCAGGTTGGCCTCTAATTCACAGAGATCTGTCTGCCTCCCAAGTGCTGGGATTAAAGGTATGCTTTTTGTTGTTGTTATTGTTGTTGTTGGGTTTTTTTTGTTGTTGTTGTTTTGTTTTGTTTTTAAATAGCGTCTCACTGTATAGCCCTGGCTGGCCATAAAATCATTATGTAGCCCAGGTTGGCCTTGAATCATGGAGATCCACCTGCCTCTGCTTCCCAAGTGCTGAGATCAAAGATGTGTGCCACCACACACAACTGGCTATTTGATATCATATAACCCAGGCTAGTCTCAGACTCATTATATAACCAAGGAAAACCACCCCGAGCGTCTGATCCTCCAGCCTCAGCCTCCAGAGCGCTGGGATTACAGGCGTGTCTCGCAACACCTGGCTACAGCCCTGTTTGTTTTCCATCTCTGTGAGTGGTACCGCTTCTGCCACCGCCCGCTCACCATTTCCAGGAAGAGAATAAGAGTGACCGAGAAGCCACCGAGCCACCAGATTCTTTTTGAATCCCAAGGACCCTCACTGCTTGCCCTGGAGACAGAGGCAAGGCCAACAGGAGGGCTGAGCACTCTGCCAGCCTTACTTACCTTAACACCTAGGAAGCCAGGAGATGGAAGTCCTGCTCCAAGTGATGCTGGGATCCCAGCTCGCCTTGACGAAGAGCAGAGTCTGGTACATCCAAATCAGAGTTCTGGAGGGGAAAGAAAGCAAGTGTATAAGAAGGGACCCTCTATGGCCTTTCCCCCAGCTACCCTCCTGGGTTCCATCCAGTCACTGAAGAAAGGTATTGAGCTTCAAGAAGTGGCAAGAACAAGCGGGGCGGTGGTGGCGCATGCCTTTAATCCCAGCACTCAGGAGGCAGAGCCAAGCGGATCTCTGTGAGTTCAAGGCCAGCCTGGTCTACAGAGCGAGATCCAGGACAGGCACCAAAAAAAAAAAACTACACAGAGAAAACCCTGTCTCCAAAAAAAAAAAAAAAAAAAAAGGTGGTGGGCGCTCTTATCACCTGGACCTAAGTGAGGTTTGCAACCAGCTGTGTGTTAGAGAGCCAATTCCTGCTGTGAAGGGAAACTCATCGCAGCGGGTTATGATACAAGAAAGAACTCCCCTGACCCACTCCAAAGAGAGTAAACCAAGGCTGGCAGTGCCTTTGGCTTCACAGGGTCGTTTTAGGCCCAGATTCCTTCAAGTTTGCCAGACCACCGTCGGCAGGCATGGTGGAGCCAGGAGTTAGGGAGAAAACACAGGAGAAGCAACGCCCACAACCTGAGCCAGGGCACAGAAGTGGCTTGTCATCCCCGTAAGTTCGGACACAGTCACACAGGGAAGGGAGGCTGGGCCTAGCATCCTCACGGTGACCTTACTTCTGACGATAAAAGCTGGCGGTCTACACCACAGGAACCCCCTCCCGTGCTTCTGATGGACATGAGGTGGCTCCTGGCCATCATTTTCCCTGAGATACTTGTCCCTCAAGCACTAGAGCTCCAAAATACAGCAGAAGGGTAGAATTTTCCAGATGACCTTGCTTTGCAACTCACCTCATCATCATCAACAACAACAACAACAATAACAACAAAACCTGCAAGGACCAGTTTTGGGTTGGGGAGGGCTAGAGTGTAGCTCAGTGGTAGATATCAGCCTCAGGTTCAACCTCAGATCCAAACAAAATAAGCTTCAAGGAGAAAAACTGGAGAATCTCAAACCTAAACCCAGCGAACTACAGTCCAAGGGAGATCCAGGTTAGCGAGAAGATGTGGTCCCCAGCCAGAGGGTCATGTTGCAAGCCCAGGCTCCTCATGGGAACGCTTGGCCCTCCAGACCACGTAACTGAATTAATTAAGCCTCTTCTCACTGCTCTGGGGCAGGACCCAGGTTGGCCACGGTCAATGACGTCAGCGGATAATACAGCTCGTATCTTAAGTGCCTCCAAAGCTCATACACTAAAGCTGGTTCCGCTGCTGATGTCAGATGCTATTAGAAGATTGTAGAAGCCGCTAAGGTGCAGCCTGCCTGGAAGAAGACTGGTCATTGGGGGAATACCCTTTTTTTTTTCCTCTCTCTGTTTCCTGGTGGTTTTGTCCCACCATGCAGTACCTGCCAGAAAGTTCTGCTTCACACAGACCCAAAGACAATGGAGTCAGCCGACCATGTACTGAAACCTTTGGAACCGTGAGCTAAAAATAAACGTCTCCTCCTCTCACTGGCTTCTCCTGGTGTCTTATCAGGGCCACAGAAAGCTGACTAACATGGCAAAACATGACACCAACATGCCTGGCATGCATGGTCCAGAAGAGGCACGTGCAGTGCTCCTAAGTGCAAGGGGTGAAGAGATGAACCCCAGGAGCAAGTGTGACCATTCGAGCCAAGGCCCTGATAGCAACTGGCCAAGTATCAGCCGAAGTCACCACCTACGGTGAGAGGGCAGGCCAGCCTGAGTAAGAAGACAGGCATCCTGGAGATATGGCTAGGCAGTCTCAGAAGACAGGAGAACATTCCCAGATGGCTAGGGAGAGGGGGCTTCACACAAAGGACAGCAGTGTCCGTGAGGAGGGAAGGGACGCTCTTGAGTGGAGGAAGTGATTCGAGCCGTGTGCTTTCCGGGAATGACGTCACATTTAATCTCCCCCACCTCCCTCTGAGGTAGGTGCTCTTGTTACCCACGTTTTTTTTTTTTTTTTTTTTTTTTTGCAAATGAGGAAACAGCTCAGAAAAGTTCAGTAACTTGCTGAAGCTGAGTGTGGTAGCACAGGCCTGTTATATAATCCAGCACTCGAGAGGCTGAGGCAGGAGAGCTGAGAATCTGAGGATAGCCTGGGCTACCTTGAGAGACTCTGTCTCAAAAACATAAACAGTAAAAAATCGCACGCCCATTCCTCGGGGAAAGCCGGAACCAACCTTCAGGAGATCTGGTTTCAGGGTCTGACAAACTCAGCTCCCTTCCAGGGCCAGTGGTGGTGTATCACGTATCCCTGTGAGAGGCTCTCTTGCCCTTGGGGCAAACAGCCCCAGATGGTCACATCCCCGTCTGACAGGAGCCCTGGCTGCCTCTCGGCTCCTTGCTCCGTGGAGCAGTCCAGATCCTGCCCACAAGCTTGGCACCCTGCCTGCACCCTCAAGATGTCTTTGACTGGAATCACAGCCAAGGAGAATGTACCAGCAGGATGAGACAAGCTGAATGCTGTGAGCAACCTGGCTGGAGCCGGGTCCTGAAGGAATGGTGTGAACTGGCCCGGGTGGGGTTGAGGGGGGAGCCTCTAAGAGAACTCCCAAAGCTGCTTCCGGTGGGCCTGTCCTTACACTCCAGAGACGGAGATACATCTGAAGCTATGGACCCCAACAAGACCCAACGAGACTTTGCCCCACCCACCCAGGGCCTGCCTGCTGGCTGAGGGGACTCAGAGAGGTACCTTTCCTGAATCCACCTCACCAGGGAACTCCACACACGTCACATGACCCCCGGCTCCCAGAAAGCAAGTGGAGTTGACACTGTTCAGGAAGAGCCGAGCAGTCTGAGGAACCAGGAGTTTGTCCCAGCTTCCTGCTCAGAAGGGACTTGCCCTCCTCTGGGGCTGTCAGCTATCTCCACCCTAGCCTTTGGAAGTTTGGGGAAGGATTCTGAAAAGGGGGTGGGGAGGATCTGAGTCCTAAGTGCCCTGAGCTCAGAGGTTTAAAAAAAAAAAAGCAATATAATGTTGATTTTGATGGGGGAGTCGTGGAGCTGACTAATTTGTGCCCCTTAAGCACGGCCTCTGAGGGAACCTCAGAGTAGAGTAGACTCTCTAGGATAAATTGGTGGTGTTGGGGGCACAAGGTTTCTCACAAAGATATCCACACAGAGAGTGGATACTGCCCTAAAGAGTCTGTTTTATTCCAGGCAGGAGCACACCAAGCATCTACAGATCTAAGAGCTCCTTCCAACCATGTAGGGGGCCAATCTCGCCAAGAGCTGGAAAGACCACAGGTCATTAAGGAACATGTGAAGGCTGGGAGGAGAGCAAAGGAGAAAGGTGAACTGTGTGTCCTCTGTCCCCTTCCTTTATGAAGGTCTTCTTGTTCAGTCCCCACGCACCAACAGAGGGACCAGTGACCAAGGTACCAGAGTGAGGGTGCCTGTGGTCCTGCCCCTGCAGCTCGGAGGAAGGCCCTGCTGAAGCTGCCTGGCTGCCAATCTCGGAGGTTATGAGGGAGGGCTTGCAAGAGGGAGCTTCAGGGGCCATCCGCTGTATAGGATAAAGGCATCACCGGGCTGGGGTGTGGCTCCAGGGCAGAATGCTGAAGGATATCAATGCTGAAGATAGGCAAGTAGCCAGACAGTATGTGGTCACCTCAGAGCAGGGGTTTGTGCCCAAAGGAAGGAATTAGCTTTACTACAGCACCTCCCTTCTGTCATGAGCCCCTTTCACAGATGGACAAACTAAACTTCAGTCAAGCAGGCTAATGCTGTGCCTAAGGTCAGTCATATGACTAGTAAGCACCAGGAGTCAAGACATCATCAGTCTGAAGTCAGCCTGAGGTCTCCTGGGGCCTGCCCTCAAGCAGCTGTGAGGAGACTTGCCACCTTGGAAAACTCAGCATTTCACATTGGCAGAGGTCTGTGGTTGGAGTCACTGGGACCCTGGGAGGATTGTGGGTGATAAGCACCCTCTAGGCTTACCTTTTTTCCTAAAGCATGCAGACTTGGGAAGGAAAGACAGACATACACCGCCTTCTCCCAACTGACCCCAAATCACAAACACCGTTTTTCCATCTAATCCCCAAACTGAGCAAGCCAAGCCAGATGTGGAGACAGGATGTCATCCTGCAAACAAAGACGACCAATTTTGTGTTTCTCCAGCTATTTCAATTTCCCTGAAAACTGGGCTCCCTACACCCTGCCCTTTAAAGCATCCCCTATACCTAGTTACTAAGGTACAGAGCCCCGAGTCAGAATTGCAGCCAGGAGGCCTGTCCATTACCATCAACAGCCCAGAACTTGTCCCCGCCAGACCTGTCCCCACGCCTGTCCCCACGCCTGGTCTCAGCATCTCCAGGCTGGCTTCAACTGCCTTGGACAACTCCTCCCTAGGCCACCAACTTCTGGTTCTGAGCAGTATCACCCGCTCTTTCCCTTCATTTTATTTATTTGTCTATTTATCATGAATATGTACACACACATACATATACACACACAAACACATACACACACAAACATACATGCATACACACACACAAACACATATACACATACCCAGACACACACAACCCACACACACATACACAGATACACACATACATACACACAAACACATACATACACACACACACAAACACATGCACACATACACAGACACACACATACCCACACACACATACACAGACAGACAGACACACATACACAAATACATACACACAGACACACACAAACACACACACACACACACACACACACAGGTCAGTGGGAGGCTGGCTCTTCTTTCATTCCACCATGGGGTCCCAGGGGCCAGGTGATCAGGCTTGGCAGCCAGTGCCTCTATCTCCTGTGCGCTCTCACCAGGCCTCCTCTCTCTAGAAGCTGCAGAACTGCAACAGAGCCTCAGCTCCTGGGTATCCACGCCCAACAGACCCGCTCCCCTCCCAGCAGTCCGCAGGGAGACCTGGAGCATCACCGCAGGAGAGCAAAACGCTGAGATGCAGACCATGAGGCGCTGGAAGGAGGTGTTGTGGAAGAAAACTTGGCTTGTGCCAAGGCAGGTGAGCGTCGTGTGGGGCACCAACCACGCTGCCTTCTCAGCCCTGCTGGCGACCTCAGGAAGGCTGCTGGCCTTCTCTGTGGACTTGGCTTCCTCATCTGTAAAATGAGGGACGAGTATCTCAGGCAACCCCAAGGCCTCATTTCCCACTGCCAAGCTCTATGACAGTTTTTCCCTTTGAGTGACAGACTCTGGGGACTGGAACCTGTCCTGACCAGGCCACCCACCTCAAAGGCCACTTGAATCTCCTTCTGGCCTACTCTTCTCCAGCTCTGTCATGTATATTCTGGAAGCCTCTTCCGTCTGCTCCTGTCAGGGTCTTGACCTCTCGGGACTGGTTCTCACTGGGTCTTGGATCCCGCATGCCCATCACGGTGCCAGGCAAATGGCACCAGCTCAGGTTCCCTGTGTGGGGAGACTAAACCCTAGCGAACATCACCCTGCTCACCTTACTTTCTTCCCAGACATTCTGACCAGACCATGATGCCGCAGCTGGGGTACTAAACCCCTGGGGAGAGAGCTAAGGATGTGACTTCCTGTGGGAAGCGCTACATTCTTCCAGTTGCTATGTACTCCTGAAGCTGGCAGCCTGAGACTCAGGTCAGATCCTGCATTTCAGGGCAGGAGTGAAGACTTGTCTGTCTTTGGCCTTGAGGTGTTTGTTTAAGTCACTGGGCCACTCTGCCCAAAACATGATCCTGCCCACACCCTTGGCACAGGCTCCGTACAAGGCACTCATGCAAGAAGCCACAATGCTAGAAGCCCAGGGATGGACGGTCAGTTCGGGGAGATCCAGTGTCTGTCTTACAGGTTTAGCTTCAGCTTACTCATCTGAAAAATTATGGTTCCTTAACAGGAACAGCTCAAAGATGAGCTTTGTCAAGAAGGTAACACTGTGACTTCACCTGCATAACTCAGAAAATCACCCAGACCTGTCTGATGTGAGTACAGCATGTGTGCAAGCCATGTGCGTGCGTGCGTGCGTGCGTGCGTGTGTGTGTGTCTGTGTGTGTATCTGTGTGTCTGTATGTCTGTGTGTCTGTGTGTCTGTGTGTCTGTGTGTCATGTGCGATGTATCCTGATATGTTGGAGAACCGAATTGGGGACACTGAGGAAGCTTGGGCTCAGTGGGGAACCCAAGGACAGGTTTAGAGCAGAGACCCTTGGAATGATTCAGAAATCACAGAGGACCGCACACAATCTAGAAAAGCTCTCCAGAAACAGTGCTTCCAGGAGCATCACACATTCTACTTCCTGGTAGTGACCCCCTGGGGATTTTAGCTCAGCTTTCCTCTCAGCAGCCTGGTTTTTTGTTTGTTTGTTTGTTTTTTGTTTTGTTTTGGTTTTTTTTTTTTTTTTTTTTTTTTTTTTTTTTTTTTTTTTTTGGTTTTTTTGAGACAGGGTTTCTCTGTGTAGTTTTTGTGCCTGTCCTGGATCTCGCTCTGTAGACCAGGCTGACTCGAACTCACAGAGATCTGCCTGCCTCTGCCTCCCAAGTGCTGGGATTAAAGGCGTGCGCCACCACCCGGCAGCACCATCGCCCGGCAGCCTGGATATTTTTATGACAGGAATTCCATTTTAATTATCTAGGTATTCAAAAGACAAGTTCCTAGCTCTAGAGAAGCAGTTTTGAAGGAAGGGAGGAAGGGAGAGAAGGAGGGAGGGAGGGAGGGAGGGAGGGAGGGAAGAAGCCAGTACAACTTCCAGCCCTAAAATGGGCATAAAATGGGAACTTCCAAAGAATAATCTACCCCACTCCAGAGGGAGATGAGGGCCTGTGGCTGGCTTTTGACATGAGAAGACATGAGCTAAGGAAACCCAAGGCTGAGGTGCTCTGGGTGTGGGTGTTTTCACTGTTTTCTAGTTCAGAGAATTGGTCTCTATTTCTCTGTCTCTGGGCTCTTAGTTCAGCTCCACGTCTGTTTCTCTATATTTTCATGTCCCTACTCAGCCCTAACTGTGCCAAGGCTTATTCCATCCAAATGCCCGCCCCAAGATGCCCTTCCAGGCCTCAGGGCCATTTGCCGGCTGGTACCACCTATGACTCCTCACGTTTGGTCCAGGTTCCTCCACCCTGGGCCTCTCATCTAAGCTTCACCTTCAGAGGAGCTTCTGGGTCCACTTGTCTTGTCCAAGTAGGTAAAGCCTCCCTGTCTAGAATTTTTCTGAAACTGGAAAAGTTGAAGAGGAGAGCCAAAGAGGCCCCCACGCTGTTCTGGAAGTCCCAGCTATCCGTGTCCAGACCCCCTGAGGACTGGTTGATGGTATCCAAAAGGTGGCTGTGGCCTGGCACCCCACCCACACCATCAAAGGCAAAGTGATACACAAGCACACACTTAACCAAATCCACTTCTTATCTCTTCCGTGAAGATCTTCGTGATCTTGGGGCAAGTTATTTCCCTTTAGTCGACCTCTGTTTACTCATCCAAACATGAGAGTAGCATGTGATACCACATAGCTGTTTCTAGAATTAAATCAGAGAGCCTGTATGAAAGTTGAAAGGTACTATATAGCAAGCTAACTCAGTTAATAAAGCTAACCTAAACTGGTCGGTAGCCCAGAATATCTATGGGTCATTTCAAAGAGAAGAAATATCTGCAGATAACGCTGTTGGTCTCAGTCAACCGGGCAGTATACTCTCTGCCCAAAAGAAGTACAGCCAAAAATTCCCTGATAAACATGGTACCTCAGCAAAGAGACCTACTGTTTGATCCCGATGGCCACTGTCACTTGGCTACAGTAGGAGTCTGATGACTCATCTGCTCTCTAGGAATTTCCTGGCCAAAATGCAGATCACGGCCAGACTGCCCACTGCACCGGACAGTGCTGGATGCTGATGGACGGATTCTTGTTTTTTCGGTTTTGCTTTGTTCAAAGACCCCATCATATTGTCTGTTCACCCATTTCACAGACGCATAGTGAAGTCTTAATGAGCACTAGGCAGCAGGCTAGGTGGTCAAAATGCAGAAGTACGCAAGCCCGGAACTGGCCACGGACACCTCCATAGGGTAAGCAGGTTTGAAAGACTGACAGCTGAGCGGGCCACGCCCACTGGCTATGCTCTACAGTATGACACCAAGGCAGGAAATGCTGCAGGAAGAGGGCGTGCTGTGGACGCAGGAGCATGGGTACCGGCTCGCAGACACACCGCCCACCCACACATCCTCCCCCTCCCCCGGGGGGGCAGGCACGCTTGGGTCCTCTGCATTCTGGATTTCTCTAGCAAGTTGTCTGGCTACACCTTGACAACTCGGAGTGACCTTGGGTGTTTCCCTAGTCCCCACAAGCAATGCATCTACAAACTATCCCTTGGGTTGGGCTTGCAGACAATTCATACTTTCATTCATTCAACAAATATTTGTTGAGTCCCTGTTATGTACGGAAGCCAATTCATTTCGCCTTCCCGGGGACACTTCCAACAGTGCTCGGCCGAAGCACCCTATGCCGACTCCAGCACACTTCAGAGCTTCTGTATTATCTCAGAGAGATGGAAGGGCAGCTCGGAGCCGGGATAGTCTTGTACAGGATGTCTTGGGGAAAAAAGGGCACCTGGCATCAGGGAGGAACCCACATGCTGGATTCCCACACTGCCTTCAGAGGTCTCTGGCTGCATCTGTGGCCATGGAACCCGCAGCTCTGCCCCCAAAGGCAGCTGGGGACCTAAGCATTACCATTGGCTCCTGGAAGGGGTGGAGCCTGCGGTGTAGAGAGTTACTGGCTTCTAGAATACCTTGCCTAAATTTGCTGTAGGTCCTCAGTCTTAAGCTTCCTTACCGACGTGATCCTGAGCCTCATTCGTCTCTGATGGTTCTGAGCATACTGCACGGAGACAGATTTCACAATGATTTAAGGTCAGGGACAGAACTGGAAACCAAGTCTCCACCTCAGCTCCTCCAGGGCCTCCAGACACCATTCATTCCCTTTCCCAGGGTGCTCAGAGGTCCACTGTCCCCCACCTCCAGTGCCCCAACCTTCAAAGCAAGAGCCTCAGAGCCCCACCCCTCAGGTGCCTTCAATAGCGTCCATTGTCCAAGAGGCTGTGTGGCTTGACCCCCAGCCCCATAAGTAGCAGGACAGCAAGCTCAGAGAGGAATCTGCCTGGTGCCCCTCCTCTGCGGACTGCCTTGGGGGAGTCTGTGGGGTAGCGGGGCCCCGCTGAATGTGACCTATTGTCTTTGGGGTGGATTTAGGAAGTGCCAAGCTCCCATCAAACAGCCCTGCTCCCGGGGTAAAAACAAAAAAAGGGCTGTTCATTTGGGACCTTTTCCCCCTTATCTCCTTCTCCTATCTCCTTAGGCTTAGCTCTGGTGTAGTGTTCAAAACCACTTCCCCTCCGAGCCAATCAGAAGCCGGGGCTCACCTGTGGCCCTGAGGTGAAGTTATTTATAAACGCCTCCCTGGATTATTTGAGCAGAGCCTTTTCACACACCTCAGGAACACCTCTCTGCTGCCTGCTGCCCGCCCGCCCGGACACACCTGCAGCCCTGCCCAGCCGGCTCTGCTCACTCAGAGGTAAGCCCCACCCAGCCCAACCCACCCTAAGGGCTGGGGGTTATCCCGAGAAGAGGACAGGCCCCAGGGGTACCTCCAAAAGAGAGAGGAGAGGGTGGGCGCTTGCCATCCTGAGCACAGGGAATGAGGACACTCTGGACCGGCGCCTATGAGCAGCCCGCCAGCCCTGCCCTATGTGGAGTCCACCGTAAAGACCTCAGCTACTAGGCTGAGGAATGAGCAGAACGGACACTGGACCGGAGGAGGTCGGTGACACTCAGCAAGAGTGGGGTAAAATAAGGTCTTCCAGGAGAAAGAATGGAGCCGGGGCCTTCCTGGGGCCACCTGGGTCTCTCAAGCAGCCCGTTCTCTCTACTTCTTTTCAAGTCCTGGAAGCAGAGGGCTCTGGGTACATCTGTCCGTGTGGCTGTCACCGTTCTTCGGTCCCTAGACCCCCTCCATCCCTCACTTACTTTCCTGAGCTCAGGGTACTGAGCATGAGCTGTGTGGACTCCTATTTGGTCCCTGTCACTTCTGTGAAGCTGAGAGAGGTGGACAGAGAGGAAGCTAAGGAGCAGAAGTGAGGGTCAGTCTCCGCCAGGCAGGGGGAGCGTGAGTAGTGCGGCGTGGAAGGGTCTGGGTCAGTGGGGTAGGAGAGGAGCCAAGCCCGTAAGCGCCCAGCTCCTGAACTTCCCACCCCATAGTTCTCAGGGGTCCCGAGGCGTCCCTAGACAGTGCCTCTGCTCTGGAAATCAGCCCAGAGGATCCCCAAACTAAGCCAAGCAAATCTTTTATCATCACAGCACCAACTACTCGGTTGAACTTGGGTCTGTTAGGACTGAGTGCCTGGAGAAGACCAGCTGTAAGGATGTGCCCTTTGGAGTGGTAAAGCCTTCCCCACCGGGAAATAGGACAAACTGAGAGAGGAATTTCTCCCTATGTGTTTTTAATTGAAGATGCTCCTCTCCCAGAGCCCCTGCAGCCACCCCCCCCCCAACACTCTCTCTCTCTCTCTCTCTCTCTCTCTCTCTCTCTCTCTCTCTCTCTCTCTCTCTCAGAACCTGGCCAGAGCCTGCTTGGGCAGCATGAAGACCAGCCCATACCAGAACTAGATCCGATACTCTATCAGCCTTTCCAGTCCATGCCGGGGTCAATCCTGACCCGGGGCTCACTGTACAGAATCCTGAAGCAAAGCTGCCCCTTATCTCTCAGCACTCAAGGGCTTCCAACAGAGTGACATCAAATCTACACTTAGTGAAAGTGTGTCCAATCATACAGAATAACCTGAGGAGGTTCAGTAAAGGGATGGGGACCAGCTGGACGTGGGCTAAAGGGAGGCTGATGTGGTCATGACTTGAAAGATACAGTCCTCCAGGGGAGTCAGCCTTCCTTCCCTCAAGGCCACTTGGAATTCTGGCCTAGAGTCTTGGATTTGCTGGTCTCTTTAGGGGTTTCTAAGACTCTAACCCACGTGTCCTTACAGGGACCTCGTGACCTGGGGCAGGTCTCACGGTTCAGCATCTCACTTAGTCCCTCTGCTGGGACCTAGTCCCAGTTCACCCTCCTCAACAGGGAGAGCAGACGGGCAAGCAGGCTTGGAGATGAGGGATAGGGACTGGAGTGCCGCAGCAGTGAGTCCCCTCCACAGGAGACAGTCCCAGAACAGCCAGAGAGTCGACATTTGCCTCATATCACAAAGGAGGACATCGCCTAGGGCTAGAAGGGGCCTGCAGATTTGCTCAAGAGACACAACGACAATAGAAAGAGTATTTCAAAAGGCCTTAGGGGGACAGGCTTCTAGAGCCTCCCTCCTCCTGGGGGGAACATGGTCTGCAGCTAGGGCCCCAGCCTTCTGTCCTGTCAACCAACTTAGAGCCGGAGAGAGACTGCCCTTTCTTGGGATACCTACCCTAGATGAGGACGGCAAGGGGACCTCAAGGGGACCTTTCCACGCCCCCAGAACCTGTGATAAGGACACCCGTGACCTGCCAGGCTAGGCCTGCTCCAGTGTCTGGCACAGGTGTGTCAAGGAACAACTCCCCTGAGGCACCCTCCCCCCAGCCAGGGCTTAGGGAGGAAGTCATTCTGGGCTGCAGTGACAGGGTGACCTCCAGACGTGACAGGAATGCATGGCAGGCCCTCCGCTTTCTGCTCCCCGGTGTCCCTCCTCCTACAGAAAAGACTTGTGTCTCCCTCCATTAGTCCAAAAACCATGGGGAGTATGAGGGCCTGCGACTGAAGCTTAGGATCAGGGAGGAAGAGGAAGGCCGAGTGAGCTGCCTGAGATGGCAGAGCTCAGGGAGAGAGGGAATCTCCCATAGTGACGGTAACAATGCCAATGGCCAGAACTGACTATGCTTCCCAGGGCCGGGCACCCTGCCACTCATTGCCTTGGGCATCGTGCTGAGCACCCCACCCCTCCCACCCCACCCCTACTCCCATCCAAGCATCCTAAGGGGATCCACAGACCTAAGTGGACACAAGCTAGGGAGGAGAGCCGGTGGGCTTTCTTTTGTCCGAGCTCACTGGAGGGGGTCCTCACAGCGTCCGTTTCTCCCTTTCTCCAGGTCCTCAGCTGTACAAGGTCTCCAGATTCCTCTAGCCTCAGGCTTGACCTTATTCCTTCCCTGGCCCCAGAGTTAGGAATTGCTGATGTGACCACATGTCCTCTCTTCTCTTCCCTTCCCCTCCCTCCCCGCCTCGCTCTTCAGGATACCCTCCCCCCTTCTCCACAGTGAGATTCACCTCTCTGTCCCTCAGGACTGTCACATGGCACCTGCAATCTGTTGAAGCAGAGGACGTCCACACTGTGTGATGGGGTAGGGCTCCATACACCGCTGTGGCCACAGAACGACACTTGCCCCCCCCCCCCCCCACTGTGTTTAACTAGGGATCAAATCATCTCGTTCCTGATACCTCTCTCACTGTCTTGCTCTTTTTTGTTGTTTGGGGGATTTGAATTTTTGCCTGTATGTGTGCATGTATACCACATGTGTGCCTGGTGCCCACAGGGGCAGAAGAGGCTGTCAGATTCCCTGGAACTGGAGTTAGGGGTTGTAAGCCACCATGTGGGTGCTGGGAATTGAACCCCAGTCTTCTGCAAGAGCAACAAGTGCTCTTAATCCCCGAAACCATCTCTTCGGCCTTCTTGTTCTTTTACCCCCGCCCCCCGCCCCAATCCAACATCTTAAGGCTCTCTTAGCTCTCTGAGAACCCCTAAGGCCCATCTACCAGAAACTGAGGTCCTCTCCACGGTGATGGCTCACCCCTTATTCCTCCTCACACTCCGCTTTACTCCACAGCACCGGGGTCTGAAGGACTGAGTGGGGACGAAGGGGCCATCCCTGCTGTGCCCACCCCACCTCAGCCTTCCCTTCCTGAAAACAGGAGCCAGGGGTGTCCCTGAGCCTACACCTGCATCTCCGTCATCCTGCTAGACAAGCTGAGGCCAGGATAGGAGGCAAAACCCAGGCAGAGTCCTCGGGAGGTAAAACAGAACCCATACGACCTGTCTGATCAGAGGTCATGCGAGAGCACGGGTCAGTGTTGTCCCTTGGGGTCCTGAAGCCCCCTTCCACCAGAAGCCTTTGAGAAGTTGTCAAGGCCCAGTTCACACACATCTGCCGTTCTCCGTGACTCAGTTTCCCTCAAACACAAAATAAGAGAGTTGGACCAGCACAGTCTCAAATCCTCCAAATCCTCGTCTAGACAAAAACGTCCTGACTTCAACCAGCTGCTGGCTTCTCCTTTTTATAAACAGGCTTGTGAGAAGCCCTGGTCCCCTGCAGCACCCTGCTCCTGGAATAGATGAGGAAGCGTATAGGAAAGGAACAGACTGTTACCAAGAGCAAAGGGACTTTTCCTTCTGCTAGCCTGTGTCACTGGGGACTCCCAAAGTTGAGGCTGCAGGGAAGCCTTGCCCAGAGGGGCAGAGACCATGCTGAGCCACACCCCCATTACTCTCCGAAGGCTTCCCACCCCTGCCCTTTCCTCCCCTCCCTTTTCTGGACAGGCAGCCAGGGACAGCTGAAGCCCACCACAGTACCCGGACCAGACTAGCCAGGAAGGAGAACTGAGAGGAAAGAGCAGTCGCCACCGGCCAGGGTGGGGGGAAAGGCTTCCGGATGGGGGCGTGGGGGGAGGAATTCGAGCAGGTCCTGAGGACAGGCAGGGCTGGAAAGACAGCAATGAGTCAGAGCACCTAGGGTGAGGAGGCTCTTTGGAGAGAGACCCAAGCCTGTTTGGGGCGAACAACCAGCCTGCACAGGGCAGAGGGACCAGTCGGCTGCATCGCCGAACACAAGGCCTGAAAAGGGAGCCTGGGCTTGGTCCTCCTGGAAATGACGACTGGACTTTCCAGCCGGACATAGGTGCCGAGTGGGAGAGTAGAGGGTGGTGGCCAAAAATTCAGTGAAGAATGGTGCTTGAGCGGAGCCAGACCTGGAGGGTGGGGGCAGGGCGAAGGCCCGGCCCAGGAGGAAAAAGGAGAAACGGAGGAAGAACGGACTGGCCTTAGGATTGGCTGGGGGATGGGGACAAGAGACAGGAAAGGAGTGACTGGGTGGAGGGAGAGAGAGAGAGACCCCTGAGGAAATGGAAGAGCTGCTGGGGGGATCTGAAATAATATCATGGGATGCCCACACACACACACACACACACACACACACACATGAATGTGCTAGCAGAACAGATAGCCTTTAAAAACAAATAGCCTGGGGCAATCCTTCAGCCCACCCCCATCCTAGCACAGAAGCCAGACTCCCTCCCTCTCGTCCCTCTTCTTAGTGGCTCTGCTTTTTCGTCAGTCAGCTCACCTTGAAACATTTGGCCAGTTCTTTTGGTCTGTTCAGGAGCCTGAGACATACGCCCCAAACTGTAAGCATCCCTAAAACCGGGCCAGGCACTCGGGGTTCCTCTGAGGAGTCGTGCTTGACACTCATGGCTCCCAAAGAGCCTGTCAAGCAAACCAGCTAGAAAGGCAGACCCTGGCAGACTCCGGGGGGGGGGGGGGAGGGGGGGGGTATGAAGCCATGCTGCTCCGTGAAGCATGAAGACTGGTGGATGGAGAATCATCTCTCATTAAGGAAGACAGCCTCCTCCCATCTTAATAATCAGTGTCCTTGCCATTCACTGGGAACCTAGGAAACCGGCGCGTCAGTCACACACAAGCTCCCTTAATCCGCACAGCAACTGCCCAGGACTGTTATTAATCCCCACTTACAGATGAAGAAACCGCATCTTGGAACCCAGGTCATTCTGCCTCTAAAACTTGGGCTGTTCTCTTGAGGCCACTCTGAGTTTCTCACACTACATGTCTCACATACCATGGCCCTTACTCACTTCTGCTCGGTGTCTCCTCCAAAACCCCACTGGTGGATTCTCTCAACGAGAGAGAGAGAGCACGTTTGTTAGGTACTAAATACCAAGCAAGTAGCTGGGCAGAGGCTCTGAGGTAGGTTCACCCACCCACTCTTACCCTCTGGTGGGTATCATCCCGGGGTTTCACTAACAGTCCAGCCCTTAGCTGCCTCAGCCCCCAGAGCAAAGGAATGGATACTCCAAACCAACTCAAGCACTTCCTTAACCGAGACCCTCGCATGGCCAGCCTTTTCATTTTGCTTATTTCCTTCTCGGCCATCATGCTTGCATCCCCGTGCAGTGGGCAGCCAAGCTCACACTGCTGACGAGGGTTGGAGGATCAGAGGGAGCAATATGACCTTTCCTTCTTTCCAACAAAGACAGGACCAGTCTCGGGTCCCTCGGTGCTCACTTGTTCCCAGTGTTTGTTCTCTTCCCAAAAGGCATGTGCTAACCACTCCCTGAGGCCTTCACCTAGAAAGTCTGGCGGGGTGGGTCCCTCTGTGGTTGCACATGTTCAGCCCTATCTCAAACCTTGTGTGGTTCCAGTCAGCCCAGATTCCCCAGGACCTCTCAGATGTAAGTCTTCCCTCAGACCACCTCTACATAGCTTTTGCCAGCTGGGCTTGAGGGACAGGGGAAGGGGTCAGAGTTAGAGGAGGGCGGAGGAAAGGTTCTCACAGGGAACTCCTTCGGGCCCCAAGGGCCCTGGCACCAAGCTCTGCCCGACTCAGCTCCTGGAACATCGCTGAGGTTGCGCAAAGCGTGAGGAGGAGAGAGACACCAATACACAAGGGTGGAGGAAGCGCTAGGCACAGGAAGCTGTGGGAGAGGGCTGAAGCCGGCCATCCAGACTTCCCCAAGCACACCATTGTCCTTCCCGGGGAAACCTGTTGGTGAAGTCGTAGGCAGGCAGGCGCGGCTTATCCAACAAAGGTCCTCCTGAGGTCACGTTGGCTATCCCCCTGCCTCTAGGCAGGCTGTTTTCCCAATTGTTCCAAAATCAGCTGGCTGGATGACATGAGCCCTTCTGCCAGGAAAACAGAGGCCTGGGGCGGGAGGCAGTCCATGGGGCCATCCCAGCCCGAGGGGAGCAGGATGCGCGCCACCGTGGAGACCAGCCCTGCGCTCCCACCTCCTCTCTGCCTGGTGTCCGGGCAGCAGTGACAGTGATGTCACGGGTGTGGAGTGCCAGCCACGTGCTGGCTGCCAAGCAAAACAGCCAGGGCGAGTGTGTGTATCATCAGTGCCTGGGAAGGAAGGCCACCAAAAGAAGGGAGCCTGGCAGAAAGGCTTGACGGAGGGAGGGAGGCACCTTGCTGGATGGGGGCGGGAAGACCGGAATAAATCTCTGTTGCCGTGAGGACCAGAGAGAGAAGGCCCTAGCTGGCACTGGGAAGGGATGCCCCTCACCTGTCCATACTCTGCTTCTCCTAAAGCGTGTCAATGCCCCAGCCATGAGCCAGCCCAGGCCCCGCTACGTGGTAGACAGAGCTGCATACTCCCTCTCCCTCTTCGATGATGAGTTCGAGAAAAAGGACCGCACCTACCCGGTGGGAGAGAAACTTCGCAACACCTTCAGGTAACGTGGCCCAGAGCCCAGCCTCCTCTTTCTTCTGTTCCCCACCAAAATCCATCCTGCTCCAGTCAGGGCTCCTGGACCAATACCCAAGGGGTTAGGGAAGCCCTTGGGGGAGGGGAGATTCTGAAACCTGAATATAAGAGCCTGGAGGCTCATAGACCCCGAGACCCTTAGGGAGGATGGAGAGGAGGAACAGGAACCACTAGCCATTTCTGAGGGTTGTAGGGTGTTTCTGTCCCCTCCATAGCGTCTCCTGAAGTCTCAGTCCTCTTGAGGCTCTCTTGGGTCTTCAAAGGACCTCTAGATGGATGAGCTACGACATGGAGTGGTAGGGAGCACCTGAGCCCATCCTCCGTGCCCCGTTCCTTGTGCATCCAAAGGCTCCTGAGGTCCCATCTCCCCATGCCTCATCCCCTCATGGATAGTCCTCCTGTCTGGTTCACAGAAATCCTAGAGGAGGCCCTAAATTCCTAGGCTGTACTAAGAGGCCTCACCAGCCTTTGGGTTCTTCCCACTCTCAGGTCCCTGGACTCAGGTGGTGGGCTGGGCAACCTTGCCCCACAGGAAGAGGCTGTACACGGTGGCCCACATCCCTACCTCAGGAACCTGAGGCCACAGGCTCCCCCCTCCCCCTCCCCAGACTTCTGGCAGACCTCACACTCCCTCGCTCCCCTGGGGAAACAGCTGATTCAGTTACCTGGATTGAGGTCACCGGCAGTAGCTAAAGTGGAGCCGCAGGTGGAACTGGTTGAGGCCGGGGAATCACCCACTGGAGTCTTTCCTAAAAGTCCTAGACCAACCCTGCTTCCCCTGGGAGGTTCCATCTCGGCCCAGCGACACTCAAGAGTTGTGTGCCCAGTGTCTGAGCCCCCGTCCCTGAAGCCATGCTCCCCAGACGGATGGGCTCAGCCAGTCTTGGTGTTCAAGGAGTTTACATTTAGGTTGTCTGTGTGCCGGAGCGATGGAGGATCTGATGTTTTCCTGAAGGTTAGGGACGATTAGGACTCTAAAGAGAAACAGAAAAACTAGCAGTGCCCATGACGCTGGCACAAAAGCTTGGACGTAGGCACCGTGCCAAGGAATAATGGTTGAGTGAATGAATGAGTGAATGAGTGAGTGTCTAGAGAGCTAATCCTTCCCTCCATTTCCACCCTGGCCTCTGAGGCTTCCGTATAAGTTGTCTGGCGCCTCCTCTTCCAGCACTTCTTGCAGACTTCAGGTTGCTTTGCCTGACATATGGCAGAGATGCAAGAAGGCTGGGCATGTGAGCCAGCTGCCTACCGGTGAGTCCAGTTTCCTCTGCCATAAGCAAACCTGCTGGAGCTCCGGCCAGGCTGTTGCCTCCTAGCCCAAGCCTTTTAGGTATGCATGAAGCCATTCACCACGGTCCTGGGCACAAGAAGCACCACAGGCCACAGGCCCCGGAAGAGGCTGGGCTGACAGGCTGGTGGAGATGCCGTTCTGCAGAGTATTTAATCGAAAGGGGGAAAAAAATCTGCCTAGACTTTCCAGGATACAAAGCATTGTCTGTGTTGGTTTCAGTCTTGGGTGACATCCAGGGGCCCCAGTGTCAGGGAAACCATTGTTGAGCAACAGTAAAGAGTAAAGATTGGTGCGGGGCAGGAAAGGAAGCCTAATCAGACTCGGCCCGGCGTGAGTCACCAGAGGGACCTGGAGCATTGACTTGCCTCACTTGGGAGAAGAAAAGCAACCCCCACCCACCCCAGTCATCAATCCACCGGCTGTCACCCCCAGGTGTATAAGCCCTTGTTCCCGCTACTCATGACTTTCCACGGAAGGATCTCAGGGTGCTCCACAAACAGTAGCGATCAATACGCCTCACCCTGTCGGCCAAGGAACGGCTCTCCCATCTCTCTTTTCCCCTCGGCTGCTTTGCCAGGGGTGAACACCCATGCTAGACTCACCAGGTGGAGAGGACAGCAGGTTGGCAGAGGGCACCTCACGGGGACAGCCGAGGTTGCCTCTTTGAGATGTTCAAAGAGAAAGGAGGCTGAGCTACCATAAAACCGACAGCTTGAAGCCCAGCCTCGTCGATTCCCACGTGGAGGGCTTGCAGTGATGCCCGGGGTGTATTGCTGGGCTCTCCCGTTTAAAGCACAGCTCTGCCTCCGCAGCATCCCGCGGCACGGGATGTGCACTCAGGCTACTGAGCGAACCAACTCCCAGGGATGCTAGCGTCCCCCTGTAACCTGCCCTCTTCTCCTCCTCCAGGTGCTCCTCCGCCAAGTTCAAAGCCATTGTGTTTGGGCTGTTGCCTGTGCTCTCCTGGCTCCCCAAGTACAAGGTCAAAGACTACATCATCCCTGACTTGCTGGGTGGACTCAGTGGGGGTTGTATACAGGTGCCACAAGGTGAGAGCACCCTCCAGGCAGGCCTAGCTGGCCGCTCCCTGCTATCCTTTTCCATCTCTACCCTCCCACTCTGTGACCCCGACCCCTGTGAAGAGGATGCTCTCCGGAGCTAAACCTCCCTCTCCTTGTCTCCTGCAGGCATGGCATTTGCACTGCTGGCCAACCTTCCTGCAGTCAATGGCCTCTATTCCTCCTTCTTCCCCCTCCTGACCTACTTCTTCCTCGGGGGTATACACCAGATGGTGCCAGGTGAGGTCTCTTCCCCCACACCCCCACACCACCCCTCCTCCCCGACGACCCCCGCTAGGCACAATGACTTGGACCTCAAAGACACAGGGCATGGTGAAGGAGGCTCCATGTCCACCTTTCTTCTCCCGAGTTGATGTTGATCCAACCTGAAGGGATGGTCGCTGCATGAGTCCTAGGTCCTCGACGCGACCTTGGAGAAATCACGGTGGCGCCCCGTGTGGGCTCAGTCAGCACAGCCTGTTGTATCTTCCTCCCAGGAAGGAGAGCAAAGTGTGACAGAACAAGATATACCATATGCTGTGCAGACCATGAGCAGATTGGAGACATGGCTGCTCCCAGCAGGCCGTGGCAGGGATATTGGGAGCTGTCTAGCGTGGAGTGAGATGGAGGAAGAGAACCCGGACACAGGGCTGGTTTCTGGTCCAGGCTCTGCTTGCACTTCTGAGTCGGTGTCCAAAGAGATGATGTTAACAAGGATGTATCTGATCTAGGGAAGTGTCTTTGGCAGCTTAGATGTGACTGCCGGGGATGTGCTAGCAGAGGCCAGTATAGGGAGCCCTCCCTCTGGGGCTGGTGCGTGTTCCAGGGCTGGACCCCTTGGTCATTTCCATGGGCATGCTGCAAACTTCTGACTTTTGCTGGCTGGGTGGGGCACCACAGGTACCTTTGCCGTTATCAGCATCCTGGTGGGTAACATCTGTCTGCAGCTGGCCCCGGAATCGAAATTCCAGATCTTCAACAACGTCACCAACGAGACCTACGTGGACACAGCAGCCATGGAGGCAGAGAGGCTGCATGTGTCAGCGACACTTGCCTGCCTGACTGCTGTCATCCAGGTGAGGAGCACAGCCCCCGGCCCTACCAGTGACTCCACCTCAGAAAATGGCAGGCCACCTCAGCTCTACCTCAAAACCGCCCATGTGGTGTTAAAGCTATTCCCCACCCTAGGGACTGAAGGGACCTTAAAAAATAGTTTAGAGTCTCCACCCCTTGTGTGGAGCAGTGCCCCTGACAGAATTGTCCTGAGCTTAAAGTCTGCGCAGAGACGTTCAGATGCCCCTTAGAGAAACCCTGGTCTCTGCCAGCATCCCTCCTGCCCCTCCAGCCTCCTCTGCCCAGCCCCGGTCCGGCCCTGGCCCCGGTACACCAAATAAGCTGACCATCTAGCCACGGGGGCAAAGGATTCCTCCGGTGTTGATGAAAGAGGCACAGTGTGGCAGAATTCAAGGACACCGGCCACTTCAGAGCGTACCTATCATTCGGTCATCACTCACCTAATGTTTTCTGCCAGGAACTGAGCTAGGCCCTGAGGATATAAAGATAAGGCAAAAAAAAAAAAAAAAAAAAAAAAAAAAAAAAGAGGCCCAGTTCACAAGTGGCTCCAAGCGGACAGAGGAAGTGGCCTTGTCCACAGATAAATGTGTGTGCCACGGTGAGATCAGAGACACAGTAGAGCCATGAACAAGTGGCTATCGGAGCCCAGCAAAGTCCTCAGAGAGGAGGGGACATTTGACCTGAGAAGGCAAGGACCAGTGGAAGATCCCCAGTGACGAATGAAGAGGTGTAAGGGCTGCTCCGGGCAGAGGGAACAGCCCCCGAGAGCCCCGAGGCCTCAGGGAAGCCTAGCTAGGAAGGAGACAGCAAAGAGTTTAGTGTGGCTCAGGGGCAGAGGGGCAGAGGAAGCCAGAAAGGTAAGCAGGGGGCCAGTAATGAAGTCTGCACTCACTGCGTCCCCGTGGCAGCCACTTGGGTCCTATTAGCCTCAGAAAGACCGTCTCGGTGGGTGGAACGAAGGCAGGGATTCGGCAGGAGCCCAGGCAGGAGGGACAGAGGGGTGGCCATGGAGAAGGAGATGGGGGTCGGAGGAAGAAGCATTTTGCCAAGAGCATGCCCGGCTCTTACTGGTTAACTACCTGTGGGAGGAAAGGCGGTGTGACTCTGAGTGCTCAGTGGGGCACCAGGTGGCCCCAGGGGAGGACCACGTTTGTTGAAGGGAACCGAAGCCAGGGAGGGTAGTGAAGAGACGGAGAGGCTGTGCGCACTGAGGGAACTAAGGTTTGGTGGCAGGTGCCCAGGTCACAGTGAATGGCTGGGAAAGGCTGCTGGGGACGATTTTCCCTGAGTCCACACCGCCTCTGAGCTGCACGAGGCTCCAGGCCAGGCTACGTGTCCAGCTGGCATTTGGAGCAGGTGACCCACTGTGGACTCTCCCCTTCCTTCCTTCCAGATGGGCTTGGGCTTCATGCAGTTTGGCTTTGTCGCCATTTACCTCTCGGAATCCTTCATCCGGGGCTTCATGACAGCCGCTGGCCTGCAGATCCTGATCTCGGTGCTCAAGTACATCTTTGGTCTGACCATCCCCTCCTACACAGGCCCAGGCTCCATCGTTTTTGTGAGTCCAGAAACACCCTTTGGGGGAGGGACAGGATGGGAGCAGAGTTCACATTCGCAGGAGGTGGTGAACTGGTCATCCTAATAGCTGGCTGGGCCATTGGGCCGAGGGGATCCCGGTGGGTTCTCCTTGTGCGGAAGGAGTCTAACTCAGATCCTCATGCACTCTGTGGTCCATCCCTGAGAACAGGAGACGCCATTCCAGTGCCTCAACTCCTTTCCCTGGGAAGTCCCCCCCCCCTTTTTTTTTAGTTTAAACTCTTGACAAGAAAAAGAAAATATATTATCTTAAAGTCCCGACTCCTGCATCAGGTGGATCACAAGTCCCTGTAACTCCAGTTCTCGTAGATCTGACACTCTCTCCGGCCTCCACAGGCACCTGCACACATGTGGCATACAACACACACACACACACACACACACACACACACACACACACACACACACGAATAATGTGAGAGAGCGTGACACCCGAGCACTCGCTCCTGACGTGCCCTTTGGGAGAGGGTAGCTGGAGATGGGATGGCATTCACAACCAGGGCTATGTTCTGCCTTTGTATGTCTCCAGCGGCATGTCTCCCCTGGGCCAGGCACCCCTGGGCAGGGCAGTATGGGAAGAAAGGATGGGAACCTGTGATGCTCTCTCCCTTAGACCTTCATTGACATCTGCAAAAACCTCCCCCACACCAACATCGCCTCGCTCGTCTTCGCCCTGGTCAGCGCTGTCTTCCTGGTGCTGGTGAAGGAACTCAACGCTCGGTACATGCACAAGATCCACTTCCCCATCCCTACGGAGATGATCGTGGTGAGGATCCTGCCTGCCTGGAGATGGGGTTCTGGGGGTCAGGATAGGAGGGTTGTGAGTAGGGGAGCCCCTGTCCATCCCTCTACCCACTCCACTGGCAGCCAGCGGGACAGGAAGTCACATGTGAATATGTTGTATGGCCCATCATGTGACTGCTCAAGCAACCTCATACACACACCCTAAGGCAGCAAGACAGTGGGAGCTAGGAATCCTAGAGAAAACATTTAGGAAAGACCCCACACCTAAGCCCCAACCTAGAGCCGATATCCATTCTCCACTTTGGGGTTTGCAGGTGGTGGTGGCAACAGCCATCTCTGGGAGCTACAAGATGCCAAAAAAATACCACATGCAGATCGTGGGGGAGATCCAACATGGGTGAGTCCAGATCACTCAGAGGCCACCCCCAGCCCATTGTCCACCAGACCCCGGGGCCCTGATGGAGAGGAAAGGCTCCAGGTGAAATTGAAAACTCTGTGACCCTGACTCAGAAGAGCCACATGACCAGTCCATACTGGCCACTTTATGGGAAATGAGTCTCAACTGCTACCCTCCCAGCCCCCATAAGTTTCCTGTCCTGAACATAGTTAAACAAATCTCTCTGACCCACCCGTTGCTGGCTTTCAGCTTCGCTCTAGTACATACTCTTTTACCCATGCAGAAAGGAAGACACTAAGATGAACCACATTCTTTAAGCATCTCTTCTATGTCAGGCACCACGTTGGATCCAGGACGACTGGGACAAGGCTTACCCCACAGAGTTGGAACGGGGGAGGAGGGAGGCCAGGCCTCATAGCACTAGAGGTCTGTGGGTCTAAAAACCAGTGTAACAGAGAGTCGGAGTCAGGGCCCGAACAAGGGAAGCCCTCCCATTTACTGGCTTGTTGACCCGGACAAGTTAATTCTCTTAAGCCCTGGCTTCCTCCTTTAAAAACCAAGAGTGATAGGACCTGCCTTCTGATTACAGAGAGTGAGATCATGTGGGACAAGCCATACAAATAAGACCCTGGCATATGGTGGGGTCTCAGCCCCCTCCTTCTCACACCCCTGTGCCCTCTCCTTCTCACACCCCTGGGCCTTGCCTCTTTTGGATCCTCGGCAGGTTTCCCTCTCCAGTGGTGCCGGTGGTTTCGCAGTGGAAGGACATGGTGGGCACAGCCTTCTCCCTGGCAATTGTGGGCTACGTCATCAACCTGGCTATGGGCCGGACCCTTGCCAACAAGCATGGCTATGATGTGGATTCTAATCAGGTATCTCCAGCTGCCCCTGGCAGGGCTCAGGGGTATGGGCCCACAGAAGCCTACTAATGACAGCTTAGTGGGGGTGGCGATGTGACTCAGTGGTAGAGTCCTTGCCTAGCATACAGGAGGCCCTGGGTTACACCCCAGTATCTCAAAAGGGGATAGAAAGATGTCTTGGACTCCATGCTGAGGTGAGACAGTAAGGGTTAGGGGACTAGACCTGAGAGACTGACCTCTGGTTTTCAACTTTCTTTGTTCTTTCTTTCCTTCCTTCCTTCCTTTCTTCCTTCCTTCCTTCCTTTCTTTCTTTCTTTCTTTCTTTCTTTCTTCCTTCTTCCTTCCTTCCTTCCTTCCTTTCTTTCCTTCTTTCTTTCTCTTTCTTTCTTTCTATGGGGAGTCTTAGGGGAGAGTTTACATGTTTACATGTATGCACATATATATGCAAGTTCATATACATGTATGTGTGTGCTACATAGGGAGACCAGAGGTTGACATCTGAAGCCTTCCTCTATCTCTTCTCAACCTTTTTTTTTCCCCCTTGAGACTGAATCTCTCACTGACATTAGAGAGCTCATTAGAGACTGACTATATTGCCTAGACAGTAAACTCTGGGAATCCTCCTGCCTCTGCCTCCTCAGCACTGGGATTACACATCCACTTTTTTTTTCAGATGCCCAGGTGCTGGGCATCTGAACCCAGACCCTCATGCCTATGCAGCAAGTGTTTACCTGCTGAGCCATCTCCCCAGCCTGGGGCTAACCTTTTGAGTGGCAGAGTGTGGTCATACAGCATCACAGTCACTTCCAAACCGAGCCTCAGGCTCCCCTCACACAGATGACTGCCGACATCTGGCCCCTATTCCCCACCAACCCTGCCCCCTCTCTCCACAGGAGATGATCGCCCTGGGCTGCAGCAACTTCTTCGGCTCCTTTTTCAAGATCCACGTCATTTGTTGTGCCCTCTCTGTCACGCTGGCTGTGGACGGGGCTGGAGGAAGGTCTCAGGTGAGTCTTGTCACAGGGCACCCGGGGAGGAGTGGAAACGGAAGCGATTGTTCCAGAGAGTTCCGGGTGCCACAGGCATGCCCTCCTTAGCCAGCTAGTTTTCATTCCACAAAGGATGAGCTGTGAGATAGTGGAGCCACGAGACGCCCATGCCCACTCACTCCCAGCTCTTTCTCCGACTAGGTGGCAAGCTTGTGTGTGTCTCTGGTGGTGATGATCACTATGCTGGTCCTGGGGTCCTATCTGTACCCTCTCCCCAAGGTAAGAGCCCAGCTGAGAACAGGGAACAATGACAGCCTCCAGCAAGAACAATCCCTAGGGGTGGGAGTGGCACTTGATGGGTCGCCAAGGGCCACCACTGTCACACTTGGTGTACGTACCCAATGAAGCAAACGACAGAGATTTTCTTTCTCGGTTATACTGGTGAGGGAGACAGGTTGACAGTCTGACGTGTGTCATGAGGCTGTGTGGGATTGGTTTCAACCTCTGGATGTCTGGGAGCTTGGTCTCTTTGCTGAAGGGTAGAGGACAAGGTATCCAGAGCTCAGGGCACCCGCATGTAAGGTGTGAGCCATTCAGGGATGCAGAGAGAGGGTAAATGTACAGGCGGGCCCACAGTGGACTCTGTGGCTCAAGAGGCTATGCTTTCCAATCCCAAGATTGAGGGGGAGTTTAGGGAAAGCCCTGGAACTCTAGCTCTGTCCTGCCAGGCTCCAGGGGCAGGTGTGGAGGGGAAGGACAAGATGAAGGGATACCACAAGTGACACAAAGCAATGCTCTGCTTCTCCAGGCTGTGCTAGGAGCCCTGATAGCTGTCAACCTCAAGAACTCCCTCAAGCAACTCAGTGACCCCTACTACCTGTGGAGGAAGAGCAAGCTGGACTGTGTAAGTGTGGGGGAGTCTCCAGTGACCCACAGAAGTTCCCATCCTCCTCTAACCCCGCAGCTCTGGCCTGTGGATGCAAGGCCTTCCTGTCTCTAGTTCCCAGGGGCTGAGAAGCCAGGCTTCAGAGAGAGCCATTCTCTGTTCAAACCTACCTCAACCACTCCCTGGCTCTGTAGCCAATAGCAAACTCCTTTACCTCTCAGAGCCTCGGCATCCGCGCCTGTGAAGTGGGCACGTCCAACTTCAGGATGGCTCATGAAGAAGACGGGATTAGGGAACTGCGTGCGGTCTGAGTTGCATTTGTGGTCAACAGAACGTAGTAGCTATTATTTTTCTAATTTACTACCCACACCTCCCCTAATCAAAGGAGATCACTCCGTAAAAAAGCTTAGAACATAAAACCAGAAGATCAGGATCCTGAGCAAGCTTCGAGACTTCTCTAGGCCTCTACTTCCCCATCTGTGTGTGGGATGAGGTTGTGTTCCGCATCAAAGATCGGCTCTAAAGATTAGATGAATCACAATGGGTAAGCGCCATGCTACGTAAAACATCCAGCGACGGTGACTTCATACCTGAGCTGCGCCTTCACAGGCAGTACTGATAAAGGGTCCAGTGTATTGACGACACCTTATTTCCACCTAAGCTCACCCACCATAGCCCAAGGATGAGACTCACTAACGCTGTTGGAGATAACAAAAATCGAGGCTCAGCATGGTTACATAAATAAATCATCAGAGACAATGGAAGAAGAAAGAGCCAGGGTCTGGCTAGAAACTCCCTGCTGGGCTCCAGACTTCTGGGCTGTCCTGCTCCCACAGGCAGAGACTTTACCCACACCACATAGGAAAGGAAATCTTTAAAGTCAGGAAATGTGTGGTCCCTCTGAGGACTCCTGGTGAGTGACAGAGATAGGAAGAAATGAAATGTTCTAATTCCCAGCTCATGGATCTGCTTTTACCACATGGCACCCCTCTCCTGGCTATGGCCAGAGTCCCTTGTAGCCATATGGTGCCATGTGACTTGATCTTCTCTGCATCTCTCTATAGACATTCCAACAGAGCCATTCAGAGGCCCCTGAGGGCCCTTGGGGGATAATGCACACAACCAGGGCCCCTGCCCCACGTTTTCTGTTTGGGAGCTGAGTTTCCATTAAAGCACACGCGCGCACGCACACACACACACACACACACACACACACGCACGCACGCACGCACACTCCAGTGTCAGACAGGAAGAAAGCTCACATTTTCTCGGGAGCACCCTGCAAGCCTGGGAACAATGGCTCTCTGACCTTTCAATCTTCTTGCAGAGTGGACCTCATTTCCCCTTTTATAAACCAGAAAACTGGCCCACACAGCTACACAATCCAGAACCCAGCTTTGAACCCGGGGAGCATCCGAGCCCAGGGCATGCTCTCCTGACTCTGCTCATGCCGTCTCTCGGTGCACACATCTACCATCTATGAAAATAGAAGGCTAGAATTCTATTTTTAAAACTAGGCCAAGGACTAGGGGTGGGGGGTGGAGCTCAATGGTAGAGTACTTGTCTAGGATGTGAAGCCCTGCATTCAATCCCTCGCTCTGAAAAAAAAAAAAAAATCAAGAGCTGCACTCAATGCAGAGAAACGGGCAAGCAAACCAAAGTACCAGCACGTGACCCGTTGCAAAAATTAAGCAAGAACAGAAGGAGAGATCTGAGTTGAGCAGGCCAATTAGGGCCTTGGCGAACCCCAGAAGACTTCCTGAAAGGGGTAGTTTTTCTCCCCATACTGATACCTCTCTCTTCACAGTGTGTCTGGGTGGTCAGCTTCCTCTCCTCGTTCTTCCTGAGTCTGCCCTATGGCGTAGCAGTGGGTGTCGCCTTCTCCATCCTGGTTGTGGTCTTCCAGACCCAGTTGTAAGTGACACCCTCATCCCTCCCTGGCCCAGCCTGAGGTTGCTGGCCCAGTCTGCAAGGGCCCTCCCAGGCCAAGGCCCAGCATACCACACTGTCCCCTCTGCCTTCTGGGCCCAGCACAGGGACGTGCTGGCTGCCAGACCTCAGAAGTAGATAAACCCAGCCAGGATGGTGGGCATAGACTGAGCTGTCTGACGTCTGTCCCCCTAAAACCCCAGAGCAAACCAGCATGGTTTCGGAGGGCTGGGGATTTGGGGGGAGAACACAGGAAGGGTGAGTAGACCTTCCCACCCACCCTTCCAGAAGCACCGTGGGAATCTCAGCTCGAATGGGACCCTGCCCTGGAGAACACTAGGTCAGAGGACGGACCCCTCCCAAAGAAGCCATTAGCACAGGTCAAGGATGCCACAGAGGAGGTCAGGGTGTGGCTAAGGACGATCCTGAGTGTAGGAGAAGCCAGGAAGTGGTGGCTTTGTCACCTGTGTGCGCTTCTCCCTTCTCTCTCCTGAGCCCCATTCTGGGGGCCTCATCAACATATGCCTGGCTGTAGACCAGCCGCAGACCAGCAGGGCCAGGTCCCCAGAGCAGAAAGACTAACAACCCAGCCTGCCTGAGGACAGGAGTCCCCGCCCCAGCATCCCTCCAAGCCGCTAGCATCCTTACCCTCCCCCCTCCCCGTCTCCCTCTAGTCGAAATGGCTCCACACTAGCCCAGGTCATGGACACGGACATCTATGTGAACCCCAAGACCTACAACAGGGTAGGTAATCCAAGCTCGGGACCTCCCCGCTTCACTCTGTCCCCTCCCCGAGACCTGTCGGCGACCTGAGCTCAGTCTCCCTGTCACAGGCCCAGGAAATTGAGGGGGTTAAGATTGTGACTTACTGCTCCCCGCTCTACTTTGCCAACTCAGAGATCTTCAGGCAGAAGGTCATTGCCAAGGTAAGGCTCCGCCCTTGCTGACCAGAGGGCTGAAGAGAGAGTGGCCAGAAGATGGGAGGCAGAAAGGGGTTAGGAGCCAAGGGCAGGCCATCCCACAAAGGTTGGGGTCAAGGTTGCTGTTGGCCCTCTCCCCACAGACAGGTATGGACCCCCAGAAAATACTACTGGCCAAGCAGAAATATCTCCGGAAGCAGGAGAAGAGGACAGCGATGCCCACACAGCAGAGGAAGTCCCTCTTCATGAAAACCAAGGTGAACTGAGGCCAGGACCACCTCCATGACCCTTTCTGATCTTGACCCTGGCTCCCAGCCTGCAGCACATTGAGAGGCAAGCAGGAAGTCTCTGAGAGCGCTGCCAGGCACTCTTCTAGGGGAAGGCTGCCAGCTCCCGGAGTAACCGCTGGCCCCTATCTCCAGTGGGAATTTCCTAGGTGCCCAGGCTGTGTGAGGGTGAGAGTGTGGGAGAAGCAGGTAGGCATGGGCAAATGCACAGAGAGTCCTTCCTGCTGTCTCTGGAGGGGCTTCCTCTCGAGCAGAGTGGCCAAGGCTTCCGGCTTCTCTGGAAGGTTCTTCCCACTTGGACTGGGAGAGAGAGAAGCTTGCCGACCTCCCGCAGGAAGGGCTTTAGGGGAAGCCTGTATCCACTACCAAGCTGAGATGTTACCTGCCTCTGCTTGGGGCTCAACGTCACAGTCCCTGACTGTCCCCTTCCCGCCCGCAGACGGTCTCTCTGCAGGAACTCCAGCAGGACTTTGAAACTGCTCCCTCAACTGACCCCAACAATAACCAAGCGCCTGCAGGGGATGCCAACATATCCTACATCACCTTCAGCCCAGACACCTCGGCAGCTGCCCCGTGCGAGCCGCCCACCTCCGCTCAGTCCCCCAGGGAGCCTAGTGAAGCGCTAGCCAGCGTCCCGCCCTTTGTCACCTTCCACACCCTCATCCTCGACATGAGTGGAGTCAGCTTCGTGGACCTGATGGGCATCAAAGCCCTAGCCAAGGTGAGGCCTCGTGGGGCAGGGAGGAGGGTGTGCGCCCCTGCTCCTGCCCACTTCCCTCCGTTTGAACTCGCGGAGGGAGGTTCCAGACCCTAGGGAGCAGGGTGGATACACTCTTAGGGCAATGAGGTGTTGGAGCAAGTTCCCTGAGCCTCAACACATCCACCAAGGCCATCCTGAGTTCTTTTTTTATGTCGTCAGTCCCCAGAACCCACCTTGGGGCCTCTGAATGAGGCCAGGCTGGCCCCTGATTCTGCTGCCCCTTCCTACACTCAACAGCCACGTCAGGAGAGAGGAAAACAACAATGGTGTGTCCCAAACAGGCAGCCTGCAAATGCCACGGATACAAGGGCCCGTCTGATTACTCACCAGGGGCCCTGTGAATGTCATTTTGACAGCAAGCCTCGGAAGGGCTCAGATGGAGGCAAGCCAGGAGGTCAGAGGGGCACAGAGACTGTACTGGCTGATGCCACCACCAGACAGGGACAGCAAAGGTCCCTCCCTGGTGTTGAGCTCAGCTGGCTTCTCTAGCCTGGACCTGGATTCCCGGACTTTCGCGACGTGCCTAACCGAGCCTTGGTCCTGAGCATTGAAAAAGGGCCACGGTCACTTTAAGTGTCTGCCACACTGGCAAAGCCCCATTTCCGCTCCACTTTTCAGAGAGGCCTTGGCGAACACTCCAGAGAGACGTGGGGTGTGCTCTGCCACTCATGCCTGTGGCTGCCAGGGCCCTCGGGAAGGCTTGTTTGTTTGGCTTCCCCTCTGGAGTGTGTTTCGTGAGTCCCTCTTAAGACCCACTCAGAACATTCCTTTCCTTTCTTTTCTCCCCATTTCCTTCCCCTCCTTCCTCTAGCTAAGCTCCACCTATGGGAAGATCGGAGTCCAGATCTTTCTGGTGAACATCCATGGTAAGAAAAGTGGGGGCTGGGTGGGCCTTTAGGGGACCAGAGGCTGGAGGGGGTGCAGATGCAGAGGGGACAGGTGGTGAGCATCCTGGGGGTGGGTATGTTGATGTGGTTGAGAGCAGACAGGATTATAATCTGCTCGCCGCTAACTTGTGTGTGTATCCTGACTCAAGTCAGCCAAGTCACTTTACTGTCTGGGGTCCGTCTTCACCCATGTAAGTCGGAGGTTTGGCTGGTTGAACTTGGGATCCTTTCCAAATAAGATCCATGTGTCTGTAGAAGCCCAGAAAACCCACATACCCGAATTTCCCAGGGCCTTGTCTCCAGAGGATGCTTTAAGCAGCTCCAAGGACATGCCTCAGAGCAAAAGACACTCACTAAATTTTCACATATGCCTAGTACAGACAGCACACAAGGACCCAAGAGATATGCAGATAAGAAGGAGATGCACAGATACCGCCCAGCAGGACTCTGCAAGGGCCCCATAATGAGCATGTTCATTACTCTTACCCTTGATGAACACTCCCCGGAAACCATCTCCAGAGTGTGATGTATTAACTTGTCCTTGGCAAGCAACTTCTCAAATCCAAAGGCTTCCTTCCGCACGGGGTTGAAGGCTCAGTATTTTCAAGATCCTACTGCCCTCTGCTGTCCAGAACTGATATTGCAGGGCCAATTGTCCTCTTCACCAGCCCCCACCCTCCCTCCAGCTCCAAACCACAACGCCGCTACTTTTTCCTCACGGAACCTGTCTCCTTCCAGCCCAGGTGTACAATGACATCAGCCATGGAGGAGTCTTTGAAGATGGGTGTGTCCAGCGCGATCACGTGTTCCCCAGCATCCATGATGCGGTCCTCTTTGCCCAGGCGAATACTAGAGAAGCCCCGGCAAGCAGCTTCCAAGGGGTAAGGTCTCCCCACACACCTGAAGAATCCAAGGGCTCCCACAAACAGGAGGACCAATGCATGTTAGAAAGAACAGGAAGAGGGTTTCAGATCCATCACCAATCCCGCCACCTCACTCTCTTGAATCTCGGTTTCCCTATCTGTAGAATGGGCACCACCAACGATCACATGCCACAGCGGCTTTTCATTGTTTCTGGTTAGGGTGAAGTAATGATTATACATCCTTATACAAAAATACAATTTTACTGACTGCTCTGTGTATCTGGTGTCTCGCCGGCCATCACCTTCACTGTTTTGTAGTAGTGGTGGGTGTCCTGGCTTGGAGATTTCAGGCTTGGAGGGAGAGGCTGAGTTTTGTCTCAGCCTCTTGGCATTTAATTTACTAGCTCAGGGAGTGATGTGAGATACAAATAACTGTCTAAAACTTCAGAAGCTGAAGAGCCAGACCCAGCCTCCTCTCACTTGCAGGGCCTGGGAGACTAGGGAAGTGTTCTGATTTGTCCACAGGGACTCTTGGAGAATCCTTCTTATTTGTCATTACACCAATAATATCCAGTTATGTGGGTCCTGGGAATCGAACTTGGGTTCTTTGGCTTGGTGATGAGTGCCTTTGCCCACCGAGTCATCTCTCTCACCCTTGTTTTAATATTTATAATTCATATTGTATATATTCTCTATTACCTATTATAAATTACACACACAATGTATATACACGCCTTAAAACAGTACAGTAAGAAAGCCAGAAAAGGGAGTCAGATTATCCTGCCTTAGCAGAATTCAGAGAAAGGAAAGGAATTCCAAGGTCAGGCAGCCTGTGCCTCCCTGCCTATAATGCCCACAAGGGAGGTCCTATGGGCATCTGCCTATGGCTGTACTGTATCATGAGGCAGGCGGGGGAGGACCAGAGAAAGGGATGAGGGAAGCGTGGGGTCCTCTCAAACATCCTTCCTACCAGCGTGCACCTCCCTCCGATACCCGAACTCACCCTGCACCCGCTCCTTCCCTCAGGCTCCGGGAGACACTGAGCTCTCCTTGTGTGATTCCGAAGAGGAAGACGGTCCCAGCTATTGGGACTTAGAGCGGGTGAGTAGAGGGGCAAGGGTGAGGGGGGAGAGGGAGGAGGACCTGCTTCTGCAGGAGGTGTTTGCTGCCTGTCCTCTCCAGTTCAGAGCAGCAACCTTGAGGGTGGCGAGGTTTCCCCTTTCTTTTAGCAATAGATCTCGATTCCTCTCAGCATCAGCACACACACACACACACACACACACACACACACACACACACACAACACACACACGCATGCACGCATGCACGCACGCACACGCACGCACACACACACATACACACGTGCACACACACACACACACACACACACACACACACGCATCCCGGGGAATGAGAGAGCCTCTGGACCAAGTCCCAGAGAATTGCTGTCTATTCTTAACTCTCCAGTGTGCCAAGCCTGTGACTGTGGCCAAGCCTCGAGACACCACTGGGCCTGTTGTCACTGTCTGTAAAATAAGAGACATTTAGTTCAGCTGTCCCCACCAGGCCTGGCGGACGAGGCCACTCGTCCTCCATCAATTCATGAGGCGTTCATGGAACACCTACTGCTTGCCTGACGCTGTTGCGGGTGGACATACAGCAGTGAACACAGGCCCTTGTCCTTTGGAAACTACATTCTGGGAGAATTCGGTGAAGTTTAGGGGCATAAATGCATTGTTACTGCAACTAGATAAGCATTTAAAACTAAAAGCATGGGCTGGAGAGATGGCTCAGAGGTTAAGAGCATTGGCTGCTCTTCCAGAGGTCCTGAGTTCAATTCCCAGCACCCACATGGTAACTCACAGCCATTTACAGTGAGATCTGGTGCCCTCTTCTGGACTGCAGGCATACATGCAGGCAGAACATTGTATACATAATAAATAAATAAATCAAAACAAACAAACAAACAAAAAACTAAAAGCTATGCAATACAAACTGTTACTGCCTGCTTGGAGCCTGAATTAAAAGAAAGCAGGGGACTACATTTAGAGACATCTGGACTTGAACTTGTTAAAAGTAGCAACTCTCTTCCCATTCTTTCCGGGCTTGAGTCCCATGGTCCTCTGAGTGTGTCACTCGGAGTGCGGATGATAGGCGAGGGACACCTGAGATCTAACAGGCTGATTCCCGTGTCCTCTGGGGAATCTCCAGCATATTTCTTAAAAATTAAAAATCCAGGTGGGACAGAAATAATACAGCTTCTCTCGTCCTGACGTTGGTGTTACCTAACGGGGCAAAAACGAAGCTGACGCTCAGAGAGGAAAGTGTAAAAAAAAACACATAGCACAGGCCGATGGGACACAATTCACAACTAGATGCTACTAGCGCTTTTTCCCATCGCCCAGTAGCAGTTCATGTCTTATGCTAGCCTGCCTCTCCCCTGCTCAGCTGCACACAGAATCTCACTCGGGATGCTTCCTTCCGGCCTGTGGTGCAGAGTCACCTCCTAACTCCAGAGGCTCCAACACTCCCTTGCCCTCACCCTTCCTTCCTGTGGTCTCTGCAGGAGATGTTCGGGAGCATGTTTCACACAGAGACCCTGACTGCCCTGTGAGGGCTCCTTTGGTTCCCATACTGCCTCCTGAGCACCTGGCACCTGGGATGTCCATGGACGATAAGCCCGGGACCACAGGGAGTGACGGAGAGAAGAGTATCCGTCCACCAAGGCTCTAGATCCTCTCTCAACTCCTTGTTCTCTCTCTGACTCCCCCACCCACCCTCCCTGTCTCCCTGGGAGAGAGCCATCTCAGCCTCTGCAGCCGCAAGAGCCTGGCCAGACAAGGATTGGCAAGGGTGAGAGCCTGGTGGACCCACCTCATCACCTTTCCCTTCCCACTCCAGCCTGGGCCAGCAGTAAGCTTATTCTGCCCATCTGCTCACGCCCCACCCACGGCAGCCGATGGACACCTTGACTTCCAGCCTTAGGAGTGAGCCAAGAACGGAAAGATAAGAGCAACCGTCCTGCTCTGTGGCCTGGGTGGTCTGGCCTCGGAGGTCTCAGGCTGTCGTGGGACCCAGGGATGAACTGGGTTAGAATGTTGACGCTTGTCCCTCCAATTGCCTTATAGTTGTCAGCCTTGTGCCTCAAAGACATGGTACTATCCACAATCCAGGAGTCTCTGTCTCTGTGCCCCTTTCTCTCACTGTCCTGAGACTGCTGAGGGTCCCATTGCTGTCCAGCTCTTCAGACTCTAGTGTGGGCAGTGGGCAGGCCCCTCGGGACTGTCAGCACTACCTCTCCAGAGACAACCCACCGGGGAGCTGACTGGGCCTCTTGAATCGTCCCTGCCTGGAAGCTGCCCCATTCTGGGGGACGGGGGCCAGCAGAATCCTCCGGCGATACTGCAGCAGCTCTTATGCACAAAACCTTTTGAGAACCCCTCTTTGTACGAGAGACATGGAACAGGGAGTCGGTTGTTAATGCAAACTCAGGGCAAACCGGTGGGCCCTAGGCCTGACAGTCCACCTGACCTCAGAGCCCACGGCGCTTCCCCTTGGGAAATCTGCCACGTCCATTTCCGCTTGGAAAAAGCCAGCGATTTGAACTCTCTTTTATCAGCCTGTAGCCCGGAGCTGTGGCGGTAGGTCCTGACAGGTGGAGGAGGAAGTTCTGAGGTGCTAGCTTCAGCATCCACCTGGGTACAGATGTGAAGGACTGTTCCAGACTGCATCTCCCTCTACAAAGAATTCCTAACACTCTCAGGACCTCTTTCCCCCAGGAAAGATGAAAATGGGAATTAAATTCTCAGGAAGACAGGGAAGTAACTAGAGACATCCCACTGTTGACTTGAAAATAAATAGGTTCTCTGTCTCTGTCTGTCTGTCTCTCTGTCTGTCTGTCTGTCTTTCTGTCTGTCTGTCTGTCTGTCTGTCTGTCTCTCTCTTCTCTCTCTCTCTCTCTCTCTCTCTCTCTCACACACACACACACACACACACACACACACACACACACACACACACACACACACCCCTTGTAAACTGCCATACAAGTACACAGAAAATCTGGTCTCTCCCCATTGTTCTCTAAGTTCCTTCAGTCCTGACCCCTGTACCAACAGGCTGGGCCGGCCCAACCTGGGAGAGCATCCCACTTCCCACCTCGAGCCTGACCTTTGTTTTGTGTCCACGTGTGAAGGGAGCCGGTGAGGCTCCTCCGCAGAGCTAAGGCACAGGGCTCTGACACACGGCCAGCACATTCTTGGCCACAGCTGCTGCGTCTCAGTGAATTCATTATGCCATCTGGCTGCCAATGGAGCCCAAAACTTGGAAGGCTGAAAGACAATGTTATCTGGGATTCACTGTGCCCAGCACTCACAGTGCCAAATTCCAGGAGGAAGAGAACCCCAGCCAATGACAATTTACCCTCCCCTACTCCACCTCCTCCAAAGTCCAAGAAGCAGAAGAAGGTCACAGAGCTGGAGGACATTATAAGGCCCTTTTAAAGCAAGTGTCTAGATCCCATTAACCTGCAGGTCAGGCCTGGAACTGGAAGGGATTGCTGACTCACCGGTGGCCTGGGCTTTGGGCTTGTTTTGGGGGAGGGGGAAGGATCGGCAACACGTTGAGGCTGTATACACTCACAGAACACACGGCGAAGGTGTTATTAGAAACACGGGGGGGCAGGGGTACAAAAATAGGTACCGAAGAAAACTCCACAGTCGCAACTCTTGGGGCAGAATGTAAAAGTCACACAGACTGCCGCTCTGGACATGACCGAGGCAGGATGGGAGGGCGCAAGGGAACAGAATAATCCAGATTTTCAATTGCTGTGGATGTTCTTACAGACACTGACCTGTGACATAGGATTCCCTGGAAGGGCTGCAAACCTTACCTCTTGAGATGTTTGTATAATTTATTTAAATGCCAATCTCCTTTGTTTGTTTTGGTAATAAAGTGGTCTTGAAATGTGGCTGTGTGTATGTGCTGACAATGTTTTAAAGACTGGCAAGTAGATCCCTCCAAACAGCTGGCTTTTTGCTCTGTGTCACCCTGAGAAGAGGCCATGGTGGTTTCCTCATGAGTCTCCCAGAAAGCCTCCAGATCTGTTTACCCACCCCTTGCCATGAATACATTTGCATGAGCCAGCCAAAGAACAGATTGGAGAGAGGAGACGGAGCTGAGGGGCCGCTTACTCAGTGCCGGTTCTGAAAGTCAACTCGGTGCTTCTGTAACTCCAGAGGAAGTTGAACAGTTTGGTGCAATGGCGCACACCTGTAATCCCAGTACTTGGGAGACAGAGGCAGGAGGATCGAGAGGCCATCCTTGACTACACAATGAGTTCAAAGCCAGCCTCAGTTATACACGCACATGCGCGCGCGCACACGCACGCACGCACACACACACACACACACACACATGCACACACGTCATACTTTCTGCCAATCCTCTCATCAATTCTTTTTCATTTGTGAAGAAAAGACTATTAGAGATCAGTCCCACCACTACCTAGCAAAGCCTTCGTGAGAGATGTGGTCTAATCTTGGCCCTCCCTCCCAAATGGGAGATATTACACAGGTCTTGGGTCCAACAAGCGAGACTGACTCCCACTTTGTTCACTAACAGTGGGGAAAGGCAGGTAAAAGGATCAGAAAAACAGAGCGATGGTGGAGAGGAGATGGGAAGAGGACAAAGCAGAAGGAGATGAGGGGGCCAGCGAATAACAAGGCAAAGAGAACACAGACCAATCAATCAATAGTGAGCAGAAAGTAGAGACGTGAGGGGAGAGACAGAGAAAATAAAAATGAAGAGAACTGGATGGAGGGGGACGGACTCACAATGCAGAGGCAGGAGGATGGTGAGTTCTGCATTGGTGTTTAATATAAACATAACCTGCTCTACTCGGCTGCTCAGGACTGTGGGGATTCCGCTAAATTACCAGTCAGCACCCTCCCCTTTCAGCACCCTCCGCTTTGAGCGTTAGATTCTCTTCCAGTGACACCTTGATCTTGGCCTGAGTCCCTCATGAAGAAGAAAACCCCAGGACATTTTTCTCTCCCAATTTCCCACCATTCTACCAGAGGCCAAAGCTGATGCACAGGCTGTTCCTGTGGTCCCAGGAAACAGTCAGGCGTGGGCCAGCAGTGGAGGGAAAGCCAACGCAAGAACGAGTCATGGGCGCCGCCTGCTGAGGACCACTGCCTTCCAGAGATTCCTGGAGTAGCACTGCACGCTGGCCTGAAGGAACGTCTTACCAGTGGTCCCATCTCACATTAGTCATGGGCAGCTGGTGAGGTTTCAGTAAGAAATGTTCCTCACAGGCACATGTATCTGAACATGTGGTCCCCAGTGAGTGGGGATGGTTATAGAGCCTTTAGGAGGTGGAGTCTTGCTAGAAAATACACATCACTGGGAGTGACTTTGGGGGGTTTATAGCCTCACCCCACCTCCCCACGCACGCCCACTGCTTTCCCTGTTTTCTGTGTGGGGTTGAAACTGCAATCAGCCAGCTTCCTGTTCCCACTGTCAAACCAGGCTTTCCCGCCATGACAGACAGACTCTATCCCTCTGGAACCATAAGCCAAAATAAACTCTTTCTCCCATAAGCCATTTCGGGTCATGGTATTTTATCACAGCAACAGAAAAGTAACCCATGCAGCGCCTCGAGGCAGTGAACTCTGCAGTGACTCCAGGCAGCATGGCTTCCCAGGGTGTCCCATGAAAAGACATCCGCCAGGAAGGGGCGGGCAGGTTAGACCCCTCAGAACTCAGTCGACAGAGGCGTAGCAGCATTGAAACTGAACGTACGTTTTTATCTTTCTGTCTTTAAATCCTGTTTCTTCTGGGCTATAGAGCTGTAGCCTCCAGAAGACGTCCAGCTGCTATGCTAAACCGGAACGGGGTACTTCAAAGGCTGTGGCTCCCCTCTCATAGGCATCCTCTGCAGGCGGCTGCCAAAGGAGCCCAGCTGCAGAGGCCAGTTCATAAGCGCCCACAGAAAGATGACTCTAAGGTTGGATGACGTAACAAATGACATGATTTCCTCCCACTTTTCAGTCTTCCTTTGACAAATTTTAAAAGACAGTTTCTGTTTTTCATCTTCTATTTGGAAAAGAACCCAAACTAAGAAAAAGTTGCAGAACCAAGAATAACACAAGAAGCGGGCTGGAGACATGGCTCAGAGGTTAAGAGCACGGCTGCTCTTCCAGAGGTCCTGAGTTCAATTCCCAGCATTCCACATGGTGGCTCACAACCACCTGTAATGAGATCTGGCACCCTCTTCTGTGTACATAATAAATAAGTATAAACAAACAAACAAAAAAAAACACAAGAAATACCCCATCTTCCTTGCTCTCCTTCACTTGTTAACATTTTACTCATTTATTATTTCATTCTCTCTCTCACTCTGTAGATACACATAACTTTTTTTTTTTCTGAACCATCTTAGGGGAAAGTCCTTGTGATAAGCAGTCTTGGTCATCAATTACGACACACCTGAGGAGAGGGGTCCTCAAGTGAAGAATTGCCCCCACCATGTCAGTGGGCATGGTCTTGGTTGATGATTGATGTGGGAGAACCCAGCCCACATCAGAGTGGTGCTGCCCCTGGGCAAGATGAATTCTAACCAAAAGCATGGGATAGCTGTGCTCGTATCGGACCAATTAGCTTTAAAAGAATGGGGTTATTCTTTTAAATAATGGTGGCATGGTGGTACGCACCTCTAATCCCAGCATTCAGGAGGCTGACTTAAGGATTTTGAATTTGAGATTTTTTTTTAAAGGACAGGGGGAGAATTACTAAACATAAAAAGAAATAACATCATAATCAGAATTTAATTTCGAAGGGAGATGGGGGAGAGGAGTATGGAGAAGGATCAACAAAAACACAGTGTACACGAGAATGCTGTAACAAAACCTGTTACTGGCACGCTGATTTAAAAACAAATTTAAAGGTGAGGGGCTTGAAAGACAGCACAAAGGTTAAGAGCATTGGCTGCTCTTCCAGAAAACCAAGGATTCGATTCCCAGCACCCATGTGGAAGCTCACGTAACTCCTATTCCAATGGATCTGATGCCCTCTTCTGGTCTCCATGGGCACCAGGCACATACAGGTGCACAGACATACACGAAGGTAAAACACTCATGAACATAAAACAGTTTTTAAAATAAATAAAAGAGAATTTCATTTCAGCACAGTTATATAAAAATTCTCAACTTGCAGGTACCATATGAAATAGTCTCAAAATATACAATGCAAATCCGTCATCTCATAAGCCAAAAAAAAAAAATCAACAAATCAAAACATAATGGAATACTTTAATGCAGTTCCTTCACTGTTGACTAGTCACAGAGACAAAAAAGTTACTAAGCACAAAAAAGCTCAACAAGAAAGTAGTATTGATTTAATGGACATATGTGGAGACCTGTACAAACCTGATAAAATCTACTTACCCTTTTTCTTAAACACACATTAAATTACTGTTTTTAAATTGACTGCATACTAGGTCCTAAAGCAACAATTTTTAAAGGATAGGTGTACTTTTTTTTTTACCATAATGCATTGAAGTTAAGACTCAAGTGAAAATGATAATGTGAACAATAGTTTCACAGATGATAGATAGATAGATAGATAATAGATTAGATAGATAGATGATAGATGATAGATAGATAGATGATTGATAGATAGATAGATAATGATGGTGATGATAATAGATAGCTAGATAGATAGATAGATAGATAGATAGATAGATAGATAGATAGATATAGATAATTTCATTCTCAGCCACTTCAGCATGCAATTCTTTGTTTCCCTAATAAGTGAATCATTTTCGTGTTTTTACTTAAAGGAAGTACTTGATATATTTTTATTGTATGCATGTGTGTTTGCATGTTGATGTGTGGGTACATGTCCATGGGGGGTGCAGGTATGCATGTAAGTATGTGTGCATAAGTGTGAAGGCCAGGGACTTTACCAAATGGGCTAGGCTAGCTGGCCAGCAGCTCCCAGACAGCTGCCTACCTTTGACTCTCCTCTTGCTATTACTGGGGTCGTGGTCTCTCTAGGCTTCTTGTGTGGGTTCTGGGAATCTGAACTTAGGTTCTCACACTTTACCAACTGAGCCAGCTCCCCAGTCACAAATACAAATAGGGTATAAGTTGTATGTCGACTTTGTTTTTTATTTTGTTTAAGATTCTGGCAACTGTACCTAAGATCATAAGGTAGACAAGGCTCTACCACTGAGCTATATGCCCAGTGTGTGTGTGTGTGTGTGTGTGTGTGTGTGTGTGTGTGTGTGTGTGCGCGCGCGTGCCTGCATGTGTGCCTGCCTGTCTGCCTGCGTGCATGTTATCTGAATTGCCAGCATCACTATCCTTGCCTTTGGGGACCATTATTAAGTAAAGTAAGTGTTCTGTGAGTTCAAGTATTACAACAACACCACAGTCAATCTGATAAGTGAAAGTACTCATAAGTCACTGATGGCAGGTAGTGTATACAGTGTGGACATGTGATGGCTAAAGTTATGTTTGAAGTTTACATTGCTGTGCTTAAGAGATCTATAAAACAAAAATGCCTCTGACCTGTGAGCCCCGTTTGCCCAAGGACAGACAACTTCTTGGAATGCTGGGAGCTGTTCATATAAGATGACAAGCCATGTGTTTTCACTTCTGTAACAAGCTTGGTTGTACCAATTGCACAGTATATGCATGTTATCACAATAGGCAGGAGGTGTGTCAGGATGTAGACTTGCCCCTGGTTGGATAAAAGCATGAAATATGTAGTCTTGTGGGTTTTGCCTTTATAAGCCCCTGAATCCCATACTCTGGGAATCCCAGATATGAACTTGGCCATCATCCTGGCCAGTATTTAATAAAGTTTGCTTCAAATTTGGTTCAAAATTGTGGTAGTGGTCTTACTCTTGCCCAGTGGGATTAACATTTTCTGGAGGCCCCCAGCAAGATCAGACCATGCACCCAAATTCTAAAACTGGACCTTCACTCCAGGACTCCAGGGCTGAAGGACCACCTCAGGAGGTGTGCACCTTGAGACATTCCAAGGCTCCAAGCCGTGCTTTTGGTTTCTCAGACTATCAGAGAGAACTGCCGTGCCAAGAAAAGCAACAAGCATCTATGGAGGCCTCCCCTGGTACGTCATAGTAATTTTCTTGTTCTGTTGAGATCTAGATCTGGGATGAGAAGGGGTCTGACAAGACCCAGTACTCTCCCATCCAGAGCAAAAAGTGAGACATCACGCCACCAGCCTGGTTCTGGTTGTTGGGATACTAGGAGCCGAATTTGAAATCGGTCAGGCCCAGTTAAATGTATGAATGATGGTGGCCACTGCATGCTTTGTTCCTGACTGGCCTCCTTTGGGTGCCTGGACTTTCTGTGTTCTGCGTTTATTGGTATTGGTTTTGCCATCTTTGCCAAACCAGCCACTGGCCGCCACTGACGCCGCTTGCCTTGACTACTTCAATGGCTGGGGCTCAAAATCTCTTATCTCTGGGCTTTTCTGGTCACTGGATTCAGGTTAGCAGGGATTCAAATATCTCTTGGGTGTGGAGAATATTAAAGTTGCTTTATGCTGTTGTACTTTATTGGAAAGCTGGCTCTGGGGTTGAGTTATGGCTCTCCCTTCTCTAGACCCAAGCACGCTTATTTAAAGTTTCCTCTCTGTCCTATGTCAGAAGAATCACTTGATTTTGTGACAGAGAAAAGAGAACAAAGCAAAACAGCTAAAGAAAAAAAAAATAGAATATTGCCGGGCGGTGGTGCGCACGTTTTCATTTAATGCACTGCACCTCAGAGAGGCAGAAGCTCTTTTGCGTAAAGATTGACTCAAAACTGTGAGTCATCTCAAGATTTGTAAGACTGTTATGAGAACTTTTCTGTACAACCTCAAAACTTTGTAAGGTTATTGGGTATGGTTAAAAATTTGTAATATCTGCAACAAAAAAAATATGAGCTTAAAACTCGTATAACACAGGGAGTTGATAGTTAAAAATACATAGATGATCTTAAAGGAACTGTGGGATCTAGGCAACATGTGGTTTGTTACCATCCTAGCTGGTGACCCCATCAGAATGGAGGTGAACATGTGGGGAGGAGCAGAGGCTTGGCACTGTGTGTAGCAGGTTCCTAGAGTGTCTAGAAGGGTGAGTGATGGAAAGTCAGCCCCGTTGAAATGGGGGACCGCGGATGTTTTGGAGATGCTGGTGTCATCAATGAAAGGGAGCAGGGCTGTATGTGCCACCAAGGGTGGAGCTGGAGAGGTGACCCGAGCGCTCTGGGGGAGGCCAGAGCATGGTGAGTGAACCCCAGACGCTGAGCATGGAGTTGCTTACACTGTTAGAGTTTGGTCTTGCCTTGTCTGGGTTGTGGCTGTGCCCTCTTTCTTCCCTCTTGAAGTAAAATAGGTACTTAATTTATTTTTTAATATTGCAGGACCCCACAGTTGAGAGATTTTAAACTTTTAAAAGGAAATTTTGGAGTTTTACAAAGAATTTAAATTGAAGCGGGGGTGGGACGCTTTAATCAGCATCGAGCAGAGCAGCGGATTCTGTAGTTCGAGGCACTGGATACAATGATCCAGAAAGCGAAAACACAGAGAAACCCTGTCTCGAAAAACAAACAAACAAACAAACAAACAAAAAAAGAATTTAAATTGAAAAAAAAAACTATTTAAAACATAAAACAGCTTGTTAAATATTATGGGGCATTTTAAGTTTATAAAATATTTTATTGTATGATGTCTTTTTTTAATATGTAATCTTAAAAACATAAATAAACAGAAGGCTAAAGAGTTAGGGCCACAGCTATGAGCAGCAAGCACAGAACACCAGAAACTGAGATATTCCTGTCTTCCGATGCAGCAAGACAATGACCTAAGCAGTCCGGCAAACAGCCTGTAGAACGCCGCTCTCACAGAGACTGACTTAAGAACGGATTTCCAGCCTCCTGACTTTTCCAACTTGGTTAAACTTTAGCTATTTTGATAAACTGAGTCATACAAAAACTGTGATATTCTGTAATGGTGCACTGTGAAAGGACCAGGCAACTAAAGTTTCCAGCCTCCCCGTGGTCTATATTTATGATTTAAAGTTTTATTTCAGTACTAAAAGAGCTTCCATTCAAAAAGTGTTATTTTTAGGGCTAAAACTAACAAGGATAAAAATACAAATCCTAATCTTGTAAAATACTAACTTGTTGTAAACCATTAAAGACAATTAACACACACAAGTTAATAGTTACCTTGTAAATAATCAGATTCTTTAACGTGTTCTCATGCTAAGTACTGATGTAATTTATTTATCGGTATAAGCTTTATTTGGCTTCCTATATTTTTTTCAAGGTTAAGCCTAAAGCAAATAACTAAAAATAAGTGACATTTGCTTAAAATCAGGTAACTTTAATAGATTATGGTCCTCAAATTCATCAGTTCAACTGAAGATGGCATTTTAAATGTTTAGTGGAAGAAGCTTCCTGTGACAGACAGAAATGACAGCTCCTGGAGGTGGCCCTAAAGTCTCCAAAGAAGACAGATGGGGCACTGACCTGGATTGTGGTGACGGTAACCACTGGGGAAAACTGCCCCATGCCTCGCTCGCTCGCTCGCTCGCTTCCAGGGCCTCCACAAACCGTGGACACTGTTGGGTTGCCTGCCCTCCTCTGCCTAAGTCAAGGCAGGCCAATTGTCCCAAGTTCTTCACGCACAGGAAAATCCCGGACCTTCTGGTTCTGACAGCTGAAGCCTATGGTGTCCTGTGCAGCAGCTGAAGGTAAAATGCTGTCCTATGTGACAGCCAAAGACCTATGACCTCTGCCCCACAGCCATCAAGAGAACAGGAGCCTAGTGGGACAATCCAGTCAGCTGGAAAGTCTCTGTCATTTTAATCGATACATTTGGGTTACACTTCCTGCTATAATTTATCCTTCTCAGATTTCTGATGGTGTTGATGGCTAACTAGCTTTATCATTTGGAAGCAGCAGGCACCCAGCATCTCCCCCAAGGGTACAGCTGCTTGGTCAGTGTGTTTCATGTATGAGAACAGACCTTGCTTTTCTAGAATAGTAGGTCTCCTGATGAAAAAGACAAACTCACAGGCAGGTTCGCCTTGCTAACAGGCTTCATAAGGATATACAGACTTCAGGTGTAACTTTTTATGGCCCCTTTATTTAAAAGAACTCACTCTGCAACAGCTGCTCCCAGTAACCAACCATGTGTGTCTAATGGTAAATAATCAGATGTTAGAAAAAGGGTTGCCGGGCGGTGGTGGCGCACACCTTTAATCCCAGCACTCAGGAGGCAGAGCCAGGCGGATCTCTGTGAGTTCGAGGCCAGCCTGGTCTACAAAGTGAGATCCAGGACAGGCACCAAAACTACACAGAGAAACCCTGTCTCGGAAAAAAATGAAAAGAAAAAGGGTTAAGGTTTATATAAGTTGAAGAGGTCTATAAAAGTAACTTAAGTTATATAAATACAAGTTGTAAACCGTACAATTGTACAGCTGACCAAGGGAGAATAAAATCATGAAGAAGTAAACCATAAATGGAGGGGGCTGAGTGGATGGGGAGCAAGGGGAGAAAATGGAGTGGGGAAACACTGTATACCCCCACACAGACATGCACCCACACATGAACACGTACACACACACACACACACACACACACACACACACACACACACATACACACACCATGCAAATGCATTTTTAATTTAAAAAAAAAAAACTTGTTTTCTTAAATATTGGCTTAAGGTGAGCCCACCTTCCTAGGGGTGGTCCCCTGACCAGGCACATGACCTTCTCAGTTGAAATGTTATGTCTCCACCCAGGCAGAGATTCTATTCTATTGACCAAAAGGAGTCATCTCTCAGCAGGCCTTCACTGCTGCTACAATGTTACCCCTTTTAAAGATACCCTAGAATCATTTAGAAGCCAGATGAGAGATCAGATCCACTCCCCACCCCCTGTAATGCTTTTGCCATGTCTAGAATGGATGAGGCCGCTAAAGGTCCCAGGTACGTCCAGGTGGTGGTGGCACACGCCTTTAATAACAGTACTTGGGAGGCAGATACCAGGTGGATCTCTGTGAGTTCAAGGCCAGCCTGGTCTGCAGAGCAAGATCCAGGACAGGCACCAAAACTACACAGAGAAACCCTGTCTCGAAAAACCAAAAAAAAAAAAAAGTCCCAGGGACATTTCTGGCTTTTAGCCAAGAGATGAACTGGTTACTTTCTTTTGGGGTCTTTTTACCTTAACCTGCCTAGTCCAAATCTTACCCCCTGTTTTCTTCATCCTCCCTTCCCAAAAGGTAACCCTAACTGCCATTATGGACTTGGGGCAGCAACCAAACCAGCTTCTCACAGATGAATGGGGATGTTAGATGCAGCAGCCAAGACACCCTGCAAGGGGCCTGTCTAAGAGGCCCCAACAGCACATCGGTGGTTTCATTTATACACCAGCCAGGAACAGGGAGGAAAGGAAGGCCCTGACTAGTGCCTGGAGAGAGATGTGAAGGAGACGTAAAGGCAAGAGTTATTAGCATTATTGGGCTGGAGAGATGACTCAATGGTTAAGAGCACTGGCTGCTCTTCCAGAGGACCAGGGTTCAATTCTCAGCACCCACATGGCAGCTCACAACTGTCTGTAACTCCAGTTCCAAGGCATCTGGCACCCTCACTCAGGTATACATGCAGGCAAAACACCAATGCACATAAAATAAAAATAAATAAATCTTAAAAAGAAAGTTCTGAAAGATCATTAGTCATGAAGGGACCATAACTCAACATAATAAAGGTCACTTATGATGAATATACAGACATCATCATGTTAAAGGGAGAAAGAGTCTAAGCACGTCCACCAAGATCAGGAATGAAACTAGGGTGTCTGCTCTCTCCACTCCTGCGCAATATGTGTCACTTAAGCGTCTTAGCTAAATCAATAAGACAAGAGAAGGGAATAGAAGTATATAAATAAGAAATGAAGAGGGATCCTTGTCTGCAAACTATATAATTCTGTATAAAAGAGACCCTAAAGACTCCACTGGAAAATTCACAGGGTTGATAACTGTGTCTGGCAAAATGCAGGATACAAAATTAGTGTATGAAAGCCAGTAGCTGCCCTATACATCAATAACCAACATATTGAGGAGGAAACCAGGGCAACAAGCCCATTCACAACTGCCTCGGAGAAATACCTTGCAAGGAAGAGAAAGACTTCTGCTATGAAAGCTTGTAAAACAGGAAAGATGATGAAGACACTAACTGACAGAAAGGCCAGCTATTGAAAGAAGTAAGTGTTACAAATAGGTATCTTCCCCAAAGCATCCTCTAGACTCAGTGGAGGCTGCATCAAAAGTCCAAAGCCATTTTTCACAAAAATAGAAGAAAAAAAAATCTTGAGTTTCATTTGGAGCCATAAAAGACTTGGGATAGCCAAAGTGATCCTAAACAAAAAGAATAATTCTAGACCTATCACCATACTTGATTTCAAGCCATATTACAGAATGATGGTAGGGAAAAGAGCATAACACTGGCTTAGAAAGACATGCAGACCAACGGGACAGAATAGACATCCAGATCCAAACCCACACGGCCATAACCATCTGACTTTGGCAAAGTCTGAAAAAGAAAAATACACATTGGAGAGAAGACAATCGCTTTGGCAGTGCTGGGAAAATTGGATCTACTTGTAGAAGATTCAAACTAGATCCTTCTCTCTCAACCCGCAAAGAAGTCAACTCCAAATACGTCAAAGACCTTAATGTAAGACCTGAGACTCTGACAGAGAAAAACAAAAAGAGGGAAAATATGGACATAGTGAGGACTTTCTGAATAGAACTATTCAGGTGTGACAGGGCGAGACAGTGCAGTTCCTCATCTTCTATTCTTGATGAGGCCATTTCAGGTTTAACTAGAATTTTATCTCCTTGGTAGAGAATCCCACGGGAAATTACCCAACTCTATTCTAGGAACCCCAGGTCAAGATGTCTCAGATATCTTAGCTTCTATCAAACTGCTTGCTTATGCACAGCTCCCATTCCTACCCCACCCCCATACTCCCCTGCGGATGCCAGGCTGGTGTGGGAATTTGGTCCAACAGCCAATTGTATTGGAGCGGCTTGGCCCAATGGGCGTGGTCTTCTCTGGAGCTAGGTGACCAGATGAGAGCTAGGGAGAAGAGGCGCCGCCCTCTCCTTCACTGTGAAGGGCTTGCTCCGGACCTCCCCCATCTCTCCCTTGGGAACCAAGAGGCATTGGCGCAGCTTCGTTCTGTATTCATGAGTGTATTGTATTGATTTTATCCTTTAATAAACCTGACCTGATCCAAGACTTCCGTATCCCAGGCCTTGGCTTCTGCCTTCAGAAACCATGCGCTTTGGACACTTGGTGCCACACTTAGGGCCTGAATACCTGAGTGGAGAGCCAGCCAGCTGGAATAAACACTTTCAATTTTGGCTACAGACTGGGTCTGAGTGGTCATCTCTAGTAGTCTTCTCATAACACAGGAAATAAAGCAAAAAAAAAAATTGAAAATAGAACTTCGTGAAATTAAATTTCTATACAGCAAAGGAAAGTTAATGGAATGAAGAGACAGCCTTCAAGAAGAGAGAGATTGTCAGATGTACGTCTAACAGAGGATTAGAATCTGGAATACACAAAGAACTCTAACAACCGAGCAATAAAGGCCTAGAGGGGTGGCATAGTAGAGCAAATGGAGCACTCACCACACAGGTATGAGGGCCAGGTTTGGATACCCAGCACACATGGAGGGTGGGGTCAGGCAGTGTGGCCCACCTGATGGATTCACAACACGCCCCCACGGTTGGGCATGTTTGCGGGGACCTAGACACTTCCGCCTAGCCAGTTCCAGGTCAAAATAGCCATTTCTGGGTCAAGGCATCTCGTGTGACCAGGATCCCTGGCTTTGCATGGTTGAGTAAGAGTGTGCAACGCAACCATGTGATCTGCATATGCATGGAGTAGCTACGTCCACCTGTGTATGCACGTGCGCCACCCAGCCTTTATAAGCCGGGGCCATATTCCGTCCCCCCTTCTTCTTCTTTCCCACACACAAGTCTCTCCGCAGGCCTGAGCACCTGTCTGTCCCTTTTATCTAAATAAAACTCTTGTTAGTGGATTCTGTTGTGTTTCATGACATTTCTTCGCAGGATAAGAGCGCCGCTAAATAACTAACACCATCTGCCTGTGATACCAATGCTTGAGAGGCAGAGATCAAGATCCCTGGAGCAGGTTGGCCAGCTAGACTGCCAAATCAGTGAGTTCTGGGTTCAAATTAAAGACCTTGCCTCAATGGATAAGACGGAGAGTGATAGAGAAAACACCCGACATCAACCCCTGGTCTCCACACACACGTGCATTCGCACACATGAGAACATTCATTTACACATATACTGTTAATCTCACCGATGGAGAGTAAGGCCTGTAGCAGGAATCTTAAAAGTTCTTATTAATAAAATCAAACCCAAGGCCAGTTATTGGGGTCAATGCTGGTAGATCAGAGAGACAGAACAAACCACAGCTATCTCACCTCGCCGGATCCTCATCTGGTCTTGTCTCCTCAGACTGGAGGCCTCTGAGTCCTCATCCGGAATGGGTCTCAGCTGAATTACTGCTCAAAAGCCTGAGTGCTTAATCAGCCACATGCTTAACCAGCCAAATGCCTAACCAGCCAAAAGCCTCTAGTTTCTCGTCCTCACGCCTTATATATCTTCCTGCTTTCTACCACCACTCCCTGGGATTAAAGGCTGGCTTTCTGGGATTAAAGGCGTGTGTCACCACCATGCTTGGCTATTTCCAATGTGGCCTTGAACTCACAGAGATCCAGAGGGATTTCTATCTCTGGAATGCTAGGATTAAAGGTGTGAGTGCCACCATTTTCTAGCCTTTGTATCTAGTGGCTGTCTGTTCTCTGACCCCAGATAAATTTATTAGAGTACACAATATTTTGGAAAACACAATACCACCACATCTCCTCTCTTTTTGTCTAAAATTAAAAAAGCTTATAACTAATACAAGAAAAACTATCTTCAATAAGTATATGCAATATACAGTCAAAAATTACATTAATGATGTCTAGTCCATTAATATTTGACAGATTCAGATAAAAACTCCATTATATATATTAACAATGTCCAGTCCAGTAACATCTGATAAACTCAGACCATAAAATTTTCATTACTTATCTTATTTAAAACAAGTAGTTCCTTTTTAAAAGTAGATTCCATAATCTCCCTTTTTATCTTATCATATCCATATTTTCTCTTTTTTCTTTTCATAATAGATTCAGTAGTCTATCTTTTGTTATTTTTATATCTTCCCCTTTTTCTTCAGTGTAGATTCAATGATCTACCTATTTATCCTATTATTTCTTTATCTTTTTTCTCAGAGTAGATTCGATGATCTATCTCATATCTATATTCTCTTTTTATCTTTTTTCTCAGAGTAGATTCAATGATCTATCTCATATCTATATTCTCTTTTTCTTTTTGCTTTCTAGGGGTGAAGATATCTTTAGGGAATCTTGAAAAGAAAAATTTTGGGTTAATCATCAAGTCCCGTATCGTTTGTCCAGTCTCTGCATAATAGGAAAGTTCAGGGCTTCTTTCAAGTCCTTGTTCGAGTAGTCTGTCAGGCTGGATCATCTCAACTAGTCCTCTCGAAATTGTCCTGACCAGTTTTGTCCAAAGTCGATTTTTCCATGGTGTTAATCGGCTTAATGGCTTTATCATAGTCCATGTGGAATCATCATTGTAGGATCCTGTCATCTTTTTGAAGATTTCAAAGTCACTGTTAGGCGTAGTCATGGTTTCCTGCGGATTTTTTTTTTTTTTTTTTTTTTTTTTTTTTTTTTTTTGCCTCCTCTGTGGTTTGGAGCAATCATAGTCTGATAAATGTCTCTCTCTTGGAACCATGAACATTCTAACCTAGTACAGGAAATCTTCACAGCAATTTCTCCCCACCATTTGTCTTGCCAAACTTTTCCAAACTGACCTTTGCCGGTGCTTTCTTGTAACACGATGGTCCTGGCAATTCTTCTCTGAACCAGCAGCAGTAAACCCTTCGTCCCAGGTTGCAGCATCACCGCAGTCACCAACATGATGAGAAGGAGCTGGCAACGTGGAGCAGTAGCCACTGCTTCCATGGTCCCACCACTGTTTGTGGCTCAGTCCAGGCCAAAGCTTCTCCCAAGCCTCCTAGGCCGGCTCAAACTCGGCCTCAAACTCGGGATCTTCCCGCCTCTGTCTCCTTCAGCAAATCCTACCGGCGTGCGCCACTACAAGCGGCTGAGTGTAGCTTGGGCCTGAGCTGGGGCTCACAAGGCCACAGGCAAACAGCTTTTTCATGAATTCGTAACACAAACGTTGGGCGCCAGATGTAGCATGAATCTTAAAAGTTCTTATTAATAAAATCAAACCCAAGGCCAGTTATTGGGGTCAATGCTGGTAGATCAGAGAGACAGAACAAACCACAGCTATCTCACCTCGCCGGATCCTCATCTGGTCTTGTCTCCTCAGACTGGAGGCCTCTGAGTCCTCATCCGGAATGGGTCTCAGCTGAATTACTGCTCAAAAGCCTGAGTGCTTAATCAGCCACATGCTTAACCAGCCAAATGCCTAACCAGCCAAAAGCCTCTAGTTTCTCGTCCTCACGCCTTATATATCTTCCTGCTTTCTACCACCACTCCCTGGGATTAAAGGCTGGCTTTCTGGGATTAAAGGCGTGTGTCACCACCATGCTTGGCTATTTCCAATGTGGCCTTGAACTCACAGAGATCCAGAGGGATTTCTATCTCTGGAATGCTAGGATTAAAGGTGTGAGTGCCACCATTTTCTAGCCTTTGTATCTAGTGGCTGTCTGTTCTCTGACCCCAGATAAATTTATTAGAGTACACAATATTTTGGAAAACACAATACCACCACAAAGGCCACTACCACAGTTTAAAGAAAAATTTGAAGCAAATTTTAATTAAATACTGGCCAGGTGGATGGACTCTGACCAGGTTCATGCCCAAGTTCCCAGGAAATGGCCCAGAATCACAGTTTGTAGCAAATTAAGAAGGAAAACCCATAATTCATTGCATTTCCCATCAGATCCAATTAGAGGCAAACACACATCCTGATGTACATCCAGACTACATCGAATCAGGGGCAAATGTACATCCTGACGAACCTCCTGCCTGTGAACCTCCCACCCACATGTGATCAGGCACATCCAGTGCACATGGGTCAAACAAACTTGTTCAGGGGAGTGAAAACATGTGGCTTGTTGTCTCCCATAACAATAGCCTCCAGCATTTCAGGAACCATCTGTTCTTGGGCAAGGGGCTTGCAGATCAGAGGTATTTTTGTTTCATAGATCTCTTAGGCATAGTAACTAAAACATAAAATGTAAGCCGGCTGGGCGGTGGTGGCCCATGCCTTTAATCCCAGCTCTGGGAGGCAGAGACAGACAGATCTTTGTGAGTTCGAGGCCAGCCTAGTCCACAGAGCTAGTCCAGGACAGGCTCCAAAGCTACAGAGAAACCCTGTCTCGAAAAACCAAAAAAAACGAAAACATAAAATGTAGCTTTGGCTGTCACAATTAACAATATACAGCAATGAAACTCTTTTTTTAAACTGAGCAATAAGTAAACAAATCATCCAGTCAATAAATGAGCTAATGAAATGAATACAGTTCACAAAAGAGGAAATACAAATGGCCCATTACCTTATGAAAAAAAAAATGTTCCCCGGGCCGTGGTGGTGAACGCCTTTAATCCTAGCACTTGGGAGGCAGAGGCAGGAGGATCTCTATGAGTTCCAGGCTAGCCTGGGCTACAGAGTGAGTTCCAGGACAGCCAGGGTTGTTACACAGAGAAACCCTGTCTCAAAAAAACCAAAAAAGAAAAAATGTTCAAGCTCTCTAGCCATCAGAGAAATGCATGTATCACAACTACATTAACATTATTCTCTTTGACAGCCTGGTGTGCTGGTGTGGGCCTTTAATCTCAGTGCTTGGGAAGCTGAGACAGTCGGATCTCTGTGAGGTGAGGCGGCCAGCCTGGTCTACACAGTGAGTTCCAGGACAGCTAGAGCTATGTAAAGAGACCTTGTCTCAAAACTCACACACATGCACACACACAGATTCTGTCTTACCCTAATTATTAAGAAATAAGAGCACTGCCTGGTGGCACACACCTTTAATACCAGGACTTGGCCTGTAGATCTCTGTGATTTTGAGACCAGCCTAGCCTACATACAGAGTTCCAGGACAGGGCTACATAGCGAGATCCTGTCTTGAGAGAGAGAGAGAGAGAGAGAGAGAGAGAGAGAGAGAGAGAGAGAGAGAGAGGGAGAGGGAGAAAAGAATCAACAACTTTGTTGGAATGAATTCCCAGCTACTCCCCCAGCTATACCACCACACATACGCAGTTCAGTAGCCAAGTAAGGGGCCATACGTCCTACATAATCCATGTGCTGCGTGATCGTATAAATTGAGCACAGCATGATCAAGCAATCTATGCGCATGCGTGGCTTAGCTCCATAAACCCATGTGCGCATGTGCAGGGGAATCCATAAAAATGGGATCACAGACTCCTCCCCTCTTTCTTCTCGTCCCCCTTCTCTCTGTGCACATGTCTCCCACAGGCCTGGTCACGCTCCCTTCTGTCCCTCCCTTCTCCTAATAAAGCTCTGACAGTGGGTTTTGTCGTGCCTTGTGGCCTTTCTCGCACGGTAACAACGCCACTTAAAGAATAAAACAGAGCTGCCGCATTAAAACGTTTGTTCGTGGAAATCTAAACTTGCTAGAGTCCAGCTCCTGTAGGGGTTCAGGTCCCAAAGAGGAGGTGTGGAGCCATGGACAGGAAGAAGATTGACACAATCTGAGGGTGAACCTGGATGACTGCCTGTTTATTGAAAAACAAACTACACTTTTTTTTTTTTTTTTTGAGTCAGGGTTTCTCTGTGCAGCTTTGTGCCTTTCCTGGATCTTGCTTTGTAGACCAGGCTGGCCTCAAACTCACAGAGATCTGTCTGGTTCTGCCTCCCGAGTGCTGGGATTAAAGGTGTGTGCCACCACCGCCCGGGCCTATACCTTCTTATACTCAAAGGATTAAATGGGAGAAAGTGGGGTGTGGCTTGTGATCCGGGGTTGAGGAAGCTAGCATTGACCTTGACAAGTTAATCCTTGACAAGTTAATAGGCACCAGTCATATGTTAATGGAAGGGCCAAAAGTTCTGTTCAGTTGGAACCTCCAGCTCACCCCTGCATGATCCAGGAAGTCCCATTCCTGTGTCTCTGTCTCTGTCTCTTTGTCTGTCTCTCTCTCTCTCTCCAAACCCCGCCCACTCAGAGAGGCTCTGAACAAAGGAAAGGCACCAAAAAGCCCAATTCCACATTCTTAGCAGCTACTGCTGCTTCCTCCCCTGAAGTTGCTGTCTGCCCAAGTCCCTACCTAAAGCGCTCAGCTTTTGACCATATTTGGGCACAAACCCAGCTTGTGGCAGACACATCACACCCCTTGCCTACAACCTATAAAGTCTCCCTGCTTTCCTTTGCTTCTCTGGCCTCAGTCTCTGGGACTGGAGAACCACACTCGGGAGTTGCTTTGCTCAAATAAACCTGTTATACTTTTATAATTTGGCTTGATCTGGCTTACTGCATCACTGGAGAAACCTATTTTGGTGTGTGTAGTGGGAGGGGGAAGTTGCAGAAAATCTATTAAGTTCTTCTTGCCAGAAATAAGAATGATTCCTTTTTTTAGCAAGCAGGAACTTTCAAGCCCCTGAGAGAATGGGGACTTTTATCTAAATGCCTTGGGAAAGGGGCCTTCTTGGGGGATCAGACATTCCATTAAAGAATATTGCAGTTCTTTATGTGGCTCAGTTTATCCAAATAGCTAAAACTTAAGTGAGCAAAGACGAAGCTAGACAAATATTACTGTGAACCTGAGTAGATCTTAGGAATTTATAAATCTTGATTATCAAATATACCTTATTTGTATTACTTATCTGAATTTTCTAGCACCTTGGCATTAATTTGTGTGGGAGTAAGCAGAGTTATCACACTATATGGCTTCACAGTAGCAGGGATTTTTTCCAAAGAATTATTTTGTTGAAGAGGCTGTCATTTTATACATTTTCATGCTTCAAAGCCCACACAAAATTTCCTAAATGGAAAAGCATAATAATGAAAATTATTAAAAATGAAAGTAAATGAGTACTGGAGAATTGTGATCCACAAGTCCAAAATGCTGGAACTTAGTCAAGCAGCAATGGTCGTCACCATATGGTCCATGTGATAAACTAGTCCAATCTCCATGAAAGTTTTCTTTTGTTTGTTTGTTTGGTTGGTTGGTTTGGTTTGGTTTGGTTGGTTTGGTTTGGTTTTCAAGACAAGGTTTCTCTGTGTAGTTTTGGTGCCTGTTCTGGATCTTGCTCTGTAGACCAGGCTGGCCTTGAACTCACAGAGATCTGCCTGACTCTGCCTCCCAAGTGCTGGGATTAAAGGCGTGCACCACCACCACCACCACCACCACCACCACCACCACCACACCACACCCGGCTCTATGGAGGTTTTTCAAAAACTAGAAATAGGGGCTGCAGAGATAGCTTAGTGGTTGAGAGCACCAGCTGCTCTTCTAGAGAACCAGGGTTCAATTCCCAGCACCCACATGGTGGCTCATACTGTCCATAACTCCAATTCCAGGGTAGACACCGCCCTTTTCTAACTTGGCAGGCACCAAGCATGTACATGGTGCATACAGAAACATGTAGGCAAAACGCTAATACATATAAAATAAATAAATCTAATTTTCTATCTTAATTCTTATACTTTTTTTTTTTTTTTTTTTTTTTTTTTTTGGTTTTTCAAGACAGGGTTTCTCTATGTAGCTTTGCGCCTTTCCTGGAACTCACTTGGTAGCCCAGGCTGGCCTCGAACTCACAGAGATTCACCTGGCTCTGCCTCCCAAGTGTTGGGATTAAAGGTGTGCGCCTGCGCCTGCGCCTGCGCCGCCGCTGCCGGCACCTGGCTAATTCCTATACATTTTTATATTCTGATCACATTCCTTCCCCTCCCTTAACTCCTCTCTGATTCCCTTCTACCTCCCTACCCTCCCAACTTCATATGCTCTCTCTATCTCTATATTTAATTTCGCTGAGTTTTTTTCTCTCTTTTTTCTTTTTTTATTTATTCTTCCCCAAGTATTACATCCTGACTGAAGTTTCCCCTCCCTCCCTCTACTCCTCCCAGTTCCCCCCATCTCCCCTCTCTCCCAGATCCCCCCCTCCATTTCCTTTCAGAAAAGAGCAGGTCTCCCAGGGATATCAACTAAACATGGCATTAAAAAGTTACAATAAGGCTAGGCACAAACCCTAATATGAAGCCTGAACAAATCAACCCAGTAGGAGGAAAAGGGTCCCAAGAGCAGGCAAGAGTCAGAGACACACCCCGCTCCCACTGTTACCAGTCCCACAAGAACACCAAGCTACACAAACATAACATATGTGCAGAGGACAAAGTTGTGGCTTCAGTCTTAGTGAGTGCCTAAGAGCACTGCACAGTAGATTCTTTTGGGCCCTGTTCTCACGGTGCCCTCTACCCCTATGGCTCCTGCAATCCTTGCTCCCCCTCTTCTGCTTGGTCCCCTGAGCTCCACCTAATGTTTGGCTGTGGGTCTCTGCATCTGCTCCCATCAGTTGCTGATGAAGCCTCTCTGACGATGATGGGGTAGGCACCAATCTGTGAGCACAGCAGAATATTACTAGGAACCATTTCATTGACTTTTTTTTTTTTTTTTTTTTTTTTTTTTTTTTTTTTGGCCAGTCATGTTTGGTTCTATCCTAGGTTTCTGGGCATGGACTCCCACTCATGATGTGATTCTCCAGTTGGACCAGTCATTAATTGACCACTCCCACAAGTTCTGTGCCACCAATACCCCCAGCACATCTTGCACGCAAGTCAAACTATAGGTCAAAGGTTTTGTAACTCGGTTGGTGTCCCAGTCCCACCACTGGAAGCCTTGCCATGTTACAGAAGATGGTTGGTTTGGGCTCCGTATCTCCCGTTACTAGGAGTCTTTGCTAGGGTCAACCTCATAGATTCCAAGGAGTTTCCACTGCACTGGTTTTCCCCATCACCCTCCCCCCCCCAAAAAAAATTGGCATGGTGGCACACACCTTTAATCCCGGGAGATAGGGGCAGGTAGGTCTCTGTGAGTTCAAGGTCAGTCAGGGATATGTAGAGACACCCTGTCTCAATCAATCAATCAATAAATATGAAAATTGCAAGAAGCTAGCAAAAGAACATTTAAACAAAGAAATGCACCCACCCCACCCCACCCACCCGCATGCTTGCCAAAACATCACACACACATACACACACACACACACACACACACACACACACACACACACACACACACACACAATGTTTATTTTATGTTGGCTAACTGTTTCCTGTCCTGAGGCCTGTCCTGGATCACTCCATAGAAGAAAATTGGCTTTTCCTTTACCAGCAGGGATCAGTTGCAAATAGTTTCTTGATTAGGAGTGAGACCCTGTGTTCACTTCCCTGTCAAGTGCTGGGACCCTACCTGGCTTGATAATAAGCAAACAACTAGAAATGGATCACTACATAGTCTAGCTATACCACTCCTGAGCATTTTTGCCCGGAGGACACCAAATCAACAGATTACACAGACACTCATCAATGCTTATGGCAGCAATATTCCTAACAGCTAAGTCACAGACCCTAGGTGTCCAACAGCATACAAATGGGTGAAAAGGTGTCATATATACACACAATGGATTTTTTTTCTTTTTTTAGTAATTTATTTTTGTATTATCAACTTGATACAGTATAAATTCTTATCCTAATAGTGAAATGTTTCATTGAGGCTTGCCCAGTAATTGAGTAAAACCAAAACTTATTATAAGCCACAGTCATCCTAGGGTCCCCCCTGCTATGTAGCCTCCCTGATTCTGTGGGTTGCAGTCTGATTGTTCTTTGCTTTATATCTAGAATCCACTTATGAGTGAGTACATACCATGTTTGTCCTTCTGGGTTTGGGTTACCTCACTCAGGATGATATTTTCTAGTTCCATCCATTTGCCTGCAAATTTCATGCTGTCATTGTTTTTCTCTGCTGAGTAGTACTCCACACAATGGATTTTTTTTCATCCATAAATAATGAAGGTACGTCATTTGTGGGGAAATGGATACACCTGGTGTGAGAGCCAAAGTTACATTTTAAGTTTTAATTACTATGCCTTAGAAATCCATGAAACCTGTCTCTGATCTGCAAGCCCCTTGATAGTTCCTGAAATGCTGGAAGCTATTTTTTTTTTGGAGGCTATTGTTTATGAGAGATAACAAGTCATGTGCTGTTCACTCCACTAAACAAGTTTGTTTGACCCATCTACACTGGATGGGCTTGATCACCTGTGGGAGGGAGGTTCAAAGGTAGGAAATATGTCAGGATACTACGTGTGCCCCTGATTGGATGTAGGCTGGATATCTGTCAGGATGTATGCTTGTCTCTGATTGGACCTGATGGAAATGAAATGAATTATGAGTTTTCTTTCTTAAGCCCTTGCCATCCTTGATTCTAGGCTATTTCCTGGGAACTTGGGTATGGACTTGGCCAGATCCCATCCACCTGGCCAGTATTTAATTAAAACTTGTTTCAAATTTGGCTTTGAATTGTGGTAGTGATCTTATTCTTGATTGGTGGGATTAACATTGGAGGTAATCATATTGAGCAAATTAAGGCGATCTCAGAAAGATAAATATATCTCCCTCATTTGTGGTTCCTACATTCCATATGGTCTCATAAAAATCATATATGTGTTGACTGAAAGAACTGAGGATTGTCTAGGAAAACAACAGGATCAATGCGACAGAGAAACAAGAAAATGGAAGGTAGAGAGTAATGAAGAGGAGATATTTATGTTCAAAATACAATACACACCTGTAAGAAATTTGTTTATAAAGATGAATGTAAGAGCTGGAGGAAGGAATGTGGGCTATGGAATGCTGTCTTGCCGGCACGGCATGGCCTTTGCATTTTTGAACTGCTCAGCAGATTGTCTGCACAGAACTGGGCTACACAGGTTCTGTCATGGAGGGAGAAGGGGTTCATACAGGCTCCCTGCTTCTTGAGAATTTATAAGCGGTCAATGTTGCTTGGAAAGGAACAGAAATTTTCTTCAGAGGGGTTGTCACTGGAAAGTTGTCCATGCTCCTCAAGTAGCCCTAATTAAACTCATTGGATCACACACACACACACACACACACACACACACACACACACACACACCAGAGGCAGACTAGTTGGGATAACAAGGTGATCCGTGGGTGTGAGAGGAAGACAGAGGTTAGGAATACATTTGATCAAAATCCATTATATACATGTATAAAGTGTCATAATGAAACCTATCTGATGCTGTCTAGGGGTACAGGACCAAGTTTTGTTTTTTCTGTCAATTAAGAATTAAAAGGAGCCGGGCGGTGGTGGTGCACACCTTTAATCCTAGCACTCGGGAGGCAGAGCCAGGCGGATCTCTGTGAGTTCAAGGCCAGCCTGGTCTACAGAGCAAGATCCAGAACAGGCACCAAAACTACACCGAGAAACCCTCTCTCGAAAAAACAAGAACAAAAAAGAATTAAAAGGAAGGAAAGAGGGGCTGCCAGAAAAATTTCGGAATCCCAGCAGAGCTGTCATACCTGGGAAATTCGAACCTCCTCTTGGGGTTCTTGGTGTCATTAATAAAAGAATTTAAGAGCCATCGCACATGGAAGCTTGAGAGTTTTAAAGGAAAACCCCGGGGCAGGCAAGCTTAAATCTAAAAACTACAGGGAAGGGACCTGTCGCACCAGATTAACCCTTGAGGAGAAAACAAGGTCACCATCTCCAACTACAAGTAGATTCCATCCTTTGCACATTATTGTGTTCAGTTATGCTAAGAAAAGGTTCAAAACAGCGCCAGCAAAATTCCTACACAGGAGCAAACTGTCCTAAGCTGGTACGTCAAAGCACATTCTGTTGCAGTGTTAGATGAAATTAAAGCCGAAATCCCTAGGGACTAGGAGTCAAAATCTAAATCTAAACAGAGACTGAGGTCTGATAAACTTGGTTTACACGCCCACTTAACTGGCTTCCTCTCATTCAGCAAAAGATTCACAGTACTGCAAAGCACCAGAGAACTAGCCCTAACCTTTGCCTAGAGCATAGTATTGCTTCACAGTTCGCTTCCTGACTCTACTCCCGCCTACTGTGGGAAACCACACCCCCCTACAGGCTTTGCGGGGCGGGGTCGTCCTGTTGATTGGTTGGTTGCCATCCAGGCCAAGCGATGATTGGTCAGCGGCGAGTCAGGCTTGGGGTTTTTAGGTCCAAACTCCAGCCGGACTGCAAGCGCCCGGGAGAGAAGGTATGGCTGGACTGAGCGTTAGCATGCGGGCGCTGGCAGCTGCTCTCCTGCTTTTTCTCGCCACCGTCTCTGAATCCACGGACCCTAGCGGGACGTCGCGGATCCCTCCCCAGTTCAGCGAGGAGGAGCGCGTCGCTGTGAAAGAGGCACTGAAAGGTGAGTCCCCGCCCCCTTGTGCTCAGAAGTGGGTCCCTCAGTCCCCAGGCAGCCCGGGACTGTCACCCTTTGCAGAGGGACCCACCACTGCTCAGGCTAGAGTTCCACCCGGTGTGCCACCCCGCCGCCGGCCAGCCCAGTCAGCGTTCCCGCACACGTCCCGCACACGGTGCACGGGTCTGGCACGCCCCTCAGGTCGGTGTCCCCTTACCTAGCCTGGAGGCTCCGGCTGCTCTCCTGGCAGAGCCGGCACTCACTCTACCCCTGCCTGCCTCCAATTAGTGTTTGTAGCACTTTCAACTTGTGAAGGGTTTCATATCTATTAAATCTCCGCGGTGTCTTTAAACTGATTAGCTTCGTTAAATGGGCCCTGGCAAGGACTGGGCTCTGGGTGGGTAGCAACATTTTTAGCTTCGTTAAATGGGCCCCGGCAAGGACTGGGCTCTGAGTGGGTAGCAACATTTTAGAGGCAGTGGAACTCCCTGGCTCTGAGGGGAATGAATTGTTCTTGGGGTGTAATATGTATCTAGTTGCCCCCTAATACGAGGGCCTAACAAGGCAACTAACTCATTGGCCTAAGTCTGTGCCTTTCAAGAGGAAAGGATCGTTTGTGTACAGGGCTCATGGGATGCTTTGTGACCACTGGGCTCAACTCTTTTCCAGTCATGGAATAGTGGATTAATAAAAACTGCATACGCAAACATGTGCAGGCCAACACAGGGACCAAATCTAGCCCCTCCGTGGGAGATGGATTGTGCATATCCTGAGTGACAGGCCTGGCAAGAGCTTTCCCATCGTGCAAGCAGCCCTCTGCAAACTGGTGGGCTGCGGCAGAGTCCCTTTGCACAGAAGAAAACAAAAGTTTACCACGACCTCGTAACAGCATGGGGTAGTGGACCTCTTTAACAAGATGCAGAGCATCCACGTTCAGATGCTGGATCTGCCCTCAGGTGGGCAGTTTAATCTTTTTGGACTTAAGATTCCCCCTTTGGAGCTGGGTGGTTGTGGTTCACGCCTTTTTTGTTTGTTTTGTTTTGTTTTTTGTTTTTTGAGACAGGGTTTCTCTGTGTAGCTTTGCACCTTTCCTGGAACTCACTCTGTAGACCAGGCTGGCCTGGAACTCACAGAGATCCGCCTGGTCTGCCTCCTGAGTGCTGGGATTAAAGGTGTGTGCAACCACCGGGCCTGGTTCACGCCTTTACTCCGACGCAGAGCCAGGCAGATCTCTGTGAGTTCAAGGCCAGCCTGGTCTACAAAGTGAGATCCAGGACAGGCACCAAAACTACAGAGAGAAATCCTGTCTCGAAGAAAAAAAAAAAATTCCTCCTTATGACAAAGTTGATCCTTAACTAGAGGTGATTGTGTCTTCCAGATGAAACCTAAGTGTTCTAAAATCCGAAATTTTATTAATGTCATGTTGACACTCAAAAAGTTTTGAACTTCAATTTTTTTTAATCTTCTATTTGAGACAGTTTCCTGCTATCCCAACCTAGACTCACTTGTAATCTTGTTTTGGCCTCTGAGGTGCTGGGATTACAGGTGTGCACCACCACGTTCAGCCGTGGTTTCAGACTTTTTGTTTTCGACACAGAATTTCTCTGAGTAGTCCTGGCTATTCTAGAACTCCGCTCTGTAGACCAGGCTGGCCTTGAACTCAGAGATCCGCCTGCCTCTGCCTCCTGAGTGCTAGGATTAAAGGCCTGCACCACCATGCCCAGGGGTTTCAGATTTTTATTAGAAACATCTAACCTCTATCAACTTGAATCCTCCATCTCTGACTGTTGAATCTTGACAGGTGCCATCCAGATACCCACCGTGTCTTTCAGCCATGAGGAATCCAACACCACCGCCCTTGCAGAGTTTGGAGAATACATTCGAAAAGGTCAGCTGCAAACTGGGGGCCCAGAGTGGCAGCTGCCAACTGGGGGCCCAGGGTGGCCAGAGGCTTTGTCCTTGACAAGGTGATAAGGAAATATATTGTGTCACTGATAGAGGACAGTCACATTCTCAGGGGTTGCTTTGTAAGTGGACTGTATAGAAGGGAGAATCCAAAAACTACACAGTAGAGGGTAAAGTGAGAACTATAGATTCGCCTTTGAAGAACTAAGGACTAGCCCTGGTTCTCTAAGTACGTATCCATTCGGTGTAGAACATTAGCAGGTAAAACAAGGGATTCCTTCCCTTGTGCAAATGTCTAGAGCTCTGTCCCAGCACCTCCCACTCCCACTACTGTACACCCATTCATGCAGCTTGCAAGGCCCTCCACCTCGTGGGCTCCATTTACAGTAATTACTAAGCCTCTTGGCAGCCAGCATCCTTGACCTGACCTATCATCCTCTCCCTGCATGACTGTGGAGCCCAGAGCTGGGAAGAGTGGTTGGGGAGGGTGCTAGAATTCTCCTTAGTTAGGAAGGAAGGAAGGAAGGAAGGGAGGGAGGGAGGGAGGGAGGAAGGAAAGAAAGAAGGAAAGAAAGAAGGAAAGAAAGAAGGAAAGAAAGAAAGAAAGAAAGAAAGAAAGAAAGAAAGAAAGAAAGAAAGAAAGAAAGAAAGAAAGAAAGAAAGAAATCTAGTGGAGAATGGGGAGGCCCCCTCTCAGGACGTCAGAGTGGAAGAAGCAGGCTTAGGAGCATCGAGGAGTCCCCTCTCTAACACTCTGGGGACAAATAGATCTGGAACCAAAGCCTTGTCACCAGGCAAGAAGTCATTGCCAGAGAAGGGAGGGAATGAGAGGGGAATGAACTGGGGGCCTGGAGATACAGCTCAGTGGTAGAGTGTTTGCTGTTTGCAAGACCCTGGGTACAATCCCCAGTCTGTCTTCCCCACCCCCCTCTCCCCTCTCACCAAAAATAAAAACAATTTAAATTAGAAAACTAAATATACACAGTGACAGTAGACTAAGCGAGCTGGGTGACAGCTGAACCATGGTCTTCAGTCTGGGTTTTTTGCGGGGTGTGTGTGTGTGTGTGTGTGTGTGTGTGTGTGTGTGTGTGTGTGTAGATATGCACAGAGGAATAAGTGGATTCATCCAAAAAAATCCAGGGGGGATTAGCTAGACCACCTGTATTAAGGCATGCCAGTAATGTAATCTGCCCTAAGAACAACCACACCTATATACAGAAGTATGGACAGACAGACAGCAGATTTTATCTCCAAAATACAAATAGTGGCCGGGTGGTGGCGGCAGTGCACGCCTTTAATCTCAGCACTGGGAGGCAGAGCCAGGCTGATCTCAGTGAGTTGAAAGCCAGCCTGGTCTACAGAATGAGATCTAGGACAGACACCAAAACTACACAGAGAAACCCTGTCTTGAAAAAAACAAACAAACAAAAAGAATATAAAGTTTGCCAGGCTGCGGTGACTCTTGCTTTTAATCCCAGTACTCGGGAGGCAGAGGCAGGCAGATCTCTGAGTTTGAGGCCAGCCTAGTCTACAGAGTGAGTTAGGGCAGCCTGGGCTAAACAGAGAAGTCAAAACAAAAAAAAAAAAAAAAAAAAAAAAAAAACATACCTTTATTAATCTGAGCACTCAGGAAATAGAGGCCAGCCTGGCCTACATAGTGACTTCCAGGACAGCCTGAACTATGTAGAGACCTTGTCTAAATAATATATATATATATATATATACATATATGTGTGTGTGTGTGTATTCATGGAAGATACAATAATAGCAAACATTTGTCTATTTCGACAACCCAGTAAAAGTTGGTGGGGGTGCCCAAATAGCCAGTCTCTGCCCAGTTCTACAGCGGGGTCACGCACCATGCTCCCCATCCCAGCACATCACAGACAGGTCCATGGTTCTTTACCCTTGGGGAGGACCTTTTCCTTAAGAAAGTGATTATGATGTCAGTAGCTGTCTGGTATTGTGTCTGTTACAAGATGACTCAGTGTAGTTCTGGGGGCTATTTGGTACTGTACAGAAATGTGTTCTGTGAGCATAAAAAGCACGAATTTTCATTACGCATCTGATTTTATGTGGTACACCGACATACAATCAGGCAAAACACACATATACTTAAAAAAGTAATCAGGGTTTTTTTTTTTTTTAAACATTTATTTATGTATTATGTATACAGAAGAGGGCGCCAGATCTCATTACAGATGGTTGTGAAGCCACCATGAGGGTGCTGGGAATTGAACTCAGGACCTCTGGAAGAGCAGTTGGTGCTCTTAACTTCTGAGCCGTCTCTCCAGCCCCCATAATCAGTTTTTAAAAATATTAAACACAGCTGTCTGTATCCAGGGATTTCATGTGTAGGTTCTACCAACCTTTGATTGAAAATATGAAAAGCTAGACATGGCAGCTCACATCTGTAACCCCAGAACTTGGAAGGCTGAGGCAGGAGGATCATGGGTTCCTAGACTACATGATGAAAGCATGTCTCAAAAAACAGAGAAGAAAATCAAATCTTGCTGTCTTGAATAGTTTAATGTCAACTTGACCCAGGCTAAAGTCATCAGAGAGGAGGGAGGCTCCACTGAGAAAATGCCTCCATAAGATTGGGCTGTAGGAGAGCCTGTAGGTCATTTTCTTAATGAGTGATTGATGGGGAGGGGTCCAGCCCATCGTGGGTGGGGCCATCCCTGGGCTGCTGGTCCTGGGTTCTGTAAGAAAGCAGGCTGCGTGTAAAGATGGATGGAGAACGGGGTTTACTGCGTGACTCACTTTGTCACACTGCAGCTTCCATGTTGAGATTTTTCCCTTTTTTCCCCTTTTTTCTCTTAAATTTTATTTTGTTTTACCCTGGGGGTGGGATGGGGGAGGGAGCTCGGCGTGGGACCAGGAGGCATGATATGAAAGACACAGAGAATAAATAAAAATAAAGTTAAAAAAAAAAAAAGAAAAAAAAGCAGGCTGAGCAAGCTTGGGGGGGGGGCAAGCCAGTTGACTGCACCCTTCCATGGCTTCTGCATCAGCTCCTGCCTCCAGGTTCCTGTGCTATGTGAGTTCCCGTCCTTACTTCCTACAGTGATCAGGAAGTGTATGTCAAATTAACCCTTTCCTCCCCCAGTTGCTTTGGTCATGGTGTTTCATCACAGCAATAGTAACTCTAACTAGATCCTTGTCTCTGGCTCTCTGTCTGCATCCTGCTGGTCCAGTTTGGACAGTATACTGTCAGTAATTGAGCGAGGCAAGGGCAGTTTCTTTGCCCAGATGGCTAGCTTTTGCCATAAAAGAAAGCAAACTCCATATGGAGGTACCTTGATGCCCATCATCTTTTCTGAAGTAAATTGGTGCTGTCAGGAGCAGATGTGTCTTGCTGCCATGAAAATCCTTAGGTTATAAAACATATTAAATGCCATATTCTATAGTTCTTTGAAGTGAAGACCATCTAGCTATCTAAATATATGTTTATTACCTTGGAAACATACCTAACATGACCATAAATTGGACTATTATACATGGCTATTAATCTGTATTTCTTAATTACATATTACATTTTTTAATAAGCTGCATAAACATAATACCCTAAACAAGAGTAGAAATATGCATACAGTATAACAAAATTAACTTTAAATTTGTATCAATAAGCTAAAATCCATACAATGTAAAATTTTGAGATTAATATCTGTCTTTTGAATTAAAGTAGATTCAATAATCTACTCTTTTATCCTATCATTTATTATTATTATTATTATTATTATTATTATTATTATTATTGGTTTTTTTGAGACAGGGTTTCTCTGTGTAGCTTTGCACCTTTCCTGGATCTCGCTCTGTAGACCAGGCTGGCTTCGAACTCACAGAGATCTGCCTGCCTCTGCCTCCCATGTGCTGAGATTAAAGGCGTGTGCCACCACCGCCCGGCTATCCTGTCATTTCTATATCCCTTTTTCTTTTCAGAGCAAGATTCTTGAATCTATCTCCTTTGTTGCCCATCTTGCCTCAGACTCCACCCTTCTTCCTCCCAACATTTTCAGTTTGGCTTTCCCGCCTAACCTTATTCTGTCCAGCTATTGGCCAGTCAGCTTCTTTATTAAACCAAGCACAGTGACATATATTCACACAGTGTAAACGAATAGTCCACATGTGTGGCTGATTTGCCTGCATGTATATCTATGCACTATGTATACAGTTTCCTCAGAGGCCAGGAGAGGGCATCAGATTCCCTTGGAACTGGAGTTTCAGATGGTTGTGGGTGCTAGGAATTGAATCTGAGTCCTTTGCAAGAGCAGCTAATGTCCTTAACCTCTGAGCCATCTCTCCATCTCTAACATTCAATGGTACAGTTTTAAATAGCATATTAAAATAGGAGGGGTTTGATCCTGGAGGGAATGTCTGTGTGTGTGTGTATACATTATGTTACATATATATTATAATGTACACACACACACAAGAGGAATTTCAGAAAGTGAATAGATGGGTCAGAATTTATATCTGTGAGGAGCATCCATATTCAAAAATAGAGAAAGAAAGAAAAGAAAAGGTCTTGGGATCGGGAAATGGGAGGGAAATGGCCCTGGCTTTCTAACTGCTTCTTATTCCTTTGTCTCAAGTCTTCCCTACAGTGTTCCACAGCAGCCTTATCCAACATGAAGTCGTGGCAGACTATAGCCACCTATTTACTGTCCGAGGCTCGGACTCCAGTTTGCAGCCCTACATGCTGATGGCTCACTTTGACGTGGTTCCTGCCTCTGAAGAAGGATGGGAGGTGCCCCCGTTCTCAGGCCTGGAGCGTGATGGCTTCATCCATGGCCGGGGCACACTGGACAACAAGAACTCTGTGATGGTCTGAAATGTTATGCTTCATACCTGACCTAGAGCCCAAAGTTTACTCCAGGAGGGGAGAATTTGACTGGCTGTGGGAGAGGCAGGAGGTTATGGTTGAAAGAATTAGCTGGAGCTGGGCAGTAGTGGCGCACGCCTTTCATCTCAGCACTCAGAAACAGAGGCAGGTGGATCTCTGAGTTCGAGGCCAGCCTGCCATATAGAAGGGAGGGGGAGGAAGGGAGAGAGAGGAAGAAAGAGAGGGAGAGGAGAGGAGAGGAGAGAGAGAGAGAGAGAGAGAGAGAGAGAGAGAATGGGCTGTAGGAGGCCTAAATGGTAGCTATCAATTTTTCTGGATCTTGATTTCTCAACCATGTAGGAATTGGGGGTAGATAATCCACTGCACAGGGACCCTTTCAGCTTGCATTAGTAAATGCATGCTTTTCTCAGGTACTAAGGGTTTTCTACAGAGCCCAGAAGTTGTTCTCTTTAAAGCCAGTCTATCAGAGCTTAGTGCCACCATCCCTGATGAATGACTCTGACACCCTACTTAGATAGTGAACCTTTCTCCTCTTCTGAATCCTAGGCAATCCTGCAGGCCTTGGAGCTCCTGTTGATCAGAAACTACAGACCCAGAAGATCTTTCTTCATAGCCTTGGGCCATGATGAGGAGGTAAGCCATGTACCCAGTACCTGTCTCGGGGTCTCTTAGAGGTGGGGTGCTTTACCCTGATCCAGTATACCCATCAGCTGCAGGGGCTCCATGAGATTCTGTAGCTGTTCGCCAGTTTCTCTGTGTGCCTGTGTGCCAGAACTAAACTTCCTCATAATATCTAAGGCAAGCAGATAGTCTGGCAGTGCTACCCCAGGAAACCGAAAGACAGCAGAAAGAGAACTGAGCGTTTCATTCCCAGAGATGCCGCCGGCTTTAAACCTTGACAAACCCTTCACTTCTGGATCCCAGTTTCTTCCTTTGTGAAATTAGCAGGACCCAGAGGGACCCGGACACTGGATGATTCTGTGAGACAGAATTATCTCGGGCCCTGCCCCACCAAAAAAGACTAGGAAGGAAGGTTCTGGAGGGGCCAGCTGAGGGAGTCTACATCCGCTGTCTCTGTTTGTCTGTTTCTGGCTGAGAAGGGCATTAGCTTTGTGTTTGGGTGTTCTTCAGGTGTCTGGGACAAAGGGAGCTGGGACGATCTCAGCGCTCCTACAGGCCAGGGGTGTGCGGCTGGCCTTCCTTGTGGACGAGGGGAGCTTCATCTTGGAAGATTTTATTCCGAACCTCAAGAAGCCCTTTGCCATGTAAGTGAGGCACCCCACCTTCCACCCTGAGAGAGTTCTCTCTCCATTTGAGACTCTCCAGCCTGCTACCTCTAAGTCATATTCTGTTGCGTCACTCACCTTCATCCTCAACATGTCCTGGGCTGGACTTCCCCTTATGCCCTTCTTCTAGTGTTGAATTTTTCAAAACAGCATGAGGCTAACCTCCCGACCACCAGACCATCATGCAGATGAGCCTGAAGTGCAATCTTTTTTGTTTTGTTTTTGTTTGAGACAGTTTCTTTGTGTAGCTTTTTGGAGCCTGTCCTGGATCTCACTTTGTAGACCAGGCTGGCCTCGAACTCACAGAGATCCACCTGCCTCTGCCTCCTGAGTGCTGGGATTAAAGGCATGCGCCGCCGCCGCGCCGCCGCCCCCCCGCCGCCCGCCGCCACCGCCTAGCCACTGGAGCACAATCTTAATTAGTCTTAACAATAAAAACCTGGAGTCAGATTTTGGGAGTGAAATCTGAAAGGTCAGAGAAGCAGAGCAGTAACCACAGTCACTTCTTAATTCTACAAAATCTCAGACGGAATGGGCAGGATCCTGTCTCTACCCACTTTATTTATTTATTTATTTATTTATTTATTTATTTATTTATTTATTTATTTATTTATTTATTATGTGTACAGTATTCTGCCTGCATGTGTCCCTGCAGGCCAGAAGAGGGCACCAAATCTCATTACAGATGGTTGTGAGCCACCATGTGGTTGTGGGAATTGAACTCAGGACCTCTGGAAGAGCAGTCAGTGCTCTTAACCACTGAGCCATCTCTCCAGCCCGTTTTGTTTTGTTTTTTAAATTTTACGTGCATTGGTGTTTTGCTTGCATGTGTGTCTGCGTGAGGCTGTCAAATATTGGAGTTACAGACAGTTGTAAGCTGCCATGTGGGTGCTGAAGTTGAACCTGGGTCCTCCTCTACCCATCTTATATTCCTGTCTCCACCTCCCTAGTGCTGGGATTAAAGGTGTGATCCTCCCAAGTGCTGGGATTAAAGGTGTGTGCCACTGCTGCCTGGCTCCATGGTTAACAAGTGGCTGGCTCCACCCTCTGAGCTCCAGGCAAGCTGTATTTGTCAGATCACAAAGAAACTCTCATACAACATGAGCCCTGTGGGTCTAGGGAAGCAGCCTGAAGACTCATCTCTGGTCCTCTCCCACAGGATCTCAGTCTCAGAGAAGGGTGCTCTTGATCTGATGCTCCGAGTAAACATGACTCCAGGCCACTCTTCAGCTCCCCCAAAGGAGACAAGCATTGGCATCCTTTCCGCAGCTGTCAGCCGGTAAGCAGCTCCTGGCTCCCATCCCAGGACCTCTTTGGATGGAAGACCTGGTATTTGCCCACTCTGAGACTGAAGAGCCAGCCTGCCTATACTTCCTGCCATAAAGCTGGCCCGAGGAGCAGAGGTCCAGGCCGCCAGTACCAAGAACAGGACTGGGATCAAAGGATCTATCAGTACAGCAAGAGGGCATGCAGGAACCAGCAGACAGAAACCTAGCCAGAGAGCTGGGGAGTCCGGAGCCCAGCCAAACAGTTAGAATTACGAGTTGGCAGTGACTGGTGAAGCTGTCTAAATTCTGCTGCTCTGGCAGGAGAACCAAGATAAATAAGAGGCACTGGCTACGGATAAAGACTCGGGTTTACAAGAACAACACTTACCTGTGTCTTGGTTCTCTTAGCAAAGTAAAAAGAAAGTGTGCTGGCTAGTTCAGTCAGCCTGACACAAGCTAGTCATCGGAGAGGAGGGAGCCTCCGTTGAGAAAATACCTCCATAAGAGGGGGCTATAGGCAAGCCTGTGGGGTGTTTTCTTAATTAGTGGTTGATGTGAGAGGGCCCAGCCCAGTGTGGGTGGTGCCATCCCTGGGCTGGTGGTCCTGGGTGCTATAAAGCAGGCTGAGCAAGCCATGGGGAGCAAGCCAGGGAGCAGCGCCCCTGTGTGGCCTCTGCATCGATTACTGCCCTGTTTGAGTTCCTGTCCTGACTTCCTTCAATGATGGGCAGTGATGTGGAAGTGTGTCCAAATGGACCCTTTCCTCCCTGAGTTGCTCTGGGTCGTGGTGTTTCATCACAGCAATAGTAACCCTAACTAGGACAGAGCTGCTTTGTGTCAGGGAATACGGTAAAAATTGAGATGGCCCCTGCCCTAAGGAAGCCCAAGTTGGTACAGTAGACTGGCAGTCCTGCCACACTTGGTAAGCACTGTGAGAGTGGGCACAGGGTGGCAGAGGAGCGGAGCAAGAGAAGGACATGACCCTGCCTTACACTTGTGGCCAGGGAACTCCTGCTGATGCTCTGGACCTTCATCTCGGCTTGCTGGAGGTGACAGGCGGGGGGGATGACTGAGCAGACTTGTTGAAACTTGTACCCATCTCCCGCATCCTCAGGATGCTGATCTTGGTCTGGGAGAGGCCTAGTCTTGAGAACTCTGTTTCTCTTCCAGACTGGAGCAGACACCAATGCCGAACATGTTTGGAAGTGGGCCAGTGAAGAAGGCATTGAAACTTCTGGCAAATGAGGTGTGGGAGGAGCGTTCCATGCTCCTGGCCAGCTATGTTGAAGAAGCAGAAAGTGGGTGGGGAAGGAAGGAGCTGGAGAGTAATAAAAGGGCCACTCTGTCAGTCGGGTCTCCGCCCATTCTCACCTCGGCCCAGCCAGCGGCTGAGCGAGCCAAGAAGGGGCGCGATGTCTGAAGCTGAGAGGACTTACCCAAGGTCCTGCGGCCTAACGTGCCCAGGTCCTCTGGAAAGCTGTTTCTTACTCATCGTTTGTGACTGCTAAGCAATTGTTCCAAAGAATCAGATTTGTCCATCCGAGTGGAAACTGCCTCACTCCAGCAGAGACTGAGTGAGCCGATGGGGTGAGGGGGAGGTGTTGAGCACTGAACCCTGAGGTAGGCCTGGCGTAGAGAGACTCAGGCCTCAGCAGCAGCTGTTGTGCGGACCCGTTCCCTCCTGCTGACCTTGCTCTTTCTCTTCCAGTTTCCCTTCCCTGCCAATCTAGTCTTGAACAACCTGTGGCTATTTCGGCCCCTTGTCAGCAGGTAATGTATTCTGTTTCCCCCTCTAAATCTCCCCTCTCCAGTCCCCCACCCCACCACCCACCCCCGTTTCTTGGCTTACCTGGCCATAGATACTTCGTGTAATTAATGTAGAGGCCGATGTCTCTCTCAGCCTTAAAGGTCTCCAAGGTTTAGGACAAGAGAGTGAAATTCCAAGCCTTCTTAATGTCTAACCATAAGCTTTTCCCTGCAGGCTAATGGAGAGGAATCCCGTAACCAACGCGATGGTCAGAACCACCACAGCCGTCACCATGTTCAACGCAGGAGTCAAGGTAACATCATCCGGTTCCTCCGGCTACACTTGCCCCTCCAGCCCTTGAATTTATATACCGGCTTCCCCTTCCTGCTGTGGCCACAGTAAAGGAAGGGCTAGTGTGGTCCCATGACACCGTTCTGGCATCAGCTGGAGAAGCCTCAAGAGCAAAGGCTCCAGCAAAAGTTTATAGCCCACTGAGTGTGGTCACATCTATCTACGCATGTGTAGAGCGGGACTGGGGGCATTGGGTCTCCTAACCCATGCCCCGAATGTAATTCCGCATGTTTTATATTTTCCTAGCACTGCGGTCATAAGGACTAAAAAACTTTCACACCCTTTAATCATCTAAGGTCTCTATTTTTGTTTATTCACCTACTTTTTAGTAGGGCCAGAGGTCGATCCTACAGCCTTCTATCTGGTGAGGTCTCTATCACAGCACCACAGCACCGGCCAAGTAGAACCTTTCATAAAAGTCTTTGTTTTTGAAGATTTAATTCAGTGGGTGGTTAATGTATGTCCCCCTGGGTATAAATTCATAGACACACTCACTTGCCACTCATAAAATTTATGATGTCTTTTCCCCCAAATCCGCCTCAGTAAATGTAATTTCTATGTAAGTCTTACTTTTCTAGAAATAAGGAGCAATAATTTGATAAGCTTTTATTCCATAAAGAAAGCATTAAGCTTTCAGTAAACTGGCTCACTTGCAGTTGAACTACTAAGGAGTTTCTTGTTGAGGGACCAAGCCTGGCCCATAAAAGCATAGGGCTTTGAAGAGAATTAGACCCACCCATAACCATCAAGGCCACCAACACAACTTCAAGCACCACCATTTTTTTGAAGCACAATATGATCTTGAACTGTACTAATCTGGAAAACAAGACTGATTTGGGCTTGGCCTTTTATTTGTATTGTGTCTCACTGTGTAGCCCTTGCTGATCTAGAACTCACTATGTAGACCAGGTTGGCCTAAACCCCACAGAGATCTGCCTGCCTCTACTTCCTGAGTCTTGATAGAAGTGAATGATGCCTCCAAATTTACTTCTGCCATAACGAACCTGAGCCAATCCAGGTTATTTACATCAGCTATTGTTCAAAATAGTCATATATGTCCAGCTATCGCTTGATCGCCAACATATTGTGCTCTTGCCTTTGTCCTGGGGTGTTCTCTCCCCCGGGGCCGTGGGATACTCCATTTGATTCTTCTAGAAGTATGCAAGTAACATCATTCCAAACGCCAGCTGGAAAAGCAGAGGTGCTGTGAAGGAGCAGCTACTCAAATCACACTGCCAATTTGTGCTAGCCCAGCATGCTACCGAACCAGGTGCTTTTTGGCATCTTACCAGTTCAGAGAAAGATGAAGGAAATGTCTCTCAAGACATCAAGGAAATAATCCCTCTGTAGCCTGTCTTCTCCACACTAGTCATAAGCTCAGACAAAAAAAATAGGTAGGTTTTGTACCCAGACATGTAAAACAACCACCACTACCATCCCTTAAGGGATTAAACACAGCTTACTATGGAGGAGACCCTAGAGACCCTGGGTGTTCCACCACGAGGGAGCGCCAGTGTTAACAGAAATGGCCAGGGTGTCTTGGAACATGCACACAGAAGGCCCCCAACGGCACAGCATAGAGTTGTCTGGCAGTCGCAGGGAAAGCAATCCTGTTCTGTGAGCCCTCCAGAACCAAGAAACACATAGATCTCACCTGAAGCAGAGGCCCTAAAAGTGTTGACTATACCAGCGGGTCGAGGGCCAGAAGACCAGGGCAGCCTCCAGCCCTGGCTCCTTAAACCATGGCGGCTGCTTCCCTTCCTCCTGGTTGGTAGTTAGTGTTTCCTGGGCAGGGGTCGGCTCTGGAAGCATGAGGAGGGTTCAGGCCAGCTTTCTGGTTCTCTGTCTAGGTGAATGTCATCCCCCCATTTGCTCAGGCTACAATCAACTTCCGGATTCACCCTTCGCAGACCGTACACGAGGTATGTACTTACCTTCCAAAGGGCAGGTGCAGCTTCAAGAAGTAGGACCCTCGAAACCTGAGGTTTGTTTTGTTTTGTTTTCCAAAAGTTCCTATGTATCAGCTGCATGAGACCTATATGGTTTGGGAAAACTTGGAGTCTGAGGCTGAGACAGAAATACAGCTAAATGAGAGTGATAGTTTAAATCTTTATAACAGGCTTGCTGTGTGCTTGGCACTATGCTTTGGTATACAGACGCCTGCACTCACTCATTAGCACTCACACCACCCGATAAGGTAGGATCTCTACTGTCCCCACTCAGCTAAGGAGAGCTGGGGTGCAGAGCAACAGAACAGTATGCCTGTGAGTACATATCTGACAGTCTGGCTCCGGGGCTGCTGCTTTTTCCAACCCTTCACTACTATAATAATCAGGGGTAAACAGTCTCCCACAGGATCACTGCAAAGCCACCTCGAAGGTCAAAACAGCCTTTTCTTATAAATAGAAATTTGAGCTGGGTGTTAAAGGACCAGTAAGATGTTGCTAAGAGGGGCTAGAGAGATGGTTCAGTGGTTAAAAGCACCTCTTCGAGAGGTCCTGAGTTCAATTCCCAGCAACTACATGGTGGCTCACAACTATCTGTAATGGGGGTCTGGCGCCCTCTTCTGGCCTGCAAGGATACATGCAGACAACACTGTATACATAATAAATCTTTAAAATAAAAAAAGATGTTGCTAAGAATAAGATATTGAGGCAAAAGAGTAGATAAATGAGAATATAGGGGAAGTTTGAGACTAGCTTAGGCTAGAGACCTTGCCTCAAAAACAACAGCAAGACATATGAGCAATACTAAATGAACAGAGCTAGTTGTATGTGGGGAGGTTCAGCTTGTAAAAAACAATAATTTAAGGAATGAGGCCATGGATTTGAGAAAGAGTGGGGGAATATGGGAGGAGTTAAAGGGTGGGATGATATAAATATAGTATTCATGAAATTCTCGGTGACAACACAACCAAGTAGATAATGGAAGCAGAGCAGGAACTGGGGAAATGACTCAGTGGGAGAGTACCTGCCATGTAAGCCTGGGGACCTCAGTTTGGGTTCCCAGCACCCACAGAAAAGCCAGGTAAACTGTGAGCAGACATTCCCATGTCCCAAATAAACACACAGACGCTTATATGAATTATAAATGCTCAGCCGGTAGCTCAGGCTTATTACTAACTAGCTCTTACACTTAAACTAACCCATAATTCTTATCTATGTTTAGCCACGTGGCTTGGTACCTTTTCTCAGTACAGCATTCTCATCTTACTCCCTCTGCATCTGGCTGGCAGCTCCTGACCCCCGCCCTTCTCCTTCCCATCATCCTCAGTTTGGCTTTCCTGCCTAACTTCCTGCCCAGCTACTGACCTGTCAGCTTTTTATTAACCAGTGAGAGTAACACATATTCATACTGTAGAAAAGGATTGTTCCACAGTGCACCTCTTAACCTAGCACTTGGGGGAGCAGAGCTAGGGTCCTTGGAGCTTGTTGGCTACCCAGTTGATCTAGCTGACTTGGTGAGCTCTAAGTTCAGACCCTGCCCTAAAAACCTAAGGTGGACCAGGATGTGATGGTACATGCGTTTAACCCCAGAGCTTGGGAGACAGAGGTAGGTGAAACTGAGTTCAAGGCCAGCCTGGTTTGTATAGCAAGTTCCAAGCCCAGATGTTTTAGTCAGTGTTCAGGTGCTGTGAAGAGACACCATGACCTCAGCAACTCTTATAAAACAAAGCATTTCATTGGGGGCTTGCTTACAGTTCAGAGGCTCAGTCCATTCTTACCATGGCAGGAAGCATGGCGGCACACAGGCAGACACCGTGCTGGAGAGGTAGCTGAGAGTTCTACATCTGGATCCACAGGCACCAGGAAGAGAGAGACCCTGGGCCTGGCTTGGGCTTTGGACACCTCAAAGCCCATGCCCAGTGGCACACCTCCTCCAACAAGACCACCCCTCCTAATCCTTCTAAGCAGCCCCACCCCCTGATGACAATGCATTCAAACATGAGCCTCTGGGGTCCACTGCTATTCAAACAACTACACCAGACAAGGCTGCATAGTGAGATCTTCTCTCAAAAATAAAATGTAAGACAGAGAACAATAGCGAAAGGCACCCAACACTGACCTCTGTTCTGTTTATCACACATACACACACATAGGAACATATGTGCACATGAACGCGCGCGCTCATACACACACATTCATAATGACAATAACAGCAAAAAAAAGAAAACCCCAAGAGGGCAACCCAGCAGCTGGGAGATGGATAGTACATTCTAGAATACAGGAGGGACTCTGGCCCATATCCTCAAGGGTCAGACACACCTAGGTTTCTTTCTCCTTGTTGGTTTTCAAGAGTCCTTCCCACGTAAGATTCATTTGCCTCTATCTATGCAGGGAGGGAGGGGCACTCATGATAGACACAGGTGTGGGTTAACAGCCTGCCCGGCCTTGGGAGAGGGGCCTGAGCTCAGAGTGAACCCTGGATTCAGCTGCTTTTCATCAGGTGCCAACCTTGTTCTCTCCCTGGAGGCTCAGGACCAGGAAATCACTGGATTTAATCAACTGAGCTTTCCACCTGCTTTTATTTTTCCTTTTTTTCTTTTTTTCCAGCCCATTCCAACTCTATTTTTTTCCAAAGGCTATTTTCCACCCATTAAGGCTTTCATCTCCCTGGCACTTTCCCCTCCTAACCACAGAGGCCTTCCCTCTTATCTGTCTGACACTCCTGGAATCCCTGGACTCATCCTGGCCACCTGCCCCAGTCAGGGGTGGAAAATCTCCATCCTTTAGAAAGCTCAGAGAATCCATTTGTTCTGACCGCTCTTTCTTGTCCAGGGGCCACAAGCTCAGAGCTTCACGCTGGGTCCAGTGGGAACACACGTGGAGGCCACAGCTCCCATCTAGCTACATCTGTTCTTCCCCACAGTGTAGAGGAAGGTGGCAGGGGACACACACACACAGACACACACACACACACACAGACACACACACACACACACACACACAGACACACACACAGACACACACACAGACACACACACACAGACACACACACACACACACTAGTTGAGAGCCCTCCCATTATATTCCCAGCCCCTCCCCATTTTTCCTACTTTGTTATTTTGAAACAGGGCCTTGCTAAGTTACCCAAACTGGCCTTGAACTTGTCATTCTCCAAAGTAGCTAGGATTACAGGCCTGCACCCCTGGACCTAGCTAGATATTCTTCTAAGCCCTTGGGATAGCGCTGACCCAGAAAGACAAGATTCCCATTCTAACGGTACTTGTGTGTGGTCCAGCGAGAAGGGACAGCAGGTAGCAGAAGTGGGAAGTAGTATAAGGTAATTGGCTGCCATGTCACACAGTGATGTGAAGTGGCAGTGGGGACATGCAGAGTTACATGCAGGGGCAGTGAAGTGTTAGCTGGGCATATTGACATGCCTTTTTTTTTTTTAAGAAGGGTCTCAAGCTGGACAGTGGTGGCGCACACCTTTAATCCCGGCACTCGGGAGGCAGAGGCAGGCGGATCTCTGTGAGTTCAAGGCCAGCCTGGGCTACAGAGTGAGTTCCAGGACAGGCTCCAAAGCTACACAGAGAAACACTGTCTGGAAAAACAAAAACAAAAACAAAAAAAAAAAAAAAAAAAAAAAAAACTATGTAGCCCTCACTGGCCTAGAACTCACTGTAGATCAGGCTGGTCTTGGACTCACAGATCCTCCTGCCTCTGCCTCTGCTGGAATTAAAGCTATGCTCATCCACACCCAGCCAGCCAGACCGGCCTTTACTCCTGCCCTCAGGAGGTTCATATAGGATGTTAGAGGCCCCACTGGGCTACAGTAATTGTCTGTTTGTAAAGAAGGGACATGACCCCTCCAGCAATAGTCAGAGTCACAATAATGGGACTAGAGGGAGGGACTGCCAATGGGGAGAGAGATCTCCAAGGTTGCTGTGGAGTGCACTGACCGTTTAGTTCTCGGTCTACAGTCCTTCCGACATATTACCACAGTCTCTGGTGCTCTCTTTTATGTCTAGAGATATTTTCCTTTCACATGAGTGTTATGTTTGTTGACGGTAAGAATATTGGCTATCTGAAATTTGGTTGGGTCTTAATGGTTGTGAATCCAGCTTCCATCCCACTCTGTAGGCTGTTACCGGAAGACCCACAGCAGGCAACCACTCAATATATGCTGTCCCACTTTTTAGCATGCTGGTTATGAATATCTTCCCTGTGATGCCTTTGAGGCGTGGTTTGCCGTAACACCTAACCCAAATTCCTTCTTCCATACCGTGCATACTGCACTGAGCAGAATGTAATAGTAGACACGTCATAAACACGGAGAAGAAGCTGGGCTCCTGGTCACAGAGGAGCAGACAGGCACAGAGAGGTCTGGGAACTTGCCCAAAGTCACACCACTGTGAGCAATTATCCAGAGCATGACATTTTTGTCATGCCTCGTTTTCTTTAGCTCATCCTTCTTGACCTTAGGAATATCCTTTTGCCTCTTCTCTACCAGTACCATATCCTCCCTTCAGACTCAAAATTCCTTGCACCAAACTACACACCTAAGATGAATGCTTTTCTTTTTGTTTTGTTTTATTTTGTTTTGTTTTTCAAGTCAGGGTTTCTCTGTGTAACTTTGGTGCCTTTCCTGGATCTCGCTCTGTAGCCCAGGCTGGCCTCGAACTCACAGAGAACCGCCTGGCTCTGCCTCCCGAGTGCTGGGGATTAAAGGCCTGCACCATCACTGCCTAACTGATGAATTCTTTTCTGGTCCTCACCTCCTCTTCCGGTGTACTCAGGACTCAGTAAAGCACCTTCCTTAGGTACTCAGAGACTCAGCCCAGCACTGCTAACTGTACAATGGGCGAGGTACTTAGGGGAACCACGCCTGTTATCATTTTTACTGGTTCTTGTCTGTTTTGGCTCAAGTAGCCAACATTTATTCCTTTGTACTTGCTCCACACTCTAAGGGAATGAGGCTGATGCGGTGTCTGCCTCTGAATCAGGCCCCGACCCCTCACTAAAAGGAGCCGGTCATCATACCTTCTTCAGTTTCCAGATGCAGAAACCTCTGGAGTGACTGAAGAAGGAAAAACAGGCACAGCCCCTATCTACTGCACAGATGATAACTTAGGAGCCTTTCCCTGGGTAAAACAATGTATGAAGACTATACATAGCTTTTTTTTTTAAGGTACTGGGACTTGAACCTAGGGCCTTATGCATGCTAGGCGAGCATTCTGCCATTGAGCCATGCCCACGGTGAATTTGATATTCGAGAGTATTGGGGGTACTAGTGCTAAGGTGAAACTGAGCTCTGATGGAAAACCAGTTCTCATAACCCTCACCCATTCCCCGAAGGGCATTTGCTTCGATTCTTATGGAGTTTCTGAGCTACAAGTGGGAAATTTCACTGCTCTCTCCAGATGTGGCTTCCACCACACTTCTAGGGTCCATTGGCCTAAAATGAGTGCTCCCAATAATGCCCCCATTCGGGTGACCTCCAGCTATGAGACACGGGCCTCAGTAGGGTAGAAGCAGCTTCAGACTCACGACTGATCAAATGGCTGATATTGAGCTTTTCTTTTCCCGGTGGGGCTGACTGGATTGGGGGGCCATGGTAAGCCTCCAGGTCCATTTCCTCATGTGACCTGAGCCTCCACATCCTTCCCGGGAGCAGGGATCTCAATGGATTCACCTCAGGCTCTGTCTTCTGGGAGTTTTCTCATGGTCCTGCTCAATAAAAAGAGGCAAAGGGAAACCTTTCAGCCCCAGCACCACGCTCCTGATTTTGTGTGCATGGTGAGCTCATCTTTCTGGCTTGGTGTATTTGGTTACAAATCGGCGGCAGCTCGAGAGGAAAAAGAAAACTACGTGGTCTAGCCCTTTGCGACCCATGGCTGCACCCCAAAGCGCTCAGGTCGGAGCAGGATCGGCCCCTTGAGTTGGCTGAGATTCCCATCCTACTTACTATTCCTTATACTTTACCTAAGCCCATGGCCCACAACCCAAGGGAAAGAAACAATTTCCAGACTATCCAGTTCCCCATCTGACTCGGAGCGGTAAGATAATCCTCCCAAACACTTAGCTGAATTCTGCCATGCTTTCTAGGAAGTGCCAGCTCTTACATCACCCACCACGGCCAGGCAGGAAAAGCTGGGGTCCCACTGCAAAAACATTCTTTTCTCTAAACTCCAAGAGTGCTGCTGCCTTGCTTTGAAACAAAAGATCTGAATTTGGTGCCTAGATAGCAGATCTGTGACCCTCTTTGTTTCTACCCTGAAGGTCCTAGAACTCGTCAAGAACATCGTGGCTGATGACCGTGTCCAGTTACATGTGTTGAGATCCTTTGAGCCCCTGCCCATCAGCCCTTCAGATGCCCAGGCCATGGGCTACCAGCTGCTTCAACAGACCATACAGTCTGTCTTCCCGGAAGTCAATATTGTTGTCCCCGGTAATGACTTCATCGGCTGTGGCTGGTGGGTGGTGGTGGCTGGGGCTGCTTCCTATCTGATGTCCCATTCCCTGCCCCCAAGCCAGCCATTCATCCTGGAAACAGCTGGCTGCATCTGTCCCTGGAACTGTATTTTTCCCTTGGGGTGGAAGTGAGAAAGGAAACAGGAAAGGGAGAGAAACAATAAATTAGGTCAGTCGAGGATGGGTCCTTGCTTAACCTAGAGCAGCAGTGTCCCAGGTCCCTCTGCCATAGAGGAGGGGGTGGCTTAGAATATTCCTCTCCTAGAGGAGTTACCTCCGGGAGAATAACAGCGAGCCCCCGGACTCAGAGTGGCAGCCCAGAAAAGCCTCTGTCTGAGTCCATTTATACCAGTGCTCCTCAGTCTAATGCCTGCAGATCCCTGTGCGTTCCCCCACCTTCCAGCAGACCATCTAAACCTGCCAGTGGTTCTCCCAGGGAACTTCATAAACTGTAGAACACCTGGACCCACTCGTATATCCCAGCTGGAATCTGCCTCTTTGAAAGATGCTCCCAGAGGATTTTGGCATAGTGATGACTGAGCAGTTTCCAAATCTCTGGTCTCGATGTGTGGGCATGTTCTAATGTGAAAGCCTGTGTCCAGTTCCTTCTAGGTAGGCTTACACATGGCTTTCTATGAACTTCTAAGAACCCCCGGCTCTCGCAGTCCATATCCTCCTCTTTCAGCCTCAAAGGCTCTCTTCACCCCATCCTTCCCACTGGCCGCCATCCGGTCAGTAGGGTCGGACGGCTTTAGGGGTGGAGAAAATCACAGGAAGAAATCCACAAAGCACAGAATAAGACTCAGGGACCCATTTGAAAGGAGAAGAGGAAAACAGAGCAAAACACAAAATACCACCTTGAACCATCTCACTGCCCTCAAACAGATGCTGGGAATGTCCTTTCCCAGAGGCCATGCCTATTCAAGGCAAACCCCAGCCCAGCCCGGTGACCTATCCTTGGGGACAGTAGGAGATTGGGAGGAGTTTCCTATCATAGCTTTGCCTCCCCGACAGAGTCATCCCTCAGAAGATGAGACCAGCAGAACATTCTGCTCCATGAGGAGGGATCTTGTTCTACCTCAGTAAAATGTACCCACAGTTGTCCTAAGTGATACACAATACAGGCCAAGGGGTCTCTCTGAACTCTTGATTCCTCAAAGAGCAAATGGCCTTGACTGTGGGGATACAATGAGGGCTCCTGGTCATCCTGGGACCAGAACAACTTAGCTTCTGACCACTCAGGGCTACCTCACCAGTGCTTCCCGGACATTCCATGCTCCTGGTTAAAGTTAGTTTTTGTAAGAATTTGAAAAGCTTAGACAATAAAAAGTGTCCTAGGTGCTAAGTGTTGCATGCCTTTAATGCCAGCACTTGGGAGGCAGAGGCAGGCAGATCTCTGAGTTTGAGGCCAACCTGGTCTACAGATCGAGTTCCAGGAAAGTCAGGGCTACCCAGAGAAGCCCTGTCCTGGGCGGATGCTCTTAGGAAGTCCCAGGAATTGGCTCCCAGTCAGTCACCCAGCTTCCCCTACCTCACTGGCCAGGTGGCTCACATAAAGCCCATTGCCTCTTACTCTCGCCTTTCTAGGTATCTGTATTGCCAATACAGACAGCCGGCACTATACCAACATCACCAACGGCATCTACCTGTTCAACCCCGTTTCCCTGAATTCTCAGGGCTTCAGTAGGTAAGTGGAACAGGGCTAAGCAGCAAGGCAGAAAGGAGATATATCTGAACTGTCCCCTCCCATTTGGGTGACTTTCAGAATAGAGGAAAACCAGATTCTGACAAATTAAAGAGATTCTAGAACCCAGTCTGGCATCATGGCTCCAGGAATTGTGGCGATAACCCCACCCCACCCCCTCGCCACGTGAACTCCTCTTTTAAAAAATGGAGAGAATCAGGTGACTGTTGAACTTGTTGAAAATAAGGTAAAGCTGAATGTAGTATCCTATAATCCTAGCACTTAAGAGACTGAGACAGGAGGATGGCCATTTTTTAAAAAATATTCTTATTTTATATATGAGTGTTTTGTTTGCATGTATAGCTAGCTGTACACATTTGCATGCATTGCCTTTGGGGGCCATAAGGGGCGCCCCAACAGATGGTTGTGAACCACCATGTGTGTGCTGGGACTCAAACCCCGATCCTCTGGAAGAGCAGACAGTGCTCTTAATTGCTGAGCCATCTCTCCAGCCCCATGGATTGCCAAACTTAAATCCAGCCTGAGCTATGTAACAAAAGCATGTCAAGGAAGGAAGAAAGAGACCCTTAAGTAGTCTTTCTCACTGTGAGAGACCACTCACCCCTGGACCTAACTTTCTCCACCTATAAACTAAGGAGACCCTCCAACATTCTTTGATAAGCAAACACACGTGAGTTCACAGATGGGCATGCTACTTGGCCTTCTCAGAAGAAATACTGTGGAAACACAAAATGTGAGAACCAGTTTTAACTGTCATGTGTGACTATTTTGTGACTCTTCAGCAAATTTTGACTCTTGAAGTTTGAGAAGATAAAATTTCCATTTAGCCTTCTTCAATCTATTACACCAGGCCTGATTTCTTCACCGCACCACAAGTCCCTGGAAACAGAATAAAAGTGTTTGAATGTGATCTTAAGAATAGCATTCGCCGGGCGTTGGTGGCGCACGCCTTTAATCCCAGCACTCGGGAGGCAGAGCCAGGCGGATCTCTGTGAGTTCGAGGCCAGCCTGGGCTACCAAGTGAGCTCCAGGAAAGGCGCAAAGCTACACAGAGAAACCCTGTCTCGAAAAACCAAAAAAAAAAAAAAAAAAGAATAGCATTCATTATCATAAATATATTGAATGAATACTGCAAATGTAATCAATGAATACCACAACTGTAATTAATATCATGAGTGTAATTAATGAATATCATGAGTGTAATTAATATCTTGAATGTAATCCATGCCACTGAATTATGAACTTAAAAATGGTTACAATTACAAATATTATGTTCATTTAAAAAAATAAGGGGGAGCCGGGCAGTGGTGGTGCACGCCTTTAATCCCAGTACTCAGGAGTCAGAAGCAGGCAGATCTGAGTTCAATGCCAGTCTGCTCTACATAATGAGTTCTAGGGTAGCCAGGGCTACACAGAGAGACCCTGTCTCAAAAAAAACAAACAAAAAGCATGGTAATTATGCTGTGGGGTTTGTTCCAGTTGAGGTGAGTGGCCCCTCTGTTTCCATCATCTTCTAATGGCAGTGTCCCTAGCTAGAGGCTGAGGGAAGGGTGCCCCGGCTGTTGCCTTCCTGCCCTCTCTTACCCCTGTGAGCAAAACCGTAGGGAAAACTCAGGCAGGAGACTCTATTCTAAGAAAAGGAGAATCAGGAAGATAATTCTACCAGAGGAGAAACGGACCTCAGAACCAAAGACTGGGTTAAACTCCCCCAGAGTTTACTCATTGTTTCCCCCACTGTTCTTGGGTGTGAGCACAGGTCCTTGAGAAATAACTGGTATGTCACGCATAAGCTGGCAAATGGCTTTTCTCACCTTGCCCCCCCCCCCCCGTGGAGGGGCAAAGACCAGTCATGGGGGGGGGGCTGAGGGGTATCCTGTGACAGCTCGTGTGACCCTTGTCTCCCCCCCCCAAACGCTTCTTCCCTCAGTATCCATGGAATCAACGAGAAGATCTCAGTCCAGAACTACGAGAACCAGGTGAAGTTCATCTTTGAGTTGATCCAGAATGCTGACACCTACAAGGAGCCAGTTCCTCACCTGCATGAACTGTGAGACCCCCCCGGCGCCCAGCCCTGGGCCAGGACCAACCTGAGGGGAGCGAGAGCTGGTTCTGACAAAAGGTTTGGTGGAAACCGCCTTGTCATGCAGAGTTCGTCTGCCTGGCCCCCTCCTCCACTCACCATAGAACAAGCTCCAAGGAGGCGGAGAAGAAATACAGATCTAGCCTGGCGTCCCTCTGACGTCTGTACTCTTCCCCTGAGCGGCCTCTACGGCCTCTGTCCTGTGTTGGAAGGTGTTTGGCCTGTCACATGCTGGTTGTTCAACTTGTCTGCTTTCCCATTTGTTAAGTGCAGATTTTGGAAAAATCTCAAGCAGGTTTTTATCTAGATAGAAGGCTAACTTGAGCTGGCCTGTCTTCTAGAATTCCCTTTCTCCTGCCACCCGCTCTCTTCGTGGACTTGGGAGCTGCCTTCCCCACCTCTGCTTCCTTCCTCCACTCTCTCTCTAGTCCACATCTGAGTAACTCGGTCACACTGAGAAGCTCCCCCAAGCACGGTCCACCAAATACAGGGGTCTGTGTAGCGTCAGCTGGTCTCTGGCAGGTGAGCTTGAGGGGAGGCTCTGAGGGAACCCCAGATCTCCTGGTTCCAGAGGCTGGGGCCTGAAAAAGCAAGCTGCTGTCCCGGGGCTCCTGGAACTTTGCTCCCTTCTCTGCCCAGTTCCTGCCACCTGCTCTTGCTGCCCCACCCCAGGAGGCCCTAATCTGTGGAAACATTTCCCTGGCACAGCCTTGTTTACCGAGCTCCCCGACAGGAACTCAAGATCCAGCCTCTCACTGGAGCCCAGAACCAGCAGAGCCAGTGGCCCTGGCACCATGTCCTGTTTCAGAATGCCCAAGGGGAAGTGGGGGGCAAGGAAGGAGTGGGTGGCTAGAGGGGCTCTTCCGAGGCAAGAGAGGCACAGGGAGGTGACCTCCAATAGAGCAGAGCAGAGCTCCTGTCTTCTCCCTGGACTCCAACCCTCAGCGTATTTGAATCTGCCCAGTCGCTGCCAGGTGGGGGGCATTGGAAAGCAGCATTTCTTGACGCCAGGCCAGGATCTGTGCTTTGTGGATCACAAGGGAGTCGAGGTCACAAGGGGAGACACAGAAGTGGGACTGGAAGGACTCCCTCTTTTTCCCTCTCCAGGCTAGGGCCTTCCACGTCTCCTAAGGGATTGGTAGCACTGGGTTTCCTTGCCCCCGCCTCAGGAACCCCATCCTCCCTCCCTCCGGAGTCCTTACCTTCCTCCCGTGGATGAGAACTGTTCCTTGCAGCTCTGGCTTAATTGTCAGCGTTAGGAACAGTGTGGGAATTATTCAGGCTTTTTTTTGTTACTCCTGCTAAGATTCACATTCCTCCCCTCACTCTCCCTTTTTGGCCGCTTCAGTACTTATTCAGCCTCTGTTGGAGGGCAAGCTTAAGAACAAAAATAATCCTTTGCAGAGCCCTACAAAGTAGTCTCATGCACCTTATCTCAGCCCTGTGGATACGCTCTTGGGACTCCTTCCTACAGAGATGGACTGGATTCTGAGTGGGTTGCACATTTAGCTGAATGGTTGCTTGAACCCACGTTACCTGGCTCCCAAAGGCACCACTGTTCTCCGATCCTGAACCGCCTACTCCCCACTGGTTTCTTATTGAGTTCTCATAACAACTACTGAGGTGTGAGTGTGTCCCCCACGCTTGTATGTTGTGAACTCAATCACAGGAGAAAAGTATTCCGAGGGAGGAAACATAACCCACTGTGGTCTGCCTTTGTGGGGCTATTAGGACTAGACAAGGCCGTCAGGCCTGAGCCTCATCATTGACTTCTTTGTGGCTTTAAAGAATAGTGTTTGAGAAGATAGACATGCTTAGTCTGATTTGGACATGAATACGTGTCTCAAAATATCGCACAATACCCCATGGAAAAGAGAGAAGGGGAGGGGGAGGCCAGAAGACAGACAAGTTCATACGTGCATTCCCTGCATCTTGCCATGTGATGACCTATGCTATCTCTCCAAGAAGACCTCCACGGGGCAGACCAGTGCTCCCCACGTGATTTTAAAGCTCCGGGGCTGTGAGCCAAAACAAACCCCCTTTCTTTATAACTCAACCCAGTTAGCAGTATTGTGTCCTTGGAAACCAGAAAACCGAACAGCACAACTTGGATGTGCTACTGCTCATTTCATAAATGAAGTCCCAGGTTCGCAGATGTCAAGGTTGCCCAAGGTCGTGCAGGTGCTAAGGGCGGGGTCTCTCTGAACCCAAAGTCTGTGCTAATAGTTCTGAAGAGAAGACAGACTCCCAAAAGCCCAAGGTGACAGGATGCTTAAGGGATTGTTCTAGGACTAGAAGGAGGTCCAGATCCCCAAGTCCTGCCTCCCCCGAGAAACTGTGGGGTTTGGCTTATTCCTTGTGACCCAGAGAGAGGCGGAGAACAAAGACTCCTCCATCTGGAATTATTTCCGTGCTCTAGCGCTCTGTTCCTCTGGCTGACCTCCCCCTATCCACACCTCTCCCTGTCGGCCTGACTTTCTTCCTGCCCTCCTCCCTCTCGAGGTTCAGCTCTTTTCCCTTTGAGAGCAATTGAGCCTCCAGTGACTGGAGTGACGGGAGGAGAATGAGCAGGGAGCTTGTCCCGATCCATCTCACTTCCTTTTCCAGCTTTAGAAAGGATAAGCTTTCTGAAACCCCCAATGGGAAGAAAGGGGCGTGAGAGGGAAGGGCTGAGTCCCTGAGAACTCAAGCCAGGGCGGTGGCCCTGAAGGCTCCCGGAGGAGGTGGCCCAAAGCGTTAGCTAGCCTGGCTAGAATTAGACTCCCCATAGGATGGACAAGAAATCCAGCATACCTATACTACGCACATATCCCCTGACCCTAATCAAAGACATAGCTCAAGCTTTCTACTTGGATCTCACTTCATCCCTGCCTAGGTGGGATGCAAGACAAAATATGTGTAATCAAAGATGGGGAACCAAAAATTGGGCTGTGATCCTTGATCGTGAGTCTTGAGCTAAAAATATTTCTATTTTTGTCTCTGAGACAGGGTCTCACTATGTAGCCCTGGCTGCCCTGGAACTTGCTATGTAGACCAGGATGACCTTAAACTCACAGAGATCTTCTGCCTCCTGAATGCTGTGATTAAAGGCCACCTCTGACTTAGTATTCTTTTCTTCCAGTAAGAGCTGAATAGTTCCTCAAATGTTTTTGAAAACAAATATTTTAATTGAATAAAACAACTTGAAATTCTTGTCTGATGTCCAGAACACTGTCAGTCATGAAATTGTCCCTTTGCATATGTTACTTTTAGATCTACAAATACAAAAATTTCAGAATTGAATAAAACATTTAATACTAAGAAAAGCTCTTTGGCCATTCTGCAATGTTGTGAATATTACACTTACTCATGAATACCCCAAACCAGGGATTAGCACTCAAGGCCATCAAGAAAAAGACGGTCAATATTACCGATAAATAACACATCACACAAGGACCATTGCCCTCTTTGTATCCAAGGAGAGAGCATGGCAGCTTTCCTTTGTCTTTTGTCCCAAGTGTTTTGACAACTCGGCTCTTCCCTGTACTCCATAGCCATGCCTGCCTCTAGGTTACAACATCCCACAAGCCTTTAGGACAGTCGGGCATTGTTAACTTTTTCTGAAGATGGAGGGCATGCTTGCTTTGACAAGCACATACACCAAACTTGGAAGCAAACAAAAATTAGTGTGCCCCCCACACACACCCTGCAAGGATGGCATGGGACTTTGTAAGATGTTCCATACTTTTAAAATCAGTCTTCCTTTATTTTTATGTTATGTGTACAGGCCTTCAGTGTGTTTGAATGACTGAGTACCACATGTGTGCAGTGCCTGTAGAGGCCAGAGGAAGGCACTAGATCCCCTGGGACAGGAGTTATAGACGGTTATGAGCCACAATTTAGGTACTGTGAATCAAACTCTGGTCCTCTAGAAGAGCAGCCGAGTGTTCTCAACCACTGAGTCACCTCTCCATCCCCTCATATTTTTAATGTATACCTACTTCAGAACACTACAAGATAGACCAAAATATATACTATTTTAATAAAGTATTATTAGTATTATAAAGACTTAGGGCTGGAGAGATGGCTCAGCAGTAAGGGCACTGGCTGCTCTTCCAGGAGATCAGGGTCCGGTCCCCAGCAACCACATGGCAGCTCACAACTGTCTGTAACTCCACTTCCAGGGGATCTGACGCCTTCACACAGACATATATGCAGGTGAAACACCAATGCACATAAAATAAAAATAAGTTATAAGAAATAATAAAGACTTAGGGCAAGATAGAGAAGTGTTTCCCTGGAGCCTAATCCCTCAGGAATGTATGCTCAGAGTTACTAGCTGCCCCATCAACACTGCATATTAAATGACAAGGGACTGAGCATGAGACACATCGGGGCTATGATACACGGCTCGTTCTAAAGCAAGAGGCCTAGGTCGGAGAGGAAGTCTTATTCTGTATGTGTCGCGCTGCCTAGTTTGGGTGAAGAGATCACTATTGCGACTGAGAGCTCAGAGTTGAATGAGAACTAGATAAAGGACTGAGAGCATGCTAAGATGATGAAGAGATGGACATGTGGGACCTTCAGAAAAACGGATGATGTCAGCTTGGGCCTTTTAAGTCAGGGGAGGGAAAGAGAAGTACAGCAGAGACCCTCTCTTGGGTCCTGTCTCACTTTGTTCCTCCCTTCTGACCTTGGTACGGAATTTACTATCTACCAGGCGCTGTGATACATAAAGGCACCGGGTGCTGATATAATTAACCCATAGAGTAAGCCATTGCAGTGTAACAAGCGGAAAACAGAGGCAGGGGGATGGAAAACGCTACGTAAATGTGAAAGTTGTTAGTCCTCCTTAGGGAAAGGCAGACTGAGGCTACAGTGAGCTACACCACTTTATAGTCACCAGGGTGGCCGTCATCAAAAGAGTGGAAAAAAACGAATGTTGGCGGGGATGTAGAGAAGCTGGAAACCCTGTGCCTTCGCCGGTGGGAATGTGAAATGGTGCGGCAGCTGTGGAGTCAACTGTGGAAACAGTCGGTGTTTCCTCTGAAACCAGAGAATTGCCGTATTACCCTGCAGTTCCACTTCGAAGAGTGTGGTCAAGAGAACTGAAAACAACAGGCCCTCAAACACCTTTTTGTGCACCCCCAAAAAACGACATCACAGAAAATTTTAAATATAAAAAATTTTAATGTATGCAATTTAAATTATATACACTATCTATGCTCAAAGACTTTGTGATGTAGATTGGGAAACAAAACAAATGTAATAAGACAAGACATTCATGGGCCAGCAGGATGGCGTAAAAGGTGCTTGCTGCCAAACTTTACCACCAGAGTTCAATCCCCAGGGCCTACACATAATCCTCTCGCCTTCATATGCAGTCTGGCACATGTGTGCCACCCTCTTACACACACACTAAGTTAATTTATTTTTTAAAAGAAATTCATGGAGCTGGAGGTATAGCTCAGTGACAGAGTACTTGCTGGGCATCCATGGAGCCCGGATCCTATCCCCAGCAACTGAGAGAAGGGGGGTGAGGGGGGAGAAGGAAGGAATGAAAAAGAAATATGCATGAGAGAAATCTTGAGCTGTGTAAGTGGCCATCTCATCTTGCATACTCTTCACATGGACACAGCCGCACACTTAATGCTGTCCTCTGCATATGCCACATTCTCCCTCGCCTGACTACCTGCCATTTCCACCTTTTCCTTTTAACCAGGATGATTCTCCTCCCTACTTTTGATTCTTCTGGGCAAGCACTTAGGAGTGAAATGCTTGGTCATGTGGAAATGCTGTGCTTAACTTTGAGAAAACACCACGTGTTCGCTGCAGAAGCCAAAACCATCTTACCTTCCCAGCAGTAACGTACACTGACAGGTGTTATTTTCTGGGTTTGTTCCCCTGCCACTACTTATATGACCAATGTAGCAGATGCAGCGTGTTATCTTGTGGTTTGGATTTGCATTTCCCTAATGACTAACTTCAATTACTTTTCTAATCTACCTAGCTTGTTCTCAGTCCACTGACTCCATTTTCTACTCCTTATACTGCAGCAAACATTTTCATAGGGTGATTACTAAGAGCAAATGAATTTTCATATGAACCTACACTGTCAGATTTGGTCAGAGCTCCACTGGGTCATTGAAGATTTTCTGAGCTGGCAGAGGCTTCCCAGGCAAAGACAAAGCTCTCTTGCTAAAGGATGTTTCTATGAAAGCTCCTAGAGAATCCAATATGAAGTCAGGACTGAGAGCCAGCAGGCAAGTGCTAATTAGATCCAAACTAACCGGCTCAGGAGTGTTACCTGGGTACCTCATAAGAATATATTTTTCTGGTCTGTCTCCCCAAAGTTTTGTAAACAAAATTTTCAGGAAGTTAGAAATCTGTATTTTAAAACAAGTGCCGCCAGGCGGTGGTGGCACACACCTTTAATCCCAGTACTTGGGAGGCAGAGGTAGGCGGATATCTGTGAGTTCGAGGCCAGCCTGGGCTACCAAGTGAGTTCCAGGAAAGGCGCAAAGCTACACAGAGAAACCCTGTCTCGAAAAACCAAAAAAAAAAAAAAAAAGTGCCCATTGGTGATTCCTATGACCAGGCCAGTTTAGTAAACTGAAGACAGGTAAGCAAAGGATTGCTACAAGCCGCAAAAATATATGAAGTAGGATTTCAGCTGATTATGACAAAGCTAATACCTGGAAGAAGCCAAGGGCCTTCCAGAGGTCAAGCTGAGGCTCAAGAAGCCTTGGTGATACTTGGCTTTTGATTATCAGCCGTTTCCTGCTATGAGTTTCTTGTGTGCTATTGTAGCTTTTCCATCATTTATTGACCATGTCCCCTCTACTAAAGGAATACTTAGATAACCTGTGCTGACAGCTGTGCTCAGCCAGAACCCCAGGTCAAGCCTCCTGTAATTCTCATCATTGGCAGCATCCCCGGAGGGATGAAAGTACCTTATCAGAGATACCTCTGTATTCTCTAAGAACAGAATTAAGCATCCAAGGCCTAACAACACTGTCTCCTAGGTCAGGAGGATAGTGCAATTTAGGGAGAGACCCTCTTTCCTTACAGCCTTACTAATAGACTCCTAATTTCTTACCTAACCACTTCTAGGAATGTGCACTGAGCACATAAATTCCCTTCTTGATGTACTAACCTATCATTAGCTCTCTATTGACCTCCTCCTATACCACTCCCCTTTTGGGTTGTAAAAGAAAGCCTGGTGGTCACTGCCTGAGGCAAATTCTTACCTGTCGTTATGACCCCCTAAGAATTCAAGCCTGGTGACCTTGCTCAGCAAGAGGATTGCTATTGCTTGGGTTTATAACTGGATTCCTGAGAGACTTAGAACTGAGAGAATGGAGAGAATAAGGAGGCAGAGAGGAAGAGAGAGAGGAAAAAAAGAGAACGGAAGAACTAGATAGGTAAGAACTGGATTGAAGGGCTAAAAGAGAGTACTAGAGGAACAAGACCGAAGATGAGGAAGAGCCAGATGAGGAAGAACAAGATGAGAAAGAAGGAGATGGGAGAGGAGCTAAGATGGGAAGGAACTAGATGGAACCTAGGTGGGGCAGAATTAAGATGAAGGAATTAAGATAGAACTTAGAGGAACAGCAGATAAATGTAGAGAGAAATCAGGCAAGAAAGGAGCTAGTCATGAGAGCAGAATAGAAGCTGTGTAGAGAGAACTATCACAGAATAATAAAGTGTATGAACTAAGGAGTTTTGTGTACATAGATTCATTTCTTATCCTCAAAAATTAAATTATCAGCTGGTTGTAGATTCTTCCAGGACCCTGGGAAGGGACTATCGAGGAGCTGGACCCCCATAGTCCCCCATAAAGGATAATAAATACAGAGGATAGTTTGAAACCAGATACTATTATTTGCAGGCTATGTTCTTCTGGAATGCTAGCTCTTACAAGATGAAGCTTCCAATCTCCAGGTTGTAGCCCACTGAAGGAACGCAATCCCATTAGCTCTCGGCCAGTGCCCATATTCCAAGACTGCCCATCCTTAACGCTTTGCACTCTGCAAACTTTAGAATTCAACGTGAAGCTCAGAGGGTGTGAATTGACCCTTCCTGATGTCTCATGCTTGGTTTTGGCTCTTTCCTTTTGGTGAAATCAGAACAGTCTTACAGTGTGAGGGAATTTTCCGAATGCAGTGTTACCTACTATCTGGAATCTCTGAGAAAGGCAGTCGTGTCTCCCCATTAGAGATGTGGCTCAGAAATATAAAGGCGCTCACTCAAGGTCACATACCTAACATGTGGCTAAGCATGATTCATGTAATTGCAGAGCTGTGTCACATTCCACCCTGCCACACTGTTTTAGGGACAGCACAACCTCCTGTTGTAGGTCACTGGCCGATTTCGCCTGCTGCTGTTCACCCAGCTGTGTGCAATAAAATGCTGTAAAATACCTTGAACTCTTCTGCTTGAAGAAACCCCAGTGTGGGTATCAAGGAAGTGCTGGGAACCCAGAGTTCAGTTAGAGAGAAGCCAAGGTTAACGGGACAGCACCCAGCTCTGAGGACAGATGGCCATACTTCCCCATACCACCCGCATCCCTACATCCTTTTAGAGCTGAATGGAGCCGGAAGGGGATATCACCTCAGCTCCAGCAGCAGGAAAGAAGTTGACCTCTGGGGGGGTGGCAGTGGGGAGGTGTTACAGAAGTGGGGGGGGAATAGGAGGGGGGCCACACATGCTCTGAAAAACAAAAGTCCGGAAACTTTCCAACCATGCTGGGCTAGTCTTGTGACCATGGCATAGTGGTGAGGGACTCTGGGACTTTATGATGCTTCAAGATGACTCTCCAAGTTGTCGTGAAGGAGCCCTCAGTGGTCAGCAGCTGTACCTGAAGGAAGGCCACGGGGTTTGGAGAACCACAGAACAGAAGGCGAAATGAACTGCCTTAGGAAAAGTGCCAAGCAAGACTGGAGAAGGCTATTCCAAGAAGCCTTCCTCTTGTGGGCTCCTCTAGGACCCTAATTGTGATTAACAGTTCTGTTTCCCCCATAAACCTTCCCCAAGCTCTCAAAAGGAAACTCTGCTTCCTACACAAATGCCAGTTTACACTTCTCTTCAACTTAGTCACTGCCCCGAATTCATCCTACTGAGACATTTCTGGAGCTACTGTTAGCCTTGGGATCAATGCCGCTTCACTTCTCAGGAACCTCAGCAGAGGACGCTGTGAGTTTATTACAGTATTTTGGTAGGACAACTCCTCTACCCCCACAGGAGTAGTGGGGACCACTCAGAGACTCCACAGCAGACCTGTGTGGGTGCTGCAGCTGAAGCAGGAGGGGGGAAGAAACATGAAAATGTTGGAGAGAAAGACAGCAAACAGAAAAGCCACACAGTACAACAGGCCTTTGGAAAGACTTTGTGGAAAATGATGGTTCCCCTGTGTTCAGAATGAACATCACAGGCCGTGTAGCAGCTAAAGACGGATCTACACCGGAAAAAGGAGATCTCCAATGACGGGAAGTACTGAGACTGCCCCCAGAGTGTCAGGGAACCTGCTTCGGAGTGCTTACTGCTCTCGCAGGGGACCTGATTTTGGTACCCATCACCCACATCAGCTGACAGCTGTCTGTAACTCCAGCTCCAGGGGATCTCATGTCTTCTCCTGGACTCCATGTGAACATGCACTTACACACAGACACACACATAAGCACATAATTTTAAATAAAAATAACATTTTAATTTAAAAAAGACTCTTTAACTTATTATTTTTTTATTTATTATTAGTATGTGGGCAGGTACATGTGGAGAGGTCAGAGGACACTCTGTAAAATCAGTGCTTTTCCTTCAACCTTTCAAAGGTTCTGGGGATTGAACTCAGTCACCAGGCTTGTGCAGCAAGCGCCTTTACTTACTGAGCCATTTCGTTGGCCCAAGAGTAGACACATCCATAAGGTCAGATGAGGAGCATGTGAGCTTCTTGGGCACATGGAGGTTCTTGTCTTACAAAGGGCTGTAAAAAACGCTCAGAGACCCATACTGTCTTCCTACCACTGACGACTGAGTCTTGCCTGAAGTCTCTGGCTGGCTTGCTACCTGCTGCTAATTCCTGTCTTTGCCTCTGTGACCTTTGCTCCCCACATCTGTGTTTCTCACTTCACAGACTGTAGCTATTTCTGCTCTTTCAGTAGAGAAGGGTGAGATGTCTTCCTCTTCCCAAGGTTACAGCTGGCTGGGCTGGAAGGAAGTGTGTGTGCTTCCCTGAGGCCTGTTCCCTGTCTAACTCTAGGAATCGGCATAACAGAGGTCACACTAGCTGGGTGAATCTCCTCTATCTCACTCATCAGCCATTCATCATATTTACTGAGTACTTACTGTGTGCCAGTGCCAGAGACACATAAGTCATCAAAACATAGAGGTTATAACCTGGTCCCAGTGGTCCTGACACTTCAGGATATCCCAAAATAAGGTGTTCTGTACTTAAGACTTAAAAAGGTATTTGTAATACACAAAGCTAATGAAGAACTCATATCCAAAATATATGAACTCCCGAAAAGCAATAAGACAAAAACTCAGTGGAAAGTTGACATAATACTTAACAACCATTCAAAAGGCAAAGAAATGTGTAGGAAAAGTGCTCAGACTTATTGGAAATTGGGGCAATACAAATTTAAGCCACAATGAAATACCACCACACATTCACCAGAATGACTACCATTTTTTTTATTGCTGTTTGTTTGTTTTTGAACATAGTTTCATCACAGCAGCCTCGGCAGGCCTGGAACTCACTATGTAGACCAGGATGGTCTTGAACCCATAGAGATCATCCTGCCTCTGCCTTTTTGGTGCTAGGATTGAACAGCTACAACTTTAATCTTTTCAGATTGATAGTACCAGTATTAATAAGGTTGTGAAGCAACAAGGCACTGCTAGCAATAATATAATTAATAAAAGCACATTAGAAAATTATTAATAGCATTTACTAAAGCTAAACACTTGCCTGCCCTATGACCCCATCCTGTTCCAATGTGCAAGTTCAGGCTGGGCGTGGTGGCACGTGCACTTTTAATCCTAGCACTTAAGAGTCAGAGGCACAGGCAGGCAGATCTCCGGGAGTTCGAGGCAGCCTGGCCTATAGAGTGAATTCTAGGTCAGTCAGGGCTACACAGAGAAACCCTGTTTCAAAAACAAACAAACAAAAAAGAATGTAAGTGCACCAAATGGCACAAAGATACCATAGCAGACTCATATAATAATCACACCTAGAAACAACTTAACTACCCACCAACAGATGCAAATCGTGTGTGCTTGCCTCCTGATAGTAGGTACACTGCAATCAAGATGAATTAACTGATGCTATCGTGTGTCTGCAGAAGGGAGAGAGACCAGGCACAGAAACCACTCCTACCTCCTGAGTGCTTCCGTTACATACAGCCCAAAAGCTGGTGGACAAAACTAACTGTTGGATAGAGGCTACCTTAGGGAAAAGGGGTAGTGACCGAGGGGGCTTCTAGGGCGGCAGTGATGACTGAATTCTTCCTCTCGGTGGTGGCTACATGGGCCTGTTCCCTGTGTCATAACTTGTTGGTCTATACTCTAGGCTTTATGTGTTTTCCCATATGTTTGGTTTACTTCAATGGAAAGGAGATAAAAAGTGGGGGGATGAGAGAGAGAGAGAGAGAGAGAGAGAGAGAGAGAGAGAGAGAGAGAGAGAGAGAGAGAGAGAGAGAACGATTTTTTGTTTGTTTGTTTTTCATGACAGGGTTTCTCTGTGTAGCTTTGCACCTTTCCTGGGACTCACTTGGTAGTCCAGGCTGGCCTCGAACTCACAGAGATCCGCCTGGCTCTGCCTCCCGAGTGCTGGGATTAAAGGCGTGCGCCACCACCGCCCGGCGAGAACGATTTTGTTTGTATGTTGTCAGTGGGTGAAAGTTTTTAGTCTTTTTGAGACAGAGTCTCAACTGCATAGCCCTAACTATCCTGGCACTCTCTCTGTAAACTACAATAGCCTCTTTTTTTTTTTTTTTTTTTTTTTTTTAAGAGAGATTCTCTTGCCTCTGCCTCCTGAGGGCTAAGATTACCATAAAGCTGATCCTTCTGGAGAACTAGTGTTGCCCAGTCTAGGAGTAACCTCTGTGTCCAAACACAGGTTCGGCTTTGAAGCCAAAATTGGGATTCTACTACAATGACATTTGCTTAATGTCCTTAAAAAAATGTAGGCCTTTGATGTCCCAGCAGCTGAGCTGAACCCAGGGATGCTGGATTGGCAGGTGGGGGCAGGCTTGTGTGGATACATCTGCCATCATTGTCCAAAGGAATGGCCCGCTCAGGTTACTGTAGCACATGTGTGCCAAAAGCTTGGTTGCCAGCAAGATACATCTCTGCTCCCATCCTCATTCAAGGTCTGGAGGTAGTTCAACTGCCCCCAAGCGCCTTTCTAGAGGGGAAAGGGGCAGGAAGGAACCACTGGTCACAGGTTCCACCGACAAGAGGGGAAAGCCTGGGGGTGGGAGTTCCTTTATAGGGAGGTCACATCCCCTGCACAAAAACATCCCAAAGAGAACTGAGTTTGGGTTGATGAGGTGGAGACACCCTAGGGAGGAAGTGGTAAAAAGGCGAGGGTGAAAACACTCTCCTCTTTGATCCCACAAGATGCGTCAGGGAAAATTGGACTTCATTTCGCCCGGGATGGACACATCTCTCCCATGGGGCCACGAGTTGGTCAAAGCAAACCCCGCTCCCCTCCACCCTTACCGCAGGTGGTGTGTGTGGCCCCAGCCGTGAGTCTAACACATTTTCCCTCCAGCCTGCCCATCCCCACCCCCTTTGAAGGCTGGAACTTTATTAAGGCAGATTCATTCGGGTTCGGCCAGTCGCTCAGGGAGGAACGCGGAACCTGGAGAGAGGAGACAGAGAACGAGCCTGAGGAAAAAGAACTGTGCCCAAGAAGAAGGTAGGGACTGGGCGCCGGGAAGGAACACGCGATGGCTGCCGGGGCCCGCGCGATCGCCAGCTGGCCGGCCGGCTGGGGTGGTTTCGGGTCTTCCGGAAGGGCCAGAGGCACACGAGAGATAGTCTAGATGCAGGGGTACATGGGTACAGGCGTGCTCGCCTTGCGAGGCCACGGGAACTCAGGCGCGCACCACCGGGCAGCGCGCTCGAGCACCGCGAGCCCACGCCACCCTCCGACACCGAGTTCCCGTCACTCGGCTCCGATCCTCCCCCCGCCCCCGCGCACGAAGCGCGGGAAATGGGCGGGGCCGGGGCGGGGCCGCCCTCTTCCTGCTCTGATTGGGTGACGCGGTTGTCCATCCTGAATCTATTTTTTTTTTTTTGATGGAGGGGGGGTTGCCACCCGCTCTGCCCCAGATCACGTTTGCCACCCACAGCCAACCACTCTTGTCGAAGTCCCCGGGCAAGAGGCGATCGGGGGCGAGCGAGCTCGGCACCCCAGGCCCCGTCCGGTCCCCGCCGGCCCGAGGCGGAATATCCTGCCCTCCAGGCCACCTCCCCATCGTGGAATCGGAGCAGCGGCCTCGTAGGAAGGCAGAAGCGAAATGTAGCGAGCCGGGTGTCGCGGTTGAACGCTCGCCTTGGCTGGGAGTGTAGCGGGGCACACGCTGGGGCTCGAGGAGGACGGCTAAGGGGGAGGAGTGATGAGAAGAGGGGGTACCCTGCACCCCCCGAGACCGCGGGCCCCTGCTGCCACTCTCCAGGCGCCCTTCATCCCCAGCGAGGCGCAGGTCAGTGTTGTTGGGTCTGGGGTAGGTGAGGGAGGACCGGGGCTCTGGCAGAGTCTGAGTTGCGGGGAGACGGCGGAAGCCGTCCAGTTACTCCTCCACCCCACCCCTGTAGTTGGGGATACCCAAACAGGTCCTTTTTGTGCATCCCCTCCTAGGAAAGAGATGGGGCGTCCTAGGGCCTGAGGCCCATCGGTAGTGTCCTTACTAGTGATGTAGTTAAGGGACTGGCCTGCCCCCTTGCTAGCCCCCTTCCTGGTCCGAGTGGCCTGCCAGCGAGATGGGAGGGGTGGTGGTGTCAGGTTTTAGCGAACGAACTCAGAAACTTTTCTGGCATGGGCGCGGTGGACTCAACTGTGTTTCCTCTCGGCTGACTGGTGAGGAGCTTTGAAAACAACGGTGCTGTGTTGAGGTGGCTTGGCAGGCGACCGGGTGGATGGAAGCCTCATAACTTGGGCCCTAGAGTTTGACTCAGCCTTAACCAAACTGGAGTTGACTAACCGTGAGTGTTTGGAATACTAACAGCCTGTCCATGATACCTGCAAGACCGTCTGGAAGTGTTTTACTATTGAGAGCCAGGCTGGTGAAATGCAACAAGTTGGAATCAAGGCGGGGGGCGGGGAGGGGGGTTCCTTTAAGCAGAGAAAAGTGGAACAGGAAACAGAGACATGATTTGGGAGTGAATGCCTATTAGCTTGAGACACTTCGGGTTTGCCTTCCTTTGTTTTTCTTTCCCCTTCCTCCACCTTTTACTTGTGTTTGTTTTTAAGAATGGCACCATGTCCAGCTGTTGGTAACCCTAGGGAACAGGGGGAGCCTAGTAACCAGAATATGTAGGTAATCACCAGTAATTTCACCCTCTGTCTCTTCAGCCTGGTTAACTGCTGCGTCCTGTCGGCCAAGCTCCCTCGGCCAAGCGTGGAGGGAGAGGAGGATAGACAGGGCCCGCGGCAGGCTCAGCTCGCCTCTGAGCTTTCTGTAACACTGTTGATTCTCAAGGGCAGGAGGAGGTAGTAGGCCTCTGGCTCTTGGCCTTGGTCTGGCAGGCTTGCCCTGGTGAGTCCTCCTGGCGTTTTCCCTCTTGGGAGGGCTAGGGCAGTTAGAGTCTGGGGGTGCTTCTCTCAGTGATCAGTCTCCCTGTTTGTTCGGCCCGTCTTGCCGATGCTGTCTTGGGAGAAGTCATTCACAGAGCAGTGGCTGTGGAGGGACTTGGCGTCTGAGTTTGTGACTTCCTGCTAAGGAACTACGCTTAATACTGAGTTCTTATCACGATTTCAGAAGACAGCTCCTGGGAACATCCCTGCCCATCCCAGGTTGCTCAAAAGGCAATGCCAAGGTCTCCTGCACAGTGTCTTCTGTGGGGATGTAGAACCCACTGGTCCTCCACATCAAGTGGGGCAGGACAGTGTCATTTTAGTGGGAAAGGAACAGCAAATGGCCATCTCTTTAACAGACTACGACATGCTCTGGAGATCATCCTAGTAGGAACTGGGGCTTGCTATATACTAACATTTTCTCCTCTCTCTTTTTCCCTTCCTCCCACATAAGGTGTTCCGCACACATTCTTGTGACTTTAAGGACCAGGCAACTGAGAAAGTCCAAGATCTTCTCAAGAAGGGAGGAGACCTCTGGGAGAGTGGGGAAAGACAGCAGACACCGTTTTGGGACCAGCTGAGCCCAAGGTGCTGCGGGAAGCTGAAGGCACCCAGCAGGAGTGGGAAGAAGCCCCAGCCTCACACTGAGGCTGTGTTCTGAACAGTCTGAACGCATTCAGCTTTTCACAAGCCAGGGCTGCAGCACCAGGCACCGCAGACTCAAGGTTGAGCCTTTCCCGAGGAGGAGCCGGCCACTGAGAACCAAAGATTTCCCCCAGCACAGTGCAGAGCCGGGGGCAAATGCACCCGCACCCCCAGTGGCAGCCGCTGCGTCTGGTGTGAGGAGTCTGTTTCCTTCCAGCTCCGGGCCGCCACGCTTGATGGGGCTGCCTTTTGGTAGATCAGTTTTTACAGTGCCAGGTAGGAGTGGGGAGCCGCGGGAAGAGGTCCCGCGGCACTCAAGCCTGGGTTCAACCCAAGACTAAGTTCTTTCCCGAGTTAGAGTCAGAGAGAGAAAGAAAAAAATAAATAAATTCTCCCCTCCTCTCCTCCCTGCCTGTCATGTCCTCTAAGCCAGAGCCAAAGGACATCCACCAGCCGAACGGTACTGGCCCTACTCCCTCTCCATGCTCTTCGGATGGCCCTGGGCGAGAGCCCTTGGCTGGGACCTCAGAGTTCCTGGGGCCTGATGGGGCTGGGGTGGAGGTGGTGGTGATTGAGTCTCGAGCTAACGCCAAGGGAGTCCGGGAGGAGGACGCGCTGCTGGAGAACGGCAGCCAGAGCAATGAAAGCGACGATGTCAGCACAGACCGCGGCCCCGCGCCGCCCTCCCCGCTCAAGGAGACCTCCTTTTCCATTGGACTGCAAGTGCTGTTCCCCTTCCTCCTGGCAGGCTTTGGGACCGTGGCAGCTGGCATGGTGCTGGACATTGTGCAGGTAAGGCCCGCGTGGATAGCTTCCTCTCGAAAGCCCTCGCTCCCTCGGCCTTCTGGGAAACTGGCTCTTGGAACTTCCTCTCCACCTCTGTCAGAAGCAGCTGCTGCTTCCTAGAATACCGTTTCCCTTTGGATCACGTCCTTGGTTTCATCGTTGCCTCTGTTACTTTCTACAGAAGCCTGCAAGAAGCCAGGTAGCCCCAGGGAGGTGGTCAGGGCAGTGTTGCCCGGCAGGAACAGATGTAACTCCAGATCTCAGGCTGAAAGGAGGAGAGAGAGGCAGGGCTGTTGTTTGCCAAGACGCCTCCATGTTGTTGAGTCCAGCTCAGGAGGAGAGATCTAGATGGGTCTCATCTCTGCCTGCTTTCCTTTTACTGGAGGTTTCAAGGGTACCCATGATAGAAAGCGCCTTTTCAAGCCTTTCTTCCTTTCCCCTGCTGGGCAGGAGTTTACTCAGCTGTCAGGAGGGTCTCAGGTCCAGTGAGAAAGCTCTTCAGGCATTTTGTATTGCTTATCTTCCCGCATCCTTGGCACAGTCTCCTTGGTAAGTGAGGATGGTTTGGGAAGGTGGTGTTAGGATCTGAAAAGGCTGTGAGTGCCCAGGGATGTAACCAGACCTGGGCAGAACCATCATTCTTTGCTCCTCGTCTGGCATGAACCTCCTCTGGACCAACAGGGCAATCCATGGGGCTAGTGGGTAGAAAGAACAGTAAGAGTTGGTAGGACCTGAGAGCTAAGAGCCAGGCCGGGGGCATGCTGTATTTAGTGCACTGTGAGTCAGGACTTACCGAGAGCCTCCAGGTTGGAGAGAGAAAGTCTTGTTTCTGAGTAAAAGTTGCTGGAGCTCAGTGAGACACACGGTTCTAGGCTCATCTGAACTAATCGGGATGTGATCCAGTGATGCTGGCTCTATCCTAGGTACTACAGAGTCCAGAGGCAGAAGGTGTTTTGGCCCATGGCCTTGGGGACCACTGCTCCTCCCACCCAGGCTTCCCTCACTGTGACAGCTCCCAAAAGAGTATGAAGCTCAGTATCACCTCCCTTGCACCCAGTTAATGCAGCAAGCCATGCACACAGAGACCACGGCAGGGGTCCGCAGGCCGGTCCCAGGGGGCTGAAGGTGGTTGGTTGTAGGTGCTGTCTTAAGTGTCCGTGTAGACCCTGAGTTTTGCGGGCGAACCTTCCAGCTTTGGAAGCTCACGGGAATGATATTTATAGTTTGCAAAAGTACCTGGTGCTACCTCCCCTCTCCTCAAACCTGTTATTGTGAGGACTGCTCCTACACGGAGGTTGGGAAGCCAATCCAGAGCTGGGGACTCCTCCCCCTGCCTTCCTTTTTTCCTGGTGCTGAGAGGGGGCGGGGAGAAGACACACACACCTGAGGCCGGTCTTGTAGTCTGCCTCACCTCTCCTTACTGAGGCCCCGGTTCTCATTCTTACCACTTTTTGAGTTCTGGCTTCGTGCCCATAAAGAGCTGCAGGGCTGCTGGTGTAGTTCAGTGGTGCAGTCCTTGCCTGGCATGCACAAAGCCCCGGTTCCCATCCCCAGCCCCACAAGATGAAGACAAGGGGGCTGCAGAGCCAGCATCCTGGGGTGAACTAGGAGACGCTTAGCTTAGTTTCTGGATAACGATGATGATAGTGGGGGGCAGGGGGAAGGGATATCGGGGGTCTGTACTGTAGGCCTAAAAAGCAGGGAAAAGGCATTCTTCTCCATTTTGTAGGTGGGAGACTGGGTCATGGATATGCCACTGGCCATCGCTCCAAGAGCCGGTGTCCGTAACCTCTGTTATGGCGGGGATTTGCAACCTGGCTTAAGACTGTGAGGAGCCTGCTGTTTCTGTCTTGTCTTGAAGAACAGGGTAGACTGGGAACCAGGACAAATTGGCGTTGGATTTTAAAGTGAACCAGAGCCAAAGGGAGAGGAGGATCAGCCCCTGTGACCCCCCACATGTCAGGGTTCCAGAGTAGGAACAGTCCTCTGATGCCTTGTGCCCGTGGACCTGAGACATGGAGAGATTTAGACAGTAGGGAACCCGGAACTGCCCAGCCTGCCCACGGAGGGCTGGCATCTCCCTCGGTGTGGCATCTCGGCTTATACCAGAGCTAGGGTTCCGTTGGTGTAGATGACAATGACTGGCTTGTCCTTGTGCCCCTCCCCCCACGCTCCCACCACAGCTGGGCTAAAGCAGGGCCCACAGCTGGCTACAGCGAGAGGACTGGAGTGGGTGAGTACTGGAGCCCAGGGGGCAGGGAGCCACAGGAAGACGTTTACTCCACATCCAGGGAAGTGATGGGGATGGTATGCAGGGTTCACATCTGTGTCCTCCCCTCACCGGATAAGATAACCTCCAGGGAGACAGTCTAGAAGTACCTGAGATGAGGCCATCTGGTGGTTGTCCAAGGTCCCTGTGGTTTGGACCACCTTAGTACAGATACCTCCTTGGCCCACGTTTCCCACTGCAGCTAAGACGGGGTTGTTGTTTTTTTTTTAAGATTTATTTATTATGTATACAGAAGAGGGCGCCAGGTCTCATTACAGATGAATGTGAGCTACCATGTGGTTGCTGGGAATTGAACTCAGAACCTCTGGAAGAGCAGTCAGTGCTCTTAACCTCTGAGCCATCTCTCCAGCCCAAGACAGGGCTTTTCCTAGAAGACCCTCTTCCGTCTCTTGTCTGACCTCCAGCTTGTAGCCTCCACAGTGAAATAAGGAGCATAGGTTTTTCCAGAGCATAGCAGGAGAGCGGACTGGAGTCTCTTCGGACTGGCCCACTCCAGCCAATGTTTTGCGAGGGAAGCAGGAGCGAGCCCGGTTGGGGGCTTCAGAAAGAGACTGCAGAGGAGCCTCAAGCTGCCCGTGCTTGGCGGCTCTCCCCAAGTTCTGTCCTGGGCTCCTGCAGGGCATCACGGCCATTTTCCATCAGCCTTTGTGATCTCCACAGGACCTCTCAACTAGATTGGAAGAGGGGGCTCTCCCGCTCTTTTTTAATGCACTCCTTACTTGCTGGGTCTCCAGAGAAAGTGGGCCCCCTCCCTAGTGCCTTCAAAGATGGACATGGATGGCGGCATGGCCTTGGGGAAGTGGTACGGGAGGGAAACAGAGCTCTTTTTCTGGAGGCTGCTGGAGCCCCTGGGCAGGACACTCAGATCCTGTTTCCCTTGACCACCTCTGCTCTGCCCATCTCTGCCTTCTGTGTGCTATCAGGCCCATTTCCTTTTCCCATGCTGTGCACAGCTCTGTCCATGCAGGCATTGCCCTGAGGCCCCTCTGCTTGGATACCTCCAGGATACCTGGGACAAGTCTCTAGCAGATGGAAACTGTGATCCAGCCTGACCCCAGACTGCCTGAAAAGTCCTTGGGCAGCTTGGTGCCTGGGGCTAGAATCTGGGAGTTTGGGTCCTTTCAACGTCTTGATTCTATCTCTTCCTGACTTTGCCGATGTGTTTCCGGAGCTGAAGGCTCTGGTGGATGAGGTGGCAGGTGGAAAAGCAGGTTGGATGGCCAAGGAAGGAGTCACAGAAGAGCTCTGAGCTGTGAGGCTTGGGCAATTGCTCTGGGTCAGGGTCAGTTTTGAGTGTGGAGGCCCCTGTCTCATCACATTCCATACTTTCAGAGTATCAGGAATCGAGGAGAGAGAACAAAGAGAAGAGGGCCTCGGATTCTGAGAAGCAATTTTTTAAAAAATCCCTAAGTGTTCCCCTCTAACCTCCAAGGCAAGCAGCTTCCTGGACCCTGTTCCATCCCCATTGGTACAGGAAGGTATGGGTGGTAGCTTAGCTAATTAATGGCTTACCTGACTGGTGTGACTTCCGGGGCAGATACCCCAAGCCACGGTGAACAGGATGGGCCTGAATTAGGCCAAAGGAATAAGAAAAACCACCTTCATCTATTCCACTCCATCCTCATCCTCAGGACCACCCTGCTTTCTGACTGGCTCTGCTTCCCAGAATCCTGTGCGTGCATACAGGTCATAGACTCCCACTCTGAACTACATTTTTGAGAGGGTCTTGTGGGTAGGAAAAATAGATGTAGGGATTAGCTCTTCTGTCCCAGATGCCAGCTTAGGGCTTTGCTGGATCAAAAGGTCAGATGTTGGGAGTTCCAGGCTGTTCTGTGAGTTGGGGAGACTTCTGCTTGGGACTGCTCCTGGCTCTGATCCTTTTCCTTGCTCATCTGTCCCCTCTCATCCCTTCCAAAACTCCACAACTTCCAGATGCCTCTGCAGAGGGCACGTATATATTGGAAGGAGAAAACTAGGGGTGCTCATGGTGTCAGCTGGAGGGGTTAACTGAACTCTATACATTCTCTTCTCCAAGACCGTGTTGCTGCATAGCCCAGGCTAGACTCAGACTCACAGCCTGCCTCATCATCCTGAATGGCAGCTTGCAGGCCCGTGCCACCCTGCCCAGCTGCATCTTTTCTCGTCTTGATAATAAAGACATGCTATACTCCTTACAAACCGTTCAGAAAATGTCCCTTGCATATCCATTTAGTGTTCCCTTCTGGGACATTTCTCTTTCGCTGGCCAGTGCCCCTCGCTTTCACTCTCTGGAGAGCTGAACTTTCAGAGAGCTCGCAGCTTGGGCGCAGGTAGGCAAGCATTTGGGGTGAGAAGGTGTGGGGCTGTGTTCTGAGAGCGCTCCAAAAGCCCACAGTCAGCACGCTTGTCAAGGGAGGGGAAGAGTTCTTCCCCCTCCGAAGCTGCTTATCCAGTTTGAGAGGGGCAAGGCAGTTTGGGCCTCAGCTAAAGGGAGCTGGATCCCCAGGGGTGTGGGCCCCAGCCTTGTCCAAGAGTAACACTCCCAGGGCTCATGAGGCACCTCACAGGGGCAACAGCCGAAAGGTCGGAACTGCTGTGGACCCGGGAGTGCCTCTTCCCCCACAGGAGTCTTCAGAGAGTCTAGGTCCTTTAGGAGATGCTAAGAAGAATCCTAGGCCCTGGACCTCTAGCCCTGAAGAAATGAGCTCTTCTCTGGATCCTATTCACTGCACATGTACCCCAAGAACACTATCAAAAAGTCAAGATCTTTGCCTTGTAGGACCTTCTGGTGTTTTAGCCTCTGCTCCCTGACCTTAGCCCCCTCTGGTGGCCTCGTGAATCTTGGTTTTGTTATTGGGTAGGTTTGGTTTGTTTTTTTCAATACAGGGTTTCTCTGTGTAACAGCCCTCGCTGGCTGTCCTAGAACTCACTTCGTAGACCAGTCTGGCCTTGAACGATCCACCTGCCTCTGCCTCTGGGTGCTGGGATCAAAGACTTGCGCCTCCACCTCCGACTTTGTTTGGTTTTTGAGATTAAACTCTCTCTTTGTACCTTCAGCTGTCTTCAGACTCACAATCCTCCTGCCTCTGCCTCTGAGTGCTGGGATTACAGACATACCATCTGGGTCATTTGTTTGCTTTTAATGTTGTGGGAAAGTCACATAACACGAAACTACACTGTAGCCATCTTGAAGTATGTAAAGTGTGTTCTCAGTTCCATTTTCTCTAACTTATACTCTTCATCCACATAACGCTAATTCCTTTCTCTAGGCTCTCAGCCCTTAGCAACCACAATTCTTTTTTTTTTTTTTTTTTCTGTGAATGTGATGATTACTCCAGAGAGCTCATATAAGTGGAATCATACAGTTTTTGCCTTGTTGTGGCTGTTTGGTTGGTATAATGTCCTCAAGACTCATCCATGTTGTAGCATGGAACAGGACTTCCTTTTCAAGGCTGAGTCATACTTCAGTATTGTTATGCCCTGTTTTACTGGTCTATTCAGCTGCTGATGGACATTTGGCTGTCATGAGTAAGTGAAGCTACGAACAGTATATAAATAGTCCTTTAAGATCCTGCTTTCAGTTATTTTGGATAAATAATTAGGACTTGAGGGCAAGTAGTCAGGAAAAGTACTAGGATTGCTAGATCACATGGCCATTCTTATTTAATCACTCACTCATTTACTGTGTGTATTACATGGATTGTATACATGTTGAATGGGCATATGCATGTACATGGAAGCCAGTCGTCAACATGGGACATTTTCTCTGCTGCTCCCCACCATTTTTGGGTTTTTTGTTTGTTTGTTTGTTTGTTTAGTATTATTTTTTGTGTATGGGTGTTTTACCTGCATCATGTCTGTGCATCACGTGCGTGCCTGGTGCCTGGAAAGGCCAGAAACGGGTGTCAAATCTCTTGGGGTTATAGACAGTTGTGAGCCACCATGTGGGTATTGGGAATAGAACCTGGGTCTTCTGAAAGAGCAGTTAATGCTCAATCACTGTGCCATCTCTCCAGACCCATCTCTCCACTTTTTTTTTTTTTTTTTTTAAAGATAGAGTTTCTCACTGAACCTGGAGCTCACTGGTTGGCTAAGCTGGTGAGCCAGTGATCCTCAAGGCCCAGCAAGCTCTGGTGTTGGGGTTACAGACATGCACTGCTGTGCTTGGCTTTTATGTGAGCGCTAGGAATCCAACTCAGGAAACTCAGGCTTGTGCAGCATTGACCTTGCTGACCCAGCCATCACCTCAGCCTGTTTGTTTGTTCTGAGACAGGGTTTCTCTGTGTAGCCCTGGCTATCCTGGAACTCGCTCTGTAGACCAGGCTGGCCTCCAACTTAGAGATCCCCCTGGCTCTGCCTCCCAGTGCTGGGATTAAAAGCACGCACCACAACCATCTGGCTTATTTATTTTTAACACAGGATCTTGCTATATAGATAGCTGGCCTTGAACTTTCAGCAAAGCCTATACCTCCCAAGTGCTGGGGTTACAAGCGTATCCACCATATACAATTTACTGTTAGTGTGAGGAACTGCCAGACTGTTTTTATAGTAGCTACATTTTACTCCCACCAGTAATGTAAAAGTGTTCTGATGTCCACGTCCGTACAACACTTGGTACAAACAATACTTGGTGTTTTCCGTTCGTCCCCTCAGCCACCCTGACAGGTATGCGGTGACATCTCACTGTGGTTTTGATTGACAGCCTTGCTCTTTAGCAGTAGAGTAGAGGAGCCGGGACTGCCTTGTGGGGTAACTCTAGTCTAGTCAGGCCCCTGAGCGGAACCCTGGAGCGAGGGCCCCAGCTGGCCATTGTGGGGAAGGAAGCTGAGGAGAGCAGCGTGAGAGTCCTTCTTCTATCGTTTATAAGAGACTCAGCTCTCGGCCCGGTGCGCCTGCCCGTCACAGCTCCTTGTCTCTAGACACCCAAACCAACCTGCACACACCCACCTGATGTCCACCCCGCCTCCCTTCACAAACCTGCAGGCTGCCCATTCTTAAAACCCCATGGCCCTTTAGGGCCAAGAAGGGAGGCATAATCTTCTTTAGGAAAGCCTCAGTTTTGGTTACAACTAAGGGGCTTTTAGTTGCCAGCGTGGATCCTTCAGTAACTAGGGTAGTGCTTTCTTTTCTTTTGTCTTTTTGTTTTTTGTTTGTTTGGTTGTTTGTTTGGTTGGTTGGTTTGGTTGGTTAGTTTGGTTTGGTTAGGTTTTGGGTTTTTGGTTTCTGGTTTTTGTTTTTTTGTTTGTTTGGTTTGGTTTGGTTTTGAGACAGTTTCTCTTGTGTAGCCCTGGCAGTTCGGGAACTTGCTCTGTAGACCAGGCTGGCCTCAAACTCATCCTGCCTCTGCCTCCCGATTGGTAGTGCTTTTCTGAACCTCCAGTTTTCTCATGTGCAAAATGGGAATAAAAATAGCTCTTCATTGGCTTTTGAGGTGACTAGATGAGAAAATACATTAACATATGTCAGCCAAAGAAGTTGGTGGGAGAGCCAGGACTGATTGACCCAGGATTAGAACCCGTGTCTCCTGACTCCAGGTCCAGCCTCTCCCAATAGGGGTATATTTGCTTCTGTTAGCTAAGATAATGGGAGTGTGAAGAGGAATAAAAAAATCTCATGCAAACCAGCCTAGGAGAAGCACCATCTAAATTCAGAGCTTGCTTAGGAAAGTCACTGTGGCTGAGACCCAAAGCCCTTGGAAATAGAAACCAAACAAACGTTCTAATCACCCGGGCCCCAGCCCTGTGGAGCCTAGCTCTCCACAGCTGAGACAACACCTCCCGAGGCTGAGGCCACAGAGAAACTGGCTAAGGCAAGGGGGCTACAGAGTGCCATTTGGGAGGACATTACCAGAGAGTTCTGGGGCAAGAGCCAACTTGGGGGGCTCCACGGTGGGGTCCCCACAAAAGCATATAGAAGGGGCAGTCAGTCAGGCTAGGAGTCTCTTCTGTTCTGGAATGGGGGTTGGGCTGTGCTTTTTGGAATTCCTGGGCTTATTCTCCTCCCAGGCTTCTCACGGGGGAGGTCAGGTGCCTGTGTCCTTGCTCCTGCTGGTCCCTGTTTCCCCCTCCTGTCTCCTGACCCCACACTCTGTTCAGCTCCAATGCCAGTCCTTTGAGGTACTGAAATTCTTGGACTCTGTGTTCATCTTATAGCACTGGGAGGTCTTCCAGAAGGTGACAGAGGTCTTCATCCTGGTGCCTGCACTGCTGGGACTCAAAGGGAACTTGGAAATGACCCTGGCGTCGAGGCTGTCCACTGCAGTGAGTGTCCTAGCCATGGGGGAGCAGGGGAGAGGGGCAGGGAGAAGGTAACAGTTAACACCGAGACTAGTAGGTGTCCGCACAACCGCCTGGGCCTGTGGAGGGAAGGGAAGCCGCGGAGGGAGATCCCAGACTGGGTGTCCTGTCCCCGGGCAGGGGCTCCCTGCCCGGAATGGTTCCCAGGCTCGGACTCTGGATGTCCCAGCCATCTCTGGATGCCTGCCCCACCTCCTGCCTTGCAGCCTTGCCTCGTGACTGTTTGTGCAGCTTTGACAGGCAGGCATCATGCTGGTCCCTCCAGCCACGCAGGTGGGGGCCTCCTCTGATCTCTAGCCCTACTCTGCAGCTGGGCAGGAGCAGAGCCAGGCCCTCCCCACGCCCTCCAAACCATCCCCTTTCCCCACCGCAGCTTGTTCTTCAAGAGAAGAGGCATCGCCGTCTCCCACAATCCTTCCCGCCTGCCACAGCCATTCATGGACGAAGGCCAATAGAAGGCCATGGCTGGGAGGCAAGGGGTGTTAAAAACTCAGGAGACCAGGCATGTCCTTCTGTGACCAAGCCTGGAGAAGACAGTGTAGAGGGGAGCCAGGCTAACCCACTTCTTTCCTCCTGGCTGGTGCCACCCGCTCCTTTCCAAATACTGGCAGCCTCAGCCCTGGACCAACAACTGACCTTGCCTTCCCTAAGAGAACAAGCTGCTTCCGCAGCATGCAGATCCATGCAGGAGCCTGCTGCCTAGATAAACAAGCCACAGTGGACTCTGCCTCAGCTCCCCTGGCATCCTGGAACTCACCTGCCCGGGTGCTTTCATATTCCAGTCGCGGCGGCGTCTTCAGCTCTCTGCCTTGCTCTTTGGTCCAGTCTAACAGATAGAAAGAACCCCAGGCCCCGCGCGGTGAACTCCAACCCCTCACCCTCCCTCTTCCAGGCCAACATTGGACAAATGGACACACCTAAGGAGCTCTGGCGGATGATCACGGGGAATATGGCCCTCATCCAGGTAAGAAAACACGGACCAGAGACAAGAGGCCAAGCATCTCCTTAGTCAGGAATCCCTGAAAGGCTTAGGTCAGCCCAGCTGGCTCCTAAGTGGCTGGCTCTCCAGCGTGTCCTGTAAAGTAGGCTAGGAGGTGACTAGTTACTCAGGAAAATGGCCAAGCGAGGGAGAGCCCCCACCGCGTCCCTGGCACATGTCTAGGCTCGAGGTGGTTCTGGGGCTTTTGAGTGTCGGAGAGTGTCCTCTGCCACTGTTGTCCCATCTCCCCAGGAGGCCACACAGATCGAATGTCTTCCCCCCTTGAGTCTCGGGTCTTGACTCTGACTGATCTCCAACCAGCCAGTAACGTGTCCTGGATTTTTGCAGGGTGCACTACCCAGTGCTCGGGTCGGGGCTAAAACTACATAGAGGCATCCGTCTAGCCCCGCAAGGACTATAGAGTCCAGTCCTGCCTGCTTGCTGAGTAAGGGCTAGGAAGAGTCCATTGGGTCCTCGGTGACCTCAGCTAAGGAACTCTGCTCCAGGCTCTCCACGTTACCCCGTCTCTCCCCAGGTGCAGGCCACGGTGGTGGGCTTCCTGGCGTCCATTGCAGCCGTCGTCTTTGGCTGGATCCCTGACGGCCACTTTAGTATCCCGCATGCCTTCCTGCTGTGCGCCAGCAGTGTGGCCACGGCCTTCATCGCCTCCTTGGTGCTGGGTAAGGAAGGGAGGACGCCCAGGGGTGAGGCTGCTGCTCGCAAGGTGTTGACTCCGCCTAGCACCTCCATGCCCTTTTGTTCATTGGCGCTGCTTTTTTTTTTTCCCCCTTCTCACCCTGCCCGGCCCGCCTCTCCCTCCTCACCAGGTATGATCATGATTGGAGTCATCATTGGGTCTCGAAAAATTGGGATCAACCCAGACAACGTGGCCACGCCCATCGCCGCCAGCCTGGGCGACCTCATCACCTTGGCACTCCTCTCAGGCATCAGCTGGGGACTCTACCTGGAACTGAGTAAGGCTAAGGCCTCTGAGAATGGCTTGGGTGGACTCTGGGGTGGCACTGAGCAAGTAGGGACCATTTTGCAAATGTGTGAAGATTTTTCCTTTATTGTTGACTATGAATGGTTCGTCACACCTCCCGGTCCTAGGGAGGCTGGATAGGCACTCATGTCAGTGCCCGCAGGCAGGCGGCAGAAGGGAGAGATTCAGAACTCATCCCTGCTTCATCTAGGGGCTTTGTTTCCCCTCGAGGGATGAGATAAGGAAAGGCTAGAAGACTAGAATCGGTTTGTAAACTGAAGAAGAGGAGGGAGGCAGGGGATTTCTGGGATCAGACCAGGACAGGTACAGTCTGGCGTCTGCCTCTGTTAACTTTACTGCCTGAGCTGGGCGTGATGGTGCACTCAGCCACTCAGGAGGTGAAAGCAGGAAGATGGGGGGACTAAGGCCAACTCGGGCTACGTAGCAAGACCTTGTCTCAAAGCAAAAACGAGAGTTCTCCGCTTCCATTGCTTCCTGTACAGAGGGGACACTGCCGCCTGGGTGTGCAGTGATGATCGGATGAGGTGAAACGCTAACTTAGGATAGAATTACTGTTGAGGGGTTGGTCTCTTGGGACATCTGCAGGCTGAGCTGGGGGAAGCTGGGCACTGGGGCCATGGTGCTTATCTCCTTCTGGTCTCTGCCCTCTCAGAGCACTGGCGATACATCTACCCCCTGGTATGTGCCTTCTTTGTGGCCCTGCTGCCTGTCTGGGTGGTGCTGGCCCGAAGGAGCCCAGCCACAAGGGAGGTGTTGTATTCAGGCTGGGAGCCCGTCATCATTGCCATGGCCATCAGCAGGTAGGCTGGGGCCCTCAGTATTCACCCCTGTATCACTCCCACCTCACCGTAGACCCCATCTGAAACCCTAGAGTAGGAAAAATGGCGCACATTCTGGAAAAGCATCCATAGTGTCAGTCCTGTGTCCTCCTCTTGCAAGTGACAGGAACCGTCTGTATTAGGTTTCATTCCAAAGCAGACCATTTTGACCTTGGGAACTAAGAAGCAGCGGTGTCCAGGGTTGCACACAATGCTGTCAAGGCCCTGGGACTCTTTCTCACTCTGCTTTCTCTGTGGTGATCAACCGTCTGGGTTTTCGCTCTTCTGATTTTCCTCCCAGTTCCAGCAAGAGGAGAGAGGCTTTGCCCCGACAGCTGCACAAAGACCCAGTATAGGATGTCGTTGCTTCCCGTTCACTTGGTCACAGTTCTGTCCTTGAATCCGTCATTTGGTCTCGGGAGTGCAGCTGTCTGGTTGGATGGGGAGATTAGCCACAATCGAAGCAGTGTTACCTGGCCCACAGTGCCGGAGTGAGAGAGCTGGTCCCCTGAGGGAGGAGCCAGGGCTGTTTCCACAGAGGAGTCAGGGCTGAGCAGGCAAGAGGCCAGGGTCCTCACGGGAAGGTGGCTCTGCTCACACGTCTTGTACCAGAGCCACTGTGCCAAGTCAGGAGATTAGGAGCGACAACTGTTGCATGCAGGAGACTGGAAGGAGACTCCTGGAAAAGCCACGTTGCTGCCCTTGTCCCCAAGGTCAGATAGGCCTGTGCCTCCCAGCCCAGAGACTAGAGCAGAACCTCTCAGGGGCCTCCGTCTCATTTGTCTCGTGTCTCTGTAGTGTGGGCGGCCTCATCTTGGACAAGACTGTCTCGGACCCCAACTTTGCAGGAATGGCTGTCTTCACACCTGTGATTAATGGTGAGGCCTTAGCATCAGCGGCTGGGGAACAGCTGGACGTGGCTTCTGTGCCACTCGGGGTTCCAGCAGGCTGGAGAACCTAAGTCAGAGAGGACAAGACTTAGAGATGGGGTAAAGGGGCCAACAGGAGACCCTGAGGCATGCAGAAATCAGCAACATGGAAGTCTCTAGCCCTGAAGGGCCAAGGGGACCCAGAGATTATCCTGTGGGAGTCCAGTTAGAATTTGAGTCTGCCCCTGCAAGAGTAAGCTCTTGCCAAAAAGCAGAAAAGGATCTAGAAAAAAGCAAACAAACAACCCACTAGACCCCTCTCTCTCTGCACACCTGCTGGTACCTCCTCCTGCACAAGCCGAGTAAAAGCATCCAGCAAGGGAGAGACCTACAGCCGTCCACCTCTCTGGGACCAGAGCAAAGCCGAGAAGCACAGGGACTAGGTTGGGGTGTGGCATAAAAGGCCAACAGTAACCGGCAGTTTCCTGGGGCGGGACCAGATCAGAGATCACGCTCCATACTGGAAGCTGGTTACTGAGCTTGTGAGCACCCGGGGCCTGGGTCAGCTCCGGAGAAGGCCAAGGCAAGGAAGGCCGCGGCCCCTGCTGTGGAGCAGGCTGGCGTCTGTGCTCTACAGTCAGGCTACATCCCTGCCAGCGCCCTCAGAGGCACTTCAGGGGTGCATGGAGCTGTCACACCTGCCCGCGAGGGAAGCTGAAAGCCTAGAAGATGCCTAAGAAGCAGTGAAGTATCTGTCTTCTTCCGTCATATTTTGCTCTCCTGGCACGTGGGGCAAGGGCGGCGTCTGCATTGGCTCTGTCTAGTGAAGGAAGAAGACAGGGCCCCCAGAGATAAAAGACAAAGAACAAGGCGGCTTCCTCCCAGTCCTTCCTGTGCCAAGTCTGAGTCCCTCTGTGTGTCTCCCTGCAGGTGTTGGGGGCAATCTGGTGGCTGTGCAGGCCAGCCGCATCTCCACCTTCCTCCACATGAACGGCATGCCCGGGGAGAACTCTGAGCCAACTCCTCGTCGCTGCCCCAGTCCGTGCACCACCTTCTTCAGCCCTGGTAACCACGGCACCTCAACCTCCTGGGTCCATCCCTGCTGTAGAGGAAGGGGGGGGGGTTTCTACAGACAGGAACTTCACTAGAGAGGCACTTGGGGCCCGGGTTCAAGGTTCTCCTCCGCCGAGCTGAGCCTGCTGTTGTGAAGAGTCCATCCCAGAGAAGACGTTGTCTTCTCCCGAAACCCCCTGGGGAATATAGCTGTGTGCTGACCTAGAGCGTGGCAGGGGCCATCCTGTGACCCCTTGGTCTTCCTGTCTCCCTCTGCCCTCCTGCAGACGTGAATTCGCGCTCAGCCCGGGTCCTCTTCCTCCTTGTGGTCCCCGGACATCTGGTGTTCCTCTACACCATCAGCTGCATGCAGGGCGGGCACACCACCCTCACCTTCATCTTCATCATCTTCTACATGACAGCTGCACTGCTCCAGGTACGGCCCAGCAGAAGCGGGGGAGCCCAGGGGCCCACAGGGAGTACGGACCCCAAGTCTGGCCCCGGTCTCTTCCACTTCTTCCTCCGGATCTGGATAGCACTGGCCAGGACTCGGGGGAATAGAATAGGCTGTAGCTCTGGAAGGGTTCCTGCCATACTGTGCCACTTCAGCCTCGTTGTGTCCCCTGCTCAGCCTCAGTGATAACGTTTTTTCAAAGAGAGAGGAATAGACCAGCCGCAGGGTTTTCAGGCAGGTGGTTTTGACAGGGGGCTTTGAACCACCTATACCCTGCCCCCTGCTGGCCTTGCCACAAAACCCCGCTTGATGGTTTGGCATTCTGGGCCTTCCTTTAAATGAAGGGCCCCACAGCTCGAACAAGCATCAAAACCATTTTACAAGACACATCCAGCTTCAAGACTCATCCAGCCTGGCCTTTCTGCCCTGCCGTGGTCCCTTCCCCCTGTGGCCTTGCTAGATTTGGTGTAGCCATTCTCCTGTCGATAGACGGTTGTCCCTCCAAGCCCCCAGCGTAGTCCTTAGAAAAGTCGTGTGTCAGGAATCTTGGCCAGAGCTGAGCTAAGGATCAGCCGATTGCTGCTGGGAAGCCACATCATCACGCTCCCTTGCAGATGTAATCAGGCGCACCCCCCGGGGTGGGAAGGGGGCATAGGCATGCCAGGGGTCTGGTGTGGCTGTTGCAGGTCATCCCGTCGCCTAGGTTGGGAGGCCAAAGCTTCGTTCCGTCTCCTATTTGTGAATAAGACCCTTGTGGTCAGTCTTAGCTGAGCCTCCTTCTTTAAATCTGTGGAGGAGCAAAGTGTTGACCGTTGCACCCTGCAGAGTTCTGCCAGGTCCCTTTGCACCTGTCCCAGCATGTGTGTGTCCCTGGGCTGCTCAGGAGGCTCGATGTGAAGACAGCTGCCGCCATTCCCTCCTAGCACACATCCAGTCACGCTCTTCATTTGGGACTCTGCCGCAGCTGTCAAAAAGGCTGTGACGTTGCAGGGAGGTCGGACTGCAATGCCAGGGCCAGGGCCACAGGAACACAAGGTAGCTGTGTGCAGAGCAGGGGGTGTGAAAGGTTCTGGAGTAGGAATCTCTGCTTTCTGCACCTGAGTCCCTTTAAGGCAGAATTTTCATGCCACGGCCTTTACAAAGTACAGTCAAGAATAAACCCACCACCACCCTCCAGTGACCATGGCAGAGCCTAACCATCAGAAAGTGTCTCGTTCTCTGGAGTTGGTGGCTGAGCGGTTAAGAGCACTGGCTGCTCTTCCAGAGGACCTGGGTTCAATTCCCAGCACTCACAGGGTGGCTCACACCTGTCTGTAACTTCAGTTCTAGGGGACCTGACGCCCCGCACACAGACATGTATACATGCAGGCAAAGTAGCAATGCATATAAAAATAAATAAATTATTTTTTTTTAAAAAAGGAAGTGTCTCATTCTGATATAGATATGGTCACTTGGGGACCCATAAATCAGGCATTAGTGTTCTAGAAGTGAGTTCCAATTGCAAAGTGCGTGTAAGTCTGACCATATTCAGAAAGCCCCAGTGTTAGGCCTGAGAGTGTGCGTTTGTAGCACACACACCCCACCGCAGTCGATACTACGGGTCCTGGACCCAGAACCAGATTCTGATCCTGGCTGTTCTCGACCATCTATAATGATAAAGGGTAAGCGAGGGTCCAGATCAATCGAAGTAGTAGATAATCCAAAATGCGTTTGGAACTGCTCTGCACTGGCACTGACTTTATGTCTAGCTGACTTGTTCAGGAACCTATTTTTGCAGATGAATGTTAGAATAAGCTTAGGTTCTTGGAGCCCACAGCAGCAGGCTGGAAAGGGTGACGAGACAGCCAGCTGTTACCCAGAGGACAGGAGAGCGATCCTGGTAGGAGAAACTGGCTGGACCTGCCCGCCCCTACCAGGCTCCTGCAGAGGCCATCATGGCAGGGATTGGAGTAACTCGGTCTGACCCAGAATTAGAGGCGAGGGCGGAGTTCCTGTAAGGGTAGGGTTTAGTTTAGAAAAAGCCTTTGGCTTGGTGTGAGCCATCCTGGCAAAAAGGTCGTGACTAGCCCAAGCCTTGGGACCCACTGAACAAGTCTAGTCCAGTCGTGTGGCCTCTGGCTCCCCCTGCAGAAAGACGATGGCTCCAGGCAGAACCCTTGTGTCTCTTCAGGTGCTGATTCTCCTGTACATCGCAGACTGGATGGTGCACTGGATGTGGGGTCGGGGCCTGGACCCAGACAACTTCTCCATCCCATACTTGACTGCTTTGGGGGACCTGCTTGGCACTGGGCTCCTAGCACTCAGCTTCCATGTCCTCTGGCTCATTGGGGACAGAGACACAGATGTTGGGGACTAGCTTAGCCACTCAGCCTTTCCCCCACCCCTCTGCACTTTCTATTTGGATTTTTTTTTCCCCTTTTGTTTCCCTACCCCACCCTACACTACACTCCCACATCTTTCCGGGATTTCACTTTGATACCAAATTCTCATTATTTTCAATGGGAATTTTTATACATTGAGCCACGTTTGGATAGCAAGAATTCCGGAAAGACAGATGGACTGGAGTTAGCAGTAAAAGTAGACTTTTGAGACAATCACCAAGTGCAATTCCATGGTGGGTGCCTCCAGGTGAGGTAGATTGGGACCTTGGCATTCTGTCTGGCATCTGGGGACCTTTGGATTAGCTTTAGCAACCTGAGCCTTGGCCCTAACGAGAAACTCTTTGTAAGTGGGCTCTGGGTTGTTTTCAGTTTGGTTGAACGAAGGGCTAATTAGCACTCCCACACGTACATGTACTTTTATAGCTATGGACCAACTTCAAAGCGCTGGGCAGGAGAAAGTTGCTTCAGCTCCCACCAGTCACCGCCATGTTGTCCTAGGCCAGCCTGCACGCAGAGTCAGGTGAACTTGACTGTTCCGTCTACGCACATGTGCCTTGCCCAAACTGCCTGATTGCTTTCCAACCGAATGAGCGGTGGCCGGGCTCTGGCTCTGCATGGGTCAGTGTTGTCCATAGGTTTCCAAAGGTCCACATGCCCCCTGAGTCTAGAGACCCTAGTGACTCTTCAAGCCTCCGTTCTAATTGTCTCCAAGCACTCCCTCTCGCCACAGCTTACCAGATGAGCTTCTAAGATTGGGGGCAGGACAAGGAAATGTGGCAAACGAGATTGATGCAACCTGGAGGTGTTTCACTGCTCCCCCTCACGAGGACGTAACCGCATGGTCTGTCACTTCCTAAAATCACCTATTTTTGTCATACCAGAGGTCAGTTGGCCTTTCTCTTGGCTCCCGCCCACTGACATTCGTCATCCATTCATTCGTTCAGCAAATCTCAGCCTCCCCTGGATGGGCCTTCCCGCGGCATGGCCTGCAATAATTCTCCATTGAGCAATAGTTACGGGGTGCCTACTGTGTTGGGTACAGTGCCAAGCTTGACTAGCCAGTGCTAAGGGGGTCACAGCCCTAACCTCACCTCATTCCCTAGGTTACAGAGGCCATGTGCCCCTTTCAATCTGGCAGTAAATGTTCCCTCGCTGTAGGATCTGTGCCTACTTCAAGGCAAGCTCTGCCTCTTTCCCTCTAGACCTGAACTCTGGTGATTGCCAGCCCCATTGCTAGGGCAGTTTCATGTCCCAAAGTACCCTCCCTCCCTCCCTCCCTCCCTCCCTCCCCTTCTCTTCTCTGCACATCTCACTACACACTCAGAAGAGGGTTTAGAGCAAGCTGAGTATCAATTGGCTGCCTCGGCATCTGCCTATACACCATTGGAAGGAAACTGGAGTCCCTTCCCACACATTGCCCCAAACAGCTTCCTTCTAGCCTGTTTGCCAGGAGCCCATAAACTCTTCCCCTGTGTAGCCTAAAGTACTGGTCTGCAAGGAGAGGATTAAACTGTGCCTGGACCTACAGAGACTTCTCACCTTCATCCCGTCCCACATCACCTGACGTCATAGAACCTTCCAACTGGAAGGAGTCACAGAGGTTGTCTAGCTGTTGTGACGAGCAGCTTAAACACCAATCTGGGCTTGTTTCTGGTCTGCCCTCTGGCCTCACTCCACCCCTAAACACAGACTTGTACAGGCCCCACACCCCGAGACTGTGACCCCGGGCTCCCCAGCCACTCCCCTATCCTGATTTATGGTGTTGGATCAGGTTGTCTGGAGACTGAAGCGTCCCTCTTCCTTTGCCTAGAAAACAGAAAGGTAGGCACACCCAGGCTCAGCGCGCGTGCACGGAGGAGGCCTGGAGTGAGGGAAGCTGACGTCAGTAGGAGACGCCTCTCTCTCTCCCGGTTGCACCTATTGCATGTACTTTTGGCCTGACTGGAAGAAACAAAATTGGTTTACTTTCATATTCTTCACAAGTTACAGAACTGTGTCTTAAGAGAATTATTTATAGTTGCTATAACTGAATTGACAAATGTCGACTTAACTGATAAATTATATTTGGTAAAATAAAGTGAAAGTTTATTTCGATGGTTGGTGTTCCTGTGTGTCTCATCAAAAAGCAGCCTCGACCGTTTGTCTTGGACTCCATTCTGTGGTCCCACTCCCTCTTCAGAAGTGGGAAGTGACCAGTGGGTGACAAGCAAGGAATCCCCTTAGAGAGAATAACAGTAAACACATCTGTTGAGAAATTGTTTCAGAGGTTGAGAGCAGAGTCCTTGTGTTCAGATAGTAGACTGTGGTCTCCCCCGCCCCGAATTAACTCGGTGGTAATGGTATCTATGGATAGAATTCCTTCTTGCAGAGGTTTATAATTGAATCAAATCAAAGTAGAAATGCTTTTTACGTGGGGTATTTACCATGTACCTTCACTGTGTTCAATGCTGTAAACCGTGAGAAATTTACGAAACCGGCTGCAAAGGAATCGTGCTTGTACTTGGATTTATATGACCTTCCACAAATCACTGACCCTCTCTCAGCTTGCTTCCTAACCTGAATTTTTATAGGATATATATCATTTATATGGTGGTTGTGAGGTGCACGAAGTTCTGTTCCCCGGTACATACTAAGCCCCAAAGTACTACAAAATATTAAAAGTGGATAAGTTAGTCAACATTCCATTGCTGTAACAAAACGCCTGAGATAATGAACTTATAAAAAGGGAAGGTAGCTGGAGAGAGGGCTCAGAGCTTAGGAGTGCCTTGCTGCTCTTGTAGAGGACCGCAGTTTATTTCCCGGCATCCACATCAGGCAGCTCACAACCTGATGCCCTCTTTCTGGCCTCCATGGCCACCTGCACATACATTGGTGTCTTTCTTAAAAAGTCCAAAGTCCAGGGCTGGGGATTCAATTGGTAGCATGCTTATCTATCATGCACAAAACCCTGGGTTTGATTCCTAATAGCACATAAAACAGCATGGTTGTGAATAACTGTGATCCCAGCACTTGGGAGGAAGAGGCAGGAGGTTCAGAAATTCAAAGTCATTCTCAGCAAGTCTGAAGCCAGCTGTGGCTACGTAAGACTATCTCAACAAAAAACAAATCCAACTAGATAAAAATAATAGTACATGCCTGTAATTCCAGGATTAGGTAGGCAGAGGCAAAACAGGTTCGGAAAAAATGGAAGGTATCCATCACCATTGCCCTGAGGACTCATGGGGACCTATTCCCAAGACAAGAGGATCACCATTCACCCTCTCCCTGGGCCTCCTGTGTTACAGAAGACAGAGCCCAGAGTGTGCCCGCCCATGCCTCTGCGTTCTGTATTCCTCATTGGCTTAGCTTCTAGGTTGTCTTTTTCCTCTATCAAGGTGAAAGATGGCAGCCAGAATTCTCTGGATGAATCAGTTTACCAAAAGTTCTACTCCAAAATAGACACTGCCTTGCCTCCATCAGACCACATTCTTATTCATTTAACTTCAGCAAGTAAAGGGTCCTCCTGCTTGCTTTCAGAATAAGGAAACACATGGAAGATAGTTTCCCCTGGGAAATCCTCCTAATCCACATACACAGCTTAATGTCTTAAAATACTAATAGAGGTATTAGTAGTTATAGACAAAGACTTGGATCCCAGCTTTTGGTCGTAATTAGTTTATAAGCCCCCAAACTGGACGGTAGCGCCTGCCTCTTCATGGGACTGTTGGACAGACAGAAAATTTCCATAAACAGAAGCTTTTACTATTACAAAGACAACGGGAGTTGAATGGGTTGAATTTTTAGAAGCCACGTGAAAAGAAAAATGCCCAGAATATGGAGTTGGGATAACATGAAGAACTGGACAGGAGGACAGCTGAAACGGAGCCCAGTGTCCCACAGGGAAGAGGGCCAGCCAGCTGCAAAGAGGCTCTCATTGGTTAGATGCATCATGGCCTCAAGTCCAAAACTCAGGAACTCAGCCCCACCTAGAAATCATCTCATACAGAGAGTTTGCTTCAGACACGAAAAGTCATAGAGATGTGTACCTAAGGGGCTGGGGATTTAGCTCAATGGTAGAGTGCTTGCCTAGCAAGTGCAAGGCCCTGGGTTCGGTCCTCAGCTCTGGAAAAAAAAGAAAAAAAAAAAAAAAGAGAGATGTGTACATAAGACTAGATACCAGTGGTCAGTGAGCAGGACAGATGTTAGCCTGATAGGCACAATCATTTTCTAGAAACAAGCTTCATAGGCAAGCAGCTGATCAGCAGGTTTCTGGGAATCATAACAGAGAAGTTGCTTTTAGTACTTCAGAGTTCAAGGACAGCAGTCTGTGTTGGTTAGCTGCACAAGTCTGCAATAGAGGCATGTGAGAGAGGGCCAGATACTCCTGGAAGACTGGTCCCTCTGCCAGATGGAGCCCTAAGATGTGTGGCCAGGATCTTGCAGAGGCTCCTCTCTTGGCATCTATGCCGAACAACTTCCCTTTCGATCAACGATCCTCTAAACATGTTTATAGCTCATACAGCCCCTTGGTATTTCCAAGCTCCTGGGTAGGGCCATTTCAGTGGACAACGGTAGCTGGCCCACAGGAATGATGAGCAAAGGAGTTCAGAAAAAGGACACCAGAAACTAGACCAGCACCCTCCCAACCCCTCCCTTCGACAGATGCCACTTTCCCAAAGCCAGGCTAGCAGCTGTGACCACACACCCAGTTTTTAAACCTTAATTGCTCTCTAGCTTCTTCTCCCTTCCTCTCTCTCTTTTTTTTATCTAGTCCATATTTGGAAGAAGAGGGGGGATATTTAGTGAATGAGGCAACCTGGCAACAAAGGTGGTTTAAAAAAAAAAATTTTTTTTCAATGATTCCCTTAGCTAAACCCAGGCTCAGAACTTGCCCTAGATGTGGGCACAGGCTGGCAGAGGAGTGATCAGCAGCTACCCCTTAAACTTCCCAGCCTCTCTCTCAGGCGTATACTCAGGTACCTTTGTTGTGGAGCCTCAGGCTGATGGCTTGGCTGGGCCCCAGGCATTTCACCAATCTGCTTTCTCTCCCAGAAACAGTCACCAAAACGCTGGGATTAGACTGGGATTGTAGTTCAGTTGCTCCAGTGCTTGATTTCCTTGCAGGAAACCCGGCATGGGCTTGATCTTCAGCCCTGCAGTAACAACACAAACATGGTCAGGAGAGCCTGAGGCTGTACACCTGCCGAAGACCCACAGCCTTCTCTGGGTCTGCTGGGCCACTGGTCGGGTCACCTTATAGGTTCCAACACATTTTTCCACTCTGTTTCCAGGACAGTGGTGGGCCTCCAAGGTCTGGACATTTGAAATCAAACTCCTAAGCTCTTAGGCAATTGCCTGGTACAAGGTCATCTCTTTGGCAAGTGTTGGTTGAGTGCATACTGTTGGCGTCACCAATAGTTGCCTGGCAGTAACAACATACTAGAATGCATACCACATCCTCTGAGGAAGGCACTTGCCAAAAATGTTTTTCCGGTTTTATTAATCTTGAGGAAAACAATCAGACAATCCAGAATGGGAAACTTTCTATCAAGCAAGTAACTGCACTAGACTGGTTTGTTCTTAGAGACGGAATTTGGGTTTGGTAGTCCAGGCTGCTGGCTTCCTCTTTGGAAAGAAAGGCAATGCCACTTGAGAGGGGGGGGGCTGGGCATGGTGGCACATGCCTTTAAATCTAGCAGAAGGGGGCTGGACAGATGGCTCAGAGGTTAAGAGCACTGACTGTTCTTCCAGAGGTCCTGAGTTCAATTCCCAGCAACCACATGGTGGCTCACAACCATCTGCAATGAGATCTGGTGCCCTCTTCTGGCCTGCAGTCATACATGCTGTATACATAATAAATAAATAAATAAATCTTTAAAAAAAAATCTAGCAGAAGGCAGAGACAAGTGAATCTCTAAATTTGAGGCCAGCCTATGTGGTGAATTACAGGCCAGCCAAAGCTACATAGTGAGACCTTGTCTGAAAACAAATGGGGGGTGTGGGCGGATGTTACAATTTCTCTAGTGACAGAAACAGTGTATGTCTCTATTAGTTAGGTGTGTGTGCTGTGACAAAATTTTCTGATGTAAGCAATTTAAAAGAGGAGAGGCTTCATTTGGCTCGTGATTCCAGTGCATGGTGGAGGCAGGAGGGACATGGCAGCACAGAGCAGTTGACATGGTGGAGGCCAGGAAACAGAGAGCGAATGCATGTGCCAGCAGACTTTCCCATTCTTCCCTCCTGGTTCTACCCTGGCCTCTGCCTAAGGGCCAATGCCCCTACACACATCATGATTCTCTCCTCCTCGTCCTCTCTGGAAATGTCCTCACAGACACACCCACACGTGTGCTGTACTAACCGTCTAGACATTTCTCAGTCCAATCAAATTCCAATACCAGAGCTTAGGAGGTAAAGGTAAAAGAACCAGTTTATTTTATTTTATATTTCTTTATTTATTTCCCATGCAAGAAACCTTGAGTTTAGCCGGTGGTGGTGGGGCGGCGGCGGCGGCGGCGGCGGCGGCGGGGCGGCGGTGGCGGCTGCACACGCCTTTAATTCCAGCACTCGGAAGGCAGAGCTAGGCGGATCTCTGTGAGTTCGAGGCCAGCCTGGGCTACAGAGTGAGTTCCAGGACAGGCTCCAAAGCTACACAGAGAAACCCTGTCTCGAAAAACAAAAACAAAAAAAAAGAAAGAAAGAAAGAAAGAAAGAAAGAAAGAAAGAAAGAAAGAAAAAAGAAAGAAAGAAAAAAGAAAGAAACCTAGGTTTAATCTTTAGCAGTGCAAATAAACAAAACAAAACCTGAGCAGAAGAGCCATATGCCTACAGAAGACCCACAGCCTCCCCCTTCTCTGAGTCTGTCCTTTTCCTCTGGGTTGCTGGAGCATTTGCTGGATCACCTTATATGTTATACACGTGATATATATATATATATATATATATATATATATATATATATAATTATTTACTTTATGTAAACAGTTCAGATCACCCAGGCTGCTACATGAGGCCTTGTCTCAAACACAACACACTGGTTACTTGCACATTAAATACTTACCATCACATAATTAAGTGGCCAAAAGTCAAACAGAAGGGCACGGACTGAGGTAGAAAGTAAGTGGGTGGGTGAGATGGCTCAGAGAGAAAAGATGCTTCCAACTCCAGCCTACTGACCTGAATTTGATCCCTGGCACTCACAGGGTGGAGGGCGACAACTGACTCCCCAGGGCTGACCTCTGACTGCCACACACCACGTCACACACTCAGCTACACATACACGCATGTACACATACACAAAATCACTAAAGCATAAACTAACCCTCAAAAAAACCTGTGTTGTTCCACATGGTGGCTACTAGCCAAAGGTATTTAAGAAGTAGGTTGGGGGCCAGGCAGTGGTGGTGCATGCCTTTAATCCCAGCACTGGGGAAGCAGAGGCAGGTGGATCTCTATGAGTTTGAGGCCAGCCTGATCTACAGTGCAAGTTCCAGGACAGGCTCCAAAGCTACACAGAGAAACACTGTCTCCAAAAGGAAAAAAAAAAAAAGTAGGTTGGGGGCTGGAGAGGTTGCTGGGTGGTTAAGAGTACCGTCTTATTCAGTGAGCCCAAGTTCAATTTCCAGTAGCCACATGGCAGTTCACACTTGGCTGTGACCCAGTCCCAGGGGAACCGTCCCTCTTCTGGTCTTTGTAGGCACCCCATGCATGTAGCACACAGACATTCAGGTCACTACTAACACAAATAAAATATAAATAAACTCAAAAAGTGACTAGGTAATTGATGAACTGTTTTTTAATTTATTCTGTTTCAATTAATTTAAATGTAAATAGAAACACATGGCTACTAAGTCCTATATTGAGCTCAGCATAGTCTTAGATTATAAGAAACTTGAGAGAGTAAAGATGTAGTTCACAGAATGCTTGCCTAATGTGCATGAGGTTCTGGGTTCCATTTCATTAGTGCAAAAAGAAGAAAATGAGGCAGAGACACAGGGAGACGAACATTGACAACAAACAGATAATAACCAAATACCATACACGAGTCTGCACCGAATTTTGAATCAGAGGCAGGGAGAAACCAGAAAAAGTGTCTGGAGACCTATAAAGAAAGAGAAATCCATACTATTAGATGACACTATTAAATTGAAACCAATTTTAAAGTGTAGTTTACTTGATTGGATAGGATGTTCCAGGATACAGTGTATCCTAGCAGAGAACTTATAGGGGTGAAACTAGTAACATTGTGTCCAGTCAGGAAGCAGAGAACAATGAAGGCAGGTCGTCTGCTTGCTCTCTCTGTATTTCATCTGGGACCCCAGCCCATAGGATGGCGTCACCTACATTTACTGTGGGTCTCCCTACCTAATGTAATCTAATCTGGAAACTCCTCAAGATACGCCTAGAAGTTTCTGGGGGCAGGGTCCCTGCAAGTATCACGGTAGACAGGGAAATGAACCTGGAGAGGCAAGAAGGAAAACTGTTCAGTCCAACTTAGTTGGTGCTGTGTCAACCTTCTAGAAAGTCTAACAACAGGCAACTGCACATTGCCAGCGTATTTAAACACAGTACAATTTGGAAAGGTTTCTAGGCAACAATCATTACAATTCCAGGTTCACAATAAAGCTTAAGGTTTGACTGCATAGAAACTCCTTTACGAAGTACATGTGATCATGAAGATGGGTTCCATAGCTTAGGGCTTAGCATCTAGTGTGGTAGAGATAGCAGAGGTCAGTCAGCAAGCCTCTGTGACGTCTCCCCTAAAAATGGGCTTTATTAGCCAGGCGGTGGTGGCGGCGGCGGCGGCGCACGCCTGTAATCCCAGTACTCGGGAGGCAGGTGGATCTCTGTAAATTCAAGGCCACTTTGGTCTACAGAGCTAGTCCAGAACAGGCTCCAAAGCTACAGAGAAACCCTGTCTCGAACCCCGCCCCCCCCCAAAAAAAAAGAATGGGCTCCATTAACTAGAGCTAAAGATAAAAGTCTGGGGATGGAGGTCTGGGATAAACATCCTGGGAGACTGGGGTGAGATCTGACTCTACAGAGAGCAAAGGTCACCAGATCATTGACAATATCTACTCCCAGTTTTCTGGGTGGAAAACGGGTATTTATTTCCTCCATCGAGGAGACGCCCCTGCATTATTAACAGTCCTGGTGTCTCCGGTGCTTATCTGTGAGCATGAAGACCATTGCCTTCTACATGTTCTCATGGTGGGTTGACTAAATTCTATCAAGTTGACAATCAAGACTAGCCGCTATGATTGATCAACACAGTGAAAGAGCAAAGTGGTGTGAACTGTATTCTTCTATAGGCTCAGAAAATTTCAGAATAAAAGAAGCGAAAGTGAAAACTGGGGAAGGCAAACATCCACCAGAAGAGTGCGAAAGTGACCGCTGTTCCTGGCTTCCAAACTCCATTCCCAAACTGTGCGAGCAATTCAGATTGCCAGAATCTTTTTTGTTTGTTTTTTTTCTTTCTTTTCTTTTTTTTTTTTTTTTTTTTTTTTTTTTTTTTTTTTTTTTTTTTTTTTTTTGAGACAGGGTTTCTCTGTGTAGCTCTGGCTGTCCTGGAACTCACTCTGTAGCCCAGGCTGACCTTGAACTCATAGAGATCCCCCTGCCTCTGCCTCCTGAGTGCTGGGACTAACGGCATGCGCCACCACCATCCAGCTCAGATTTCAGACTCTAAATGCATTTTCCTGTCTCATGTTTATAACTCTCCCTGAGGAGATACTACCATCAGAATGACAATTTAGTAAGACGGGAAGACACCTGTCTCCATCAAAGGAGGAAAGTTACTTCTTTTCCTTTTTCATTATTGGTTTTGGATTTCTTAGACAAGATGTCTAAGGGTGACCTCAAACTCATCATCTAGCTGGTTTACCTTGAACTTCTGACCTTTTCTAGAATTTTTTTTTTTTTTTTTCTGAGACAAGGTTTCTCTGTGTAGCTTTGCGCCTTTTCTCGAACTCACAGAGATCCGCCTGGCTCTGCCTCCCGAGTGCTGGGATTAAAGGCATGCACCCGGCCTAAATAAACCATTTTATTTTTAAAGATTTATTCATTTATTATGTATACAGTGTTCTGTCTGCATGTATGCCTGTAGACCAGAAGAGGGCACCAGAGCTCATTACAGATGGTTGTGAGCCACCATGTGGTTGCTGGGAATTGAACTCAGGACCTCTGGAAGAGCAGTCGCTGCTCTTAACCTCTGAGCCATCTCTCCAGCCCTAGAATTTTTTTTTTTTATGCCTGTGTTTTGCCTGCTTGTATGTATGTGAGCCACATGTGTGTCTGGTGCCGTAGAGGCCAGAAGAGGGCATCAGTGTCTACAGGCATACCACCATGAAAACATCTGATCTCAGCAGAAGAGGCCTTTGCCTCCCCGGAAGTAGAGGTGCACATAGTTGTGAGATTGTGAGCTGCTATTCGGGTGCTGGGAACTGAACGTGGGTCCTCTGTGGGTGTAGGAGATGCTGTGCCCTTGACCACTGAGCCAGCTCTCCAGACTGGAGTGTTTGACTTCTGTTTCTCCTGCCTTTGTCTGCTCAAGTGCTCAGATTGCAGGCCTGTGCTGTCACACCTGCCCTGTGGTCACTCCTCTGGCAGAGATTCTGTGACTTTGGGGAGCAGCAGACTTGTACATCTCCCCTCTTAAGTCCTGACTCCCCACCTTTCTGATTTAAGAGTCTACAACTGTTTCTTCTCCCCAATGCCCTGGGCCAAACACAAACCTTTGAAGTTCTCCTTGACTTTGCAATATGCTGTAAGTCAAATAATTATCAACTGTCATGCTGGAGACCTGTTCCAGCAGGTTCAGGCCCCAAAGAGGAGGGATGGGCATGGGAGGGGACAGGACACACGTGACACAGTCTGAGGGTGAGTCAAGATGACTGTTTAGTGAGAAAAGAATACGGTGAGTTCAAGGCCAGCCTGGTCTACAAAGAGAGTTCCAGGACAGCCAAGGAAACCCTGTCTCAAATACCCGCCCCCCAAAAAAACACTTTTTATACTCTATAGTTGCACCTAAAAGTAAGTGGAAGAAGAGAGGCATATGAGCTGTCGTGTGGTTTGAGAAAAGGGATTGAGGAAGCTAGCCTTGACCTTGACAAGTTAATAGGCACCAGTCATAATGTTAACGGAGGGCCACAAGTTCCTCTTGCCAGAGATAAGAATGTCTCCTTTTATAGCAAGCAAGAACTTTCTTCAAGTCCCTGAGAGAATGGGGGTTTTGTCTTAATACCTGACCTTGGGAAAGGGACTTTTCTGGGGGATCAGACACTGCATTATAGTATATTGCCATTTTTTATATGGCTTAGTTTGTCCAAATAACTAAAGCTTAAAGTGAGCGAAGAGGAAGCTAGACAAATATTAGTGTGAACCTGAGTAGACCTTAGGAATTTTTAAATCTTGATTATCAAATATATCTCATTTATCAAATAAATCTTATTTATCAAATATACCTTATTTTTCAAGCAAATGTTACTTATCTGAATTTTCTAACAGCTTGGTGTTAACTTGTATGGGAGTAGGCAGAGTTATCATGCTATATGGTTCCACGGTGGCAGGTGGCAGGAATTTTTTTTTTCCAAAGAATTATTTTGTTTAGAGAGGCTGCCATTTTATACCTCTCTCTCTCTCTCTCTCTCTCTCTCTCTCTCTCTCTCTCTCTCTCTCTCTCTTTGTTTTTTGAGACAGGGTTTCTCCGTGTAGTTTTGGTGCCTGTCCTGGAGCTCACTCTGTAGACCATGCTGGCCTTGAACTCACAGAGATCCTCCTGCCTCTGCCTCCTGAGTGCTGGGATTAAAGGCGTGTGCCACCACCACCACCACCACCACCACCACCACCACCACCACCGCCCGGCACATTTTCATCCTTTAAAGCTCGAACAAAAACTCCCATGATGCATAGTGAGAATGGAAGTCAAAGGGTGCTTGGAGACTTGAGATCCGCAAAGGAGAAATGCTAGAACTTTGTCAAGCAGCAGTGGTCCCTGCCATGAAGTCCATGCCACTACCACATAATTTCAAAAACATTTTCTTTAACACCTTATTGTTTTTATGTGTATGGGTCATAGGGTTCCTATGAGTTCCAGATTCATCCAGGCTACATAACAGGACACTATAAAAAAAAGAAAGAGAGAGAGAGAGAGAGAGAGAGAGAGAGAGAGAGAGAGAGAGAGAAGGAAAGAAGGAAAGAAAGAAAGAAAGAAAGAAAGAAAGAAAGAAAGAAAGAGAGAGAGAGAGAAAGAAAGAAAGAAAGAAAGAAAGAAAGAAAGAGGAGGAGACACAAAGGACCCTGTTTTGTGGGAGGAGGGCAGTTCTCACTTAAGATCAGGAAAGATAAAGTTGATAAGTTGGTAAAGAGGGTGGAACACGCACATGGACAACTTTGAATACTTACGGAATGGCTGGTCAGTTTGGGAAAGCTAGTCAGCTGACGATGAGGAAACAGTGACGTTTTAGAGAAGTTTCAGGGGATAAATTAACAAACGACTGTGCAACAAGTCCTCAAATCATGGAGACCCGTGACCAGGTCACTGGAGCGCTCCAGTGTGGGCGAGACGCGTTTGCTCCCCGACCCTGAGCGCTGTGTAAGTTCTGCTAACCAGTTGAACCACCGGAGTTTCCAACAATAGCTGTGGCCCCATCTGGGAGCCCAGTTTATATAAAGGCTGATTAACAAAAAGTAAAGCGTAGAAATGGTAAGACGTTTACACGAACAAGAGTAAAGGCATAAGGAAGGCCGTATTCATTTTAGACAAAGGTCAATGCACACGTGGGACGGGATGGCAGGGTGAGTGGCTATCTAGACAAAGCTGCTCTATTCTAGAGGTGTCTTACAAAGGAACGGATAGAAGCTAGGAAAAAGGAAGTTATTTCAAAATTTGTTTATTGAGACTCACTATCACCCTAGCAACCAGACTCCTGTGGGTGATGAAGGCTATTTTCCAGCCTTGCCTGATGAAGGACAGCCCTCCAGAAAGACTATTTTGACTTACAGGCATACAGAAAAGGCTGGACCAAAGGGCACTGCCTACTGTCACAGTCCCTCAAGGGCTTTCAGCTTGAAAGAATCGCCATATCCATTTTGTCGTATTTAGAGATGGTTGCTTGACTTCAATTCTGTTGCTGTGATAAAAAAAACACTCTGACCAAAAGCAACTTAGGGGCAGAAAAGGGTTTATTTCATCTTAGACTCAGGACGGGGGACCCGAAAGCTATTCCACTCACCATCACCAGTGAAGGAAACACAACAGAAACTTTGGAGGAACACAGCTTTATGAGTCCTGCAGGCTGACGCTTAGCTAGCCTTCTTACATCCAGAACCATCTGCCCAGGAACCACGTGGTTCCTGGGCTGGGCCTTCCTACACCAATTAGCAAGAGAGTCCTCCACAGACAGCCCACAGGCCAATCTGATCTAGATAATTCATCACTGCTTTCCTCTTAGATGACCACAGGCTATGCCAAGTGGACAAAGCTAATCAGGATGATGGCATGTTTTTATCTCCTTTACCTGACACTTTCTTTTCTTTTTCTTTTCTTTCTTTCTTTCTTTTTTTTTTTTCTGTCCTGAAACTCTGAGGATGACCATAAACTTTTAATTCTATTTATTTATTGTAACATTTAGCTTACGGTGACTGGAAATTAAACTGATGGTTGTGAACGAATGTGGCTGGGTACTTAAGAGACTTGTGGAGGCAGTCGGTGCTCTTAACCTCTGAGCCATCTCTCCAGCCAACCAGTGAATCTCTTGATTCGAGCCATCCTGCTACCAATGAGTTCCAGGAAAGCGCAAGCTACATAGAGAAACTGTCTCGAAGAAAAAAAAAAAAAAAAAAGAGTACTTGTTGCCCTTCCAGAGGACCCAGATTCAATTCCCAGCATACACATGAAGGCTCATAAGCAACTGTAATCATAGTCCTGGGGGATCCAATGCCCTCTTCTGGCTTCCATGGGCACCAGCACACACGTGGTGCACAGATATACATGCAGGCAAAACATTCATATACCTAACATTAAATAAAAATTTAAAAATGGTAATAATAGGGCTGAAGAGATAGCTCAGCAATTAAGAGCACTGGCTGCTCTTCCAGAGGACCTGGGTTCAATTCCCAGCACCCTCATGACAGCTCATTGCTGCCTGTGACTCCAGTCTCAGGGGATCTGACACCTTCACACAGACAGACATACAGGCAAAACACAAATGCACATGAAATAAAAATAAATTAATTAAAAACTGTTAAGGATAATTAAGATAACAAACTGGTAATAAGGGTTTACATGTATACAGAAATAAGGTTTTGTTTTGTTTGTTTGTTTTTCGAGACAGGGTTTCTCTGTGTAGCTTTGCACCTTTCCTGGATCTCACTCTGTAGACCAGGCTGGCCTCGAACTCACAAAGATATGCCTGCCTCTGCCTCCTGAGTGCTGGGATTAAAGGTGTGCGCCACCACCTCCTGACCAGAAATAAGTTTTAAAAAAAAGAAAAAGGAAAAAATGGTAATAATAAAAATGTAAGTGATTGGTTGCCCCCACAATAGTCACACCATTTCTGCACCACTGGACACAACTTGCTGGCATGCTGAGTGTAGCACACGACCAGGGTTCACCACTAGTGACCACCCACCTCCAGCAGCCTGGATAGCCCCTCCTAGCAGAGAAGCTTCCAGTTCGGTTACAGCTTGATGTCTCTATGAACTGCAATCAAAGCATGTGGTGTCTTCAACAATAGCGTCCTACCATCTAGTTCTGCCAATCAGCCAACAGGAGCAGTTGTCTGTACTGGTTTGGAGCCTCAGAGCATCCCTGAGAAGCGTTTTTTAAGAATCGGCATGTGGTATTTGGCTTTTTCAAAGGAGGGACTGAGGAAAATGAATGTAGATAAAAAGAATTAATATTGCTCAAAATATGAATTCTACATGGAGGAGAGAAATGATGGGGTTAATGGTGGGAAAGCCAAAGGGTACTGAACTATGTCAAAGCAATAGGAACTGAGAAAACGCAGTCCTTAAGTGGAGAGGGGACAGGCAAGCGTGGTGATTAGAACAGAGAATGTCAATGTGTGAATGGAAATGTTGCGATGGAAGGTGTTACTTTGTATACTAACTATAAGTTTTTATTTCTACAAAGGGAGTGGGAAGGGAGGCAGTGGTGGGAGAGACTTGCCCTCCCCCCACCCCCACCCCCACCCCCCGCAGGTTGGGGTGTGGTGTACACTACTCCTGTGGAAGGGGTTCAAGCAAGTGGATCACGAGCTCAGTCAGCCTTGGCTACAGAGACTTTTGTCAGGGCTTCTGTCAAAAGAAAACAGAAGAAGAGGGCTGGGGGTGTGCCTGGATTTAATCTCCACAAGTACAAAACTGGGTGTGGTTACAGAAAAGTCACAAGTTCAAGGTCATGTGTAAGCAGTTGAGGCCAACCTAGCCTACAGAAACCCCTCTTTCAAACAAAAAAACAAAAAAAAAAAACAGCAACAACAAGGAAAGTGAAGCTTATTCTATCAGCCACAACTCCTATCTAAAGGTCAGGCAGGACAGAAAAATTACAGGTAGAAAAAATTAAAAATATTTGCCAATCATTTTATGATTATTCAGAAACAATTGCAGTAACAAAAGGAAAAGTACTTTGTGCTCAAATGATATCCGTGGCTGGTGTAAGAAATGTGGAAGTATGAATGAGGAACTGTTTCTTGCTTATTCTATATTGCTATTGCCAGAGCTAGTTTTTTAAGTTTTGTGACTTTTGACAGATTTTTCTAAGGATCGATCTCTTGGGTGAAATGTCCCTGAATTTGCCTGTTATTGGTCATATGGAAAACAGGAGATCACATTTACAAGGTTCGAGATATGACTGTGTTGTTGACACAACAGGAAATGGACTCCACTTGGAACATGAGGGATTATGTTTGGGCTTTTGTTAATGGAGTAGTTTATCTCAGTGTGATAAAACCTTTAAAAATATGATAAAACCATCTGGAAACCTTTAAAATGTGTTTTTAAAAAATCTGGGCACAGATTTAGACAGGAGAGATCATGGCTTATGTAGTTCAGGACGCCCCCGAAGTTGCTTCAAACCCCTTATCTCTGTCTCAGGAGAGGAAAGGGTCCGGGTATCCTTGAACAGAGTACTTGCAGAAGATGATGACCTTGGGTTTTCTGACCCTCCGTCTCCATTTTCCCAAGGCAATGATTACAAGCCTGCGCCACCACGCCGAATTTTAGAATTGTTTTAAAATAGACTTCTGAATGCTTGAAAGTTTAAAAACTTTGAAACTTTATGTAGGTTTGTGCAAGGTAGTTAGGAAACTACATTTCCCAAGAGTCCACTCGGCAACTCTCTACACTCCCCCGGTCGCTTCACCAAGAGGTACACTGGGAAATGTAGTGCTCCGTGCAGCGGGGCGGACAACGCTGGTGAAGGAAGACGGGAAGTGCGCCGCCAGTGGCAGGACAGGGACGGGACAAGGACTCTGCACACTCCCAATTTGGTGTATGTGGTGGGAGAAGAGTCCAGGTCTTCTGTACCTAGCAGAGCAAGGTGCCAATAGGGTTCACGCGTTGGCGAGCTATTTGGAGGTCCCTGACGGGAAGGTGCCAACCGCAGGGGGTCGAGCTCGTAGCCGCCCCACGCTGGCTGCGACCGCACCGGGAGGAAGCGCGCAGAGGCCGAGTGCAGAAGTTTCCTTTTCTGCTTTCCCGTCAGAGCAACTTCAGCTAGCCAAGGGTGGGGATGCATGCATGACTTCAGTCGGAAGAAACCCCGGGAACCCAAGGGGTTAAAATAAGCGACTTCCCGAAAACACAACATTCAAAACAAAACAAAACCTCTCCCCACCGCTAGCCATGGGCAGCCGAGATCACTTGTTCAAAGTGCTGGTGGTGGGGGACGCCGCCGTGGGCAAGACGTCACTGGTCCAGCGCTACTCCCAGGACAGCTTCAGCAAGCACTACAAGTCCACCGTGGGAGGTGAGAGGCCGCGGGCGGCTGGGAGCAGGCGTCCGGGCTTGCAGCCGGTAGCCGATGGGTACTGGGGTCATCTCTGGGGGGGGGGGGGGGGCTGTGCCAGCCTCTGCCAACTGCCTGCAAAGATCGGGCTGAAGTATGATGGAGAAGGTGGAGGGGTCTGAGTAGGGCTGTTCACAGCCTGTAGTACATGCGCTGCCCGGAGCAACTTTTCCGATCAGCTGAGGCAGCTGAGCCCTGGTTCAAGGGCAGGCTGGGGAGGGTTGCCCTGTTTCTCACCAGCATGGGAGTGGTGTTGAGGAAAGAACCGACTTAAGCTAAAGAGGAGAGCCCAGGGAGCTAGGCAGTCAGAAGGACCGGGTGTGGGGAAGGTTGGGGGACAGATTCTGGTCAGGACTGCTGAGCCCCGTAGGTCGCTTTAATAAAGATAATTCGAGGACTTCGTGGGAAATGTGAGGAATTCAAGAAAGAATGTGCAATACACCCCAAGTGGCCAATCTTCCCACCCTTCTTCTCTCACGCTGGGGGAGGGGGGAGAGTTACATTAATTAACAAAAAGTTAATTAATTTCTTTCCTAGCGTGGCCTTTGAACTTAACTGAACTGTACCTAACCCCCCTACCCCCACCCCACCCCACCCCCACACGACTGCAAGTACAAAGTAGTTAACAAAATGGTGATATGAAAGAGTAACCTAAAATAAAAATTAAAAAATTTATGTAAAACTTGTACCGGCATAGATTTTGAAAGTGTGTGCCGGTGTTCATATGAAAGTTGTTTTTAATTAACTATTTACTTTGAAATGAAAACCTGAGAGAATATTTGACCAAAGATGGGAGAAGATGTCAGTGGGTAACAGTGCTTTATGCCAAGCCTAAACAACCTCACAAGATGGGCAGAGAAGAGACTCCCAAAAGTTGTCCTCCATGGGAGCACTATGGCATGAGCACACACCCAGACAGACAGACAGACAGACACATACACACACTATAAAACATAAACATTTTAATATACAAAAGCATCTGGCAAAATTAAGGGCTTACTTAACATTTCAAAGACTGTTTCCTGACTACTTTGCCCACCACTCCTAAATATAAGTCTTTGTTCCATGGATTTGGGTTAAAAGTGTCCTGTGAATTAATTTTTCCCAGTGGCCTTCGTTTTCCTACAGTATGAATATAATTGACTCTGGCAAGTTTGCTTTTGTTGGTCTGCTTCCCAATGTTTATTATAAATTCTCCCTAGTTTTTACTTCGGTCACAGATGTAGAAGAGTATGTTTCCGAACTGAAATTACTCTGTTTTCTCTCCTTGACAAATAGCTTTCCCCCAGCACAGTAAGGTTTTCTATACCTTTAATTCCACACTCAAGAGGTGAGGGCAGGAAAGTCTCAAGTTGGTGCTAGCCCACACAACACAACTTTGGGAGGTTCCCCTGGAATAGTTGTTCACCCCAAGGTCGTGGAGTTTCAGCATCTGCAGACTTCATCCTCCGGCACCCTTTCAGCTATCCCGTTCCTACCTGGTATAGTTAGCGAAGCCTTATGGAGGACATAGAGGACAGTGTGGTTGTGTTTTCTCATAATACTATCTGAGTAGGTACCAACAGTGAAGTTGGACCGCACTTAGCTTCATTTCCTTCATCTTCCCCATCACCCTTTCCTTGAGAAAATCCCCTAAAAACACCCAGAAACCACTTAACCTGAGAACAGGAATTATTTCCATAATCACTCCCACTTTCCTGTTCCTAGCCATGGAGATAATTTTTTTTTTTTTTTTTTTTTTTTTTTTTTTTTTTTTTTTTTTTTTTTTTGGTTTTTTGAGACACGGTTTCTCTGTGTAGCTTTGCGCCTTTCCTGGAGCTCACTTGGTAGCCCAGGCTGGCCTCGAACTCACAGAGATCTGCCTGTCTCTGCCTCCCAAGTGCTGGGATTAAAGGCGTGCGCCACCATGGAGATAATTAGTATCAAATAACTTGATCTGATAGAGGAGAAAACACTGAATATCCTTTGAGTGTGAAATTTGTGTCCTACACTTATGCACCAGGTGGACTCATCTCCATCTATCAAAGGCTGAAACCTAATTGGAGTTTCAAGACCCAGGAGTTGTCATTGTGTATTTAATCTGAGCTTATCCCTGGATTAAAAAAAAAACATTTATTTTGTATGTATGTATATATGGACATGTGCATCATGACATACATGTAGAACTCAGAAGATAGATGGTTCATAGAGTTTAGGTTATGGGGACTGAATTTGGGTTGACAGGCTTGGCAGAAAGTACCTTTAACTTACTCACAGAACCATCTCACTGGCCCATCCCTGGGTTTGTTTTTAAAGGCAGATTTTATTGACGTATAATATGCATATATTTTCAGTGGATTTTGCTCTGAAGGTCCTCCAGTGGTCTGACTCAGAGATGGTGCGGCTTCAGCTGTGGGATATTGCAGGTAAAATGGAAAGACCAGATGAGAACAAGGGAGAAATTATTTAACCATCAAGCCCCCTCGGGTGGGGTGCAGGGAGGGTGGAAATGGGATGGCGGAACCGTTATCTTTTTTTTTTTTTTCTTTTCCCTGAAGCTACAAGTTTGAGCTGCTCTGAGCTTTTGAGATGATTTTGAAGGTGCATTGCCCCAAAGATAAAGAGATGTCCTGTCATCTCCGTGTGGGTGCAGATGCTGTTAAGGTGGCAGATTGTCCAGGCCATGGGTGGGTACTCCCCTAGTAGGAGGGATGGGCTCTAGATCTTCAACTGACTTGAGTGAGAAAGAAGATCTCCAGAAAATAAGACAGTGATAATGGTGGATCCTTATTATATACTGTCCTTCAAAGTATTTCAAATGTCCTGATTCACTAGCCCTGTCGTAGAAGCTTTTATCTTACTCAGCGCATGACAGATCTGAAGTGCTCAGCCTGATTTTCTTAGTCACACAGATAGTAAGTGGCAGACAGGGAAGTGGACATTGCCGTTTAGATACAGAATCTGACTGAATTTAATAATCCCTTAACGGGATAGACGGAGTCAGAGGGCCTCTCTACCATACACAAAACGCCCTGTCTGCCGCTGAAGGAAGGGTAGCCAGGATACCAGAGAATCACTTTCAGGATCACCTTTCGAGAGCTTCCTCTTCCCTCCAGGGCAGGAGCGTTTCACCTCCATGACGCGACTCTACTACCGAGACGCCTCTGCCTGTGTGATCATGTTTGACGTCACCAACGCCACGACTTTCAGCAACAGCCAAAGATGGAAACAGGATCTGGACAGCAAGCTCACACTGCCCAGTGGAGAGCCTGTACCCTGCCTGCTCTTGGCCAACAAGGTGTGTGGCCATTCTAAGCAAATGGCCCCTAGCATCTGTCAGTGGCCAGAGTAGAGGTATCTAAAAGGCCCTGTGTTTCTGAGCATGCACACCCCATTTTATCGTGTTTTTTTTTCAAGCTAGAGTCTGTGTAGCCAAGGCTGACCTAAAGCTGACCGTCCGGCTTCTGTTAATCAAATGCCATAATTAGTGCCACCGTGCCTGGGCGCCAGCACACCAGCATGCCTGTTTGCCCCTTTTAAGTTGGAAGTCACCTCTGCTTTCTTTGGAAGAGATATTGAGAAAGTGGATTTCTGTTTGTTTGTTTGTTTGTTACTTCCTATTATATTTTGTGTGTGTGTGTGGGGGGGGGGTGTTTTGCCTGCATGTATGTCTATACACCATGTGTGTGCCTGGTGTCCAAGGAGGCCAGAAGAAAGTGTCAGGTTCCTTGGGTCTGGAGTTACAGAACATTGTGAGCTGACATGTGGGTGCTGGGAATTGAACCAGGGTCCTCCAGAAGAGCAGCCAGTGCTCTGAACTGCTGAGCCAACTCAACATTCCTGAGAGTGACTGACTCTTTTGTTTTAAAGGAAGAATCTTGACTGCAGATTTTGGATGTTGGTGGTCGTAGCCATTGGTTGAAAATTGTTCTCAATGCACGAAGTCCCTATGAAGATTATGGTGTTGCTATCTATGTATTTTCTTTGTCAGAGTGATCTGTCCCCTTGGGCGGTGAGCCGGGACCAGATTGACCGGTTCAGTAAAGAGAACGGTTTCACAGGTTGGACAGAAACGTCAGTCAAGGAGAACAGAAATATTAATGAGGCTATGAGGTGAGTAGCCCTCAGTGTTCTGGGGACAGGCACACAGACTTATTATCCACCGTGGCCCCATGGACCCTCTTTTCCGGTTTCTGAGCAAACAAGTACAGGTTAAGCCCCTGGAATGCCAGTGTCCCTAAAATAATTGAGGACATCAGAGTGCTTAAACCTGGTGTCTTTATGGCCTGCTGCCTGGTGTAAGACAATGTGGGGGGAAGAGGGGGGCAACTCCTTTCTCTCCATCTACCTTCTCCATACCTTATTTATTTATTTTTTTTTAAAGAGTCCTCGTTGAGAAGATGATGAACAATTCCAGAGAAGATATGATGTCTTTGTCCACCCAAGGGAACTACATCAATCTCCAAACCAAGTCCTCCTCTGGCTGGACATGCTGCTAGGTCCATGTGGCTCCTTTTCTGTCCAGGTCACTGAACTTTCCCACCCACCTCTTCCTATTGGCTGCCCACCCGGCATAAATGTTCTGTTAAGAACATTTGAACAGTCTCTTGCCGGCCGCTGCCCTGAAAGGAGGCCAGCTGGGACTTGGGAAGGGCTGCCTGGGACTCATGTGCATTTTGTTGCTCTTGGACATTGTCTCTGACTTACTGTTGGCCCATGTACTCCAGCTAGAGCTTCCTATGGGACGGTGATCATCTCATCTCTCAACTTAGCATGAGTTTATGGGAAGGATTAAAAATTAGCACCTGTGTGTTTGTGGTGCAGGGGATTAGAATCAGGGCCTTGCCCATGCTGGGCAGGCACATGGCTACTGATGTACATCCTAGCTCTAGCATCTGGGCTTGAGAATAATTCTCAGGGCCAGCAAGGTGGCTCAGTGCATAAAGGCATTTGCCACCAAGCCAGAAAAGCTGAGTTCAGTCCCTGGGGCCCACGTGTTGGGAAAACTGACTCACACACAAGTTTGTCCTGTGACTTACAAACTCAACCACGGCACACTCACACATACAAAGTAAATCTATAAAGTACAAATAAAATGATCTCAAAGACACTTGTGATATGTATGCCTACAATCCTAGTACCTGGGCAGCTGAGGCAGGAGGATTAAACATACAAGGACAGCTTGGGCTACAAAGTATAAGATCCTATCTTTAAAAATAATGATAACAAGCCGGGCGGTGGTGGCGCACGCCTTTAATCCCAGCACTCGGGAGGCAGAGGCAGGCGGATCTCTGTGAGTTCGAGGCCAGCCTGGTCTCCAAAGCGAGTTCCAGGAAAGGCGCAAAGCTACACAGAGAAACCCTGTCTCGAAAAACCAAAAAATAAAAAAATAAAAAAAAAAATGATAACAATAGTTCACACCATCACTCAATAGTTTTTGAGTTTTGTTTTTTTTTTTTCTATTTGATGTAGAAAAACACCATGAGTTCAGACTGAGGGGAAATAAGGTCAGACGGCCTGTCAACCAAATTCCATTTTCTTTCCAATTCTTCCTGTATTGGATTTAACATTTCTACATCAGATTCTGGGGTACAGGAGGACAGCATTAGATATCTACTAGTTTGGGCTACTGGTGATAATACAGAATCACTGGGTTTGTGAAACTTTTAGTCATAATTAACTTTACCTTGTCTTGGCTTCAAGAATAGTCAAGCTTTGGGCTGGAGAGATGGTTCAGAAGTTAAGAGTATTGCTGCCTTTAGAAAGAGGCTGAGCCTGATTCCTGGCACCCACACTAGGAGGCTACAGCTACCTGTAACTCCAGCTGCAGGGGGATTTGTCACCTCTGGCCTCAGAAAGCACCTGTATTCACATGTATATGCAGACATACACACACATACATGACATACATATACCTACACATAATAAAACATTTTTAAAAATCTTAAAAATAAAACAAAACAGAAGGTCAAGGTCATCTTCAGCCACATTTTAAAAAAAAAAAAAAACAAGGCAAGCTTTTGACTAGGAGTTGTGGGACTCACCTGTAATCCCAGCATTTGGAAAGCTAAGGCAGGAGAATTTGAGATTATGTCTTGAGCTAGTCTGAGCTACATCATGAGACTATGTTTCAAAACAATAAAAGGAGTCTGGAGGGATGGCTCAGCTACTCCTCCAGGGGACCAAGGTTCAAGTCCCAGCACCCACATGGCAGCTCACAATGGACTGTAACTCCAGTTTCCAGGGGATCCGATGCCCCCTTCCGGCATCCTCAGGCATTGCAGGCATAACACCCATATGCATAAAATAAAGGTTTAAACAACAACAAGGGGTTGGGGATTTAGCTCAATGGTAGAGCACTTGCCTAGTAAGCGCAGGGCCCTGGGTTCAGTCCTTGGCCCTGGGGAAAAAAACAACAGAAACACTTAAGCTGTAAAGCTACCTATCTGAATCATGATCACATTTCTTCACACACACACACACACACACACACACACTTTTTTTTTTTTTTTGCTCAGATTTATCTAGAGTTTCTCAATTAGTAGAGGCAAGGATTTCAGAGGGTGGTGTCCTGGGATGATGTATTTTGTTGTTTCTTTTATTTTGTTTTGTTTAAAAATTGGGTCTCAGGCTGGAGAGATGGCTCAGAGGTTAAGAGCACTCACTGGCTGCTCTTCCAGAGGTCCTGAGTTCAATTCCCAGCTCACAACCATCTGTAACGTGATCTGGTGCCCTCTTCTGGCCTGTAGGCAGACATGCAGGCAGAGGACTGTATACATAATAAATAAATCTTTAAAGAATTCATTCTAAGATGGGATCTGTGGATGGTATGTAGAGTGAGTGGAAGATTTCTTAATAAAGAAAAATGAAAAAAAAAAAAGAATTCATTCTAGGCAGGTTTATTAAAAAAAAAAAAAAAAAATAGGCCGGGCAGTGGTGGCGCACGCCTTTAATCCCAGCACTCGGGAGGCAGAGCCAGGCGGATCTCTGTGAGTTCGAGGCCAGCCTGGACTACCAAGTGAGTCCCAGGAAAGGCGCAAAGCTACACAGAGAAACCCTATCTCGAAAAACCAAAAAAAAAAAAAAAAAAAAAAAAAAAGTAGGATCTCACTCTGTAGCCCCATCCAGCTTGGGATGCTGTCTCCTGCATAATGCTGTAAATGAAGCCGACTGGCTTAGTGCTCTGTAGTAGGTCTGTTCTATACAGCTTCAGGGATGTAAGAAAGAGAGGGGAGGTTATCAAACAGAATTCTGCCGGGCGATTTAATGTTATGAACACAGTGAGTAGCCTGTGCTTAGCAGCCACAGGACACCAATATCCATGGATCTTGGCCTAAGGACTGGGAGAGGACACACTGAAAACCATTAGATGATAACTTAAGTGCTAGAAATTAGCAAGAAATTTGTTAAATTTTCCCCAGAATGGTGACTTACAACCTACCTAAGACTAATATTCTCAGTGAACTTGAGATTATCCTAAGGCTTGAAATTATAGGCTAGGGCTTAAACAGATGTCCCATATCTGGCCCATCAGAACCATCAAAAATTTTCTGTGTGTGTGTGTGTGTGTGTGTGTGTGTGTGTGTGTGTGTGTGTGTGTGTGTGTGTTTCATGTTTTAAGCTTTTAAGAGAATTAATCTTAAATCTTGTTTTTTGTTGTTGAGTTTTGTTTGTTTGTTTTGGTTTTAGTTTTTCAGAGACAGGGTTTCTCTGTGTAGTATTTCTTTGGAGCCTGTACTGGAATTCACTCTGTAGCCCAGGCTGGCCTCAAACTCACAGAGATCCGCCTGCCTCTGCCTCCCGAGTGCTGGGATTAAAGGCGTGTGCCACCACCACCACCACCACCACCACCACACCACCACCACCACCACCACCACCACCACCACCACCACCCAGCTAATCTTAAATCTTTTCAATGAAAATTTCCAGGAAAACATGGGAATGTGTTTTCACAGCTTTGCAGATTCAGCCAGGTTTGGAAGCTGGTGCTGGAGAATGTGGTAGAAATAGAAACCACTGTCTTTTCTCTGTGAAGCTTGTGGGTACCCGGATGTTTTGCCAACTCTCCAGTGATTCTGATATACACACTAGACTTTGAAAACCACTCTCCAGGGGCTGGAGAGATGGTCCAGAGGTGAAGAGCACTGCTGATCTTCTGCAAGGCCTGAGTTCCTAGCACCCATGTCAGTCGGCTTGTAACCACCTGTAACTTCAGCTACAGAGGATGTGATGCCCACTTCTGGCCTCTGTGGGCATGCACAGGAACGACAAACATTCATACAGACACACACTCATCAGTAAAAATAATAAAAACAAATCTCTTTTTTTTTTAAAGGGAAAGATAAAAACCACTCTCCAAAGAAAGAAGTAACTAGTGTGGTTGTAGCCATGTTCAGAGACTGAGGCTGAAACTTCCAGAGCCCCCAGCCAGACTGTGTAAGCCCTGTTTAAAAAACCATAAGGAACCGGGCGGTGGTGGTGCACGCCTTTAATCCCAGCACTCGGGAGGCAGAGCCAGGCAGATCTCTGTGAGTTCGAGGCCAGCCTGGTCTCCAAAGCGAGTTCCAGGAAAGGCGCAAAGCTACACAGAGAAACCCTGTCTCAAAAAACCAAAAAAAAAAAAAAGAAAAGAAAGAAAAGAAGGAAGGAAGAGAGAGAGAGAGAGAGAGAGAGAGAAAGAAAAGAAAGAAAGAAAGAAAGAAAGAAAGAAAGAAAGAAAGAAAGAAAGAAAGAAAGAAAGAAAGAAAGAAAGAAAGAAAGAAAGAAAGAAAAAGAAAAACACAAAACAGGGATTCCAGAAGCCGGACATGAGAGGACAGAGGGCTTGGCTTTGGAAATGAGGTCTCACCGCATTGCCCAGGCTGCCTCACTCTTCCAAGTGTCTGATCAGAAGCAGGCACCACTGGTGCCAGCTGCCCAGCCTTTTTCTGACCTTGAGATTCTCTTGTACTGCCGTTTTCAGATAGTGTTCTGACTACAGTTATCCTCCCCCCCACCCTGCCTTGGTTTGTTACAGAAAGCACCTTACCATTCACTCAGAATAATCTAAATCACAATCACCTTGCTTCAGTCTCCGGAGTGCTTGGATTAGAGGTGGGCACCCTCACTGCCAGGCCCAACTGCAGTGGTCATTAGAGGTGGGCACCCTCACTCCTGACTGCAGTGGTCATTAGAGGTGGGCACCCTCACTGTCAGGTTGTAGAGATAGAAATGTCTTAACAAATTCCATTTATGTGAAGAGAACATTGATTTTTATGAACTGATTTAAATGGCTGGAAAAAAATCACAAATGGGAACTAGGCTTTGTATTCATGGTGGTTAGTATTTATTGACCTTTAACGTGTTTGTTAAAGTGCTGTTTTATACCATTAGTTCAAGAGTATTGTGAAAATGGAAAGGATTTTTTTTTTTTTCCTTTTGAGACAGAGTTTCGTATCAGGCCAGTCTCAAACTTGGTATATAACCAAAAATGACCTTAAACTTCGGATTCTCCTGCCTCTATCCACCCCCCACCCCCCATGCTACAGTTTCAGGTGTCTTCTATCACATAGACCTGGGGCTCAGATCTAGGGCATCTCATATATTAGACAAAGACTCTGCCCGCTGAGCTACATCCTCAGCCCACTACTATAAATACTCCGTTAAGTTATTAATACTGGTTGCTTAGGTACAAATGCCTATAATAATTCAATTATTTTATTTTATTTTATTTTAGGGTTTTTAAGACAAGATTTCTGTGTAGCCTTGGCTGTCCAAGGACTCACTCTGTAGATCAGGCTGGCCTCGAACTCAGAGATTTGCCTACCTCTGCCTTCCTAGTGCTGGGATTAAAGGCATGTGCCATCATGCCCAGGAAATGATTCAATTCTTAAAAAATAAAAAAAGAAAAGAAAGAAAGAAGAAAATACCCCAAATACTGCTTGAAGATGTAACCTTTTATTTTGGTTTTGTGACACCACCCCCAGACATGGTCTCATATAGCTCAGATTTGCTTAAAACTCCTGATCTCCTGCTGGAATTGCAAGCATGTACCTGGCTGTGACCATTATCAAAGATGAATATTCTTTCTTTCCCATTTCTTGACTCAGGGTCTACATGCCTTTTTGAGCATTGCTAGAGGCTGGCTCGACACCTTATCTAGGTTTTCTCTCATAATTGGTAGACATTATAATCCTAATCCCCACCCTTATTAAAGAAGGAACTGAGGGCCTAGCAGATGCCTCAGTAGATAAAAACACCACCACACAGACTTACCTACCAACCTGAATTTGCTCCCAGAGCCCTTATAAAAAGCCTGGCACCCACCTTTAATTCCAGCATTCCTGATGGCAAGATGATGGGTAGAAACAGTGGGCCCACTAACTAGCAGACCAGATAATACAGAGCACATAGTACAACAGCCAGAAACCCTGCCTCAGAATCAATGGAAGGAAAGAATTGACTCCTAAAAGGTTATCCTCTGACCTCCCCATGCACACTGTGGAATGCACATACCTGCATGTACATACAATGAATAAATATTTTTTTAAAAAAGAAGGAATTGAATTATAACTAAGTTTTTTTTTCTGCCCTACCTATAAATAAGAAAATAATTAAGATGAGTCAGACGGAAATATTGCCATCTGTGAGAAATGGGATTGTAGTAAGAAGTGACTGGGACCTGGTGTTTGGACGCTGCTTCTCGCTGCTGTCCTACTTTCTATTGCTGTGATAAGCACCGTGACTAGTGGGCAGGGGAGGCGCACACCTTGAATCCCAGCACCAGGGAGACAGAGGCAGGTGGATCTCTGAGTTCCAGGGCATCCAGGGCTACAGAGAGAGAGAGACCCGGTCTCAAAAACAAAACAAAACCACCATGACCAAAAGCAACTTGGGGAGCAGGTTTATCTCATCCTACAGCTTATAGTAGTACGTCATGGAAGGAAGCCAGGCAGAAACTCTGGAGCAGGAGCCTGGAGGCAGGAACGGAAGCAGAGGCCATGGAGGATGCTGCTTTCTGGCTTGCTCTCCCTGGTTTGCTCAGCCTGCTGTTTCATACAGCTCAGGAGCACTGACCCTCCGCGGTGCCACTGTGCACAGTGGGCTGGGGCCACCCACGTCAATCATTAATCAAGAAAATGCCCACAGGCTTGCCTACGGGCCGATCTTCAGGAGGCATTTTCTAGATTGAAGTTCCCTCTTTCCAGGTGGCCCTCGTTTGTGTCAAGGTGACAAAGCAAACAAAACAAAACACTGACCGTCATCGTCGTCTCATCATCGGCATCGTGGTAGCATACTGAGAAGATGGACATTGCACTGGGGAGAAGGCTCAGTCACCCAAGTGTGTCCCCTGCAGGGGCGAGGACCTGAGCACTCCCCTAGGAAGCTGGACAGGCTGCATGTGCCAGGGGCTCGCTGGCCAGACAGTCCAGCTGCTCAGTGAGCTCTAGGTTCAGTGGGAGTCCCTGTCTCAAAAATAAGGTGGAAAGCAACCAGGGAAGACAGCTAACATCAGTCTCCTGCCTCTGTGCGCCTGCGCGCGCGCGCGCGCGTGCGCGCGCGCGCATGCGTGTGTATGTGTGTGTGTGTGTGTGTGTGTGTGTGTGTGTGTGTGTGTATGTGTGTAGCGTGCATGCACACGAGCGTGCTCTCTCATCACCACAACCCCGCTCTAAGGACAAGATTTTCCTCCAGATAACTTACATATTCTCCCTGACTCAAACAGGAGACAAAACTATGAACAGAAATGTGTTAGGACCCCCAAAGCACCGAGGCTGCCACTGCCACATGGTACCGTGTGCAAACTGCTAGAGTCAGAGATCAACTCAGCCTAGCTGTGCCAGCAATTCATTCCAGAATTACTGACTTGACCTCTTGTTTTCTATCACTTAATATCTACTCTTGCATATGTTTCGTGATGGCTTTGCTTTTATTTGTACGTTGCTGGGTTAGGGCTTAGGACTGTTGGGTATGTTTCTGCACCAGTCTGCTATAAGGCATTCTCTGCTATACCCGTCACACCTCATACAGTCCCTATTCCTACACAGTTTCTTCTTTCTCTCAGTCTATAGCCTGCTCTTTTTACTGCTTAATTATAGCCTTCTATTAGCTTTAACAATCTCTAAAATCTGTGGACCCCCAACTTTCCTTTCCTAGCTATGTTTTGTTTGTTTGTTTTGAGACAGGGTTTCTCTGAGTAGCCCTGGCTGTCCTGGAATGCTCTATAGACCAGGCTGGCCTTGAACTCACAGAGATCCGCCTGCCTCTGCCTCCCGAGTGCTGGGATTAAAGGCATGAGCCACCACCGCCTGGCTCAATTTTCTTTTTCTTGTTTCAAAGTTAATCTAACACTTTCTCCTCCTTACTCATTCTGGTTCTGTTCTGCTTCTAATCTTACCAACAGAAATCCAGTCTACTCCGCGCTGTCCTTGGTTGCTTACCCTCCAACAGTTATTGAAGAGGAAGGGGCCGCTGTTATTGGTCAGCTAGTACCCAGTGGTAACATCAAACAGATGCAGTTAGTCTCCTAGTTAACACCTTACTCAGAGTTAATATAGAGTGACACCAGGCACCCAGAGCTCCTGGACTGAGGAATTATTTTCTGAACTACTCAATCAACACTACCACATTCAAGTCCCACTTGAACACTGCAAATGTGTCAAGTGAAAGAATAAGGCTGATAAAAAAAAAATACTAATAAACCAAGCAAAGAAAAACTAATCTGAAATGCTATAAATAAAAAACACAGTAAGTCAAATAAAAAACTGTGGAAAGTGTCAGCAGTAGAGTGGATGAGGGAGAGGATAGAGTGTCTGCACTTGAGGACAAGACGGGGGACCTGGAACAGTCCAACCAGGGCAAAGATAAAATAAGAAGGCACCAGTGGTCATCCCAAGAGGTATGAGACACTCTGAAAAGACCAAAATCATGGGGTATATGCATAGAGAGGAATCTCATCCTAAAGTCATAGAAAAAAAAAAAAAACTTCAAAAAGAATCATAACAGAAAACTTCCCAGAGTTCGAGAAAGAGGGGCCAATGTAGGTAACACACAGACAAGCCCAGAAAAGAACCTCCTCTTGTCAGATTATAATCAAAACACTGAATATACAGAACAAAGAGAGCATGCTGAACGCAGAAAGAAACATCAACTCACAGAGAAAGGCAGGTCCCTTAGAATAATGTGAAATTATTCTTCTGAAACTTTAAAAACAAGAAGGACTTGGAGTGATGTATTTCAGATTCTGAAAGATAACAGCTACCAACCCAGACTACTATGCTGTCTGTCAGAATTAAAGGACAATAAAAACTTTCCATTATAAAAATAGACTAAAGGATTTATGACTGCTAAACCAGCTCTGCAGAAGACAGTTGAAGGCATCCTTCAAAAGGAAAAATAAATCCATCCATGATGAGGCCACAGGAAAGAATAAATCATACTAGAATAATAATATACAATAGAGAAAAAGGAATAAACAACACAAAATCAAAATATGGCAGGAATCAGCGTATAATCTTCAATGACAATTGTGAATATTAATGGTCTCAGTTTCTCAAAAGACAGACTGGTAGATTGGACCAAAAAGCAGAAGCCCCCAAGAAACACAGCTCACCGTAAAAGAGAGATATTACCTTAGGCTAAAAGGGTGGCAAGAGGGATTCCAAGCAAATGATCCCAGGAAACAAGCCAATGTTGCTATTCTAATAATCAACAAAATAGCAGCTATAAAGAAAAGTGAACTGTGCAAGAGAACGGATTGAACTGTAAAGTACAGTATTAAATGAGACAACCCAGGCCCAGAATGACAAACGACGCATGTTCATCTCGTGTGGATACTAGCTTTGAATTTTTAGATTTGTGTGCTTAATTTGTAGAGCTCGGGAAGCTAGAAAGGGCCCGTGAAAGAGTGGATGGTAGAACATGTATGATACAAAAAGAGAAGGAAGGGGTCCTAGGGATTAAAGATTTAAGTAAGGATGGCGGTTCCAGAACAGGAGACCAAGGGGTGAGAGCAGCAAAGCTAATATAGTATATGGAAATCCACCACTTTGGGAGTGAATTAAAAATATGATTTTTTAAGGTTTATTATAATTATTTAAAAAACTATTTTTAATAAGAAATAAGAAAATTTTGTTGAGTTTTGTTATGGACTGCATTGTAATATAATGGTTTTGCTATCTGTCTGTTATGTCATTGTTGTATCTGTGTTTGCATTCTTTGGATATTTTTGTATTGTTTGCTTTTTAATTTAGAAAAAAAAAAAAAAAAAAAAAAAAAAAAAAAAAAAAAAAAAAAAAATGGTGACACATCTAGATTCCAGTAGAATCTGGATCTCTGTGAGTTCAGAATGAAAAACAGTGAACCTATCAGAACACTTAACCAGGAGTTAGAAAGAGAAAAATAAGGCGTGAGACCAGCGTACTTGGGTACTTGGGAACTTTAGAGTATTCAGAATTCGTGAGGACTCAGCTCCGTCTGGGAACAGCAAGAACAGGAGTGAGCTGGGGTCGTCTTAAGATGCCTACTGCTAGTTTTTTTTTTTTTTTTTTTTTTTTTTTTTTTTTTTTTTTTTTTTTTTGTATCTTTTTCTTTTTTTTTTTTTTAATTTTTTGGGTCCTTTGGAACAGCAACAAGTCCTCTTAAACCACTGAGCAGAGGGGCTGAAGAAGGGGCTCAGCTCCGTGGTTAATAGCACTTGTTGCTCTTGCAGAGGACCCAGGTTTGGCTCCCAGAATCCATGTGATGGCTCACAGACATCTGTAACTCCAGTCCAAGGGGATCTGCTGTCCTCTCTTGGTCTCTGCAGGTAGTGCATGAGTATGATGCACAGACATACATGCAAGCAAAACACCCTAGACATAAAAAAAAAAAAATGTAAACATATATTTAGAAAAGTTTCAATACAGGTATTCTGCATGGGTGGACTATGCTTCTCCCAGAATACATGAGTGATTACATGAAAATCTCAGTGCTGGGTGTGGAATTATCTCCCTGGAAATTATTTATCAGGGAACTCAAGAAGCCCCCCAAAACAACACCAGGCTATTGCCACTGCTCTTGGTTGTCCACCAGAACTAGATGGCCAGACGCTGTCGCTGAAAGTACAACACACGTCAGTTGCAGGACATAGAGGAACCAAGCAGAAATTGACATGATAGCTTTCGTAGTGGATACTTTTCACAGTGCCGGAAGATGTTATGCAAACAGATGAGGGAGAAAAGCCATCCATGGTATTACCCACCATCACACCTTACATGCTACAGTTCTGGGCTGCCAATCAAGGTGTACCCACTGGTGAAATAATGGCACAGCCGTTATGAGGGCAACCACCTACTTTTGCTTTGGATTTGAGGCCTGTTCCCCAGGAGGAAATTCATGCTTGATATTGCAAACTTAGTCAAAAGTCCGTGGCTGGGAAGGCCGTAGTCCCTAGCGGGGAACCTAGTACAGTTATCTCACTAAATAGACGTGCTGCCAAGCTGCCTTCTAAACATTTATGTTCATACACATAGCTTAGTGCTGCCCTCAACGTCGGCCAGAGAAGCTTGTCTCCGCAGTGGTTAAATGCAGACTTAGAACTGTCAGATTGCTGAGATTAAGTGATTATTGAGGGCTCAGCCCCAAATAGGGACATCTGTATCAACCACTACTACCACCTGCTTTGTTTAAAGGCTCAGCGAATAATATCAAAGAAGAGGGATCAGAAAGATCCTAAGAGCTGGAGGACTGAGAAGAGTGCTGGGAGATGCCGTCTTCGGGCGGGACAGGATGAGAGCACTGGACTCGCGAACTCACTGCCACTATGGTTACCTGCACAGGACCCATGCAAGATCAAGCTTGCCGGCAGGCAGTAGTAATTGTATGCACTGGGTTTCCAGGAGAGAGAGAGAGGGAGAGAGAGAGAGAGAGAGAGAGAGAGAGAGAGAGAGAGAGAGAGAGAGAGAGAGAGAAGACATAAGTGGAAAGGGTGTGTTGGGATGCAGGGGGGGGAGTAGGGGTGAGTGGGGGTGATTTAAACAAGATACACTGTTTAAAATAAAGACTTTCTGTTTCTAAAGATACATTGTTTAGAATAAAGCCGCTCCAACCACTCTGCTAATCTCTGGCCAATAAGAAAACGCAAGAATATTCTACAGTGTATTCTGAAAACCTCAATGAATGGCTGAGAACAGGGCCCCCTTGGCTTTGTTCTTTGAACAGAAGACTGAATAAACAAAGGAAACTAGCCATAGGACAGCCGATGGGCTCATCAGCATTTGAGTGAAGATTGTTCTTTATCTTTACGAATTAGCCAGGATTGTGCCACAAGGTTTCCGTAAGGGACTGGTAAGGTGTGGTTGGATTCCTCATTCCTTAACTCCCTCCTCCTTGTTTTTGTTGTTGTTTTGAGTCAGAGTCTCAATCTGTAGCATAGTTTGGTCTGGAACTCACTATACAGCCCAAATTGGCCTCAGACTCCAAGCAATCCTCCTGCCTCAGCTTCCTGAATGCTAAAATTACAGATGTGTGCATTATCTCCAGATTAACTTTGTTCTTTTTGTTTGTTTGTTTGTTTTTTTTTTTTTTTTTTTGTTTTTTGTTTTTTCAAGACAGGGTTTCTCTGTGTAGCTTTGCGCCTTTTCCTGGAACTCACTTGGTAGCCCAGGCTGGTCTCAAACTCACAGAGATCCACCTGCCTCTGCCTCCCGAGTGCTGGGATTAAAGGCGTGCGCCACCACCGCCCGGCTACTTTCTTCTTTACATGGTCTGTCTTGCTTCTTTGGGGCACTGCCCCATCCTGCCTGAGGGTTTTCTTTTCTTTTTTCTTTGTAGCTCTAGCTGGTCTGGAACTCACTGAGTAGACCAGGCTGGATTCAAACTCTAAGGGATCAGACTGCACCTGCCTTTGCCTCCTGAGCACTAGAATTCAAGGCAAGTGCCACTCTGCCCAGCCCATGAGGCTTTTCTTACCTGTCATTCTTTTGTATGCAGTGGCTTACATTTGACATGATCGAAGGACATGTGGCGGCGGCGGCGGCGGCGGCGGCGCGGCGGCGGCGGCGGCGGCGGCGGCGCACGCCTTTAATCCCAGCACTCGGGAGGCAGAGCCAGGAGGATCTCTGTGAGTTTGAGACTAGCCTGGGCTACAGAGTGAATTCCAGGAAAGGCGCAAAGCTACACAGAGAAAACCTGTCTCAAAAAAAAAAAAAAAAAAAAGATGGAATTCTGTAAAATCCAGTGACCCAATTGCCCAAGGAAACAAATCTCAGTGTCTTTTCCCATCCCACCCTTCTGGGATTACTGGGTACCAGAAGATTCCTCGACTAGGTAAATTACTCTCTGCTAAATAGAGCCAAGTATGATCTCACAAACCTGTACCATCACTCCAGAGGCAGAGGTAAGATGCCTAGTTCCGGGCCAGCCTGGGTTACAAGACAAGGCCCTGTCTCCACAGTAATAGTAATCATCATCATCATCATCATCATCATCATCACCACAAAATAACTCTCAAGGCTGCAGGTGGAAATAGGAAAGAAGCCACTAAAAAACTCATTAGAACCCTCGCTGCTTTTGCAGTTCAGACATAAATGCCAGAAAATGCAGACTATGTCTAGATGTGGCCTGTTAGGAAAATTCTACTGTCGTTTCAAGAGCAATCTAGAGAGTTTCTGTATAATAATGATGTGCCTACCTATTTATTATGGGGAACTGTTTCCCATGATTGTGAATGTGAGCGCATCCAAATGTCCCAGTGTGGGTTCTGAAGGCCAGAAAACTAGGAGAGCCATTATTCCGGTCTCATTGGAGGCTGTCAGGCAGAGCTCTCTCACACTTGAGAGAAAGCTGCCTTTTGTTCCACTCCACGGGGGCCTTCAGCTGACTGGCTGAGGCCTCCTCACATTAGCGGGGAGGAGCTGTCTGCTTTACACAGTCTACCAACTTAAATGATGATCAAAACACAGAAAAACCAGAAGAGCATTTGGCCAAATACCTGGACTCTGACCCGGCCAAGTTGACATGAAACTAATTATCCACACATTCTTTATAATTCCTAGCAAGCAACGGGTAGTATTTTGATACCATCACACAAATTCAGTTTGATTCACATTCAAGTTAACTAAATATGTTGAATGGAGCTAAAAAGGATGTTTGGGAAGAAGAAGGTTAAGAATTTGACTTATCATGATATGAACCAGAAGACCTACATACCAACTAATACCTAATTTTGTCACTCAGATCTGTAAGGTGTGTGTGCCTCTTCAGCTGCCTTTGAAATAAGAAAACCAACAGTTTTCTATTTTGTGTTTGAGGGGACAAATGTCTCCAAACGTGGCTGCTGACAAGGCAGCTGGTTGCATGTGTAATTGAGCCAAGATAAAACTGCACATCTTCTCATCCCCCGGCTCCACTCCGTCACTTGGGTTTCTGGGAAACATTTGGCCTAAAAAAAAAAAAAAAAAAAAAAAAAAAAAAAAAAAAAAAAAAAAACCCTTTTTGGAAATTAAGCTCAGACATTTAGAGAAACAGAACTGAGTCCTCTGGGTTTTGAGGCTCTTGATTTGTGTTAGGTGTATTGCTTTTAAGGACACATCCGCGTGTGGAACAGAGACGCGTTATTAGATTTGGGGCAAATGAGCTGTCACGTGAATAGCAAGCAGAACAGGCATTTTGTACGATGTTTCGGTGACCAGTTGTTCTGAGACACATCATCAAGTCAGTGACTGGCTGGGTTTCGTTTGTTTGCAAGTCCAGGGAGTGTAACAGACATTCTAATTTCCAACGGTTGCTGGTGGGAGAGAATGTTTGCTTGAGCGTTGCTATAAACCACAATTTCTCCTAGGCACCCCACACGGACCATTTTTATTTTCACAATGACAGTAAGAAAGAAAAACATGAGGAAAGACAAGCTCATTGGTGCATTTTGTGGTGCTAAAGGTCAACCCCAGGGCCCCATGAATGAGTGCTCTAGACTGAGCTGTGCTCCAGCCCTACTCAATTTAAGTATAGGATTCCTTCCCCACAACCAATGATTATTCCAACAGTGTTCATCAGATACTCTATTACTTCCTGTCTAATTCGAAAGCTCCAATGAAGACAAGCTTAAAATTAAGGGTGTTTCTGGAATGTATGTTCTATTTTCATACACTAATTCTCATACACTGTCAATAACATGTTGTCTGTCTACTGGTGTCTTTTTTTTTTTTTTTTTTTTTTTGGTTTATCGAGACAGGGTTTCTCTGTGTAGCTTTGTACCTTTCCTGGAACTCACTTTGTAGACCAGGCTGGCCTTGAAACTCATAGAGATCCGCCTGGCTCTGACTCCCGAGTACTGCAATTAAAGGTGTGCGCCACCACCGCCAGGCTGGTATCTTAAACTACATGTTGGTATCGTCAGGCAAAGTATTTCTAATTGTTCTTCATACATTTTTTAAAAATTCTTGGCATTTATCCTTTGCAATAAACTTAAGAGTATTAGTAAATACTCTCCTAATAAATTCTATGTAGATTTCATCTGGGTTGCATCAAACATAGAGACTGATTTAAGAGAATCATTGATTCATGGGTAATGACCCACGTTCAATCCCTGGAATACAGCAAGCCTGCTGTGATGGTATGTGCCTGTAATCCGGGGCACTTGTACAGTGAGGTGTGAGGCAGAGACGGAAGGATGTTGGAAGTGCCTGGGCCTCTTAAGCTAGTATATAGAGTACAGCAGAAACCAGAGCCCCTCAACAAGGTAGGAATGGAGGAGTAACTCCTAAAAGTTGTCCTCTGATCTCCATGTGTGTGCCATAGCATACAACTCACACTCACACACCATACACACAAATAAATAAGTATTAAGAATACACAGACGGGCTGGAGAGATGGCTCAGAGGTTAAGAGCACCGACTGCTCTTCCAGAGGACCCGAGTTCAGTTCCCAGCACCCACATGGTGGCTCACAACCATCTGTAATGAGATCTGGCTCCCTCTTCTGTATACATAATAAATAAATAAATCTTTAAAAAAAAAAAAGAATACACAGACATACATAAATAGGTATGTATATACAAAGGAGCTTTTTGTGTAATTATTGGTTTAACTCTCTGGCTAAAACTGGCTGACTTCTTTTTGGGAAAATCATTCCTATATCATATATCATATATATAATATATATATGATATTTGATATATATATGATATAGGAGATACATATATAGTTTTATTTTTTAAAAATTATTTACTGCTGGGTGGTGGTGGTACATACCTTGAATCCCAGCACTCGGGAGGCAGAACCAGGCGGATCTCTGTGAGTTCAAGGCCAGCCTGGGCTACAGAGTGAGATCCAGGACAGGCACCAAACAACACAGAGAAACCCTGTCTCGAGAAATTAGGGGCCTGTTCTCTCCTTCTTACATGTCGGTTTCCAAGGGATTGACTCAAGTTGTCAGGCTTGGTGGCAAGTGTTTTTACCCACTGAGCCATCTCATTGGCCTTCTTTTTTTGATTATTTGTTTTTTGAGATAGGGTTTCTCTGTGTAGCTTTGTGCCTTTCCTGGAACTCACTCTGTAGCCCAGGCTGGCTTTGAACTCACAGAGATCCACCTGCCTCTGCCTCCTGAGTGCTGGGATTAAAGGCGTGTGCCACCACCACACCACCACACCACCACCCAGCTCATTGGCCTTCTTTTCTGAGACAGTCTTGCTATGTAGTCCAGGCTGATTTAGAACTCACTATGTAGCCCAGGCTGGTCTAGAACTCACTATGTAGTCCAGGCTGGTCTAGAACTCACTATGTAGTCCAGGCTGGTCTAGAACTCACTATGTAGGCCAGGCTGGTCTAGAACTCACTATGTAGGCCAGGCTGGTCTTGAGTGCTGGGTTTACAGGTGTGTGCCACCACATCCAGCAAGAAGGGAGCGTATTTCAATGACTTTGAGTCTAACACCTACAAATCATGTGACATACCTTAAACCTTGGTTATGTGAACAAACAAATTGGATAAAAGACCTAAATAAAATTTAAAAAGAGGATAGCAATGTCTTTTCCTGAGTATATGAAATGGGGAGGTTGGGGGGTGTCATGTAACCCAGGCTTACCTCGAACTCCCTGTGAGGTGAGGGTGGTCTTGAACTTCTGATTGTCCTGCCTGCCTCTACTTCCCAAGTGCTGGGATTACAGGCACACCTGACCAGAGTCTGATACTTTGACAGTGAAACACTTTGAAACTACTCACTAAGAAAAACCGAGATGGGACTGGAGGGACACCTCAGTGGTAGAGCATTGACCAGTCACGTACAAGACTCGGGCTTTGATCTACAGCACCGAAGGAGAGAAAAGTGAAAACCCCATACTGCTTCAGAGTCCCACAACGCCACCAAAACCTCAGTTTACGCTGACCTGACACCAAAGCGCCTGCGTCCACCCCCAGGAGCTGAGATCACAGGCGAACCTCACTCTCCCAGCAGGACAGTTTTCAAAGTAGGAGTTAAGATGAAGGAAAATGCAGAAAGAGCTGGGTTAGGGTTGCAGGTTGGGAGGAAAGTTTGTATTAGAACTCTTGCAGTTATTAGAACTCTTACACAGGAGTCTAAAAGGTTTATGTGTAGGGCAGTGTTCATTAGGTTAAAAAGATGATTGCCACGTTGTTTAGGTCATTCACTTAAGTAATAGTGGTATGTCTACTGTGGGAGGCCCAAAACAACTTGACCACACAGCTGCCATGACAGGCTTAGGGATCAAAGCTGGCTACTGTGACAGGCTTACTGGCAGGCAACACCTAGATCCAGGAAGACCCATAAGCTGAACTCACCCAGGGAGGGCCCACATCTAAGGGGAAATATCTGACATCCCAAACATTCCCAGCACACACCTATACCCCTAAACAAATGTCAGCCAATTAGGGTCCTGAACCCTAGAAATCCCCTCACCCCAATCTTTGCTATGATTAAAAACCCCACCCTGTCCAGGTTCAGGGCCCTGGGGCTCTCTGCTCTCACTGTTGGGTCAGACAGACAGAGAGACCAAGCTCTGAGCTTGAAATAAAGGCTCTTTGCTTTGACATACGAGAGATTTGATCTCTGTGGTGGTCTTTTGGGAGTCTCCACGATTTGGGCATAACATCTACCATGTCCCAGGTGCCAAGTACTTGTAACTTTGTAACTGTTTTTTGTTTGTTTGTTTGGCGTGTGTGTGTGTTTGTGTGTGTGTGTGTGTGTGTGTGTGTGTGTGTGTGTGTGTGTGTGTGTTGGGGGAACATGTGTACCAATGGCCTGCCTACGGAGAACAGAGGACAGCCTTGGGTGTTGGCCTTGCCTTCAACCTTGCTTGCAATAGGGATTCTTTATTGTTTGCTACTGGGTGTGCCAGGCTAGCTAAATGCTAGGTTTCAAGGATTCTCTTGTGTCTGTTTCCCATCTCTCCCGAGGAGTGCTGTGATTATAGATATGCACTATTGTACTCAGCTCTTGTGCTGGTTCTGGGGGTTCAAATTCAGATCTTTGTGCTTACACAGCAAATGCTTTCCCACTGGGCCATCTCCCTGATCCCTTCAGCCTTTTAAAGGATATTAATCTCTTTCATAGGGCTCCACCCTATGACCTAGTCACCTTTCGAAGGCCCCACCTCTTAATGCCCACACATTGGAGGTTTCAAGATATGAATTTTAGAGGAACACAAGCAGACCTTAGCAGGAGGAGAAATGAGAAAACGAAGTTAGCAGTAGGATCAAATAAAGGAGCTTTCTATATGCCATGTTAAAGTTAGGACTGAAATTCCAGCTACTTGGGAAAGTGAGGCAGGAAGATTCCAAGTTCAAGGCCTCCCTTCATGGTCTACAGAGTGAATTCAAGATTATCCTACACAAATTATCAAAACTATCTCAAAACCTTAAAAAACTAGGTTGTCTTCATACCTGAATCCCAGCACTTGAGAGGCTGAGGCAGGAGGATTGCCTCAAGTTCAAAACAAACCTGGGCTACAAAAGGAGTTTCAGGATTGAATGGGCTACAGTGTGAGAACCTGTCTCAAATAAAACCCAATAATAAACCTTTTAAAAAGTGGGAGTTGGTTCAGTGGAAGAGCATTTACACAAGGTCCTAGGTTCAATTCTCAGTCACACACATACATGGGAGGAGGGGAGAAATGTCGGGAGGGTACACATCACACTGAAGTATTTGTGTGATGGGATTTTTTAAGTCTTTTTTTTTTCCTTACTGAAAAAAAAAATACAAGATCATCACTTCTTTAAAAAGATTGGGCCAGGCAGTGGTGGCGCACGCCTTTAATCCCAGCACTCGGGAGGCAGAGCCAAGTGAATCATTGTGAGTTCGAGGCCAGCCTGGACTACCAAGTGAGTTCCAGGAAAGGCACAAAGCTACACAGAGAAACCCTGTCTCGAAAAACCAAAAAAAAAAAAAAAAAATTTTTGAAATGTCCAAGTGACAAATTTATTATCTCACAGTTTTGGTTGTCTCAAGTCCATCAAGGTGTGTGCCAGGCCACATCCTTCTGGAAGCTTCTATGGAAAACAAAGCATGTTTTTTCCTTGTGTTTTCTAGCTTCCAGAGGCTGCGCCCAACCCTTGCCTGCTGTGGGACAGTTTGTATGTCAAATTACTCTGATTGGTCAATAATAAAACACTGATTGGCCAGTGGCTAGGCAGGAACTATAGGCGGGACTAACAGAGAGGAGAAAAGAAAGAACAGGAAGGTGGGGAGACACTGCCAGCCGCCACCAGGACAAGCAGCATGTGAAGATGCCGGTAAGCCACAAGCCACGTGGCAAGGTATAGATTTATAGAAATGGACTAATTTAAGCTATAAGAACAGTTAGCAAGAAGCCTGCCACGGCCATACAGTTTGTAAGCAATATAAGTCTCTGTGTTTACTTGGTTGGGTCTGAGCGGCTGTGGGACTGGCGGGTGACAAAGATTTGTCCTGACTGTGGGCCAGGCAGGAAAACTCTAGCTACACTTGCCTCTTGAGCTCTTCCATTCTTCTCCAAATCCAGAGAGAGAGGATCATTTTTTTCTCACAGCTCATCCCTCCAATCTTCTTACCTCCTTTTCTACATTCAAAGACATTTGTGATTGCTTAGGACCCACGTGGGTAAACCAAGTTAGCCTCCCATCTCAAGGCCAGGTGGTAAGCAGTGACTTTTAAGTGTAGCAATTGTGGAGGCATCGAGCTCTATACTGCTTGGGTTTGGGTTTTTGTTATTGTTATTCTTTTCTTGGTGAATTTTTTTTTTCCTCAGAGAAGGGAGGGAACCCCCTGAAGATGGAACTAGGCTGAGCATTCCACAACTGCCCTACACTCTCGATCTCTTCTTCGTGATTTTTTTTTTCTGATGTCTTCTTCGTGATTTTTTTTTTTTCCTGATGGAGAGGCAGGTTCTAAAGGCCAGGTTGGTCTGGAGCTCACTATGGAGCCCAACCCACCCTGGAACACACTACAATCCTCCTGACTTGACCTCCTAAGAACAGAGACCAAAGGAGTGAGCCAGTGTGCCTGACTCTTAGTGGTTCTTTAAAAGCTCACTGGCACATTAAGTATACCAGCTGGTTGCCGTATGTATTCATAAACATTTCCGACAGTTCATGGATTGAAAGCAGAGTGATCTTAGATTTGTTCATGATCAATCAATCTGCTTGTGGCAGCTGAAATTCTGGGTTTAGACACTCTTACCGAACCTGTCTAGACTTCGTGAAAAGCTCTGTGTGGAATTGAAAACTGCATCTTAAAAAGATAACACTGCCCGTTGCATTACCACAGATCACAGAATAAGGGGGGGAGGAAGGCGGCTCTAGGGGTGTAAGCAGGGGATGGGCACTGTCTCCATTGGGGTTCTGTTGCCGAGAAGAGACATCATGACCACAGTAACTCTTATAAAGGGAAAACATTTCACTGGAGTGGCTCGCTCATAGTTCAGAGGTTCAGTCCATTATCATCATGGTGCTGGAGGAAGAGCTGAGAGTTCTATATCTTGATCTACAGGCAACAGAAAATTAATTGTGACACTGGGCGTAGCTTGGACATAAGAGACCTCAAAGCTCACTCCCATGGCGACACACTTCCTCCAACAAGTCCACACCAATGAGGCCACACCTCCTAATAGTGCAGCTCCCTATGAGCTTATGGGGACCAATTATATTCAAACTACCACAGGGGTAATGGAAAAGTCAGACACTATAACTTGGATATGGCTCCCTCTCCCCCTAAATTCTAGAAACTTGATCCTCATATAACTGTCCTGACAGGTGATAAGACCTTTAAGAGTTGTGGCCTACTGGAGGGCCATTTTCCTGGAGGTACTACCCTCCTAAGTAGATGAATGTCTTTCTCTGGAGGCTGCCTAAGCTCTATCTCGTGAGAACGAAGCAACATGGGACTGGATTAACTACTACCAAGAGAGTGGGTTGCTAGCTAGGGTGGGTGGGCTTCCCTACCCTCAGCCTCTCTCTCTCTCTCTCTCTCTCTCTCTCTCTCTCTCTCTCTCTCTCTCTCTCTCTCTCTCTCGTACACACACTCTTCTACATGTCCTCTGCTTCTCTTTCACTCTGTACCACGAGCTGAAGTAGAATGAGGCCCTCACCAGACTCCGAGGAGATTCACGAACAATGAATGCTCTAGGACTGAGATAATGAACTCTCTTTCTTTATAAACTACCCAGCCTCAGGTATTGTATTATAGCCACATAAACTGTACTAAGCTAGCAAGTGAAAAAAATATACTTTAGAAATACAATGAAAAAATAATCCAGAGATTTTGCACAGTGAGGGCTAACAGTGATACCTGGAGGTGGAGTCAGGACTATCAAGGTGTAAGATCAGATGACAGAGAAAAATGGTCCTGGACAACAAAGGAAGCAACAATTAAAAGACAACCTAAAAAGGAAGAGAATTACTTGCATTCCTCATATCCAACAAGGCTTGGTCAGTGTCCAGATGTATTAGAAACTCATAGAACTTGATAGCCAAAAGGTGTATGTTCCAATTAAGAAATGGACAGAGAACTTGAATAGATATTTTCCCTAAGAAAATAAATAAATGGACAACAGGAGATCTCTGAAAAGGTACTCAGCTTCACTAGCCATCAAGAAAACGTTAATTTAGGTTAGAGAGGTAGTTCAGTGGTGAGAAGCAATGGCTGCTCTTGTGGAGGAACTAAGTTAAATTCCCAGCATCCACATGGAGACTCACAACCATCTGTAACTCTAGTTCCAAGGGACCCCAGACCCTCTTCTGACCTCTCTGGGTACCAGACACACACATGGTGCACATACATTCATGCACTCATACACATAAAATAAATACCAGAAAAATGTTTAAAGAAAAAGAAAATCAATATCACAATGAGTTATCACCTCTACCTTTTGGAATGGCTGTCATCAAAAAGTTGAAAGGTGGTCTGGAGAGATGGCTCAGAGGTTGAGAGCACTGCCTGCCCTTCCAGAAGTCCTGAGTTCGAATCCCAGCAACCACATGGTGGCTCACAACCATCTATAATGGGATCTGATGCCCTCTGCTGTTATTCATGCAAATAGAGCACTCATACACATAAAATACATAAATAAATAAATCTCTTAAAAAGAAGTCAAAAGGTAACAAGTGTTAGTGAGGACTTGGAGCAAAAAGATTCCTTATGTAGTATTAGTGGAATATAAACTGATACAGTCACTATGGTAACAGTATAAACATTCCTAAAAAAATTTTAAAAATTTAGGGCCAGAGAAATGTTTCAACAGGTGAAGGTATGTGCCATAAACCCTGATGACATGTGTTCAGTTTCCCAGGTCTCTCATGGTGGAAAGAGGGTGTCAAGTCCCAAAAGTTATCCTGTAACCTCCACATGTGTACCCTGGCACACACAGGACACATTCATACACACATAGAAAAACAAACAAACAGAGCCGGGCGTTGGTGGCGCACGCCTTTAATCCCAGCACTCGGGAGGCAGAGGCAGGCGGATCTCTGTGAGTTCGAGGCCAGCCTGGGCTACCAAGTGAGCTCCAGGAAAGGCGCAAAGCTACACAGAGAAACCCTGTCTCGAAAAACCAAAAAAAAAAAAAAAAGAAAAAAAAAGAAAAAAAAGAAAAACAAACAAACAATGGCATTTAAAAATGTAAACTTGGTCATTTGATCCAGTATCGTTACATACACCAAGGAAAGAAACCAAGAGACAGAGAGGTGACGGTACCCCCATAGTTACTGAGGCATTACTCACAATAGCCAAGATCGAGAATTAGGTTATTTATCTATTGATGGCTGAGAAGATAAAGAGGATGTGACATTCATAACAACAGAATATTATTCATGCTTTAAAAAAGGAGATCGTGCCATTTATGACAACATGGAGGACATTTTACTACATGAAATAAATCAGGTACACAAAAACAAATATTTCACTGATGTGTGAAATCTTGAAACACTGAACTCAAGGAATATAGTAGAAAAGTTATTCCCATGGGGCAGAGGTAGCGAAGATGATAGAAGGGAGTAATTTTTCAGTTATACAATGGATATATTTTATAGGCTTAATAATGTACAGCATAATAACTGCAGTTAATAATGGTGGATTGTCTTCATGAATATGAATAAATCTTAAATATTCTTCCCACACCACAAGCAAGGTGATAGGCATATTAATTTGACTCTGGTGATCATTTCATGCCGTATCCTGAATGTCATGAGCTGCTGAAATATATACAATTTTTATTCGTCAGTTATATCTTGATAAATCTAGCGGCATTAGTGACAGAATTGGGGACAATGAGAAAAGAATGTGGGGAAGGAAGGTGGCTTGTTTGGCACAGATAAGTTGAAGTTCTGGACACCTGAGTGGAAACAGGTGTGTTTTAGACACTGTGGTCCTGGGCTCAAACACAGATTCACCACGGGGGCAGCGCAGGTTGGTGGAAACACACTCATCCTGCTCACAGTTAAGCAGTCCTTGAGAACAAGAAACAGCGTCCTGAACATTCAGTGCTGCAAGCTGGCTGTGATCTTGCCTCCTCTTGCCTCTCCCTACCTGAGCTGTGGGCGGACTTTGTTAACTGGTCCCTTGGGGGTTTCTGTCTAAGGAATAAAGCTGCTGTTGGACTGTGAGTTTGTTCTCTAGTGGAAACAATGTGATCCCATCCAGTGCACACAGGACTTCATAGATATGAACTACACTCATCAGTGACTCCATTTTTTTCTCTTGTGAGTGTGCTAACCTTGTGACTCGGAAAAGAACCAGCATCATTGTCTTCCCTTTACTGATGAAGCCACTGCCCAGTGTGTCGGAAATGTGTAAACATCATCTAGGTAGTAAATCACAAAGCTCCATCGGATATTCTTGTTTTGTTTTGTTTTAAGATTTATGTATTTATTAGGTATATAGTGTTCTGACTGCATGTATCCCTGCCTGCCAGAAGAAGGCACCAGATCTCATTACAGATGGTTGTGAGTCACCATGTAGTTGCTGGGAATTGAACTCGGGACCTCTGGAAGGGCAGCCAGTGCTCTTAACCTCTGAGCCATCTCTCCAGCCCCCAGGTATTATTTTTTTTAATATAGTATATATTTTAATGTTTGAGAATTTCACCAGGCATGATGGCACACATTTGACCAGCATAGAAAGAGGCTGGCAGATCTTGGATCTCAGAGTTCTAAGCCAGCCTGGTCTACAGAGTTCCAGGACAGCCAGGGCTACACAGAAAAACCCAGTATCAAAAAAAAAAGAAAACGATAATAACAAAAAACTTTTAAGAATTTCATAGCTGGACGGTAGTAGCGCATGTCTTTAATCCCAGCACTCGGGAGGCAGAGCCAGGCGGATCTCTGTGAGTTCGAGGCCAGCCTGATCTACAAAGCAAGTTCCAGGAATGGTGCAAAACTACACAGAGAAACCCTGTCTGGAAAAACCAAAATAAAAATAAAAATAAAAATAAAAAGAATTTCATGCACTGTTTTCACTGTCATATTCACTGATCATATTCACTGTCGCTCCTCCTTATAACTGCTCCAAGATCCATCCACTTCCATATCCCACTAAATTTTGTGTCATCTTTTTTTTTTTTTTTTTTTAATAATCCATTGAGTCCCGTCTGTGTTGTTCATATGCTCCTGGATAGGGGACTATCCTCTGAAGAATGATGGACCTGCCAGGAACCACACCCTTAAAAAACAAAACAAAACAAAACAAACAAACAAACAATGGCTTTCCTTTCTGGAGAAGCCACCAACCCTCCACAGCTACTCAGTTAGGAATGGGGACTCTTGGATGCCTCCCCCCTCAATATTAGAATGTTGACAGGCTTGATGTTGTCCAGGCCTTGTGCCGGCCGCCGTGGCTGTTGTGAGCTCATGAGGGCGGCGGAAGGCTTGTCATGTCCTGGAGACACGGTTTCACTCCAGTAGTCCCTGGCTTCCGGCTCTGAAAATCCCTTCCCCCCTCTTCTGTAACGGTCCCTAAGCCTTACGGGGAGGTTGACAGAGACACCCCATTCGTAGCTGACACTCCACCGACGTTTATTACCTGAACTCTGACTAGCTGTGAGTTTCCGTGATAATCGTTGTCCACTACACCAAAGGAACTTGGTGATGAGTTCTGAGAGCTGTATTCACCTGTGGATAGAGAGATAAAATTTAGAGTGTCATTTGGCACTGTGCCCACTTAACAGAACACTAGGAGTAGACTCACCCTTGGGGCCTGTAAGCTCCCCGATCATGAGTCCTTAGCTGGATTTAGTACCAGTCATCTGTTTCCTCTTGGGAAGCTGGCCTTAAATCCAATCAGAAAGTTGTTGCTTACTCACATACTGTTCATGCCACCATTGCACCCATGGGTGTATCATGCCACGATGGTCATTATTGAAACTCCCAGAATTCACAGCTGACATTTTTCCTCCAGCAGCCTACATAGCACCTCCAGTCCTAAGAAAGCTGCCCCTCAGGATAGATGCTTCCTGGTCAGTACCAACTTGATTTTTTTCATGTCTGTGACCAATGAGTGTGGCGTCTTGAGCAATATGGCCTTTCCACTGAGTCTTGGTTGTACTGTTTTGGAGGTGTCTGGAACACTTGGCACTGGACTTTTTATTTGGCAACCTCACAGCTTCTAGGAACAGCATAATCCTCTGTGTATGGTAACTCCAATTAAACTCTTTTTAATAAAAAAATTATGAAGTATGTAAAACAGTAGGTTTACATATGTCCTTTTCAGACATCCTAAATGTTAGTTATTCCTCCCTTTGCCTTCCTCTGCTCTGCCATCCAGTTCCTCTCCCCACTTAATTGTCCTTCCCATTATTATTATTATTATTATTATTATTATTATTATTATTATTATTTTGGTTGTTCAAGACAGGATTTTTCTATGTAGCTTTGAAGCCTGTCCTGGAACTCGCTTTGTTGACCAGGCTGGCCTCGAACTCACAGAGTTCACCTGCTTCTGCCTCCCCAGTGCTGGGATTAAAGGCGTGCGCCACCACATCTGGCTCCTTCCCATTATTTCTATTTCCCCTTAATATCACCTATGTTCTTCTACCTCTCCTGCCTCAAGGTATCTCTTCCTCTCCCCACCAATGGTCCCTTTCTAGTTTTCTGGATTCTCCAGGTACTCCAAATTAAACACAGAAATGTAAATATTTAACCCTAAGATCCACATATGAGTGAGAACATGCAACATTTATCTTCCGAGTCTGGGTTGCCTCACTCAATATGATGTTATCTAGCTCTCTATTTATTTACCTGCAAATTTCACTTTTCTCTACGGCCTAATAGAATTCTACTGTATATAGGATAGCTAGGCTGTTTCGCATAGCTATTGTGAATAGCTATGAACATGGATGAGCATGTGTCGTTGTGTTAGGAAATAGAGTCCGTTGGGCATATGCCCAGGAGTTGTACAGTTTTTCTAGTTTTTCTGAAGAACCACCTTACTGATTTCCATAGTGGCTGCACAAATTTGCATTCTTAACAACAATGCATGAGGAGTCCCTATTTCCCCCACAGCCTCCCAGCATGTTGTAGATTTGATTTTGTTCATTTGTTTTTTTGGGGTTTTTTTTAGATTTATTTTATTTCCAATTTGTGTGTCTGTCTATTTGTCTTATGTGGGTACTTGTACATGAGGCTAAGTGCCCAAGGAGGCCAGAAGAAAGCATCAGGTCTCCTGTAGCTGGAGTTTCAGGTGGTTATGGGCCACCCTGTGTGGGTGCTGGGAACCGAACTTGGCTCCTTTGTGACAATAACAGCACTCCTAATCGCTAAGCCATCTTGCCAGCCTCTGTCTTTTGTTACCTTAATCACTCTGATGAAGGTAAGAGGAGATCTCAAAGTAGCTCTTGTTTGCATTTTCCTGATGGCTAGCTTTTAAGAAGTATTTCTTAGCCATTTGTCTTCTGAGAACTTTTCAGTTCCACAGCCCACTTTGTGTGTGTGTGTTGTTTTTCAAGACAGGTTTTCTCTGTGTAGCCCTGATGGTCCTGGAACTCACTCTGTAGACCAGGCTGGCCTCGAATTCACAGAGATCTGCCTGCCTCTGCCTCCTGAGTGCTGGGATTAAAGGCGTGCACCACCACTGTCTTGGCTCTACAGCCCACTTTTTAACTTGGTTGTTTGTTTTCTTGGTGTTTAGTTTTTTAGTTTCTTAGCTATCCCTAACACCAATCCTCTGCCCGTGTACAGCTGGAAAAGATTCATTCGTACTCTGTTGATCTGCCTCTTCGGTTGATAAACTGTTTCCCTTGTAACACAGAAGCTCCTTAATTTTATGAAGTCCCACGTGTTGGCTGTTGATCCCATTCCTGAACAACTGGAATTCCATTCAGAAAGTTCTTTTTTGTTTGATTTGGTTTGGTTTAGTTTCTTTGAGACAGGGTGTAGTGGGTAGCCATTCCAGCTTTGACCTGAAAGTACCACCCCCACTGAGGCTTCGGTGACTGTCACACCTAAAAGGCGGGTCTGAGAGAGGACCCTGAAGACCCGAGATCCAGATGCGCCAGCTCTCTTGGTTCCTGGACCCTAGACACTAGAGGTAGACTGAGCAGAGTTCTCCAGAGAACACTGCTGGACTGCGCTACATCTTTCCCAGGCCCTGTAAACTATCTATTCACTTGTAAGTTACCCCACAAAATAAACCTCCCTTTTAACTATGTGGAGTGGCCTCAATAATTTTACCAATAACAGGGTTTCTCTGTGTAGCCCCGACTGTCCTGGAACTCACTCTGTAGACCAGGCTGGCCTTGAACTCACAGAGATCTGCCTGCCTCTGCCTCCTGAGTGCTGGGATTGAAGGTGTGCACCACCACACCTTCAGAACGTTCTTAACTGAGCCTGAACTGGTCTCTTTCTTCTAGAAGTTTTAGGTCTAACATTGAGATCTTTGATCTGTTTGGAATTGATTTGTGTGCAGAATGAGAGAAAAGGATCGAGTTTTATTCTTCTACACATAGTTCTCCAGTTTTTCCAACACCATTTGCTGAGGATGCTGTCTTTTCTTTTCTCCAGTGTTGGGGGCATTGTAATACATACATCAGGTTGCTGTAGGTGCTTGGGCTTACACTGGGTCCTCGATTCTATTTCATTGATGACTGTAGCTGGTTGTGTTATTACCACTGTGGCTCTGTATTATAACCTGAAATTATGAGTGGTGGTACATCCAGCAATGCTTTTATCGTGTAAGATAGATTTGGCTATGTGGAGCTTTCCACACAAATTTTAAGGTTGTTTTTAACTAGTTTCTGGGAAGAATTGTCTTAGAATTTTGTTAAGGATTGCATTGAATCTATCATTAGACAGCTTTGGTGGGGTGGTCGTTTTCATAACATCAATCCTTCTCATCCATGTGCATGGGAGGTCTTTCCATCTTTTGATGTCGTCTTCAATTTCTTTCTTCATTGTCTTAAGTTTTCATTGTTTAGATTTGTGCTGGCTAATTTTATGTCAACTTGACACAGGCTAAAATCCTCTGAGAGGAGGGAACCCCAGTTGAAAAAAATGTCTCCATAAGATCAGGCTTCAGGCAAGCTTTTTTTTTAAGATTTATTTATTTATTTTGTATACAGCATGTATGATTACAGGTCAGAAGAGGACACCAGATCTCATTACAGATGGTTGTGAGCCACCATGTGGTTGCTGGGAATTGAACTCAGGACCTCTGGAAGAACAGTCGGTGCTCTTAACCTCTGAGCCATCTCTCCAGCCCCCTCAGGCAAGCTTAAAGGCCATTTTTCTTAATGAGTGATAGATGTGGTGGAGGGAGCTGTAAAATAATCTTTTTGTACACTGTGAAGATGTGTCTTTGCCAAGGCACCTTCTGATTGGTTTAATAAAGAGCTGAATAACCAATAGCTAGACAGGAAGAGGTTAGGTGGGACTTTCGGGCAGAAAGAGAGAAGAAGAGGAGATTAATCTAGGCTGTGGGAGATGCCAGAGAACATGGAGAGGAAACAGGAGGTGCAAGAATGAAGTGAGGTAAAAAGCCATGAGGCAAAATGTAGATGAATATAAATGGGTTAATTTAAGGTATAAGAGGTAGTGGGACAAGCCTAAGCTATGGGCTGAGCTTTCATAATTAGTAATAAGTCTCCATGCCATTTTTTGTGAGCTGGTGGCCCAAAGAAAAATTCATCTACAGGAGGGTACAGTCCATTGTGGATGGCACCACCCCTGGGCTGGTGGTACTGGGGTCTGTAAGAAAGCAGGCTAAGCAAAGTCATGTGAAGCAAGCCAGCAAGTAGCTCCCCTCCGTGGCCTCTGCATCAGCTCCTGCCTCCAGGTTTCTGCCCTGTTTTATTCCTGTCCTGACTTCTTTCAGTGGTGAACAATGATATGAAGACACAAGCCAAATCAACCCTTCCCTCCCCAAGTTACTTGGTATTCCATCATAGCAATAGTCACCCTAAGACAGAACTTCCACTTTCTTGTTAGGTTTATTCCTAGAATTTTATTTTTATTTTTTTAAGATTTATTTATTTACTATGTATGCAGTATTCTATCTGCATGTATGCCTGCAGGCCAGAAGAGGGAACCAGATCTCATTACAGATGGTTGTGAGCCACCATGTGGTTGCTGGGAATTGAACTCAGGACCTCTGGATGAACAGCTAATGCTCTTAACCTCTGAGCCATCTCTCCAGCCCCCTATTCCTAGAATTTTTTTTTAGGCTATCAGAGACAGATATTCTTTTATTTTATTTTTTTTTTTAGATTTACTATATTATTGTTTTTCATGTATGTGGGAGAGGGAGACGGGCATGTTATGTATGTGCATGTGGGTACCCAGGGAGGTGAAGAGAGGGTGTTGGATTCCCCTGGAACTGGGGTTCCAAGTGGTGGAATCCAGGTCCTCCGGAAGAGAAGCCAATGTTCTTAACTGCTAACCTATCTCTCCAGCCCCAATACAGGCATTCTTGTTTACAAGTTCAGCGTCTTTTCGTTAGACCTCGGGGCGTCTTCTTAGCAATACTCACAGCACAGTGTTGTTGGCGGGTTAGATATAGAAAACCATGGGGGAGTTTTCTATGGATTTTATTGGTGTCTAGTAAAACAGCAAGGACTAGTCTTTGGCTTTTTTCCTTCAGCTTAAAATAAATGTCGAGGAGCTGGAGAGATGGCTCAGAGGTTAAGAGCACTGACTACTCTTCCAGAGGTCCTGAGTTCAATTCCCAGCAACCACATGATGACTCACAACCATCTGTAACGAGATCTGGTGCCCTCTTCTGGCCTGTAGGCATACATGTTGTATACATAATAAATAAATAAATCTTTTAAAAAAATTAAAAAAAAATGTCGAGTTGTCCATCTCCCTTGTTTTAGCAGCAGACAGCCACCTAAGCTTAGCTCTTAACATTCTTCAAAGCAAAGATAAAGATAGATGTCTGGGATCAAACAACAGCAAAACACACTTGCGGGCTGGCTATGTGGCTCGTTTGGCAGGGTACTTCCTATCGTGAACCGAGTCCCAAGATCAGTCCCCAGCACTGTGCATCTCAGTCGTGGGAACACACACTTGTCTCAGCTCTCAGAAATCAGAGACAGGAGGATGAAGTGTTCAAAGCAATCCTCAGCTACATAGCAAGTTCAAGGCTGCCCTGGGCCTGAGCCCCTGTTTCAGAAGGAGCAGGAGGAGGATCAGAGGAAGAAAGGAAGGAAGGAAGAAACACTTGAAAAGATGGAGACTTGTAGCCGTGTCCTATCCTAGCCTCGGGCTGTACAGGGGCTAACCTAAGGTACAGAGCCTCCTGTGGCTTGAAGCCATCTAGAGTGGCAGAGTCAGCAGACTGGAGGTAAGATTTTATTTACTTAAGCTTTTCTGGTGGGGAGTGCTGGAGAAACGGTTCAGTGAGAAGAACACCGGCTTTTCTTCCAAAGGACCCAGGTTTGATTCCCAGTACCCACATGACAGCGCGAAATTGTCTGTAACTCGTATCCTATTCTGGCCTCCCAGGCACCAGGCACACACATGGTGCACACACATGGTGTACACACACACATATGCAGGCAAAATGCCCACACACGTAAAATACATAGTTATTTGGGTGTTTTAATGGGACAGAGTTTCTAGCCCAGGCTAGATCCAAACTACCTGTGTAGCCTCGAACTTGAACTTCTCATGTTTCTGCCTCCACTTCCCAGGGCTGAGATTACAGATGTGTGCCACCAAACCTGGTTCTTGGAGATAGAAAAAAAAAAAATTATTTATTTATTTATTTATTTATTTATTTATTTATTTATTTATTTATTGAGACAGGGTTTCTCTGTGTAGTTTTTTGGTGCCTGTCTTGGATCTTGCTCTGTAGACCAGGCTGGCCTCAAACTCACAGAGATCTGCCAGTCTCTGCCTCCTGAGTGGGGATTAAAGGCGTGCGCCGCCGCCGCCGCCGCCGCGCCGCCGCGCCGCCGCCGCCGCGCCGCGCGCCTGGCTGGAGATAGAAAATTTTAAGAACAACCAGATGTGGTGGCACATGCCTGCAATCCCAGCACTCTGGAGGAGGGAGCAGGAGGATCAGGAGTTTTAGCCTAACTTTCACTAAATAACAGACCCGCTCTCAACTGGAGACAAGGAAAAGAAACAGAACTAGAGTTAGAAGGAGAACAGAACTAGACATGCCCTGTCCGGGGTAGGCAGGCACTGTAAAACACTTTAAAAAGCTCCGAGGACAACCCGCCTCCCTCTAACTGCCTTCTTGCATCCCTTCGTGTGTGCACCTAACCTCAGCCGGTCTGCCAGAGACCCCCTGAGCATCAACCCTAGTGCCCCTCACGGCTCCCTTTCTGCTCCAGCAAAGTGAAAGAAAACTATTATGACCCAGGGAAAACCCGAGAAACTGTGGGCAAAAGTGCGTATTGGTGGAAAAGGAACTGTTCACAGAGAGAAGGTGGTCCACAGTACAGCCACAGCAGATGAAGAAGAACCTCAGCTCTCTTTAAAGAAGTTCGGTGTAAACAGTATCTCTGGTATGGAAGAGGACCAGTGATCCATTTTCACACCCTAACGTTCAGGCTGAAAACACTTCCTTCCACCTTTACAGGCCACGCTGAGACACAGCAGGCGGCAGAAATGCTTCCCAGTGTCCTCCAGCAGCTTGGTGCAGACAGCCTGACCGGTTTAAGGAGAATGGTCCAGACAACAGGGAATGGCAAAGCATCAGTTGCTACTGGAGAGGAGGAGGAGGAAGTTGCGGGTCATGTGGAGAATTTAGATGAGGCTTGGAAGAATGGGGCAAACACTGAATTGAGGCAGCTTGGTAGACAGACGTAACCTGGAGAAGTTACTGGATTTGCTCTTTCAGGTCACGGCTGCTTTCAGAAATTCTCTTGTTTATGAACCTGACAAAACCTAGCTCTCTAATATTTTTAAGTCCAAGTCCCTTGGACACTGCAGCTTTTTTTTCGGTTGTTGTTTATACACAATTCATTCTTTGTAGTAAATTAAGCTGAAGAAGCCTGGGAACCAAGTTTGAAAAAAAGGTCAATAAAATTGTTTGCCTCATTAAAGAGAAGGGTGAAGGAAAAGGTCCTAAGTATTACAGCACAGCCCTGGAAGGAAACGGATTGGGTTCCCTTCCAGGTCATGGGAGACTCAAAAGTCCTGCCATCTCAGAACTGCCCAGCCTTAGTTGCTTTGGTGTGTGTGTGTGCATGGGCACGCACGTGTGTACAGGTGCGGACTGCCGGAGATAAACCCAGGCCTGTATATTAAACACATGCAGGTACCATTGAGTTCCAACCCCACCTCTTACTGTCTTTAAATTTTATTTTTATTTCTGTGTTTGTGTGTGTGTCCATGGAGACCGGAAAAGGGTATCAGATTCCCGGGAGTTGCAGTTACAGGAGGTCCTGAGCTACTCCATATTGGTGTTAGGAACCTAACTCTTATGGAAGGGCAATTTGTGCCATCACTCCAGGCCCCTACTGTCTTTACTTAAAAAGTTAATTTGCAGCAGGCAGACATCTTCCACCATGTAGGTCCGGGAGATGGTTAGCAGGCTTGGCAATAAGAGTCTACTTCCTAAGTCAGCTCACTGCCCCCCTCTTTAGTAGACATGGGGGTCTCACTCTGTTCCTCAGATCCTCAGACTAGTTTGGAACTCCTGGCTCAGGTGACCCTCTCACCTCAGCAGGTAAAAGCATTTGTTTGGATTCCTAGGACCCACAAAGTGGAAGGAGAGAATCTGATCCTGAGAGTTTTCCTCTGGCTTCTACATTCATGCTGTGAAACACACACACACACACACACACACACACACACACACACACACACACACACACGGAGGGTTGCAGGGGATGGGGAGAGAAATGTAATAAAAAAAATAAATTCTGGGGATGGATTTTGGTGATGGTTGCACAACATGAATGACCTTAATGCCACAGGAATGTACACTTAAAAATGGCTAAGCTGGTACATTCTATGTCACAGATTTGTTTTGTTTTTCAAAATGGGATTTCTGTGATTAGCCTTGGCTGTCCTGGAACTTACTCTGTGACCAGGCTGACCTTAAACTCAGAGATCTGTCTGCTTCTGCCTCCTGAGTACTGGGACTAAAGGCGTGCGCCAACACAAGCCAGGTACATTGGAGATTTCTTTTCCCCCCACATTATTGTTTTTTTTAAGTGAAGAGGAAATGATGTTGAATGGAAAGGATCAAGGATAACTTTTAAAATATTTCTTTGTTGTATTATACTGTTCTCTTCACTTAGAGAAGTCCAGTTTTACAATAGAGACTTTCAGGAAGCAGATAGTGATGTGGTTTGTTGCTTGGGGACTATATCTTCACTTGGTTGAAGTGGTCTTCATCTGGTCTCATAGTCCAAACTGTCCTCACACTCCCTATATAGTCAGAGATGACCTTGAATTTCTACCTCCTCTTGGTCCTCCTGCCTCTACCTTCTTGACTAACAGCTTTACTGGTGTGTGCTACCATGCCTAGTTTTAGTTGGTACTGAAGACTGAACTCAGGGCAAGTGCTATCAACCAAGCAACAGCCCTACCATTCAGTTGGTTATTAATACTGCCGTGGTAAGGACTGTAGCCTATTTATAACAGTAAAGTGTTAGTTTTCTATCACTGTGACTTGAAATACCAACTTATAAGAATAGGTTCATTTTGCTATAGTTTCAGGTGTTTCCATCGAGGGCTGCTTGGTCCTATGGCTTTGGGTCCATTAAGAGGTAGATCATGGGAGGTTGGAGAGATGGGTCAGTGGTTAGGAGCACTGACTGTTCTTCAAGAGGACCCATGTTCAATTCCCAGTCAACCACACAGCAGCTCACACCTGTCTATAATTCAAGTTCCAGGGGATCCAACACCCATGGCAAAAGACTGATGCACATAAAATAAAAATAAATAAATAAATAAATAAATAAATAAATAAATAAATAAATAAATAAATAAATAAATAGGTAGATCATGAGATCATGGTGAAAAGCATGTCAGTAAAGTAAAACTGAACATATTGTGGCCACAGGGAAACAAAGAGAGACAAAGGGTGGTCAAGCCATGGTCCCGATATCTTTAAGAACACACTTCTAAAATCTGTGGACTTTGGCTGGGGACTATGGCACATGGAGCCTTGGGGGGCACATAATCCGAACTATAATATGAGGTAAATTCTAGCCATTCCTACAGGGATACTGAACTCTACTTCTGAGAGATTTAGGCATTCAGTTATATGTTCATGTATTTTAACTAGATAATCTGAGTTGTCCTTAGTTATGATTCGAAAGTCTGGAAGCAGCCTCAACTACTTCTATTAAAAACCGAACTAGTACTTAAACCCAGAGTAAAGGCCTTTCAACACAGCATCTCGTTTAATTCTAATAATAAGGTAGTGTTGTTTTCTATTCTATTTATCATAAAACTGAGGTGTGGAGAGGGGAACCTATTCATTTACTAAGTGGTGTAATTCTGAAGCAAGTATTTCCTCACCGTTCCCACTCTTAATCATCCACCCCTTTCTCTTTGAAATGGTAATGTCGGAAATGGGATTTTAATGAGTATGAAATAGTTCTCCAAGATCAGAATGGAGAATGAAGCATGGGATCGAAGATATCCCTTGATTGTGAGCAAAACTCTCATCTCCAGCAGCGTGGCTGAGCCCTGGGAGGTTAACGCTGGAGCCAGAGTACAGGGTTTCTAAGACTAAGGTCAAATTTTTGAACCAAAGAAATTTCCCTCCAATTCTCAAGTAGTCTCTTCGTGACGAATCTGCTGCCTATCCCCCGAGTCTTGCAATGAGCTGATTTGCAAAAAAAAAAAATCACGCCAGGAGAAATTAAATCGATTTCACGGACACCTGGTCCACCCTGAACTCTATATCAATCAGGTTCTTTGGCGGGGGGGGTTAGGGGGCTCAAGATATAACCCAAGCCGAATCTGCAGCTCTGGCGTGGAAGCCGGGGGGCGGGCCATGGGCGACCATTTTTGTTTTTGCGTCCCTGCGCTCTCAGCGCACCTTGACTAGCAGGACCCCACGGAGGAGGCGGGGCCGGCCGGGGAGCGGGGCGGGGCCTGGGAGGCGTGATGATTCAAACGGACCAATGGCCGGGGCGCGCCTGGCAGGAGCCACCAATGAGCGGGCGCGCCGGGGCGGGGCGCGCGAGCCCTAGCGGGTTTGGTGGCGCCGCGGCTTTGGCGCATTTTCGGCTGGTTTGATTCATCCATTTTGAGGAGACAGGGGAGCGGGGGGCTCGTCGGATCCGGGGGGCCCGACACCAGCCGCCGCCGACTCGGGAGGAAGGAGCCAAGCAGCTCGGGCCTCGGCAGCAGCGGCCCCCGCCGGCCGGCCGGAGCGGGGGTGGGGGGTGGGGCGCCGCGCGAGCGCGCGGGGAGGGGGGGGGAAAAATCCTGGTCCTCGGCGGCTCCGCGACTCGGCCGTGCCGCCTCGACAGCGAACATGTCCCGGCCTGTCAGGTCAGTGTGGCGTCCCGGGGCCCCGGGGCGGGCGGGCTGGGCCGGCCTGGGGCGAGGGCGAGGGCGAAGGCGCTGGGCCGCCGGGGAGGCGGGGGAGGGGGGAGAGGCCTGGAGCCGTGCGCCTGGCGGCCACGCGCGGCCTTCTCGCGACGGGGCCCCACGCGCGCGCGCCCGCCCGCCCTGCGCGTGGGGGAAGCTCGGCGGGGGCGCGCGCGGGGGGTGGCGGGCGGGGGCGCGCCGCCTCCACCCCTCTGGGCCCGGGTCGGCTTCGCGGCCGTCCCGACCTCCGCCCCGGCCCTGCAGGCGCAGCGCGCAAATCGGCGCCCCCGCAGGCCGCACCCCTGGGCCCGGCCCGAGCCTGCCGCCGAGCCAGGGGCCGCCACGCGCGACCCCGTCCCCTCCCGAGGCTTGCGGGCAGCCCAGCGGCTTCGCCTGCGCCTGGCCGCCCGGCCCCGCCTCCGTCCTCCGGGGTCGCGGCAGGCCCCGCCTCCTGGCCCGGCCTGGGCGGGACCGGCGCTTGCTCTTTCCCCCGGGGGCAGGAGTGAGTTTTGACCCTGAGCCCCGGAACCTAAGGGCCGCTGCTTCTCCCCACCCAGGAGCTCTGGAGGAGTTAACCCCAAGTTTTCTCTTTCCTGCGCCTGCAAATGCCCTTCCTCCGGGGACGTGCGCGTTCACCGCGCCACCCAAATCCCGTGTGGTTCTCGTTGCCCCTTCACCCGCGTACACGTTCCGGATCCTTCTGTAGCCGACCCTCTCTTCTCCCGAGTGACGTTAATCGTAAAGGGACTACGCTCCGCTAGCGATCAGACTTTTATTCACATGGTTCCAAGAAGTTTTCAGTTTCCCCTCGCTCGGTGGGCGCCCCTTTAATATCTTCCAGGGCTGTTGTATGGAATGTGCCTTGGGTGGAGGGAGTGTGGTTTAGTCCAGTCTGTTGAGGCCTGAGATGGCGGGATGGGGGGGGCGGACCGAATTCAATACCTGTTACTCATAAAGGAATGGCTCCTTTGCCTAGTGTCTTCTAAATAGGTAAAGATGTAGTCCTTGAGTCTCTTTACAGTTGTCATTCCAAGTTTCGATATCAGAAATATCTTAATACCAAAGAGGTTTGGATCTGGCAACGGTTTGGTTTTGTGCCCCACCGTTGTGTCTCCTGACAAGATCTCCTATTGGTGGTAGTTTGGGACTGCATACTTCCTCCCACGCGCGGGGTGGGAATGCCGAGAAGCAGTTACCTACCTGCTTGCTTTTTCCAATTTGTTTGAACCCGCACCTCCAAATTACCATCTCTTCTGTGAGCGTTGCTGCCGTTTGGGGAAGTAGTCGGTATCTTTTAGGTTATAGTGATTACTTTGGGGACAAAACTGAGTACCATCTACTCAAGATATTTTAAGATTAGAACACAGACAGTATTAAGCTTTTCTTGTCACTTGGAAGTAATTACTATAGTAGTTTACTCCATTTTAATTTAAGCACGCTGTGTTTTGGATGCTTTTATTTTAGTGAGTTGACATATCTGTCTGAATTTATATCTGCAGGACAATTACTTTAGGCCTTAGATTCAAGTTAATTGTATAACATATATAGTCCAGATGTTAGGAAGAGGTAAACTCGGGGGCGGGGGTGCTTACCGGCAGCTTAACTGGAACCTGGATGCAAGTGAGGTCCCTTGTATCGTACATTAGTTGGGACTAGAACACGGGTTGCTTTATTTTTTCCCTTTGTTAAACAGATGTATTTGTTTATTTGTTGGGGTGGGGGCTCTCTGTATAGCCTTGGCAAGCATAGAACTCTACCAAGACCAGGCTGGCTTCAAACTCACATCTGAGACACCACTCCCAACTTAACTTTGTAACCAACCACCTGTCCTGCTAGTCTGGGTGGCTGTTGAAAGTTAAATTAAGTAAAGATACCTGGAATGAAACTTCTCTTTCCCGTTCACATTGTGCTTGCAGATAGGGTGGGGGCATGAGCTTGTTTTAATGCTAAACAACTCCAGATGACAGTGGAACTCATCAAAAGTGACCCCTTATTCCACAAAACAATAGTATTTTCTGAAATGACTTTTTTTTACTCAAAGGGAAGAAAAAAATTTAAAGCACATAGCATGCCCCCCCCTTTTTTTTTTTTTAACTTTCAGAGTGCTTTTATGACTCTTAAACCTTGAAAAGACAGAAGGAAGATCTTGCTTATAAGAGATGAGAACTGGCCCAGCATGGTGACACACACCTTTAATTTTAGCACTTGAGGCAGAAAGCAAGTGCCTGAGTTCTAGGCTAGTCAGGGCTATATAATAAGATCCAAAAAAAGAAGAAGAAGAAGAAGAAAAGGAGTATGGAGAGATGGCTCAAGGTTTCATAGCACTGGCTGCTCTTCCAGAGGGCTCTGGTTCATTTCCCAGCACCCACATGGCAGCTCACAACTGTCTGTAACTCCTGTTCCAGGGTACCTGACACCCTCACACAGACATACATGCAGACAAAAACACTAATGCACATAAAAAATAAATAAATCTTAAAAAGAAGAAAAGATGAGAAGGCTCAGAGTTACTGGTTCACCCAGGTTTCTTGATCTAGTATAGTAAGTATACGTCCTGTCTACTGAATGAACTCACTCAGATCAGCACTTAGGACTCCTTTGTAACCTAGCTGATTTATCACTTTTTATTCCCTTTTAAAAACTCGATTTTAATTTTTTAAAAAAAATTACATTTACTTGAGTATATGTGTGTGGATATACATACCACCTGTCTGGTTGAGTTCAGAGGACAACTTATGGAAGTCAGTTCCATTCTTGTGGGTTCTGGGGACTGAACCTAGTCTTGGCACAAGTGCCTTTAGCCTCTGAGCTGTCTCATTGGCCTTGGTGTTTTTTGTTTTGTTTAAATTTCTCCCTCTGAGATATGTGTATGTACACATACACGTGTGCAAAGAGGCCAAAAGCAGACATCTTGTGTTTTCCATCCCTCTGAGGTAGGGTCTCTACCTAGATCTCATGCTCACATTTTCTAGATTGGTTAGACAGAGCACTGGGACCCTCAGGCTCCACGTCTCTTGGAGCTGGAGTTGCAGGCATGCTCTGGGACATCTGGCTTATGTGAGCGCTAGCATCCAAACTCTTGTCCCCATAATTGTGCAGCAAACACTCCTACCCACTGAGGCAGACCACTCTTAGAGTGTTTTGTTGTTGTTCGTTTTGGGGTATTTTGTTTTTTGAATTGGTGTCCTACGTAGTAACTTCAGGCTGGCCTCAGACTTGTGTAGCTGAAGATGACCTTAAATCCTGCCCTTAACCTCCCGAATGCTGGCACGTTTGGTTTTGGGTTTTGTTGTCAAGTTCTCTATTCCCTGCTCTCCCATACACTACACACACACACACACACACACACACACACACTTCTTTGCCATTACTTAAATGAAAAAGTATAGACTCTTATAAATTGATAGGATGTTACTTTTGGTTGTAGTTGTGGTTAAAATTAAGTTTTTCAGGATTGTTGTCTTCAAGGGAAATTGAAATAATGTCTGAATTCTAAAATTTAATATTCTTTCTTAGCAAAAAAGTAGTTTAAAGAAGACCCTAGTTAAAGGGGAAATTTGAAAATTGGAGAGATTTTGGAATTTAACAAACAAGTACAAGGACATACTTAAATTTAGTATCCCGTTAAATGTGCTTATAGATGAACCTGTTTCCTTTTTTTTTGTTGTTCTTTACTTCCAGATTTATGTGCCATCTCTCCAATCTAAGAGACAAAATTTTTAAAATATGAATTACAAGAGAAAATTTACTGTCTGGTTTTCTACTGCTGAGTTATACCTTTACACCCAAATGTCTGCTCTTAAAATGTTCATTTTACTGTTTCTGACAGTCTCGTGTATAGCCGGCTGGTTTATAACTTAATATGTAGTCAAGGCTGGCCTTGGGTTTCTGTTTCTTCTACTTTCTGGGATTACAAACCTATGCCAGGTCTAATTTATTTGTATTGTGCTGAGGTTTGAACCCGGGGCTTCATGCATGCTGGGCAAGCATTCTACCAAGTGAGCTATCCCCAGCTCTGATCTTACTTTTAGATGGACAATTTTATGCACTAAAAAGTTCACTGATTTAAGTAAACTCTTTGCTGTTTTGTTTTTTTAAATGAGGCAGACAGTAGCTTACTGGTAGAGTGCTTGGCTAGTGTGCACGAAGCCCTAAATTCTACCCCAGCATCACAGGAGGGAAACATAAAAGGTTTATTAGAGCAAAAGAATTCTGTGAAAATGCTGAGTTTTTATTTTAACAAGGGTTTTCAGTTTCACATCAGGATCTTGGAAGATGGAGAAACCCAAACAGAATGAATTCTCAGACGGATGGGCAAGAGTTGTAATCTTTCTGTTCTTGGCCTATCATCATGTTCTTGTCTTTTTTTTTTTTTTTTTTAAGGGGAGGGGGAGCTATTTTATTCTTGGTGACATAGGTGAGGACTGATGTAAGGTTGATGACATTTGCAAGGATAGGAAGTTGGGAGAAATATGTTGAAATGGTGTGAGGGACATCTGAGATCTTGGATTGTGTTAGCAACATAAAGCAGAATTAGTAGAGGAAGGGTGTAGCCCCTATTTATTCCCCTCTCTATCTTTTATGAACTACGTTGTTAGATTTACTGTGGGCATTACTGGACAGATTTTACTTTATCTATTGTGTTTGGAGGAAATCAACTAGAGTATCAAGAAGGTACTTGAAATACGTGATGAGTTGTTAAAACCATAGTGTTTAGGGGCTGGGCATGGTGGCACATCCTTTTAATTCTAGCACTGGGGAGGCAGGCAGACAGATATGGGAATTTGTGTTCAGCCTTGTCTACATAGTGAGTTACAACAGAGGGGCTATGTAGAGACTGTCTCAGGAAGACAAATGCAGCCAACCGAACAAAAACATAGTATTTACTATGAAAGAGACAAGTGAGGTTAACATGAATGTCAAGGGCTGCTCTGAGATGAAGGGATAGGGTTAGACAGAGTAATTGTGGCAGGTGAGACTACGTGACCTAGTCAGTAGATGGTAGAGACAGGTTTGGACTCCCTAGGAAGAACCATTTAATGAATGGAATTTTACCTTGGATCATGAGTGGTTCTTAGTTCTCTTTTGGGATTTTGTTGACAAGATTCAAGGTTGGATAAGATTGTTTAGAATTCAGTATCGATAACAGAATCTGCTGAGTATCCATCTCTGTGTCTCCCTAACCACTACTACCAAAGTCTGGTAGGTCTTTATTTTTACTTATTTATTTTTGAGACTGGGTCTCTTGTAGCCCTAGCTGTCCTGGAACCTGCTATGTAGACCAGACTAGCCTCAGAACTCAGGCCTGCCTCTCTGCCCCCTACATGCTGGGATTAAAGGCATGGGCAGCCACACCTGGCTAACAATGTTTAAACTTTAAGAAGCTTGCTGTCGGAAATGAAAAATATATTGAGCCAGGTTTGATGGTGTGCTCCATATTTCCTCTACATTGGAGGCTTAAAGTAGAAAGATCACCAGTTTTAGACCAAAATAGAAGAGGAAGGGTTGAAGAGATGTCTCAGAAATTAAGAGAGCTTGCTGTTCTCCCAGAGGACCCTGCTCCCCACAACCATCAGAAACTTTAGCACTAGGGGAGTAGACTCCCAGACCTCCTGGGCTCTTGCTTGAGTACCTGCATACATGTGACATTTACTCCACAAACAAAAATACCACTTTTGTGGCCATAGGTCATCAACAGTTTTTCTTCTAAAGGTAAAAGCAAAAATCTAGAAGTATCTTTGCAGTCTGCTCCCCCCCAACCCCCAATGGCTCTTGAACTACTTTGATAGAATTCCAGTTGAAATATGTGTAGATTATAATCAGCTTTGTACAAGACTATAAATGCCTGAAAGATTGTAAGCTTAGATGTGTTAGAATACAGTTTTCTCTGTTATTTTCTATTTGCTGTTTTTCTGTTAAAATGCTGTTTATGCACCAATAAATGACTCCAAGGCCCAGTAACAGGTTTGTGGCCTATAAGTTGAAAAGCACTGCTCTGCAGGATCTCATTCATCTGATAAATGAGATGTTGACCACCAGCATGTATATATGTGTGCTATTTGAGTGTCTTGTGCCAAAAGAGAGTGTTGGACCCTCTAGAACTGGAGTTACAAGTGGTTGTGAGCCACGTGACTTGGGTGCTGGGATCTGAACTCAACCAGTGCTATTGATTGCTGAGCCACCTCTCCAGCCCCAAGAAAAGTCAGTTTTTTATAATAATTAACTTTAGGATGGAAGTAGCAGTGCAGTAAAACATTGGTTGAACTGTAGGTTGTTTTAAAGTCTCTTACTTAGACTTAATTTTAAAAAGGCTATGTTCTCCGTGGTGTAAAGTTTAAGGTCTTGATAATTAGATAGGATTTGTAATCGACTGTGTTGTTAATTCAGCTTTCCTTACGAAGATTTCAGACAGATGTGCAGACTTGTTAAAACATTAAATTCTAGCCTTGGTATTGTGGCACACAATTTTAATTCCAGCCCTCAGGTGGTTCTCTATGAGTTCAAGGCCAGCCTGGTCTATGTGGTGAGTTCCAGGCTAGTCAGAGCTACATAGTGAGACCCTGTCTGTGAAAACAAAACAGAGCTAAGTTCTGTGGCCTCAGTTCCATTTTTCTTGTAAAATTAAGGGAGTTTAGTGAAATAATTTCAAAACACGGCAATTTCTAACTCTAAAACAATGTACTCCTTCATTCTTCAGACAGAATACTTTTTTCTTAGAGCAGACAAAAATGATATTCCTGGTATGTGAAACCAACATTCTCATTCTTTAAAAAAAAAATTATTACATGTATTTATTTGTGTGATACGTATGTGGGTGTGCACATGTTATATTGTGCTTGTGGAGGCCAGAGGACAACTAGGAGCCATCTCCTTTTCCATCATGCTGGTCCTAGAGATTGAACTCAGGACATCAGAGTTGGTGACAAGTACTTACCCATTTTACCAGCCCTCAACCTTCTGTCACTATTTGGTAGAAAGAAATTGATAATTATAATTAAAATCCTAGTGTTTTGACGTGGGGGTGTTGAGGCAGCATCTTATGTAGCTCAGGCTGCCCTTCAGCTCACCTGTGTAACTGAAGATATTGGCGTGATTCTCCTGCCTCTTTACCTCCCAAATGCTGGGATTACATATTTGTACTGCCGTGCCCCACTTTTAAAATCCTGTTACCTTTGAACTATTTACCCATGTTCAGGACCCAATAGTTCATTGTAAACAAGCATCCCCCACCCCATTATATCTCGGGTAGGGAGCCACTAATAAGACATTCTACCAATGACTTATACTCTGGCCCAAAGGGTACATTCTTTCCTTTGTATTTAAGGCAAATGTATCTTTATAATTATGTGTGGGTATGTGCATGTGGAGTCCAGAGTAGTAAGGAGGATTCTCTCAAGCTAGAGTTACAAGAGTTGTGAGCCACATGCTGCGAGTGGAACTGGTCAAGAGCCACTTTAGCCCCTGGGCCATGTCTCCAGCCCCACTCTCTAGCTGTTTGTATTCCTCCTGCTTTACAGTTGAAAAATGTGGTCAGTGAGGGGAATCCCTTACTCAAGGACAGAACTAGTTTGTGGCAAAGCCCTGATTGAGTTTTAGTTCAGTCATCTGTGCTATGTTGAAATGGTGTATTTGTTCACGTTTCTGGTAGTTATTGTTCAACTGGAGAGTTAGTTCCATTTGGCGTTTGAATAGTTTGAAACTAGGACTCTGCAGTTTAGTCTACCTCAGACTCTCTTGACCTTAACTGCCTTCACTTCCTGGGGGCTGGGATGACAGGTGTGTGTGTCACCATTTCTGGCTCTGTAGTAGGATTTTGACAAGACTTTTCTGTTGTTTTGGCTAGGAATGAATAGACCGTCTCATGCCCTTGTACTTAAGTAATCCTCCTCTTAAATGTTAGGTTTTGATCATGGTAGATTTTCAGCTTCTAGTTTGACAAGAACGAGTTCATTAAAAAACAAAAACAAAAAAATGTACTTTAGCCCTTATACAATAAGCATCCAAGTACACTTCTCAAGTTCCTTATATAGAATGCTATATGTGACCTGTGTGCCTTCTCCTATATACTTCAAAATCATCTCCAGATTTCATAGTTTTCGTAGAACAAAACAGAAGGCAGAATTCATTGGTTATGTGTGATGGTACACATCTGCAATTGGAGCAGAGGAAGCAGGAGGATCCTGAGTTTGAAGTCAGCTTTTTTTACATAGTGAGATCCTGTCTCAAAATAAAAAGCAAACACCCAAGTTAGGCACCCCCACAACCACCTAACTCCAGCTCCAGAGGATCTGAGGCCTTCTGTCCTCCGTGGGTACCAGAACATATACGGCATGCATGCACATGCATAGATCTCTCTCTCTCTCTCTCTCTCTCTCTCTCTCTCTCTCTCTCTCATACACACACACACCCTTTTTCTAAGCATCTTTTGACTACAGCAAAGTTTTTTCTTCTAAGGCTTAGTCTTATCATGATTTGGGAGTGTTACAACTATATTATATCTTAAAAACTTTTTTTGCCTAGCAGTAATCTTGTTTTATCAAGTATAAGTGATTGTGTATATAACAGTAAAAATAAAATCCCCCCCCAAAGGCTGGCAGGCGTAAAGGCACCCTTTAATCCCAGTATTCAGGAGGCAGGGTAGGCGGATCTCTGAATTCTAGACCAGCCTGATCTACAGAGTGAGTTCCAGGACAGCCAGGGCTACATGGTGAAACCATGTCTCAAAAAACCAAAATAAATTAATTAATTAAAAAAGAATAAAATAACATCCAGGCATGGTGTCAAACACCTTTAATCCTAATACTGGGGAGGCAGAGGCAGGAGAATCTCTTGAGTGTATATAACCAGGTTCCAGAACAGCCAGGGCTGTATAATACAGAAAGAAGGTGGGGTGGGGTGTAAAATAACACTTAAAATTTTCGTCCGTGAATGTCTATGTGTTGTAGGCAGACTTTTCTGCCCCACCAGCCACTCTCCAAAATAACCACACAGAGACTTAATACTAATTATGAATTTTCAGCCAGTAGCTTAGGCTTGTTTTTTAGCTAGCGCTTATAACCTGTTTCTGTTGATCTGTATGCTGCCCTGAGGCTCATTACCTTATGTATGTACTTCCCATGCTGCTTCTCTGCCTCTTGGTGACTCCTCAGACTCTGCCCTTCTTCCCAGTGTCCTCCTAGTTTGGCTCTCCAGCCCAATCTCTTCCTGCCCAGATATAGGCCAGTCAGCTCTTTATTAACCAGTGAGAGCAATACATATTTACATTGTACAAAGATTGTCCCACAGCAATGTATAATAAATGTGTATGGAATGTCTATTTACAGTGAATATGTGTGGTGAACTCTTGCCTCTTCTGTCCTGGGGAGGTGGGAAGTGTAAACCTGGGGAAGAACAGTGTTCAGCTATCACTGAGATAAGTGGTATAAGTTTGAGAGTTGGTTTTGTCTGTTTTATTTTTTGTTGGTTGTTGTTATTGTTTTGAGGCAGGGTCTCACTATTTCACCATGTAGGCAGACCAGGCTGGCTTCAAACTCTTCTTAGATCTGCCTGCCTTTCTCTCCCAAGAACTGGAATTAAAGGCATGCATCATTACACCTGGCCTGAGAACTATTCTGTTTGTAAAACTAAAATGTGTATTCTTGATGTCCTAAAAGTCACACTTTTTTTTTAATTACGAAATTTGTCTCTTTCTGCAGAAATAGGAAGGTCGTTGATTACTCACAGTTTCAGGAATCAGATGATGCAGGTATGTTTGTGATTTTTACAAGTCATGTGTTGTACTGACAGAACTGTGAGCTTATGTGCTTCTTGTCATGGTTTTAAAAGTACCCAGCTAACTGTGTCAAAGAAAACAAAACATGAACTTACCCATTTTCTTTGAGATAAGGTCTATTACATAGCCTAGATTGTCCTTGAACTCAAAATGCTCTTGCCTTAACCTCACAATTGCTGGATTGCAGGTATGTGCTGCTATGCCTGGCATTTAGCTTTTTCTGTAAATCATTGAAAAAAAAAAAAAACACCTGTTTTTTTTTTTTTCTTATCTGGTTTTAGGATCCAAAGGTTAAATGTCCAGTAATTTATGATGCAATGTTTATTTATGTAAAATACCTACTGCTAGTTAAGCACAGTAGTATGAGCCGATAATTCATCTACTAGGGAACCTGAGATGGATGGAGCACATGAGCCCAGGAATTGCAGACCAGCTGTGACATCAGAGCAAGACGCTGATTAAAAAACAAGAAAATTGAGGGCTTAATGGTTAAGAGCATGGCTGCTCTTCCTGAGGACCTAAGTTCAATTCCCAGCCACCGCGTATGGCTCACAACCATCTATAATAGAATCTGATGACCTCTTCTAGCATGTCGGCATACATGTAGAGCACTCATACATAAAATATAAATAAATAAAATTAAAAAATAAAAACAAGAAAATTGTGCTATTGTTGCAGCTATTATCACAGAAAAATCTATGCCTAGAGAAGTTACGCTTTTTTCATAATGAACTAAGATGGGTCTTTTTATTATCTTATTTTACTTTATTAAATTTTTAATATTATTTTATGTTTTTGAGTGTTTGCCTGCATTTATGCCTGTGTACCAAGTGTGTGCAGTGCTCCGGAGGACATGAAAGGGCATCAGATCCTGGAACTGGAGTTACTGCCATTGTGAGCTGCTGTGTGGGTGCTAAGAATTGAACCCTGGTCATTTGGAAGACCAACCAGTGGCTTTAACTGCTGAGTTCCTAATTTTGCTTTATAAAGATAATGTGCCCTTTTTTTTTTTTAACCATGTGGCTTTACTTTTTTATTTATTTATTTTTAATAATTTTTTTTTAAGATTTATTTATTATGTATACAGTATACTGCCTGCATGTGTCCCTGCAGGCCAGAAGAGAGCACCAGATCTCATTACAGATGGTTGTGAGCCACCATGTGGTTGCTGGGAATTGAACTCAGGACCTCTGGAAGAGCAGCCGGTGCTCTTAACCACTGAGCCATCTCTCCAGCCCGATAATGTGCCCTTTGAGAAGGCTTGGAAGATAATTAAATTGTACTGCATGCTGGGAACTGTTATAAATGTTTGTGTTCAATAGGTTGATTTTTAGAGCATACTGTTATGGAAATGTTTGATTTTACAGTTAAGGAAACTGAAGCAGAGTTGATACTTATGTCCCTTAGCTGGCACCTAGCTGTTTTGGCCTTTTTCTTTTTGATTTTTAAAAATGTAGTTAAGGGCCTGCAATATGGCTCAGCAGGCAAAGGCCTTGCTGCCCAGCCCGACAACTTGTATTTGATCTCCAGAATGAACGTGATGGAAGGAGAGAACCGATTCTTGCAAGTTCTCCTCTGTCTTTTACATGTACAACTTGGCAGGCATGCTCACACACACAAATCAATGTTTGGTTGGTTTTTGTTTTGTTTTTAAATGTGGCTAGGGGTCATTTTTGATTTTTCTTTTTTTTTTTTTTTTTTTTTTTTTTTTTGGTTTTTTCGAGACAGGGTTTCTCTGTGTAGCTTTGCGCCTTTCCTGGAGCTCACTTGGTAGCCCAGGCTGGCCTCAAACTCACAGAGATCCGCCTGGCTCTGCCTCCCGAGTGCTGGGATTAAAGGCGTGCGCCACCACGCCCGGCCATTTTTGATTTTTCAAGACAGGGTTTCTCTGTGTATCCTTGACTGTCCTGGAACTCGCTCTGTAGACCATGTTGGCCTCAAACTCACAGAGATCTGCATGCCTCTGCCTCCCATGTGCTGGGATTAAAGGTGTGCACCCTACTACCCGGCATGGTTAAGGGTCATGCTGTAGAATTTTGGGCACTGCTCTTATCACACTCACTTAGGTCTATTTTTTTTCTTCTTCTTTTAGTTATTTTTAAGCAGCAGAATATGGTGCTTATAGTTAAGAGCATATACTACTGTTGCAGAGGACCTGAGTTCAGTTCTTAGCATGCATGAGCTCATACACATAACCACATACACCCTACACATACATAATTAAAATAATATTGCTGATAATGCTTAGGCTATTCTGTTAAGGAATTCATAGTGAATCCAGCAATTTAATAATCAGTGAAGTCCCATACTACTTCTAGTTTCTCTCCATTGTATGTGGGAGTGGTGTTTTAAGGTGAGGTTTTCTTACAGGGCTTTTACAATTGGAGGTATTTTCTTAAAGTTATAAGTATCCAGAGTGCATTATATATTTAATACTTGAATTTAAGAGTAATGTATACCTGGGCGGCGGCGGCGGTGGTGCTGCTGCTGCTGCTGCACGCCTTTAATCCCAGCACTTGGGAAGCAGAGGTAGGTGAATCTCTATGAGTTTGAGTCTAGCCTGGTCTACAGAGTAAGTTCCAGGACAGCCAGGACTGTACACAGAAAAATCCTTTCTCAAAAAACTTTAAAAAAAAAAAAAAAGTAATTTACTAATTTACTTGATCTAAGATTGTAGATTTTAGGTTTTTTCCTAAGACACTTATAATAAAACCCGTATTACTGGAATTTTGAGTAAATATGAAGGTGTTGAAATATAGGAAAATCATAAATTAAATGGGAATGGTATAAAATGATAAGCTGTGGTGTAAATATATAAAATGTATGTATATAAGGACCAGACAATAATGTGTAAAATGGGATTAAAATAGGTGGGACTGGGGAGGAATTTTAAAGTTCTATTTTTAGTTGTATGTGCTTGCCTGTGATATGTATGTATGAGTGTGGACATATGGAGATTAGAAGAAAAATTTCTTCTGGGTATCTAAATCAGGTTTCAGGTTTGCACAGCCAAGTGCTATTAACTGCTGAGCCATCTCGCTGGCCATTTTAAAATTATTTATTTTTGTGGTACTGGAGATAGAGCTCAGCCTCCTGCATATTAGGTAATAAATACTCCTAGTCCGAATTTTCTAGAGTACGTTTTTGCTTGTTTTGCCTTCGTGTACATGCATGCCTGGTGCCTATAGAGGCCAGAAGAGGACATTAGATTCTCTGGAACTAGAGTTGAGAGCCTCCATGTGGGTGCTGGGAATTAAACCCTGGGTATTCTGGAAAAACAGCATGTGCTCTTAACCACTGAGCCATCTCTCCAGCTCCCCCTCCCCCTTTTAATTAAAGAAACCATGAGGGAAATCTGGTCCCATTTATTTAAATAGTATGAGCAGTAATGTGTGATTTCAGCATGTAAATGTCATAATTAACTGAATTTGAAAAATTGCTTGTTTAGATGAAGATTATGGAAGAGATTCAGGCCCTCCTGCTAAGAAAATTCGATCATCTCCTCGAGAAGCTAAAAATAAGAGGCGATCTGGAAAGAATTCACAAGAAGACAGGTAAGAGCCATTATTGTTTTTTTTTTTTTTTTGTTTTTTTTTTTTTTTTTGGTTTTTCGAGACAGGGTTTCTCTGTGTAGCTTTGCGCCTTTCCTGGAGCTCACTTGGTAGCCCAGGCTGGCCTCGAACTCAGAGATCCGCCTGGCTCTGCCTCCCGAGTGCGCCATTATTGTTTTTATCTTCCTAGTTACATTGTCAGAACTCTGAAATGAAGGCAGTTTGTAAGCTGTAACTGGGTGAAGTTTCTATATGTAGTCTGTTTCACCTTCTGTAGGCTGTGCTTGTAGGTCTGCAGGTCCGCCTCATCCCCAGAAGCAACTTGGTCTGAACTTTTGATAGAAGTGATCTCTAAGAATGTTTTTTGCTGTTTCCTCAAACTTAGGAGCATGAGCCAAAAGAATGTTTTAAATTTGTAATTTGTTATCCAAGGTTGGTATTGACACTTCATTGTGGTGATCAATAGCAGAACCATTACTAAAGCTTGTGGAATTCTAAGCTCTGTACCCTGTTGAATTTTACTCTCAAAATGAGTCTGTCTTGTTCAAGAAATCATTTTAGATACTTGCCTCTCCCTAATTTTTTTTTTTTTTTTTTTTTTTTCTTGTTGTAGTGCTAAGAATGGAACCAGGACCTTCCTTACATGTCCTGGACAAACATTCTCCAAACCTCTTCCTTTAGTTTTACAAATATGTTCACATGAATTGCAATTTAACTGTAACATAACTACATTGAGATCATCTACATTGAGAGCAGGATGATAGAATTTTTCTCCTGGTTTTCAAAGTGAACACTTTTCAGAGTGTATAACTTTTAAGACATGATGATGATGATGATGATGATGATGATGATGATGATGATGGAGGAAGAATATTAGTGTCAGACTGTATTGTGCTGCTTAATGTACATTGCTACTTAGTTCTCACAACACATCTTAGGTTGAGGGGTTCAATGAAAGAAGCAGGGGCCGGGTGGTGGTGATAGCGCACACTTTTAATCCCAGCACTGGGGGGCGGGGGGGACAGAAAAAAAGAAAGAAGCAGGGTGTTAATAAGCAAATTGACCAGCAGATTTTGAAACCATACCTGGTGGACCTCAAATTCCACTTTAACCATCAGGCTTATACCACTTCCAGGTGCTCCTATTACATACAGATAAGCAGTTCAAAGAATGAAATAATATTTCTCAATCATTCTAAGACTTATGGTGGCTGGAGAGACGGCTCAGTGATTAAGAACATTGGTTGTTCTAGAGAACCCAGGGTCTATTGCCAATATCCACATAACAGCTCATAACTCTGTAATCCTAGATTCAGGGAATCCAATGCCATCTTCTGGACTTGATGGGCACCAGCACACATTTGGTGCACAGACAGACACATGCAAAGTACCCATATACATGAAATAATAATTTTAAAACAAAATTAAGACTCCTAGAATATTAAAATCACTATAAATATATTCATTTACTGAATAGTTTTTGTTTTGTTTATATACCTAACTTCTAATGTTTTTAGTAGAGAATTTCAGAAATGTGATTTTTGAGAAAATCAATATTATGCCACTGGGAGACAGATCTTCTTAAGTTTAGAGTATATCTCTCTTACATAGTTTTAAATAGCCCAATTTGGGGTTGGGGATTTAGCTCAGTGGTAGAGCACTTGCCTAGCAAGCTCAAGGCCCTGGGTTCGGTCCTCAGCTCCAGGAAAAAAATAAATAGCCCAACTTAGAAACTTTTTTTTTATTATATTCACTTATATTTCTCCTAAATATGAACTATTTATGGTCTGTTACATTGTCTCATCAGTGTCTATATCTGGCCTGAATTTTTTCTTTGTTGTTTGTTTTTTGGTCAGGGGTCAGGCAGAATCTCAATTAGCTCAGGCTAGCCTTTGGGCTGATCTTAAATCTATAAGCCAATGTTTTATTGAGTTTTCTATTAATTTCTACTTAAAAATTGGGTTTTTCTCTGACTTTGCTTATTGAAATAGCCAGAGAAAAGTCATACACTTGATCATAAGTTCGATTTATAAACTTTCCTTTATTGTTTTTTGTTTTTAATTTTGTTTGTCGTGTTCCTGGAAAGAAGGATTAAACTGGGCCTTTGGCCTTTCGGTTTTTGTTTGATTAAGATACTTACTCCCTTTCCTGTTGAGTCTTGGACTCGGTTTATTTTTCCATAAGGAGTAAAATTACACCTATTCACTAAGCATCCCTGTAAGGTAAGGGAATAATGAAGCAGTTTCATTCCTCAGCATCTGTTTGAACTTTTTTGGTTTTTCGAGGCAGCGTTTCTCTATGTAACCAGCTGTGGGTGTCCTGGAACTTGCCCTGCAGATCAGATCAGGCTGGCCTCCAACTCACAGAGATCTGCCTCCTGTGTCCTGGAATTAAAGGTGTGCGCCACCACCGCCTGGACCCTGTTTGAACAATTTATATGTAAGAGGGGTACTTTTCAATTCTGATATTGGAAATCTGATTGCAATTTTTTTTCAAGACAAGAGTCTTTTGTTGTTGTTGGGTTTTTTTGGGGGGTTTTTTTTTGTTTTTGTTTTTGTTTTGAGACAGGGTTTCTCTGTGTAGCCTTGGCTGAGTCTTAACTTTTTTAAAGACAAAGCCTCCTGTATACCAGGCTGTCATTGAATGTACAGAAATGCCTCCCAAGTGCTGAAATTAAAGGCATGTGACACTATACCCAACTTAGGTTCTGTTCTTTAGTTCAGCCTGGCCTAAAGCTAATTGAGATTCTGCCTGACCCCTAACCAAAAAACAAACAACAAAATCCAGGATGGGTCTGCACTATGTCAGTCCTACTGCTGGAATTACAAGTGTAGCCACCCTGCCCATCGATCATTTAGACTTGGATCTAAGACTTACAAGCATTTTTTCTTTTGTCCTTACAGTGAAGACTCAGAAGAAAAAGATGTGAAGACTAAGAAGGATGATTCTCACTCAGCAGGTAAACTATATTTATTGCAGTAGAAATGATTCATATACTCATTTATTAACAAACGGTTTTGTATGTCAAATACTTTCAAATACTGGAGTTACAGGAATGTTTCTGTTTTCACACAGGTAATATGTACAGGTTATTTTCATGCAAAATTGAGATTAAGACCTTTTTATTCTGGTGGCTGGAGAAATGACTCAGCAGTAGAGCACTGGCTGCTCTTCCAGGGAACTGGGGTTCACTGCCCACGTGGCAGTTTAATCTGTCTATAGCTCCAGTTCCAGGAAACTGGACATCCTCATACAGACATACATGTAGACAAAACACCAATGCACATAAAAAAATATTTTGTTTTGTTGTTTGAGACAGGGTCTCACTATATGACCGTGGCTGTCCTGGAACTCATATAGACCAGGCTGGCCTCAAACTCAGAGATCCAACTGCCTCAGTTTCTTCATTGCTGGGATTAAAGATGTGGGCCACCATACCCAGCTGCTATTCAACTTTTATATGAATAAAGAAATTACAGCAAACCAAGTAAATGTCATTTGAAATGATAGCCATAGAAAAAATATTTTGTAAAAAATTTAATTAAAAGAATTCATGCCGGGCGGTGGTGGCGCACGCCTTTAATCCCAGCACTTGGGAGGCAGAGCCAGGCAGATCTCTGTGAGTTCGAGGCCAGCCTGGACTACCAAGTGAGTCCCAGGAAAGGCGCAAAGCTACACAGAGAAACCCTGTCTCAAAAAACCAAAAAAAAAAAAAAGAAAGAATTCATGTGAATCAGGTATGGTGGAATATGCCTTTAATACCAACATTCTGGATGCTGAGACAGGAGAATTGCTGTAAAGTACAAAGCCAGCCAGGAGTTACATAAGGAGATCCTGTCAAAAAATTATAGAAGGACTAGAAATGACTCAGCAGTTAGAATGCTGGCTGCTTTTACAGAACCCGTATCTGGTGGCTTACCACTTTCTGTATTCCTTGTTGCTTCTGGCTATTTTAATTTTGACCAATGTAATGTGCTTTGGCATTCATTTGCTTTGTGAGCCCTAATTTGAATTTCTTACCTTTATTAAGATTTCTAATACTTCAAAATTTGTGACTCTGTGCTTGTATTAAGCACAACTTTTGCCAACTCAATTTTAGTTTAGGGTCTGCCATAGTCAGCTTTATTCTCTAAGTGTTTCTAGATGAGATCTTTGGCACTAAAAATGGTTAAACATTGACCATGGAGTGGGTGAGAGCCTTATAAGGCCCCAACCATAATTTACTGGAAACTGGCCACTGGTAAGTTGCTCATGCTCTAATGGAAAGCCTCACACCCATTCATATATTTCACACATGAACAGCACTAATTGGACTTGCTGGTTTAGTAAAACACACACACACACACACACACACACACACACACACACACACACACACACACCATGAAATTAGTATGGATGTGTGACGGGCTGGGGGAGCCTCGGGGCGCTGTAATAGGCGATAGATGAGATCAAAATGCATGCTGGGCAGTGGTGGCACACCCCTTTAATCCAGTAGGGAGGCAGAGGCAGGTGAACAGATTTGAACAGATTAAGAGTTCCAGGACAGCCAGAGTACACAGAGAAACCCTGTCTCAAAAAAAAAAAAAAAAAAAAAGGAAAGAAAGATCAAAATGCATTTATGTATATGTTTTTATTCTCAAAGAATAAATAAAAGATGCTATGTTTTTGGTTTGGGGGTTGTTTTTGGTTTTTGTTTTTGGCATTTTGAGACAGGGTTTCTTTTTGTAGCTTTGCTCCTAGAACTAGCTCTGAAGACCAGGCTGGACTCAAACTCTGAGATCCACCTGCCTCTGTCTCCTGAGTGCTAGGATTAAAGTTGTGTGCCACCACTGTCTGTCTGACCTCTTTTTTTTTTTTTTTTTTTTTTTTAATGTGTATGAGTTTTTGCTACATGTATGTATAGGTTGCCTTCTGTCCACAGAGAACAGAAGAGGGTGTTGGATCCTCTGGAGCTGGAGTTAAAGATGGTTGTGAGCCATCAAGTAGGTGCTAGGAACTGAATCTGGGTCCTCTTCAAAAGCAACAAGTCCTCTTATTTGAAGAGCCAACTCTCCAGCACCCTGGGGTTTTTTATGTTTGGTTGGGGTTGGGGTTGTTTGTTTGTTTGTTTTCAGAAGAAAAACAGCTTATGGGACTGTTTTGGAAGTATGATAGCTAAACCTTAATAGAGTAGGGAAGCCTAAAAGTTTACAGTTAAAGAGCCTAAGTAGAGACTGCTAAAATAAAGCTTAGTCGAGAGCTGGGAGGCTAGCATCTTGGCCTTCATTTAGCAGACTAAATAACTGTATTAATGAAACACTAATTAGTTCATTGTAGTATATTTTTATAAACTTGTCCTCCTCAGACTTTTATCTAGCTCATCTGAATGTGTTTTTAAAGATTTCCCTTTGCCTGGATCTAAATTAGAAAGGTCATCCAATCTATTGTAAGGAGTTATAATTTAGCATTGTTTTTATGTGTTTTATATCTTGGGATAGAGATAATTGGAAAGGCCTACTTACTGCTTCTATTTTAAAATATTTTTCTTACTTTAACTTCTAAAACCAGTAAATGTAAATTGACATAATTGATAATTTTAGGATTATACAGTTGTAAATTTAAGTGTTCATAGTTTAATTCAGCTTTACAGTTTTTGAAAACTACATTCCTATATCAGACATGATAGATAGAGGCAGGTAGTCGTCTGTAATTTTGAGGCCACCCAGGTCTTTATATATTACAAGTACATTTATTTTTAATTTAAGTTGGTTCTTAACATTAGCACTCTATTTTGCAAGTTTTTTATTGTGTTTTTTTTAATTTAACTTCTTTATTGATTCTTTGAAAATTTCACATCCTGTACCCCAGTTCTGCTCACTCCCAGTCCCCCCTTAATCCCTCCCTCACCCCTGCAGTGCCCCACACCAAGGAAAACAAAACACAGTAAACAAGCAAGCAAACATAAGAACAAAACAAACAAACAACAAACCTTTGCTTCTCCTTCTTTCCCGCCTCTCCAACACCTCTTGATTTGTCCTGATGGCATTGAGGGCCTTGGTGTCTCGCATGGTACACCCTTTTGTCCAGTCAGCTTTACTAGGAAATGTTATTACGATGAGTCACACTAGTCTGGTTAAGGCCTCTGGTTTCTGGTACATAATCACTGGATTCTCACCTGAACTCCTCTGGGATATCCTGTGGCCGCCCCGAGTCTTAGGAGATCCTGAGGGTGTTGTTCCACAGAATCGGTCCCTTCACAGGCTCCAGCAGGTCCTAGATGGGGTAGATGCTAGGGTGGGCCACCCCAAGGCCCAGCTATGGGCCTGGGTGGTAGCTGAGCTGGTCACTCCTGGCCACTTGGGCCACCCACCTCAGGCGAGGGGGCGGAGTCAGCTCCCCTACATCCATGCCCTCGAGGTCGGTTCACCCTGGCTGGGGTTCAGCCATCTCTCTCTTGCTGTAATGTCCAGCACACAACCCCAACACAGCCCGAGGAGGCGGTCCAGACCAGTGGAATCAACGTGGCACTTGTTGGCAACAGGAACCCAGATATGGCCCTTGGCAGCAGCCTTCATGGCCTTCAGCCTACTCACTACTTTCACTATGGTCCCAGGTGGCAAACAGGCCTCCAACATCAGCCTGCTCCTCACCATCTGCATTTTTTGTTTTATGCGTCTTTTCATAACACATGGACCATTCTGTTCCTCTTTATCTCCCATTTCTCCACCACATAATGGCTTATCATAATGAAGCCCACCTGACTGATGCTGCAAGGCGCCAGGGGCCCCATGGATGTCTTCCTGCCAGCCAAGGCCTCCTGCTTGATGGTGGCCTCCACAGACCCTGCTGGATTTTTCTTTTTTTTTTTTTTTTTTTTAAACTGGCCTCTATATAGTGCAGATAGATCTTGTACTCTTCATTCTCTAGGTGGGACTATAGATGTATATACCACCATGCCTGGCTTTAAGGATTTTTGTTTGTTGTTTGGTTTTTTTAAGACAGGGTTTCTCTGTGTAGCTCTGGCTATTCTGGAACTCACTCTGTAGACCAGACTGGCCTCCAACTCACAGAGATCTGCCTTCCTCTGCCTCTCGAGCTACTTTAAGGAGTTTTTAAGGATAGATTTTATTCCTTTTTTAATGAAGTTAAGCTGTTACTCTGTCCTGTCAGCAGACTGTTGTATCACAGTAACTTTTCTATCGCAGATGACAGCGAAGATGAAAAAGATGATCATAAGAATGTTCGCCAGCAACGACAGGCAGCGTCAAAAGCCGCTTCTAAACAGAGAGAGATGCTCTTGGAAGATGTCGGCAGTGAGGAAGAGCCAGAAGAAGACGATGAGGCACCATTCCAGGAGAGTACGTGAAGCTACCAACTGTTCTGTTTGTTTAGACAGGCTGTCCTGTAGCCCATGTTGGCCTCACTTTATTGTATAGCTAAGGATGACCTTGAACTGCTGGTCTGCCTGCACCACCCCTTCTAATTTTTATGGAGAAGTGAGGGTCTGACCCAGGTCTCTGTGCGTGCTAGGCAAGTACTCGATGGAGGGCTTCATCGTGTCAGTGGAGCTTCAGCTGCGGTTCTGTCCTCCTTTGCAGTTGTAGTTATGACCTTGGCGTTTTCTGAGATGCTAAATGTTTCATTCAGTCTCTTGCATTAAGCAGATTCTTAAAATCTGCTTAATGAGTTAAAAGGTAGAACTATGCAGCTTGGTTTGGTGGGACATACCTATAATCCCAGCACTCAGGAGGCAGAGGCAGGCGGGTCTCTGGTTTAGAGTGGTGAGTTCCAGGACAGTCAGAGCTACATCGTGAGATCCTGTCTCTAAAACAAAACAAAAAGATAAAACTATAAGGCTAGAGAGAGACATGGCTTAGCTTTTTTTCCTCCAAAGGATCCAATATCCTCTTCTAGAGCATCCCTCACACTTTTATATTTATATAAGTGAAAAATTAAATTTTTTTAACAAATCAGAATTTGGCAGTAAATCTATCCAATCCTGAACTTTAAAAAGAGTTTCTTCCTACTCCAAGATACTGTGTCCACACTTTACTCATTCTCCGGTGGGCCCGGGGCAGCTCCAGCCCCGTTGGTAGCGGACCTCCCTGTTACAGAGTCCAGTCACTCTCAGCGCTCTCCTGGTCACTTGGAAGGATGTATGCGTTTAAGTTGGACGTTGAAATTCTTCTTTCCTCTCAGAAGACTCTGGCAGTGATGAAGACTTCCTAATGGAGGATGATGACGACAGTGACTACGGTAGTTCAAAGAAGAAAAACAGAAAGATGGTCAAGAAGTCCAGACCCGAGAGAAAAGAAAAGAAAATGCCCAAGCCCAGACTAAAGGCTACAGGTAAGGCCTGTGAAAGTAAAACCACATTTCTTTAAATGTTTTAAGAACTAAGCTTCTCAACACAGATTGTTCATTGTTGCGAATTCGGCATTGGCCTGGGATTTGGTAGAAGTACAAGAAATCCAAAAGGCTTTCACATTTGCCTTTGGTCCCTTCAAGACTACTGGGGGCTGGAGAGATGGCTTGCTGATTAAGATGATGGCTGGTCTTCCAGAGAACCCAAGTTCATGTTCACAGCTAATAGGCACCTGCACACGTGTGCATACCCACACACAGGCGCACACATATTCACATAATTAAAAATAATAAAATCTTGAAAAAAGTAAAAAGAAAGGGCTGGCAAATGGCTCAGTGATAAAGAGCACTGGCTGTTCCTCCAGAGGACCTCAGTTCAATTCCCAGCATCCATATGGTAGCTCACAACTGTCTATAACACCAGTTCCAGAGGATCTGGCACCCTCACATAGACATGCATGCAGACAAAACACCAGTACACATAGAAATAAATATTTAAGAAAATAAAAGAAAAAGAAAAACTGTGGACTTGGATTCCTGAATGTGGGAATGACACAAATCGGGCATAGTGGCCTCACTGTGCTCACGTAGTACTGACTGCTCTGTGGTTGTTCCCAGCAGCTAGGGAGGGCTCTGTTCTGTCAGATGAAACAATACTGACAGTAAAAACAACCACCCTTGACAATAAGGAGTCATTTTTGGGTCTTCAAGCCTTTTTCTTCCAGGTACTTTCCTAGTTGGAGCTAGTTTGTTAAACCAGAAGTCTAGATTTGCTTATAGTTTTATTCTGGCAAATACAATTCATGAGTTTCTTACTGTTTTAAACTTTGACTCATCTCCTCATACCTTGAAGGATGATGGAGCTCCAAAAACTGTTTGGCTCCAGTTTCTGCTGAGAACATTACATTATCCTCATTAGGAGTAATATGCTTTTTCTATGGACTGTGTTTTTTTTTTTTTTTTTTTTTTTTTTTTTTTTTTGTGTGTGTGTGTGTGTGTGTGTGTGTGAGAGAGAGAGAGAGAGAGAGAGAGAGAGAGAGAGAGAGAGAGAGAGAGAGATGGAATTGCTTTTTATACTTACCAACTTTTATTTTTGTCACTGATTTTTTTAAGGCATTTTTTTTTCTCTTTCCATCTCCAAATTGTTACTTCCTGTATTTCAGTGACGCCCAGTCCAGTGAAAGGCAAAGGAAAAGTGGGTCGTCCCACGGCTTCAAAGGCATCAAAGGAAAAAACTCCTTCTCCCAAAGAAGAGGATGAGGAAGCAGAAAGCCCTCCAGAAAAGAAGACCTCTGCAAGCCCTCCACTTGAGAAGTCTGGAGATGAAGGGTCTGAAGATGAAGCCCCATCTGGGGAAGATTAAAAGTGATGTTTGGGGAGAGATTTTATTTAAAAAAACAAACAAAAAAAACAAAAAAAAAGGAAACCTGCATAGGACACGGTTTGGCTGTGGCTTGACTCATGGGCTTTCAGTGCTGTTTCCTTTGTCTGAAATAATGTTTCTATCTCTCTTTCTTTCACTCCCAAAACCATTGTATGTTGAAATGTTTAAGTTGCCATTTTGTCTAATGGTCTTCTTTCTTTGCCAACCCCTCCCTCCCCCTCTCCCAATGAAAGCCATGTCAATTAATCACTGGGTTGACTGCTTGTCTTTGTATTTTTAATGGAAGTTAGGAATCCCACGGCTGTAAAGCAATAAGATTTGAGATGGACGCTATGGAAACTGCTTTTTGCTAAAGAGTAGCAACTTGAACAGTAATCAGAAAAACTAGGAAGGTTTTAGTTGAAAATTATTGTTCTTCCTTTTCCTGTACTTTTGACAGACCAGTTGTCATTTAACATGAGCTTCTATGTCTAAAATGTAAATGTCAAAAAGAATCATGACTCTAAACTTAGGCTGAGGAGGCAGTTGGAGGTGAACATGAATTCTGGGTTGTTAACTCTGAGTACTCACATTATCCTCTGGGTGTGGAGGGAGTAGACTTCCTGGAGCTTGTCTGCAAGTGTGGGCTTTCTTATTTCTTACTTGTTATTCTCAGACTCAGAGCCAGTGGTCCTTCTGTCCCAATAACAGTCTTTTTAAAAAAGGGGCCACCAGAACCCAGAATCATCATTAATTTCATATTTCATTCATGTTTTCATCGATTCATGTTTTTTAAAATATATATATATATATTATATATATATCCTGTTTTTTTGGATAAAATTTTACCACTGATCAAAAAAATTAAAAAGATTCTCTAGAATTTTGATGACAAGATGAGTGTATACTTCACAGTGCATTTCTTTACAGGCTGATGATGTTAAAGTTTTAAGCCAATAAAGTTTGAGTTAATGTGAAGCTCAGATGTAAAGGATTGAGATTTATCCTTTATGAATACAGATAATTGAAATTCTTTTATGTTATAAATGTTTTCAAGGGCCCATGAACCATGCCAGTTTTATTTGGGGATAGAAATAGTTTCCTTTTGATATTTAAATCTTTTCTTCATAGTAACATACTATGATAACACATCTCACAACTTTGTCCTGCTACTTCAAATTCTCGAAGTTCTACCATGGAATATTATTTTCATTTACTGACAGCATGGGAGTATGTTAAATGCTGCTTCCATACTGTGGAATTGTTTTGCTTCTTAGTTTTTCTGAGCCCCTCCTTTTTGTTCATGTTTCTTAAAGCAAGAGCCTGAGCCTCAGCAGGATTAGTGAACCATTTTAGGGTGCCTTTGTGCCATTGATAACAGTCTAGACACCTTAGCAGAGCATCAGGACATAGATCTATAGGTTTGTTCCTCCACATTCAGATCTCATGCACCAATAGAAGCAAAGTTTAGGGGTCCTATTATGCTACTAAATTAAAGATTTAGTGGAATTAATTTCTGTATATTTTTCTGCACTTAAGCTAAATTTGCTCCCTCAGTATTCTGCTTTTGTGTTTTTTAAGTGACATGTTTGTCTCAGACAATGTCATTTCTTATAGGTGTTCATAGGACAAAGGGTTATTTAAGAAATATTTTTACTCAAGTTTTTAAGACACTTTAAAAAACATTCTTAGATCTGCTTTAAAAATAAATAAAATAAATAAAACACCTAGTGGCAGAGTCATTTCAACCCTGCACTGTTAATAAATGAGTATTAATTATGGCCAAAACTAGAAACTTGAACATAAGTGGTTGGATTATTGTATTATGGAATGGAAGTAGAGTTGTGAGCTGTGTAGTGGGGTATTACAGATTATCTGTTTGCTTTCGTGGGCTTGCTCAGGTACTCATCCTTAAGCAAAGAGGAGACTCACCGTTGTTTCCACCAGGCATCTCTCCCTTTTAGCGGTTTACAACTCAGTCTTACATTCCTAGTGACGTTTGGGCTTCTCTTAGGTCATGCTTCATGAGAATTTGTGGGTAGGGCGTCTTTCAACTTTAGCCTCGGTTTTTAAAGTCTCTTTAATATATTAATCTGCACTAACCTCTGATTTTTATCTACCTGTAATTGAGAAATAATACTGTCTTGAAGGTTACTTATGTCTGATTGGGCTTCTTGTTTAGAGGCCCTTTTAAAACTAATTCATTAGCTTGAAAAGTGTATTTTCTAATCATAGGCTGGTTAGATTGATTGGTGTCTCAAGTGAGCACACAGGCTCTGAATGAATGACCTTTGCTTTCACTTCATTGTTTGTAACACTGTCTTCCTTCAAATCATGCATGCAAATAGGAAGACGTTTAATGTGACTCAACTGGAAACAGGTGCTTAGCAGTTAGGTCTAATAACGACAGCAGATAGGTCACAGCTGTAGGCTCATAATGACTGGCGCTGGGCACCTCCATGGCTCACTGTCCGCCTTTTCCCCCCCTGTGTGCCTATAGTGAGGTGGTAATGCATTCACTGTCTTGCTTTGCAGTGCTCAGGAAATGGGGTGTTCATTTGAAGGTGCCTGTCTGTTATCTAGTCTCTGCTAGGTTTACCTCTAACAGATTGCAGCTCTGCTGACTAACACTACATTCAAGTTCTCAAGGCTCTGTTTAAAGCCTTTCTCTCCCCGTCCGGAAATGGAAGCCTCTGTCTCCCCCGGTGGTAACTTACTGCTGCTTTTAACCCTCCACCTCAGATGGATATATTTTAAATACCTCCCACTCAGAATTAACCTTACAAAGAAAAAATTAATAGTAGGATGTTTCTTCTAGAATGGTAAGAGAATCAATCCCCTGCCAAACACCTTTTCTTTAAAAAGTCAAACAACACAGCATTTTGTGTACCCTAGGCTGCCTCATTTAAACTCCTGTTTTTTGTTTTTTTTAAACAACTGTTTTATTTCAGTCTTAAAATATTTCTATTTGGTACTAGTTCAAATAGCGTTTTCTTCCAGATAACAAATCAGTAGTAAAATTTGAGGTTATAATCTAGTAAGATTTTTGATGGATGTAGTCAGCTGAACTTGACTTTTTTTTTTAACACGGTTTTACTGTGTAGCCTGGCTGGGAGTCCTTCCCCCTCCACTCTTAATACTGCTGGGAATAATGCCACCATGACAGGTGACACTTTTTTAAGATAGGTTTTTATTTTTATGACCATGAACGTGCAGGTGGCAGGTGGACTTTCAGCCAGCAGGTTGGAGAGGGGAGTAGTGTAAACAAACTCAGGTTCAGGGGCTGCTGCAAGAGCAGAATTTAGAAGCAACGGAAAGCCTTGTTGGTGTTGTGGAGTGTCTGTTAGAACAGTTCTTTTTACCTGTAGCACCGGAAGCTACGCTGAATACATTGCCACCTGTGAATGGGTAGGAAGAAATCCAAGGTAGGCTCTTCATGGTGTTTAGAGGGAGGTCAAAAACAGGCAGTGAGCACTTCGCCAGAGGGAACTGAACGGCCACTGGCTGCTCCTGAGGGTGGAGTATTGTCATTTTCTCTCCAGAGGAAGCTGCTGAGTTACTTGAAGATGGGGAGTTGATTTTTTTTTTTTTTAGTATTGGGATGTCAAGCTATCAATAGCCATGTTCTTATTTCAACCTCGTTTTCCCTTCGTCTTAGGAAACAAAATACATGATTCTGAATATCAAATCCATTAATTATACTTTGGTTTAAAGCCTAATTCACAGTGGTGCTGATTGTAATAACCACTATTGGGGAGGGGGGTCCCATATGCCTATCTGTTGCCATGCCAATGAGTAACTGAACCGGTGACATCTGTTTGAGCATGCTCTATATGGCTGTAGAGCACCACAGTTGTGCAGACACTTTGTATATCGGGTGAGGGAGGGTTTTCTAGATTTGGGGGGAGGGTAAATTGGGATTTTTTTTTTCCTTCCTTTTTTGATGGGTTGGGGAGTATAGTACTCAGTCATGCCCTAAAAATAACATGTATAAAACCCTGAAGTGTGGTGTGGGTGTGGGTATGTGTGAGTGTGTGTTTGTAAATGTCTGGCAATTAAACCTTTGTCTTCTGGAAGTTAGTGAATTTTTTCCTTTTTCCTCTGGAAGTATTTGTTACAAGATTTGTAAATAAGAGCTCTACATAGTCAGTTTACCATGGACATGTTGCAGCAAACCTTACATGCTTAATTCCTGCAAGGCATGACTTGCCAGGTTACGCAGCAGCCACAATCTCAGTAATTGTTTGCCTTGATTCATCTTTTAGACTTCATTTGCCAGTTCTAAAACCTCCCAGTCTTCCTTGATTTTAGTCCTTAATCTTTCATGTTCTGAGCAGGAGGGGTCAGAGAGCTAGCCTAACTGTATCCTAGACTATGGGCGGAAAGCCAGGCATCCTTTTTTTCATATTTCAGTGTGGCTAGACACATGATCAGACATCAGAGGGTTGGGCATTCTTGCAATACCTTAGCAGTGCTGAAATGTGCAGCATGGTACTAAGGAAGTTAAAGTTTGAATGTAACCACTTTATTTAAAGCTTTTTTCCTTTAATTTAAATGAAACCAAGTTGAAGTGAACATGAATTTGTTAACCATGTTTGTGAATTATAGGTGCAACATGCATTGGTAGAATTGTGTGATGGTCTAATGTGATACTTCATTTTTACATATCCCAGTCTGTATGTATCTACATAAAAAGAAACTCTTGCTTTGCTCTGATTGGAGGATTTCCAGGACTGCTGTCTTCTCCTGAACTTTGTTTTAAATATGTGTATCCTTTGCTTGTATTTTGTATTTAAAAAAAAAAAAAAAAAGAAAGAGAAAAAAAAGAAAAGTACCCCTTATTGTTAAGCATGTTGGCATTGTCCCCTTTATTTTTTTTTTCTCTTTTTGGGGACATATGAAGCAAGTTATTTTCTGTATCTTTTTCTTTTCTTTTGTAAACGTTTTGGTTTGTTTTGTTTTAAAATGGCTTTATAAAAGGGCTTTTGTAACCCAGATGTGTGCTCTGTGTGCTTCTTGGGATATTCAAAGCAAATCCACCGACCCTTGTGCAGCAGTTACCTTGGCCCATCACTACGTCTGACTTGAAGGGTGGACAGCTGTTTCCCACATTGTTCATTGACCGCCTATTGAAAAGGGAATTCATATCTTGCCTCAGAAGTCAATATTTTGGAACATTGAACTAAAAGACAATAGATTGGCTAATTTTGATTGACTAAGAGGGGTTGGGTATGTGAGGAACTCTGGTTTGCAGTTTTTCTCATCTCCAAAGTGAGAAGGGCAATTGAAGTTGAACAATCAGATATGTAATGAAAATTCGTGCTTTTTATGCTCACAGAACACATTTCTGTACAGTGCCAAATAGCCCCCAGAACTACACTGAGCCATCTTGTAACAGACACAATACCAGACAGCTACTGACATCATAATCACTTTCTTAAGGAAAAGGTCCTCCCCAAGAGTAAAGAACCATGGACCTGTCTGTGATGTGCTGGGATGGGGAGCATGGTGCGTGACCCCGCTGTAGAACTGGGCAGAGACTGGCTATTTGGGCACCCTCACCAACTTTTTCTCTTACTGGGTTGTCGAAATAGACAAATGTTTGCTATTATTGTATCTTCCATGAATAAATATTTATTTAGACATATATTTAGACAAGGTCTCTACATAGCTCAGGCTGTCCTAGAAGTCACTATGTAGGCCAGGCTGGTCTTGAACTCACAAAGATCCACCTGCCTCTATTTCCTGAGTGCTCAGATTAAAGGTATGTTTTTTGGTTTTGATTTTTCTGTTTAGCCCAGGCTGCCCTAACTCACTGTAGACTAGGCTAGCCTTAAACTCAGAGATCTGCCTGCCTCTGCCACCCCAGTACTGGGATTATTTTTTTTTTTTTCCAAGACGGTTTCTTTGTATAGTTTTGGTGTCTGTCTTAGATCTTATTCTGTAGACCAGGCCAGCCTTGAACTCACAGAGACCCGCCTGGCTCTGCCTCCCGAGTGCTGGGATTAAAGGCTTGTGCCACCACTGTCCAGCTAAAACTATGTGTGTGTGTGTGTGTGTGTGTGTGTGTATGTATGTATGTGTACAGATGTGTGTGTGTGTAATTTGGGGGTGGGGGGGTGACAGGGTTTCTCTGTGTAACAGTCCTGGCTGTCCTGGAACTTGCTTTGTAGACTAGGCTGGCTTCGAACTCACAGAGATCCTCCTGCCTCTGCCTCCCGAGTGCTGGGATTAAAGGCGTGTGCCACCACTGCCCCGGCAAAACTTTATATTCTTAATGGAGTTATATACACCAGGTTAAAGTTGGCCAATAGAATTTTTTAAGATTTATCTATTGAACAAAAATTATCTATTGTATTATTTTATGTGTATGAGTATTTTGCCTGCATGTATATCTGTGCTTTCATGTGTGCCTGCTGATATCAGAAGAGGACATGTTCTTGGATATCCAGAGCTAGCGTCTCAAAGATGGCCATTGAAAACAATCAGCTTGACTTGACACAGTTGCTCTCTGCCAATAGAGGGCAGTGTTTGTCAACACTGAGCTAGTGGTATGTCTGCTTTCTGGCTCATTTTCAGATCCTGTGTCTATCAATCAGCCTTCTATTAGCACAGCCTGCCACCTCTGCGTGACAGTCTGTGGTCAATGTGTCCATTGGAACATGGAGCAATAGTCCCCAGGGTTTTAAACAGGATCTCTTGAGTCAGGCACGTGTTCCCCTGCGCTTGTTCCCTTTAGAATTCTGAAGCTTTGCAGACAGCATCCTAAAATGAATGTGTGCGCTGAGGTTTCAGAGCTCAGTTGTGAACTCTTGGCCCTGTTTTGAAACAAGTGTTGACTTCAGCAGTTGTGTCCCCCACGCTGAAGGTCTCAGCACTGACAAGTATTCATGCAACAAATACAGAGCGTTGTTCTTGAGAAAATGTAGTAGCTAGCCACTCCTTGATCTTGATGGCATGTTTCTCTTTCCCTCCATTCTCTCAGCCCAGTGGACAGCTACCCATTTTAGCATGCTTTGGCTGGGCCACTGCCAGGAGAAATCTGTACTCTGGGGTGTGCTCCCTGTTTCAATAGTGAAGTACTGGACAAATATTGTGGAATACAAGCTGTGCTAATTCTGTGGACAGGGAGCTAGAGGGTATAGCCAGGGTTTCCAGCCTAGTAAAGCAAATAGTTACTTTAAGTGTGATAACAGAATGTTGGAAATGATTGCCTTGACTTAGTGCTCTACTACGCAGGCACTGGAATGATGATTTATTAAGTTATCTAAGGAACAGCAAGGGTGTGTGTGTGTGCGCGTGTGTAATTGGTAATGTTTTAGCTCTTAAAGTGTGTGTGGAAGAGAGTGTGCACACTCATATATATGCCCTTTCTGTTCAGGTGTATAAGAAAGACACCTCTTTGGGGGCTGGAGAAAAGGTTCCATGGTGAAGAACACTTTTTGCTCTTCCAGAGGACCCAGGTTCAATTCCCAGCACCCACGTCAGTTGGCTCAAAACTGCCTGTAACTTGCTTCAAGGGATCTAAGGCCTCTGGCCTCTCAAGGCCTCTGTACTCTCATTCTCTCTCTCTCTCTCTCTCTCTCTCTCTCTCTCTCTCTCTCTCTCTCTCTCTCTCTCTCTCTCACACACACACACACACACACACACACACACACACACACACACTAAAAAAAGCAAAAGGAAAAAGACCCTTCTTTGGCTGAGGTGGAATGGTATGTGTCTAATTGTATTTCTCCCATCTGGGGCGGCAACAGGAATAGGTAGTCTGTGTGTGCTCCTGACTACAGGAGTCCAGAGCAGGTGAGTGCAGTCATTGATCCAAGAAAAATGATGGTTTGAATTTTAGGGGGAAATGACTACCAGTTTGTAATCCTAGCTGACTAGATATGTAGTGAGAGGCGATTCTTACCCACATGTAGCTGATAATGTCTGGTGAAATACCTAACCAAAAGTAAGTTTTGAAACACTGGTCTTTAACAAAGACCACGCACACAGTGGTACTTACTAGAATCCTTGCTCTGTGATTCTGCAGTTCACTAATTTAACCTAACTGAACAAAAATACTGAGCACAGAAAAAAAATATGGTTTTACTGCCAAAGTAATTAAAAGTAGTGATGTAACAAAACTTTTGTAAGTCACTAAATGTCTTCAAAGACTCAGTTGACATTCTGTTTATTTTCTTTTATTTTTTTTTTAAGACAGAGTCTCACTAGGTAGCCTTGGTTGGCCCAAAATTCTCTTTGTAGTCTGGGCTGGCCTTGAACTCAGTAACCCACCTATCTCTGCCTCCTGAGTGCTGGGATCAGCCTCGACATTCTGTTTAGATCCTGGATCAGCACCTAGGAATAGGTGCCTAACTGTATCTGCTGCATGTCCCGTCCCAACCATAGGCTGAGTGTCTTAGCTTTGTCTCCTGCTTCTGGTGTTACCTGCTGCTAGTTCTTTATTCCTTCCCTTGTTTTTGTGAATGAACAGTTGTTTTCTATGGGTTTAGATTTTTCTGAGACAAGTACATTGTTTAGATGTGAACCAGTCCCCTGGAGGTGGATGGGGAGCCAGCTGTCCTGTAGAGAGCTGCACAGTTGGCCTGAGTACAAGACAAACAGCATTTCCTTGTAAACCTGGAACAGTGTCGAGCTTAGATTCCAAAGCTCTATTGTGAACGTTGGTCTGGCTTCAGGTATGCAGGATAAAGACGGTATCTAGTTCAAGAGTGTGGGTATTGTCCTAGATCTTGCACAATGGGTCAGTGTTGGGCCGTGAGCAAAGCAGGCCATCTCTCACACCCAGTAGTCCTGGATTCTCCCCACCCACTCCCACGGAGCAATAAAGCCTACTACTTGGCCGCTGGGCTACTTAGCCTTCTTTAGAAGTCAACATTGTTAAGCAGTCTGAGAAGTAGGTGCTCACTCTGGGAAACTTAAGTCTGAGTGGGGACACGCTAGCAATGCTCGGCAGTGGGAACAGCAGTTCCTAGAATGCCCGTTCCTCAGAAGTGGCCGGCAGTTTTTGTTGACAGTGGAAATTATGGCAACTAGATTGTAAGACACACACACACCCCAACTAAATGAAGGATACATCACATTTCTTGGCAGGTACCAGTCTAGGAGCAGTTTGGGTCTCTGAATATTGACATGTCCGATATTTTTATGGCTTAAGAAACTAAAGCTCAAGATAGACCATTAGATTACCCCGGGGAACTGACCTAAGTGGCAGAGAACTGGCAGGTATGGGGCAGCGGGACCTCACAGGGTTCTCACTGTAGCATAACAAGTTTGATTTCACACACCCCAACACATGCACACCGTCACTCTTCTCAGGAAAGTTTTGTGGCTGGTTTTTTTTTTTTTTTTCTTTCCCCTCTCAGTTTTGTGGCTGGGTTTTTTTCTCAGTTTTCTGGCTGGTTTGTTTTGTATTGTTCGTTTGTTTTTTTTTCTCAGAGTTTTGTGGCTGTCCCCCCCGCCCCCAGTTTTGTGGCTGGTTTTGGTAAGTCACAATATAAATTTACAGGAAGATCTTGGGCAAGTCACCGGCCTCTCCACCCTCCACTCCCCTGCCCTCTCCTACAATGAGGATAATAAGAGACTGTTTCTCGACTTCAAAGGGACATTGTAGCCCAAGGCGGGCTGGAAAGCAGGCTCTGTCTGTACGCCATCGCTGCGGGCATTGTGGCCCGGCCAGCTCCACAAAAGCAGCAATGTTATCTCCAAGCAAGGTGCGCTGGAGTCTAAACCCCATTCCTGCGACACCGAAGCCTTGAGCGTTGTCTCGAGCATAAATGAGTTATTTATTAGTAAGAACACACTCGCAGGAAGGTAATCTTTAACAGGCCCACAGGAAGCGTGGTTTGGAAGGGAGAGAAAGTGACAGTGGTACCCGAGCCCCTTGTACTGACTGCTGAGGTGGAGTTTCTTCTTAGTGGGAGGACACAGAAGCATTGGCGTTCGTCTTTGCGGCTTCTTAAGGGAAAAAGGAAGTTTGCCCAGTGATTCCAAACTGTATTCCTAGTTATTAGGTATATTCAAATGGGAGAATGTTGATCTGGGTCTGCAAATACTTGACAAGTATGTCTAACTTTGTCAAGAGCCAGGTGGCGGCGGTGGCACACACCTTTAATCCCCGCACTTGGGAGGCAGAGGCAGGCGGATCTCTGTGAGTTCAAAGTCAGCCTGGGCTACAGAGTGAGTTCCAGGACAGGCTCCAAAGCTGCACAGAGAAACCCTGTCTGGAAAAAAAACAACAAACAAACAAACAAACACAAAACTGTCAAGGGGTAAGGGCAGCGTTCAGTGGTAAATCGATTGCTGATCATGGTGTTGTGTGGGGTCCTGGGTTCAACCCTCAGCAATGGAAACAATGGCATATTTTTGGTATGTGAAATGACCCTATTTTGGTGTCTTGGCCTTTGGGATCTAAACAGAAAGGAAGACACAAAAGTGGGTGTGCAGGGCCATTTAACTGATGAAATGTAATGCCTCATGTTCTCAAATACTAAAACCTCACTAGAAATGCTTTTTCTGGGGCCCAATCATGAGTCCCTTTATGACTAACAGTATTTTGGCAGCTGAACCCAGGAACAAGCTACAAGATGGATGCCTTCCTCCCCCACGATCTGCAGAGAACAAAGACCCAGTTTCAGCAGATAGTGAAGAGTTTGATTTATGTCTGTTGGGCAATGGTCAGCCTGTATAAATAGTCAGTCAGGAACCTGCTATCATGTCATCCGCTCTTCCATCAGATTGGTGTGAGCATCGTTTGTGCTTTTTAGATAGATAACTCCCAGAAGTCCCAAGTTCCTCTTGTGTTATCTGATTGTTCGTTTGGGCTTTAGTCAAATTTTCAGTTTCTCTGCTCAGTTGCTATCACTGAATTCCGTTAATGTGCATGACACACGCTTCCCCTCACTAGACATTTTGGACAAGTGTCAGCATTTGAGGTCGTGAGAACGGTATTTTTGTTCCCATTAAGAGTGTGGTACTGAAAAAAAAGAAAAGAAAAGAAAAAAAGGCTGAAAACTAGGATAGTATTCTACCCGCCAGGCTTAGCTCTCTCCAGTTCTTGTAGAACTGATAAAAACCGATAATCAGTTTTTAATGTTTCTCTTTAGTTTTGAGACAGTCTTGCCTCAGACAGTAGCCTAACCTGCCTCAGCCTCCCTAGTGCTAGAACTTGGGGTGTGCCATCACGCCCAATTCAGGATATTGTTTGGAACTTAAGTGTATTCATCTCTTTTAATCCACCAGGCAGAACAGAACTAAGTATTAAGGAAGGACTCTGCAAACTGATACCCTGGCTGCCCATAAAAGTGCTTTATATCAGAGCCTCTCCAAACATGGCCCTGGCCAGTAGCCTCAACCTTAGCTGGAAACTTGTCTGAAATGTAAAATCCTGGGTGCTGCCTTAACCTAATAAATTCCAAACTGGGCACAGGACCTAGCAGTTCAGGTTTAACAAGCCCTCCAGTTGATCCTTCCAATATAGCCACTTCCAATATAAAGTATGCCCAAGGATCAGCTGCCCTAAATTCTCATGGTTCCCTCCCCCATGCTCCTCTTTACCACCCCGGCGGCCTTGGCCCGAGTGAGGCTACTGACATGGGCAGTCATGGTATTGGGAACTGATGGTTAGTTTAGCAGCCCCCGTGAGATCTTACCACTGCATCTCCGTTTGCCATTCCTGGGAAATACTTCCTTTCTTCTTCACCACCCATGCACATGGAAAGTCAGAGGACGACTTGGTGGGGTTAGTTCTCTCTCTCCACCTTTCTGTGGGTTCTGAGGCTTGAACTCAGGTTTGCATGGCATGTGCCTTTGCCCACTGAGACTCCTCTCTGGGCTGGAAGTAATACATTTTTTTCTTTCTTGGGATATTTCATCCCCCTGTTGGAGTCACCAGGGATAGAAGTGACCTGTTTCTCCTCCGTGGGGCCATCACACTCCTCCTCTGACTCCTCTGCTTTGTATCCTGTCTTAGGAGTCCTGTCTGTCAGTGGACACTGGGCTGGCTCACAACTGTCACCCCACCCCTCCAGAAGCTGAGGCAGAAGCTACAAGTTTGGGGCCAATTCGTGTTCCAGAGTGATTTCTAAGCTAGCCTGGTCTACAGGATGAGACCTGTCTTCTGTTTGTTTGTTTGTGTTGGTGTTTGTTTTTTGAGACAGGGTTTTTCTGTGTAGTCCTGGCTGTTCTGGAACTCCCTCTGTAGACCAGGCTGGTCTCAAACTCAGAGGTCCACACCTGCCTCTGTCTCCTGAGTGCTGGAATTAAAGGTGTGTGCCACCAATGCCTGGCTGAGACCCTGTCTAAAAACAACAACAAAAAGGCCAACAGAAAAATAACCCTCAATACTGGCTAGTGTTTCAGTGGAGAAAGGTGCTTGCTGCAAGCCTGGCCACCCGAGTCCAACCCCACGTGGAATTCATATGGTAGACGGAGAGAACAGACTCTGGAAAGCTGTGCCCTCCATGTGTGCCCATATGAGTGCACACACATACAGGTGTATACACACACACACACACACACACACACACACACAAATAAAGGGGGCTGAGAAGATGACTCCATAGGTACGAGTATTTGCTTTGTAAGCACAAGGACCCAAGTTTGAGGGGTTTTTTTGTTGTTGTTATTTGTGTGTTTGTTTGTTTGTTTGTTTGTTTTTTGAGACAGGGTTTCTCTGTGTAGTTTTGGTGCCTGTCGTGGATCTCACTCTGTAGACCAGGCTGGCCTTGAACTCACAGAGATCCGCCTGGCTCTGCCTCCCAAGTGCTGGGATTAAAGGTGTGAACCACCACCGCTCAGCAGACCTAAGTTTGAATACCCAGCCCCTACATGAAAAGCTGAACATGCCTGTAACCCCAGCATTGGGTCTCAGAGCCAGATGGATCTGGAGAACTTGAGTAGCAGCCAGCCTAGCCAAGAGTGAACTTGTGGGTCAGTGTGACCCTATCTCACGGCAATAAAGCAGGGGGTGGCAGAAGACACCTGCCCGATGTCTTACTCTGGGTTGCGTATGTGTGTGCACAGGCACACTCACCTATACATCTGTGTGCATGCACCACGCATGTATAACAGGCACATGCACGTACTCACCAAGAATCCCACCTGCTATTAGACCTCCCACAGATTCAGGCTTTGTTTAGATTCTTCCTTCTGCTCTATCTAGAAAGACAACTGGACAAATGGCTTTGAAAACCACAGGTGCTCATGTTCGAGAGTGGTGCCCGGAGCACACAGTTTCATCTGTAATGACGTCGACCCTCACTGGGGCTGCCACTTGGCACTCCTAACCCTGAGTCTCACTAATAAGAAAGAGTAGCTCCCATCTCATGACTCCTTACCACAGATGTAGGAAGTCCAGGTAACACGGCTGTCCTTGACTTAAAGAGGCTGAAACCAGGATCTAGAGATGGTTAAACAATGTGCCCCCTGTCACATATAGCCCGGTACCCCAACACTGAGCAAATATTTATTGACTAAAGTCAACAGGGATCGATTGCAGTTTGGTTCCCTTTGCTTGTGTACCAGAACAGCTCCTGGCAGAAGCACCAGGTAACCAAAGGCTAGGTGGGAAGAGCCTGAGGCCAAACCAGGGGCCTGGGCTTGAGTTCAGGTCCTCCGCTCACCAGCCAAGGCCTCGGTGAGACACTTCACCCCCCACCCTGAGTTCCAGTGTCTGCAGCTGTGAGCTGTCTGCAGCCCCTGCTTCTCAGCATGGCTGGAGCACACACGAAACACCTCGCGAAGGCTCACAGAAGGCTTTCTTTTGGGGAAGGAGCGGTCGGCTAACGACACGCCCCGAGCAGAAGCCGGGAGCAATGAAGGGAGCCACAGTGCCCTTCATTCTTGCTGCACGGGGAAGCTATCTCTCTGGCTGTTTTCTCTAAGGGTGGAATGATGGCGTCATCTGGGTAAACACGTGAAAGGGAGTGCCAGCTGGGACTCACACAGCCTTGCACTCAGTGTTCCTTGGGCCTCCTGCACGCCTTGCCTCAGGCGCTGACTGTTTACCAGTACGCATCCTGAGAGCCAGCAGGTAAACAAGGTGCTTCTGGACATCTTTACACACGCGAGCGATCCACAGAAGGGCTTGTTGGAATGTCCTAGAATCTAGAACGGCACGAGCCAGGCCTGCCTCCCCACGTTCTCTTGGCTGGCCAGATCATTCTGGTTAGGGACCATGGGTGGTGAGCAGGTGGGAATGCCAGATAACTAGTATCCCCCTGATTACTCTGGTAAGGGACACATCGTCATGAGCTCCTACCCGGTCCGCTCGCTCTGATGCTGGGGTGCAGGGTTAAGGGTGGGCAGGTAGCTCATGGGAGGATCCTACACGCTCTCCCTTCTCTTTTGCTGGACACCGGCTGAGCCTGAGTCTGCGGAGCAGACTATACTTGGGATAGCCCATCAGTACCACGTAAGGTACCTCTGGCTCCCTGGAGAGACTGCAGAGTACAAAACTCAATCCTCCTGCCTCAGCCTCCCAAGTGCTGGGAGTCTAGGTCGGCTCACGCCTCATTCTGGAATGGGGAAAATTTGCAACTGAAATCTCAGGAGGATTGGTTTACCTAGATCAGGACCTCCCAGCCTTGACTCTCTGTGGGGCCTGTGCTGTGTGCTGAAGGACGCTTTAGCAGCAAATTTGGCCTCTATTCACTGGGTGCCAACAACACCGCTCGCCCATGGTATAATACAAAATATCTCCAGACACATAAATGTCCCCCAGGGGACAAAACCCGCCTTGAGTCAAAAACTATCAACCTAATAGTTTCCTGGGATTTCCCCCCAGTGATGTGAAGCTTTTGTTCCGGGGGCCTCTGCTAAGAGTCAAGGGTAGCGCTGGCTGATGAGAAGATCCCCAACACTTGGTCTCCACTTTCCATACCCAGCTCAGAGGACTCCAAGGCAAGCCTTGGGCTTTCCATATGGACCACCGCAGCCCACCCAGCTACCCAGCCAGGCCAGTTTGGAATGCCACTTAGCCCACGGAGGCCGACTCACGTTTGTATCCTGACAGAGCATGCTCAGTGTAGCACTGCTAGAGAGTTTACCACATGTCCCAGGTACCCAGAGGGCCTTCGTGTCCATGGCCTATGCCAGGAGGAAAGGGCTGACCACTGTCCCTGCCCTTCATTAAAACAAAAGGCAAGTTAATGAAAGAAGAAAGTGTATTTACGTCATCAAAGTTTTGCGTGATATTTGAGCCGTCAGACTGAAGGCCCGAGACCCATAGGGAACGGTCTCTTTATGTTGAGTTGATGAAGAAGGGACAGGCGTGTAGAAAATGGTGTGGCACAGTGACAACCAAGGAGGGCCCAGCAAGGCTGTTTCGGTTCTCCGTGACCTCTCTGTGAAATGGGGAGTGAGACTCTGCTGGAGTAGGGGGTCTTTGACCTTGACCTAAGAGGGCTGGCTTTGGGGAAAGGACCTCAGTATCTCTGGCCCATCTTGAGGGAGGGAAGAAAGTCTGGCGTCCGTAGCTTGTCTCAATGGCAGATGAAGAACGAGAGACAGGAGACCAGAGAACTCCTCAACTGAGGCCTCTGGGGCCCTCCTGTTGAGACACTGTTCTCTGAACCCTAACAAGAAAGATAGACTACGGGGCGCTGGGATGCTTTCCTTCTCGGAGTTCTCCCCTTTCCCCAGGCAAATTATACACTTCTGTAATGGAAGGAAATAGTTTCTGGGCTGAGATGAGAAACTCAAGTTCCTGGTGCCCCCTCCTCGTGAGAGCCCCAGGAAAGAAAGGAGGAAAAGCAGTTTCTCTTTCCTATCCCTGTGGGGAGCCTAGCCTGGGACAGAGACCACTTCCTTCAAGTCCGCAGAAGCTTCCGAACCTGCCCCCGGGCAAAGCTGAGACGCGGGCAATTCCAGAAAAGACGAGATTCTATGGTAGAGGAGGGCCCTGAAGAGGTCAACGTTCTTAATCTCAGCCTGTCAGCGGCCGCCAGGGTGGCTGTCCCCTGCCATGGCTGTGGACAGCTCCTGGGCACAAGGCTGGCTGTTTTAAGTTTGGCTGGTCAGCACCCACACAGGGGGAGCAGGTGGCTTTGGCTGGGGTCCCGGGACAGGCCTGCAGGAGCACCCCTGCCAGGAGGCTTTCCTCGGTCAGTGCTGTCCCTGGCAGGTGGCTTTTAGAAAACAATCCCTGTGGGACCATAGGTGAGGGGACAGCTGTGGGGACAGGAAACATCTGGGCTGCTGCTCCCCTAGAGTGGCTGCTGCTACAGGACGGTGCAGGATGTGACCCTCGGGGACCACTGGAGAGAGGGAGGGAAGAGAGAGTGGGGGGGGGCAGGCTCTGGGCCCCTGCCTCCCGGGCTCTCTCCTCTTTCGGTCATCTCTTCCAGGTCTCCAGAAAACTCAAACACCAGCCTTGAGGTGACAGGGATGGGAGGTGAGGAAGAGGAGTGAATGTATGGTCCCTTGCTGGCTATTTAGCAGTTTCTTCCCTGAGGAGAACCAGGACGGTCAGCCAGATCCTTCAGAAACAGGAAGGAGAAGAAGCAGGGATACTTTGGAGACTTTTTACACCTGGAAGGATAGACCTCTTGATCTCACAAAAACATTTGTTTCTATTTTTTTTTTTTAACACCCATAGGACAGAATTTAGGGCTTTGCACAAACCACTGAGCCAAACTTTTTTTTTTCAATTAAAAATTTTACTGTGGGGGCGGAGCGGTGGTGGCGCACGCTTTTAACCCTAGCACTTGGGAAGCATAAGCAGGCAGATCTCAGTGAGTTCGAGGCCAGCCTGGTCTACAAGTTCCAGGACAGCCAGGACGTTACACAGAGAAACCCTGTCTTGAAAAACAAAAACAAAAACAAAAACAAAAACAAAAAAACAAACAAAAAAAAAAAAAAGCCAAAAAAAAATTTACTGTGGGGGCTGGAGAGATGGCTCAATGGTTAAGAGCACTGACTGTTCTTCCAAAGGTCATGAGTTCAATTCCTAGCACCCACATGGCAGCTCACAACTGTCTGTAACTCCTGTTCCAGGAAATCCAACAACCTCACACAGACATGTCTGCAGGCAAAACACCAATGCACATAAAATAAAAAAAAAAGAAAAATTTTAAAACAGAAAAGCAAGGACTTTTGGATTCGTGTGTGCGCACATATGTATTGTGTAAAAATTTACTGTGGATGTGGACATGTAGCTCAGTTGATAGAATACTTGTCTAACATGCACAAAGCCACAGGTTCAATCCCCAGCACTGCCTAAATTAGGCTTGGTGGCACATACCTATAATCCTAGCACTTGGGAGGTAGAGGCAGGAAGACCAAAAGTCAAGGCCTGGATTACACGAGACCCTTTCTCAGAAAACATTTTTTTAAACTTTGACAATTGTATATCCTCTTACTTAAAAAACCGGGGGCAGGTGTGTGTGTGTGTGTGTGTGTGTGTGTGTGTGTGTGTGTGTGTGTGGTGGCCCATGCCTCCCAGTACTTGGGAAGCAAAGGCAAGTCAATCTCTATGAGTCTGTGGTAAAGGGGCCCCTTCTCAGAAAACCAATAGGCAAGTAGAAAGCCAGAATATAACTCAGTAGTAACTAGAACACTTACCTAGCATGCCCAGAATCAGGGTTTGATTACCCAACACCAAGATATACAGGGGAAGAAAAGAGAATAAGTATCTATTTAGAAAGCCCACTCACACACTCTGCCCTGTCTCCCAGAGATAACAATTTGTGGGAATACAATATGATATCAGCAAGGCATCAGCACTGAGGCATCCAGCACTCCTACTCAGAGAGTCCGATGAGCAAGGAGGGGAAGCTGACAGATGAGTGGGCCTGTGTGTGTGCGTGAGTGAGTGAGTGAGTGAGTGCGTGCGTGTTTAGTTCTATACAATGTATATATAAACAATCATCACTAGAATCAAGTTCTGAATGCTACACATTCCAAGGATTTCCCATATTGACCTTTATCAACACACCACCCTTCTTTTTTTTTTTTTTTTTTTTTTGGTTTTTCAAGACAGGGTTTCTCTGTGTAGCTTTGTGCCTTTCCTGGAACTCACTCGGTAGCCCAGGCTGGCCTTGAACTCACAGAGATCCGCCTGGCTCTGCCTCCCGAGTGCTGGGATTAAAGGCGTGCACCACCACCGCCCCGGCTCCCACCACCCTTCTTGTGCCTCCAAAGCTAAAGTTTTGTTTCAAAATGTTTCAAAGGGGCGGGGTGGGGGGCGGGAGGAATTGCTTTTCCTGAGGACCTGGGTTTAGATCCCAGCACCCAAACTGGGTGGCACACAATCATCTATAACTTCTTGGGATCTGATGCCCTCTTCAGGACTCCATGGGCATTGGCGTGCACACGCACGCACGCACGCACGCACGTGTGCACACAAACACAAATAATAAATAAATAAATACAAATAAAATAAATAAATACAAATCTTTTAAACAGAATGTTTTGTGTGATTTGGGGATGCTTGTCTCTCAACGCAATCGTTTGTGGAGCTAACCAAGCAATGACATGCATCAGTAACTCACTGCTTTTTATTCCTGGTCTCTCAGTACTTGTGGTAGTTCGAATGTAATTGACACCCATTATCTCACAGGGAGTGGCACTATTAGGAGGTGTGGCCTTGTTGGAGCGGAAGTGTGTCACTGTGGGAGGGCAGTCTTGGAGGTTTCCTTTGCTCAGGATACTGCCCAGGGTCTCAGTCCACTTCCTGCTGCCTTCTGATCCATCAAGATGTAGCCAGCAACCATGTCTGCCTGCACGCCGCCATGCCCCCTACCATGATGATAATGGACTGAACCTCTGAAACTGTAAGTGAGCCACCCCAATCAAATGTTTTCTTTATAAGAGTTGCCGTGGTCGTGGTGTCTCTTCCTAGCAATAGAAACCCTAACTAAGACAGTACCCCAATCTGTTTTGTCACTCACCTGTTGAAGGACATGTGGGTTTCCCCCTAGCTTAGTGATAGGCAAGAGAAGGTTGCTATGTGCCCACCTATGCCAGTGGCGGGATTTTATTCAGTGAGCATCCTGCTGGGCACACCGTGGACCCTCAGTTGCTAGTCCTTGGTAGTGGCTGCAGATAATGAGTTCGCTCCCAGTGAGGGGGAGGGGAAGTGAAAAATGAGGAGGAAAAAACTCATGGTAGTTGCACAAAACAATGACCAAAAGCCAAGGCCCAGTTTGAAAAAAAGGACTCACCTAAAGACAGGGGCCACAGTACAAGGTGGTTAGATCTATAAGAAAGGGGCTGGAGAGATGGCTCAGAGGTTAAGAGCACTGACTGCTCTTCCAGAAGACCTGAGTTCCATTCCCCAGCACCCACATGGTGGCTCACAACCATCTGTAATGAGATCTGGTGCCCTCATCTGCCTGCAGACGTACATGCAGGCAGATCACTGTGTACATAATGAATAAATAAATATTAAAAAAAAAAAAGAACTACAAGAGAACAAAACATAGTTTGAGGGGGCTGAAGAGATAGCTCAGTGGTTAAGAGCACTGACTGCTCTTTCAGAGGACCTGGGTTCGATTCCCAGCACCCACATGGCAGCTCACAACTGTCTGTAACTCCAGTTCCAGTGAACCCGACACCCTCACACAGACATCCATGCAGGCAAGGCCTATAAAATAAAATAAATAAATTACCAAAGTGTAGTTTGATGTGTGTGGCAAGGTGAAGATGGCCTGCAGCATGCCAAAGCACTGATGGAGGTGAGAACAGGGCTCGGGGGGACCCACCTGACTCCCACTCCCTCTCACATTCTTGGCTGTGTGTCCTAGAGAGACGGTCAATCTCTCTGCGACTCCATCTCCTAGTCTATAATATGGAGATCGGATCTTTGTCCTGAGGATCAAATGGAATAAATAAGACAGTATGTATACAGTTTTTGACTCCCAACAGCCCCAGAGTAGCTGTTAGTTCTGTCTGCCTCCCTCCCCGTTACATAGACACTGAGGCAGGCTAGTTGAAACCGACTGGGGGAGGTGCTGGGTCTAGAGCACAGACGACGGGGCCTAGCCTAGGCAGTGAGCTGCTAGGTGGACGCAGGCAGTTCTCTGAGTCCAGGCAAGCTTCAAACAGAGACATTCACAAGTAGGGATTAGACCCAACGGGTCCATCTACCCTTAGGCTGGGCATTCTATCTCTATTGCTATCTGTGTTGGTGTTCGATGTCATGACCATGACAATGCTTACAAAATAAAGCACTTAACTGGGGCATGCTTACAATTTCAGAGGTTTAGTTCATTTTCATCCTGGCGAGAAGCACAGAGGCACACAAGCAGACACGGTGCTGGAGAAGGAGCTGAGAGGTCTACCTCCAGGTCCTCGGGCAGCAGGAAGAGAGAGCAACACCAGGCCTGCCTTGGATGTTTGAAAACCTCCAGGCCCACCTCCAGTGACACACTTTCTCCAACAAGGCCACACCTCCCAATTCTTTCAAATAGTGCCACTCCCCGGTGACCAAGCCTTCCGATCTCTAAGTCCATGGGGACCATTCCTGTTCAAACCACCACATCATCATCATCATCTTCATCATCTTCATCATTCCCACCACCACCACCACCAGCAGCAGCAGCAGCAGCATTTTCTTTTCGCTGAATGTATGGATACTTCTCCCTGCCAAACACCTAACCCGCAAAGTGATCTTAAAACCTGTAAAGTAAACCCTGTCACTCCTCTGTGTCCTTTCGAAGGACTTCCTGTTACAGAAGAATGAGATCCACACCATCTCCTTTCCACCAGTTTCCCCCATTTCTGTTTCCTCTTGCTCTGACTGGCTTTCCTACTGAAGCTTGCCCACCTAGTCCACAGTCCGCCTCGGGGCCTCTGCATCTGCCATTCCATCTTCCTGTCTTCCTAGTACGTTCCTCCTAGATTTCCCAGGGGAGGAGCCTCTTAGGATCAGCTCCAACACCTCCCCCAGGGCTATCTCGCCCTGGCCCCACCCACCCCCATCATCACGTTTGACTTGATCACCATCCGAAGTCAGGAGTGAGTCTATGGATTTTTTTTTTTTTAATATATTCTCCAAGTCAGTAGGGACTCCATCTGTCCCACTCACCTGTGGCCCCCAGATTACAAGGGGGCCTAAGAAACATTTTGTTGGGTAACAAAGGGCACACCCTGAGATTTCACGGGGACTGAGAAAAGCCCAATGAATGTGGGAAGAATGTGGGTCTCGGAGCCCATGAGACCAGAAGCCTATACGTACCCACACCCTTAAGCCCAGGCAGGAGCCGGGCTTCTCTGAACTTAGCTTTCCTCATCTGTACAGTCGATGTTGCTACCATGTGGTTTGGGGGGAGTGTGGTAAGGACGAGAGGATTATATGAAAGAACAAAATAGGTACAGAATACATGCTGGCTTCAACCGAAGTCCACGGGCTTAGCTAAAGAGAGCGAAACCTGTTTCGGGGTTGCTAGCTGTGAAGCTAATCTTCATACCTGTAATCAGCGCTGTCACACTTTCCGCTTAGGAAAGGAAGCTGCCTTCTGGCACCCTGAGAGGGTGGGGACACAGGAACTACTCCCTGCCATCTGAGGCCAGGCTACGCCTGAGGTCCTGTGGTCCACAGGAAAGGATAGCTTTTATATTTTTTGTCCAGATTTATTTATTTTGTGTATATGAGTGTTTTTCCTGAATGTATATATGCTCACCATATGCATGCCAGGTGCCCATGGAGACCAGAAGACAATGGATCCCCTAGAACTAAAGTTACAGACAGTTTTGAGCCACCATGTGGTTGCTGGGAACTGAACCTTAGTCCTCTGCAAGAGCAGCCAGTGTTCTTAACTGTTAAGCTATCTCTCCAGCCCTGGCTTTTTACATTTCTATTTATTTATTTATTCATTCATTCATTTATTATTTATTTGTTTATTTTTTAATGCCGAATGCCGTTTATTGAAGGAGGGAAGAGGTCTTAAATACAGGCTTACAGCACAATGGGAGGACCCTGGAGGGCAGAAGTTCGCATGTTTTACAATCTTGCATCTAAGCTGTTAACACCCATTATGCAGGATACACAGACAAGGATCTTAAGCATTCAGGAGGGTAGAACCCGGCAGGGAATTAGCATAGGGAGGATATCAAGGTCAAGGTCAGCAAGCAAGGCAACAGTTACCCAAAACGGGAGCCAGGGACCTAAAGGTGCCCCTTTTACTAAAAAATGAGCTTCTGACTTAGGTTGCGTGGGACAGGCTTTTTACATTTCTAAGCAGTTAAAAAGAAAATCAAAGGAGGCTAGGAAGAGGTGTGTGGCTGACTGGTCCAAGCCTTTCCTGGCTAGGGCAAGGCACTAGGGGGAGAAATTACTTTTGGGACACATGAAACTCAAACTTCAAGGTCCACAGGTAACAGCTTCTCATTAGACTCAATGTCACCTTCACGATATCTGTGGCTGCTTTTGTGCTATAAGCAGAGGCAACAAGCCATGGAGACTATGAGGGCCCCAAATATCTTCTGTCTGGCCCATTTCAGAAAAGGTATGTGGACCTTGACAAAAAGTCAAGGGCCTGTCTAAGAGTCTGCGTGGTGGTAAGGATGGCCCCTGGGGACTGATCCCTTTCCAGGGCTCAGCTGCAAGCTTTGAAAAGCCTCCGTTCAGCCATTTGGTGGTGACACATGCCTTTAATCCCAGCATTCAAGAGTCAAAAACAGGTGGGTCTCTGAGTTCGAAGCCAGCCTGGTCTACAGAGAGAGTTCCAGGACAGCTAGGGCTACATAGAGAAACCCTGTTTCAACAACGAAGAAGAAGGAGGAGGAGAAGGAGAAGAAGAAGAAGAGGAGGAGGAGGAGGAGGAGGAGGAGGAGGAGGAGGAGGAGGAGGAGGAGGAGAAAGAAGAAGAAGAAGAAGAAGAAGAAGAAGAAGAAGAAGAAGAAGAAGAAGAAAGAAGAAGAAGAAGAAGAATTAGAAAGACCTTGGTTCACCTGTGTCCCCAGAGGCAGTGCCCACCTCCTGGAGCCCAGAGGCGACATCCAAGAGAACTGCTCCCCTCCTGGAGCCTTGGGGAGGAGCTCTATAGTGATCCCTGAGGAGACCAGCCTGTTCCTGTTTGCCTCCTCCCTGGAAGGTAGGTGTGTGTGTGTGTGGGGGGGACAGTCAAGGTAGCTTCACTTCTTTGAGACATCAACTCTTCAAGATAAAGGTGACCGGCCCCAGGGAGTTACCTGGTGTGCCCTCTGTCCTTCTCGAGACTATCCCCCCACATCCCCCACATCCGCTCTGCGGCCTGTGTGGGAGACAGCCTGCGAGAGGCTGTTGGATTATTCTTAGAAAGGAGAGGAGAAATGGTGGCTTCGGGGAGGTGGGAAGTCCGCTCCTAATAACAGGCTTCTCTCTCCGGGGAGTGTATAATAATCCTCCGTGTGACAGAGACGCCAGGCCCGGAGGAGACCAAGACATCGAAGGAAGCTGCTGTGTGGCCTGGTTGGGGCAGAGGGTGGCACACACTCATAGCCACGGTGCGAAGGGGCATGAATCAAAACGCAGAAGGTACCCAACGGTTCTGGCCTGGCCTGAGCTAAGGTGCCAGAGGTAGGAGAGGACTCGGTGGCAGCGTGGCTTGGGCAGCCGCACACCCTCTGGCTGCCTCCCTCTTCCTCTCTGATCTTCCACCATGCCTGGGGAGTCTGGAGCACCAGGCTGGAATCCCCATAGCGTCGCCTCCTCTAAGGAAGAAAAAGGTCCCTTTCCTAAAGGCCTTTCGGGGAAACAGAGAGAGAGAGCATCCGTCTCCTGCTTGACTTTGGGGTGCCTTCCTGAGAGGAGGACCTAGTTTGAAGAGAAGGGGGCAAGCCGGACTCCCGCACTCGAGGCTCCCTGGCCCCGGCGAGTCATTCATGGCTCCTCCGAGTTTACATTTCCGCCCCGTAATAGCACCTGTCTGTCTCTCAAGGTTGCTGTAAGAACCAAATGACATGTTGCACACAAAAGCCACTTTGAAAACCAGGAAACCCAGGCAGTAGTCACTAAATGAGCTGCGGTCTTTCTGGCTCACACTGTCGGGGCAGACAAAGGGGATCATGCTCATCACCCTGACGTGACTCGGGTCCCACCACGCTTGTAGAGGAAAAGCGGAGTATTTCCCCAACGGGACGGACTTCTGTCCCCAAGAGGCTGAGGTTGGGGGACAGCCCACCTAGAGTGGTGCTGGCACGTGCCATGGCTGTGCAGGCTCACACATAGGGCTCCTCACCTCCCCCACAGCAGCCTCCCCTCCCCCAGGGGTGGTGTGCTTGCATCTCTGATAGGGCCCTGGCTTCCTGTTTAAGCCTAAAGGCCGTTAAGAAGAACGAAGATAGGGTGGGTTTTAGCTTCCGAAAAAAAACCTAGTGCCTTGCTTCCCCGGGTTGGGCAGGGGGGGAGATTGTGACTACATGGGCTGAGGGTGGCACCTCTCTCATCTTTTGATGCTTGGGAAGGCTGGGAAGGTTCCAGAAACGCTCATGTGACTCAGGGGAGCCCAGCCATGCTGTCCACATAGCCCTTAGTAAGTCTCGTCCTGTAGAGCAGAACGGACACCCTCTGTGCACCTTTCAGAGCTGCTGTGAGGGACCAACGGCAAGGGCTGACAGAGGTGATCTGAACTCGATGCCGTGGACACATCGCAGGCCATGGCACAGGCAGACCATGGCCCGGAAGTGCAGATGAGGGGCTGGGGACAGGAGAGTGGGGTTCCTGCTGAGTGCTCCAGCCTGCACCCCACTGGCGTCTGACCCTGCAGCCTGTGGGACAGAAGAACCCACCCATTTCAGCAGAGTCCGGTCCCTAGCATACCGTATGGGCTGTGGACAGGCCAGCTCAAGTCGGCCTGACTTTCTGCCCCGGTCTTCATGCCCCACCAGGCATGTGCAGCACCTTGATTGACGGGCTTGATTATGGGCATGAGATTAAGCTGGGGCAGGAGAGACGTCATCTGGAAGAAGTGAGCAGGGAGGCAGAGGTACAGCTGCCCCACGTCTGGCCCAGAGTCTGCCGTGTGTCCTCTGCTCTCGGTGCCCCTGGTGAGGCCCATTCATCCATGACAGCCGACGTGGTCTCACGTGCTGGTCTGGCACCTCTCTTCCCATGTCTCACTGAACTAAGGGCGCTGTCCCTGCTCCCTTCTCTTGCCCCGGAACCCTTAGGTTTCTACACCACTGTTACTGGAACCCACGTCCCTGCCCAGATACCTGGATCCAGGCTTGCCACTCCTTCCCGGAGGCCGGATAGGCTGTGTGCGCCCTGCTACTTCAGAACCTGGTTATTAATGACTTGTTCCCTTGTTATCTTGAACATTGCGTCAGCACCGTGGGAATCACTTTATAGCCACTTACCTTGGTATCAGCCCCGCTGGCTCCCTCACTTACACAGGACTAGCTACAACAGTGAAGACGACGACCACAGCCATTCCTGGCCTAAGCTCACTCGGCTCCAGGTCCTTGCTAGCCATCCGGGTTCTCAGCATCCTCAGACACCTAAGGAGCCAGCTCATCTCACCCGCCTGTTACCCTTGGGTTAACGTGCCCTGGATTCAAGTTGAACAGACACTTACAACTTACAAGAAAAGAACAAGGCTAAATTTTTGTTTGTTTTGTTTTGTTCTGTTTTTGTTTTTCAAGACAGGGTTTCTCTGTGTAGTTTTGGTACCTGTCCTGGATCTCGCTCTGTAGACCAGGCTGGCCTCGAACTCCCAGAGATCCACCTGGCTCTGCCTCCCAAGTGCTGGGGTTACAGACGTACACTACCACCGCCCGGCTACAAGGTTAGATTTTACACCTTGCTCAGACACCACAGAAAGTCCCCCCGCCAGCCCGACTCTCATCCTTCATGCTGTGGTTCCAATGTTTTCCTGGTTTTCAGCTTCCACTTAGTACACTGGTTGAGCAAATGCCGTGGAAACACTGATTAGGGTAGATGACTTGTCATCCTTCCGTTCGTGCTGTGCAGTGTGAGCCCAGGGCTTCTCCTAGCACCCCCCTGCTAGCTCGACCCCCTCGGCTTTTCCTAGTCCGTAGACTGGAGTCCTAGCTGACAGTCAAACCAGATCCCTGTGACCCTCCGCTGGTGCGGGCTCTGTCTGGGCCTGCCGCTGCCGCCACTATTATCCAATGGCTGGGTACAGAGCTGACACTGAGGCCATCGGAGCCACAGTCCAGGACCAGACACTCGAGGCTTTCCAGCCACACTCAAGTAAGGAGCCCTGGGCTCTCACTCTCCTCATCTCTACCCCCTTAGGCAAGTTGTTTGCCCTCAGTTTCCCCAACTGTAGAAGTGGCACCTGCCTGCTTTAGACACGGCTGTGGGAACCAAACCCACCACGTCTCGAGAAGCACGGTGCAAGCACAGCACAGGACCAAGCGGTCATCCGGCCCCCTCTCCAGCATCCGCGAAGCCCAGTGCCTCCGCCTTCTGCCCACTTCCCTGACTGGCCCACTGAGTCAGGATTACCTTTACCTCCCGGCTTGGCGGGGAGCCTGCAGAGTTTTGTGGTTGTGGACATATGGCTGAGTCACCTCTGGATATCACTTTCAGTTCCTGGGGCCCACTGTTAGCTGTACGGGGCAGAAGTTATCCAAGGTGTTCTCCATCTCAGCACGGCACCCGACTTAGGTTTCTGTACCGGAGACAGAATGGGTATGCCTGCTTTGACTCCGGGTATGTTTAACTTGTTAGACAGCGTCCTTCACCTGACCCTTGCAGGCAGAGTGACCTAAGCCTGGGTGCAGCATGACTTTGCTCAGTTAGTGGGCGAGACGTGAAGGTTCTGCTGTCTAGTGAGTGGCACTAGTCGGTGTGACGCCACAGGCCACACTTAGCTTCACGGTTGTCGTCTCCTGGTGACGGACTCACTGGTGAAGGATTTCCCTTCCCACGGGGGAACGGAACAGAACTGCCAGACCTCTGTGGGCTCTGGCTCTTCTCCATTCCCTTGACCGAGGTAGCTGGCCCTGCAGGTGGTTTGAACTCTCATCGAATCTCGGTGTTCAAGTGTCACGAAGACACAGTACCCCCGTGGTCTTGGGGCCTGCTGCTGTCACACAGCTGGGTGAAGGACAGACAATGGGGACTTACAGGGAGGTATGGGGCTCACTTTCCTCCGTGAGGAAGGAGACAGACAGCCTGACTTTTTTTTTTTTTTTTTTTTTTTGGTTTTTTGAGACAGGGTTTCTCTGTAACTTTGGAGCTTGTCCTGGACTAGCTCTGTAGACCAGGCTGGCCTCGAACTCACAGAGATCCACCTGCCTCTGCCTCTCCAGTGCTGGGATTAAAGGTGTGTGCCACCACTGACCTCACAGGCTTGACTTAAGACACCCTTGACCAGGTGTCTAACCAAATCTCAATGTAGCCTGCTACTTAGCTTCTATAAGAGGCACCTTGGGCTGTACCTGCAGCACACGTGAAGCAGAGAGGGTGGGGGAGGGGGAGGTGTGGTTCCTCCTCTCACTGTGCTCTGATGCCTCAACACCGTAGTGTCTCTGCCTTACTTAACGTCCACTAAAGCCATTCGGTCTCGCCTCTAGGTGAATTTCCTCTCCATCTCTCCAGATCTCTTTGAGAGCTTGCTCCGGTTGGCTCCCCATGACTCTGATCTTAGTTGGCCCTCGGAAGCCATTTCTAGACATTGACTTTGCCCGTGGAAAAGCCAAGAGCTTCCCGCAGCAGGAAAGGGCTCAGTAGTCCAGTCCATCATGTTTATTTGCTCCCGCCCCCTACGCTTCACCCCTGCTTGTTGAAGCTGCAGCTGGGAGGCACCTGGTTCTCAGAGATTCCCTGGGCCTTGTCAGGGAAGTGTGTGTGTGTGTGTGTGTGTGTGTGTGTGTGTGTGTGCGTGTGTGTGATGCAATGGCCTCAACAAGAAAGTCTGAATGCAGGAGACAGGTCCCTCATACAAGGGTTCCAGAACATTTTCTGATGGGAGCTTTTCCCAGAAAGTGCCTTGAAAAGCAGGACTGTTGTTGTGTCCCAAGCTATGTGGTGAGGACCTCATGTGTCAACAACTGTAAGGCTCTCTGGTCTGTGACAGCAGTCAGGGTGGAGCGTAGTGACCTCAGGACCCAGAGGCCAGGAGCATCCCTGAGCTGAGTGGAGAGGGAAGACGAGCCATCTGGTTGTTAGTGCTTTCGATTTCCTCCTCTTTTTCTCTCAGAACATCCTGAAGCCTGGCATGCTCAGCGCGGGGAGGCCTGGGCCAGCTGTGCTGGGTGACCTTCCAGGTTGCTCCTCGTCCACCCTTTCCAGACCGTTCCTCCTGGACTCACACCACGGAGCTCTTGTCAGGAGCATTGCTCAGCCGTGGGTGGCAGTCCTGTTTCTGGCCTTGCCCACTTCTAGCCCGCCTGGCCACAGGTGGCAGAGACAGCCACCGTGCTGACCGCTCAATTCTTTCTTTCCCCTTCCTTCATTTCATTTCATTTTTGCTATTTAAAAATAACGTGTATTGGACCAGCAAGATGGCTAGAGCATAAAGGGACTTGCTGTCACACTTCACACTGTGAGTTTGATCCCCAGAACCCCCAGGATGGAGGAAGAGAACCAAGTTCTGCAAGTTGTCCTCTAATCTACACACACACACACATACACACACACACACACACACATACACACATATACACACACATACACACACATATACATACACACAAACATACACACACATACACATACACACATATACATACACACAAACATACACATATCACACACATACACACATACACACACATACACACTGTTATGCATGTGGGTACTCACATACACCATAAACAAACAAATAAATACATGTTTATCAAGCTGGTCTTGGTGGGACACACTATGGAGGCAGAGACAGATGGGTCTCAAGTTCAAGACCAACCTGGGCTATACAGTAGGTCCTTGTCTCAAAAAAGCAAAACAAAAAAGCCAACACACACAATAAAATGTTAAAAAAAAAAAAAAAAAAAAAAAAGCCAGACACGGCAGTGAATGACTGTAATCCCAAAGCTAGTAGGCAGAGAGACAGGGGACAGGATCTTGGGCTCTCACTTCAAAACCATGCTTTAAACCTTGGACTAATTCTAGATCATAAAATAACACTCAATTCTGTCCACCGTTGGAGTAGTCTTTCTTAACGACCAGTTTTCCACGGCACAATAATTGAAACTGAGAAATAATACTAGTGGAATGCTATTTACTAGGACGAGATGTTATTCCAATTCTACGCTTTCTTTTGACACCCTTTTTCATTTCCAATCCTAGTATACGAGTAGAGGCAGCATTTTTTTTCTGCATACTGTCTTATGACCAGCTCCACTCACTTGATAACACATCACAAACACTTCCCCATGGCAATCCTAATTCTATTTTTTTCCTTGGCTGGGATGGGACCCATGCTAAGGACATCTTCCGTCACTGAACTACACCTCTCCTTAGTGTTTTGAGATAAGATCTCACTATAGTAGCCCAGGCTGCCTCAAACTCAGTGATCCTCTTGCTTTTGCCTCTGGAATGGTGTGATTACAGGCACCCACTACCTGCCCATCATCATTTTTTAATAGTAGCAGAGCTTTCCATTGTGTGGATTTGCCATAATGTGTTGAACCAGGGACTCATTATTCTACACTTTGTTACTACCCTTTCCCTACTATGAAGAATAACGAGACACACGCTTCTGAAACACATATCTCTGGCTATTTTGTTGTAAGAAAACTCCCAGGAATAGAATTATTGTGTCCAGGGGACCCATTCTTCCTTCCAATTTGCCAGCATGGATGCGACCCTGTTGCTGGTCCTTCTGATTCCAAGAGACGGCTGACCCTCACCCCGAGGCAGGCAGGAGAAGAAGCAAAGAGATAGTGAAACGGCCATAGTTTTTGGGTTGCGCAGCTGGGGAGAAGACATCAAAGGCACTGTGGTCCTTCCTGGCTTCTCAGCCTTCTGCAAAGCCCACTACTCTCAGCTAGGTATCTCATCTCCTTGGAAGGGAGGCTGCTCGCTCTGAACCCAAGGATAATGGGGAGAAGATGAGGAGGGGGTGGGGCAGAGTCTGCTAATGCATTTTGCCAGCATCTTTGGTTTCTCCAATATCCAGCCAGACTATTAGCAGTTCCCCAAGGATGGCCTTATTCCTCACATCATCCCCCATTTCCTATAAATGGGAAGTGGCTAGGGAGCAGGGTTTTAGTATGTGTGCACATGTGAGCACTGGGGGATGGGGAGGGGGGAGGGGAAGGAAGGGTCATGATGGTTTTCCCTCCTCAGCAGAGAACTGAGACCCAGACAGTTATCTGTGCAGAAGGCCAGAGCATGGTGGGGAGGAACACAGGTGTGATGGATTCCTCAGAGCTCTGAAGTTGCAGCCAAAGCTAGAGGAGAGACTTGTGCCTTGTGGCTGCACCCGGAGACTGTGAATGAGGAGTTGGGGGAATGGAACGAAACTGAGAAACTGTTCAGTGTCTTTAAGTAATATCCGTGGCCGGGGTTGTCCTCAGCACTGAGAAACAGTTCCCGGCACACTGGTTAACTGGTATTATTATCACAGGAGGCTGCAGAAAGGGGTAGGGATTTTAGGGCAGGATGGCCTAAGGCACTAAATCTATCCCTGTAGCTTGGGAAGGAAGTACCTTTGTTGGGAGCACCCTCTCAGGCAGTTGTTCAGGTGGCAGGCTGCTGGGGAATGGTCCTGGATCTCATACCGAGGGAGCTGTTCCCTTGCTCTCTGGAGCCCTCCCCCCTTTCCCTGTGTGTCACACAGCAAAGAGAGACAGATAGGCCTCTGGCAAGGAATGAAGCAGAGAGAGAGAGAGGACTCCCAGCCCTCTGAGGTGGGACAGCTCTCTCGCTCCTACTGTTCTTTCCCAAGCCTGGAAAATACCACTGTCCACTCTTTCCGGGCTCTGTAATTTTCCACCTGACCTGGCATTCCCCCGACTCCTGCCCCTTTTCCTGGGGCAAAGGGGACACTGGCTCAGGGACCCAGGACTCCACCCTGGGCTCTCTGCTGGCCACACATAAGTATGCCAAACATGTTGGAAAGCCAGGGTCCCAGCTAGGGATGGAGGTTCATGTGCTCCCAGGGAGGCCATGCCCAGATGGTTTTCCAATTGAATTTAATGACTCAGATGTAGACTCTGACATTTTTGTCCTCTGCCTGCTCTTGTACACACTCTCTTCCCCACCATCCCACTTCTCCTTCTGATATCCCCCCTTTCTGTTCTGTCTCCATCCTCCCACTTGGGGGTGGGTGCCTTTAGGGATCAGTTGGCTAGCTGCCCCTTCTAACAGAACCCAGAACCCGGGAAGGACTTGCCCCATGGTGCACAGCTGGTTAATACTGGACCAGTACTGCAGTCCAGCACCACAGTGGCCAGTTCTGACCTAAGGCTAACCAGGTCCTTCTCATCAAAAGCACCTCCTGGGACTTTTCATTGCACCCGATCCATCTCAAGGTCTCTTGGTGTAGCATGGTGTTGTATTTGAACACAACCCTATACACATCTTCCTGTGGACTTCATCTCATTGAGAGATCACACACACTTAATACGATGTAAATGCTCCCACAGGTAAGAACTTGTTATATCTGTCTTGCTCAGAGAATCATGAGAGAAGGCCTGTTCATATTCATACTGAGACAATTAGAATAATCCCCAGCCTAACACACACAACACATACCATCAACGTAACATTTTCCTCTAATATTTTATGATTAGTTGAGCCTCGTGCACCACAGAAATCCCTAGCCTGTGGTATTTGAAGTCAGCAAGTCACTTAAATGATTTTCTCTTCTCATAAAATTCCATGGACGTAAGAGACGCGATAAAGCCCCCCAACCTCCACCCTGAGGTCAGCCCAGGACGACAGCGATCTGCCTCCCACCTAAACTGCTTTCCTGCTCGTCAAGGCACTCTGGAAACCTTGACCGGGAACATTTTGGTAGCAATTTATCACCTCTCCTTCCGTATACACACCCACAGTAGGAAAAAAAAAAAAAAAAAAAGAATTGGGAGTTTGTCTTTGAGTTGCAGAAAGAGGCACTGAGTTAGCTTTCTGAGAGCAGGGAGAGTAACTCGCAGAATGTGACAGATCCTTTCAGGGCACGGTCCAGGGCGGGTGGGTTGCAGCTGTGCCTGGACAGCAGGATGTCCAGAATGGCACGCGCGGGTAATGGTCGCAGACTGGCTCGGGAGCGGAGGGGAGGTACCCCGTGGAGCCGGGTAGTTTTTACCTAAATGTTTTGGTGGCGAGCGGGCGAGGGGGCGGTGCACGGCCCTAGGTAATGACAGGGCAGTCAGTCTAGGAGCCACGCGGGGGCTGCCCGTCCGGCCGCGACCAGAAAGGAGACTGCTTTCTCCCCCACCCGCTTTCTTCCCTTGGGGACCGGCCCCACCCCTCCATCCCCTCCCAGCACCCCCCACCTCCGACCCGCCTCGCCCCGCCCCCCTCCTGGCAGCCCCAGCGCGCATGCTCTCTTCCCCCCACCGAGTAACCTGGAGATTTAAAAGCCGCCCGCTGGCGCGCGTTGAGGAGGCAGGGGTCCGAGCTTGCACGCGCCAGCCCCCAGGTGACAGCCGCGCGCCCCGCCAGGTAGGGGAGGGGCCGCTCCCGGTGGGACAGGAGCGCGCGGGTGGCCACGCTCGGCGGTGGCGTCCTGCGCCCCGCGGGATGGGGCCGCGCCGTGGCGTCCCGGCCCTGCGCGAGAGGAGGCTCGTGGGGAGGGCGCGGCCCTGGCGGCCCGGTGCCCAGGGCGGGCGCCCGCCCGCCCGCCCGCTCGCGTCCGCGCCGAGTGCGCTTCCTCCGGGAGCGCTGAGCTGCGGCGCCCGCTGTCCCGGGGCCGCGCGCGGAGGGCGGGATCGGGGCCGTGGAGTCCCGGGCCAGGCCGGCGGAGGGCCGGCCGCCCCTGCTGCAGCCTCCCGCTGCAGAGTTTTCTTTGGAAAGTTGCGTTTATTTCTTCCCTTGTCCGGGCTGCGCCCGAGAGGGGCAGATGAGTCACCCGTGGCGCGCACAGACCGCACTTCGGGGAGCCCGAGAAGGGGGGCTCCAGCTGGGGGCCGTGGTCGGGGACAGAAGGGGGACGTAACTTGCGTGGCCGTGGAATTGGGGCAAGGCTTTGGTGGAGTTGAGGCTGGATTAGTGAGTGTATGTGCACACGCGCGATCCTGTGCCCCCCCTCCCCTTCTCTGCCTCTGTTGCCCTCCGAAAGCAGCGCCGGCTGTGGCTCCTGTGTCCCGAGGCTCAGGTGGGGATGGGGAGAAGTCTGCGGTTCTAGAAAGCGCTAGGCGGGCGGTAGCACGCCCGGTGGAGAAGCCCCAGGAGCCTGCAGGCTCAGCCCTCCCCTGGTCTCCGCTCCCCTCCAGGGAGCCCTGTGACTACTTTCTCCCTTGACCTCCGACTCAGCCCCCTCCTTCATGACACGCACTTGACTCGTCCAAGGCCACGGGGTACCCGATGCTTCCTCTTTCCCCGGGAGTCTGAGTTGGAGGTAGGAGGAGTTTGGTCCGGTGGGTACTTGGAGAGAACTTGATGTTCAGCTGTGACAGACCCTATCTCCTCAGCTAAGCTGAACTTTGAATAGCCTAATTAGGGCCTTGCAGCCGTGCAAGGCTTAGACACGGGCTCAGAATGACTCTTGCTGGACTCCTGGAAACTTACTCAGGAGTGAGGGTGAGGTGTGAGCTCTGTCTGCCAAGCATGCAGCACAATCCCTTTCCCAGAGTGGCGGCTTCGGTGTGGGCCCACGTGCCTAAGGCGTAGGGGAACAGGTTGACAAGTGGAGCTGGAAAGAGGAGGGTCCAAGAGCTAGCTATATGGCGCACAGGAAGCCTTGGAGCCTCACAGAACACCATGTCCTAGGGAGTAAGTGGGACATGGTTTGAAGCCTCCGGCCCTTCTAAAGTTGGATCCATTTCTTCCCTTCATTCCTCCCTTATCTCCCGCCAGCCCCAGCTCCAGGGCTGTCCTGGAAGCAAGATTGTACGAAAAGTGCCCAGAAAATGGAGCTTGACTCACTGGGTGAGTCTAAAAGATAACAATCCAGCTGTGGACATCCAGGCCCCCGCCAGGGTCTTTGCCAAGGGGAGCTTTCCTATGCACTTTTGGGGCGGAGGGTGAAACCCACTGTCCTTCCTGGTTCTCTGAGTAACCCCGAGGGAGCAGGAGGAGGTACTGGACAAGGTCTCTGGGTGGTCCACTATGCCCTGCAGGCTGCTGGACTGTGAGAAGATGTGTGCTGGTCCCGAGCTGGAACGGAGCCGAGGCAGAGCCCTGGGGACAGCAAACGGCAGGAAGGTGGGGTGGAGAAGTTCCAGGTCATTGGAAGCAAGGCTGATTTCAGGTGGGAACCTCCGGACCATTGAACCCTTGTAGCGCAAGTCAGGGATGAGAACACAGCCGGCCAGGAAGGCGGCTGTTCCATGGCCTGTTCGCCTCACTGGCTAAGCTTCATTAGCCTGCAGGTTGTGCTGACTTTCCAGCCTTGCTGCGAAGTGGGGACGATGATGCCCCTGCCCCTGGTGCAGCTTTGTTCTTGAAGTGAATCACAACAGATACAAACAACACTAACGAAGAGATACACAGTCCAAACATACAGCTTCATCCCACAACGCAGATAGAATTGAACTGTGTGTCTTTAGCCCGGCCTGATGGCCGACACCTGTAATCTCAGCTCACTTGGGAGGCAGAAGCGAGTGGATTAGGAGTTCAAGGCCAGTCTCATCTACATAATGAGCGCCACACCAACTTGATTTATGTGAGACCCTGTCTGAAACAAACAAACAAAACCCCCTCAAAACAAACAAAACCCATTTTGTTATATGTCTGAAATGTAGTAAATGCTCAATAAATGTTAATCTTAACTTATATTTATCATCTGTGTCTGGATGGTCTGCAGAACCTGGTTTGAGACTCTTGGGGGCCCTGCTGGTTGTGGTGTGTGTGTGCGTGTGTGTGTGTGTGTGTGTGTGTGTGTGTGTTGTGTGTGTGTGCGCGCGTGCGTGCGCTGGTGTCTATGTAGCTCAGGCCGCTCTTGAACTCGAAACTGTCCCGAGCTCCCTAATGCTGAGATTATAAGTGTACACCACCATGACCAGCATGGGTCTTGCTCTTTTTATTTATTTTTTTTAAAAGATACTGTTTTAGACTTCTTTGGGGACAGGATCTCCTGGGCTTTGGGAAATGTGTTCAAGTCACTGAGAGACTTGGCTCTAGCATGTGGATCGAATCCCATTTCCTCCACAGCGAGTTATTGGCCTCCTGATTATGCCTTCTCTGCAAGCCAAGCGTACCAGGACCTGCCCTCCAGGATTTTGGGATTAAGGGGAGGGCTCCAGGTAAACCTCTGAGCAGAGTGGCTGCTTATGGAGAGCCTGATAAATGCCAGCTGCTGCTGCTGCTGTTTGGCTAGAGTGGAGGCAGTCACTGTGGATTAACTTAGAAACTGGTTTCTTAGACAGTCACCATATATAACCACACGTAAGCCGCGAGCAGCACATTGGCAGTTGAATTTTGGGTCCGGTGCAAAGACCAAACCAAGACTAGGTGGACATCTTGGTCTCTTCCCCTCTCTGTTCTTCCTGATGTGGCTATGATTAGTGCAGAAACCGCTGCCTGCCTCCCTCCCTCCCAAGAGTATACTCACAGACTGGAGGAGGGTACTGCGCGGGACAGGGGGTGAATATATGCCCTGAAAGGTTAAGAGCCTTCTGTGTAGATAGGTTACATGTTATTTTAGGAAGACCGTGTGGGGAGGACGCCCTGAGGTGAGGACTCCTCTGTCTCTCCAGCCGTTGGGGCCTTTCATGCCACACTCTGGCATCCACCAGGAAAGCCCAGCCTAGCTCTCTAGGCTTGCATTTGGTCCTTGAATTCGCCCTCCCAGCCTAACTTCCTTTGAAAAGCCAGTGCCCTGTTTGCTGGACAGTACGTGTGGAGGCTGGACCAGTTGGTACCAGGCCCAGCGTCTCAAATGCTGATGCCACTTGACTCCCAGCAACAGAGCTGGAGTTCTGAGCTTTGTGTAGTGTATTGGGTGTTGCCTGAGGGGGCAGGGGCAGTGACAGAGGCATATCAGTGTCCTGATCTTTGGCCAGAATTACCTGTTTAATCTCGTGTTCTGGTGCGTGGTCTGTGTTTCTTCCTCCTCCCCTGGGGAGCTGAGGTGGGGAGCCTTTTTAATTCTGAGGTTGGAGATGTCCTGCCTACACTGTTGGCTTGATTTCTCTGTAGAGTGAGATTCTGGTCACCCTGCAAGGCTGTGGTGGGAATTAGATGTAACTCATATGTCAGCAAAATCTCACAGACCAGATAACTCAAAAAATGTTTGTTCTTCTTCCCCTGACTCGGGACATCACTTTCTCTGGGGGGCTGGGACAAGTCAGAATGAAGAAGGCAGCTTATCAAACCCAGGCCAGGCTGAATGCCCAGCCAGAAAGGATACCCTCAGGACCAGCCAACCCCTCAACAGCGGTTCCTCTCCCCCAGAGTCCTGTCAGCACCCCCAAATCTCTAATCACAAGTGTACTTTGAGCTAGCAAATAGTGTCCAAGCTAGAGCACTTCATCACTGTAGGGATGCAGCCATGTAGATTCCTGATGCCGGAGATCTGTGCACCCAGATACCCGAGTGTGGCCCTGGCTGACTCCTGGGCTCCCTGGTCCAATCAAAAGATTCCTGCCTTGGTCTGCCTTCTGGACCCTCAGGGCCTGGGCTGTGTTCTGCTTCTAACGGTCTGCACTACACAGGGAGGGTGCCATGGGATAGGGGCAAACCAGGACCAAATGCAGAAGAATCTGGCCTCGTGCCTTAGTTGTAGCAGAGTTGGGAGAGAGAGAGAGAACATGACATCTTGGGGTTCAGGGAGCCCTGGAGGATTAGGTGTAGGACTTGAGCTGGAGAGAGTTCAGGCAAAGGGCAGAGGCTGTCCAGAAGAGGGAAATAGCTGGAAGTGAAAGCCAGCCAAGTGGCAGTGAATTCCCTCGTCCTGGGCCCGAGGAGGTGTGACCGACCGACATCTAGGACACACCGATCTGAGAGCCGGATCTGAGATCAGAACCCAGTTGTGTGGCTTTGGTTCTCATGTTCTTTCCTGTGTACCTGACTGGAGAGGGGCCAGTAGGAGGGGTGGGTGTGTTTGGAAATCCCAGGCTCTAGGGCCTAGGTGCCCTTTGTGTGCGGCAGCAGCACCTGCTTACCTCTCATGACTCAGCCACAGGTCCACTTCCTCCAGGAAGCCTTGACGTTGACAGGACCACGCCCCCTACTGGCTGGCCTGTGTCTTAGCGCTCACACCACCCTAGCCGCACACGGATTGCCCTTTCTCCTGCCAAGCAGAGCTATGAGCAGTCATTTCTGTACCTCCATCACTTTTACTGGTGCGGTGGGGATGGTAAATAACTGGCTCTGGGAGTGCCGATGGGCACATCTTAGGGCTCTTAGACATTTCTTTTCTTCCTTTCCTTTTCTTTCTCTCCTCCCCCCCCCCCCCAGTCAGGGTTTCTCTATGTAGCCCTGGCTGTGTTGGATCTCACTCTGTAGACCAGGCTGGCCTCAAACTCATAGAGATCTGCCTGCCTCTGTTGAGATTAAAGGTGGGTACTGCGACCACTCTCTCTGACATTTCTTTAGGGGTGCTTAGGTTTCATATTGAGGTATACTTTGAAGGGTGGGTACCTGGCTTCTTAATATTCTTTTTTGAGATCTGTTCTTAACCTTGTTCAGCTGAATGGCTGTTTTTTTTGTTGTTGTTGTTTGTTTTTGTTTTTGTTTTTCTGGTCTTGGGATCAAATATAAGCCATATGAGCTTTCCTCACTGAAGTAGATCATCTGCCTGCTTTGTTTTTGAGATAGGATCTCACTGGGTAGCCCTGGGTAGCCTAGAACTTACCATGAAGACCAGGCTGGCCTCAGACTCATAGAGATCCATCTGCCTCTGCTGGGACTAAAAATGTGTACCACTGTACCTGGCAATTTTGTGTTATCTCTTTTTGAGACAGGTCTTGCTGTGTAGCCCAGGCTGGTCACAAACCCATAGTCTTCTTCTCGGCCTCCCTAAGGCTAGGATTACAGGTGTGGTTCTCATCTTTGAGACTACACTTCCCCAGAACTGGCTGGCCCAGATCCCTCTCATTACAGATAGGCTGGTCACAGACCTGAGTATATCAGGGCAGATAGAGACCATCAGATCTGCAGCCCTGGAGTCAGGGCACCCAGACCTGGGCTAGCACCTTGTTGGAGCACTCCGCCCAGGGCTCTGCTCAGCTGTGCACTTGACCCAAATGCTCGGCCCCTGGCCTCTTTCCTGTGTTCCTCACCTCCAGAAAGAGGCCAGGCAAAGGGAGGGACTCAGATTGGCTGTGTACACCCTGGGAAGAGCTGCCCAGGCTGGCCTGGCTGACGGGCAGGTGTCAAGTTCACTGAGAGAAAGACTGTTGAAGTTTCACTTTGCAGAGGCGCTGGAAGAGTGGAGGAGACTTCTGAGTGGCCTAGAGTGGCCTCGAGACTCTGCAGAGCCCCCCCCCCCCCCATTACTTCCAGGTTCTCTTCCTCCTCTGCAGAGGACTTCAGGATTCTTTTGGCACCCTGCTTTTATTGTGGACCAAGAAGAGGAAGAATTTAGTTACTAATTTCTGCCAGAAACAGAGTCCCGCTCCAGGAGAGAGGAGGGGAAGGGGCAGTTCCGTCCCGGATGCCCTGCTTACTCGGCTGCATTTCAGGTGACTTCTGACCTGGGCACCGTGCTGGTTAGCAGTGTGTGGGCAGGGCCGATGGGGTAAGTGCAGCTGGGGAAGTCTTTCCCTCTCCACCTCCCTGACTCACTGGGGAAGACTGGATGTGACAAGCCCCTCCCTCACGCCCTGTGGCCTCGTCAGGGGACACCTGCCCTGAGCTCACCCTACCGAAGGAGGCTCAGGACAGGTGCTGGGTCACCTAACCGTACACCTTAGACAGTAGATTAGCTCTCGTTTTACAGGTATGGAAACTGAGTCCTGGGGTGGTGAAATGGCTATACCCTTTCGCAGTGTAACCCGGTACTTACTGTGTTACGTAGCTACCAATGTTGCCGAAGTAGGGCTACGTCTTTCTGGTTCGCAGTTCAAAGTGTTTTCCAAAATTTTGGAATGGTTGCAGAGTTCCTGGTTTTAGTTTTTCAACCTTGGTTGGAGGTGTTAAGTTCTCCACTGAAGTTTCCTTCTTGTAAAATACCAACTCGGTATGGTAGACCTAAAGGTCTACCGGGCTCCTGGAATGTGCTAAATGTCCCCTGGGCAGTTGGTAGGGCCAACTACTGTCATCATTGTCCCTGTGGATGGAAACAACTGTCTGGTAACCATGGGACAGGCGTCCCCTCTGCGGCAGATCTGTGGCACTGACCTCGCCTCACCTGTTGGGGCCAGCACCTGGGAAGGCGTTTACATTCTTGACATTCCTCCTGCCCCTGGGGGCTGCTGGGATCTGGTAAGAGGCCTTGTAGATAGGGAGAAGGGGAGGCTGAGGAGAAAAGCAGAATTGATCTTCTCAGCCACTGTGTTAGGACGGGAGAGAGCCTCTCCCAAGTTCCCTCCACCAAGGGCCCTTCATATCTCCCTCACGTGGCTTCGAAGTTGTTGGTTTGTAGGTTTTTTTTGTTTTTGTGGTGCTAAGGATGGAATTCCAGAACATTCTGCATGCTAGGCAAGCTCTCTACCACTGAGCCATACCTGCAGCCTGAGGTCAGTGCTGTTAAGTTCTTCTGTGAAAAGGACATGCTGATTGGACCCCTATCACCCAGTGGCTGGCCGAGTAAACTGATTGGAAGGGGGCGTTGTCGTGCATGTGGCCGTCACACAGGCTGACTGCAATTAGGAACTACATGTGGAAACTAAGGCTCAGTAGGTCACGCCACAAACAGGCGGAAACCGGCATCACACCCAGGTCCAGCTGACCTCCCCCACCCGACCCCAAAAGCTTGATCACAACCGTGGGACCTGCCAAGGTTCCAATGTCCAGCCCCAGGGGTGGCAGAGGGTTCCGGGTAGCCGACTGCTGCTTGTCCTGGTATGGCGGGCGCACGCAGTGTGACGGTGGGTGGCAGCTGTTGTCCGCGACCAAGTCTGGTTGGGAGGCCCAGGTGCCTGGAGACAAATGCATGTGTGTGTGTGTGTGTTGACTGTCACCAGGGGACCTCAGGGGTGCCGCCGCCCCGGCTCAGGCTGTCCAGGACTGACTGCTGGCCAAGGTGAGGTTCAGGCCAGCCCCGGCGCTGCGGTCACTAGATTGGAGAGGGGAGGGGAGGGGAGGGGCGCTCAGGGCTGGCTCCAGGGCCTGCTTGCTGCCCCTTCCCTCCCCCTCCCTTCCCCCAGCCCCCGGCAGGCATTTGTTTCCTTCCGAAGCTGCCCAGGCCTCTTAGACGCCGCAACAAAAGCAGCGCTGCTCCGAGCCGCCGCCACCTGTTGGGTTTTCACACATTTCGAGCGAGCGGGGGGAGGGGGCCGTTGCCCTTTTCCCAGTGTCTCCGGGGTGCCCCCCGCTGCCCCCCCAGGGCCTGGGATTCTCTTCGCTGCCCCGTTGTGACAGGACTCTGGGGCAGGAGGAGTTGGGGCGGGGGGCAGCAGCAGCTGGAAGGGGAACTGAGTGGGAAGGGGCCGGAGCTGGCAGCGGGGGAGAGTTTGATGGATTACTCCGCGGGCCCAGAGGTTTCTCCCTAATCCCCCTTTGTGTCCCGGCCTGCAGCCCCCCACTCTCTCTGACAAGCTGCTGAGCAGAAGGCTTCCAGTCTGACGGAAGAAAAGGCAGCTCAGCAGGGTGAACTCTAAATCCCTGGCCTCCCAGCCACGGGGGAGGCAGGAGCTGAGGAACCTGCCCGGGGTGGGGCTGGGTCCCCCTTCCCTCTGCCCAGCCCGCGTTCTTTGTTAGAATTCCCTCGAAGTGGAGAGGTTGCCTTGTGAGGGGGGCCCTCAGATGCCTGGGAGGTAGTGCAGTCACTGTGGAGTTTTTCTCGAGTGGGACAAAGGATACACAGGGACCCTCCTCCGTTTGGAAATAATTGGTCCCAGAAAGCCAAAGACTGAGTGGTAGGTTGGGAGGTATAAAAGATCAATGGTTCCATGCTGTATTCCCCCCTCCCAGAAGCCCAGGTAGAAATTTCCACAGCACCTGTGCAGGGTCTGTAAGAAAGGGTTCTAAAGAGCAAGCTCCCTGCCTCAAGGACTGTGTGTGTGTGTGTGTGTGTGTGTGTGTGTGTGTGTGTGTGTTTTAAGGTATCTGCAAGTTTCCTTGTGGGGCTCCCACGAGGATGCAGCCGCTCTTTAGGAGTGCCGAGCACCGAGTTTATTAGGCAAGGCTCAGAGCATTGGTCTCCTGGGACTGAGGCAAGGGTATGGGCAGTTAGGGGTATTGCGCCTGGACACACTCATACCCCAGAGGGTCATCTTCTTACTGCCAGCCTCGAGGGTCTGCTCAATGTAGAACAAAGTATTGACTCTAGTCCAGTGTGGAGGAGCAGGGGTCCCCACGCCCTTTCACCCTGGCCTTGCCTGGAGTGGGCCGGGGAGGTTGAACTGGGGTGATGGACCCCCTTTCTTCGTCTCTGCCTGGATGCGAGACACTCCCTACCAACCAGGTCTCTCTCCCCGGGAAGGACCGTGGATTGTGGTGAAGGATGGAGACGCGTGTTCCGAGCCTCCAGAGGAACCCAGTCTGTGAGAAAGCAGCCCTCTTTGTCAGTGTGAAGGGAGGACACAGGGTCGCAGAGCCCGCGGGGTCAGTGTGGGGGCTGAGGCCGTTTGATGTGCCTGGGCGGGGTGTGGGGACTCCCGGCGTGCATAAAGAGGCCATAGACTTGCTGACAGTGGCGGGGCGTGGCCTGTCCCCAGACTCTGCTGGCTGTGGCCTCTGTCAGCAGAGGGTATCTGCTCCCCCTGCTCCACCTCAGCCTTGTGGGGTGGCAGGAGCCCCTTTGAAAGCCCTCAAAGGCCTCTTTATGTGGCCTCTGATCCTCCCTTCCCTTACTGAGCCATGAAGGACGCAGGGCTGGCTTGGGTCACTTTTCCTGTGCTGGCCTCCAGTCTGTCTTTTTGAGTTTTGGACAAAGTTCAGGGCAAGTTTGTTCCTGTGACTCAGTTTCACTTCCCTAGGCTGCCTGCTGGGGGGTGGAGGCATTCTGGGCCAGTAGGATCGATGTGGGCCCCCACTGGGGTGCTGGCTGGGCCTACCTTAGGTGTGTTTGGGAGGACGACGTGAAGCTTCCCATCCTTTAAACACACACCTCTGCCGTGTCCATGCCTTCCTTGAAATACACATTTCCCGGGTCTCTGGGCTTGCTGGGGTGTGCGTCCAAGAGTTGCCCGCCCTGGGGCTTGGTGCTCCATCTTAGGTTCATAGAGTCGTTAGAGTCCAGTTCCCTGACGCCCCCACCCTGCCTTCCCAGGATTTAGTTCTGATCCCCATAGGGATGAGGAAGGAGGAGGGTTTAGGGGAGAGCTCCATGAAGGGTCCTCCGAAGGGTCCGAATGGTTTCTTCTGGCTTTCTAGCTGTTGGGCCATGAGAACCCACGGAGGAGGAGGAGGAGGAGGAGGAGGAGGGAGAAGTTTGAAGCTTGAGAGGAACATCCGCACCCGCAAGGCTGCTCATGCTTGTCCTTCCTCCCGTGACCTGGCCGGCCTTCCTCCCCCGCCACCCCCCCTCTCCAGGTGAGCAGCTGGCTCCGCCGGTTGATCTTCTGTGTGGCAGACCAAGCACTCCAGAAGTAGTGAGGAAAGACTCTGAGACCGGAAGGGAATGGGGAGAGTTAGACCCTGCCCGCGTTCCCTAACGCCAGGAGGATGAGGAGCCCAGACCGCGAGGGGCAGCCTCGACCTGTCCCTTTCCAGCTTGGATGAAGGCACACTCTGGTGCTGCCATCAGAATTGGTACTGGGTTTCTGTCTCAGTACCCAAGGCAGAGGGCCCTGCGGGTGATTCTGAAAGCTCCAGTCAGTGCATGGGGGTCTGGAATAGGGTTGGCAGACCTAGAGCAGGGAGGCAGTTGAGGAGGGTGGACATTGGGGATAAGAAAGTTGGGCTTTGAGCCGGGCGGTGGTGGCACGTGCCTTTAAATCCAGCACTTGGGAGGCAGAGGCAGGCGGATCTCTGTGAGTTCGAGGCCAGCCTAGCCTGGTCTACAGAGAAAGTAGGGCTTGGATGAGGAGGTTCTTTGGGCTTAGAATTCCTTGGATAATTCTGGGCTCAGAAAAGTTAGGCTGTCGAGAGTGTCTCCTTCCAGGGCAGAGACTGTGTGTTCAGAGGGAGGGGCCTGGGAGCCTGCCTATGTTCCACCCCACTCATTTCCATGAATTGTGTGAGCCCCTGGTCCAGACCCCGGAGACCAGGTAGAGAATCTCTGGGGGTGGGGTGCCGAGAAGCACCCTAGCTCAGGAGCTGCTGCCTGTAGGAGGACGGGGAAATGCGTGTGTTCCGTTTTCCTGTGGCCCACGGGCTCCCCGCTCCCACTCACTAAGGTGTCTAGAGAAAGGGCTGAGGGGAGAGCGGCCTTGAGGGGGGAGGACGGCAGGTGGAGTGACCTGGCTAATGGAAAAAGCAGGGCTTGGAGAAGGAGAGCAGGTTTATGGGTGAGGTTGGGTCTGGCAAAGTCTCTGTTTGCTCAAGGAGGACCAGGTCTCTTAAACCCAGTGCAGGAGAGTGCCCAGTCCCTCCCAGGCCAAGGGTGGGGAGGAGAAATGACTAGAAGTCTTCTAGCCCAGACCCTGCCCCTCCAGGCTGGGAAGGATCACTAGGGAAGGGCAGGGGTCAAGTTGAACCCACGGTAGCCCAGCTAATGCCGATGACTGTCCAGTGCCTCCGCTTTAGGACCGCGTGGGTCAGTATTTTATCTTCCTTTTTTTACGCCGCCCTTTTAGGAGCCCTACCCCTTACCAAAGTGTAGGGACTTTGTGGAGGGAGCTGCCAGGTGCTGAGATTTACCTCAAGTCCTGTATTTCCTAGTCTTCAGCAGCTGAACCCTAGAGGGCCAACGTGGAGGGGAACGACCTTCCTCAGGTAGATGGTGTCTGGACTCTCTGAGACACAGCTTAGTACCTACTACATGCTTTGTGATCCCCCCCCCCCAGGCCTGGTGTTAGTGGAGAAGATAAAAGAAGATGGAGTGCCTTTTATCACGAGCTGGTGAAGCTGGCAGAGCGTTGTCTGGAGGGGGCTGCAGCCGCCTCGCCCTCCCCATAAGGAGTAGCCACTCATCAGCAACATTTATAGGGTTGATTAGTGAGGAGTTTTGTTTCCTGCTCCTCTTTTTGGATAAATGCAGGTTGGCAGGCTCTTAGCGTTCCTCACCAGGGCCTGCCCTCGGTCTCTTAGCACATTTTGATGCCGATTTGAAACTTTTCCCTTTCTGTCTTTAAAAACTCTGTGTGTGTGTGTGTGTGTGTGTGTGTGTGTGTGTGTGTGTGTGTGTCCGTGTGTCCGTCCCTGCTTCAGTGTTGAACCCAAGGCTTTGCATGTGTTAGGCAGGTGCTTTACTGTGGGGGACCAGCCCCCACACTTTTTATTTATCCCAGGAACTCTTGAGGATTGAGGGATAAGAGACTGAGTTAGAAATAGAGAGTAAAGAAACAGAGAGAAAACACAGGATAGACTCGGTGGCCCTGGATCCTTATCCACTGGCCCAGAACTTTATTCCAAAGGTCTGTTTATAACAGTGCCAAGGGGTGGAGCAAAAGACCTCCCCTTGCTAGTTAGACCCTCACAAACCCCTGGTGCCCAGGCCCGTGGTCCAGTCAACCTCCCGTGCAGTCCTGCTGGGTACAGCCTCTGGGAAACCCGGTGGGCTCCGACACTCGACCACTGAGTTACACTCAGTCCCTCCTGTAATGTAGGGGCTCACTTTGTAGTTCAGGCTGGCCTCAAATTGATGATCCCCCTGCTTCAGTATTCCAAGTGGTGGGACTGTGGGACTACCCACCATGCCCTAGTTTCATAGCTCGCATCACAGGCAACAGGGGTGCCTGTTGGGGAGCCAGACTTGACAGTTCCTTACCCAGTGGACCCAGGAATTCTGGAAGAAGGGGCCGTGCTGCATGCACAGGCTTGTGTGAGCCGAGGCCAGAGGCCAGCTAGGAAGTGGCGGCATCCACTAGCTCAGGGCTCACTGGCCTCACCTCAGAGGCTCCTAATTAATGCGAATGGCTGAGATCTAGGATCCCGTGCTGTGAGGCTGGTGTCCCAGCTGCTTGGGGACAGTTGGGGGGTAATAGATGGCTCGCTCTGTCCCCCCCGCCTCCTGTGAACAATGAACCTGAGGGAAAACTCTTGGGCTTAGGCTCACCAAGAGGAACTTTGTGTCTCAGCGACAGATTGAAACCCCACTTAAGGAACTGTATCTTCTCCCCTCTTGTCCCCGTCCCGGGGCGTGGGGGTTACAGTGTGACATGGCTCAGGGCCTGGAGGGAGAGAAGAGGAAGTGCCGCTGGGTTTTACTTTTTAACAGGTTACATGCACATAATTATGTGAGTACTGTGTGTTCTGGTTGGAGTGGAGGCCAGAGGTTAACTAGTGGTGGATGTCTTCCTTGACGCTCCATTTTTTTTTTTTTTCTTTAAGGCAGAGTCTGTCATTGAACTTGGAGCTCACCAGTTGCCTAGACTGGCTGGCCAATGGGTTACAGCCGCCTGCCAGACTCCACCCCAGCACCGGGGTTCTAGACAAGTGTCGCCACACTGGATTTTACATGGTGCTGGGAATCGGAATTCAGATCTTTATGGTTTTGTATCAGGCACTTGGCCAACTGAGCCGCCGCCCCTGGCCACGGCCTCCCCCCCCCCTGGAAATATTTGTGTGTGTGGTACTTGTTCATGTTCATGTGTTCATGTGTATCGGTGTATGCAACAGCCAGAGATTGATAATCCAATGTCCTCTCCTCTTGATAATCAAATGTCCAATCAAATTGCTCTCTCTCCACCTTATTTTCTGGGACCAGGTCTCCCACTGAAGCTGGGGCTCCCAGACTCATCTGTCTGGCCCTGGGGTCGTCCGTGTCTGCCTCCCAGCCCTAGGGTTACAGATAAGGAGTACCATGCCTCGCTAAAAATCGGCTGGGAATCCAAACTCAGCACCTCATGTGTGCACAGGAAACACTTTGCGCACGGAGCCACCTCTCAGCTCTAGGACTGTCACTTTTGACAAGCATCGAGTGGCCCATCTCGGGAAGCTGGAGAGAAAAGCAAACGAGTTGAGCCTGGCAGGGGGTGTCCAGGGCTACCTTGAGAGCCAGCCCTGAGTGTCTCCAGAAAGAGATGCTTCCGAAGAGAGCGGATGACATCGGCTTGGCCTTGGGATGTGCTGACGTTCCAATGTCACTTTCTCTTATTAATTGTATCAGTGCTAGACTAATGTTAACACGAACCTCCTGACAAAGGGGCTGGTCAGGGCAGAGCGTAGGGCTACCTCACTGGCCTGCAAACTAGCAGGACTCAGAGAATGTGAAGCAAATGCCGGAGACCTGCCCCGGGGCCCAGGACCCAACATTTCATGTGACTGTGACCGACTGTCTTGCCTTTCTAGGATCTGGCTGGTGAGATGTGTCCCCATCAAGGCACTAGACGATGACCGGTGTTTATCGTGGGATGAAATGCTGCACCGGCACCCGAGGGCTGGCAGAAATGGGAGTCTGGCTGAACCGTAGGAAGTTGGTGGTGGCGAGGAGGAGACGCCACGGCAGGGCTGAGCCCAAGCAGCTGTGGAGTATGTGAATAGCCCCAGAGCCCTAACTGCCCTGTCCAACATGGTCCAGAGGCTGTGGGCCAGCCGTCTGCTGCGGCATCGGAAAGCCCAGCTCCTGCTGGTCAACCTGCTGACCTTTGGCCTGGAGGTGTGCCTGGCAGCCGGCATTACCTATGTGCCGCCCCTTCTGCTGGAAGTAGGGGTAGAGGAGAAGTTCATGACCATGGTGTTGGGTGAGTCGCTCCACGTTCTTTCCTCCTGTTCTGGTGCATGCATCTGGGCTGTGGGCAACAGTTCTCTTGCCTGGGGAGTGGTGGGAGACATTCCCTGTTCTCATCTACATCTCACAGCCCTTGGGGACATTCCACTTGACACACAAGGAAAGGGAAGACTAGATTGGTCTTATTTAGCCCCGGTGCTCAGTAGAATTGGGACTTCACCGTGGTTTCCCAGTCAGGGTTCTCTTTCCTGGGCACACACTGGACAGGCGGTGTGGGTTTCTGATGTGGTGAGCAAACTGAGCAAGAGCCACAGAAGGCAAGTGGTTACCCTTGTGGCTTCCCTCCTTCAAGGAGAGGATGCCTTGTGAGGGTGCAGGCTCTGGGTTCTGGTTGTTTGTTGAAACCCTGCTTCTGACCCGCAGCAGACCTGTGTATGGCTTCCCAGGGGCTGCGTGCCTGCCACCATTTCCTCATCTGAAAGCAAGGTGTTTATAACACACTATACCGAGAGGAGCCGCGTCCCTGTGAAAAGCTGAGTGTCTTGCTGCAGCGTGACATGTTGTGCCAACCTCCCTCGTCCTGACCCCTGACTGGTGCTCTTTCTCCTTGCAGGCATTGGCCCAGTGCTGGGCCTGGTCTCTGTCCCACTCCTCGGCTCAGCCAGTGACCAGTGGCGTGGACGCTATGGCCGCCGGAGGCCCTTCATCTGGGCTCTGTCCCTGGGTGTCCTGCTAAGCCTCTTTCTCATCCCAAGGGCGGGCTGGCTGGCAGGGCTGCTGTGCCCAGACACCAGGCCCCTGGAGTTGGCCCTGCTGATCTTGGGAGTGGGGCTGCTGGACTTCTGCGGTCAGGTGTGCTTCACTCCCCTGGAGGCCTTACTCTCCGACCTCTTCCGGGACCCGGACCACTGCCGCCAAGCATTCTCGGTCTACGCCTTCATGATCAGCCTCGGGGGCTGCCTGGGCTACCTCTTACCTGCCATTGACTGGGACGCCAGCGCCCTGGCGCCCTACCTGGGCACTCAGGAAGAATGCCTCTTTGGCCTCCTCACCCTCATCTTTCTCGCCTGCGTGGCAGCCACTCTCTTCGTGGCCGAGGAGGCCGTCCTGGGCCCCCCTGAGCCAGCAGAAGGGCTCTCGGTCCCCGCCGTGGCTTCCCGCTGCTGCCCATGCCGGCTGGGCCTGGCTCTCCGGAATCTGGGCGCCCTGTTTCCCCGGCTACACCAGCTGTGCTGCCGCATGCCCCGCACCCTGCGCCGACTCTTTGTGGCCGAGCTGTGCAGCTGGATGGCGCTCATGACCTTCACGCTGTTCTACACAGACTTTGTGGGCGAGGGGCTGTACCAGGGCATACCAAGGGCTGAGCCAGGCACCGAGGCCCGGAGACACTATGATGAAGGTGAGTCTTTCTAGCCAGCTGCTGTGGGTGGGTGCTGCCCTGCAGAGGCAGGCAGGCCAGGGTTGGGAGATGCTCACGGCCTGGCCGCCCCCACTCCCTGTCAGTAACAGAGAAAGGATCCATCTGCGTGCCGCAGCTCATGGATGGGGCTACTATCCTTGTGGTCTCCCCAGGGTTTCTAAGTCTATGTGGCTCCATTCCCACGAGGCCTGGTGCTCCCTGCTTACTTTCCCAGAAGCTCACCCCGCCTTCTAGTTCCGGCATTCCACGGAGCCATCCTAGAGCCACTGGGGGGCCATCTTGTGCTCCTCACCCCCTCCTCCCTGACACCACCTTGAACCTCTTCCTTAGAACATCGTCCTCTGCCCTTAGCCAACAGCTCTGGCCACATTCACTAGTCACAATCTAGAGCCCATGGTTGTGGGCAGGTGGGGAGGGCCCTGGAGCGGGGCGGGGCGCGGCGGGTTCCATGGCCACCCGTCTCTGGCTCCTCCCCCGGATGGCGTAGGGTCCTTACCCTCACTTCTCCCTACCCCCAGGCATTCGCATGGGCAGCCTGGGGCTCTTCCTGCAGTGTGCCATCTCCCTGCTCTTCTCCCTGGTCATGGACAGGCTGGTGCAGCGGTTTGGCACACGGGCCGTCTATCTGGCTAGCGTGATGGCCTTCCCTCTGGCTGCTGGTGCCACATGCCTGTCGCACAGCGTGGTCGTGGTAACAGCTTCGGCTGCCCTCACCGGCTTCACCTTCTCGGCCTTGCAGATCCTGCCTTACACGCTGGCCTCCCTCTACCACCGTGAGAAACAGGTACTCCCAGTGGCCAGGAACCGGGGCGGGGGCTGGCTGAGCCGGTCAGGATGTGGTGTCCGACGAGGATGTAAGGAGAGGCTTGGCTTTCTCTGACCGGAGAGGACAGCCGGGGTCAGAGGCTCCAGCTGCCGAAGAAGTGTAGATTAGATTCTAGGAATGACTTCCTGGCTTTTAGAATTAGAAAGCAGTTGAGGGGATGATGGCAGGAAGTGCAGATGAGCCCCTTACTAGGAATCCTGGAGAACAAGCATACAACGGAAGTCCTCTATTCTGGGCCGTATTACCATATCCAGAGGTAGGGTGTGGGTCCCTGGTATGTGGCTGCAGCAGAGGGCAGTGGGAATAACCTGGCCTTAGCTATTCTTTTAGAGAGGATTGTGATCCATCTGTATCCTGCTTGCTGGAGGATGGAGAAGGCTTCTCCCTGCCCCTCTTTCCAGATTCCCTTCTAATCCTCTGTGTGTCTCTCTGTCCCCGTCCCCACCTCTCCCGCTCTCCTCCTTGGCCTCCATCCTCTCCCTCAGTCCCCTCAGTGCCTATCTGAGCCTGGCATACTGACTTTTGTTTGCCTGAGCAATAAACTGGGGGGGCCTGGCTCCTTGATTGGCCAACACTCACCAGCCCCTGCAGAAGGCCCTCTGTGGGAGGCCTCCTGACCCAAACGGCACGCTCACCCTGTCCCCTGCCCTGGCCTTGCTGGGCTTAAGGACCTGGGTTCAGAACTCTACCCTACCGAGCACAAGTTGGTATAGCTTAGGGGAGACTATAGGCCTTGGTGTCTAGAGTTTTCAGAGTTAGGAAAGACCTGGCCCCTGGCCACAGCTAGTAGGCTAGTTTGCTCAGCAGTAATTTGCAGGGGTGTGGAGAGGGGGGCTGGGAATGGGAACCTGGGTCCTCAGGCTTCTATTGGCTCTCTGGGAGCTCTGGGCCGCGGCTCTAAAAGCTGCTGTCCAAAGATCGGGCTTGAGTATTTGTGGTTATGCCAGAACTAGCTCTCCTCTCGACTGGGGAGCGTGTGTGTGTGTGTGTGTGTGTGTGTGTGTGTGTGTGTGTGTGTGTGTCCCCGGGGACCTCTCCAGTGTCCAGCCTCACTGGCCGGTCCTTGGGTGTCAGCAGGAAAAAAGGGTCCAGAGAGGCACCTTTTGAAGACGGGCTCGGTCCTGCAGCCTGCCTGCCTGTCCTTTGCCACTTGCTGAGCTGTGGGATGGGTCGATGAGTTGTGAGCTTCCCCGGCCTCGGCTGCCAGCTCCCTGATCTCTGGTGCAGCCAACCCAACCGATTTCTGTGCTCGACACTGCCCGGCACAAGGACCAGTGTGGGATAAGGCCTCAGCTCGTCCTTCAGTAGGAGGCCCCAGGCCACAGGGGCCCAGGGTTGGTGGGGTCAGGCAGACGCGTGCCCTCTGGCCTCAGGCAGCCTGTAGGGATGACCTGAAAAGCTTCAGGGTCAGGCAGCTGAGCTGTGGGGGTCACCAAAATGGCCCTTCCTGCTTGCCTCTCCCTTCTTCAGGCCCAGTTTCTGGGCTCGCTCTTGTCAAAGGCCAGGACAGTGATGACCTCACCTTGGGCCTGGGCCCTAGAGGAGGAACAGGACAGTAAAGACTTCCTATGTCCCAGTAGAGGGGTGTGCAGAAGGGGGTGTGAGGTTGCCTGTGTGGGACTTGGGGCTTTAGGAGCGTCTTGTTGGGTTTGGTGTCTTGTTTCTGTCTGTCCCAGTCTTCCTGTGCTATTCTCAACCTGTAGGTCGGAGTTTGCTGACTTCTTCCCCCACCCCCAGCTGAGGATCAAACCCAGGGCCTTGTGCTTGCTAGGCAAGCGCTCTACCACTGAGCTAAATCCCCAACCCCGCTGACTTCTTATCTATTCTAAGAAAAGCTAAAAGAGACTTCAGGCCTCAAATTTGGGGGTTCTGCTTAGAGCCACAGCAGGTAGGGTTTCCCCAGGTTTCGGAGTTTTTTTTTTTTTTTTGAAAGCCAGTGGCCTGGTTTCTTAGAGCCCCTGGGTCAGAGGCAGTGAGGAACTGTTCTCAAATCCACTTATCTTTGTTTCCTTTTTGCGCGCCCCCTCTCCCCCCCTCCCCGCCCCCAACTCAGGTGTTCCTGCCCAAATACCGAGGGGACGCTGGAGGTGGTAGCAGTGAGGACAGCCAGACAACCAGCTTCCTGCCAGGCCCTAAGCCGGGAGCTCCCTTCCCCAATGGACATGTGGGCCCTGGCAGCGGCAGCAGCAGCAGCCTCCTGGTGCCCCCACCTGCACTCTGCGCGGCCTCTGCCTGCGACGTCTCCATGCGAGTGGTGGTGGGTGAGCCGCCCGAGGCCAAGGTTGTTACTGGGCGGGGCATCTGCCTGGACCTTGCCATCCTGGACAGCGCCTTCCTGCTGTCCCAGGTGGCTCCGTCCCTGTTCATGGGCTCCATTGTCCAGCTGAGCCGTTCGGTTACTGCCTACATGGTATCCGCGGCAGGCTTGGGTCTGGTCGCCATTTACTTTGCTACACAGGTAGTGTTTGACAAGAACGATTTGGCCAAATACTCTGTGTAGAGTGCTGTTAAGGCATTGAGGAGAAAGGGTCGGCCTCTTGGGCCCCCGAGGGCTGCTAAGCTGGCCTCTCCGGGTCTGTGTCGTTGCCTAGGTGGTGTAGCTCTCTGCTGCCACCCTATGGCGGTGAGGTGTATAGTTGCACAGACCGAAGCTGCGACTTCCAGCTCGTCTGGCTTTAGAGTCCGGCGGGCGCCCCCTGGCGGCTTCTCGCGTGGGTATCCGTCCGTCTGAAGTCCTGCAGGGATGCAAATGCGGTTTGTACCGGTGCGTTACCAAGGCTCAGAGTTAACAGCTCACCTCCTGGTTGAGTCGCCACGGAAGGATCTGGGGACCCGAAGGAACTTCCCAGTGAGTCCCTTGTCCGGATTCGGCCGCTTTTGCTCTTGCACGGGAGTTTCTTGTGGGACACTCTCCTCCACACGGTTCGACAGGACGGAAGTTGGAGGGAGGAGCCCGAACAGACAAGGTGAAACCCCGTGGTCCACAGCACTGCCCTTCTGCTGCGTCCCTCACCCCACCTGTTCCGGGAAGTGGCTCGGCTTGTTGGCCTCTGTGTTGCCCTCATGGAGACACAGGCCTTTAAATATTTAATTTATTTATTTAACACATTAGAAGTAAAATTCATTCCCAGCCTTTTTATGTTGTGCCTGGGAGGTCGAGCAGGGTGGGATCTCCAAGAACTGGTTCCCCCTAAAATAGCTGATCTGCCAGACTCCTCTTCTAGGGTGATAGATATCGTCCCCAAAATATCCAGCCCAGTCCCTTGGGCAATCTATTCACCCTAATTGAGAGCCCGGAGCTGTCCCCACTCAAGTCTGGGCATTGAGGGAAACTGGAGTGGGGTTCAAGGTCTCTACAGCATACCAAGTCCCCCTTTTCTCTTGCCCCAGCTTGGCCCCCTGACTCCCCCCCTGCTCCCTATATGACAGGACCCATAAAAAGCCATTGCCCTTCCAACTCTGTCCACTGGCTCCATGATCTCTATGTGGGGCTTGTTGAACCCTAAGCACAAATGTGGTTCCTTAGGCCTCAGCCCATCACAGCCTCTGGGGCATATCTGTCACAGCCTGGGGAATTTCACACCAACTCAGGACTACTCCCTGCCAGAGCCAAGGAGCTCTTGTCTAGGGGGTGGATTTCAGTGCTGATTGCAATAATGTTGTGTCTTATTTATTTAGCAGAGTAAATATTTTATACTGTATGTGAGAAATCAGAGTATAATGTTTATGGTGATGAAATTAAAAGCTTCTTATATGTTTACTTGGTGTGTGTTTGTCTTTTCTGAGCGGGAAGGGGTCCCTGCTGAAATCAGTGTCTCTCTGTTCCTGGGGCTCTTAGCTTAGGCAGCTTCAGTTCCATTTGCGGCCAGCAGAGGGCACCATGGCCCATCACCCAGGTGCAGGCGTATGGGAGTGGGGGTAGGAACCGTCTCTCTCAAAAGGGTCACAGAAGATGGAGCAGTCACAGCGAGGACACTAGAGTGTAGCTGGCACGCGGGGCAGAGTTTCAGCAGTGGGGGTGCAGTAACAACATCCTAGCACATCATAGTTTCACTCTGGCCTCCGGTCAAGTTCAGGCCTTCCCGCCTTGCCTTCTCTGAGCTCTCCTACCCGACTGGCCTTCCTGCCCCTGACACTGTAGGGTGGTCAACCATGAATCCCCACGAAAGGGCTCATTGGACTTCTGAAAACGTTTTCTATGGGGCTGGAGGAGAGAGGGCCTAGTCGGTAAGTGCACATCCTGTTCTTGCAGAGGACCCTCAAAACTGCCTGTAACACCAGCTCCAGGGAACCTGACACCCCTCAGATGTCCTCTCTACACAGACACACACATGTGGTACACAGAAACAATAATAAAATCCAAATAAAGTCTTCTCCGTATTATTTAACTTAACTGAAAATTGTCAAACAGCCTGAGTAGCGTGTCTGGTATACCCAGAGCCCAGCTTCTCAGCTCAAACCCTGCTGTTTGTTCCAGCCCCTCTCCAGGGGTTATTTTAAAAATCATACACCGGACCATTTTGTTTCACCTGTAAAACTTTGGTATGTAGCTCTAAAAAAATAGGACTTCACTGGAGAGATGGCCCAGTGGCTAAGAGCACTGGCTGCTCTGCCAGAGAATCGGACTTCCGTTCCCCCGCATCCACAAGCTCCTGGAACTCCCGCTGAAGGGGGTTGAACACCCTTTATTCCGCCTCGGCGGGCACCCGCATGTGCATGCACACAATTTTAAAAATAGACTGTTTAACTACTTGACCATAATACCGTGTTATCCAACGAAGCACAGACTAATTACTAAGTATTCGGATCATGTACAGGTTTCCCCAGCTGCCAAAGGAGTCTTTTCTTGCTGTTCTTTGGTGTGGTGGATTGAATAGAACGGCCCCCAGAGCTCATAGATTTGAATGCTTAGCCATCGTGGAGTGGCACTACTTGAGAGGGATTAGGAGAGGTGACCTTGTTGGAGTGGGCGTGGCCTTGTTGGACGAAGTATGTCACTGGGGGTCAGGGGGCATGGAAGGGGGCTTTGAGGTTTCAGAAGCTCAAGCCAGGCCGTGTGTGGCTTTCTTCCTGCTGCCTGCAAATCTGGATGTAGAATCTTCAGCTACTGATGATGATGATGGACTAAACCTCTGAAGCTGTAAGCGAGCCCCAGGTATAAGATAAAGCTTTTCTTTGTAAGAGTTGCCGTGGCCGTGGTGTCTCTTCACAGCAGGAGGACACTGACCAAGGCGGTTAGTTTGAATAAGGCCTCCGTTTATAGACGTTACTTTGGTTGCTTTATCATCTTGTATACTGCATTCCTGAGTGTCCCTCTTTTTATTTTTAAACTGCCATTTAAGAGCAGTAGGCTTTTCCTGCAGTATTGTCCACCTTGCCTTGGGCTGGCTGTTTCCTTGGTGGCTCTTAGGTGGCTCCTCTTTCTTTTTGTGGTGCTGGGAATTGAATCCAGGGCCTTGGGCATTCAGGGCAAGTGCTCTATCACTGCCCTACACCCCCCAGCCTTAAGATGCTCTTTCCTCCATCCATATAAGCTGCTAATAATATAGAGAGGCTTGATTAGTTTCAGGGGTTATTACAGGTGGGACTGCATTGTGTCCTTACTGTAGCATCCTCCATGGGTATACAGTGCCGTACTGCCCCAGGTTTTTTGGTGTCAACACTGATTAGTGGATGGGTGGTGTCGGCTGATCTAGCTGATAGACTTTCCCACCAATCTTCCATCTAAGCCATTGGTGATCATTGCCTAGATCTCATTCCCTAGATGTAAAATTACACACTTCAGCCTCTCTCTGTGTCTGTCTCTTTCTTTTATTCTATCTTTTGCTCACCGCCCCCTCTCCCCGTGTGTGTGTGTGTGTGTGTGTGTGTGTGTGTGTGTGTGTGTGTGTGTGAGGTTTCAAACCCAGGACAAACAGCTGAGGTGCTTATTTAACGTATCAAAGCTGAACCTGGCTGCCAGGTTCTCCCAGCATCCCTCAGTCCCTACTTGTTACAGGATACAGCTTGCATTCCCCACCCTGGACCCTGAACTCTCCAGCCTAGGAGCTGGGCTGCCCTTCCCCCAGACACTGTACTTACCCTTCTCTTTTGGACCTTTGGCCTCCTGGCTGCTGCACTGGGTACCCCTCTCCACTTTCTCGCCTCTCCCTTGCCCTCCCCCTCTCCCAGATGGCCCAGCTCAGTCCAGTCATGTCCACTCTGCACTCTCCCAGAGGTCCCTGCCTCTGACTGTGCTCTCCCGCACGTCTACAATAAACTTTCTCCTCCACCATGCCTGGGGGCAGCCATGTCCTTTCCTTTTTACCCGTGTGTACATGTAGCTTTTTGAGACAGGCTGTCACTCTGTCACCCAGGCTGACCTGGAACTCACTCGGAAGCCTAGGCTAGCCTTATTCTCTCAACTTTCCTGCCTCAGCCTCCCAACACTGCAGTTACAAGTGTTTACTACCACGCCCTGCCTGTGGTTTTCAACTTTGTTTTAGCTTCTTTGTTATTTAAGGCCAGGTCTCTATGTAGCCTCGCCTGGCCTGGAACTCACCAGGCTGGCCTCGAACTCACAAGAGATCTGCCTGCCTCTGCCTCCAAAGCACTGGGGTTAAAGGGTAAAACCACATTGGGCATGCATTTCAACTCTCTAATACTCTGTATTTATTTGATGTGTTTCTTCCATAAAAAAAATTAAAGGCTGCTGCACATCTTGAATCTATGTGGGAACTCACAGAGATCCACCTGCCTCTGCCTCCAGGTGTGTGCCATGGCGCTCAGTTGGAGTTGGTGTGCTTGTTGAAGCTTATGTTTCCTGTGTTCTTTGCTAGGATGTTGGTGGCCTTTGCTTTTTCCTTGTTTTTGGTGTGACAAGGTGGCTCATCTCATCCACTTCCTGCCCTAGGTGTGGACTCGGATGTTCCTCCAAGGGTCTCTGGAGCAGGTTGGTGACCTGCTGAGTCTTAGTGTAGGATTCCCATTGGTGGGGCCATTGTTTTTAGGTCTTGTCAGTCTGGGTCAGAGTTTATTTTTCAAAAAATATTACGGTGATGATAGTATTATTGCCACAGACAACACTGCTAAAATTAGGATGAAAAAGATGTCTTATTACGTTTTATTTTGTTTGTGTCGGGGGAGGAGGTGTCTGGGAAAGCGCCTCAGTGTATCACAGTGAGCACATGGAAGCCAGAGAACAACTTGCAGAAGTCAATTCGTTCCGATCCTGTGCATCCCAGAGAGCTAACCCAGGTCATCAAGCCTGGTGGTAGGCACCCTTACCTGCAGAGTCATCTGTAGCCAGAAGTTTCTGCGGTCCCACCTGGCCCCACGGTCCTGTGTTTCTCCGGTTCCGTCCAACCCTTGGGTCCCGCAGCTGCTTATAAAATAATCATTCAGAGTCTTATATTAGTTACGAACTGGAGGGCCTATGGCTCAAGCTTCTTGCTGGCTAGCTCTTATAACTTAACCCATTTCTATTAATCTGTAAGTTGCCATGTGGCTGTGGTGTGACTGGTCTGCTGGCATCTTGCTGCTCCTTGGGCAGCGGATGGTGTCTCCCTCACCTCGCCCCTCTTCTCTCTGTATCTCTGCTTGGATTTTCCCACCTGGCTGTAAGCTTTCTTGCCATGGCCAAAACAGCTTTATTTACCAACCAATGGGAACAGCATATATCCACAGTGTACAGAAGGATATCCCATAGCAGTCATCTTACTGGCTCTAAGATTTTCTTTTGTGGTTGTTTTTGGCTCTAAGATATCTCCAATTAGGAATGTTTTTTTTTTGTTTTGTTTTGTTTTGGACAGGATCTCACTATGTAGACCAAGCTGGCCTCAAACTTACAGACATCTGCCTGAGTGCTGGGACTAAAGGTGTACAGCACCATACCCAGCTGTTTTGAAACTTCTCACCATGGATAATGTTATGTACATACAAAAGCATGCAGGGAATACGTTGAATGAGAAGGAACCACTCTCCAGCTTCAGTTTAGTGAGCCCAGGAGCAACATCGTTAACCAGCGCCTCCCATGAGCAACATTGCTTACCAGCGCCTCCCAGCACTTCTCCATGTTCTGTGGAAACAAATCTCAGACATCCCATTTCATTAGAAAGTCTGTCTGTCTGTCTTCCTTCTTCCCTTCCTCCCTTCCTCCCTTCCTTCCTCCCTCCCTCCCTCCCTCCCTCCCTCCCTTCCTTCCTTCCTTCCTTCCTTTTCCAAGACAGAGATTCTCTGGAACTCACTCTGTAGACCAGGCTGGCCGAGAACTCACAGAGATCTGCCAGCCTCTACCTACCAAATGTTGGGACTAAAAGTGTGAGCCACCATTGTCCAGCAGGAAGTATTTCTAAAAGAGAGGCTCTTTTAAAAAGTCACATATAGGGGCTGGAGACATGGCTCAGGGGTTAAGAGGGAGCCCTTGCTGCTCTTGTAGAGGACCTGGGCTATGTCCCAGCACCCACAATCAGGTGGCTCATGGCCACCTGTAACTCCAGTTCCAGGGGATCCAACACCCACTCCTGGCTTTCATGGGCACTGCATACACACAGTTCACATACAGAGAAATAGGCATAACATACATAAATAAAAATAATTTTTAAAGTCACATGATAGTACAGGCCTTTAATCCCAGTACTTGGGAGACAGAGGCAAGCAGACCTCTGTGAGTTCCAGGCTAGCCAGGGCTATATAGTGAGATCCTGCCTCAAAAAACAAACAAACAAAATAAATAAATAAATAAAAATAATTCCAAGCTGGGTGTGATGGTGCACACCTTTAGTCCCAGCACTTGGGAGGCTGAGGCAGGTGGATCTCTGAGTTTGAGGCCAGCCTGGTCTACAGAGAAAGTTCCAGGACAGGCAGGACTACATAGAGACCCTATCTCAACCCTCTAAAACATAAATAATAAAATTTCTGTTATCACAATAATAATTAATATAAGCAAGTATCTGGCTGGCACAGCTGTATCTGATGGGAATGGCAGAAGTCATAAAGCCAGCACAGCTGCTTGGCAAAGATCCAGCAAAGCTGAGCCAATGACGGCCGCCACACCACTTCTGGCTTTGACCTCTGCCTGTTGCGTGCTAGGGAGACTTCTAACATTTGTACAATTTGGGGATAATGGATTGATGGGAAATTTCTTTTTTTTTTAACTTATAAACTGTATGGCCGTGGCAGGCTTCTTGCTAACTGTTCTTTTATCTTAAATTAACCCATTTTTATAAATCTATACCTTGCCACGTGGCTGGTGGCTTACCGGAGTCTTTACATGTTGCTTGTCCTGGTGGTGACTGCAGTGTCTCTCCCTCCTTCTTCCTGTTTCCCCAATTCTCCTCTCTCTTTGTCCCACCTATACTTCCTGTCTGGTCACTGGCCATCAGTGTTTTATTTAAATAGAGTGATATCCACAGCACTTCCCCTTTTCCTTTTTTTTTAAAAAGGAAGGTTTTAACTTTAACATAGTAAAATTACATATAACAAAACAATTATCGAGCAAGAATTACAGTTACAATATTAAAGAAGATGTCCTATCTATCTTATATTTGTGAGTTTAAGGTTTTATATCTAACTTATCTTTTATCATAACCGAGGAAATTACAACTATCTAGTCTTTAACCACATCAAAGACCTGAGAAGGAACATAATGGTACCTGAGAAATGGTAGATGGATGCAAGCAACTTTTGGGAATCTTGCAAGAGTAGACCAAGACAGCTGGCAGCCTGGACAGTCACCTAATGTTTCTCAGCATTGTTGGTGCATTTAAATTGGCTACAGGCCTAGAGTATATGACAGACCATTTTCATAAGCAGGAATTCTGAAAGACCATCTTACCCTGTCTTGGCAGAGTACGGTGGTTGCTTTCCTTGTGTCCCGCTTGTCCAGGAAGGACAGCATTGCATTCGTACTGTCAGCCGTCAAGGCAAGGGCAGTTCTTTGCCCAGTAGGCCATTTTGTGCCAAGAAGACAAACTTCCAAATGGAAATGTCTTAGAAGCCCAACATTCTCTCGGGATCAATTGGTGCAGCCAGGAGCAATTGTGTCTCACGTCAACAGAATTCTAAGTTATTTAAATGCCATATTCTCTAGGTCTATGAAGTGTTTGAAGATTACCTATCTGAAATATATCTATGTATACCTAGAAGACTTAACTAACATGGCTACAAATATGATTATCATATATGACTAATTATTAATCTATTTTTTAATTATCCATTACAATTTTAAATGAGTTACATAAACATAATACCTTAAACAAGAATATATATATATATATATATATATATATATATGCAGTATAACAAAATTAACTTCAAGTTTTTATCAATAAACTAAAATTTATACCAATGTAAAACATTTTAAACATAAACTAAAATCTATACCAATGTAAAACATTTTAAACAAGTTGTTCTTTAAAAGTAGGTTCATTAATCTACCCTTTTATCTTATCTCTATATCCTCCTATATATCTATATCATATCCCCTTTTCTTTTTTTAGAAAGAGATCACATTTATAATCAACCTATTTTAAATAAAAATATTGGTTTTTCTCTGTCCCACACCAGAGGGCTCTTCTGATTTGGGACACAAGAATCTCTTAACCATTTTTTTAAAGCAATATGTCTGGGTTTAAAGGGGGAGTGAGCCAATTCCACCTCTAAAGTCAGCTTGGTATATTTGGGAATTTGGCCATAGCATCTCTTACTACTTCTTGCTGGAGGGGGCGCTGTATCTTATGGGGACGCAAAGAAAATTTTAGGCCTATGGGGTAGTCTGTGAGGCTGTATTGTGTCAACCAGTTGCCTTGAAACCACTCTGGATGTTAGATTATCTGGGCCATGGTGTCATCGGAGACCTTTCAGGGGGTCTTGGCTGGTCAAACTTGATGTATTTTAATCTGGAACAAATCCATAGCCTCTGACTTTCTGTGGAAACAAAAGCAGAACCTCTTTTCCAAAGCAACATATCCTTACATCCAAATTTTGAAGTCAAGGTGTCTTTAAAATATACATATTGGTTTAATTTAACATCTTTTTTGATCAAAATTTTTTTTGTAGTTAAAAATTCCAAAGACAACACAATCCAGATTCTCTGTGTAATATTTATCTTTACGTGGCTTTTTATATTAATTTATTTTTTTGTATCTTTTAAGCTTACGTATATTTTACACACATTGTAAATGACTTTATCTGAATCAGTCTTTTTGTGAGCCTATTGCTTTAAACTGTAGCCTTCTAAGCCTGAAATGGCGCTGTGGCTGCTGGCTCCGCCCCCTTCAGCTTTTTAACATGGCGGTGGGACATTTTCCGCCAGATCTGGGAGTCATCAAGTCTCAGAAATAGTGGGTCTACGCTTTTATCAAAGCAGCGTGTAGTCCAGAAACCTCTTTAAAAAAAAAAAAATACTAGTAAAGACTAAATCTACCAAACACCGTAATGTGCCGCTGGCAGACGCCTCATTCCCGCCATACTGCCGGTCAAACACACACACCAGGAACCCGCCAGTGTTCAAACCTGCATTTTGCGGCGTCTAGCTGCCCATATGAGACAAGAAGCAGGAACCTGGTTTTGGCTCTGTTTAGAATTGGTTATTAAATATTCTCAGGTTTAAGGTGGAAACTCGAGTCGTTGGGCGCCATTTGTTGCTGGAGGGCTTCTCTCCAGGTTCCCCAAGCCCCGCAGTCCCACAATCCACTTATAAAATAATCACTCAGACGCTTATATCACTTATAAACTGTATGGCCGTGGCAGGCTTCTTGCTAACTGTTCTTTTATCTTAAATTAACCCATTTTTATAAATCTATACCTTGCCACGTGGCTGGTGGCTTACCGGAGTCTTTACATGTTGCTTGTCCTGGTGGTGGCTGCAGCGTCTCCAGGAAATTTCTTATGAATTATTTATGCCTTCTCCCAGGAATGATGTTTTAAGCTTCCCCAGGACAGTCCTGAGCATAATACCCCTCCTGCTTTTAGGGAGATAGCCTTATCTACTTGAAGGTCATCCTTACGACTTGGAGGTTGTGACACACATAAAGAAGCCAGAGGTCTCTTTATGAGGCAATGAGACATTTTTTTTCTTCTTTTTTTTTGGGGGGGGGCACAGGGTTTTTCTATGTAACAGTCCTGGCTGTCCTGGAACTCACTCTGTAGACAAGGCTGGCCTTGAACTCAGAGATCCTCCTGCCTCTGCCTCCCAAGTGCTGGGATTAAAGTTGTGGGCTACTACAGCCCAGCTGAGACATTCTTAAAACATCTATCCCTGTAAGTACTCAGGAACAAGATACTCAAAACAAAGTAAATTTTAAAAGGTCAACAAGACTCGATGGGATGGAGGAGTTGGCCACAGATCAGATTGCAAGCCTCTTCCCACTGTACACTCAGGCGACTATGTGGCTTACACAGCAACGTGAGATTAGCTGGAGTTACCTCTGCCCTACACAGAGACTTATTGATAAGTAAAGACTGGTGTAAAAAGATGATATAAGAATGAGATGTCAGGCTGGGCGGTGGTGACGCACGCTTTGAGTCCTAGCACTCAGGAGGCAGAGGCAGGTGGATCTCTGTGAGTTGGAGGCCAGCCTGATCTACAGAGCGAGATCCAGGACGGGCACCAAAACTACACAGAGAAACTCAAACAACAACAACAACAACAACAACAACAACACAAAATGACAGGACCTCCCTTTCTTAGAAAAGTTAGCATGTGCAGAGTCACTGTGATGTCATATGACAGGAGAAACAGAATGTCAAGATTAGACATATAAACAAATTCTATAAAGATATAAAATAAAAACATTGTATTATGCCAGAATTTGAATAATAACTGCAGCAGCTTTGGCCTGAGGACTTTTCTTGGGCACTCTGACCATTAAGAGTTAATAATACACACCGGGCGGTGGTGGCGCACACCTTTAATCCTAGCACTTGGGAGGCAGAGCCAGGTGGATCTCTGTGAGTTCGAGGCCAGCCTGGTCTCCAAAGCGAGTTCCAGGAAAGGCGCAAAACTACACAGAGAAACCGTATCTCGAAAAACCAAAAAAAAAAAAAAAAAAAAAAAAAAGAGTTAATAATACATGGCTTGGGACATGGCAAAATGCCCGGACTGGCTTGAAGACTTTGTTTTGCTCTAGCATCCTTGAAGCCACAGAAGATACTAGCTTGAAAACAGATTGTCATATGCCTCAATTTCTTAAAATTTTCAATTTCTTAAAAAATTGAAGTTAATGGGCTGGAGAGATGGCTCAGAGGTTAAGAGCACTGGCTGCTCTTCCAGAGGACCTGAGTTCAATTCCCAGCAACCACATGGTGGCTCACAGCCATCTGTAATGAGATCTGGCGCCCTCTTCTGACCTGAAGGGATATATGCAAGCAGAAGCAGAACACTGTATACATAATAAATAAATCTTTAAAAAAATTGAAGTTAATGAGTAAAAATCGTTATAAAAGATAACTTTATCAATGATGATTAAACTTGAGGGAAAATGATAACTCTGTTCTGTCATAGTTTAATCAATGATGACTAAAAGATATGCAAAAGGAAGTAAAACACATGTCCCAAACCAAAAATGATATGATCTATGTTTTGGAACAACATGAATGTATCCCTGCTTACTGAATTCTGTATAAATAAAGAAGCACTCTGGCTGCTAGTCAGTCAGGCTGCAGGATTCTCCCGACCATCATGCCCGGCTCACTCCTTCCCTGGCTGTCTCTTACATCCTCTCTGGACCTGTCAACTGCTGGGGCTGGCTGGCTCCCAGCATCTGGCCACTGTATTTCCCTGTCTTTCAACTTTTGTGTGTGCATGTATGGATGTTTTCTGCACATTAGTGTGCAGATGCTAATGCCTGTCTTTGCACATGAAGAGCCCAGAGCATCATCCACTATCACTCTCTGCCTTATTGCCTTCATGGAAGGTCTGTTTGTCTGTCTTTTTTTTTTTGGGGGGGGGGTTTCAGCTGGTCTCTCTCTCTCTCTCTCTCTCTCTCTCTCTCTCTCTCTCTCTCTCTCTCTGTTTTTTTTTTTTGAGACAGGATTTCTCTGTGTAGCTCTTGCTGTCCTGGAACTCATTCTGTAGACCAGGATGGCCTTGAACTCACAGAGATCTGCCTGCCCCTGCCTTCTGAGTGCTGGGATTAAAATCATGTACCACCACTGCCCATCTCAAGTAGGGTCTTTCACAGAAACTGAGTGTCACTGCTTTGCCTAAGTCTGGCTGGCCATTAAACATCCTGCATCTGCCTGTCTCTACTTCCCAATTCTGGATTTAAAGGCACAGTCAGCCATGCCTGGCTTTTTATGTGGGTGCCAGGGATTTGAACTCAGGTCCTCTTGCTTGTGGAACAAGTACTCTTACCCACTGAGCCATCTCCTCAGCCCTGGGGAGGGGAAGAAATACATATAATTTTTTTCTTTCATGTTGGGGCCTAAGTAAATCTCATATGTTGCAATGGATTCTGTCTCTTAATTCTCATAATCCATAGTTACTACTTCTGTTTTTTTTTTTTTTTCTTTGAAATTTGTTAAGTAAACTGGGAGGCTTATGCTGGAGACATCTGCCTTCCCATAGTGACTCATATTTTTGCTTGTTTTTGAGACAGATCTCCTATAGCCCAAGCTGGCCTCAAACTCAGTATGTAGATGAGGATGACCTCGAACCCTTTTACATTTATTAGTTATGTGTACACGGAGGAGGTATACTCTAGGATAATCAGAGGTGATTGGCTCTGTCCTCCTACTGTACAGGTAATGGGAATTGAGCTCAGTTCGTCAGGCTTTAGGGCAGGCACCCTTACTGACTAAGTCATTCTGCCAGCCCAACAACAACGAGCTTCTGACCCTCTTGATCCTCTTTCTCCCACCTCCTGAGTGCTGGGATTACAGACGTCAGCCATCGTGGCTGTTCCTGCAGGACTTGGAACTGGTGTGTGCTTGGCAAACACACCAGCAACTGAGCCACATTTCCAGCCCTTGCGTGGTCTCATGGTCTGTGGGCTGCCTGCAAGCTGGTGTTTAAAGCCAGACTAGATAAGATTTGGTTTGGCTTTGTGAGAACACTGAATTGATTTCTGCACCTCCACAGCCTCAGCTGTCCCTCTTGTTGGGTGTTAGGAGTCACGGATGACATCTTTACTTAGAATTACTGTAGTTTGAGTGCCCTTTATGGGGCATGCTTGGGACCACAAGTGTTTCTAATTTCTCTTTTCTTTTTCTTTTAGATTTTAAAATAGTTGGATGTATAACAGGAAATTTCTAAGAGATGAGACTCAGACCTAACTAAACACAAAATGTCTTTGTTTCCTATGTTCCTTGAGGTCATTTTAGATCACATTTTCATTGTGAGCACGGCGTGGTGTTATGTCGGCACTCAGTTTTGTATCTGGGTAACTGGGATCTTTTAGTTTAGGCATACCCAGCCCATATTGTGCCATGACGGGAAAGGAGGAATCCCCTGTCCTTTCTTCAACAAGTCCTGACCCCTTCCTGTGTCAACTGTTTCGTTATTTAAAACAACCCCCCCCAAAAAAAAAACAAAAAAACAAGATTCTGTAGCATCCCCTAAAGATGACAAGTATTTTCCTTTCCATGGGTTTAAACCAGTTTGTTGTATTTTGATCCTTATTCAAGTACAAGTTGTCTCCATCTAGGCTAGGAGGAGCCTCTTCAAATTGGTGTCACAGCCCTTGAGACATAGTCCTAAGCTTTGGACGTTTATTTGCATTCGAGCACACAGTGGCATCCAGGCTCATCTTGCGGACCTGGGATGAGCTACTTCTTCTTTCCATGAAAATGGTAATTGTAGTTGCCACAGGGACCATAAATTCCACCACAGGCACGGGGGTTGTTTGCTGTGACTAAACTGGTCTTCGGTTTAGGACCTTTTCAGTGGACAAAGCTAAAAATGGTTTTGTTTGCTTGAGACAGTCTAACTATGTATTCGAGTCTGCCCTTGAACTTCTGATCATCCTGCCTCCACATCCTAAGTTCTGGGATTATAGGTGGGAGCCACCATTAACTTTATTTTTAAGATGCATGTGTCAGCAGGGCGTGGTGGTGCACACCTTTAATCCCAGCACTCTGGGAAGCAGAGGCAGGAGGATCTCTGAATTTGAGGCCAGCCTGGTCTACTGAGTGGATTCCAAGACAGCTAGGGCTATACAAAAAAACACTATCACAAAACAAACAAACAAACAAACAAACAGACAGACAAAGACTTAGATGTTTTGCCTGCATGTATGTCTGTCCACTATGTGCCTACTGTACCAGCAGGGGCCAGAAGATGGCATCAGATCTCTTGGAACTGGAGTTACAGTTAACTGTGAACCATTCTGTAGGTTCTAGGAATCAAACCTGGATCCTCTGGAAGAGCAGCCAGTGCTCTTAACAGCCCCATATATATATTTTAAAATGTTTTTGATAGCATTGGGGATTGAACCCAGGGCCTTTCACATGCCAGGTAAGCACTCTATCCCTGGAGGTATATCCCAACCCCTTAGGAACATTTGATTAAATATAAATATATCAGGACTGTCTGATTCAAGACAATAGCTTTCATTTACACATGTTTTCCCACAATGACACAGAACTGAAGGTCTGGGCCAGAGCACGTGTGTGTGTGTGTGTGTGTGTGTGTGTGTGTGTGTGTGTGTGTGTGTGTGTGTAAGAAAAGAACCACTGTCAGTTGTCACCATGGCTGGCCATCAGCTCAGAACCTAGAGCCAATGATAATTCTCTCTGGAGTCCTCCCTTCTTAACGGAGTTTACAAAGGATGGATCCTTAGGGAACAGGAAGCTTAGGCACGGAGTAGCATTTCAGCACAAGTTCTGGGTAACTGGGACACATTACCATCCCCAAAGGTGACTGAGGTCTTCTGTAGATTTGAACCACATTCCTCAGGTAACATGCACTAACTCTGGATTTACTGAGAAATCGGAAGGGCAAGGAAGCAGGAAGAAGAGGGGTTCTGGAAAAGTGGGGAGGATGCGGTCTCATACATGAGCTAACAGACCTTCTCACTGAGGCTTGCAGCCCAGTGCGGCCGGGACCCTGAGGGTGCATTTCCTGGGGGCAGAGAGGAAAAAGCCAGGATTACTCTAATGCAGAGATGTGTCGGACAGGGGGTGAGTAGCAGATGCAGACCGAGTCTAGAGAAGGGGAGAATGGGATTTCTTGGGGATGGAGGAGGAGAGTCCAGACTGCTAGGGCTTCCTGTGGCAGTTTGCATGGAATTGGCCCCCATAAGCTCACAGGGAGTGGCACAATTAGGAGGTTGGAGTGGGTGTGGCCTTGTTGGAGGAAGTGTGTCACTGTGGAGGCGGGCTTTGAGGTCTCATATATGGTCAAGCCACGCCCAGTGTCTCAGTTCACTTCCTGTTCCCTGCAGATCAAAGATGTAGAACTCTCAGCTCCTTCTCCAGCACCATGTCGGCCTGCATGCCGCCATGTCCCACCATGATGATAATGGACTGAAACTCTGAACTGTAAGCCAGCAACAAATAAATATTTTCCTTTATAGGGGCTGCTGTGGTCATGGTGTCTCTTCCCAGCAATAGAAACCCTAACTGAGACACCTCCCCTTCCTGCTGGTGCTGGGCTCAGCTATGTTTCAGATAAGGGACAGAGTGACCTGGGGAAGTGGGAAGGGGCTGGGTAGGGCTGGGTGTGTGATGTCTCATCTTCCTTCTCTGGGCCCTTTTGGCTCTCTGGCCCTCTCAGCAGAGCTGCAGGTTACTCCTGTACCACTGTGGGAAAAAGAAAAACTCTTGGTTTCCATGGTAAAGGTTGATTACGGTAGCCTGGCAGTCCTGTCACAGTTGGCTGAAGGGCTTTTTGGAGCTGCGACTTTCAGACATACAATACTGTTACCAGATTGCCCTGAATATTTAGAGGCAGCTTGATATGACTCAGAACAATATTGCTTGACCTCAAGTCTGCTCTTGCTGGAACTTGGTCTTGGGCAGGTGGCCATGTGTGTGTGTGTACAAGGGGCACTGATTAGCTCAACTTTATCTCTGTAGCCTTTAGCAAATTTGCAGCCTCCCCATAATGCTGTCTTTAAATCATAGTTATCACTCTGTGGTCCCTGGGCTGGTCCGTGGCAACTGCCCGTTCATGGAGGCATCTGGATCCTGTGAAGGGTAGCTCACAAACCACAGGCTACAGACTTCTCGGCATTTTATTGCAGTGATATACGACTAGAGTGGATGGTTCAGGGAGGTATGTTGTAACCTGGGTCCAGTGCATTGGAGGTGGGTCTTTAGGAGGTGAATCAGCCATGAGGAGTCATGAGGGTAAAATCCTGAATGGGGTTAGAGGCTCCACAAGCCAGGCACGAGACATGAGCCTAGAATCCTAGCACTTGGAAGGTAGACGCCGGAGGAGCGAGAGTTCCAGGTCAGCCAGGGCTTCAAGCAGAGGTGATATGTGAGAAAGCCACCACATTACCTTATACTTTTTCCTTTTTTATTATTAATTTTTAAATTTATTTTACATACCAACCACAGTTTCCCATCCCTCCTCTCCTCCTGTTCCTTCCCCCCACCTCCTTTCTCCCCCCCATATCCACTCCCCAGAAAAGGTAGGGCCTCCCATGGGAGTCAACAAAGCATGGCACATCAAGTTGAGGCAGGACCAAGCTCCTCCCGCCTCCATCCAGGCTGAGTGAGGCATCCCACCATAGGGAATAGGTTCCAAAAAACCAGCTCATGTGCTAGGGACAGATCGTGGTCACGCTGCTAGGGGCCCCACAAACAGATTGAGCTACACAATTGTCACCCACATGCAGAGGGTCTTAGACCTTTTCTACAGATCTACTGTTAAAAATTTAGAAGGTTGTTTTGAAAAAGAAAAGTGAGTAGGACCTTTAAAAAGCCCTCCTGCCTGGCTGCAATGCGGTAGGCCAGCCAGCTATCGCTGCTCCTTAGAGACCTAGTGGCCTCTAAGATGCCAAGCACTGTGGGGCATCATGAGATGCTGTTCCTACTCTGGGATTCTAACCATCTGTGTACCCTGACATGGGTAGCAGTCAGGAACTGAATCTTTAAACTGTGCCTTATCCAGAGGGCTACAATCTAAGAAGACCGTGGATTGGCACCTGAGAGGTCTGTCTTCCACCTCATCCTTAGCTAGCAGATTGTTCGGGAGGGTGATCAGGTCGTCAGCCATTCCAAAATTTAGTCTTGTCCCCTGTCAGGTGGCCAGTCTTGTCTCTGAGATTTGTGGTTGTCTTAGTCAGGGTTTCTATTGCTGTGAAGAGACACCATGACCACAGCAACTCTTCTAAAGGAAAACATTTCATTGGGGCTGGCTTACAGGTTCAGTCCATTATCATCGTGGTGGGAAGCATGGCGGCATGCAGGCAGACATGGTGCTGGAGAAGGAGCTGAGAGTGCTACATCTTGCTCCACAGGCAGCAGAAGGAGACTGTGTGCCACAACGGGCATAGCTTGAGCATAGGAGACCCCAAAGTCTGCCCCCACAGTGACACACTTCCTCCGGCCAGGCCACACCTCCTAACAGTGCCACTCCCTATGGGCCAAGCTTTCATGAGTCTATGGGGGCCATACCTATTCAAACCACCACCATAGTGTACTCCCGACCGTACCCTCTCTCTTTGTAGCAGGGAAGGGCTGACATATATCAAGACCCCCGAGTCTTGCATTTCTCCTGAGCCCAATGTTTGGATGCCATCTAGACTGCGTTAACCCAGAACAAGCAATGAGCAGTGTGTGCTTGTTGGTTCCTTTCTGCAGAATGAAGTACATGTATGTGATTTTTTTTTTTTTTGGAAATTATGTGTATGGATGTTCTGCCTGCATGTATGCCTGGGCACCATGTACAGGGCTGGTGCCCATGGATGCCAGAAGAGGGCATCAGATCCCGTGGAACTGGAGTTACACACAGTTGTGAGCTGCTCTGTTGGTGCTGGGAATTGAACCTGTGACCTCTGGAAGAGCAGTCAGTGCTCTTCACTGCTGAGCCATCGCTCCAGCCCCCACACGTGCCCTTTGAATATAGACTCTGAAGTGTTCCAGTCATGGTCTCAGCCTTCCCAAGGGAAAAGCCAGACATGTCCAGTGAGCTTGTTCCTCACAGGCAGGCAATGCGACCATGGGTTTGACGAGAGTGGAGACACCACTGATTCCGGAAGATGTTTTAAAACAGGAATAAAGATCTGTGTGCACACCTGTGAGTCCCAGTGCAGAGTGGGCTGAGGCAGGGGACTGAACTCCAGAGGCAGTTGGGATACCGAACAAAACACCCTCCCAACAAACTAACAAAGAAGCCCAGATAAAAGCCATTTCCCAGCCAGGCGGTGGTGGCGCACGCCTTTAATCCCAGCACTCAAGAGGCAGAGGAAGGTGGATCTCTGTGAGTTAGAGGCTAACCTGGTCTACAGAGTGAGTTCCAGGACAGCCAGGGCTACACAGAGAAACCCTGTCTTGAAACAAACAAACAAACAAAGGTAATTTCCCTTAGGAAACTAGTTAGAGTTGGGTTTGTTTGTTTGTTTGTTTCACTTAATAAACTATGAAAGATGTGAATACTTCACTTGATAGCATGTATGTTCACTCAGCCTTCACGCATTAGTAAACCTACCAGCCTATCAGGGCTGGAGAGAGGGCCCAGAGGTTAAAAGCACTGGCTGCTCTTCCAGAGGACACAGGTTTGATCTCAGCACACCCATAGTGGCTCACAACAGTCTGTAACTTCAGTTCCGGGGCATTTGATGCCCTCTCCTGGCTTCCATAGGCACTAGTCATACACACATCGTGCACAGACATGTATGCAAGCAGAATATTCATACGCATAAAATTAAATTAAAAACTACCAGGCCAGCCTGGGCTATGTAGCAAGACCTCAGTTCTACATCCCAATATCCCTCACGTGGATTGTCTTATGGTTGGTTGACCATGATGAGTCAAGGACTCTTAAGAGACTTCATGCTACTCCTGCCCCTCCCCCTCCCTCCTTCTCTTCCTCTGCATCCTTTTGAGACAGCATCTCTCATCTCTCCCAGGCTGGCCCCAAGTTCAGTATGCAACCAAAGATGACCTTGGAGTTGTAATCCTCCTGCCTCTCCCTTTCTAGTGCTGGGATCACAGGCATACACCCTCATGCCTGGCTAAAGGCTTTTGCACATAGCACACAAGCCAGATGCTTCTCAGATGGCTCCATCCACCGCTTTCACACACTAATCCTGTGTCCCCAACTGAAACCCTGCCCTAACCACAATGAGCGGTTTCCTGCCACTCAAGCAAATTTTGCTCCTTGGAGCCTCTGCGCCTTTGCGCTTGCTCTGTTCCTTCCGTGGGGGAATCCTCTGCCTTGTCTCTGCCCCCAGAGGCTGTGTTTATTCTCCAACTCGCAACTGGACCTTCTCCTTTTACGGCCCCCTGGAGAAGTTCACTCTCTCCTTTGCCTGCCTGTATCACGTGCTACTGTGGTCTTCATGACCATTAGGCTGCAACTTGTCTGACATAACCATCTATCTTCCATACAAAGATTTTCTAAGCCACAGCCATGTGACAGGTTGGAGACCGGGATGTAGTCCCTGCTTTCTTGGATGTCTGCAGCCGAGGCTCTTCACAGACACCATTGCAGAATGAGTGATGGACGATGGTGTGCCAATGGCACAGGACTGGCTGAGTGGGTAGAGGGTCCTTAGACCAGCCTGAGATGGGGCTGTGGGGACCAGGACGAGCTCCTGGGGGAGGTAACGCCAAAATAAGAGCGGGAGCCCAAGCAGGAACCTGCCCTCTGCTCCCTACCAAGCTCGTCCAGTGAGAAGCCTGCATCTTAGACATGGCTGTGTAGCGCCACATCCCTCTCAGTATTTACACGCAGGGGGCTCTTCCTATGTACGTGCTTGGATAAATGCACCCTTGAGCAAACACAATGAATGGATGGGTAAAATGCTGAGCAAGAAGACAACCTCAGCCTGACACCACTATTAGCCACCCGGACTAACGCTGAGGCTGCCTTGGCCTTCACATGACACATAGTTTATTGTGGGTTTTCCTGACCTTTGGACTGAGTTCAGTAATACAACAGCTGCCTTATTTGCAATAGATGCATCCTAAAGCCCCAGTGCATTCCTGAAACCGCAGATAGTACTCAGCCAGTACAGTGTAATAGGTACTCTTTCCCCATATATATATATAATATATGTCTATATATATTCATACATATTATATATATGTCTATATATATTATATATATATATATGTCTATATATATTCATATATAATATAAAAAGTTTTATTCCTAAGGTAGGCACAGTGACATTAACAAAAGTAACTAATAAAATACATATCCTATAATAAAAGCTGTGTGGATGTGGTCTCAGTTCCCATAGGCAGGTAGCATATACTTTGTGGAAACTCTGAACAATGGCTTGTGTCTCGGGTGAGATGGGGCAGGGTAACACAGACCTGTTCACACTCATCAGAAAAGCAGGTCAAACTCTCATAAATTGTCTGCTTCTAGAATTTTCCATTCATGTTTTAGAGTTGTGGGTGACTGTGGGTAAAAAAAAAAAAACCCACAGAAAGTGAAACCAGGGAGAAGGAGGAACCATTGTGCTGTGGGAGTGATAAGTGGTTTCACATGTTTGAAAAACATTTTTGTGGCTTTTGTTTTGGTGTACTATAGCAAGAACTGCTTATTTTTAGAAGTACTTAGGAGTTATATGAGTAATGTTTTCCTGAAACTACCTTGTGTTTTTCTTAATACAAAAAGCCCCCCCCCCACAAAGAGTACACCATCTTTTGCTGGGTGGTGCACGACTTAAATTCCAGCACTGGGGAGGCAGAGGCAGGTGGATCTCTGTGAGTTTGAGGTCAGCCTGGTCTATAGTGCGAATTCTAGGACAGCCAGAGCTGCATGGTGAGAAAACCTGTCTTGGAGGGAAAAGGGAGTACAAAAAAAAACATTAAAAGTTGGGCAGGGGCTGGGAGAAGTCAGCAGGACAACAGAGATAGCCTTGACTTTGTATCCAGAGTCCCGGGAACCCACCTGGAAGTGCCCTGTTCACAAGCAGGATCTCACAAGTGACCATCACCTGCCTCTAAGAATATCCTGGTGAGTTGGGGGTGGGGTGTAACTCAGTGAGTAAGAGCACGTGCTCTATAAGTGTGATGACCTGGGTGTGAATTCCAGGCACCCATGTAACAGCCAGGCATGCCTGCACATGCCTGTAACGCCAGCACTGGGAGGCACAGATAGGCAGATTACAAGAATCCCTGGCCGGCCAGCCAGGCGTACATGGTGAGCTTCAGGTTTAGTGAGAGACCCTGCATTTGTGTGTGTCTGTCCATGTGTTTGTGTCCGTCCATCCATGTGTTTGTGTGTACCTGTGTTCATGAAATGGACAGAGGTCAACACGAGTATCTTTATCATCTACTGTTGTCCAACTTATTTTTGTTTTTTGAGAAAGCCTATCTCATTGAGTCTAGACTTGCTTGGTTTGGCCAGACTAGATGGCCATTGAGTTCCAGGGCTCTGCTCGTATCTACCCAGACCCTGCTCTACAGTGTTGGAATGAGAGATGTGCGCTGCTACACCCTGATTTGATCTGCTGTGAGGTGTCTGAACTCAGGTCTTTATGCTTGTACGGCAGGCGTTTCAACAACTAAACCATCTTCCCAGATTCCTAATGACCCAATTCCTTCTATTTAAAATTAAAATTATTTTTTAAATTATTCAAAAAATTAAAAAATTACTTTTGTTTTAGGTGTTTGAGTGTTTTGCCTGTATGTTATGTGTACTAAATGCATGCAGTGCCCATGAAGGCCAGAAGAGGGCACCAGATCCATTGGAAATGAAGTTACAGTTGGGTGTGGCTGCTGTATGGATAATGGCAAATAAACCTGAGTCTCCTGAAAAAGCAGCAAAGGTTCTCACCCCTGAGCCATCTCTCCCCCTCCCGGATTCTTTATTGTAGGTTTCCTCCCTCTCTTCTTCCCTCTTCCTTCTTCCTGGTGTTTTTGAGACATTGTTTCACTATGTAACCATTGGGCCTGGAAATGGCGGTGATCCCTCCCCCCCCCACCAACTTTAAGTGCTCTGGAATAACAGACATGTGCACCACAACCAGCATCTATGCAGCGCGCGTGCGCGCGCGCGCACACGCACACACACACACACACACACACGTATTCTTTCTGTTTCTCCGGAGAGCCCTGATTTTGTGGCAGAGCTGTGTAGGAAGCACAGGGCTGGCGTAAGAGCCCCTCCTGTATTTACCAACACCGAGTAAGCTGTGAACTCTTGGATGCTGAAGCCAGAGACGAATCTCACTCAATTGCAGGTGCCCCGGAACCGGTCTTACTTCTTACCTTACTTGGAGAGCGTACTCAGAAACGACTGTAAGTGCAGGGGCTGCAGCCATGGCCGGGTAGTTCAGAGTGCTTGCTGCCCGTGCCCAGGACTTGAGTTCAGTGCCCAGCACCCATAGAGGTGGCTCCCACCCACCTGGACCTCCAGCTCTAGGGGACCTGACACCCTCTACTTGCCTCCTCAGGTACCTGCACTCAGATGCACAGACACACATACTTTTTTTTAAAAAAAGACGTTGAATATCAGAATTCCTGGGAAAATAATGTGCTGGCATTGCTTTTTGTGGAAACTTAAACAACTAGATGAAATGTTTCCCCCTCTATTTTTTTTTTTTATTTTCAGTTCTGAGCACTGAACTCCAAACCTCACACACGTCAGACAAATTCTCTCCCATTGAGCTGCACCTCCAGCAATAAAGAGCCACTTGGGTGAGGAAAAGCACGCAGCGGGGGAAACCGAGAGGCAGACCCCGTCTTCGCAGTTATCCCTGCAGTGGGGTTCACAAGGTGCACAAGCAGGCTCCACACAGCATGGCGCTTCCTCAAAGAAAGAAGGAAAGACGCTCCTGAGACGGTGGCCAGGGAGGAGCAGAGCAAACCATGACCTCACCTCCTTCTCTGTGGAGCTCCAGCTTGTATTCCTGCAGTCCCTGGGAAATTAAACTGTACCCATCTCAGGGAGTGAATGGCTATAGCTGACCCTGAGCTTAATTCAGAAAATTTCTGAAAATAGACTTCTTGTATTAGTATCTGTCTCCTTTCAAAAATAACATTTTGGGCCGAGCGGTGGTGGCACACGCCTTTGATCTCAGCACTCAAGAGGCAGAACCAGGCGGATCTCTTTGAGTTCGAGGCCAGCCTGGTCTACAGAGTGAGTTCCAGGCCAGCCAGGGCAAGACAGTGAGACTCTGTTTAAAAACAAATTATACAGAACGAGCTGAGCCTGGGAGCTCGAGCCTGTAATCCTCTGGAAGAGAAGCAGTTGCTCTTAACTACTGAGCCAGCTCTCCAGCCCTCAAATTAATTCTAATTGAAGAAGAAAGACTTTACACTCAATGCTTTAAGACATACAAGATGGGAGCTGGAGAGCTGGCTCAGTGGTTAAGAGCATTGGCTGTTTTCACAGAGGGCCTTGGTTCATTCCCAGCACCCCCATGGTGGCTCTTTCCAGGGGATCCAATACCCTCTTCGGGCTTCCTTGAGTAGCAGTTATTGCACATGGTGCATGGACATACATGCAGGCAACACACTAATACACATAAAATAAATAAATCCTTTAAAAAAAAGATTCACAGAGGAGAAACCCTTCTAGCTTAAAATTCAGAGGAATACGAACCCTGCAAGGTTCCACTGTGACCCAAGATTGGAATTCAAGAGTTTTTATTAAGGTATATTTTTCCAAGGTACAATCAGAAACAGAGTAGTAACTCCCCTTCGCCACTTCATTTTTTATCAGCCCAGAAAAGTGCATTTATCAGACTAATACAATTATTTTTCATCCAAAGTATTAGTGGAGGAAGAAGCAAGCGGATTGGGTGTAGAGACCAACATTCAAATCATATGATGTTCTATTCCTGGCTGTTTGTGAAGCAATTAGTCTTAGGTCATGGCTATGCCCCAGGCACGTAACTGTGGTAATTCATGTCTTGTCAAGTCCTCAAATGATGCATACTGTGGGCTGGAAGATGGTGTCTGAGCTTACCTCATAGTCTAGAGGCCACAGTACCTTGTTAAAGGACCTTTCTATGCGGATCTTCTGTGAGCTCTGGATACTTTCTGAATTATCTTAACAAGGAGGAAACTTCTTTGCCCAGAGTAATATTGTTGGTGAAAGATATCTCTAAACATCATTTTATTAGTTTTACTTGGTAAAGTTTTGGACCTGGCTATGGAGTTTATAGATGCCACCCACCAGGTTCAATTTATAGCCACTCAGCATTTATTTATTTATTTATTTATTTATTTATTTATTTATTTATTTATTTATTAGCAGCATTTATTTTTAACAATAACTTTCCTTCGAAGATTTTAGTTCACACAATACAGTATCCATAAGGTCATGTAATAAGGGCTCAAAGCACAGTTTGACTAACTAACTTTTCCTTTTACTCTACTACAACCAAGAAGTGAAAGGTGTGGGCCTCTCCTTCCTCCCTCTCCCTTCCTTCAGGATCTCATGATGCCTAAGCTGGCCTCAACCTCACAGTGTAGCTGAGGCTAGCCTTGATCCTCCTGCCTCTACCTCCCAAGTGCTGGCATTATAGTTGTGAACCACCACACCCAGCTCTGAGTCTCTTGTTTTTAAAGAGGTAGAAAGTGAAGTCCAGAAAGGCTATCACCAGCATTCTTTCAGGAGGATCAAGGGAGCCCCAGAGGCACGAACCAGCGGTCTCTGGTTTTTGTTCTTAGGCGTGGCTCATGCTGAAATTAATCTGCTTTAAACTTCTCTCCTCTGGCGTTGGTCCTTCCTCTGACTTAGAGACTTTGCAGGTGACTAGATGGCTATTGCGCTGTTTGGTTTTGGAGACAGGGTCCCACTGTGTAGCCCTGGATGGCTTGGAGCTCTTTGTAGACCAGGCTGGCCTTGAACTCACAGAGATTCACCTGCTTCTGCCTCCTGAGTGCTGGGATTAAAGGGGTGCGCCACCACACCCAGCACCCCACCCCCCCCCCCGTTTACTTTTTGCCAGCCAGAGTCAAGGAGACAGTGCTTTAGAAAAGAAGGAGACTAAGTGGGGGTAATGACAGGGCGGAGACATAGGAACGGAGGACGGACACCATCTTGAGAAGAACGATCCTGACGTGTTTCGGGGATAGGAAAGGTAAATCAGTGGTGGTCCTTGGGCTGAGACAATGAGTGCAATGGCAAACCCTGAGGAATGGGCAAAGCATTTGATGTTCCAGTAACGTCCATTCATTTGACCTGGGGTGGCCCTGAGACGGCAAGGCTAAGACTGGACGTCCATCTATAGTGGAAAATGACAGGTCACAGATAACAAAACAGCAGTATGTTTGGTGGACCAATCACCATGAGGTTTAGCAAAAGCAGACCCATGTGCCTTGGAAGGAACTGTGGAGAGTCCCTCTTTGCAGACTCCTGAGGGGGAAAACCAGGCACATTACTGAGTCCCCCAGAGTCTAGTTCTCTGATTGGAAATTCACTTTCCCCCAGTTTCTGTCAACATGTGCAGCATTTAAAAAAAAAAAAAAAGTCAATTTAAAAGCAGACAGGCTTGCTATGACTAATGTCAGAACTCCCAGAGCAGGCTTTTTCCAAAAATACATTGTAATTGATAGCGCTATAAACTCAGTATAAAAGGCTGTGACACAGTTTCTGGCCCCAGGCTGGGCCAGATGTTTCCTGTTGGTTGGTTCAGGAGCAGCAGGAACATCAGCTCCACACTCCTTCACTGCTCCTGCTATGGCGCTTTAAACGTCTTAAACCAAACTTCGAAAGAACTTAGGGCTTCACTCACATGAAACATGTACTCTACCACTGAGTTACATTCCCTTTGGGGAAAATTTATTGTGAGACAGCGACTCAACTGAATTTCCTAGGCAAACCTCTTAAATTGTCATCCTCCTGCCTTAGGTTCCCAAGTAGTTGATCTTATGACTGTGTACCACCACACTAGACTTAAAAACATATTTCTGAATTAAAATATCTTTACATCCTTTGGGAAAACATTTTTTTTTTCACTTTTAGGTCTGTTTAGGCAAGTCTTGCTGTAGCCCAGGGTGGCCCAGAACGCTCTCTGAAGCCCAGGGTTGCCTCAGTCCTGGCCCAGAACTCTCTCTGAAGCCCAGGGTTGCCTCAGTCCTGGCCCAGAACTCTCTCTGAAGCCCAGGGTTGCTTCAGTCCTGCAGTCCTTCTCCTGTGCCTCTGGGGTTACAGACATGCACCATCATGCCTAGCATGCCCAAAGTAGGCTTTGGGTTTTTTTTGTTTTTTTTTTTTTTAATTTTATATGCATTAGTGTTTTACCCTAGGAAGTTTTAGGTCACCTGAAACTGGACTAAAGAGTTGTGAGCTGCCGTGTGGTGCTGGGAGTTGAACTCAGGTCTTCTGGAAGAGCAGCCAGCGCTCTTAACCTCTGAACCATCTCTCCAGCCCTTGGCTGTTTTGAGACAGGGATTCCCTATGTGGCCCTGGCAGGTCTGGAACTCACTATACAGAACAGGCTGGTCTTCAATCTGTGGTTCTCCTGCCTCTGCCTCCTGAGTGCTGGGCTCACAGGCAGGGGCCACCACATTCAGTTCTAAAGTTAGTTTTGAAAAACTAACAGCTTTTGGTTAAGTTGGTCATACAGGCTTAGTTACCTCTGTGTATTTTAGTTACCAGGTGTTATGGGGAAGGTTGGAGACACAGGAAGTAATGGTTATCTTCCAAAGCTTACAAAGGGATGATACAATTGCAGTCATGCAGTGTGTTCAATTGTAGGAGAGAAGTAACAGGTAGAGAGAAATGACATCACAGTTACGGAGCGTCTACTTTGTACCGTCCAGAAATCATGTTCTTCATCTAATCATTTCAGTGATGCTGCATATTCTCATCTTTTGATGAAATGTAGGAACTAAAAAGATCAGAGAAGTTGAGCAGCTCATTGAAAGCAACACAGCCAGCAAACAGCCAGGAAAACCAGCAACGCAGACACTGACCTGCCCGGCAACCTGTTAAATATGAGATCGCAATCTATTTCTTCAGAGCTGTTTTTCAGCAGCCACAGTTTAATGGTCCTTCATCCCTCTGGCTGCTGTTTCAAGTGCTTTCCTGAACCAAGTGTGACTTGGTTCCTTAAGAATTATCGCTATGGATGCTGGAGAGATGGCTCAGTGGTTAAGAGTGCGCATTGCTCTTCCCGTGGACCTCGCTGGGTTCTCAGCACCCATGTGGGTGGCTCACAACTGCCTGTAACTCCAGCTCCAGGGATCTGGGATCTGACACCCTCTTCTGGCGTCCCTAGGCAGGTACTGGTCAGGAAGTTTCCTCCTTGTTGACTAGTTTTCATAATACCAGAAGATGCTATGCAGGTTTCTGGGGAAGACAAGTAATCAACAGTTTTACCTAGTGGTGAACCCTGTGGGCTGCAGTAACCACTGGATTGGCAAGACATTCCAGTGGGTGCAATTGTGCCGTGAATATTATGGAAGCAACCAACTACTTTCTGGTTGGGTTTAAGCTCCACTCCACAGGAGGTAACTCAGCAGCCCGCTACTGTAAATTTGATCAAGATCCAGCAGCTGGGGAGCTCATAGGCTTGGAAGTGAATCTGCTTCTAAGTCAATTTTGCTAAATGGACAGTGTCTGCCTTGGAAATACATTAAATCAACAGTGCAACTCTCGGCCATCATCAGAGAAGCTTCTTTTTGCCGTGCACACCAGATTATACAGAGTCACAACTGGCCAAAGTGCAAAGAACTAATAATGTCTGTGGAGCGCTCAGTCATAAACGGGGCATCTCTATCAGGTCACCACCACCCAAGGCTCACGGAACGTTGAGAAAGAGGCAGTGGAATGGTTGTAAGCCAGAGATCTGGGATGCTTGTAATCTTCTGGACATGACCACTTGCACTCATGAATTCACAGGCTGCCTGTTAAAGACCCGTACTGGAGCAGGCCGTCAACAGTCCGGTATGAACAGCAACAGAAGCCCCACCTCCAGCTGAAGAGCTATTGGCTCCTGATGGCTGCTAGGAGAATGAGTCAGTTTTCTTTGGGGACGCATCCCTGGTAGATGACTACGGACGGCCTCACACCCATGCATATACGGGCAACACTAACTGGACTCAGTGGGTTATTAACAAACAGGAAAAAGAGGTCATCAAGTTGAGATGGGCACATGGAACATCTGGGAGGAGAGGGAAGGTGAATATGACTGAAATATATTGTATGTGTGTATGAAATTCTCAAAGTGTCATAAAAATTACATCGATATATTTTAAAAAATTATACGTATGAAACTGGGCATGGTGTTGAAAGCTTGTAATTTCATCACTTGGGAGGTGGTGGAAACAGGGTCAGGAGTTCAAAGTCAACCTCGGGTTAGACTTTACGAAACCTGTTTCCACAAACAAAGCAAATTTGTACGAACTTGGTAGCTTGCGCTTACCATTCTAGCACTGGAGACGCAGACACAGGGTCGCTGAGAGTTCAAGGTTAACTCGAGCTGCACAGTCAATTTCTTGGCAGTTTGAACTACAGAAGCTTAGTCTCAAAAAGCCTAAATAGATAATAATCACACTCATTTGTTTGGTAGGTTGGGGAGACACAGTCTCAGTGCGCGGCCGGGGCTAGCCTGAAACTCTTAACCACCTCAGCCTTTAGAATTCGAAAATACTGAGAACCATATTGCAAACTTGTGAATTTGGCGGTGATTTTTTGCACCCCTTCTTTAGTAGTTACAATTTTAACATTGGGTTCTCTCAGTCACTTTACAGACGATTCACTGGTGTTTTATATACACCCCCCCAACCCCCCAACCCCGTTTTTCGAGGTTTTCTCTGTGTGGCCTTGGCTGTCCTGGAACTCACTCTGTAGACCAGGCTGACCTTGAACTCTGAGAATCACCTGCCTCTGCCTCCTGAGTGCTGGTTTTAAAGGCACGCACACCGCCGTCACTGGGCCTTAAATTCTTCAGGGAAGTCATTTAGGCCAGGCTTGGTGGCGCACATCTGTATTCCTAGCACTCAGGAGGTAGAGGCAGGCGGACTTCCTGGGAGTTCAGGCCAGCAAAGAGCTACGCGTTGAAACGCTGTCTCAAAAACAAACAATAAACAAAAATAAATCAACAAACAAAAAATTAAAGTCCTGGAACTAGCAAAGTTGGTAAAGCCGGAAAGCTTTTCCCACACCACCAGAGGGGCTGCTTGTCAACGAGAATGATCGATCAAGAGACCGTGGAGGCTCCCCGGAGGGCGTCACCCTCACACGTCAATTCCGCTGCCGCCGCGCTCGCCCCAAGCAGCTACCCGCGGAGCCCCGAGGCCCGACTCTGGTCCTGCGGGGAAGGGCGAAAGTCCCTCGAAGCTGGCCGGCCCCGGAGCGAGGGCACCGGACGGCCTCCGAGGGGAACAAACACAAGCCCGGGGGACCAGACACACAACGCTGGCTTCGGGGGCTCGGCCCCTCCCCCGGAAGTGACGCGAGGCTACGGCGTCGAGGAAGGGCCCCGACAGCGCCGGGGGGGGGGGGGGGGGATCTGAGAGTGGCGGCGGCCGCGGAGCGACGGGCGAGCCGGGCCGGGGTGTGCAGGACGTCGAGCGCGCGCGTCTGGCGAGTGGCAACCCGACTGGCCACATCGCGCCCCGGCCGCGTGTGCGGGGCGGAGGGCGGGGCTGGAGACCTGCGGCGGCGGGCGATGCGGGCGGCTGCGGGCGCGCGGCTGGCTCGGCTCGGCGGCCGCCGCCGCCGCCTTCTCGGGCCCCGGCGCGGGGGTCGCCTCGGCTGCCGCGCCGTCCTTGAGCTCCTGGCGTGAGGAGCGGTCGGAGACGAGCACCGCGTTCAAGGCCGAGAAGGGTTCCGCGCACGGCCCGGTGAGCGGCACCCCCGCGCCCCGTCTGTCCGTCCGTCCGTCGGGGTCTCGCACCGCCCTCAGCCTGCTTTCGGCGCGGGCCGGCGGGGGCTGCGGGCGCGGCAGGAAGTGCGCCCGGCGGCGGCGGCGGCGGCGGGCGGGGCGGGGCCTGGCGGCGGGGAGGGCGGGGCCTGGCGCTGAGTGGGCGGGGCCTGCGGGCGCGCTCTCCTAGGGAGCTGTCCCGCGGCGCTCAGGTGCTCGCCGAGCGCCCCCTTCGCGCTGCCCGCACCACGGTGGGTCCTGAGAAGTCCCTTAGGCGGAAGGTGGCAGCGGTTTTGTTTTGTTGTTGTTGCCTGGGTGGGGCGGAGGGGAACAGTTTTAACTTGTTGCATTGGCAGGAAGTTGGAAAGTGAAAGTGCTTTCATGGCTCGCCCACGGGCCGGAGGTTTGATCTCACTTTGATCTCGGGGTGTGCGGCTTCACGCCGCATTCTTCTCTTCCCCGACCTCGCTGTCTATCCCGCCACGGCCACGGGTTTTCCTTTCTCTCCTTTTCAGCCGCCCTCCTCGCTTACTGTACAGCCGTGGCAAGCTTTTCCTCCGAAAAGCATTTGGAAACATCTTTTGGGCGAGGAATCTTTTAACAGGCGTCCGCAGAAAATAAGGGGAATTTGTTGGGTGAAGTCAGAAGACATAGTTGGCTTTTTCTCGAGCCGTTGCAATTTGAAGGTTAGGTCATTTAAGTAAGATTTTTTTTTCTGCAGAACGGCTGCCTGTGTGTCGTTCTAGGGTCAGATTTCTTCTCCCTTCTCCCTGCGCACAGAACTTGAAGCTTCTGTATTTCCGGCTGGCAGTGGTGTTGTTGTTAAAACAGTATGATTCAACTTTTCCCCCGTAGGAGCTCTTTGTTCTTTGATCCTTGGTTTTATTTAAAACTGGAAACTGCTTACGTGAAATTCATTATATTTTGGGGAGATACTTTTTTTTTTTAAGATTTATTTATTTATTATGTATACAGCATGTATGACTGCAGGCCAGAAGAGAGCATCAGATCTTGTTACAGATGGTTGTGAGCCACCATGTGGTTGCTGGGAATTGAACTCAGGACCTCTGGAAGAGCAGTCAGTGCTCTTAACCTCTGAGCCATCTCTCCAGCCCCGGGGAGATACTTTTTTAAGTTTTGGGATACCATTATATATTTGAGGTTGGGGATGTACTGAGTGATACTCTGTCACCAGAACAAAAAAAGAGGAAAAAAGGTATACATTAAAGATCCCCTTTGCGTAGGATTCTGTGGCTCATCTTTGCTCTCCCCCTTCCTCCCTCCCTTCTTGTGCTGGGTATCAAAACCAGGGTCTGCAGCTCGTGTTCATCAGCTGATCTGCATCCCAGGCTTGGCGAAGGTAGCAGCTGTTTTCATTGCCTAGCTGCAGAGCTAGCCATCTATGGCGAGTGTGCTAGACGAGCACTGCACCACTGAGCTGCTCTCCACCCCCCACAACCCTCTTCCAGTGTGGTTTAGAGATTGGTCTTTGAGTGGTTTTTTTGTTTTGTTTTTGTCGGAGCTGAGGACCAAACCCAGGGCCTTGTGCTTGGTTAGGCAAGCGCTGTACCACTGAGCTAAATCCCCAACCCCTGGTCTTTGAGTGTTAAACCTTTGCCAGCATTTAACCCGTCACCGATCATATTCCTTCATTTGGATCCATTGAAGTCTACCTTTGTTATATTTCTAAAAACCTTTTGGCCAGGTGGTGGTGGCACACACCATTATTGGCAGGTCTCTCACAGTTCCAGGACAGCCAGGGCTGTTATACACAGAGACTCTGTCTCGAAAAACAGCAACAACAAAACTAAAAACCAAAACAAAAAAAAACCTTTGAAACTGTAACTGTTGTTAATTAGACAAGTCTCTGTCCGTGTATGTTTCTGTTCCTGTCTGTCAGTATGTAGACAGGCTGACTTCATCAGCCCTCCATCCTCGTGGTCAGGAGAGCCAGGGTTATAGGCTCGCACCCGGCCTGTTTCTCCTCTGCTTGTCTTCTGGTTTTGTTTTGTTTTGTTTTTGAGACAGCATCTCATGTAGAGCTGGCCTGGAACTCACTTTATAGACTGTGCTGGCCAAGAACTCAGGTCCAACTGCCTTTGCCTCAGAGTGCTGGGATTAAAGACGTGCACCACCATGCCAAGCCCAGTTCTCTATTGTAGTTGAGGAAATCATTATGAAGTTCATAACTAATATCACATTTGTAGGAGCTAAAGTGAAGAATTTCTACTGTCTCTAGGAGTTCATTGAAAGAACAGCCTTCCACCAAAATTGACTCATGGGTTGAGGGTTGTAGCTCAGTAGTAGAGCCCATGTTTACTGTGTGAAAACCTTGGGTTTGATCCCCAGCACTACAAATTTTTAGTGCTGTTTTTGCTGTTTTGAGGCATGGTCTCTTATAGGTCAGGGTGGCCTTGATTTGTTGATTCTCTGCTTCCCAAGAGCCGAGTTTATTGTAACAGACCAGCTGTCCTGGAACATGCTGGCTGTGAACTCAGAGATCTACCTGCCTCTGCTTCCTGTGTGCTGGAATTAAAGGCGTGCACCACCAGGCAAGGCCCTGCAGACATTCTTGACATGAAGGTGGTGTCTGAAATGTGCTCTTCCCTTACGCTCCTATTTATGAGTAGTTTTAACAGGCTGGACTAGGATATAATTGCCAAAATTGGAAAACTAATAAAAAGAATAAGAATAGACATAAGAATTGCCGTAAGAATAGACATCATCAAAAAAAAAAAAAAAAAAAGGTCTGTTTGGAAAATTCAGAACAATGACAGGGATCACTTCCTCCCCTGCCACAATGGAAATGGTAGCTACTGTTTTAACCCGGCTTAAGTGAAGCTGTAGGGAAGATGTCGAGTGGGTTCTTTGTGGATCGGTGTTGCGGTCTCTGGTGTTTAATGCTAGCAATGCTCTTGCTGGACGGAGAAGAGGCTTCTTTCAGGAGCAGAGGCGTGCATGGCTGTTGACGGAGCCTGGGATTCCTGTCTCCCTTTCAACCAGCCACTCTGATCGTGGGCCGCATCTCCTTTCTCATTTTTGGATTCAGTATCTGTACAGACAGCGTCAGAACTGGTAACGAAAGACGAACGGAGGGCATTTTCATGCTGGAGAGCAATTCTAGAAACCCAGACATTCTCCTGGCTGGTGCTCTAATCTGTCCTCTGAGTCATGTGTTGTTAGGCTTAGTCTTCTCATGCCTGAATTTTGTAATGCTGGCTGCGTTAGGTTTGTTTGTTTTAACGTCTTCATGGGAGTACCATCACCTGCCGAGAGCACACAGTTGAGTGCTTTTTAGTGCACACAGAAGGGAGTCACTGCAATCTTAGTTGAGAACGTTTTCAGCACCCTAAAAGAAGCCTTGTGGTCATCTGCTTTTATTCTCCAATTTTCTTCCCATTGCTCCTTCCACCCCGTGCTTCTCCATCTACCTCAGTGGCTCAGCCACAGTGATCTCCGTTTGTCTGTGGAGTGGTCTGGTCTGAACACTTCATCTCATTGGAGCCATCCACTGGCCCTTGGTGGCTGGCGCTTTGCACATCTGTCCTGTTTTCAAGGCTCATCCATGCTGTCAGTACTTGGTGTCTTTTTTTTTTTTTTAAGTGTGTGTGTGTGTGTGTGTGTGTGTGTGTGTGTACACAAATGTGAGGAATCAGTCCCTTCCTTCCACTGTGGGTTCTTGACAACAAACTCGGGTTGTCAGGTGTGGTAGTTTGAATGTCATTGGCCCCCATAATTTCATAGGGAGCGGCACTATTAGGAGGTGTGGCTTTCTTGGAGTGGGTGTGGCCTTTTTGGAGGAAGTGTGTCACTGTTGGGGCGGGTTTTGAGGTCTCCTATGCTTAGGATAGCGCCCAGTGAGTCAGTTGACTTCCTGCTCCCTGCAAGATGTAGGGCTCTCAGCTACCACATCTGCCTGCACACCACCATGCTCCCCGTCCTGATGATAATGGACTGAACTTCTGAAAATGTAAGCCAGCCGCCCCAATTAAATGTTTTCTTAGTAAGAGTTGCCATGGTCATGGTGTCTCTTCACAGCAATAGAAACCCTAGGACATCACATTTGCACAAGCGCTTTTATCCAGAGTCATCCCCCGCCTCTCCTTTAAACTTAATGGTATTTTTATGTGTGTGTGTGTGTGTGTGTGTGTGTGTGTGTGTAGCATAATGTACCAGGACAGCCTCAGCTGTTAGCTCTTCCCTTCTGCCTTGTATGAGACTTCTGCCACCATGTACTGCGCCAGCTCCCCAAGCTTGAAGGGATTCTCCTGCCCACTCACATTTCCTTGGAGCACTGGGGTTACAGATGTTCACTACAGCTTTATGTAGATTCTGGGGATTCGAAGTAGGCCCTCATTGCTTGTCCAGCATTCCACCCCTCTTGATTCCTTTTAATGGCTGAATAGTATTCCAACATATGAATTACTATATTTTTATCATTTCATTCATAAGTTGGATGGACATTTGAATTGGTTCTAGTCTTAGAATTTATGAATAATTCTGTTATGAACATTTCTGGTTTTGTTTTTTGGCGTGAAGCAGAGTTTTGCAATGCATTTCTGGCTGGCTTAGAACTTGCTGTGTTGACCAGGCTGGCATTGAGCTCATAGAAATCTGCCTGCCTTGGCCTCCTAGTGCTGGAATTAAAGGCATGTGCAGTACAGTTCTTCTGTGGACATAGGTTTCCATTATCTAGATGTGTATGTGGTCACATGGTAAACTTAACTGTAGAGGCATTGCCTGTAAAATTTCTACCAGCAGCGTGTGAGTTTCAGTTTCTGTCTGTGTCGGCTCTTGTTGCTCTTTCTGTTGTAATAGGCATGTGGTGGGTTTTGCTTGGTTTTGAGTTCCAGTCCCTATTGTTAGTGATGGGGAGAGCTTTCTGTGTGCTTATTGGCTATTTTGAGCTTTTCTCTGGAGAGACTCCTGTGCCTGGCTTTTCTTTTTATGCCTTAAGAGTTGTTTACCTACTCGGGTGCAAGTTCCTTTTATGACACATGATTTGTGAGAGGGTTTGGGGGTTAAAGCGTACAGGGGGATTGTTTTGGGCTTGCTGGTACTCACAGCGCAGTCTACAATGTCTATGTAGTCCAATTTGCCTGTCTTTGTGGTGTTTCAATAGAATTGATTGTCTTCAAACCCTCTCCTGACCTGCTGGGATTTCATTCCTAGAGAAGAGACTTTTTCTGATTTTAGTTTTTATTTTTTTGGAAGACGTTCAGTCACTTTGTCACATATAAATAAACTTAGATGTTGATCCGGTCAGAGCTGCTGTGTAAGGAGTTCTTCCCAGGAAGTTCTATGAGGAAAATGTCCCTGTGAGAGCACTACCTTGCTGTGTGCTGTCTGGGAGAGTGGTTGTCAGCTGGGATCATTTGACTGTAGAGACGGTCTCAGTGGCCAGGGTACTAGTGTTTAGTGGGCGGAAGCCAGGGTGCTGTTGAACCAGCTGCAGTGTGCTGGACAGTCCCACAGCACAGGATTAGCCAGCTCCACCGGCAGGCTTGCTGGAATTGAGAACTGGCCCGAACTGGAAGACCCCAATATTGAAGGCTTATTTCTTCTGTTCTTGTCCTGATCACTAATTAAATAAAAGAAGAAACTCTGCAGGCTGTGAACAGCAACAGGACTTGCAGATTGAATTGTGGAACATTCTTTTGAATTCTCAGTGTTGCCAGTTTGTATGTAAACTATCCTGCCATGATGCTTACTATTTGGAGGAGAAATACCAGTTGGACTAGGAACAGATTGTTCCCTCCACCTCAGCCCCTTGGCACCCTGAGACACACATCTTGTCACACAAACACAGTGGGCTGGCTCCTTTAGCTAGACATTGAGATGGTCTCCTGAGAGAATGAGACAATAGGACTGTAAAGGTCAAAGTTAAGAACTCACCCCCTGTTGACTTCCAGTCTTTAGCTCACTCCTGTCACTTACAGAACTAGCTTTGTTTTCCTTGGAAGCCGCTTGTCTTTAAGGTAACATTTTTCTGCTGTCATGCTGGAGATGGAACCCAAGGCCTCCTGCATGCACAGGGTATTGCTGCTGAGCCATACCCAGCTGTGCTTAAGACTTCTGAAACCAGGGGCTGGAGACCTGGCTCAGCTGTTAAGAGTATGTGCTGCTTTTGGGGATCTGAGATTGGTTCCCAACATTCATGCCAAGCACTCCAGCTCTAGGGGATCTGACACCCTTTTGGCCCTGTGAGCACCTCTGTCATGTCCACAAATGCACACACAGACACAAATATACACATAATTCAAAGCTACACAGAGAAACCCTGTCTCAAAAAACCAAAAAAAAAAAAAAAAAGATTTCTTAAGGGAGCTGGCCATAGTGGTACATAGCTTAACCCCAGTACTTGGCTGGCTGAGGCAGGAGAACTGTGAGTTCAAGGCCAGCCGAGGCCACACAGGTGACACTGTCAAATCAAAACCTAAGTAGCATAGCACATGTAAGAATGTGGACCCCGGTTCCGATCGCCTAGGCTTTTCTTGGTGTTAGCATTTGATACTTAGCCCTCTGTTAATCTCCTTCTGAGAGGTGAAATGGTGGTGTTAGGAGTAGTGTGTATCCTGCAGGAGTGTGCAGGCAGAGGCAGGCGAATCTCTGTGAGTTCGAGGCCAGCCTGGGTGGTGGTGTTAAGAGTAGTGTGTATCCTGCAGGAGTGTGCAGGACACTTAGACACTTAGCAGCGGTGCTTGCCGGCAGGAAGTGTGACTGACTCACCTGTCCGTATGCTCTTTCAGCCCCTTGCTATGGACAGTGCCATCACTCTGTGGCAGTTCCTTCTTCAGCTCCTGCAGGAGCCTCAGAATGAGCACATGATCTGCTGGACGTCTAACAATGGCGAGTTCAAGCTTCTGCAGGCCGAGGAGGTGGCGCGTCTCTGGGGCATTCGCAAGAACAAGCCTAATATGAATTACGACAAGCTCAGCAGAGCCCTGAGATACTACTATGTAAAGGTAAATACCTTCCCTGACCCTGACGCTATCAGAGACCCTCAAAACAAGAATTCATCCTTTGTCTCTATTGAGACGCTGAGTACGAATGTGGTTTACTTAGTCCAATTTAAATAGGATGAAATTTTTGTGTGTGTAGGAATGTATGTGGTGTTCCCATGTGTGAAGGTATGTGTGCACCTGTGTGTGCATGTATGTATGTGTGCGTGGGGGCTAAAAGTCAACAACAGGTGGTGTTCTCAGTTGCTTTGGGTTTTTTGTTGGGGGGTGTTTTTTTGAGACGAGGTCTCTCACTGAACCTGGATCTCGCTGATTTGTCTAGACTGGCTAGCAGGCCTCAGAGATTCCCCCTGTCTCTGCCACCCAGCACTGGTAGGTGCTCCATAGCTGGCTTTTTTACGTGGGTGCAGGGCAGCAGACTCTGGTCACCACACTCTCATTACCAGCACTTTACCAACTGAGCTGTCTCCACAGTTCCTTAGTACCTTAAAGAAGAGCTACTGCCAGCCTGCTGGCGTGGTGGTGGTGGTGGTGGTGGTGGTGGTGGTGGTGGTGGTGCACACCTTTAATCCCAGCACGGGAGGCAGAGGCAGGCGGACCTCTGTGAGTTCGAGGCCAGCCTGGTTTATGAGTTCCAGGACAGCCAGGGCTACACAGAGAATGAGAAAAAAAAAAAGAATAGCTATTGCTCCAGGTATGGTGGCTCACCTGTGACTTAGCACACGAGAGGCTGAAGCAAGGGGATTACCATGGATTCTAGATCAGCAAGAGAAGCTATTTAAAATAGAGTTGAGTTCTTAGTTTCAATTACACTTGAAATTTTTAAAGTTTATTTTATGTGTGTGTGAGGGAGAGAGGGAGCCATAGCATGTCTGTGGAGGTCAAGGACAAAGTTTTTTGGGTTTTTTTTTAAAGATTTATTTTATGTGTATGAGTGTGTTGCCTGTATGCATGTCTGTGTACCACTTGTGTGCCTGGTACCTGAGGAGGCCAGAGCCTGCCTATTTACTTACTTACCTACCTGCCTGCCTGCCTGCCTGTCTATTTATTTAGAGGCAGGGTCTCTAGCCCTGGCTGTCCTGGATATCTCTAAACCAGGCTGGCCTCAAATTTAGAGATCCACCTGCCTCTGCCTCCTGAGTGCTGGGACTAAAGGCGTGCCCTACCTCGTATCACCGCATCCAGCTTTAGCTGTCTCCTCAGTCTTCCCAGAGGATAAGCTTTGAGGGTCTGTTCTCCCTTTCTGTGGTACTTGTTGAAACAGAGTCTCTTGTTTCTGCTGCAGAGCTGCATATTACAGGCTCTCTGGCCTGTAAGTTTCCTGGCAGTTCTGTCCATGCTCCCTGTCTCTGTAGGAATGCTGGGATTGCATGACCATAACTACCCCATCAGCTTTTTACATTCTGGGGGCCAGGCTGGGGGCACGGGCTTGCATAGATAATAAATACCCTTCCTTGCCAAGCCATCTCCTCAACCCCCCCAAAATTTTTTTTTTTCTTTTTTGAGACAGGGTTTCTCTGTGTAGCTTTGTGAACTTTCCTGGAACTTGCTCGCTTTGTAGACCAGGCTGTCCTCAAACTCAGAGAGATCCGCCTGGCTCTGCCTCCTGAGTGCTGGGATTAAAGGTGTGTGTGTGCCACCAAATTTATGTATGAGTGCTCTGCATGTATACTTGTAGGCCAGAAGAGGGCATCAGGTTCTATTATAGGTGGTTGTGAGCCACCATATGGTTGCTGGGAATTGAACTTGGGACCTCTGGAAGAACAGCCAGTGCTCTTAACCACTGAGCCATCTCCTAGCCCAAAATTATAACTTCTAATACCTTGTGACTTTGGAATATTTTCTTGGGCACTGGAGAAAAACACACACCTCTGAAGAATAGACTTAGCGTCAGAGTCTGAGCTGTCTTCCTCCACCTTTCAGTGGTTGACCTTCCCAGCTGAAGAAGGGAGCTCACAGCTGTCACGTGCTGAGACCCCTTAGCGTCCTCAGATGCTTATGGCTCACACCACTGGGACTGTCTGGAGACTGGAGTTCAGCGAGTTCTGACTTAGTACAGGTGTCGATGGAGAGGGTCAGACAGGCCCAGCCTCGGCTCCTTCCTATGTGCTGTCTTATCTTAGTCCAGTTGCTGAGGAGGCCTTGAACTGCTTTAGCAGGGACTGTGTTTGGCCCGGGGAGAAGAGTGTAGGTGCTTTTGAAGCTTTTTTAAAAGCTATGCCTAGTTCTCAAATAGAGCGCTTCACTGGGTTCCCTTTTGCATGAACTATGAGATGTAAATTTATAAGAAAGTTTAAGAATGCTTGTCTTCTCTGTCTGCAGAACATCATTAAAAAAGTGAATGGTCAGAAGTTTGTGTACAAGTTTGTCTCTTATCCAGAGATTTTGAAAATGGATCCTCTAACGGTAGGCAGGATTGAGGGAGACTGTGAAACTCTAAATTCCATTGAAGCCAGCGGTTCCAAAGATGCAGAGAGCGGGGGAAAGGAGCGGGCACCCCAGCCTGCAGCCAAGACATCTAGTCGCAACGACTACATACACTCTGGTTTGTATTCTTCATTTACTCTCAACTCTCTGAACACCTCCAATAAGAAGCTTTTCAAGTCAATAAAGATAGAGAATCCAGCTGAAAAACTGGCGGAGAAAAAAACTCAGGAGCCAGTACCATCTGTCATCAAATTTGTAACAACACCTGCCAAAAAGCCACCCATTGAACCTGTTGCCGTTACCTTTTCCACAAGCCCGAGTATTTCTCCGTCTTCTGAAGAAACCATTCAAGCTTTGGAGACGCTGGTTTCTCCCACACTACCCTCTCTGGAAGCCCCGGCTCTGCATCCATTCTGGCTACTGCCTTTAACCCCGCCTCTCCAGTCCCCCCGGCACCCCTCCCTCCGAAGGAGCCTCCTAGGACGCCTTCTCCACCATTGAGTTCTAACCCAGACATCGACACAGACATTGACTCCGTGGCTTCTCAGCCAATGGAACTTCCAGAGAACTTGTCACTGGAGCCTAAAAATGAGGATTCAGCTTTGCCAGAAAAGGACAAAACAAATAACTCATCAAGGTCCAAGAAGCCCAAAGGGTTAGAACTGACGCCCGCCCTTGTGGTCACAGGCAGTGACCCCAGCCCCCTGGGGATCTTAAGTCCATCTCTCCCAACAGCGTCTCTTACACCAGCCCTTTTTTCACAGGTAGTTTGCTCTCTTCCTCTCAAGTGTGAATGCATTTATTCATCTTTTAAACTGTATCTAGAGCTTATACCTGCAAACTTAAATATCTGCTAATTAGGGCTGTCTTAGAAAGGTTATGTGTGAACCTGTGAGACTCATTTCCTTACCTTAACTAGAATCTGCAAAACAAAAGCGATTTGACATTTCATCTTTTAAAATTCATTGTTCTTGGACTGAGGATATAGCTCAGATGTTAGAGTGCTTGCCTAGCATGCACAAATCCCTGGGTTCCATCCCCAGCATTGAGTAAACCAGGCATGGGGCCGCATACGTGGAATCCCAGTGCTCAGGGGTTGGGGCGGGAAGATCAGAAGTTGAAGATCATCCTTGGCTACATAGGCAGTTTGAGACCAGCCTGGGCTACATGAGACCCTCTCTAAGTAAAACAGAAGTCATTGATTTGCAGGGTTTCCTATCTCCTCCTAAAGAAAGCAACTTCAGAGACTCCCTTAAAACTGTTGCCGTCTTAGGAAAGAGAAAACACGAGTGACTGGGAGCCTTGAGAGAAGGACTGGTGTGGGCTGTGTACTCAGCTTACCTATACATAGTTATCTTGCTCCCTTGGAGAACTTTTGAATAAGATCACCCCAGATGGTCTGAGATTATAGGTTCTCAGCTGTTGCCCTTTGTACCCAAATTTAGGTTTGCTTTCTAGTTTGCAAAGACCCTATAAAAGTTAGGTTCTAAAGTAATTGTGGTGACCTTTGTCTTTCCTAGGTTAGGAAGTGACTTCTGAGCTCTTCATCATGAGAAAGTTTCGGGCTTAGAGGTGTCTGGGGAGGAGAAGAGCGTAGCGTGTGGATTCTGTTTGTGTTTTGGGATGCTGGGGCCAGTCCTGGCAAGCCCTTGAGCCCTCTTCTTGTGTATTGCAGACGCCCATCTTGCTGACTCCGAGTCCCTTGCTCTCCAGCATCCACTTTTGGAGTACTCTCAGCCCGTTTGCTCCCCTGAGCCCAGCCAGACTGCAAGGTGCTAATACGCTTTTCCAGGTAAATCACCCCAGGTGCCTCCAGTGATCGGGCACCGTTCACTGCGGAAGTGGGCAGAGGTGGTGTCCCACGGCTCCGTGTCATCGTCACACACCACTGCGGAGCACTGGTTGCCTTTCCTTGTGATGCAATGTGTGTCTGGGGGCGGTGGCTCTCGGTTGCTGCCCAGCCTAGCAAGAGAATTTCCTAGTGCAAATTGCTAGCCCGGGAAAACACTGGTGTTCAAGGCACAGCTCCTTTTGAATGCATATGGCATTTTTTTGTGCTGTGTTAAGTTAAACCACTGTAAGTCAGTTTGTGTACATATACTAATGTGTGTACACACAGCCATGATGAGGACACATTTAATGCATTTCGATCAGAATTACATACCTACACACATACACAACCTAGTCCCCTTGCTTACACCCCTTCTGTTCCCTTTGGAATCCTTTTTCCTCCCTCTTCACAGCACTTCCTCCTCCCGTGTTCATGTCTGTCTTTTATTTATTTATTTTTTTTGGTTAGGGTTACTTGTCTATGCATGAGTAGATACGGGCTTATTTACTGGATCTAGGGCCACACCCCTGAAGAAAATGAGTCCTCCTCAGTCAGCAGCTCCTGACTACAGCTCCTCAGCTAGGACAGGCCTAGGCGCTCCTCCTCTCCTTGCTGGAATGTTGACTTGCTTGATTTTGCTCGATCTTGAGTAACCCCAGCTGCTGTGAGTTGAGGAGTACAACGCCGTGTCATATGGGGAAGACAGGATCACAGCACTGTTCCCCATCCTCTGGCTCCTAAATTCTCTGCCCCTCTTCCACAGTGTTCCCTGAGTCTTGGGGGGCGTGCGTGCGTGCGTGCGTGCGTGCGTGCGTGCGTGCGCGTGCGCGCGTGCGTACTATAGACATCCCATTTATGGCTGAGCTCGCCACAGACCCTTGTTCGCTGCACTTTGACCCGGGTGAATCTCAATATTAACCATCATTTACTGCAAAAAGGAGCCTCTTTGGAGCTGGAGAAGCGGCTCAGCGGTTAAAACTGTGCACTGCCCTTGCAGAGGACCCGAGTTCAGTTCCCAACACCCTTTTTGGACACCTGAACTCACATGTACAAACCCACATAATTTTTTTTTTTTTTAAAGCTTCCCTGTTGAGAGTTGAGAGCTGCATTCATCTCTTTGGATTAAGGTTGTTTTTAGAAGGCTATTGGACAACATGTCCATTTAGTAAAACAATAATGCTGGGTCCCTTAAGGCCTATGAGCACCCCAGCTGTGGCCTTTGACCAGGTTTACAGTGCTAGGCATGGACTTGCTCCCCATGGGGCTGGCTGTCAGTCTAATCAAAAGTGGTTGGTTCCTCCCGTAATATTGATGTCGTACCATTGGTCAGTATTCAGCGTGTGCGATCCACCGCCAGGTCATAGTACTGGTGGCTTTTCTCTTCCAGGGCCGTGTTCCAGCACTGTGAAAGCTAGCCATCAGGGAGGAAGTTTCTAGGTCAGTTCCAGCTTGATTTCTCTGACCTGCAACCAGAGTGTGAGGTGTCTCTAGCAAAAGGTCTTAGCAACTGCTGGCGACCAAGAGCAGTAGCAACAGTCTGCAGTGTCTTGAGGGCCTCTGAGGACTCCCCGATACTCATAAGGAAGTATCCCAGACTTGGCCCTGGAATTTGTTTAATAGCCCATGACTTCTGGGAACAACATTATTCACTCATGCAAGGTATCTTCATTCAAACTACTTTTTAAAAAAAACCACATTCTTTAGTTAGCTTACAAAGTAGATTTCCATTAAGGATTTTAAAATACTTAGCTTTGGTTAGTCTCCTTCTCCCTTCTTCCTCCCCTCCTTCCTTCCCACTCCTGTTCCTGCTTAGGCTTTTCCGTTCTCAGTGCCCCTCCCTCGTAGCACACGAGTTCTCCTTTGATGGGGACATGTTTTGAGAAGGGAATCATGCGGTGATTTCTGTCCCGTGCCGTCATGTTGCACTTATATAAGCCTACTATGCTGTACATGCATGTGAGGTGCAAGATGAGAAACGATTCTGTGCAGCACATCCTAGCACTCAGGAGGCTGAGATCTGTCTGGATCTCTGAGTTCAAGGCACACTGGACTACAAGAGATTGATCCAGTCTAGGAGAGAAACAGGCAGACAGTGGTGGCACACACCATTAACCCCAGTATTAGGGCAGCACACACGCCATTAATCCCAGCACTAGGAAGGTTGAGACAGGAAGTGAAATGGCTGGGCAGAGAAAGGCATATGAGGCCTGAGGAGACAGGAGCTAGGCCTGAGGCTAAGGACTCAGAGGCATTCAGTCTGAGGGTTTGAGCAGTTGGCGAGTGAGAAGTGGCTGTGGCTTGTTCCCTCTGATCTTTTGACTTTACCCGATATCTGGCTCGGTGGTTATTATAAAACCATTTAGGATTCATGCAACATGGAGATGGCACCTCACATCTTGGGAGACTGGGGAGGAGAATGACAGTGAGTTTGAGCTACACAGTTGCAGGCCAGCCTAAGTTACAGTGTGACCCTGTCTAAACACAGAGTGGCCACGGAGATGTGTGTCTAAGGCTGCTGGTGGTAGGAGGACAGCAAGTAATAATGGCGCATGGCAAATACATGAACCAGTGGCGTTCTCATTCCTGAGTGTAGGGCACTGTTCACAACTCTGTGCTGCACTTGCGCTTTCCTACGAGTACACCGCAGGAGATTGTGGACACGAACACCTGGGGAGTGTGTGGCACTAAGACTCTAGGGCAGCTGTAATGTTACAAGTTGATAGACAGTTTCAGCGTCATAATCTTACAGGACCCGGGACAGAGATGTGTACTGCCTGACTCTGGTGCACACGTGCTAGGGGGCAGAGTCTGCCCATAGGTTTTCTCTCTTTAAAATTTAATTGTTTGTTTGTAGTTTCCCACTTTTAATTACATTTTTTAAAACTTCCTTTTAAAAATTTTAAATGATTTATTTATTTTTATTTTATGTGCATTGGTGTTTTGCCTGCATGTCTGTCTGTGAGTGTCGGATCCTCTGGAACTGGAGTTACAGACAGTTTTGAGCTGCTATTTGGGTGATAGGAATTGAACCTGGGTCCTCTGGAAGAGCAGCCAGTGTTTTTAACCACTGAGCCATCTCTCCAGCCTTTTTTTTTTTTTTTTTTTTTTAAAGAGGAAAGTCTTGAGAATGTTGTATCAGTTACCTCTCAAAATTGATACATATCAGCATTTTTTTGCTGAGCCCTCTTGCCAGCCTCTATCAGCATTTTAAATACAAAGTTTAGGAAATGAATTTTGTATCATCTCCCCACCAAGATATTAGGGAAGGTCTTATATTAAGGTTTCAATCACTCTTACCACTCCATTTTCCCCCCTGGGGAGAACCACTCCTCACATACAAAAAAGTAAAAATGAAATATGGAAAAACTGAACGCCCTTCTCATTCAGTAACATTGAATAATCGATGTCACCTCTGTCCTGCCCCAGGCATTTAGACTATAAACGCAGGCATTCTTCCAGCTGGTTTACTTGCTTGTTCTGCGGTGACTGGCCCTGGGGAATTTTCTTGCATTTTATAATTTAATCATCTATTCTTTCAAAAATAAAATAAGGCTAAGTCTGCTGCTACCTGCCTGTAATCCCAGTTTACTCCAAAGGCAGACAGTTCAAGACCAGCCTGGGCAAATTTGTGAGACTTTATCTTACAATCTATAAAAGAAGGTGTGGACATATAGCTCAGTGATAGAGTCCTTGCCCGGCACATGTAGGGTCTTGGATGCAGTCCCTAGTACTGCACAAAATAAAAATAAGAAAAGGAGAGCTGGGCGTGATGGCACAAACCTGTGGTCCCAGCACTTGAGAGGGCTGTAGAGAGTGGATGCTGAACCCCAGTCTATACTAGGCTACGGAGTGAGACACTGGGTTTTAAAAAAGAAAAGAAAATCTTAGGGACTGGGGTCTGAGTGGCTCAGTGGTAGTGGCTCAGTGGTAGTTAGGCTCTGGCTTCGGCCCAGCACCAGCTTCCACCCCGAGGCCGTTCTGTCTCTGCCCGGTTTGTTTGTTTGTTTGTTTGTTTGTTTGTTTTGTTTTTGGTATTAGTGATACTGGGGATTGAATTTGGGGCTTTGCCTGCTTGTGGAATATACCCCACTGCTGTCCTCTGCCTTTTCACCCCACTTCCTAAATTATTGAATGTTATTACATGGGAAGAGCATTGAGGCGTTTTTTCCATGTTACATTTTTACTTTTCCGCATGTGGGGAGTGGTTCTCCCCAGAAGAAATGGAGTGGAGAGATCGGAGCCCTTGAGCTCTTCCCGATGCTGTCCCCAGGGTCAGCCTGGGGTTGACCGCTGTGCAGACGCTCTCAGAATGTCACAGCGGTCCTCTAGGATGAGGGTCTGGTGACCACTGCGCCTCTCTGCACTTCCCTATACCTAACGCTCGCAGTGAGTGTTGTCTTCTAACACATCTCCTAACCCTTTGAAGTTGTGTAAGGGTGTACACCAGGATGTCATTACAGTAAATGTTGCCATTCCTTTGAGGTAGATTAGAAAGAGTTAGTATAGTTAGAATATACATTGTTAGGACAAACACATTTTTTTAAAAAATTTTATTAAAAACACGTTTTATACAATATAGTTGGGTCATATTCTTTCTCCTCCCCCATGTCTTCCCAGGTCTTTCTCACTTCCTTACCCACTCAACTTCATGTTCTCTCTCTGTGTCTAATAAACACAGGGTCTGTTTATCTCTTAAAGCCAACAGAAAGCTGGGTGGTGGTGGCACACGCCTTTAATCCCAGCACTTAGGAGGCAGAGGCAGGCGGATCTCTGTGAGTTCGAGCCAGCCTGGTCTACAGAGTGAGTTCTAGCACAGCCAGGGCTACACAGAGAAATCCTGTCTCAAAAACAAAAAAAAAAAAAAACAACAGAAAAAAAAATCAAATAAACAGACTAAAAATAAATCAGTAAGACAAAAAAAAAAACGCACAGCAACAAAAACCAGGGAGTCTGTTTTGTGTTGGCAGACTGACTGCTCCTGGACATGGGCCTGCCCTGGAGTCTGGTTGGTACACCCTGGGACAGTTCATGGAGAAAATGGATTTTCCCTTTGCCAGTGGGCTATCGATTGCAAGTAGCTTCTTGGAGGACAAAGAAATTTTTGTTTGTGTGTTTTTGCTATAACCATCTTTTGGGCCTGCGAGATGTCACAGTGGGTGAAGTTCTTACTGTGCAAGCCTGCCGGCGGCCTGTTTGGTCCCCGGAAGCCACAGAGGTGGAAGGAGAGAAGGGCCCTCACAGAGTCCTCTGACCTCACACGCAGCCTGGCGCCTGTGTGTGCACTACCCCACCCTACCCCACACGTGATCAATTGAAACAGAACATGGAGATCCATCGCAGTCGTCTGTGGTACACAGTCACTGCCCTTGTCCTGAGGACGTGTCCTGTGTTGTGCCCCGGGGAATAGGAGGGACGAAGTGGAGTGGAGGTCGTAATAGGATGCTGCTCTGCTTTTGTCTCCTCAGTTTCCATCCGTGCTCAACAGTCATGGACCCTTCACTCTGTCTAGCCTGGACGGACCTTCCACTCCTGGCCCATTTTCTCCAGACCTACAGAAGACATAACCCATGCAGTTGTGGACTAAGAGACCAAGGAGCTAAGAAACAGAGATGTCCAACATGATTTGGTTTGGAATGAGGGCAAGTTCTGCAGTGCTCATACAGACTGTTGTGATTTTCCCATGGCCTGTTGAAGGCCTTGTCAGGATTCCCTGAAGTTGGACTGTATAAAAATGCCTTAATTGGAGTCCAAACTCCACCTCACTTCTTTTTTAAAAGGTTGTTATTGCTGTTTTTTGTTTATTTTCTTAAGCTTTGTGCAAAAAAAAAAAAAAAATTGGTCTGTTGGGGTTTAGCTGTGTTTTGCAAGAAAGTTCCAGAACAAAGTTACTGGTCCTACATGTTAGGACTCTTTGGCCAGGGAGAAAAAGTATGCTTAGAATCTGTTATTTTTAAAAAATACTTGTTAGCTGTGTATGATGGCCCACCTCTGTGATCCCAGCACTTGGGAAGCTGAGGCAGGAGAACACCAAGGGTTGAGGGCCAGCCTGAGATATATATATAGAGAGAGACTGTCCCAAAAGGATAAAAATACTACTTCAAGGAAATTGGTAGTCTGTTTAGTAGTAAGTATGCTCTGTTGAATGACTAAAAGGAGCCGCTCATGAACAGTGGGAAAAATAATCATTCCTGTTCTTAGGAGTATAGAGTATTACCATGGGGAGGCTCTGTTTTGCTGTGAGCTCTGACATGATGGCTCCATAGAAAGGCATCTTGTTTGCCCTCATCCTGGGTGGGATCTCTGTGCTGTACCTGTGATCTCGTCTGAACCTGTCAACAGGCCCTGAGTTTGTTTGTTTTTTTTAACACTCAGGCTCTGAAAGCTCAGTTTTAATGTGGGTCTTGGGGCATTCCGTGAAAATACAGGACCCTCACTTCAGGCACAGACCTCTTGTCTGCTCTCTGAGTGGTGTGGTTCTGTATCTGTGCAGCACATCTCAGAAAATGATTGTTAGGAGAACAGAGTTGGGGTTTGAAAATTGAATATTGGAAGCAAGCAAAAAGGTTCAGTTGAAAACCCTGAGACATAAGGAGGGGCCTTTCCTAGCCAGAAGACACCCCGAGTGACGGCCCCCTTTTCTTCTTGCTAATTTTATCCACTTCTGCTGTGCACTCGCCGTGTGTCCTTTTACATCTGAGGTCGGAGGATAGCAGTGTTAGGGTGGAATCAGGAAGGTGGGCTTGAAAGGGAAACTTTCCCGTCAGTCAGGAGATAGGTGTGCTCATTTCTTTCCAAAAGTGGTTTAAATTATGGAGGATCAGATTGCATGTGGCCATTCTCATACATAGGAATATGCTTGTTAAATTAGTAATGAGAACTACTTCTCATTACTACGGCCACCTTCTCATATTGTCACATTTATGAAATACTGTGTGGTAAGTCAGAGCCAGGAGTACGCAGGGACATTGATCTCTCAGACTGAATTGAGAGCAGTCTCAGAGTGGAATCTTGAAAATTTTGACTCTAAAGTCCAGAACTAAATTAAATTACACGCCCCATCCTCCACCCACTAAACCCTAGACACGACCTGAGTGGAATGACGTAGGGCTGGCAAGCTCAGGATGACCCATGGATACAGAGTGGCGTCTTTCAGGTGCACAGCACTGGCTGTCCGGTGCCAAGACGCTGAAGTACAGAAGTGTGTGCTGGCTGGGTAGTGAAGGGTGGCAGTGAGCTCCCGCTTCGTGGGGCAGTTGGAGACCTGTTACTGGTTCCTTTGTGGTTGTCTACATGTTCTGTTCTCATGACGTGCAATAGTAGGGTTGAAAGGTCATGTTCAGAGTGAAGGGAACAGGCACTGTAACGCGCTTTCTTCCCATGTGGAATATTTAGTTTGCATGCATATTTGGAATTACCCTCAGCAGCACTTTGTAGTAATTTAGTGGGTTAATATAGTGTGTACTAAGTAAATATGAGAGTAGACCTACCTAGGTGTTTGAAATTCTAGAAAACATAAAAAAAGTTTATCTTCCTGAGTTAAAGGAGAAAAGCCATTGGTTTATTTTCACAGATGATATATTTGATAACTTGCTGTTTTTAGCACAGAGGTGCCATGGATCCAAGGGCACCATTGAAACTCAGGCTGGGTGTGGTAGCACAGGTCTGTGATCCCAGCACTTGGGAAGTGGAAGCTGGAGGATCAAGAATCAGGGATAGGCTCAGCTACGCAGTGAGTTTGAGACTAGCTTGGACTACATGAGACCCTGTCTCGAAAAACAGAAGCAAAAAACTCAGAGCAACTTTGTAAGAAACCATGAGGCCTTGGGCAGTAGAGGGACCTGCTTTCTTCTTGAAATGAGTGAATTCGAAGAAGTGTGTGTGTGTGTGTGTGTGTGTGTGTGTGTGTGTGTGTGTGGCGCGCGCGCACTCTCGTGCTCGCCTGTATCCTTTTTAAAGTCAGTTTCTAACCTTGCTGTATGTGTGAGGCAGACATTTCTTCCTGTAGACTACCTCCTTCCTGAAAAAGTCTGAGCTTTGTATGGTTTGAATAACCATAGAATTCTTAGCGTCCACAGGTCAGTATTCAGGGGAGATTCTGTACCTTCAGCTTACATCTGGCATCCACGCCCAGTCATCTTGCCAGGGCAAATGGTGCTGGGTATCAGTAGACAGAGGCAGGGGAGATGAGCAGGTTGTCAGGGGTTGAGACATCTTCTGAGGCCTCTTGGCTTTTCTTCTGCTCTGGACCATCTCTGCTCAGCTCAGTGACTGAAGGTGTAAGAGTCGGGGTTTCAGGGTCCTGGGAAGACCTGGGTTTGGAGAGTCTGCTGGTTTCCTTGGTTTTCTGTGGCTCAGTGTGGTGCCCCACACCCCTGTGTATACTTCCCTGGATGCATTTTCACTTGATCTGTACTTTTCTCTTACTCATGCTGATTTTTTTAAATACAAAATTAAAATGTCAGGTCTAACTTAAGTGATCTTTTAATGACTTCTCATAATATTATTGTGATGTTACAGTCCTTGTAGTCTATGTGTTTGAATAAGAGTAGACATTTCCACTGATTAAAAAAGTATGTAATATATAATTGAATCTAAAAGCCCTCAGAAGGCCATCATTAAGCTTCATTGAGTTAAAATATAAGTTTATTTTCCCTTACATTTTAACAGTTAAAATATAAGTGTAATTTTTTTTTCTCTGTGGTTTTTGTTTTTGTTTCTGAGATAGGATCTTTCTATGTCACCCAGGCTGTGTGTGAACTGAATCCCAAATGCTGGCATTTACAAGTGTACACTACCAGGTCTGACTGTTTTTTCAAATTTTGGTGGAGAAAGCAAGGCCATGAACTTGGATAGAGTACTGGATTTTTTCTTCTTAAACTGGAAAATTCCTTTCAGATTTGTATTCTGTACTAGAGATCAAAAAAGGCAGGAGTGGCTGGCAGGTATACCAGAGGCTTGGCCTTTATGGCGTAATGCCAGCTGCTGATGTTACCACAGTCTTTTGTTCACCTTGGCCTTGTGCTGGGTGAGGTCTAGTACTGTTTTACTGAGGCCTGTGATTTTAACATTCTGAAAGGCAGCTTTATGTGGTAATGTCTTAAGCACCATTGAGACCCTCAATAGAATCGTAGAAGAACAGTTGGCAGTCTCCTGGAACACACACCTTGATTAGGAAAAAGTTTTCTTTTGTGTTTATTTTCTTTTTTGATTTTTGAGACTGGGTCTTAGTTTTTAGTCTAGGCTGGCCTCAAACTCTTGGCAAATCTTCCCGCCTTGGTATCCCAAGTCCTGGCATTATGACTGTAAGCTACTGTTCGGCACAGTAGATGTTTTTCAACACAGAAATTTCTCCCCAGAATTCACTCTGTTAACATGACAGTCACACTGTAACATACACAGTGAGGGGTTAGCATAAGAAATAAATGCTGCATAGCATCCCGGCCTGCTGAATCCTTCCCGCACCCCAGCAGATGACTCTAAAATCAAGCACTGTCCTAAATCACTGACTCAACATGAAGTTGCTGTTTGATTCTCAAATACAGACTTTTTTTTTTTTTTAATATGGAAAATTCTAGCTTGAAATGTTCTGGAGCTTTGTCATAGCTTTTTCCAATTTCCCATTAATTCTTTCTCATGGGATTCATTCCCAAATGCCTTCTGGATTCCCTGCACGTCCTGACAGCTGTTCCTTTTCATCTCTGTGTTACGCACGACTGACAGTTTTATTTTTATAGTCTTCTTACAGACTTCTTTGACTTTATGTTATATTTTACCAACAGCTTCACAATTACATCAGGTTACTTGACGATGAAGTATATGCCAGCTTCCGCCTTCTCGCTGGATTGTAAAGTGCTGTTTTTGTTGTGTTTCTTTTTTTTTTTTTTTTTTCCATTTGGGACACTTAAGCAGCTGGAGGAACATTTTACTCAGTGGCTTGTCCTGTTTATCACTTATTTACTTCATATGTGTCATTTGCCTGTGCCAAAAACTGGGAGTCATGCCATGGTGCCATGCTTTGGCTTGGAAAGGTGTGGAGACAAGTGCAGGCCTGAGCAGAAACCTGGGGCTGGGAATGAATTTCCAAACCTACAGGATGGAGAGTGTTGATGCTGTGGTCTGTGGAGCGGGTGGGGATATGAGGGGGTGGGAGCGTGATGCGGGTCTCTATGGATTTGAGCGGCTAAGTGTTCTTGGACACATAGCGCTGGGAAGGGACAGACACATGATCTGTCTCCGGCAGACACGCCCAGATGCTGGCTTCTGTGGAAAGCGCTTTGTTAGTTTTCGTCTGGGTCTGCTGTTCCCAGTGCGGGCGCTGTCCCATCATTCTCTTACATTGTCAGAACTACTTACTGAAGGCGCGGTCTCCATCTCTGAGCGGGATGCTTACGGGTGATGGTGCGTCATGCGCTCCAGGGAACTTGTCGCGATCAGAGTCATGTCTTCACCTGTGAACAGCAGATGGGAGAGGTCAGTTGTCATCGTGGTGCGAGTGTCCCCAGCGAGCGCTCCATCTGAAGCTGACAGTCCTTCAAGCTGCCTCGCTGTTGCTGAAACAGAACGGGACACGTGGCTAGCTTGCCAGAAAGAAGCCCTTGTGAAAGGTAGGAAGGCAGAGTGGCTTGTAGGAGAGGGACGGTCTCCTCACGTGATTTGACGTGATTCTGTAGTGCTGGGGACAGAACCGGGACCCTCATGCATGCTAAATAAGTGACCACTACTGGACTACATCCCTAGCAACAACCTCCTCCATAACTAAATGACAGCTTTCACCAGGAAATTCCTGGGGATCACAGACAGTCTCTTGACTATTAAGTGTAATGAGCATGGGGAAGTTTCATGAAGTTAACTTGTCTTTGAAGTACTTACCTGGGAATCGAGCACATTTCTAAGTCCTCCTGAGGTTCTGGCTGAGTACATCTCTCTTTATATACTGCCATGTTGACCCTGGGCACGTGACTCTTTCCGTGAGAGGCACATGTATCCCTTAGGATGACTTTTGTTCTAAACCTAATAAAGGAAACCCCTCACTGCTGCACCCACAGGTGTCACCTTTAAAGACAGTGCCTTGTTCGGTTCAGTTTTTGTTTTGTTTTGTTTTTTCGAGACAGGGTTTCTCTGTGTAGTTTTGGTGCCTCTCCTGGATCTCGCTCTGTAGACCAGGCTGCCTCGAACTCACAGAGATCCGCCTGGCTCTGCCTCCCGAGTGCTGGGATTAAAGGCGTGCGCCACCACCGCCCGGCCTCAGTTCAGTTTTAAATGCATGGAATCATAGGCCTTACAGACCATTGCCGGTGTGTTAGGGGCCCCAGGCTTAGACCACTCCCAACAGTCTTACCCTGCAGACGTCTGTCCATGCAGCAAGTGGAAGGACATCTTTGCCAGCGCTCTTTGAATTTCTGTTTGCTTTCATGTAAGATTGCTCCTAGCTTGGCTGGGAGGTTTCTCAGGAGGTGTCTAGGGTGTAAGTGGAGGGAGGCCTCCTGGCTTGTCGGCATCATGTTCCCTTAAGCCCTATCTTATTAGCATTAGCAGGAACCTCAAAGGGGTCAGGCTGAATGGTCTCAGCTTTGCTGTGCTCCCGTCTTAGTAAGGCCCACTGATTCTCATCCCTCCAGGAGTTGTGAGCTGTGCTCATATAGCCTGGAATCTCGTTGATAAGTTGAGAGGGAGATGGGGTACCTGGCATCTGGCTCACAGGTCCTGCCGATGGAATCATTCTGTGCACTGCTGTTAAATCACTTGGCACTTTCTCGGGATCTATATTAGCACTGTTTGCTTGTTTGTTGTCTTTGTTTGTTTTTTTTTTTTGAGACAGTGTCTCACTGTGTAGCTCTGAGAAACTCGCTGTGTGGACCAGGCTGGCCTTGAATTCACAGAGCTCCTCCTGCCTCTGCCCCTAAGTGCTGGGATTAAAGGCATGCACCACCATGCCCAGCTATTTTGGTTTTAATAACTGGAAGCAGTTCATGGTTATTTTGCTTGATTTTAGCTTCAGGATATTGAGGGTCAAGGAAATACGGTTTATTTCTTATTTCTAGGCTTTGGGAACTTAGGAACGTCTGGAGAAGGAAGGAATGGATTTCCTGACAAGCCTTCCTTCCAGGCTCGGTAAGGCAGCCTCTTTCAGCTAGAATGTAAGTGACTCACAAGCTTTTAATATTGTGCTTTTTCGACATGTATGATTTTAAAGATGACTTGCATTGGTAGATTGCACTGTAAATTTGAAAAGTATACAATAGCAAGGGATTTTAGGTGTTGCTCTCCTTCCTTGTTTATTTCTGTTATGTCGGGGACACAGTCCCTTCTGAGACATTTCATTGTTTGCTTGAGGACAGCCTTGCCAGTGGCCTCTGTTGGCCAGCATCTGATGCTGCCATTGCTGGCACGTGTGTTAGGACAGCATGCATGCTTCAGTCTTCCCTGGTGAGCCAGCGTCACTGGGATCCGCCACAATGCTACTCAGGCTGAAAACTCACAGAGGAGCTTTGAGTTCCTAGAGGCCTGCTTATAGGTGTGGCCCTGAGGCTCTTCCCTCTGCTTCTAGCAGTTTCCTTTAAATATAAAACTCCGTCTGGAACTGGTAGCACATCCCTGTAGAGCACCCATGGCAGGTGGCTCAAAACTGCTTGTAGCTCCAGCACTAGAGGATCTGACGCCCTCTTCTGGCCTCTGTGGGCATCTGCACAAATATTGAACAAAAACATACCACCTTTTTTTTTTTTTTTTTTTAAAGAAGCTTTAGTTCATTTTGATACTGATTAATTTGCTTCTAAACATAAAATTTTGGGTTAAAGCAAGTTTCTGAGAATTATGTCCTTTATTCACCAAATGATTAAATTGACTTTTTTTTTTTTTTTTTTTTTAAGTAAGTAGGTTTTGTTTTTATGAGCTGGGTCTTGTCTTGCTTAGACTGATGTTAGCAAAGTCTCTTCAAGTATCCACCTCCTGAGTAGCTGGGCCTAAAGGTACCACATCTGGCTTAAATCTGCATTAGAGAATGACCTTATAATTTCCCATGAGTCCTACTAGAACTTTTTAAAAAGACCCTCCTAGCTGGAGCTTCGGATCAGTTGGTAGAGTGACCACCAGCATGCCAGCCCACGGTTTGATCCCCATCACATCACAAACTGGGAGTGGAGGTGCAAGCCTGTCATCCTAGCACTAGGAATGTAGAGGCAGGATGACCAAGAACTTCAAGGTCAAGTGGCAAGTTCAGGACCAACCTAAGGTGCAAGAGACCCTTGTGATGAATGGGAACCAGCCATGGGTTACTTTACATTGTGTGTGCTAGGTGGTTGAGTCCCAGTGAACCTGGCAGTTGGTGCCACTGTAAGGTGTGAACATGATGTAAAAGGTAAATGACATTAAATAACAAACTCTTACTTTTCATTCAGTTCGTCTACAGTTTAGTGAAAAGCATGTGTTCTGCCATGGAGTGAGTGCAGTGTATATACCCCGGTGTGTACACAGGATGGGGCGGAGGAGTTCCTGTGTATGTGAGTTGGGATGGAGGGTGGAAAGGACTTGACAGGGTACTCCGCTCCTCAGAGGAACTGTTGCCTGTGCGTCCACCCCCCCTTGCTTATTTTATTGAAATCTGTATCTCCTATTACTCAGTGTCACCGCTTTGTCTAAGTAGATCTGTAGATGGGTGTAAGCGACACCTGCCCAGAAGAAGAGCTGTCAGGGCGATACTAATTACATGTCTTAATTTAGTTTAGTTTATGTTAAGGAGACCTGCAAAGTGTTACAATCACCTTTTGTTCTTTTCTGAAAAAGCAATTGAAAAGGTAACTGCTAACAGTCCTTAAAATTAACATTAGTTGTTGCTACAGCTGGACGGAATGGGACAATGTGTCATCTCATCTAGCTACACAGTAGCACTTAACTGTAGAGGCAGTGGGGTGTTGTTTTAAGGCTGGTGAAGCCGGTGTGGAGTCAGGAGTGTAGGGAGATGGGGCAAAGGCAGACGAATGTGCACTTTGAGGGCTTTCTAATGCACTGCTGTTCCGAGACGAGGCAGCAGTCCACTGGGTGCATCTCCAGGCATTGCAGGGGCCGCCCTGGGGAGCCAATCAGGCAGGGTCACGCCTTCTGTTGCTTCTAAGCTTTCTGCAAAAGCTTTGTTAACTTCCATAGAGATCATGTGTATTTTAAGAAAATGATACATTTTTTAAAAAAATCTTTTATGTAAGAACTGACAGAGGGATTTGCTTGTATGTGGGAAGCTGGCTTTAAGAAAGCACTCTGGCATGTTTACTACAAGTCCAGAGCTATGGAGATCTGTTTATAGATATATGTGCAACTAGATATGGACAATTGTATTTTTTTAAAATAAATATTTTTAACAAATGACTTGACTTGGTTATTCCCTGTCCCCCGCCCCAGTCACTGGTATTTTCACCCACACTAACTGGGTAAGGAATGAATTCAGCGGGTGTTGTTGAAACCTGGTCTTCGGCTGCTTGACGTGTGTCCATGGAAACGTAAAGCCCAGGTCAGAAGAGGTAGTGAAGAGGGTGATTGTAAAATGATTGCTGGCGTGGAAGAAACTGGGGGAACAGATGGGCTGGAAACACTTTGTCATGTGAAATTTTTTGTTTTTGTTTTGTTTTTCAAGACAGGGTTTCTCTGTGTCACAGCCCTGGCTGTCCTGGAACTCACTCTGTAGCCCAGGCTGGCCTTGATCTACAGAGATCCGCCTGCCTCTGCCTCCCGAGTGGTGGGATTAAAGGGGTGTGCCACCATGCCCAGCTTGTCATGTGAAATCTTTAAAAATTTTATTTCCTTGATTTACTTTGTGTCTGGGTATGTATGTGCAGGGGTACAAGTGTGCCACAGTCGGAGGACAGCTTCGGGAATCAGGTTTTGTCTTCTGTTGTGTGTCCTGGGGATCAGACTCAGGTCAAAGGTTTGGTGGCACCTCCTCTATTCCCTGAGCCATCTTTCTGGCCCTGAAGTGTGTGTGTGTGTGTGTGTGTGTGTGTGTGTTTTACAACTTCAATGTTTTGGAAATGTAGAACTCTAACGAGATGCATTATTTCAGCCTTTGGAATGTGTGTGTTTTACAACTTCAACGTTTTGGAAAATGTAGAACTCTAATGAGATGCATTTATGTCGGCCTTTGGAATGAGCAGTCCTTGCTTATTTACACTCTCGCACCCTTTTTTTTTGTTTTGAGACAGGGTCTCATGTAGCTTTGGCTGGTCTGGAACTTCCTATGTAGACCTTGCTAGCCCTGAACTGTGGTCCTCCGGCCTCAGCCATCTGAGGTTACAGATAGGCCGCACTCCAGTGCCTGGCCTCCCTAGCCCCCTTCCCTTGTATGGCCTGTGAGGAGGGAATTGGAGACCAGTTCATTCAGCAGTGAAATTGAGGCAAAATAGAATTGGCTTGAAACACCGTGGGGAAAGCGGGCTTAATAAATAGGCGACAAGATCATGTCAGAGAGAGCGGGTTCACATCCAGATGAAGGTAACAACATAACAGACGGCTGGCGGGCAGGCCACAGGCCTGGGGAGATGTCTCCTCAGGCAGTGCTTGACCACACAGTTGCCTACCTTCTCAAATGTGCTATCTAGAGTGGTCGATGGTCCCCTGAGCTCACCGTCTTACTTTTAGAACGCTCAAAGTTCCAAGTGCTCCAGTGGAAAAGCCCGAGGAAGCCACCATTTCTGATCTGGCCCTTCCAACTGTTGACACTACTTTGGAGACACCTGTGTTTACAGGGGTATCTAGTAACAAAAGTCCTCACACTGGGCCTCTTTGGGACTGGCTCTGTTAGGTGAGAGACTGTCTTAGTTAGGGTTTCTATTGCTGTGACGAGACACCGTGACCATGGCAACTCTTATAAAGAAAAACATTTAATTGGGGTGGCTTATGGTTTCAGCGTTTAGTCTATTATCATGGTGGGACATGGTGGCCTGCAGGAAGACATGCTGGAGAAGGAGCTGAGTGTCCTACATTTTGACTTACAGGAAACAGGAAGTGGTCTGTCTCACTGGGCATGGCTTGAGCATATATGAGCCCTCAAAGCCCGCCCCCACGGTGACACACTTCCTCCAACAAGACCACACCTACTCCAACAAGGCCACACCTCCTAATAGTGCCATTCCCCTTTGGGGACATTTTCTTTCAAACCAGCATGGAGACAATACTTGAGAGTCACAGGATCACACACTGATCATGACTACCCAGTGATACACTGACCAGGGTACACCTGCCTGCCACGAAAGGGATCATGAAGTGACTTCACTGGGAGTCTCTCAGAAGGACTGTGGCGTGTCATAGAGAAAGACTACCACAGGAGTGAAAATTTGAACAGCAGCAGCTCCGGGCAGATGCTGGGGATGCTACTGGGTTTAAGTGTGTTGATCTCATGTGTTTTGAACACACTGCTGTCGTTAACCAAAGCGCCTCTCCCGTCCGGCCCAGCGGTGCTTCGGTCCTGTTAACGACCTCTCCTTGAGATGCTCTTCTTCGCATACCTCCCAGGAAACCACTCTGCCCCTGAACTTGTCCCTACCTCTGGCCTCTCGTTTTCACCCTGCTGCATCAGTTCCTTTCCCAAACCTCTAGTTTTGGAGGACCTCACGGGGTTCAAACTCTCCCAGTCCCTACAACCACTACCTAGACGATTTCATTTGGTCCCTTGGCTTTAAACACTGTAAGTTATGTAACTTTTATGTATGTTATAAACATCATAAACTGATGTGCAGAAAACTTTTTTAAAAAGACGTGGCCTCACTGTGTAGCCCTGGCTGGCCTGAGCTATGTAAACCAAGCTGGCTTCAAACTCAACAGGAGATCTGCCTGCCTCTGCCTCCTGAGTGTTGGCATTAAAGGTGTGTACCATCACACAGACCAGCCAATCTTATTTTTGGCAGGTATTCTTTAAATATGTATATTTTCTTTTTTTTTTATGAATATGAGTGTTTTGTCTGCAAATGTGTGAGTGTGTCACGTAGGTGCCTGGTGCCTGAGAGACTAGTAGAAAGTGTCACATCTCCTGGAACTGGAGTTAGAGCTGGCTATGAGTTGTCCTGTGGTGCTGGGAACTGCCCCTGAGTCCTCTGGGAACAGCAAGTGCTCTTAACTGCTCAGGCGTCTCTCTGGCCCTAACACAGCTCTTGAGTATTCCTGGGCTTCCAGTGTTGAGACTGTTACCGGCCGTCTCTGTCTGGACTGTGTGTTGTTCCTAGGTTCGTGGCATCCTTCAGAGAATTCAAGAAGCAGTAGTAAAGCAGTGAGATCTTGTTGAGGAGCAGAGCGAGAGCAGAGTGGGCAGACGGAGCCAGGGAGGTGGCTCAGTGTGTAAAGGGGCTTCCTGCACAAGCCTGACAACTTGAGTTCAGATCCCCGGAATACAAGGAAAAGCCCAGTTTATAATCCTAGCTCCCTCTACCCCAGTGGTTCTCAACCTTCCTATTGCTGTGACCCTTTAATACATTTCCAGATTCTTGCATGTGGGCGTGTCTGCAGGAGGGTAGACCTGCCAGGAGAGAGATGCCGTGTCTCAGTTCCTAAGGCATCGGAAATACGTATTTTCCAATGATCGTAGGCCACCCCAAAGGGGATGTGACACCCCCCCACCCCCTGTTGAGAACCACTGTTGTACCCGGAGATGGAAGGCTAAGGCCAGAGAATCCACCAGAAGCTTTGGGCCAGAAAGCTTGGCTTATGCAGCAGCAAAGAGCCCTCCCTTCTCAGACAAGATGGAAAGGCAGGGACCAGCACCTGGGGGTTGTCTTCTGACCTCTACAGGCATGGTATGGATGTGTGCACTGCACATATCCTTTCCCATGATGCATCGATTTTAATCTCTTACATTCATACAATCATGCACGGGCATGATGGTAAGTAGGGATTTTTCCTAAGAGTTCATTTGGGGCATAGTTTGCCTTGTACATGCACTCTAAACCAGTCCAGGCCAGATGGACCCATTGCCTCACACTGATTTCTGCATACTGACTCTGCTCTCTGTATACTGCATGGCTTGAATTATTCAGTAGTCCTCGATTTCTATGGGGAAGAAAGGCCTTGACACAGTATAAAATTTTCCTCTATGAAAGGCACAAAACTTCAATGAGCTTTTTTTTTTTTTTTTTTTTTAAATTCTCAGCGCTGCTTCTGCACCTTGTGGATGTCAGTAAAGAAAAATAGCATGTCCATTTCAGTCTCCTTCCCAGATACATTGCAGGGTGTCCTTGGCCATAAAAGGGGCGTTGCTAAGGGTTGCTAGGAAGCTCCAGTCAGCGTTACCAGGTACTTTAGGGAGTGGTGTGCAGCTCCACGTTGGCAGAGTCTCCCTGGTTAAGTGTGGTGTGTACAGTCAAGCTAAGAGGAGTCTTCCCTACGCATGCCCGCCTCGACATGGCCTCATACCTCGGCACAGGGCAGACGCCTTGGACTTCTCTGGGACTGCCACCTCTCTCTCATACACACTCAGTCCACCAGCAAATCCCGCCAGTTTGACCTTCAAACTGAATCCGCTCTCACCACTCCCACTGCCACCGACGTGGCCCAGGTCACTCACGTCTCTAACCCTACAATTGTGCCTGAGCTGATCTTGTCAACTCAGCCACACAGTTTTCAGACAGCCAGAGTGACCATTTTAAACGTGGAAACTGTCCTATGTCACACTCTGTCAGTAACCTCATGTCCCCCAGAAACACCTGAGTTCCTACCCTGGTACATGTGATCTGGGCCCCAGCTAGCACATCGCCCACCCTGTTTCCTGCCCGCCCGTCGTCTTTGCAGTTGGTCCACACCAGCCTGCCAGCTGCTTCTCAGGTTCTTTGAAGCACATTCCAGTTCACAAACCTTTCCCTCGCTGTAGCCTCTGCCTGGCAGGATATTCCCAGGTACCCAGTTGGCTTTCTCCTGTAGCACAAATGCTGTCCTCTCGGTAAGATAGCCGGAGCATATCTAGGCATTCCCATGCCTACCCCTTCCCTGCTTTTTCCTTACAGTACTCCGCCATCCTCTAGCATGTTATACATTTACTTGCTGTTTCTATGGTTTTGACCTTGCAGTCTTTGAGAGGCAGGGACTTCTCATTCACTGCTGACACTACACCTAAGTGTCTGCTTTGAACGTGGTGAGCGCTTAGTTTTTTTTTTTTTTTTTTTTTTTTTTTTTTAATGAGTAAACCTCTGTGAACCGGGCCTGGAGCTCTGCTGGTGGATGCCTGCCTCCCGTGTGCACTCTGAGTTTGCTCCCCAGACCCACATAACCTGGCTGTGGGGAGGCACGCCTGTAATCCTAGCACTTGGGATGTAGAAATAAGAAAATCAGGAGTTCAAGATAATTTGAACTACATAGTAATATCTAGTCTATCTTGGTCTACAAAAGACCCGCTTTAAAAAGAAAAAAAAAAAAGACCCATTCCAGCAGAGACGATCTCCCTATGAGAACACGCCTCTCGCAAAGGATCCCCTTCATCCCTCTCCAGAAGAGGAAAGAGGAAACACAAGAAAAAGCACCTGGTGCAGAGCCCCAATTCCTAGTTTACGGATGGGAAATGCCCAGGGTGCTGTAAAATCACCACGGTCTTTAGCCATGCACAAAAGGCAGTCTTGTGTGCCGGCTGCTCCACTGTCCTCTGTCAGTGCTTGAAAAGCAAGGCTGACGGAAGGATGCTCTTCAGGAGGAAGCAGCGCTGAAAACACGTGACTCAAGATAAGTGGGAACCGTCCCAAGAAACACATTTTAAATATGTGTGTGTGTGTGTGTGTGTGTGTGTGTATTATCCATATATATGGAAAGAAAAATATATGTGAAAGAAAAAAGATACATATAATGTATGAAAGAAATAAAGAAAAAACCCTTTATGTTACTGTGCCTGCCTTTAGGTGTGCTGGGGGTTAGATTCCCATGTCTGCAGAAAGAATCTGGGAACAGGGAGACTTCACAACAGTCTGAAATGACCAAATGTTTTAGAGCTAGATGTGTGGCTCTGTGGTAAGTGCTTGTCTAGAATGCATGGAACTCCCTAGCACTGCCCTCAACCGCCAAATGTATACATACATACATACATGTGTACCTGTCATGTATGTATCACAGATATGAGGTGTGTGTGTGCATGTCTGTGCACCATGTGACCCTATAAGAGAGACCTGTCTCTGGGAAGCTTTAGACCGTTTGAGCTTATGTATAAAGGGTCAGCTGCCCTTCATGATGGATGACACACTTACTAAGCTTAAAATATTTTATTTTAGGAAAGTATTTGATTTGTTTTAATTTATTTTCTCTATTAACACATCAATCGTCACCCATGTAGATATAACCAGTGATTCTTCTTTTTAAATCTGTATAAAAAGGATGTTTTCTTGAAAAACTACAAGAAAAATACAGCTGTGCTTTTCTCTTCGCCCAGGTCAGTTACTACAGTTAGATTGCACATTTCAATTTGCCTAGCATTGGGTGCTTTTGAAAGTATTCATAAATATAGTTAAAAGGATTTGCTTAGGCCATCAGCGCTTCAAAGTGGACTTTGTTTGCATTGCAGTTTGTACCAAACGTGAATGGCGTCTAAGCTGCTTATGAGGCTTGTAATAAAGGTTAAAAACTTGAGCATGTTGGGCATGTAGCAAATACTCTATATACACTTAATTCTCTCAGAATTCCTGTGAGGTAGGGTGCTTTTAGAAATGCCACCATAGTGGTAAAAACAAGCGAGGCTAGAAATGCCTGGGCGTGGGGCAGGGGGTGGGACTGGTGGGTGGGTGGGTAGGTGGGAGGGGGTGGGGTGGGGCGGGGCCAGGTTGGGGTCCAGGTTCACAGCTAGAAGGTGAGGCTGGTACTGCTCTGTTGGTGTGTAGTGTGTGAACGACAGCCCTTGGGACTACGGTCCACTCAGCTTTCACAAGAACACGTGTATATGCACAGAGAATGCACAGATAAACCCTTGACTGTAATGGGACATTTCATTCCTTCCGGAAGTCACTGTAACAGCCATGCCAGTGATTCCAGAAATCTTGCACTCAGCCTTGTCCAGGCTGGTGAGCCTGCATCCTCGAATTCTCTGTATTACTAACCCTATGTGTTCTGCATAGAACTGAGAACTCCTGACAGACATCGATTTCTGCATACTGACACTGCTCTCTGTATACTGCATGGCTTGAATTATTCAGTGGTCCTAGATCTAGGGGGAATAAAGACCTTGACACAGTATAAAATTTTCCTCTATAAAAGGCACAAAACTTCAATGAGCTTTTTTTTTTTTTTAAATTCTCAGCGCTGCTTCTGCACCTTGTGGATGTCAGTAAAGAAAAATAGGATGTCCATTTCAGTCTCCTTGTGCTTTCTGAACCAATTAACATTGCTCATTAGCAGTGAGATGCCGGCAAAACCATCTGTTCCGGGGGACGGGGAGAGCGCAGCCATGATGTGCAGCTTTGACCATTTCTGTACCATGGCTGACCTCGGACTACCCGTGGGCTGTCACTGAGCAGCTGAGAGGAGCCCGGCAGCGTTCCATTACTTAGAAACACCTCCACCTTTGTGCCTCCGACACAGTGACCTCAGGAGCATTGCGCATGTAAAAAAGTGGTGTTTTAGCTGGGCGGTGATGGCACACGCCTTTAATCCTAGCACTCGGGAAGCAGAGCCAGGTGGATCTTTGTGAGTTCGAGGCCAGCCTGGGCTACCAAGTGAGTTCCAAGAAAGGCGCAAAGCTACACAGAGAAACGCTGTCTTGAAGAACCAAAGGGAAAAAAAAAAAAGTGGTGTTTTGAGTTGTGCCTTTGTTTAGTTACAGGTTAATTTAACTTGAAATCATGGCTGCACGACTTTCAGAATGGAAATGTAACAGTCAGCTTTTCTAAAGCTGGTCTGGGTTAGCCTCGTGTGCCACTGACCTGGGGCTCTCAAAAAAAGACTCAGGATTTCCTTTGCTATCTGAGGACACACGGGAACGCCTGATTTCTGCAGGGGGAATGTTAGGGACTTAGGATCATGGGTAAGGGAAGAACACATAAATCCTTTTCAACATGCTAGAGGGTTTTGATTAATTTTAAAATATATCTAAATATATCTACATCTAGCAATGATTAAGCTTTATGATTTCAGCATTTTTTTTTCCTCAAACCTCAACTAAAAGTGATCTCAAGCCCAGCGTTTAGCCCATGCACAGGGTGATGAGTGGAGAGATGTGAGCTGTTTTTGGTCCTCCCATCTGGTTACCATGGACTACAAAGTCTGAACCAGACAAGACGATACTAAAGTGCTAGGCAGGTGCTTGATTTGTTCAGGGAACACTCAGGGACCAGGACTCAACTTCCTGGCTAAGTATGAAAGGAAACGACGACGTAAGCAAGGTGGCAGGAGAAACCTCCGCAACCCTCGGCCTCCTGTGGCAGTTTGATCACCCTGGCGCTCAGGAGGCTGAGGTCTTCACCTCTGGTAGCTCTCAGAGGTCTCCACGCCTAGGGGTTTGTCTTGGGTAAGAACTACGAAAGAACACATAGAGAGCACAGGTAGCAGATGTGGGCGGCCGCGGCTTGCTCCGCAACAGGTCACTCTAGAGAGTGAACAAGCTTTTTGTGTCTCTGCTGTTCTGGGGCTCTGGCTCATTAGGGTACACACACACACACACACACACACACACACACACACACACACACACACACGGTACGGTGGGAAGTCAGACCAAGTTCTGGTGAAGTGTTGATAGAGGCAGTTGGCTGAGACTAGTGTCTAGGATTGGGGGAAAAACACAGAAACTGTCAGTCATTTGATATTCGGCATAATGGTGTGCCTCTTTTCCTCCCTTTCTTCTTCTTCTTCTTCTTCTTCTTCTTCTTCTTCTTCTTCTCTTCTTCTTCTCTTCTTCTTCCTCCTCCTCCTCCTCCTCCTCCTCTCCTCCTCCTCCTTCTCTCCCCCTTCTCCTTCTTTGGCCCAGTCTTTATTTGTGTGTGTGTGTGTGTGTGTGTGTGTGTGTGTGTGTGTGTGTGTGTGTGTGTGTTGGGGGGGGGGCCTGTGTGCCACAATATCTGTATGGAGGCCATAGGACTGCTTATAGGAGTCAGGTCTCTCTTTCCACCATGTGGGTTCCCAGGAGTGAACTCGAAAGCACCAGCCCTGGTGGCAGGCACTCTTACCAAGATGTTGAACCATCTTGACTACATATGTTATGTGAAGTTCTATGTAGAAGGCTGGGCTAGACAGTAGCCACTGCCTGCCATCTCAGAGGCTGTTCTGGGGATGGGGTGTCCTCCCTCCCATCTATAGTTAAAATTTGTGTTGTTGTTTTGTTTTATTGAGACAGGGCCTCGCTATGTAGTCCGGTCGGACCTGGAACTCACTCTGTAGACCAGGCTGGCCTCAAAGTCATAGATCCACCTGCCTCTGCCTCCCCAGTGCTGGGATTAAAGGCGTGCGCCACCATGTCCAGCTCTGTACTTAATATATAGAGTGATCATAGCTACTTAGCAAGAGAGGGCAGTAATTCTTCAGTGTGTGTGTGTGTGTGTGTGTGTGTGTGTGCATGTGTTATTTGTTTTCACTGAGAGAACACTGGCTTTGCTCGGGCACCTTCTGCTAAGACAACCCAATGCATGGCTATAGTCACTGGGCAAGGGACATACTGAGTTACAAAAATAGCCTTGGTACTACCCTGGCCTGGGGTCTCCAGGAGGGAGACTATTCTTAGGAGTGTCTCTGTTCCAAAGGAACTCTTCCCTGCCTTTTGGCCAAAATGATTTCTTTTTCTTTCTTTTTTTTTTTTTTTTTTTTCCTAAGAAGCACTTTGGAGAAGAGTCAGAACCCCAGACTGCAAGGAAGTGGCCAGTTAGGCCACCGGGCCAAGCTCCAGCCAGGGAGGCAAGCTCTGGCCTCTCATGCTCTCGACTCTTGGCCCTAGGATCCACTGTAAAAGGAGTTTCAGGAAGACAGGTTCACAGTCCGTGCCCCTCTGCTAAGGGAGACGCGGTGAGTCAGCCTGTTCTACCCTCTGTTGCTTTCCCACTCCAGTGTGGCCAGTCCAGGAAAGCAGGGAGAAGGGCAGGGGAAACGGTAGAAAAATAAACACTTCCTCGCATTTCACTGGGAACAGAACAGCTCTTCGGATTGTTAAAATCACACTGCCCTCCCCCGCTCCGCTTCCCCTCTCTGTGGAGAAACACATTTTCTCCTTACCTGATGAGAGTTCAGGGTGTATCCTGTGGAAAAACAGGAGCACGGTGTAGAAGATAAAAGCCAGGCAGCCAAAGATCACACCACAGACCAGGAAACTGTAACTGCCCTGGGCCTGGAAGATCTGCCAGAGAGGAACACAGAGTGGCCATTGAATTCCCATGTGTCGGTGTACCGGAAAAATGGCTGCCTTGGGCCCTTGTAGGCTTCCCAGTCAAGTTGGGGCCACCCTACCAGACATAGGAATGTAGGGAGGTCTTCCCAAGGTTAGAGGTTTGGTGAAGACAGAAGTTCTGCCCTAAAGCTAGGGTTGGACCTGTCTATACCCCAAATACTCTTTCAGTTCCATGTTCTAGAACTTTCTGGAAAACTCCATATGCTCACTGAAATTCCAAACACATGAGATGTTTCTATACCCATAGGTCTAACTGAAACTTTGCAGAAGGTCTGTGTGTGTGTGTGTGTGTGTGTGTGTGTGTGTGTGTGTGTGTGTGTGTGTGTTTGTACTTTTAACTTATGAAAATTTAGAGCATGTCAAAGTAGCAAATAGAAATTTCATAGACCACCAACTTAAGAAACCATACCATGCCGGGCATTGGTGGCGCACGCCTTTAATCCCAGCGGGAGGCAGAGGCAGGCGGATCTCTGTGAGTTTGAGGCCAGCCTGGTCTCCAAAGCGAGTTCCAGGAAAGGCACAAAGCTACACTGAGAAACCCTGTCTCAAAAAACAAAACAAAACCAAACAAAAAGAAACCATACCATGTCTAGTATGGTAGCTCATGTATTTAATCCAAGCATTCAGGAGGCAGAGGCAAGTGGATCTCTGTGAATTCAAGGCCAGCCTGGTCTACATAGCAAGTTCCAGGACTATATATAGAAACTGTCTAAAATTTAAAAAAAAAAAAAAAAAAAGAAAAAGAAAAGAAGGAAGAAATGCCAACTCAGACTCCAGACGTGGCATTTCAATGCAGAGGGCATCCACAATGTAACTCTTCCCCTTCATCGGGATGGAGGGAGGAGAAAGGAGTCTCCAGTGGCTGGAGGGGATTCTGGAGGGTGCACCACCTAGGTTCCACAGCACTGCTGGCCGTTACTAAAAGCCAGCAGACCTAGGGCAAGCTGCTCAGTTATTTATGTTTCAGGATCCTGTGCTGAAAAAAGACCGGCGTCTCTGTTATGGTCGTCAAGGAAAGTAATGTGGATTTTGATTTTTGATTTCTTGGGAAACAAACGTAACAATGGGCATGTTGAAGGAAAGGTAAGGGCGTGGTCAGAGCAGAGGGTCCTAATTAGCATGGCCACAGACTGGGAGACATGGACCTGGGCAGGATGGATAAAGAACACTGCCAGAAGCAGAGCTCACCATCCAGGCTCTGAGGGCCAACGACATTCTCACGGGGCCCCCTGGCCCCAGGCCCAGACGGCCCTGTTTGCTTTGGATTCATGGATTCAGTCATTAAGGTCTCCACAGCCCACACTCAGAGGCCCTGGCTTTTGAGTCTGGCTGGCTTGGAGACAGAAACGGTTAGCTCCAGCTGGCAGGTTCCTGCAGGCTATGTGGGATTCAGGAGGTGGATAGCTTGCATTTAAAGGTAGCCGGCTGAATCTTCTCACCTGCTTGGGGGAGTGCTCCCCAACCGCCCACCCTCCAGGGAGGACCCCACCTACCAAACCAACCAGCATCTGCAGGACCATCTCGCCAATTCCTGCCCCGGTCACCAGCACGGTAGTCGCACAGCCTAACCAAAAGAGAAGAGAAGGTCAGGTGAGAGCAAGCTGAGGATGCAGACGTGAGCTATCAGAATCCAGAGCATTCTGGGATGCCTCTGGAAGGTGTAAGGGATCGTTGTGGGTTCCTACTAGGACTTTGATCTGTGACTACCTGATCAATGTTTCTCTCCTGCTATTCACGTGTCTCTTTCTTGTTCTCAAACCTTCAATCATTCACAGTTGTGTAACCTGCCATTCAGGGCTCTTTCTCGGCCTGGCCACTGCCTGCCTTTCCAGAGAGATCTGAGACCTTCAGAGCTTAAACTTAGCATCAGACTTGGAGTCTAAGGTCAGTTATAACACCCCTTGCGATGTTGTGTGGCTTCTGTAGAGTGTGTTGGCCCAGGACAGACACTTGAAGGCAGGTCCCTCAACCTTCAGGATGAGTCAAAATGCTTTATGTAGTTTTTCAAGGCCACCTCTCACCCTGCTGGCTCCCGCACCACCCTTCAGCCAGGATAAACTGACGTTATGACCTGTGTTGCTGCTTGTCTCGGATGCGGCCCTTTACCGGCCCACTGGAGATTTCTCTCCCTCCGCCAGTTCATGTGTTGTGCCTGAGTTTAGATTTCCTTTGAGAACATCTTCCACACTCCCTATTGCCTAGGACAGCAGCTTCTCCCCTAGCCCTGACGGCCCCTGCCTGTTCCTGGCACATTCTGACCCACTAGCTGAGGGTCTTCCTTCCTCACCAGACTCTATTCCAGGAGGGGGACCGCCTCTCTGGTTCCCTGACACATGCCAGAGCTGATCGGTAGCGCATCAGCAATCGTGCTATGAACTTGCAGGTAGGGAGCCCTGTGAGCTGCCAGGGATGCCAATCCAGCAAGAGCTTTACAGCTTCTCCCATGCAGAGCGTTCCTACGGATTGTCTCTGGGTTGTTTTTGTGGTACTGGATACTGCAAGGCAAGTGCTCTGCCATTGAGGTACAACCAGGCCAGCAGACGTAGGCTGCTGCTGCTGCTGCCGCCGCCGCCGCCGCCGCCACCTCTTCCTGCCTGCTCTTCCTCCTCCCTCTTCCTCCTCTTTCATCTTCTTCCTCCTCCTTTTTTTTGAGATCAGGTCTTCCTATGTAGCCCTGGCTGGCCCTAGGACTCACAGAGATCTGCCTGCCTCTGCTTCCCAAGCGTTAGGATTACAGAGTGAGCCGCCATATGACAGACAAGAAGACGGAGGCTCACTGAGAAGAAATGAGGTCACTCCAGGTCACAGACCTGCAAATGTAGAGGGGGCACAGACACCTGTGTCTGCAATGTCCCCAAAGCCTACCTACGCTTGCTCTTGTCCCTTTCTGGGGCTGTGTTGGAGAGGACGTAGCTTAGGTACAGAAGCCGTCAGATGGGTCACACCGCAGGGACAGGCCTGAGTCAGTGGGGCACAAAGGAGGGGGGGGCACCCCTTTCCATGGAGATCAGAGATTCGTCCTGGAAGGGCACAGGGTGGGGGTGGGGGAGTTGATGGAGGCAGTCCAGACCAAGTGTGGTTATGGCCAAAGCATGGCGGCTCAAAGCAATTGCCATGCCATCAAAGGAACTCCAAGGAGTTAGTGCGCCTCGACTGCAGGCCTGCCACTCAGAGGACCCTCTGCAGCGGCACAGAGAGTGGCCTTGTGACAGCCCCACACTAGATGCTGTCAGAACAGGCCACCTCTCCACTCTGACATCCCACTCGGAGGAGCCTGGGCCCGGAGTTGCAGTGTAGAACTCCAGGGGATCCCAAAGCTGAGCCAGTGGGTACGAGGCGGGCAGGACCGAAGGGCAACCCGACAAGCCCAGACCTACGAAGGCAGAGGAGGTGACGGCAAAGGGCAGCACCATTAGTAAATGACGAGAAAGGCAGAATTTCAGCCTGGCCCGCGGGAAGTGACCGGGAAGATGGAGCCGAGTGGTCATTCCGCAAATGCGCCGTGCCGGAACTGTCAGTTCATCTCTGAAAACTGACATAAGGACATGGTTTCATCCCTTAATGGACCCTCTTGAGTTTAGAGTCTGAGTCCTTCGGTCCCCCAGGGAGCCGCCTCCCCTGCTGCCAGGATGAGCTGGGGGAAGGGACTGTGTCTCCTAGGCATGGCCCCCTGTTCTTCATGATGTCCTCAGTAGCACACAGGCGTGTCCGAAGGATGGGCACCGACACTAGCTGATGTTGTTTCTGCCCTCGGCTCCATCAGGACCAGGGCTGCTTTGGAATCACAGGCAAAAGAACTTTCCCTGATTGGAGATGTGTCTCAGCCATGTGTCGAACCCCACTCAGAGGATCCAGAAGCCAGGAACTCAAAGACACTTGATTCTTTGAGTCACCCTTTCACATGAACTGTTTTTCTTCTAAGTCAAACACAGACAGGGCACTGTGCCAGCCACAATGTCAGCTGTAGTTCCATAAAGAGGACCATGCCGTTATTAGGAAGAAGAAGGACATAGACACATGCTGCGAGACTTCCCTGTGGCCTGAGAGGACACACAAAGCCACGGACAGGACACCCATGACCAAACACGCCTGCTCTCACGTGCCAGCGGGTGTTTTGATTTTCCTGGTGAAAGTCCAGGCCTAGAATGCCACAGCAGGCTGGGAGCAGGAGAGGAGGTGGCCACCAGCTGCAGGGAGCATGCTTCTGTGTCCCTCCGCCACTCACCTTTGTACTGGAGGATGTCCTCCGTGTAGGCCAGCATGCTGGGGAAGGTGCTACTCAGAAACAGCCCGAGGCTTGCGGTCCCCACGAACAGGAAGATGACATTGTAGGAGAAAATAAGCAGGAGCAGGAATGTCACCACCACACCCACCTGTCACAGCAGAGGCAGATGGAATTAGAGGGGGCACAGGGCATCTTGGAGGAAGGGATAGATCAGCCATGCAGGAGCATTTGCACTGGCCCCAGGAGAATGGTGTGGCCCATGCGCCACCCTGTGGTCTCACTGATACCTGCACCATTCCTAATTCAGTATCTACACCGGGAGGTGAGCCGGACTGCAACCACACCCTCCCACCCCCAGCACCCCGGGGAACACAGGGAACAGGCTCTGCTGGCCCCCAGGGTCTTCCATGAACCCAGGTCATCAACATTCCCCCTCCTGCTGGTGGAGGTGGGCTAACGCCCTGCTCTTCTGTGAAGTGTCCTTCTCTTTCCCTGACACCCGAGTTCCAGGGTCCAGAGTGAGGAAAGCCTTGAGCCGGCAGGATGGGTGGTGGACATTGGGTCCCCAACCTCTGGGAATGCAACACAAGCACCCAGGAGGATCAATAGCTGTGAAAACCAGCTCGGTGCCTCCTAGATTTCTCTTAAATCCCACAGCTGGAGCTAACAACTGGGTAGCTCAGATTGCATGCTCAGAAATCCTTGCGGCTCAGCCAGGTCTGTGCCTCACAGGCAGAGTGTTTTGCTAAAATCACCCAGTTTCTACGCTCTTTCAAAACGTTTTTATGTAAACGTTGAGTGATTCCTCTGCAAAACCCATCTGGGAAGAGAGCGGAGCAGAACAAGGCTAGGAGTCTGAAACCCGAGGTACAGGTCCACGCTGAGTGCTCCCAGTGCCTCCCCGGAAGTAGCTCTCTCCAGGAGCCCTAGATCCGCCATCTTCACAGCAGCGGTTGGCAAGGGGCCGGTGGTGAGATGGCATGAGCTGAAAGTGCCGAGCTTCCAGCAAATGTTCCACGTCTCTGGCATTTCTGGGTGGTTTCCCCACCCACCCCAGATGCTGGGAGACAAACCCAGGGCTTGGCGCATGCTTGCCAAGTACCTCCACCGCTGCTAAGCTACAGCCCCAGCTCTGGGCTCTAAAGAAGCTTCATGTTCTGTACCAAGTCCTAGCTTTGATGGGGAAATGTCCCTGGGTTTGGGGCTGTGCATGTAGATCAGTGTTAGAGCACTTGCCCTGGGTGCCCAAGGCCCTGGGTTTGGTCCTCAGCACCACAAAACACACAGTGTCCTAGGAAGTGTCTATATATCTATTTCTAGGAAAATAAATACACAGACCTACAAAATCATGCAAAAAATCACAACTAGTCCCAGACCCACTCCTCCATTCACCGATGAAGGACTGGACAGGCTGAAAGGAAGAGACCTTCGGAGGGTCACAGCAGACCTTGGGGGATTTTGCTCCCCCTTGGAAGAGGGAGGCTAGTGACCCCAGCACATGAACCCCATTAGCTCTGCCTCAAGATTGCTCAGAAGTGAGGTGTTCTTGAGTCACACTCAGGCCCACCCTTCCTGCCCTAGAGAAACTCATCAAGAAACAGAGGCTGAAGATGAACATGTCCCCTCCCCATGGGGAGGCAACTTGAAGAACGTCTTTTGTGTGGTAAAAATACAAAGACAGTGTGGGCTGTCGTGGCACACACTTGTAATCCCAGAGCTTCGGAGTCCGAGGCAGGAGGATTCTGAGTTAGAAGCAGCCTGAGCTACACAGTAAGACCTTGTCTCAAATAAACCAATCAGAAACAGAGAAACAGGAGCTGAGAGACCACCCAGCAGTTAGAGAGCACTGGCTGCTCTTTCCAAGGACCTGGGTTCAATTCCCAGCACCTGCATGACGGCTCACAGTCATCTATAACTCCAGTTCCAGGGAGTCTGATGCCCTCTTCTGGCCTCTGTGGGCACCAGGCATGCAAGGGGCACTCAGACATACATTCAGGCAAAGCACCCACACACAAACCCCGGAACTCCACATAAAGGTGGAAAGAGAAAACCAACTCTCCAAAGCTGGCTCATGACATTAACAATATGCCCAGCCCATAGACTGGATCATAGACCAGGACACCCCAAGAGAGCCAAACTAACCCCTTTCTCTTTATAATTACCTGAAGCATGTCACTGGAGTGACGGAGGGCCCCATCCTTGTGGTCGCTCTAGGCCTGTCCTTGATCCCTGCTCCCTTCCTCCTCCACTCAGAGAAGTCCTGTCCACTCTGCCCCATGAAACATCAGGGAACCTTCCTGCCCAGTCCTGCCCGCACCCAAGCCCTCCTTCCCTCAACTATTCTGCAAGAGTAAGCATCTCGCTGACTACAGCCAGACGCATTTTATTTACTGTTTATTTATTTAGAGACACGGTCTCCCTATGTAGCCCAGGCTGACCTTGAACTCAGTCCTTCTGTCTTCTCCCAAGTGCTGGGACTGTAGGGATGCACTGCCACATCTACCTGGGAGGTCTTTCTTTCTTTTTTAAGTTTTTTTTTAAATTGTATGTGTCTGGGTGTTTTGCCTGCATGTGTGTCTGTGCACCACATGTGTGCAATGCCCGAGGAGGACAGAAGAGGGCGTCAGATCCCCTGCAACTGGATTTACAGACAGTTGTTAGCCATCATATGGGGACTAGAAATCGAACCTAGGTCCTCTGGAAGAGCAGCCATCTCTTCAACTTGGGAAGTGCTTTCTTATAGTGGATTTCCTAGGAAAGTAGTGAGTTCCCAATTCCTGGAGGTATTTAAACAGAGACTGGCAGGGATGTCACAGAAGTGGTCCAAGCCTTAGTGGAAATTTGACTTAGGTGTACCCTAGGGGTTCTGTAATCTGGAGTCCTTTGTCATAGATGGTGACAGGGACATACATCAGGACATGAACCTTTAGCTATTGCTTGGCCCAGACCCTGTTCCCAGCCAAGCCGGTTCCTTTGCCTGGCTACATGCTAGTCTGGTCATCTAAGAATCTCCTAGAGAGCTGCCAAAGGCAAATCCCCAGTCAGAGCAGAAGCATTGACCCCAAAGCCTGGCCCCACTGCCTAGAGGGCTCCAAACAGCCAGACACTGTGAGCAGTGCAGGAGGTCCAAGGTTGAGACCTACATCCCTTGGGCGACGTCAGCTGTCTGTGCCACACTAATCACCCACAGTCTCTTCTACTGATGCTTCTAAGGATGTAAAATCAGAGGCCCAGACAGGGGAGGGGACTTTTCCAAGGCTACACAGTAGCTCCTCTTCCTTGATCTCCATCTCTTTCCAGCATCTCTCCTCCTCCATTCCTACCTCCTTACTATTCCAGCAGAATTCAGTCCCGAACAAATATCTTGGGCAGTGGTAAGGCCAGGGATAAACCACATCCTGTGTTTCTAATAAGGGAAAGGAGGCCACTTGGCCACTTACCACATTGATGAACACCATGGTGGCTGGCCTCATTCTTGAGGAGACAGGGATGGAGATGAGCCGGCCCAGGGTGATGAAGCCCCAGAAGAGGCTGGGGAGGTAACCAGCCATCTTGTGTCCCACGGACAGTGGCTTCTCCACGGCATAGCTGTACACAAAGGCAGAATAGGCGCCCTGTGGAGAGAGGAGAGAGCAAGCCTCACTCAGTGCGCCAATGCCTCAGCTGGGACAGGCTGGGGAGGGCGGCAGAGGCCAACTGGTCTTGTCCCTAGTGGCTCAGCCCAAGATGCCCTGGGAGCTAAAATCACATGGGACACTCACACACCAGCCGAGGACGGAATGGGTGCCACAGCAGGACCTGAGATGTCACCAGGTCCCCGTGGAGAATCTCCACAGGGCTTGGGCAGACAGGCATGGCTAGAAGGAAAGGGCTTCTTAACCTCTTACTTTACGAAAGAGAGGAGACAGACAGGTCCACGTCCACCCTAGAGTGGTACAAGTCGGGCAGGTCTGCCGTGGGCTGCGGCATGTGAAGAGGGCCTTCTCTTAGGAGGGTCCCTCCCACCAAGGTCAATCACTCAGGCATTCAAGACTCCCCTCACAGAGAAGAGTTCTGGAAAGGGCACTAAACAGAGTAACAGAGGTCACCCACTGAATGGACAGCTGGCCTGGGAAGCCCCATTTGTGGCTCATGCCAAGAAGCCGAGTGCACCCGAGTTCATATAGCGTGGCCTCTCACAGGGCAGCAGAGCTGTGAGCTTTCAAAAATGTGGGTCACAGCTGGGGATGGTGCATTTGGGAGAAGGACCATGAGTTCAAAGCCAGCCTAGGCTACATTTGATCTTGGCCTAAACAAAGCAGCTAAAACTGAAAAACCTTGGGCCACATAAAAGTGGAAGTAGAAGCCGGGCGGTGGTGGTGCTCGCCTTTAATCCCAGCACTCTGGAGACAGAGGCAGGCGGATCTCTGTGAGTTCGAGGCCAGCCTGGTCTCCAAAGCGAGTTCCAGGAAAGGCGCAAAGCTGCACAGAGAAACCCTGTCTCGAAAAACAAAACAAAACAAAAAAAACAAAAAAAAAATTTGTCGAGAACAGAACAGAGTCCTGGTGCTAAGGGGCTGTGGGCACTGTGGGAGACGGGCAGGACACTGGTTCCCTGCACTGTAGGTGACGTCCTGCGGAACCTCCATGGGCTTCTCTCTCCTCTTGCCATTCCAGACTCAGGGATCAGGGTAGAGGCCTCTCAGTAGAGACGCCTTCGGAGGAAGGCTCACCATCATCCCGTCTGTCATGAACAGGACCAGAGCGGCTGTGATGTGGATGGCGAAGAAAGAGCATGGGGCTCCCCGGAAGTTCTTCCTCTGGCAGCAGCTGAACAGGTCCTCCTGCCCTGGAGGGGGCACAGGAGGGCTGAGTCCACCTCTGCTCCCCACCCTCTGCTCACCTGTTAAGAGAGTCGGCCGGGGCTGCTTGCTGCCTCCACCTCTTCTAGCTTTCGGGCACCGGGGAGGCGCAGCCGCTGTCCTTTGCCCACTCCTGGTGGAACTAAGGCTCAGAGAGGCCCACTAACGCCCCTAAGGTAACCCAGGAGAGACGGGGGAGGACGGAGACCGTCTGCCCTTTTCATTCTTTTGGCCAGGCGGCTCCATCACTTACCATACGGGACAACCAGGACCAAAGACTGTTTCTGACCGTGAGCACTGGGGTCTAGGGTCATCTTCCGGGTGTGGGGTTACTAGGGCAGCCAGAATAGATGACAAGAGCCCGCACCTGGGTGTGACTGAAACTTGGGGGCCAGTGAGGAGGTGTCTTCCTTCTCAGCAGGCCGGGTCTCCAGGGCAAGTTCATCCGCAGACAGGAGCAGTGGCTTCCGCTGGGGGCAGGTCAGCAGCCGCTCCTTGGACAGCAGGAACAGGACCGCCAGGGGCACTGGGAGCTGAGGGCAGCAGAAGGTCAGGGGGGCCTGGCCTGCCGCGTCTGGCCCATGCGGCAGGCTCACAGTCCAAGGTGCCCACCTCACCTCACCAAAGAGCCTCTGCCAGCCCATGAGCCAGGGCCCCTGGATACCAGCTGGGCTTGGTGTGAGCACTGCTGGCCTTGGCCACACCCATCTCTCATAGGAGACAGGGAAGGAAGCCTTGCAAAACCTGGACTTACAAGGGTCCTCTGCTACTTAGGCCGGGTGCTGGGTGTTGTTCCCGATACAGTGCCTCTTGTTTCTGTATGTCACCCCTCTATAAAGTGGGACTGGGGGTGGGAGTCTGGAAAGATGGCTCAGCAGTTAAGCGCACTCGCTGTTCTTGCAGGCGGCTTGGATTTAGTTCCCAGGACCCACATGGTGCTTCACAACTGTCTGTAATTCTAGTTCCCGGGAGGCGACACCCTTTTCTGGCCTCCTCGGTCACCAGACACACACAAGGTACACGTCCACGCGGGCAGAGTACTCATACACATCATGTAATTTTTGAAAACGCAATTAGGGGGCAGAGGATGTGGCTCAGTGGACAGGTGCCTGTCTACCAAGCACAAGGCTCCCGGGGTCTAACTCTGGTACTATCGAGGGGTGGGGGAAAAATGTGTTGAAAAGATTTTTTTTTTTTCTTTTTTTCTTTTTTTTTTTTTTTTTTTTTTTTTTTTTTTTTTTTTTTTTTTTAAATTACATTTTCCAGATGGGACAAAGGAGGCTCCAAGTTATTATACAGCCACATACTGTTAGGACCGGAAGAGACCCGGGGTGGGGGGTGGGGGGGTCGACTAGACACACAGAGTGCAGCATTCCCACCACACGCCTGGCGCTGGCATTCTGATTCTGGCCTGCATCTTCCTACCTCTGGGCTGCTGGAGTGATGGTGTATCCTTGTTCTGCTAGGAGCTGGATGACTAAGCTAGAACACACAGGCACGGGGAAGTGCCTGCTCCCCCTCCCCCTGCCCGGCTCTCTGCTCCTCACACTGTGCCTCTTAGTCCCAAGGGTGCTCACTAGTCCAACAGGAAACTCCTCCTACTTCTGAGGTTGCCTGGAGAAGCAGCCACCGGCTCCCCAAGGTGTCCCTGCCCAGGTCCAATCACCTTCACCACCAGGAAGTTCTTTATCGAGTCTAACGGCTATCCTTCCTGCTGGGGCTGTAGCCTGGGTCCTTTTCTTCCAAAAGTTCTGGAAGTGTTTCAATGTAGCCAGCTGCTAGGCCAGGCAGCCGTGGAAGTTAAGCAGACACCCAACCTGGTAGTGCCCTGCTCTTAGGGAGCCCCTTGCACACCCCCCCCAAGAAAGGTGGCTCCCACCAGCCTGAAGAGAGAAAAAAAAAAAACCACCCAAACCCATGCTGACATCTCCCTATGGTGATCTATTTCAACACTCAAAAGCCAGCCAAGGTCACCATTAGGTGTGGTGCCACACACCTGGAGTCTCAGCCACTCAAGAGGCAGGAGTTTAAGATCAGCCTGGGCACACAAGTGTAACCCCAACCCCCAATCTGCAAACACAGGGTCAAGTTCAAACCGCCAGGCTATAAAGCCACACGGGGGGGGGGGGGGGGGGGGGCGGGCTGCAGGGCAAGAGACCTGTGTCCCTGTGCTGCGGAGACTCGGCCGCCCTCCAGTAACTGGAGAAACAGGAAGCCCACGTGGAGGCCTCGGCAGCAGAACACACCTGAGAAAAGGCCAAGGGGAAGCAGCTGGACTCAAGGCCTGGCGCTTAGGCGGCCTTTCTAGAGAGGTGGGTGCAGGGAGAGGCTTCACCACAGATTGGCTGGCAGGAACATACCTCGCTTTTACAGGAATTCCATTCAGGGACGCCAGTGCCACTTTGAAAACCAGCCAATGCCAGGCAGGTGTGTGTGTGTGTGTGTGCATAGGAAGCCAGTCCATTCACTGCTGTATTCCTTCGGTGGTGGGCTATTTATGTTCAGACGCAAACAAATAGGGAAATTCCCAGAAATCTTGTAGCAAGAGGACCCAGGTTCAATTCCCAGCTCCCACATGGCAGCCTCTCCAGTCTGCACCTTCATGGGAAGAACAGACCCTGGGCCTGTGCAGGGTTTTCTGCATGCAGAGTCATAGCAGGAATCCTTTCCTAATCAGGGAACCCTTGGAGGATACAGGTTCAAACTTGCCTTTATCCAAAATGGTGGCCTTGGGCATAAAAGGGACCGAACAGAGGGAACGTGGTGACTTGCTGAGGGCCTCACTGACTTCCGGCCCAGGGAAAGGAAGGCTATTTAGGAGCAGGGCTCTACTGAGACTAGGCCTCATTCTAGCTCCCTACCAGGACCTTAGGCCCGTGAGGTGGGACAGACACCCTTCTGCATGCCCAGGACTACTATGGTCGGGGCTTAGGGACCTTTCAACGCCACATGCAGGCATTCCTCTGAAGCCAACTGCCTCTGGAGGACGGGGTAGGCCTACTGCAGAGAGGCCCTGGGCCAAAGCGAGAAGGCCCACACAGGAACTCTATCCCACACACAGCCGGACTATTGGCCACCTGGAATATTCTCACTTCCAGTCCATGGTGGGTCAGAACCGGGAGGCCTGGTAACTAAGATGGCTTGAACAGTTACTCCCAAGCCTGGGGGGCAGGGGGACCCCACTCTCCCCTAGGTTAACAGGGGATCCTCTTGAGTTGTCGAGCTGTGGAGTTTTCTAGGTAGAAGTCAGAATCAGTGCTGACTTGGCCAGGCACACAAAAGGGGCCTGAGTGGCTAAGCTGGTCGGGGTCCGGGGTCTCTTTGCTGTTTAGTTACTTGTTAACTTGACCCAAACTGAGAAAATGCCCCCATCAGATTGGCTGGAGGTCATGTCTGTGGGGCATTTTCTTGATTTATGGTTGACGTGGGTAGTGATGTCCCTGAGCAGACAGTCCTGGGTTGTTTAAGAAAGCAAGCTGAGGGGGCTGTAGAGAGGATGGTTCAGTGGTTGAGAGCACTGGCTGCTCTTCCAGAGGACCCAGGTTTGATTCCCAGCAACCACATGGCAGCTCACACCTGTCTGTAACTCCAGTTCCAGAGTTTCTGACACCCTCACACAGACATACATGCAGGTAAAAGACCAAGGAACATAAAATAAATTACTTTAAAAAAAACCACGGGGAGTAAGGCAACAGGCAGCGTTCCTCCATGGCTTCTGCTTGAGTTCCTGCCTGCTGGTTCCTGCCCTGGCTTCCCTCCACGGTGGATTAGAAAGTGTAAGGCAAAATAAATCCTTTTCTCCCGAGTTATTTTTGGTGTTTGATCACAGTTACAGAACCAAACTAGGATAGTCTCTCTGCCGTTTCTACCACAGCTGACAGGCCTATCACTCCAAGGAAGCAGGAACCCAAGAAACAGGGCCGAGGAGAGAGATCCCCATCGGTGATGAAGAATTCCAGAGAAGAAGTCACTATCTGCATGGCCTCTTGGTCATGGAGGAACCCATAGGGTTTTCGACAAGGCCTCAGAGAACGTGGAAGCTGACCCTGATCTTCACTGTGTAAACATACCCACGGCCTTTCTCTCTTGAGAACTGCCAACACAGAGTCACAGTGAGGGACCTGGGAGATGATTCCTACAGGCCACTTCTCCCTTCTGGCTGCACACCGTGGTCCCTGGCATGTGTCTTGGGTTTGAAGATTCTGCCCTGGGAAGCTGGACTGGGAGGCATGCACTATCCCCCCCCCCCCAGCTCCCTACCCCGCCTGCACCAGTGACACTTACGTTGATGAGAGCCATGATCCAGAAGGCAAAGGATACGTGGTTCTCTGTCGTCGAATCCTTTGGGGATGGCCCGGGGATCGTCTGGTTTGACCAAGGCTGGGTTGTTACCTGATGCGGGCCCAGGACCCTGGATGCATGGAACAGATGGCTTCTGGAGGAGGCATTGGCTGTGCTGTTAGCAGGAAAGCAGCTGGCCTCTGACAGGAAGGGGTCAGCAATCAGGGGGCTCAGCAGAGCACCAAAGCCCACGAAGAAATGGAGGACCTGGGTGGGGGGTGGGCACCGCTCAGCCTGGTTCAGGACTTGCATCCAGAGGGTGCAACCTCCCTTCACCTTTACCTTGTGCCCCTGCCTGGCCCTTACGGTTGGGAGGAAGACTCAGGAAGCAGGAGAGAGAAGGAAGAGTGCTGAGAAAAGCCCCCTGGCACCATCCTTGATGCCTGGGGTGACCCTGGGACAGGAGCCAATCCTTCTGGCCCCTCTCACTTCCCCAGCTCGTTCCCACTGGTGCTGTGCCTGGCATGGTGGCCAATTTCATCCACTTGATTGGATTAAGACACACGTAGGGCACTAGGAAAACATCCCTCTGGGGACATCTGTGAAGGCATTTCCAGGGAGGCTAATGAGGGAAGACCCACCCAAATATGGGTGACACCATCCCATCAGCTGGGGTCTGAGACTGGGTGAAAAGGAAACATCCAAGCCCTGGCAATCCCCTCTGTTTGCTGATTGGTGCCGAGGACTGTGCCATTCCTGACACCATTCCTTCCCCACCATCACGGACTGCATCCCCCTGAACCACCAGCCAAAATTAACTCTCTTCTCTTAACTTGCTTCATTGGGTATTTGGTAACAGCCACATATGCTGGGTGACTAGAAGGAGAGAGGAGAGGAGGAGGAGAGAGATGGGAGAGCGGACCTCAAGCCCTCAGTAACACTGCCTTCCCTCGTTAGAGAACTTCTGTTAACCACTGGGGTTCCTGGGAGAGGCCAACAAGGCAGGCAGAGGTCACCCCTGGAGAGATGAAGCAATCCGAACCCAGGTATTAGGTTCCTGGCGATGCGTGGTCCAGCTAGTAAGTGATCGGGACAGGCTGAGTCACCACCATCCCTGGGGAGGGCCTGGGGAGCTCCCGGCACTCTGCCCACTCCCCAGCCTCCCCCGGGGCAGCTCACCTGAAGGAAGAAGGCTGAGTCCTTCTGGTATATCCTCACCAGCTGCATGTTGGCCACGGTGTCGATGCAGCCCATGGCTAGGCCCGCCAGCGCCATCACCGAGGCCAACACCTTCACATCATGGCAGAAGGGGATGACAGCAAATACCAGGGAGATGGCCAGGGTAGAGGTGAAGAGGGCCCATAACGACTGGGCCAGGCTGGGCAGGGGAGAGCTGGAGTCAGCAGAGGAGCTCAGAGCCTTCCTGGAAGGCCCCTCCTCCTTGCCTTTGCTCTGCTACCAGCGGGAAGGGAACCGCTCACAAGCTGGTGGGTCACAGGCAGGTGGGTGAGTAGGCTCGTGTCCTTAAGTACAGCAATGGCTTCTCATGGCTGCCATGAGGACACCAGATGTCACACTGGTGCTCACAAAGCTCGACTATCATTTTATGTTGCTAAAACCTTCAATTATTCACTCTAAGTAATTCTCTATGAAACAATATTCCTGTTCCTGTCAGGGAGGCTACTTGGAGCATCTTCAAGGGAACAGCGCCATCCATATATCTACGGATAAGGGTTGGGGACCCAGGGTGAGCCTGAGTCTGGAAGTCCTCAGGTGGACAAGAATAGGGTCGGGTATATGTGCCCTTCACACAGGAATTGGCAAGAGCTGTGTTTCCGGGCAGAGCCAAGCTGCCAGGAGCAAAGCCATAGCAGAATTTGGTTAATGTAGTGACCTCTCTGCACGGACAGAGGTCAGGGGCTATCCCTACTGAGACCAGTCAGAGCAGCTCCCAGTTCAGACAGACATCAGAACAGCCTTCCGCATGCGGAGGGCTGTCCCCATGAGAGATCGATGTCACGGTCCTTTTGGCAGTGAATTCTGCCTGATGACCAAAGGCTAGTGTGTTTAGGACCACTCTACAGGCTAATGTGCTGTGTTGTGGGCAGAGCTTGGGCAGCAAGAAGGTTCTGGAGGCTGTGAAAGAACGTCCCCAGATTATGAAAAGGGAGAGGTGGGTCAAGACCACCTCTGAGGTTCCTGAGCACTGGGAGGGCAGAGGGGATCCTCAGAGGTGGAGCGGATTGTCTTTTCAATCCAGCACTTGCCTCTGATCCGCCTGGCATCAGCTACCTCATCTGCTTGTATCTGATTAGAGCCTTGATCAGAAGACTTCTGTGATAGCAGCTGTTCATTATTTTGTTATTTTCTCATTTCCAGACTGATCTGTTGAGATTACTGTTCATGACCCCTGTCTGTTCCCACTCAGAACCTGGGGGTAGACCTGCTTCGAGGCTGGGCTGAAGAGGATGGGGCGGGGGAAGGGTGGCTGCAAGGTGGGTGGTCTGTTCAGGCTGCAGTCTGGCAGCTCTCCCTTGGTCCCCGCTCTGACAGTCCCCAGCCCTGACCACCCAGCTGCCCTACTTGGGTGCTTGCTTGTGTTTCTGTGTCCTGCTGTGTGATACCACGTCTCATTTGCCTCTTCCTCTGGACCCAGTACAGAGGGGATGGATGCCTACGCACACAAGGCTTGATGAAAACCGTAGACCTTTCCTTTCCACGCTCTCTCTCCTCCCACGCGTCCTTTCCTTGTATAAGACAGGCAGGCAGCCTCTTGCAGACCAGCTTCAGGGACAGCAAGAGTCACTTCTGTGTGTACCTGCACCCATTACCACAACCTCACTCACCAAGTCAAGTACAAATACTCTGAAGAATTAGTACGTTACAGATGCCGGCCATGCTCGCGCTCTGAGGTAGATGCCGGCCACCCCAGAACTCTCAGGTAGAAGGAGGAAGGTGGAGAGTTCAGCACAGCCTGGGCTACATGGCAAGACCATTTATCAAAACTCCAAAAGAAACCAAACAGTTGTGGAGAGCTGGGAGGATGCTCAGTGGCAGACTGTGGCATGTGTCTAGCGGCTGTCCTGGGGGTGTGGCTTGTGTAGAGTGGTTCAATACAGCACTCAGGCTTGTAGCAAAATCCTGAAGGGATGGGACCTAAGACCAATAAGCTGTGACAGAAGAAGCCACAGAGAGGTAGGAAAGGGAAGGACTGGGTAGGTAATGCCTGGCGTTACCGTGTGCGCGAAAGCCACTGAAATCCGTTCACGGTGGTACAGACTTTTAGTACACATGAGAATACCCTGAGACGGGCTTCATGCTTGTGCCCATTTGCCCCACGAGTGAACCCAGGCTAGGAGGAAGCAGACATGGATAATCCCTTCCCTGTGTCTCCTGCCAGAACTTGGGCTGTGGTTGGAGTCGAAGCCACCGGAGTCTGGAAGGCTGACCCCACATGTGTTCTGGGTTCTTGGGCCAAAGAGTAGGCCAGCAGCTCACTCTTCCGGGTGCTGTAGGGCTATGTGTGGGCATTCCAGAAATCCTTAGAAGGATACGTTGTTCCCAGGGCCAGACTAAAGTTTATGCATTGCCCATTTTAAATGGCTGAGGCAATTTAGCCCCTTCCAGGAATGTGGGTAACCAAAGATTGCAGGGTAATAATGTTAAAAAGATTTTGACATCAAAGATGCAGTGGACTGTGCGGTTAAAACGCTTGGTTCGAGGCTCACCTCTGGGACTGCCCAATGTGTGTCCTGTGGCAAGCCACTACCACCCAGCCCCTCTTGAGCTTCAGTTTCCCCCACTCTAATTGGGGATAGCAAGTGCTCCATCTCAAGGCCTCAGGCAGCTCCCTCCCCAGTGCTCATCCCTCCTTGCCGCCCGGGGCTTCCTCAACATCAGTGCGGAGCCCAGGATATGTGCCAGCAAGAAGAAGGACCAGCGCCCACGCTAGGCTTCTTCCCACCTTTCTCATGAGTGATCCAGGAATATCCCAGGAGCCCGCTTCCTGGCTCCACACAGCGAACCAACTAGAGCAGCTCAGCTAGAACCCGAGAGAGCTTCTCACTTTAAAGATCGGGAAACTGAGGTCTAGCTGGGAAGAGAGTAGCGCCGAGCGGAGCCCAGGGTAGGGTCTTGACTCCCAACGGAGGCAAACATCCAGCAGAGTGCCATTGAGCTGCCCTCCGCTGGAACTCAGATGTGAGTGTTAACGATCCTCCAAGGCCTAAGAAACCTATGCCAGGAAGCCTGATAAATGGTCAAGTTACTTATTAATGGCTCCACGTGAAGCTGTACGTGGGAGCGGCCAGAAGGAGGGGCCAGCGTCCTCTCTGGGGTTGGCTGTGACTATGGTGGCTTTGCCTGCTGGGCCACCTGGGCTATGTGACCTTGAGTAGGCTGCCAACCCCCTTTCAGCACTGGTTGCCAGGTATACGTGTGACCACCTTGGTGTGTCCCTGCCTCGGGCACCTGTTCTTGGCTTCCTGGTGCTGTGAAAAGAGGCGAGACGTCATGGCTCTACACAGGCAGGGCCCGCTCCTGTTCTCTGTCCCCAGCTGGGGAAGAGGTCCACTGAGGCCAGGCTGCCTGGAGTTGCCCCGGGGTCTGGGATACCGCCATGCTCCCAGGAACTCCCTCTCCATGGCGGGGATGCTCAGGACCCCACCCCAGTGGACCATCTCTTTCCACAGAAGACCCATGGGAAGGGATGGAGGCCAGAATGGTGACGTCACCGCAGAAGCAGCATTCATCAACCTCCAGGGGCAGAAAGCCCCTCCTGCCAGGAGCTAGGATCAGTTAGCAATTTTCTCTCAAGCCAGGCTGATGGGGGCAAGAAGGGCCCCCTACGCCTCAGTCACCTCAAGCCTCCACACTGATGTTTCAGTCTGTTCATGGTCCCATGTTGGGGAGGCAGGACTACCCTGTCTGACCCAGGCTGTGGCTGCACCCTGTCCTCCGTGGCTCACTGGGTGCTGAACATTGTGCAAAGTACCTTAGACTGGAGCCAAACCTCAGGTCTGTCTGTCTAGGGCACCTCTCCCCCAGTTCCTGACATACCTGACCTGTTCCTCAGGAGCCAGTCCTTAATGTCACCTCCCCAAAGTGGCCTACCCTGAGCACCTAGCGAGAGTAGCCCACCACTCAACTCCGCCGCTCCCTGGCCCCATCCCATTCCACTATCACACTCTGCCTTCTTCCAGAATGGATATTTAGGAAGAGCAGGGACCTTGTCTGGAGCCCTCGCTCCTGAAACAGAGCGGGGTTCGAGAAGCATTTGCTGATGAATGAATTAATTCATGGGATGAGTTCTGAGATTTTTGTTGTTGTTGTTGTTGTTTTGAGACAAGGTTTCTCTGTGTAGCTTTGCGACTTTCCTGGAACTCACTCTGTAGACCAGGATGGCCTCGAACTCACAGAGATCTGCCTGGCTCTGCTTCCTGAGTGTTGGGATTAAAGGTGTGTGCCACCATCATCTGGCAGAGTTCTGTGATTTTTTTAAATTAAAACTTTGATATATGGTTTCTATACTATAAAATTCAACTATTTAAGTGTATAACTCAATGTTTGTTTGTTTGTTTTTCATATTGTAAGTGGTGAACCCATTACCATAGTTTAAATTTTGAGGTTTGTTTATTGTCTTTGTGAGATAGGATTTCACTATATAGCCAAGGTTTTCCTAGAACTCAAAATCCTCCTGCCTCAGCATCCCCACTGCCATCCCACCTAACCACGCCCCCTCCCTCCCAAGTGCTGGGATTATGGGCATACGTTGCTGTGTCTAGCTTAAATTTAAAATATTTCTGTCACCTCAGAGAGAAATCCTGTGTCCATCAGCAGTCACCCCTGTGCTTCCCCACACCCGTCTCCAGCCTCAGTAAGAGTCTAAGTAAGAGTCTGATCTCTTACTCATAGGCTTCCTGTCACTCCAGGCTCTCTGTGCTGGCCAGCCCGCGTGAATGGTCTCCTACCCTGTGTGGTCTTCCACGACTCGCCATCTCATGACCAGCACTTTGGCTGCATGAGACACCCTCGCAAGGATGGCTCCACAAGCTCGCCTGCCCCACACTTCATGTCCCTGACCCGTCTACTCATGAAAATCTAGTTTATTTCCACTTACTTATTATGAGTAATGTTGTTGGGAACATCCATGTCCACACTTTTGGTGTGGACAAACGTTTTTTCACTTCTCTTGGGCATATACTGAGGAGGAGAACTGTGGGATTCGTGGTAATGCCCTGTTGAATTTCTGCTGCTGTTTTTGTTTTGTTTGAGACACGTTCTCAAGCAGGCCAGGCCGGCCTCAAACATCTTATGTAGTGAAGGCTAACTGTGAATCCTGGTCCTCCTGTCTCCATCTCCCAAGGCCTGGGACTACAGGTGTACACCGCTCTGCCTGGTTGTCAGGTGTTTTTAAACGAGAGCCTCTCTGGAGCTGAACTCCTAGCAGGACTCTGGCGTAGGTTTGTGACATGCTGAAAGGTGGACAAGCTGTTGAAGGGGCAGAGTGAGGCCAATCAGAGCCCAGCCCAGAGAGGGGAACTGATGGTACTGTGTTCCAGGGACTGCAAGTGACTGGAGACCCAAGTGGACGCACGTCCAGCTGGCTATGAGGAAGATGGGAAGGTTCAGTTTGCTACAAAGGTTTCTAGGAAGGGTTCTTAGCTGGGACTAAGCAGCATGGGACTTGAAGGTAAGAGAGGATTAGATTTAAAAGATAAGAAAGGTGTCAATTGGCATAGGTAGATATCAAGCCCTTAACTTAGTGCAGAGGAGAAGCCGTGGGGAGGCTGGGAGATGCTGGAGATCTCAAATCATCAATCTACTGATGCCCTGAGATAAGGGGGTTCCCAACTGCCCGGGGTGGTTAGACAGGTCCCACAAACCAGGGGGAAAAAACCAACAAAAAACAAAACCCTAACCCTTTGTGTAAATACTCCTTACCTGTCCTGTCAAATCACATGCCTAGTCACCCTGCCAGCCAGGTGGCTTCCCATGTCTCTTCTCTAGAGGCATGGGAAGCCATTTCCTCTGTGTGCTAAACCAGATTTTCCTAGGGGGGCTCCAGTGCAGCTTCTGGTGGCTGCTCTTCCTCTGCTGGCCCTGCAGATGGCCTCCTTCAAAGGCCAAGCTCTTTGTCTCTGCTAAGGTCAGGGAGGAAGGCTGGTGTTGCCCTGAGGACCCATTCCAATGCTTGCGCTAGGCATCTAGAAGGCCCTGTGGCCCAGAGCCCTTCCATTAGGCAGTCGATAGGCCCTAAGCAGAACCCTAAAGCAAAGCATCTGGTGTATCAGTCTCCCCCACACCCTCTCTACAGCTGGCCCTGGAGATTTGTTAAGGCAATCCCCCATTCCCAGTGCCAGCCTGGCACACTGACTGGTAATCACTTACACTGCAAAGCATTTCTTTGCAGGAACATTAGCATTTCAACAGTCAGGCGAGGCTGTGCTCCACACGTTAGAGGCCACGTCTGGACTGGTGGGGCTTCTGTTCAGTTCACTTCAGGGGTGTGAAGGGGGAGACTGCTCAGAGTTAGCCCGTTGGGGGACACCATTGCTGACCCTCAGGATCTCCCCCTTTCCCATCAGAGCCCTGCTTTGCTATGTGTCAAAGAAAACGGTTCTTGGTGACATTTTGTCTTGAAGCTGTGGAGGCTGAAACTCGGAATTGAAAGCCCAACCCCAGAGCCCACCTGGCTCTGAAAGATCTCAGCAGGAAACCCAGAGGCCTACATGGCCTTGCCAGGCACAGTCCGAGCTCAAGAAAACTCAGCCCCATGAAGACCGACAGGGTAACCATCTCCAGCACAAACCTTAGCTACAGGGCAGCCATTGACACACATACGGCAGGAGCCGTTTCCAAGGCACATGGGGACTGCAGGCAAACGCCCACATTCAAACCCTGGAGCCGTGTGATGTGGGACAAAGTCCGTTCCCCCTTCTCCTTCCTTCCTTCCTTCCTTCCTTCCTTCCTTCCTTCTGTCCTTTCTTTCTTTTTCTTTTTTCTTTTTGGCTGCTTGAGACAGGGTCTTGCTATGTAGCCCAGGCTGGCCACCAACTCAAGATTCTCCCCACTCAGCCTCCAGAGATCTGGGATTACCACACCTGGGTGAATTTCTTAACCACGCTGTGTCTCTGCTTCCTCGTGTATAAAACAGGGACAAGTACCCCTCTACAGGGTTTGTGGTGAAATTTAAGTGAGTTGGTAGAAGAACTGAGACCAGCCCTGGCACAGACCCTTTGCACGGTGCTCAGGAACTGCTGTTGATATCGCTGTGGTTTCCTATTCAGAGCCCGGGGTGGATAAGGAACCTAGAGAGAGGAACGCGGCCAGGGAGAGACGGCCCACTTGGGTGTGTATTTCTTCCCATTTCAGAAAAGCCGGCTTGCCAACCTGCCACTCAGAATGATCCTCATTCTTCTTCCTGTTTATGCTACCTACGTTCCTAAAAAGTGCTAGGAAGGAGAGCTCCTCCAAGTCGGCAGGACACAACAGAACATCTGTGAGGGTTAGGAGCGTGGCCCCAGCGGCAGGGAGCTTGCCTGGCACACCTGTATCCTCCGGTTCCAGGCCCAGCACCCCCAATCAAGGACAGACTCCCTCCTCTGACAGTCAGAGATATTCCCTCTTCCTTCTCCTTAATTTTTCAGGCTGAACAGATCTTTGGAATCCCTGCATATTGGATCCTATCCCAAACCCACAGAAACACTGATAGGCACAAGACTTGCTTCCGAGAGAATTCTTGCCTTTGCAGGAGAATGTGGGGGAAATGAGATTCGTCACTCTCCAGGTGCTGAGGGGTGGCAGGCTCTGGGTGGCTTAGACTGGGGTCCTCTTTATGTTGACCTCTGCACTGCATCTTCCCACAGCTGCACACCTGGAGGACTGAGCCCTAGCGCCCCGTGGCCCAGAATGGCCCCTACACACGGTTTTTAAGTCATTTGTCTGGTGATAGACCTCCCAGGCGTGGTTTTGCAGTCCAGGAGGAATTAGGAAGACCACACAGCAGCCTCGGGTGCGCAAGCCGTTCACATCTCAGCTCTAGGTCCCTGCTCCCGACTGAACAGAGATCGAAGGCTGCCACCTTTCCAAAAGAGGGGCTCCTACACAATCAGCCAGGAGGATGGTGCTCTGCGTGGCACCCCAAGGGTGCCATTCCGAGTGCTAGAGAGCGATCGGAGCTCTGTCCTGGCAGAGGCCACGGAGGAGTAACAAGGCGGAGGGGTACAGAGGGGGACCCTGGGTACCAGAGGTAGACGATGGATGGAAGGCTCTATACTTTTCTATCTGGCCCTCGTTATGCGCGTCTCAGATTCCCAAGGGCTCAGCCTCCGCAGGCCAGCGCTACAGCCTTGCCTGGCACCCTCAGGGGCACCCCAGGGGCCCCACCACCTAGGTAAAGGGGATCACCTGTGTCAACTGACGTGGAGCTACTCTTAGTGGAGCCAGCATGGGCTCCTGTTCAAACCAAAGGCCAGCCCTGTCACGGAGAACTGCCCCCCTGAGCCGGTACCACCTCAGTGCCAATCCCGGTGCTGGGGCTACAGAATCTTAAGAGGAGCAGCGAAATAAGGGTCCTACGTATCTCGGCACATTCCATCACTCCTTGGCTGGTGGGCTTGGTGAGCGAGGGTGGACCGGTGTTAAGCTCTCTTGGGGGTGAGTGAAGACAAATACATAGCCCAGAAGTCACCTTCAGTCCCAGGAGAGTTTTCCGGGAGAGCTTGTGGTGGGGGAGGGAGGCAGCCCCTGGGTTAAGAACCGGCCCAGAAGGGCAGTGGTCACAGCTGCGGGGCTGTGGAGGGGAGCGCGGGCGCGACACTCACGTCCTCTTGAAGACGCCCCCGAGGGCGCTGCCCAGCAGGAGGCAGAGCTGCTGCGAGAAGAAGACCCAGGAGATCTGGGGCAGCGAGCTGTGCGTTTGGCAGCGCAGGTCCAACAGCGTGGGCCCCAGGAAGGCGATGCACAGGCCGAAGCTGAAGAAGACGCTCCAGTAGGTGAGCGTGGGCTGCAGGTTGCGGCGGAGCAGCCCCGACACCCGGCCGTCGCAGCCCATGGCTCGGCCGGCAGCTCGCAGCTCGCCCAGGGCCGAGTGCGCCGGTCGACCGGAGGCCGGGCGGGAGGAGGAGGAGAAGAGAGGAGGGGAGCGCCGCGCAGCTGCCCCGCCCTCGGCCAGCGCGGGGACGCCTGGCGGTCGGGGGCGCCGTGGACGCACGTGTCCCGCCGCGGGGACAGCCCCGCCTCACCTCGCGTCCCCGGGGGCCCCCCGGACTGGAACCTACGGAGGAGCACGACCCGCCGGCTCGCGTGCCAAACGCTCCGTGAGCCCTACAGGGCAGCCTTTCCTCTTGGCGACCTGAATCCTCATCACTCGATCCTGGGGATGCTGCAGGTGGACTTGGAGAATCTGCCAGACCCGCCCTCTATCCCCATCCCTGCCCCCCGCGCCCCACGGGAGACAAAGTCTCATGTGAACATTGTTTTTTTGTGGCTCCGTTTGGAACCTCAAGGGGCTCAGCATATTGTCCTTTGGGAACAACCCCCCCCCCCAAACTTGGGTTTTCCTTTAGATGCATTTAGGTTCTGGGATTGATCCCAAGGCCTACAGCATGGTGGGCAAGTATCCCCAGTGCTTAGAAACTTAGGTCTTCTCCACTCCAAGCTTGGGGATAGGAGGGGAACACCCACACCTGTCCTGTCGCAGGTGGCATGCAGGAAAACCAGGTTCTGATGGAGACTCTGTCTCTTCCCAGTGCAGTGAGGGAAGGCAGAAACCCTAGGACTCCTGGAGTAATTCTGAGGTAATCCTCCAGAGAGAGTTCTCTTTCCATTTGAACAGGTCTGCGTGGGGTGGAGGGGCTTGTTTACACCCCTGGACCCTGCTGCAGACCCAAGTGGCCCTGGATGACTCTGTGTGTGTGTGTGTGTGTGTGTGTGTGTGTGTGTGTGTGTGTGTGTGTGTGTTCCTGCTCCTGAGGGAGCTGGGATGTGGTGCCTGTACCAGAACCTGGAGCAGATCAGTAAAACCCTCAAGTGTCTCCTTCACCGCGTGTTCTGGTGGTGGAGGTTGTGACACTGGTGCCCACATGTGTCCAGGGGTACCAGGACTGAGAGTTCCCAGAAAGTGTTTGCCTGAGTGACCCCCACGACAACTCGGTATGAAGTGGAGACAATCAACTTCTCTTGTAGACACGACACCTCAAAGTGCTACCCCATATCTGTTTCATCCTGTCCTGGACCTGTCCTGTCCTGGACTGTATTCATCAGAGGAAGCCTCCAGTAAGTGTCCCTCTGTCTCAGTCACTGTGGGTGCTGGCGAGGATTAACTTAATGGGGGTAAGGGTGGGCTTTAAGGACTTGGAATAAAGTACAAAGTCACCATTTGGAAAACAAACAAACAAACAACAACAAAAAACCAACTCGTAATCACTACTTTTGAGTCCTCTCAGCCACTGTTATAAAATTCTAGACCAATAGGAGCTCAGAGATGGAAAGGGTGACCTCCGGTTCAGAGCTCTACATCCTCCCCGATGTCCCAGTGATAGCTGGACCGCTTTGTCCCTGACTGCCGTTTCTACTAATGGAGAATTTGCTTGTCAGTTTCTTCTTCTTCTTCTTCTTCTTCTTCTTCTTCTTCTTCTTCTTCTTCTTCTTCTTCTTCTTCTTCTTCTTCTTCTTCTTTTGTTTATTTTTTGTTTTCCAAGACAGGGTTTCTCTGTGTAGCCTTAGCTGTCCTGGAACTCGCTCTGTAGACCAGGCTGGCCTTGAACTCACAGAGATCTGCTGTCTCTGCCTCCCAAGTGCTGGGATTAAAGTTGTGTGCCAGCACTGGGTGGTTTTCTTCTCATTTTTAATTTGTTTAGGTTTATTTACTTTATGTACGATTTGCCTGCATGTATGTCTGTGCACCGTGTGCGTACCTGGTGCTGGAGCTGGAGTTACAGACAGTTGTTAGCCACCAAGTGGGTGCTGGGAAGCCAACCTGTGTCCTCTGGAAGAGCAGCCAGTGCTCTAACCACTGAGCCATCTCCCCCCCCCCCGGTTTTCATTTGCTAGAGGCCTGCTTCCACTGTGAGTCAGCTCTGGGGAAGATGTCTTCCACTGAACTGGAATGTTCCTCCTGTAACTGTTCCCCAAGGCCTCACACAGAATGACCCTCCTGCTCTATATGTTAGTCCTTCCGACACGTGATCTGGACACAGGGATTTCACTCGTTTTCCAGTCCGAGTACCTGGAACTCTTCCTGATTCTTCCAGATGATGCATTCCAGCTACACTGCCCTGCTGGCTGGCTTCTCTGCCACAATGGCAATGACCCTGGTAACGGTGAGGCAGCCCGGGGTCTGGGATGATATAAATATTTTATCGTTTGACCTGAATAGAAGCTACTGTTGTCGACTTTTAGAGGACAGCTCCAATATATCGCATTTTTGGGCAAGCTGAGCAACTTGAGCTAAATAAAATGTAAAAGGCTAAACGTGTTTAAAATCAAGACCTGTAACCTGTTCTTTCCTCTCTCTTCCTTTCCCCACCCTCCCCTTCCCTTCCCCCCTCTTCCCCTCTTCACCCCTCCCCTTCTTTTTTCCTTTCTCTTTACACCTTTTGTTTTTGTCTGTCTGCCTATTTCCCCGTTAGGTGCTAAGAACCACACTCAGGGCATTATCCATTCCATACTACATGCGTGTTCTGTCACTGAGCTGACCCTCCGCCTTCCCTGAACCCTTCCCTGCCTGGCTCCCCGAAGCATGGGGAGAGAGCTCTGTGGAAATCCCTTCTCAGCAGTGAGGCCATATTACAAAGGGAGCCTATCGTCCACCTCAGAAAGGAAGACTGGGGACCAGGACACACCTGATTGGACTTCGTGTAAGCTAACAACTGTCCCTGTGCTCATTTGGACTCCAAGAGACTGTCTCCACTTTCTGACAAAATTGTCTAAATGTGTCTATTCTCTCCTCTCCTATAGAAAAAGAGACACCCAAGCCTCCAAGTGACGTTGGTTGGGTAGGTAATCGCAGCCCTGTGAGTTCTCCCGTATAGGGGTTTAACTTTGTATCCTATTTAATATCCTTCAGTTTGTCTTGGCAAACTTTCAAAGGACAGGAGGAAATCTTCCTTTACCCCGACACTACCCAATTAGAAACATCTGTGAAAGCTTACCGGGCTGTACTCTTAAGAAGAGGGCGTTTTATCATATGTAGTACTATACTAAGATAGTGATACAAGAAAGGAAGCAGGGAGGAGGTGAACACCCCTGCACTGTGAATCTGGACGCAGCCTCCTCACGGGCAGAAGGCTGTTGCATGCTCTACTGTGTGAGGCTTTGGGTGGAGACGTCGGGTGAGGAGAGACGCAGCCGGGAGGTGGACTCGCAAAAGCGATCACTTGAGAGGCCAGAGGAGCTTCTGCCTGGGAAGACGACATGGAAGAGGCGATGGGAGAGGATCTAGAAGATGAGCCGGGGACAGCAAGGTCAGACTCATCCTCTTCCTCTCCTAACTTCTCTTCTTCAGTTTCACACATTCTCCACTTCCTTCTGAGGAAGTCCAGCCCGACGCTGTGAAAGCCAGACGACTTTATCCAAGGTCTAAGAACTGCCGCTGGGCAAAATACAGATCGGACAGTTACGAGGGAGTGCTCTACAGTGATTCATCACAGACTTGAAGTCCAGAGGGAGAGCCACAGTTCCGTGGGAGGAGGGCCACTGTCAGAGAGACACGCCTCTCACCCACCCGGCTACTGGTCCTGGCTGCACCTGATTGGTTGAGCTGTCTGCACAGGTAAAAAGTTCGTTAGTCGTTTGTGAACCTGTTGTATCCAATAAAAGACATTAATACCTTCCAAGGCCTTGGTCCAGCTCAAAGTTCTCATTCCCATGTCATTTTCATGGCCAATTTAAGAAGTCTGTCTCCCTTGCCAGGAGGCTGCATGCCTATATCCCAGCACTTGAAAGGGAGGAGGAGGAGGAGTTCCAGGTCACCTAGCTGTATAGAGAGTTGGTTAGGCTGCATGAAACCCTACCTCAAAAAGCAAACAGTAAATCCCTGGGCAGCGGCCCGATATTTGCATAGGACAGTAGTTCCTTAAAGTCCCCCCAACTCCATTTTATTTTTATTTATTTATTTATTTATTTATTTATTTATTTATTTTTTATTTTTTTTTTTTTTTTGAGACAAGGTTTCTCTGTGTAGTCCTGGCTGTCCTGGAACTAGGTCTGTAGACCAGGCTGGCCTTGAAACTCAGAAATCCACCTGCCTCTGCCTCCCAAGTGCTGGGATTAAAGGTGTGTGCCACCATATCCAGCTTATGGCTCCAATTTTATTTTAAAATCTTCTCAAAAGTTGGTTTTTACGTGGAAGGGAGGCTTACAAGACCCCATCCTTCCTTGAGGATCCTTAAGTAGTTAGTGATTGCTGGAAGTGGAAGATATATTATTTTGAGTGATGTGGCTTCTGGTAAGTCACTCATGTTCCTATAAATAACACCCCTCTTGGGGTCCTGTAAGTAACACTAATTAAATTCGTTGGATCAACACACACACACACACCACACAAAACACACATATACACACACACACACACACACACACACACACACACACACACACACACAAGTACCAGGAGCAGTAGTTGGGAAGAGGAAAGGACTCCGTGGGAATGGGAGGTGGACAAGAGGGGGAAATATGGAGGAAGAAAGCACATTATGTACACATATGAAAATATCATGGAGCCATTGTTGTGTACAACTAATGTATGATAAAAAAAATTTCAAAAAGAAAATAGTATTTTCGTCTGTGATGTTTACTTGGAGTGCCAAGGTGTGCCCTCCTCCTGCATTTAAAGTAAAACCAGACTGGAGGCTGGAGAGGTGGCTCAGGGGTTGGGAGCACTGGCTGCTCCTCCAGAGGACCAGGGGTTTGTATCCCAGCATCCACATGGCAGCTCACAACCATCTATGACTCTAATCCCTCGTCTGGCCTCAGCAGGCCATGGGCACACAAGTGTTGCACAGACATATATGCAGGCCAAATATCCATACACAGAAAATAAAAATGAAAGCTTTTTTTTTTTTTTTTTTTTTTTTTTTTTTTTTTTTCGAGACAGGTTCTCTGTGTAGCTTTGCGCTTTCTTGAACTCACTCTGTAGACCAGCTGCTCGAATCACAGAGATCCGCTGGCTCGCCCCGAGTGCTGGGACTAAAGGCGTGTGCCACCACCGGCCAGCTGGCTTTTTTTTTAAAAAAAAAAAAAAAAAAAAGAAAAGAAAAACCGAAGGCTGGCGACATGGCTCAGTGGGTAGAGGCACTTGCTGCCAAGCCTGAGGACCTGGGTTCGATCCCTAGGGCCCATAGGGTAGAAGGAGAGAACTGTGTCCACACACTAAAATTAATACGTAAAATGTGAAAATTAAATAGAAACACAATTCAAATAAAGGGAACACGTCCCCCATCTCCACCACAGCTAGTCTCGTGGTAATTTTCTCTTGACTCCATACTCCTTCAGGAACCTTCCCCAGATAAATTCTGTCCGACTCCCTTCACCCTTCACTTCTGACTCAGCTCTCATTCAGGACTGTTCCAGCGGCTACCAGCCTCTACACCCGCACAGGCAGCCTTCAGTTCTTTAGAACTGCCCCTGGAGTTCTTGGGCCCCAGGGCAGTAACCTAAGTTCTAGCTTCCTGCCCCTTTCCCAGGATGCCCCACCTGCCAACGAGACAGCTGGGAGGTGTTATTTGCACAACTTCTTTACAACTTTTGGTTTTATATTTCTGTACCTTATCTCTCAACAAGTTCCCTAAGGACGGGGCTGTCCTGCTTTTCCTTCTCTTTCTTGTTTTGTTTAAGACAGATCTTGATCACTTTTGAGACACACATAGCTGCCCGGGAACCCATAGCAGTTCTTAGAGTATGTTCATAGAGTATGAGGATCACAAGCACGTGCTACAGCACTGACTGTATTTTTCATTATGTCGTGTATTTAGACTTTTTACTCCATCTTGAGGGGCATGGGGGTCCCAGGGATGGAACTCGGGTCTTCAGACTTGTCAGCAAGGGCCCCGTACCCGCTGAGCCATCTCTCCAGCTCCGGGTTGGGTATTTAAAAGTCTGTTCTTAGGGATAGGGATGCGGCTCATTGGTAGAGTGTTGCCTGACATGTGTGTGAGGTCCTGGGTTTGATTCACAGTATCATAAAAACAGAAGACCTTGCTATGATTTCTTTCTTTTAAGGGAAATGCCCCCATCCCTCCTCACAAGCTCTAGGGAGGAATTTCAGACCACCACCACTACTCACCCCCCCCCATCCCCCGCCACCAAATGTGAAGAACCTGGGAAGAAAGAGTGCGCAAGCGTGAAGGGTTTCTAGCTTGGAGATGAGCCACCTGCTCCGAAGCTCCTCTGACCTTCCTGGGTCCCTTCGTGGGACTGGTAACTTACCCCCACCCTGACTACTTGTTCACGGCTGCTGCTCTTCCAAGACAAGGACATGGAGTTTGGTCCTTGCTGGGTGCCTGGGTCTCCTAGCTCTTCACACTGAAACCCTGCGCTTAATTGGGAAGCTGCACCAATCTGTCGTCTTTTACACAGGGGTGGGCGTGGGGTTGGCGGGAGGGGGAGAAACTGACCACACACCCTTGCCACTCTCTGTTCATCACTGCTGCCAGATTCCTTAGTGTCTACATCCACGCTGCCCAGCTTGATTTTGCTACCGTTTCTATTAGAATGGAAAAACCTTCCAAGTAAAAATAATGTAAAAGGCGAAATGGTCTGATGCCCCCAGGTTATGGGGTGTCGCCGGCCTTGGGACGGTCATTATGCTAGCAGGATCATCTCAGTGACCCTGAAGCCCTGCAGAGTCTCAGGCCTGCCTGGAGCAGCACCAAGAGGTCTGCAGTTCAAGGTCAGTCAGTACACTCTGCCATTCCTGTGGCCAGCCCGGAGCACGAGGTCACCCCTTCCACGCCCTGAATACTGTCATAACCACTGCCACATCATTGCCTTGCTGGCAGCGGTGTGGAACAGGCTTCCGTAGGCTGCGTGTGGGGTTGGCCTGGGGCAGGTGACATAGCTTGGTGCCAAGAACATTACCTTGATAGCCAGGCCACCTTACCACGCATGAACTGGAATAGAGCAGAGGCAGGCGTGTGTGTGTGCACAGAGAGCCTCCTTTACCAAATATCCACGTGAAGCCCCAGCGCCCAGCCTGCCTGGAAAGGGGAGGGTGTAGTCACCCCAGGTGCCAAGGAAGACAGGAAGGATGAGGAAAGGTGAGATGGTCAGAAAGCACTTTATAGAGAGTCAAAAACACCCTGGAGAGACTTTGCACAGGAGCCGGCATTTTGTCGGCGTTTAATATGTGTTAGTGTTTCAAAGTACTGGCTGTAGACAGGCCAGCTTGGAGAGGCCAGAGGACTCCGAAATTGTCTCGTGCCATCTCCCGCTGGTAAGTGGAATTCTCCCCTAGCATCCCTGCAGACAGTCACCCAGTCTCAGCTTGAACATGCCCAGGATTGTGGCCAGAGGGGTCTTATCTGCAAGAGTGGAGACTCAGTGCACTCATCTCTAAAATGGGGGCAGTTGTGAATCCTACACAGAGCAAATGTCAACAGTACGCAGCAGGGGAGCCAGTCCCTATGAATTTTTTTTATTTTTTTTGGAGGGAGGGGATGAAGAAAGTATTTTTTGTAAGTCATTGGGCACCAGAAATCTTTCCTCTGCTGTGAGAAGCTAGTCCTTCTACTTTGTCTTTTTTTTTTTCCAACACAGCCAAGGATGACCTTGAACTTCTGACCTTCCTGCTCCACCTCCTGAATGCTAGGATTGCAGGCATGCACCACCGCACCTGGTTTAAACAACGCTGGTGAACCCAGGGCTTTGTGTGTGCTAGCCTAGCACTCAGCTATTGGGACTCCGTTCCCAGCAATCCCTGTGAATTCTTCTTATTTTCAACAGCATCACAAATGCCGGCCCTCCTGGTTTGGCACACTAGAGACTAGCAAAGTGCATTCATGGCCTAGCAGCAGAAGCGCGTCCAAAGAGCTTACTAGAAATGCAGATTCTAGGTCCTGCGGAGTTAGAAACAGGATTAGCTGTGTCTAAACAGGCTTCCAGGGATGTGGAGGTGGCTGAGGTTTAGAATCAGCGCTTTAGAGCGACACTGTCTACTCTGCTTCCCAGGCAGCCCGTACCACTTCCTGCAGCCACCTATTTCCCGCAGTTCTCATATCATCTAGCCATCAAGGAGTGCTCTGATGGCCAGTGACTTTTAAAAAACAATGTCCCCAGGGCTCCTAACAACTGTTGTCACCTTTGTTCTGGAAATTCTAGTGTGTGTGTGAGTATTTTATTGTTGTTATTTTGTTTGTTTGCACAGGGTGGCCTGGATCCCGATGCTGGGGTTGTAGGTATGTGCCCCTACACTCTGGTCACACCGTGCTGGGGATGGTCACACACACTAAGCCAGTACTTACCAACTGAGCTACATCCCCAGCCCTGGACTTTGGTTTTGTTTTCTGTTTGCGAGATGAAATTTTGTAGTGTAGCCCAGGCTAGCCTCAAATTCAAGGTCTTCCTGCTGCAGTCTCCTGAGTACTAGGATTACAGGCATATATCATCACTCCCGCCTTTATTCTGGGAATTCTGACAAGTAATTATCTCAGGCCTACTCTGTTCTAAACAGATGATATAGAGTAACTTCTTGTTTATTTTTTATTTGCAGGGGAGGGGGGAGGGGGTCTTGTTTCATTTGAGGTGATTGAACCCAGGGTCTTGCACATGCTTGGCAAGCTCCCTTCCACTGAGTTACATACCTAAGCTTGTTTGTTTGTTTTAAAATGAAGCTAAACTTACATATACTAAAATGTGCATGTATTAAGAGAAATAACATGGTGAAATTTGACATGCGTACACATCCCTGTGACCTCTGGCCAGAACTAAGTCTAGGATTCTAGTGCCCACCCAAGACATACCAGAATATCTGTTCTTTGAGAGAGTATCTGGTTCCTCTGCATGGCCAGGCAATAGCCTGTTCTCTGGACCTGCCATATTTCCTCACCCCTCTGCTTTTGGTGGACACTCAGATTGTTTCCAAATAGAATCTACAAGGCACAGGGTTCTTCTGAACACCCACGTGTTGTCTTTCGGTGGACAGCAGCTCTCACTCTTTCGACTATGTGCCCAGAAATGGAGTTGCCGGGTCACAATATTCGGCCTAGTCAGATGCCGCCATGGTTTTTCAGAGCGGCTGTACTAACGTGAAGGTTGTCATGGCTCACTGGAATTCCCGGTGCCCCAGAGCCTTCTCAACATCTGTCATTTGGAGTCACGTTAATGATAGCTCCTTTGCTGGGGAGCACTGGGATCTCAGGGATTTTGATGTTTATTTCCCTTGTGCTCAATAAGGTTCAGTACTTTCTATGCTTATTAGCTATTTGTACATCTCTTATGAAATTAAAGATTTCTATCTACTTTTTCTTTGCAGGTGAAAAACTTCAATTTCTGTGTAAATATTGAGGCTATGAGGTATGCTATGATTTTTTTGTTTGTTTGTTTTTGTTTTTTGGAGACAGAGTTTCTCTGTGTTAACAGTCCTGGCTGTCTTGGAACTCACTTTGTAGGCCAGGCTGACCTCGAACTCACAGAGATCCACCTGCCTCTGCCTCCCAAGTGCTGGGTTTAAAGGTGTGCGCCACCACCACCCGGCACACTGTGATATTTTAATACACACCAGCTGTGCTGCCTAGTTTTTGTCTATGTGTCACAAGCTAGGGTCACCTGGGAAAAGGGAGCCTCGGCTGAGAAAACGCCTCCAGCAGATTGGTCTGCAGGCAAGTGTGGGGACATTTTTTTGACTGATGATTGATGTGAGAAGGCCCGGCCTATGGGTGGTGCCGCTCCTGGGCAGGGGGTCCCGGCTTGAATGAAAAGCTGAAGGCTGTGTACAGGGATGCGTGCCTTTAACCCTAGCATTTAGGAGACAGAAGCAGGCATCGAGAGGTGAGTTTGAGGCCAGCCCGGCCCAGGCCAGTGAAGCAAGCTGAGAGAACCAGTAAGCAGCGTCTCTACGGTCCTGCTTCAGTTCCCAACTCCAGTCTCCTGTGCTGAGCTACTGAGCCGTCTTCCTTTCCTCTCTATTTGGTTCTTTTTTAAAAAGCGTATTTTGATATTACATCGATTCCCTTGTGTGTCGGGGAGAATGCCGGTGTGCGTGTGTTGTGGCAGAAGTCAGAGCACAGCTTTCCAGAGCCGTTCTCTCGCTCCGACACGCAAGTCTAGGGGAATGAACTCAGTCAGCATCAGGGCCCTTACCACGTGAGCCTTTTGGCTGCCACCCCCCCTCTGAATGTCTATAACATCAGCTCTTCTTTTTGCATTGCCATCCCAGGGGGCCGATGATGCCACTGAACCTCACCTGTAGCCCCGAGGGCACGTTTTTTGCTTTCCACTTACCCATGAAAACATGGAAGGTCTCTGCCTTTCTGTGTGTGACTTTTTAAAAACTTATTTTTCTTTCTTTCTTTCTTTAGAGATACAGGGTCTCATTTATCTCTGTAGTCCTGGCTGGCCTGGAACTTACTACTGTAAGCCATCTTGACTTTGCAGCAAATCTCCTGTCTCAGCCTCCCAAGGGTTAGGGTTATAAGAGTATGCTGCCACACTTCACTTACAGACCTGTTTTTATGTAAAGGTCGTATTTTTTTTTTTTGAGACAGGGTTTCTCTGTGTAGTTTTTTAAAAGATTTAATTAATTAATTAATTATGTATACAGTGTTCTGCCTGCAGGTATCCCTGCATGCCAGAAGAGGTGAGTCAGCATGTAGTTGCTGGAAATTGAACTCAGGACCTCTGGAAGAGCAGCCAGTGCTCTTAACCACTGAGCCATCTCTCCAGCCCTCTCTGTGTAGTTTCAATGCCTGTCCTGGAACTCTCTCTGTAGCCCAGGCTGGCCTCAAACTCATGGAGATCCACCTGGCTCTGCCTCTTGAGTGCTAGGATTGAAGGCGTGCACCACCACTGCCCAGCTTGTTTGGTTTGTGATTTTTGTGATTTCTGTTTGTGGTGTTTGTTTGTTTGGTATTTGAAAGAGGTTCTTGCCAATCATCCTTCAGCTTCCAAATGCTGGTATTAAAGGCATATCCTCCGTTGCATGATTTGAAGTCAGGCTTGTGATCCTACCTTTATATTCTTTGCTCAGGATTGCTTTGACTTTTTGGGGGGGGGGTGTCTTCATGATTTTATATGAATTTTAGGAATGTTTTTCATATCTCTAACGTATGCCATTGGTATTTTTATAGAAATTGATTTTGCTTAATTTTTTTTAACAAACAAATGAAAAAGCAGGGTTTTGCTATGTACCCCAGAGTGGCTTTGAACTCATGAGCCTCCTGCCTCATCCAAGTACTCAGATTACAGTGTGCATTGGCATTCTGAGCTAAACAGTCTGCATAGTTTTTAAATTAGACTGTTTGTGTTAATTGCAGTTTTGCTGCTGTGATAAACACTTGAGAAGAACAATCTAAAGGAAGAAATGTTTTTCTTGGCTCACAGTTTCAGAGGTCCCTGTGATCAGCTGGCTCACTGTTTGGGAGGTCCCTGTGATCAGCTGGCTCACTGTTTGGGAGGTCTCTGTGATCAGCTGGCTCATGGTTTTGGAGGTCTCTGTCTGTGATTAGCTGGCTCACTGTTTGGGAGGTCTCTGTGATCAGCTGGCTCATGGTTTTGGAGGTTTCTGTCTGTGATCAGCTGGCTCATGGTTTTGGAGGTCTCTGTCTGTGATTAGCTGGCTCACTGTTTGGGAGGTCTCTGTGATCAGCTGGCTCATGGTTTTGGAGGTTTCTGTCTGTGATCAGCTGGCTCATGGTTTTGGAGGTCTCTGTCTGTGATCAGCTGGCTCATGGTTTTGCAGGTCTCTGTCTGTGATCAGCTGGCTCATGGTTTTGGAGGTTTCTGTCTGTGATCAGCTGGCTCACGGTTTTGCAGGTCTCTATCTGTGATCAGCTGACTCCGGGGCTTTAAGCCTAAGGTGGAGTGGAGCATCATAGCTGAAGGTTGTGCAGAAGCAAAGTTGCTCACCTTATAAGGCCAGGAAGTGACTGGAAACAGGAAGTGACTGGAAACAGGAAGTGACTGGAAACAGGGTATGTCTGTCCAGGGCACATCCCCAGTGATCCATTTTCCACATTCAACACCTGTCCATTGTCTGTTCCAATCTTGAGTCCATCCGTTGAAGAATACCTTGATAAAGGCAAAGCCCTCATGACCCAGCCCCTTCCCTAAAGCCACGCCTCCAAACGCTGTCTTTAATACAGGACCTGTCTCTTGATATCTACTTTAGTTTTTGATATATTCTTGCTCTGAGCAATTACATGTTCCAGTTTCATTTCCGTTTCTGTGATGATATACCCTGAGGAAAGGCAACTCAGGAGAGAAGGGATTTATTTGGCTTGTAAGTCCTTCATTGTGGGGAAGCCAAAGCAGAAACCTAACTTACACCCTGACAGCTGCAAACAGAGAGAGAGATAGAGCGGTGCATGCTGCTTGCTTGCTCTCAGCTAGCTTTCTCCTCTCTTACACTGTTCAGGACCCCCTGACTAGGGAATGGGGCCACCCACAATGCACCGGGTCTTCCCACATCAATTAACAACCAAGACAGTTCTCTGAAGACACCCACAGGCCAGCCTGATCTGGATAATGCCTCATTAAGGATCTTGCCAGGTGATTCTAGGTTGTGAAATTGACAGATAAAACTAACCAGAACACACATATCGCAAATACCTTCTTGACTACACAAATATTATCTTTAAATCCTCACAGTGATTCTGTGAGGTGGCAGTTATTGTTCCTGTCATAGACAAGGACAGCGAGGCTCAGAAAGGCAGAATGCTTTGCCCACTTCCTGGCTAGATAGTACTGAAGCTGTGTGTTGAGCCCGGATCTGTCTCCAAATCTAGATACTTCCCAGAAGCCTGTCTGCCTCACAGTCTGTCCCAGTTTACAAACCTACCCTGAGTGGTTGCCGCTACCTCATCCTCCTCAGGAGTCACCGTGGAATCAAGCCTTCTTGCCTTATCTGTGTCCAGCCCGTGTTTTCAATCAAAGTGCAGGACTTGCCCCGTGTGGAGTAATGGGCTCAGGTTTGGGTGGCCACACACTTGCTGTACCAACTCTGGGTTGCCACTTTGACATCAGGGGTCAAATGGCTCATCTGTGACTGTTGACGTGGGATGACAAGAGAGCATGTGCTTTGGAAGCGCTCGGCTTTCTGGCTACTGTCCTCAACACCGGCTCCAGCCTTGCCTGGCTTAGGGCTCCTCTCCCCTGCCGGTCAGCCACGCACCAGTGGGTGCCCTTCCAGCTGCTCTGGATAAGGATGGTACCTCACGGGCCTGGGGGATGTAACCGTTCCTCATCCAAGTTGTGAGGAAATGCTGAGCAAGAGCACACCGTTCTTTCTGCTCTGGTCCTGATCCCACTTTTAGGATGCGGGAGAACTGGGAGGCCCCGCCTCACTCCAGGGCTCCTCTGGGGCCTGCCTATGTTCCCTCCATCACCTCACTGCCCTTTCATGTGATGACCAGTCGCTGCGTCCGTAACACAGAGTGAGGATGGGACCCACCTTCATCATGGAGGATTTAATGGGTGAGCTACATTTGCCTATGGCCTGGCAATCTCAAGAACTTGGCTACAGTCACTTGGTGTGGCCCTGTGTTGGTGTTTGGTGGCACAAGGAGACAGAGACTTTCTGTCTTGGTAATAACAGAAACGAAAATGGAGGCTTGACATGGGGGTTCAATGCTCAGAAGGCTGAGACAGGAGGATCACTGCAAGTCTGGGCTTCATAGTGAGTTCTAAGCCAGCCTGGGCTATCGTGTGTGAACCTACCACATTTTTTTTTTTTTTTTGAGTGAGTGGGAGTCTTGGGCACAGCCCTGATCCACATCAGCAGAATAGCAGGCCCCATTGTCAGGCTGCTGTGATGGCCTGGAGTCCCATACATTTTCTATGAATAATGAGAATAGCATATTTTTTTAAAAAATGATTTATTATTATTATTACTTTGTTTGTTTTTCAAGACAAGGCTTCTCTGTGTAGTTTTGGCGCCTGTCCTGGAACTCTGTAGACCAGGCTGGCCTTGAACTCACAGAGATCCTCCTGGCTCTTCCTCCTGAGTGCTGGGATTAAAGGTGTGTGCCACCGCTGCTCAGCTATTTATTTTTATTTTATGTGCATTAGTGTTTTGCCTTCATCTATGTCTGTGTGAGGGTTATCACATCTCTTGGAGCTGGAGTTATAGACAGTTGTGAGTTGCCATGTGGGTGCTTGGAATTGAACCTGGGTCCTCTGGAAGAGCAGCCAGTGTTCTTAACCACTGAGTCGTCTCTCTAGCCTGAGAATGGCATCTTAAGACATTTCTTTCCTTACATTTTAAGATTTTCTTTTTTTTTTTAAAGATTTATTTATTTATTATGTATAAAGAAGAGGGTGCCAGATCTCATTACAGATGGTTGTGAGCCACCATGTGGGTGCTGGGAATTGAACTCAGGACCTCTGGAAGAGCAGTCAGTGCTCTTAACCTCTAAGCTATCTCTCCAGCCCACATTTTAAGATTTTCTTATTTCTTGTTCTCCCTCTCTGTTCTTGATCCAGCTGGGATCTCCCACTCCCCTAAGCTCTCTTTCCCTCGACCCTTGCCCTTCATTACCCCCACTCACATGCAGGTTGTTCATGTAGATCTCATCCATTTCTCTGTCATTGGGTGATCCCTGTGTCTTTCTTGGAGTCCTGTTTTCTAGGCAGCCTCCCTGGAGTTTTGAGTAGCAGTCTAGTCATCTTTGTTTTACATCTAGTATCCTCCTATGAATGAGTACATACCATGTTTGTCTCTCTGAGTCTGGGTTACCTCACTCAGGATGATTTTTTCTAGATCCATCCATTTGCTTGCAAACCTCATGATGTCATTGTTTTTCTCTGCTGAGTGGTATTCCATTGTGTATATGTACCACATTTTATTTATCCATTCTTCAGTTGAAGGGCATCTAGGTTGTTTCCAGGTTCTGGCTATTACAAACAATGCTGATATAACAAGGAATAAGAGACCATGATAAATGAAGACCACATGAGAATAGGAAGAAGCAAAGTGCTAGAGAGGTCCACAGAAATCCACAAAGATACCTCCACAATAGACTACTGGCAATGGTCGAGAGACAGCCCGAACTGACCTACTCTGGTGATAAGATGGCCAAACACCCTAATTGTCGTGCTAGAAACCTCATCCAATGACTGAGGGAACCGGATGCAGAGATGCACGGCCAGGCCCCAGGTGGAGCTCCCGGAGTCCAATTGATGAGAAAGAGGAGGGTTTGTATGAGCGAGAATTGTTGAGACCAAGATTGGAAAAAGCACAGGGACAAATAGCCAAATGAATGGAAACACATGAACTATGAACCAATAGCTGAGGAGCCCCCAACTGGATCAGGCCCTCTGGATAAGTGAGACAGTCAATTGGCTTGATCTGTTTGGGAGGCATCCAGGCAGTGGGACCAGGACCTGTCCTCAGTGCATGAGCTGGCTGTTTGGAACCTGGGGCTTATGCAGGGACGCTTGGCTCAGCCTGGGAGGAGGGGACTGGACCTGCCTGGACTGAGTCTACCAAGTTGAACTCAATCCTCAGGGGAGTCTTTGCCATGGAGGAGATGGGAATGGGGGGTGGGCTGGGGGGAAGGTGAGGGGCGGGCGGGAGGGGGGGGAACAAGGGAATCCGTGGCTGATATGTAAAATTAAATTAAATTATAAAATAAAATATAAAAAAAAAAGATTTTCTTGTGTAAGATACAGACCAGTGGTTATTTCTTTAAGGACCTAATGACATCATCCTGCTTCTGGAAGACTTTAGTCTTCAAGATAAAGAGCAGGAGTCTAGGAAAAGCATATTTCATACATACACTGTCAACAGGAGAGGGAGGGGACATATCTTCCTTTCATAGAACATGAATTAAGAGCTCAGAGGTACCCATGATGGCTAATCTTGGTTGTCAACTTTACCCATCTGGGAAGTGAGGAATTGCCTCCATCAGACTGGCCTATGGGCATGTCTGGAGGGCACTTTCTTCATTGCTAATGGATGTAGGAGGACCCAGCACACTGTGGATGGTGCCATACCTAGGCAGGTGGGCCTGGGCTGTGTAGGCAAGCTGAGCGAGCCAGAGGAAGCAGGCCAGAAAGCAGCATTCCTTCGTGGTCACTATTTCAGTTCTTGCCTCAGTTTCCCTCAGTGGTGGACTCTAAAACTGCAAGGTGTAATAAACCCTTTCCTCCCCACACCGACTCTGGTCCTGGTGTTTGTTACAGAAGCAGAATGCAAACTAGAACTGTCTCTTTGTCCCTTCGTTCACACCTCAGGGTTCTTCCTCCTTAATCTTAAGGGGTACGAAGAAGCAAAGGTCTCTTGCCTTTTATGCCTGTTTATGACTAATATATGGATATTGCCCATATCTGTCCTTGGAGGCAGTAGTTTTTTTTTTTTTTTTTCTTGATGTGCTAGGGACAAAATTGGTGGCTTTGGGTCTCTGAAATGCGTTGCAAACCCCCCAGTGAACATTAGCTACATTTGGAACTGTGGAGTCAGGAAGACATGAAACTTAGAAGCATTTGAAGCGCTCAGAGAGGGCGAGCGTTGTGGCTTACACAATCCCTGCAACTCAGGAGGCGGAGGCAGGGGGATTGACAAGTTTGAGGCCACACAGTGAGTTCTAGGCCAGCCTGGACTACAGTGTGAGGCCTTGTCTTAAAAAGCAAAAAGGAAACACCCCTGGCCTCCACATCGACATACACAGACACCCCCCCCCCTCCACATTGACATACACAGACACCCCCCCACCCCCTGCCACACACATACACATGCACATGTGCACACTAACCCATGTAAACACATACACCACACATGAACAAACCAACAACAGTTAGAGAGACTAATGCCTCCCACAGCGGTGGAAGCAACGAGAATTTGAGCAATGTTTGGAGCAAGTCTTCTGCGGCATCCATCTTGGTTATCTGCACACTGATTTTTGGCTTCTGGATCTCCCCTTAGTTTTAACCTTTGCCTGCCTGGGGTCTTCAGCCAGTCATAACAGGTGCGGGTTAAAAGGAACAGACAGACCTTCCCTGCTTTGTCAATGAAATTAGACATGGGCCAAGGGACTTCATGAGCCTTAGGTCAGCCAGTGACTGATGGCATTGTTGGTTCATTTCCTTCACGGACCTCAGCTGAGGCTTTCAGTGTTGCAGTTGGTGAAGCTGGCCCAGACAGGGGAGCTGATTGTCTCTCTGGCTCCAGCGCACTCGGGTGGGGCGGCTTACCCTTGTCTTAGGGTTAAGTTGTATTCGTAAGCGCCTATAGGTTCCTTGTTTTATTGCTTCACTGGTGTTTATATAAAAACAACAATTTCGAGAGAGGGCAGAGGTTTAATTAATCCTAGAATAAGGAAAAGTATTATAAACCATAGAGCGGAGTGTAGACAAGTATCCAGTCTGACAGGAAACTACACAAAGCTCTGTGTGTGTGAGGGAGACCATCTGGCTGCTGGACTGTTTGGGCCTTGTGTTAGAGCCTTGATTATGGAGCCCAGGACCTGGCGTCTGGCCTTGACTTGATTGATGCACCTAGAGATCGTCACAACGGTGACTGGCTTTGAGCAACTCCAACGTACAAGGTTTGAGAGGACACCAGATAGTCTGTAGTTCAAAACAAACAACATTTAGTGACTGGAACACAGACATTGGCGATTTTATCCCATAGGTAGATCCCCCCCCCCCATAAGAAGCCAAATCTTGGCTCAGAGATCTATGTGCATGAATGTACAACAAAATGGCGTCCTGGCAATACACTCACCCTGCCTGTCGGATGCGTTCTGGAGGAGCTGGGGACGCTCAGAACCAGGACTTCTTGTGACTGCAGGTTGAGGAGGCACAGGTGTGGCCGAAAGCTGCAGGAATTTGTCAGCTGTCCTCCCGGTTCTGAATAGATCCTTTGTGGACAGCTCGTGTGGTTGTTAGAGCTGTGTGTCTCAGGTCCAGCGTGGCTCCTCTGCTGTGTATGACACCAGGACTTCACCCGAACGTGTCCAAGACTGAGTAAGTGACCCTAACTCACCTTTCCCTCTCCACTGTGAAGGGCAGCAGAAACCCCTTGGGTGTTACTTTGGGGGCCTTTGAGCGCTCCTTCGCACTGTCTAGATCCAGTGGTCCCCAACTTTCCTAATGCTGCAACCCTTTAATACAGTTTCTCATGTTGTGGTGACCCCCCAACCGTAAAATTATTCTCATTACCACCTCATAACTATGATTTTTGCTACGGTTATGAATTGTAATGTAAATATCTGATATTTCCAATGGTCTTAGGTGGCCCTGATGAATGGGGCACTCAACCCCAAAGGGGGCACGACCCACAGGTTGAGAACCACTGGTAGGAGACATTCCTGCCAGGGTCAGAGACCTAAGTTGCATGTGCACAGTTGTGTCGAGAGACCTGTTTGTGGCTCTCCTACCATTGAGGCCCCTCCTTAAATGTCTTCAGTGAATTACCCCTGGAATTTATGTCTCACTTGAGTGTCCCCAGGACAGAGCTGTGCAACTTCTGGAGTTCTAGGACTGTCACTCTAATGGATTCTCTTTATGAAAGCACATAGTAAGATGTCTGTTGGGCATCAGGACCAGAGAGAGCTGTGGTTCCCTGAGCAACCAGTTGGTGTTTAACTAAAGGATTCTGGGACTCACTTAACTCATGCTCTCTTCCAAGCTTGTAGTAACTGCTCATGGTCAAAGTTACGGACCATCTTTATCATTTGCCTAGAATTTTATGATATATGTGCTGCATATCAATTTAGTTCTCTTTTATTTTCTTCCCTCCCCACCCCTCCATTGTAGTGGTAGATTTGTTTGTTCATTTGTTTATTTTTATTTGTTTGTTTGTTTTGGTGCCAGATAATTCACATACCACAAAATTTGCCTTTTAAAGTGTCTAGTGTAGTGAGTTTTATTTGCAAGATTGTGTGATCCATTACCATTGCCTAGCCTTATTTTCTGTCTCTATGGATTTGCATGGTTTTGGAGTGTGTGTGTGTGTGTGTGTGTGTGTGTGTGTGTGTGTGTGTGTAGACCACAGGTTGATGTTGGGTGTATTCTTCAGTTCAGTAACTTACCACATTGTTTTTTGAGGTACAGCCTCTCTCTACACCTAGGGTTTCCTATTCGGCTAGGCCGGCCAGTACGTCCAGGGATCCTCCGGGCTCTTCCTCCCCAGTGCTGGCATTACAGGGATGCATTACAGCATCTGGCCTTTCACAGGGGCGCTGGGGATCTGAACTCAGGTCCTCCTGCTTGAGGTGAGATCATTTGACTGACTGAACCACCTGCCCAGTCCCTGATCTGAGAAGTTCACATAAATGGAACCGAATAACATGCAGCTTTTAATGACCCAGTTTATCTTGCTCTGCATAATGTTTTCAAGTTTCCTCCATGTTATAGCACGAATCTACAACCCTCATTTTTTTTTTTTTTACTTTTGGAAATAGGGTCTTGTGTAGTCCAGGTTATAGGCATGCAGCTCTACACTTGGCCACCCTCCCTCCTCCCTCCCTCCCTCCCTCCCTCCCTCCCCCTCCCTCCCTCCCCCCTCCTTCCTCCCCTCCCCCCCCCCCCCCCCCCCCCCCCCCCTCCCTCCTCCCCTCCTTCCTCCCTCCTTCCTCCTTCCTCTCTTCTCTGAAACAAGTTCTCCCTATATAGCCCAGGCCACATTCGAAGTCATGGCTATGCTCCTGCCTTAAGTACCAGTGTTGTCATCAAAGGCACGTGTTTAGCTTTTTTGAGACCCTGTGCTCACTAATTTTTCTCTCTTGTTGTACTGTGCATATCTCTATAGGCTACTGCAAAAGCCTCTTTTGGAATGAGGCAGAATATAAATAAAAATAAACCCCCAACACTCCCAAACCATCTGTTTAATAATCTGTGCAAGAATTTTGCCAGGATTCTATATTGAGCCACTTGGTCTACAGTTTCCAGAAATATCTTCTGTCTCCCTGTAAAAACCGGAGCATTTGCTCACCCAGTGTCCTCATCAGAGCGTTTTTGCTTGGCTGGTGTCCTCCTGAGCTGCCTTTCCGCCTGACCTGGTCTTTCCCGAGTGTGGTGTGTGATTCATCCGAACCCAGCCCCCTGGGCTCAGCCAACAGCCCCAAGCTCTCACCCCCGCCTTCTCCTCTGTCTCATAGTGTTCCTTCATGTTAACATCAACGTCGTGTGTGTGTGTGTGTGTGCACATGGTTAAAAATATATCAGAACAGAAGAGCTCACAAAGCAAGTCCTGCCCATCCTGCCCACCCTCTGTTTCCCAACTGCTCTCAGTTCTCAGGGCTTACTCTAGGGCAGTGGTTCTCAACCTGTGGGTCCGGACCCCTGGGGGGGAGTCAAAGGACCCTTTCACAGGGGTCGCCTAAGACCATCAGAAAACACAGATATTTACATTATGATGCAGAACAGTAGCAGGATTCCAGTTATGAAGCAGAAATGAAAATAATTTTATGTTTGGGGTCACCACAACATGGGGAACTGTATTAGAGTCACAGCGTTAGGAAGATTGAGAACCTCTGTTCTAGGGACAACTTGCAGGTCTCCAAAACATGCCCATGCTGCCGTTGCATGGATTCTCATGTTTAAGCATCCTGCATTGATTTGTGACTAGGAAAACTGAAGGCTGAGCTCATATGTATCATCCAAACAGCAGCCCCCACTCCCGATGTGACTAGATAGCTGTTTTTATTTAGTCCCTCTAAATAAAATTAAAATAAATCTGTTAATTATCTTTATCACTTCAGGCAACACACTTGAGCCTCTCTCTCTCTCTCTCTCTCTCTCTCTCTCTCTCTCTCTGAGACAGGGTCTAACAGCCCATGCTGGCCTCAAATTCACTATGTAGCTGAGGATGACCCTAAACTTGCCATTCTCCTGCCTCCCCCTTTAAATTCTGGGATTACAGATGTACACTATCACTCCTAAAGGTTTTACACTTTAAATTTATATATATATATATATATATATATATATATATATATATATACATATATATACATAATACATACATATAGAGAGAGAAAGAGAGAGACAGACAGACAGACACACACACACACACACACACACACACACACACACAGAGAGAGAGAGAGAGAGAGAGAGAGAGAGAGAGAGAGAGAGAGAGAGAGAGAACTTTGGGAGTCAGTTCTCATTTTTGGGTTCCCTAGACCCCACTGGGATCTGTCCAGGCTGTCAGGCTTGGATGGCAAGTTCCTAAGTTCCTATACCCATGGAGCCATCTCACCTACCCTGTACTTTTTTTTAAAAAAAATAGTATTTGTATTTTAATTGTCTAACCATAATCAGGTCTTCCATGCTTTGCTAATGGATTGGTTCTAGAAGAGTAAATGCAGTACATGGTTTACATTTTTGTGAATATTTGTGTAAATGTTGAGTATGGCAGAGCCACCCAGTAGCCTATCATCCACTTCCCGAATGTTTCATAGTCTCAAACCATCACTCTTCCCCGTCCCTTTCTCTTCTTCTTTAGTACGTACCTTGGCCATTTCCTCAGTGTCTTAGGGTAATTTTATTTCTAATAACAGACTACCAGGCTGGTGAGTTATAAAATAGAGGAGATTGCCTTGGCTCATAGTTCTGGCCCAAGGTCAGGGCTGCATCTGTTTGTCGTCTATTGGCAGAGTCCTCAGGTAGCTTGGTACAGAATGTGGTAAGGCAAGAGCAAGTGACCAGGCTTTTATAGGAGACTTTATCTCCAGACGTCCTGTTAACCCATTAATCCCCATGGAGGTCTGAATGAGAACCGCCCCCATAGGCTCATATATTTGAAACTTTAGTCACCAGGGAGTGGAGCTGTTGATAGGATTAGAAAGATTAGGAGGCGTGGCCTTGTTGGAGGAAGTGTGTCACTAGCGGTGGGCTTTGAGTTTTGCTCTCTGCCTGTGAATCAGGATGTGGCTCTCAGCTACTGCTCCAGCACATGCCATGCTCCCCGCCATGATAATGGACTAAACCACTGAAACTGTAAGCCAACCTCCCATCAAATGTGTTCTTTCATAAGGGTTGCCTTGGTCATGGTGTCTGTGACTAAGAAAATCTCTTAATCCATTATTCAATGATTGGATTAATCTCCTCAAGAGCTAAGCTCTACCGACTTCTGAGAGGCCCCACCTAGTCAAGCCCAGCTCTGAGAGGGCCCTTCTCTCCTGACCTGTCTGTCACACAGAGCCCCACACTTCTGCTTGCCTTTAGGCTCAGTGCTTTTTTGCCCTCTGCTTTGGCTGAGACACCCCCCCCCACACACACACACACACTCTGTGACGTCTTCTTTTCTCTGTTCTTCACCTTGTTCATTTTTTTGTCCAACCATCTTCAGGGTAGGCAGTCTGCAGGTTTTCTGAGTCCCTTCTGTCTCAAAGTGCTGTTACTCTACCCTCAGACCAAAATGGTAATTTTTTTTTAATTTAATTTTTATTTCTGACCATCCACACCACATGGACCCTGGCTGGCCTCCAAGTCTCCATCCTCCCGGCTCAGCTTCTACAGTGCTGATGATAGGTGTGTGTCGCCATACCCAACTGGAATGGTAAGCTGAATGCTTTGGTCTAAAACAGCTGCTTTCATAACATGCTGAAGGCATTGTTCTGGCCTTTTCTAATGAGAATCCTGAGACCAAGTTGCTGATTCTTTTTTTTTTTAAATGTGTCCATGAGTATTTTTGCCTGCATGCATGTCTGAACACCATCTGCATGCAGTGCCTGAGGGGACCAGAAGAGAATATAGATCCCCTGGAACTGGAGTTATAGATAGTTGTGAGTCACCATGTGGGTGCCGGGAACTGAACCTGGGTCTTCTGGAAGAGGAGTCAGTGTGCTTAACATGAGAACCGCCTCTCCAGCCCTTCCGAAGTTACTATTTAGAAGCACAGTATTTGGCTAAGTATATTATTTTTAAACAATTTATATGTTAATCTACATACACTCTGAATTCAGAAACTATTTTAATAAAGGTTGAATATGCCTTAGAGGTAATGCTTGGAACCTGAAGAGTTTCAAGTTTAAGCTTTTTTTAGACTTTGGAATATCAACTTTCATATCTAAGGAGATGTCTTGTGGATGAGGTCGTAGCTTACTTATGTTTAATGTACACTTTACACACATGACCTGAAGTCAGTGGCAGCGACGGCTGCTGCTGTTTCTCGTCCTCTTCTTTCTATTATCGCTATCATCATCATCATCATCATCATTGTGCTGGAAAGTGAACCCAGAGCATTGCACACGCTGAGCACACACTCACCACTGAGCTGTATTCCTTGCCTGGAGGTAATCTTGACAACATTTTAGTGCGCCTGTGTTTTAACTGCAACCTGGCTGGCACATGAGGGCAAGTGTGGACTCTACTTGTGATGTCCGCCAGCGCTCCCAAAGGTCCAGATTCTGGAGTATTTTGCATCTTCAGTTTAGGGATGCTCAACTGGTAGAGCACGATCTTGATTATGAAACATGAATTTTGCTACACTAATATGCCTAGAGGATCAGGGGTTACAGTTCAGTGATAGAGCACTGGACTCTCATGTGGGAGGTCCTGGGTTCATCACCAGCACTGCAAAACAAAACAAATGAAAATACATACGCCCATACAGTACATATTGTTCTAATTCTGTCTGTCTGTCTGTCTGTCTGTCTCTGTCTCTCTCTCTCTTTCTCTCTTTCTCTCTCTCTCTTCTCTCTCTCTCTCTCTCTTTTTTGTCTGTGTGTGTGTGTGTGTGTGTGTTGTCTGTGGATGTACATACCTGCACAATCTGTGCACATGCATCAAGAGGCTATAAAAGCATGTCCCATGAATTCCTCTATTGCTCCCAACCTCATTGCCTTGAGACAGGGCCTCTTACTAGACTGGAAACTTGCCTTTTCAAGTAGGCTGGTACCACTGAGCTCCCAGGATCCACCTGTCCTTCTTCCCATTGCTGGGGTTATAGACACACAGCCATGCCTGTATTCCTACATGGGTCCTTTTGAACTCAAGTCTGTATGCTCGCACAGCAGGTGTTGCTACCCATGGAGCCATCTCCCTGGCCTCCTACAGTACGTATTATGATCTATAATTTTGTATGTGGTATTAGGGATAAACCCAGGGCCTGTGACATGCTAAGAAATATACCACTGAGTTATATAGGGTGACATGGAACTTGAGAGACTTTTGTTTCATGCCTTCTCAGCCCCTGGAGTCACTGGGTCTCCAGGTTGGCATTATTACACTTATCAGTATGTATTTCGTGTGTGTATGAGTTATATGTGTCTTAGTGTTTGTGTGCAACTGCATTTGGATATGCTGTGTAAGCATGTTGTGGAGGTCAGAGGTCAAGACTGCATGTCATCCTCTGTTGTTCTTCGTCTTCGTTTTTGAGGCATGTCTCTCCTTGAGCCTGTAGCTAACTGATTCAACTAGGCTGGCTTTCCCGGTATGTACCACTATGTTGGCCTTCTACATGGGTGCTAGGGATCCAAATTCAGGCCTCCAAGTTTTATGGACTGATAAATCTCTCCATCCCCCTTTATACATATTTTTAAAGTTTTATTTGTTTATTTTATGTGTATGTGTACCTGAGTATATGTATGCGTACCCTGTGCATGCAGTACCCAAATATTATCAGCTTTCCTAGACCTAGAGTTATAGGTGGCTATGAGCCATCTGATGTGAGTACTGGGAACTAAATTTGTTTCCTTTGGGAGAATGTTTTTTTTTTTTTTTTTTTTTTTTTTTTTTTTTTTTTTGTGTTTTGTCCTTTCTGGAATAGGAGCAGTGCTCTTAACCACTGAGCCATCTCTCCAGTGCCTGTACACTTTTTGTTTTTGTTGTTGTTGTTGTTTTTCTTCGAGACAGGGTTTCTCTTTGTTTTTTTCTTTTTTTTTTTTTTTTTTTTTTTTTTTTTTTTTTTTTTTTTTTTTTTTTTTTTTTTTTTTTTTCTCTTCTCTTTCTCTTTACCCACTAAGTCCTAATGCTTCATTCACATGTAGACCACCTGGCTCTGTAAAAAACAAACATCCGTGTATGGCATTTTGGGGATTTGAAAGTAGCGTTGCTTCTTGCCCACCTGACAGCTCTGTACAGGCTTTTTTTCTATTGAGATGTTTCTTCTTTTTTTAAGTTGTTGCTTTGTGACAGCAGATGTGTGTGTTGTTGTTGTTTGTGTGTTGTTGTGAGCGTGCGTCAAACAGTTATGCTCAGTGCTGCCTCTCCACTGGTGCACTTCTGTTTGCTCATTTTTTTTTTTTTTTTAATGACAAACATATGTTGCTTCTAACAGTCAGTAGGTAATGATAATACCCCCCTCGGCCTGTCCTGCTAACAGGGCCTCTACCACGTGTAGTGGGAGACCCTGCTTGCCCCCCCTTCATCTCCTAGGCTCCCCACAAGGGAGGTCTTAAAATTCTTGGGACTTTGGCGGTTCTCCCAGGCTCTACAGAAATGCGCTCAGCCTTAGGGTCTGGCTCAAATGTTACCACCCTCCGACAGAGTCAGTGTCTCCCTGTGACAGGGCAGCCACCTGTTTCCTGCTGGTCTGGATTCCTCTGGTGTGCGGACCTGGTAGTGTGAGTCACTGTGCTGCCAGGGGCAGGCCAGGCCCTGGCTCAGAATGAGGATGAGCGTTCCCACAGCGGGCGGGCGTGGGGCCAGACCCTACCGCTTCCTCCATCTCCTGGCAGATGGGCGAGGTCGGCAGAGTGGAGCTAGCTCAGATCCTCCTATCACTCCCATGGCTCCTTTCTGATGGTGTCTCGGGTGCAGTCTTGGTGTTCTGCCTGATACGGCTGCAGTCCGTATTCACCGATTGATTGCTGGGGCTCTCTACCTAGTCACCGAGGGGAGCGAACCTAAGACCTTTTGTATGGGAAGCATGTCCTCTACCTCGAGTTACCCGACTCCTCCCTATAAATACTGACTTAACAAAGAAAGCCTTTTTCTCTTCCCTTCCCTTCTTCCTTCCTCTCTCCAGGGTTTCTTGTAGCCTAGGCTGCCTTGAACTCCTAATCCTCATACTTCCACCTCCCAAGTACTGGGATTTACACGTGCTTACACCTAGCTGCCTGTCTCCCTCCCTCTCCCTCCCACTTTCTCCTCCCTTCCCCTCTCCCGCCTTCTCTCCTTCTTCCACCCATCCCTCCTTCCCACCCTCTTTCTTCTGAGCATGAATAGCAGGTCCTTTCGCACTCCACTGAGCCACACCCAAGCCCTTCACAGCATCCTTTAAGCAGCTGGTATCCTCATACCTACCGTGGGTACCACTCTTCTCCCTGTGGCCTGTGCTGGGGGGAAGGGCTCTCCAAGAATGGCTGGCCCGCCTGAGAGCAGGGGTACGCCGCCTTCTAGAAGACTAAGTTGTGTTTGCCCCAGAGACTTCCATATACCTCCCGAGAACCTCCCCAGCCCCACTCAGTGGGTAATAGAGCAGAGGAGAAGGCCTGGGTAGGGCCTCAGCCGAATGGCGCTCCTCTGTGGGGGAAGGTGACTGTTGCTGTCCCCTGGACTCAGGCAGGACAGAGCTGGCCGAGAATCCCATTCCTTCTCTAGTTTCTCAGGTGCGAAGATCCAGGGATTCACAATCTGCCCTGCCTGTCCCCTTCCCATGTGCCACCCTAAGCCCTGGGAGCTGAGCCTAAGGAAGGAGAAGCCTGGCTTAAGAGACCCGGGTGATGATTCCGGCTAACCCAGCCGGTGCTGCCTCCCTATTCCTGACTCTTAGTCACAGGGAGATTTACCAAGAGGAGAAGGCTCAGCCTGAGAACTCGATTCCTAGTGTTGTTTTCATCATCACGGGCAGCCAGGGCAGCCGAGGCTAACCTGAGATGTGGGCAGGACACAAGCAGAAACTCAAGACTCTTACAGACTCCCCTCCAAGCCGGGCGGTGGTGGCGCACACCTTTAATCCCAGCACTCGGGAGGCAGAGCCAGGCGTATCTCTGTGAGTTCGAGGCCAGCCTGGGCTACCAAGTGAGTTCCAGGAAAGGCGCAAAGCTACACAGAGAAACCCTGTCTCCAAAAAACAAAAACAAAAACAGACTCCCCTCCATTCAAAATCTTTCCATTAGTAGGCAGTCATGACTAATAATATTTAATATTCCTTAATATGTATGTGTCAAGCATGTCTTGAGTGCTTTGTCTGGGTTAGGAACTGGATACATTTATTATAGTTTACACATAGGATACTGAGGTACAGAGAGGCAGACTTAAGTGGCCCAGGCTGGCTCACTTAGCAAGGTGTCCAGTGAGGACACGAGCCCTATGCCCTTAACCCGTGAAGTTGTCCGGCCAGGGTCATGGTGTCCACTTCGGAGTCCTACAAATATAACCTGACACTTGACCCTCTGCTCAGTGGCACCTAGGTCATGATTCTGGGACCTGACTGCTCCCTCACACCCAGCTCTCATCTCCCCAACAGGGTAAGGTGGGCATGAGCCATATGGAGCCCACTGGGATCCCTCGGGTGGTGTTTCCTGAAACATGTGAGAAGGTCCTCTAGTTCACCCAGAGACCGCTGCACGCCTACTTTGCAGAGTGCCACAGTGATGGTGATGAGGGGCGAGCTTATCTCCTCAGAGGTGTGAAGGACTGGGGCCCAGTGAGGTGCAGTCATCCAAAACCGCAGAGTGTCCAAGCAGGACTCGAACACAGAGCTCTCCTGTCATACGCTGGCTTTTTTGATAAATCCACAGTTGCATGCTACGCCGGAGGTGCAGTAGCTTTGGGGTCTGTGGAGATACTCACTCCTCAGGCCCCCAAAGCTGCTTCCATTCCCACTTTTTCTCCTCAAGCTTCCATTTGTGTTGGGATTGCAGGGGAGAAATCTTAAAGGAGAATCACCCCTCCCCTCCCCCCGAAGGTGGGCCCCAGGGCTGTCTATTCCCAGCGCACCCTCAGACACTGTGAAGCAGGAGGGTCTTGCACCCCCTGGTTCTGAGGAATCTGTTCCCAGGCCCCGGAGCCCTCCCTCATGGCAGGGAGTCGGTCAGTACAACAGAAGTCTCCCCACGAGTGAAGGACTCTTTAGTCTTGATTTCGTTGTATAGGTGTGTCTCTCTTGTGTGTGTGTGTGTGTGTGTGTGTGTGTGTGTGTGTGTGCTGAAATGGTCAGCCCCATTTTTCTACTGAGAATGTCTGAATTAGGGCTTGTGCTGGTGTGACCAAAAGGAACTCGGAGAGGAAAGGGTTTATTCCATCTTAGGTCCCACGCCAGCGCTGAGGGAAGTCAGGGCAGGAGCCAAGGCAGGAACTACAAGAAACCTCACTGGCTTGCTCAGTTTTCTTTCTTATACACCCCAGGACAACCTGCCGGGGCATGGCGTCAACACAGTGGGCTGGACCCTTCCATGTCAATCCATCTCCTGGAAGCCCATCTGATGTGGGGGTGGAGGGGGGGCACATTTCTTCAGTTGAGATTTCCTGTTTCAAGATATGCCTAGGTTTGTGTCAAATTGACAAAAAAAGAAAAAAGAAAAAAAACCCACTGGCCTGGAGGACCAATAGGTGCCCTCAGGACCTGGGTCACCCTCTCTAGGGGAAGGTCCTGAGGGCCAGCAGCAGTCTGGGGTCCTCAAGTTCTCTGGCCAGGCTGTGCTTCCTGCTGAGGTCCTAAAGCAGAGCCTCAAAGTGGTTTCGTCACCTGTGATACAGCCACTTCAGATTATGCACCGGAACTTTGAGTGACTTTGCTTAGGACATGTACTTTGGAGTGTCATAGACTTGGGTTCTAATCCCGGCTCTGCCACAAAGTAGGCAAGTGGTCTGAGTCAATTCTTAACCTCTGTGGGACTCTATTTCCACATCTATATGAAATACGTACTTCCCAGATTTTTTGAGTTAATCCTCACAGAGGGACTAATCTCTCTCTCTCTCTCGCTCCTCTCTCTCTCTCTCTCTCTCTCTCTCTCTCTCTCTCTCTCACACACACACACACACACACACACACACACACACACACACACCCTGATGAAGAGAGGCACAGACATAAACACTTTCTCTGGGGGGAGCAGCTGTGAGTCCGTTAACAGCAGTCATCTCCTGGTAAACACGGAGCTGCTCCAAAACAGTTCTGAGTTCCCGGTTCCTCTGGGATGTGGATTCAGTGGAGTTTTTGAAGGTGACCAGGTCCTTTCCCATCCTCAGGTGGGAGCCAGCTGGGGTCAGGGGTCAGGAACTGTGAATAAAATACAAAGCAATTCTGGCTCTCCCGATGTCCCCAGCTGTGCGTCTGTCTGCCGCCAACTCCCTGCCAGATCTCCCCCACTTCCCATTCCCAAGCCCCCCATGGGCTTCAGGCCCAGCCTGGGAGACCTCCTGGGCAAACCCTCAGCCTGTCAAGGACCTTCAACTCCGAAGCTGGCCTCCAGGGATTCCGGAGTCTCCATTGTTGTCCTTCTAGACTCTTGCAGCCCAGCCAACCCAAAGAAATGGCAGAGGTTTTGAAAGCCTCGGCATTCAAAATGGGCCACTCCTCTCCGGAAATGTTCCCCAACTCCGCTGAGAGCCTGCCAGGAGACTCGGTGACGGCCGCTCTTGGCACACACAATAGACTGGGGTCAGAACAATGTCGAGGAGAGAAAACATCCGCCTGTCGCCTGCCCATGGGCTGTCGTCCTCCTGGGATACCCCTCACCCCTCAGCCAACTTGGGGCTCCCAGAGGAGGGAGGGGTGCACCCTGAGGCTAGAGGCCAGCTGTGGCCACCAGCAGGGGCGGCGCAGGCTGGATGCACAGCTAAACTTTCCCAGCTTGACAGCACTCTGAGCAGATGTGTGAGTCAGATTAGAAGTCAAATCTGCTTATCCTGTCTCCCCTGCCAGGCCCAGGAGCACTGCTCACAGCCCCGACCCTGGACGGGATTAAAACCTAAGCCGGCGGCGGAGGCACACAGAACAGTCCCAAGGACATGACTGAGGAAATCAGGGCTCAGCAGGTGGGCTTGCTTAATTCACCATGTACAGGGAGCTAATGCACCAGATGTTTCCACAGTCATCGAAAGGAGTCATTCCATTTGCCTTCTCCACCCTTGGAAAGGTTTTGAAGCAAAACTGAGCTACTGTGCATGAAATGCCTCAGTACTTAAAAGGAGTTACTTGGTCCTCAGGGGAAAGGCTCTCCTGAGGAAGAGCACAGCCAAGTAGAGCGCATGCCCTCTGCAGCACAGGTAGATCAGTCCAAGAGAACACCAACAGGCGCTGAAACCCTGGGGACCAGGGCAGACCACACGAGATACAGAATTTCGAGATCATCTGGATTCAAGGGCTAGCAACGCTGTATCTTTAAATTGTGTTTAAATGGTGTGTATTTGGGTGGCCTTTGTCACGGTGGGCGAGTCCCATGGCCCTTGGTGTCGGCATTGCTGGAGGATGTAACACCAGAGGGCTTCCTGGTGGAGGGGAGCTGCAGATGCGCTGGAGGGGGGGGGACAGCTCATGAGACACCAGAGCGCTCCCTTAGGCAGCGCACGGAATGAAAACGGAACCAGATGGGGAAGATTAACATGGCCCCCATGCAAGGGTGACACACAGACTCACGAAGCGTTCCGCGTTTTCTTCTAATTTTCTCTATGTGCATATTTATGTGGAAGTGAGTGTAAGCAGATGTCATGAAACTGAAAGGGACCCATGAAGGGTTGGAGGGGGGAGGCTTTAATACGGTTCCTCATGTGGTGGTGACCCGTCCCCAACCATAAAACTATTTCATTGCTACTCCATAACTGTAATTTTGTTACTGTTATGAATCATAATGTAAACATCTGTGTTTTCTGATGGTCTTAAGCAACCCCTGTGGAAGGGTCAGTCGACTCCCAAAGGGGTCGCAACCCACTGGTTGAGAACCACTGTCCTAGAGGGTATCAGTATGACAACACCAGCCATAGCAAATAATGTCACCCACCTGGGTGCAGTGGCCCAGGTCACAGTGCCAACTACTTGACATGCAGAGGCAAAAGTCAGAGCCTGGACAACATAGAGCTTGTCTCTAAAATAAATAACTAGCCCAACCCAGGTTCTTCCCCAAAGAAGAAGCCAATAGCTACACCTCTCTATCCATCCCACCTCCAATCCTAAGAAGCCCCAAATGTATCAACCCTTTCAGTACCCAGTCCACTTCCCAGTGATGTCAGCCCATGACTTAGTAGGTGTGGGCTACACAGCTAGAGCCAGGCAGGAGGACACCTGCCCCTGCTCCCTGCTGGACTGGAAGCTCCACAGACAGCCTTCCTCTTCCCCCAGCATCTCCCCAGTTCCCTGATTCTCTATCACCACTCCCAGATCCTGCCAGGCTGTCCTCAGTACCACGGGTAAACATCACTCTGACTTAGCTCTGCCTATTCTCAAGAGCTCTGTCGGCTTTGGGATGGGGTTTTTGCCTCTTCTCATGAGGTTTCAGTCCTTGAGGGATGAGGAATTGCCCATTAGTCATTGTTTGACAAGTTCTTGGCCTGTATATAGCTCATTGTAGGATAATTGGTAAGCATGTGTAGAGCCCTGGGTTCCATTCCCCCACACCACATAAATAATACAAATAAATCGCCAAAGACTTTCTTCTTTTGATGCAAAAGAGACTTTTGGTAAAGCCTGTATGTTCCTTTGAGGAGGACCTACTAGTCCCAGCTTCCAGGTTCAGAGTTGCAAACGTAGGGTACCACAGCTTCAAACCCCTCTCCTCTCCCCAATGCTGGTTCACTGGGGGCATGTCACATGACTGCTCTGTGCCTTCATTGCCTTCTCTGGGAAACAGCTAATGATGACGCTCTTCACAAAGTCCTCACAAGGGCCCCGCACACGGAGACCTCCATGCAGCAGTGGCTTTGCTGCCTCCTTACATGCATGACTCTGCATGTCACTGCCCCTCCTTACACCGGGAACTCCAGCTTGCTCTCTTCCCAGGGGATCCCAGCCTAGGAATTAAAACCGGAAATCACGTTCATTTTTCTTTCATTCTTCATCCGTGACACAATCTCAGGAAGAATGTGTTAAGTAGAATCTACTTAAAATAATCTTGTGAGGGGCCTGGAGAGAGGGCTCAGGGGTTAAGAGCACTGGCTGCTCTTCCAGAGGTCCTGAGTTCAATTCCCAGCCCCCACATGGTGGCTCACAACCATCTGTAATGACATCTGGTGCCCTCTTCTGGCCTGCAGGGATACATGCAGGCAGAACACTGTATATGTAATAAATAAATCTTTTAAAAAAATCTTGTGAGGCTTCAAAAAATGACTTTAGAGATGAGCAGTAGTGACACACTCCTTTAATCCCATCGCTGAGAAGGCAGAGGCACACAGATCTCTGTGAGTTCTAGGCCAGCCTGGTCTATAAGGCAAGTTCCAGGACAGCCAGGGCTACACAGAGAAACCTTGTCTCAAAAGATCAACCACCACCACCACCCACAACAACAACAACAAAACTAAAAACTAAAACTAAAACTAAAACTAAAACTAAAACAGAGAGCGCCATGAGTGCTGACCATCCAGCTCTCGGTGCCGCTTCGCCGCTCAGTAGGCGTGACAGTTGCCAGAGTCTCAATGGGGGTTGGAACTTCCAGATCCAAGCTGGAATGGCTACCCACTACAAAGGGCAGCCAGTGACCTTAACCACTGAGCTAAGCTTTGGGTGTTTATTTGTTTGTTTTGCATTGTTTTCCCGGAGCTTTAAATGTGTCTGAAGTAAACAAAGGAAGAGAGTTCATGACAAAAAGCATTGGCTCACGGGTTACTCAGTGCAGCCTGGCTACCTTCTGAGGGCAGGAGTGCTCCATCCCTAAAGGCATTAAGCAGACTGGGGGACTGGTGAGAAGATGGACAGTTTGGGGGACATCACTCACTCCGACAGGTCACAACAGGTTCCTGGGGAAGGCAGCCAGGTCCACTTCTGGTTTGATTCTGTTCCCCACCCACCCCCCTTCGTTTTGAGACAGAGTCTCACCATGTAGCCTTGGCTGGCCTTGAACTCATAGAGATCCATCCCTCAGTCTCTTGAGTACTGAGGTCAAAAGTGTGCAGCACCATGCCTGGCCTGACCCTGTTCCTTAAACTTCTCCCATTTGCTACACGGGGCAGCCAGGCATACCTGGCTGGTTTAGATAGTTTCTAGGATTTCTCTAGTAAGACAGTCTCCAGAGCCTGGGGAGGGATATCTGGGGAGCTTTTTGTGCTTTTCCAAGTCCCTCCTCCCTGGACTTCAGGATGCAGCCAGCCGTTGGCTTTCAACCAGATGCCCTTTGAGGACCACGGATTAATCTGAGGTTCTGGGATTCCTGAAGCCAGAGTGTATGAGAGCAGGAGGCTGCCAGGGAGGAGCGAGAAGAAAGACCTGCTCTTTCTTCCTGCCTCAGGCAGACATCCTCAAGTGGCCACCTTCAGTCACCTGCCATTGCTGACGGAAACCAGTGGCCAGAGTCCCAGCCAGTCTGGATCTGCCAGCAACAGGCCTGCGCCTCCTACATGCTAGAACTACGGAGCTCACACACATCCACCTGCCTCTGCCGCCTCGATGCTGGATTGAAGGTGTGTGCCCCAACACCTGCTCAAAATCATTTTTACGAAAACAAGAGTGTTAGAAAATTTTTTTTAGAGCCCAGCGTGGTAAAACACTAGAAGTTAAAAAGTAAGTACAGAAATCTTTCCTTCTAGTCCGATCAAGAAGAAAGCAACTGTTTCAGAAATGACAAGCACGGCTCCAAGTGGGCGTTGCATCTGCGTTTCACAGACTTGAGCAGACATAAACAGGGGGAGCCCTGTTGCAGGAGACTGCAACAGTGCCGCGGTAGCCGCTGCAGCCGCCGCTGCAGGTGTTTCCAGTCTCCTGAACTGAACGCGACTTCCACCTCCAGGCTCAAAGGTGTCTGAAAGTCTAAATGGATTACCATAAACAGGAAGCATCTGCTATACCGGGAACCTGTTGGAACCCACCTACCCTGCCAGGCCCCCCTTTCCGAGCAGCATGCTGGGGCCCCACACGGGAACCCACCAGCTCTGCCAAGCCCTGCCCCCAGGGGCCCCACTCCCTTGAGCTCAACCTCTTTAGACTTCAGTGTGTTTTCTTGTTCCCTGCTCTATGCCCGCAGGTGTTCCTAGTCACAGAGAGGCTCTGGGGAGCTTCAGCACATGCTGCTGGCTGGCCGGTTAGCATCAGGAAGGGGCTGTGCCCACTCCTCGGTAAGGCGCCTTGTCCTGCTCCCTTTTGCACGCTCTGCGGTCTCACTAATCCAAGGTCCACGTACCAGGAAGGGGCCACCTTCTCCGAGCCTTTGCACCTCTCGCCTGGATGCCCTTCCTACCCCTCTGCAGCACCTCTATCCCAGTGAGCCTTGGTCAGGCCCCTTGCATGCGCTGGGACTCAGTGCTCCCATCCCAATCATGAAAATGGGCCCTAGATGCCTCATTGTCCCGGAAGTGCTGCGGATGGAACTCACGCATGCCGAGCGTGTGCTCTACCACTAATATACAACCTCGGTTCCTGAAGATGGGCTCCAGGTGCCTTCAGAACGCCCTCCCTGTCTTGAATAGCTTGCCAACCTATCCCTACACTGGGCACTACCCCAGGGATTTGCACATGCTAGACAAGTATTCTACTGCCGAGCTACATTGCCTGCCCCACTTTAATGCTTTTAACTTAATTTTTAATTAGCATGCAAAGTAACAGATGTCCTTATGACATTCTTTTCGTGTGTGTGCGTGTGCGTGTGTGCGTGCGTGTGTGTGTGTGTGTGCGCGTGCGTGCGGTGTATGTATGTACAGGTATTTGTTTGTGTATGGCACACGTGTGTTTACCAGATATCAACATCACCTTTGTCTCAATTGCTCTCACCTTGTTTTTTGAAGAGCAGGGTCTCTCACTGGATGTGGAGCTCTGTGATTGGCTACACTGGCTGGCCAATAAACTAGGGATGAGATTCTGCCTGTGGTTGTGGGTGTCCCTTACCCTGCTGTGCACCCCACCCAGTGCTGATCCTGGCTTTTTACCTGAGTGGGAGAACCCAACTCAGGCCTTCAGGCGTATGCCACAGGCAGCTTACTGACTGGGCCACCTCTCAAGCCCCTAAGGCACTTTCTAAGATTATTATTTTTGTTTCATGTGTCTGGATGTCTGTGGAACATGTGCATGCAGTTCCTGCAGAGGCCAGAAGAGGGCATCAGATCCCCAGGAACTGGAGTTAGAGACAGTTGGGAGCGGCCATGTGGGTGCTGGGAATCAAACCTAGGTCCTCTGGAAGAGTAGCTGGTGCTCTTCACTGCTGAGCCATCTCTCCAGCCCCCATGGCATTTTCATACATGATTTGTTTCGGGTGCCCCCTCCACTTCCTCTTCCCACCTCCCGGCTTATATCATTCCACCTCCAGAATCCCCCTTCCCACTTTTACACCATGCATCTTCTATTATTCTCCTAGTACCTGCATGGCAGCTCTTGTTCCAGGGGATCTATTGCCCTCTTCTGGCTTCCACAAGCACCTGACATGTTAAGTGTTGCACAGACACACGTGCAGGTAAAACACTCATACACATAAAATAAAATTGAAATTAAAGAACTCAGATAGAGTCATCTCTTTTTTAGTTTTGTTGTTATTGTTGTGGGTGGTGGTGGTGGTGGTTGGTCTTTTGAGACTAGGTTTCTCTGTGTAGCCCTGGCTGTCCTGGAACTTGCCTTATAAACCAGGCTGGCCTAGAACTCGAGATCTGCCTGTCTCTGCCTTCTCAGTGATGGGATTAAAGGCGTGTGCCACCAACGCCCGGCAAAAAGATTTATTTATTACATATACAGTGTTCTGCCTGCATGTGTCCATGCAGGACAGATGAGGGCACCAGATCTCATTACAGATGATTGTGAGCCACCATGTGGGTGCTGGGAATTGAACTCAGGACCTCTGGAAGAGCAGCCAGTGCTCTTAACCCCTGAGCCCTCTCTCCAGCCCCCCTCACAAGATTATTTTAAGTAGGTTCTACTTAACACATTCTTCCTGAGATTGTGTCATGGGTGAAGAATGAAAGAAAAATGAACGTGATTTCCAGCTGTAATTCCTGGGCTGGGATCCCCTGGGAAGAGAGCAAGCTGGAGTTCCCGGTGTAAGGAGGGGCAGTGACATGCAGAGTCATGCATGTAAGGAGGCAGCAAAGCCACTGCTGCATGGAGGTCTCCGGGTGCGGGGCCCTTGTGAGGACTTTGTGAAGAGCGCCATCATTAGCTGTTTCCCAGAGAAGGCAATGAAGGCGCAGAGCGGTCATGTGACATCCCACAATGACCCAGCATTGGGGATAGGAGAGGGGTTTGAAGCTGTGGTACCCTACGTTTGCAACTCTGAACCCGGAAGCTGGGACTATAGTCTCCTCAAGGAACATACAGGCTTTACCAAAAGTTTCTTTTGCATCAAAAGAAGAAAGTCTTTGGCGATTTATTTGTATTATTTATGTGGTATGGGGAATGGAACCCAGAGCTCTACACATGCTTACCAATTATCCTATCAATGAGCTATATACAGGCCAGGTCTTGTCAAACAATGACTGATGGGCAATTCCTCATCCCTCAAGGACTGAAACCTCATGAGAAGAGGCAAAAACCCCATCCCAAAGCCACAGGCGACAGAGCTCTTGAGAGTAGGCAGGGCTAAGTCAGAGTGACATTTACCCATGGTACTGAGGACAGCCTGGCAGGATCTGGGAGTGGTGACAGAGAATCAGGGAACTAGGGAGATGCTGGGGGAAGAGGAGGGCTGTCTGTGGAGCTTCCAGTCCAGCAGGGAGCAGGGGCAGGTGTCCTCCTGCCTGGCTCTAGCTGTGTAGCCCACACCTACTAAGTCATGGGCCGACATCACTGGGAAGTGGACTGGGTACTGAAAGGGTTGATACATTTGGGGCTTCTTAGGAGTGGAGGTGGGATGGATAGAGAGGTGTAGCTACTGGCTTCTTCTTTGGGGAAGAACCTGGGTTGGGCTAGTTATTTATTTTAGAGACAAGCTCTATGTTGTCCAGGCTCTGACTTTTGCCTCTGCATGTCAAGTAGTTGGCACTGTGACCTGGGCCACTGCACCCAGGTGGGTGACATTATTTGCTATGGCTGGTGTTGTCATACTGATATCCTCTAGGACAGGGGTTCTCAACTAGTGGGTTGCGACCCCTTTGGGAGTCGACTGACCCTTCCACAGGGGTTGCTTAAGACCATCAGAAAACACAGATGTTTTACATTATGATTCATAACAGTAACAAAATTACAGTTATGGAGTAGCAATGAAATAGTTTTATGGTTGGGGACGGGTCACCACCACATGAGGAACTGTATTAAAGGGTGGCAGCATTGGGAAGGCTGAGAAGCCCTGTGATGGAATCACCCGGGAAGACAAGCCTCCAGGCACACCTGGGATTAGATTACTTGAGGTGTGAGGACCCAGACCAAAAGTGAGCTTAGGCCCTGGGCTGTATAAAAAGGAGATAGCAAGCCAAGCAAAAGCCTTTATCACCCTCTGCTTTGTGACTGTGGATGGATGAGATGTGACTTCTGCTGTGTTGGACTGGTCCTTGAACTATGAGCTGGAATAAACCCTTTCTTCATTGATTTTCCTTTGTTAGGGTACTTTAAACAAGTACTTATTAATTACTATTATTACTACTGTGTGTGAGACAGGGGTGTGTGCTTGTGTGTATCTTATCATGGCAATGGGAATGGACAGAAGATTGATTATCACTGCTGTGACCAGCCTGACCATGTGGTTCTTAGGCCTTTGGAACTGGTTTGTGGGAGGAATGTGGAACAGTCTCGGAGTTTAGCTAAAAGACCCTAGTGTGGAGGAAGCGGAGCTTATGGGTCATTCTTGTGGAAGCTTGGAAGGCATGAATGGCGCCGGAAACCCTGGCCATGGAGTCTTGGCTCCTGCGGTTTCTGAGGGGACAAAGACTGTATCAGCGCAGCTGAGGCTCATTCGATATTCAGACCCAGAATCCGGTGTCTTTCTACCTGTGTCATGAAAATGTGGGTGAAACTGAATTTAAAGATAGTGGACCAATCTGTTTGGCAGAGAACATCAAGAAGAGCTCCCAGGCGGGCGCTGGGGAAGCAGCTGTCATGGAGGTCAGCACCACTGCAGGGCAGCCTTCTGTACTGCACTGGGACAATAAAAGGTGTCCTGAGGGCAGACCCCACCCACCCATCAGAGCTTCCATCCTGAGCCCATGGCCGAGCTTAGTAGCACTATCCACATGGTCCAGCTTTTGCAGGCATGAAAGGTGCCATTCCAGAGCAAACTCCAAAAGGCACTCCATATATCCAGAAGGGAGCTCAAGATGGACCAGAGGATCTCTGGCAGTTAGATAAAAGCAAAAATTTCTCAGAAACTTGTGAAACCAGTTCCCATCTGCCGAAAGGAGGCATTTCTCTTACCCCTGGTGTAAGGAACATATGGCGGCTGTGGCACCTTTCTGAATATCAATGCTCATGCTGACCTCCAGGTTCCCTCAGAGTCACAAGCGGCTGTCACACATTTCAAAGTCCATGTTAGCATCCCAGCCCTTCTTACCTCCTCCCGTACCCTAAACTCCCTCCAGCTCACGGGCTTCTCTACCCCGAGCCATTATAGCCTTGCTAGTCTCTATTTTTGCTAGTCTATCTATCTGTCTGTCTGTCTGTCTGTCTATCTCTCTATATCTATCTACCTATCTATCTATCTATCTATCTATCTATCTATCTATCTATCTATATCTATCTATCTATCTACCTACCTATCTTGCTCTCTTATTCTCTCACTATGCTTTAGCCTCCATCTCTTGCTATCTCTATCTCCACTACTCTCTCCCACTTCCCTAGCTCTCGGCCATGTTCCGTCTACGTCTTTTCTGCTCTGGTTTCTCCAGAAACTTCTGGATATCCCCCCCCCTTTATCTACAATAAAAGTCTTAACCATATCATGGGACGGTCACATCGGCAGTTCCTTCACTGTGCCCCTTGCGTACAAGGTACAAGATTGGGGGAGCCGTGGGATCTTGCTCCATTGTTACAGAGAGCAGCCAAGACCAGGAGATGTGTGGCAGAGTCAAAGTTCCTGCTAGTCGACTGTGTGAAACTGTGAAGTGAAGCCTGAGTTGCCATGGAGATCACAGGCTCCTGGAAATGTGTGAAATGTGAGCTGTCCACCGAGGAAACCTATGTGTAGAGCTGGGCTGACTCAAGAGAGATGGAGGGGTGAAGGGCTACTCAACTTTAGGAGTCCAGTTGATTTCATTAGGAGCCCCAAGTGCCAGACATGGAGCTACAGGATTTAGAGGTTGTTGTTTGGGTTTGGGCATTTGTTCCGATCATTCCTTGCTGTGCCCGGGTTCCTCCCTTTCTGGATAGACATTCGGACTCTGTGCCATTATGTGTTAGAGGTATGTAACATTTCTTATAAGAACTCACATGGAAGAGATTGTTTTGAGCCTCAGATGAGACTTGAACTTTAGACTTTTAAAAGGTGTTAAAATTATTAAAGACTGGAGGGCTTTTGAAGTTGAATTAAATGGTGGGTTTTTTTTTTTTTTTTTTTTTTTGGTTTTTCGAGACAGGGTTTCTCTGTGTAGCTTTGCGCCTTTCCTGGAACTCACTTGGTAGCCCAGGCTGGCCTCGAACTCACAGAGATCCACCTGGCTCTGCCTCCCGAGTGCTGGGATTAAAGGCGTGCGCCACCACCGCCTGGCGGCGGTGGGGTTTTTTGTATTATAAAAGTCATGAGATTATGGAAGGTTATGAGTTAAGTGATGTGTCTGTGTCAGCTTCACGAAGGGGAGGCTTGTGGCGGGTGGTGTCAGCCTGGCATGATCTAGAACCGCATGGGAGACAAGCCTCCAGGCACACCTGTGATGGGTTATTCAGCCTCTGGGCATGCCTGGCAGTGCCTGATAGGTTAATGCAGGAGGGAGAGCCACCCTAAAAGTGGGCTTGGGTCGCACACAAGCACTCATCCCTCTGCTTCCTGAGTGCAGGTGCCACGTGACCAGCTGCTTCGAGCTCCGTGGCCTTGGCCTTCCTGCCATGATGGCCGGTGTCACTGAACCGTGAGCTGAAGCTGTCTCTAACTTGACTTCCCTCTGTCCGCGTATTTTATCACAGTAACGGGAGAAGAAACTGAGTCAGGCTGTGAGTGCCACAGTCACTCACTGGGTAGGGACCTAGCAGCCCTGAGCGCGAGAGAAAGGCAGCCACAAAGGGACAAGAGCAAGCGTCTGAGATGGAGGGAAGTGGCTGGGGGCGTCACGTCACGTTGCGGTGCTAGTGCACGCTGGCCTGTCCGTAGGAGGAAGGTCAGCACACTCATCTGGAGCGAGCCACTGACCACCAGCGGTGCGTGCCACCAGCCAGCGTCACTGCAGCTGGAACAGGAACAGGGCCTGCTGCCCTTTTATGTGGATGAGGGGCAGTGGGCCCGGGAACCCAGGGGAGGGACGGGTGAAGGTAGGGACACTTGATAGAGCAGGGCACAGTGACTTCTGGCCACTGGTGGGCTGGTTCCGCTTCGGCCTGGGTGTCTTGCTGAGTCTGGAGCACATGCTCTTCAGGACTTCTGCTGGACTATTCTCCCTGGCTGTGCACCCAGCTTCCCCCCTTACCGTTCCTACCCCTGCCCCCATCGGAGGCCTTTGACCTCACCAGCATGCCGGCCCTCACATCTGCTGCTGCTGCTGCTGCTGCTCCAGCTTCCCTCGTTGGACTTCTGGCCAGTGTCCAGCTGGGCAAAGCTCATTTCCCTGCTTGCCCAACTGCTCTATCCCCAGAGCCAAGCACACCGCCTGGCGCACAGAAATCTGTCTGAAGACAGGCCAGCTTGACCTGCGGGTCGGAGTTATCGGAATCCAGGAGGAGTATCGTGCACCTGGTTGACTGTCCTGGTGCCCAGCCCAGGGCCAGGGCACGGACGCTGTGACCAATGCCTATACTGATGATTTGCTTTGCATACAGAGGACTCAAAGGGTGTCATGGAGTCTCATACCAGAAGCAAATGTCCAAACAAAGATGAAAAGAAACGGACCACAAGCAGCCCAACCAAACACTTCGAGGAACTGAAGAAGGGGACCAGGTCTCATAGCAGGACTGACAGGTGGCTGGCCACAGAGGCCAAGAGCAGTGAACAAGGGTGGTTTGCCAGGCGTCAGCCCGACCTGCAGCTCCAGGCTTCAGAGCAAGGTATAGAAGCCCCCGCATCTTCCAGAACCTTCCTGTGGGGCCGCCTTTTGCCTTTTGTGCGGCTGTGGGTGTAGAGACGTGAGTCTCACAGACATGAGTCTGCGAGGAATCATCACGCCCAAGGAGCTGGTTTAGAAGGCTGACAGGGTCTAGGGATGGATTCCGAAGGAGAGGCCTGTGGTACCTGGAAGAGTGGGGCAGGGGAGAGCCAACCCTAGGTCCCATCAGTGGGAGCGGCTGACGGCAGCTGTTAAGTAGGCACTGGGGGGGGGGGGGAGGTCAGATGGGGCCCTGGGCGCTCCTGACCCAGGAATGAGGACAGTAAATGTGATGCCAGAGGGGACAATGACTCACCAGGAACACCAGCAGAAAGGCGTCTGTTTAGGAGAGCTGCACATCATCAGGAAACGACTTCTGGATACCCAGGAAACAGGGCTCCAGGGTCTGGGGCTGAGCCTGGTCCCTAGGGCACTAGCCCTGGCTCCTGGAGCCCAGCAGGCCTGGCCGCTCATGGCTGGTCCCTCAGCCTTGCCTCGCTCCTGTATCCAGCTCTCCTCTCCAGAGCCAGCATCTCTCCCGGTACGTGCAAACCTGGCTAAGCCTGACCTGCAGGGTCTAGCTCCCATCCCTCAGCATTATCGGCTTTCCTAGGGCGAAAGTTCCCTGACCCAGACACCCCTCCCTGTATCTCCACAGCCACAGCCACAGCCACAGCACAGGGGCAGCTGCATAGGAAGACTCCGGAAGACGCAGCGGTTTCTGCTCACGATGGGTCCACAGGGAGATAAAGGGTGGCCTCCACGGCACTGCTGCTCCAGGAAGCTGCATCTTCCTGGGCCCTCCTCATACCTGCTTTCCGGGTCTCGCTCTTCACATGATCCCTTTCTCTCTCCCCTCCTTAAAGACCAAGGAGGGCTGGGCTGTGCACAGACCTGGAGTTCTGGGATTCGTTTTTCGCCGATTTTGTTTTTCCTGGTGCTGAGGATGGAACTTGGGGACCCCTGGAACGCAGGGACCTTGTCTGTGGTAGGCAGAGCCCCTGCCTCTGAGCCCCACCCCCAGGTCCTAACAGACTTGGGATTCTAATTTGTTATGTGACCTGAGGCCAGTCACTTCCTCCCTGGGAACTGCGGTGTTTGCTTGTGGGATCAGGGAGGAAGATTGTGGCGGAGATTCGGTGAGATGGACCCCAGCATTGTTGGTGGGCACAGGGAAGGCAGCTTCGTGCATGGGCTGTCCTAGTCGTCATCTCCCTGGATCTCAGCCTGGATAAGGCCTTTCCCTTATAGGAAGTGTTAATTATTGTCCGAGAAGTTCTGCACTTTGATGCTCTGACGGGGACTACTGTGGGAAATGGTGTGGGGCCAAGGACCAAGTCCTGGCCTACTCCAACTTCCATGGCTTTGGTGAGGAAGCAGGAGCCCCTCAAGTTCAAAGACACAGAAAGATCAGGAGGCCTGCCTTCGGGCTTGGCATCCTGCATGGTCTTGGAGCAGATTTGAGCAGTGGATTAGAAAACAGCTGGGTTCTCAGCACTTAAGATCTGTGTGACAGGAAGGAGGGCCAGATCTGAGGGGGGCATTTGAGAGCAGCAGGAAGTGGGTTCCAGAACTAGTAAGGGCTGCGCTTGCCACTGCCCTGGCCGTGACTACCTCAATACCAACTGACCACACATTCTCTCTCTCTCTCTCTCTCTCTCTCTCTCTCTCTCTCTCTCTCTCTCTCTCTCTCTCACACACACACACACACACACACACACACACACACAGACCCACCTGCCTCCCTCAGTCCTGGGGCTAAAGGTGTACATCACTACCCCTGGCCCAATTCTCTTTTTATCTCTGTGCCCTTCTGTCTCAAGAAGCCACGTGGTGTTGGCAAAGCAGAGTGATCCACGGAAGCCAGACCCCATGGCCCTCCTCAGGGCTCTCTCTGGGCTATCCTCACTGGTCCCACCTCATAGACACACCCTGGGCCAAGGACAGGACACAGAACACCGATGCCCAGACCTATGCATTTTCTGCTTTACCAGAGTTGAAATGGCCTCAAATGTTCTGCACTTTGATGCTCTGATGGGGACTACTGTGTGAAATGGCGTGGGGAAGGTAATTCTGCTACAAAATCCCCCCTTCTCCAGCCCAGGGCAGGTTCAGAGATGTACCCAGACCAGACTCTCTTCACCGGTCTGTATGTATGCACAGGCAAGCCCAGACACTTGGGTCTTGAGCTCCTCTGTCTTCGGTATGGTTCTATTAGTCACCTTTTCTGAATGAGACTGCTCACTGCTTTCTGTACAACATGAATTAAATATATTCTCTGTCTTTGCTCTGAGTCACAGGACATTCACAGTCAGTGGGGGGAGGGGGGTTGGGGAGAACCCAGGCTCCAAGGGGTTGGGATGGGCGTGGGGCCCGTGGAGGAAACACGGGCTTGACCTCCCCTTGGCCTTTGCCCTTCACGTTCAGCCAAGTGTCGGGGAGACCCTGGAAGATGAGATGGGTGCTGAGGAAGGGTGTGCCTTCTCCGGGTTAGGCTGTAATGCCAACAGCACACTTACGCTCAGGACCAGCCTCTCTGGAGGCTGGTGCCAGGGTCAGGTGGACAGGGCTAGGAAGGAGGTGGGGGATGGGGGAGAGGCTGCACCAGCCCCAAAGAGTCAAAGCCACCTTGGTACCAGTGTCAGGGCGACCTTGCGTATCTGGGTGCCAGCCTCAGGACCCTGAGACAGGGTCGACTTATCGACAACCTCGGGGCTGATAACCCCCGCGTGTGGGAGTGGCTTGGGGAGGAAGGGACAGAGGTGCTAGGTCAGGGCTCCGAGAACAGTGTACACTCTACCACCTGCCTGCTTAAGGCAGCCCTTTCCAGTCTGGGGGATGGGCAGGGGGACGGCCGAGGCGGCAGGAGTACAACTGGGAGTCCCAGATGCCCTCCAGATGCAGCTGGACGTGGGCAGCATGCTGGGCTTTTTAGCCTTGGTTCAAGCCAGAGGGTACAGGGCTCCTGGCAAGGAGGGGACCTTAGCATGTTGGGGATGGAGACAAGAGGGCATACTTTTTTTTTTTGATGCTCTAGGGATGTCTGCCTTTGGGTGGGCTATGCACACACACACTGGCACAATTCCCGGCCCGGTGCCTTGTTCCTGGACTCTTCCTTGTTCTCAGAGGAGAAGAAGGTAAAGCGAGTGTCCAGAGGATAAGAGAGGGGTCTGTGGAGCTGATGAGCCAGGCAAGCCCAGGGTCCCCAGATTTCCCCCGCACCTCCTACGGGAAGGGGTCCCAGGTCCCTCCTCGGCCCTCCCTTCCTCCCGGGGAAGTAGCTCACGCCCCATCCCAGAGTGGACGGCAAAGGGGTCGGTGTCCAGGCAGAGGTCATCCCAGAGGTGTGTGACAAGCGAGGAAAGGAAGCGACTGCTACCACCAGGGCTGCCGAGTGGTCCTCCAGACTGGCCACAGGCGTTCATTGCTCAGCCCTCGGATGGCCACACAGGCCCCATACTTCCTGAATCCATGTTCTGTGTGGCCTCTCGCCCCGTGAGTTGCAGCAGGGTGGACGCAGCTCAGAAGATGCTCTGCCGCCGGTTCTTCCCTCGCCCTGGAGAACGGAGGGGGGCAGGAAGGAACAGGGGAAGGGGACGGGGATCAAAGGGGCACTTGCCCTTCCCATGCTCCGATCCAGTGAGCAAGGGCAGGCCCTGGGATCCAGGTCTCGTCTCTGTTGCTGGTGAGCTGTGTGGAACCGTGCCTTAACTTCCAGGGGCCTCGGTTTACCGAAGCGGAGAACATTTGGAGTGCCAGCCCCACAGGGTGTTTTAAAGATTGTATGAGACAAGGCATGGGGACCACTGTCAGTCCAAGGCCACTTGGCTGTGCTAAGGACAAAGTTCGGACTGGCCAGGAGCTCAGGGTCTTCACCGAGAACACACCAGGCACAGGGCCCACCCTTGCCAGGGCTTCTGTAAAAGGCAGTGTTCCATCTGGGTCGGGGTGGAACCTCCCATAAGGTATGTATGTGGGGTGTTGACTCCCCATCCCAAGAGTAGATTGCTGGGCCCATCTCTTTGTTTTTTTTTTTTTTTTTTTGTTTGTTTTGTTTTTTTCGAGACAGGGTTTCCCTGTGTAGCTTTGCGCCTTTCCTGGACTCACTTGGTAGCCCAGGCTGGCCTCGAACTCACAGAGATCCGCCTGGCTCTGCCTCTCGAGTGCTGGGATTAAAGGCGTGCGCCACCAACGCCCGCCCCATCTCTTTCTTAAAGGAGCATGTCGCGTCACCCCCGCCCCCCCCCCCCGCACTCCCCCTCTTGGAAAAGGTGGCCTACTTGGCTACTTCTAACAAAGGTATAGGGAGAGCATGTGGCCCTACCTGGGTGCTGGAAGGCCAGGCCACGATAGCCTGGGTCCTTTTGGAGCTGGATCTCTTTCAGGGAGAAGATGGAGGCGGCTGGGCAAGAGAAGAGGGTGGGGGTGGGGCCTGGGTGGAGCCACGCTGCTCGCTCCTGTACCCCACTTTCACTAAATCCACAGAGCCGAGGCGCCCTCTAGTCCAGACTCAGTTCTCCAAATGAGAACTGTGGAGGGGAAGCCATGTGTCCGAGACCACTCCCCTGGACCCAAGGGTCCAGCCTCTGCTATCGCCCCACCTATGTCCGCGGCCCCCTCCCCTTGTTCTGGCCGACCCTGAGCCCTGGGACACTCACTGTCATCAAGCTGGTGTACACGCTCTCCCAGAGACAGGAAGTAGGGGTGATTTAGGGCCGCCTCCGCTGACATGCGACTCTTGGATTCGTACTGAAAGGCACAGGATAGGCTCTTGGGCCCTGCAGGAGAGCCTTCTAGAAAACGGGACTCCCGTGCTAAGTTAGAGAGCCAAGGTGGGAGAAGGTCCCACCTGACCCAAACCAGGCAGCCTCAGTTAGGATACCAGGGTCCAGATACCAGAGAAAACCCGAAATGGGGCTTCATGGGAGAGCGACTGCTTCTTGGGATGGGCATCCATGACAAGGCCATGACAACCATCACCGGGGTGAGCATCGGCGCATTCGCAGTCAACTACCCTTCATCCTGGGCTTGCTCCCAGGGAGGCGCTGCGCCATCCCCATAATCTCGGTGTATCCCCAGCATCTTCTCAAGGACGAACTGATAATCCTTCCGTCCTCAGGAAATGCCCAACCAGGCCAAGCCCAGAGACTAGCGTCCCTGTCGGACTTGGGAGTCACAGGTGGTATCTGAGCTACCGGCCTGGCTGTCTTTGGTCGTCTCTCCCCGGGGAGGATGGGAGGAAACTCACCAGGAGGAGGCTGGTCAGGAGGTTGATGCCGTCCGTATCCAACCTGCAAGGAGGAGGCGCTGGCACAGGCGCAGCCAGGGGCAGCCTGGGGACCTGAACCTCTGGGAGGGAGACCACAATGGGGAGCGAGGGGCCTGGCAAGGGACTACCTGGGAGCGTGGCTGAGCAGCGGCTGCGGCAGGTACCGGGGGAAGTTGTAGGCTCGGAACTCGGAGAGGGACGTCACGCCCGGCCACGTCTCTTCTGTAGGAGTCCCTGGAGACACAGGACCGGTAGGAAGTTATGAGTGGAGGGCTGAGGCCAATACGGCGAGGGTGCAGCATTGAAGGAGACAGCAAAGAGGAGTAGCCAGAGCTAGCTGGTTCCCCACCCTGCCCGGTCCGCCATGCTCCTGGGTGGACAGGGTTCTGGCGCCCCCTGGTGGCCAGGTGGAGGGTACAGACGGAAACTAACCCAGGAGACGGAAGATGAGGTGTAATTCCTCCTTGACGGTGGAGCCTGGGAAGAGGGGCTTCCCGGTGGCCATCTCATAGAGTATGCAGCCCACGCCCCTGGGGAGGCAAGGGCAACGGTGAGGCCAGGAAGCACAACCACCCCTCCAATGACACCCTAACACAAGCCTGAGAGGTCACATCTGGGACTTGAAAAAGGCTCCTAGAACCAATCAGACTCCCGCTACAGTGAGACTCTCCTCTCTGTGAGCCCTGGGTCCCCTTAATTCTGCTAGGCGGAAAGACAGGTGCATATTCTCACACTCTGTGCTGGCTTTCAAGTAGAGTTGGTTTTCATTTGACACCAGACCATACATTTGTCGATTTTAACAATAAAACAGCATGTCTCTTCCAAGATGTTCTGGGGGAAGACTCATCTACCCTCTGGCAATTCCCACCTCTACCCCTGGGGAAACATTTCAGAAGTACAGCATGAGAGGGGTCTACAAGCTCGGAGACCCTGATGCATTTCAGACTTAATTTGCTAACGGCAGCGCAGCAAGGAGACGTGGAACTCTGAGCAAGGTCAGGGTCCTCCCGGGCAGAGTCTAAAGGCACGGACAATCTTACACCCCTCTGCTGCTCTGCTCACTCACCACATGTCGATGGGGGTGGAGTACTCTGTGGATCCCAGCAGCACATCTGGGGGCCTGTACCAGAGGGTCACCACCTCGTTGGAATACGTCTTTGTAGGCACTGATTTGGCCCGGGCCAGGCCTAGGAACAGACAAGTCACTGAACCTCTGCTAAAGGGTCCCGAAGAACCAGGTATTCAGGCACCCCGCAGAATCCCTACATCCTGAAGAGGCTGTGTACCCCAGCGGTGAGACCCACTTGCCAACCCTGACCCCTGACCCCGGGGCGTCAGCCTCACCAAAGTCGGCCAGCTTCAGCTCGCCCCGATCATTGATGAGCAGGTTCTGGGGCTTCAGGTCTCGGTGCAGGATCTTGCGGCGGTGGCAGTAGGCTAGACCCCGGAGCAGCTGGAACATGAAAATCTGGAGGCGAGAGAGGAGGAACGAGAAGCGTGGCAGGATGAGGTCCCGCGTGGGAGACCCTGCACCTCTGTCTCAGGCTGGAGAGGAATGGAGGATCAGCACAAGTCTCTAGGAAGGCTTCCCTGGTTCCGTTGCCCACCCTGCAGGCCACCTGGGACCTGTACACACCGGGGAATCACATATGGAGGCAGAGGCCAGGTATGCAGAGGAGGCAGGGAGCGTGAGGGGGCTGGTGCGGTCTCCAGATGTGAAGTATGAAAGTACAGTGAGTAGGGGTCCCATAGGTGGGGATGTATGTGCTTGGTTATTAATCAGCAGAGCCGGTCATTTATCCTCCTGGCTTCTCAGAAGCCCTCCCTTCACTCTCGCAGGTAACTCATGCATGCTTGGCACTCAGAGTTAAGAGACGGATCTGTATCCGTAGCTAGTCAGGAGTGGAGGCTAAGTCCGTTCTTGGCTGGGATGCTCAGGATGGCTTCTAGACTAGCCGAGTGGCCTTTCCCTCCCTTCCAGTATTTGAGGCTCCGAGCAACCTCAGCAGCTGGTGCCGAGAGGAGCATCCCACACTGGGCCTGATGACAGATGATGATGCCCTGGGCTGGCCATGCTGAGGTCCCTGCCTCAGAGGCCCTCACCTTGACGTTGTGCATGTTCATGAGGTTTCCACAGTGGTCTAGATACTGTTTCAGGTCACTGTCCTGGAACAGACAGTCAGGGTCAGTCTTGCCCCCTGCCTGGCCAGTGGTCTGGACTCAGGCTGAGAGGAAGGCCTCTTCAGTCGGGTCCATGCCTGCTGGCGGCCCAAGGCCCTGGCTCCGAACCCTTGGCCCACTTCCGCATGGGAATTGAACTGGCAAACAAAGGCTTGGGTCCTCCCCTCCCCCCACCCCTCCCAGTCCCTCTCTCCCTCTTCTTCACTACCCCACTTCACCCACCACAGGGGCAGAGGCTGCCAGCCCCAGGCCAGCTCACCAGGTACTCAAACACCAGGGTGAGGGACCGATCTGTGTGAATGAGGTCATGCAGGGTCACAATATTGGCGTGTTTCAGGTCCTTCAGCAGAGACACTGGGGAGACAGGCCCACCTGGGTCCCCAGGCCCACCAAACACCTCCCAGTCTCCCTTCCTGGGGACAGCAATGGCCCCCCACCCAGGCTCCCACCAGGTGTGGGTTGTCGAGGCCCTCGTCCCAGAGGCCCGGGGTGCAGACCCGGACATTGTACCCTCTCGAATGGCAGTACAGGGCGCCCCTTCCTCATGCTCCAGCCGGATCTCCTTCAGGGCCACGAGGTTCTCTGTCAGCTTGCTGCGCCCCTTGAAGACGGTGGCATAGGTCCCCTGGGGCAGAGAGCATCCCTCGTCAGCCCCGGGAGTATTCTGCTCCTGCTCTCCTCCCAGCTCCACCCCCTTGCATTTCTGCGTGAGTGAGGATTCAAGCCCTACTCCCTCTGTCCAAATTCTGTTGGCTCCAAAGTCTGCTTCTCCTTAACATCTCCCTATCAACTCCCCGGCTGGAACGGACCGCCCACTCCTCTGTTCCCATGCCGGCTGCCCCTCTGTTGTTATAGCTCAGCCTTGCTCCTAAGTCATGGTCATAGGGCTCTTGAAAGACAGGGCCTTCTTCCTCTTCGCAAACCTATACCCACTCCAGGCCACAAAGCCTGACGGCGATGTACAAGCAGTTTAGCTACAGGGCACTTGCTGTGTGCCAGGCTGCCTGCCCAAGACAGTGTGACTCTGTCCGGAGCCGTGAGGGGCAAAGGAGAGTCAAAACCATCCTACCTGCTGCCCAGACGGAGCCACCCCGGCCTTACCTCCCCCAGTTTATCCAGTTTCACGTATGTTTCCAGTTTCCCAAAGCCGATATCTGACTGGGAAGGAGACAGGGAGGCTGTGAGAGTCAACGCCCCAGCAGATCTTTCTAGATCTTTCTAGGCCACGCTTCCTCCCCGTCCTCAGGAGGGAAGAAGTGATACATCCACCGTACAGAGAGGATCCAAGGAGGACAACTTCAGAGCCTTCGCTTTCTCCTCTCCCTTCATCCTCATGAGAGGTGAGGGACCCCTTCCATGGGGGGCTCCTTCCTCCATGAGTCACAGATGGACACACTGAGCTACACTGTCTTCCCAGGGTCCACCTCACCGCCTGCCTGGCTCTCTTGACTCCTCCGGGGCGGGCCTGCCATTCTCCCCATGTGGAGTTAACTTCAGACCCCACCCCAGGTCATCTCCCCTCAGTTCATCTCTTCTGGCTCAGGACAGGACGTGTCTTAAAACGTCAGAGTTCTGAGACCCACTCACCAGAGAGGCTCCTAGGAGCGCCTCACAGGAAGCTGGGACCTGACAGCATGTGAGGATGGGTGATCTGATGGGTCGGTCTTTTTTTTTTTTTTTTTTTTTTCTATTTTATTGGAGAGGTCTTTCATTCTTATTAAGCATTCCATGACATATGTGTGCTATATAAAGAATGCATGGCCTTCCAGCAGGAATAGATGACCATGGCTGAGTTTTTTGTTTTTCTCACCAGCCAGGATAAGGCTTCCCTAATCAGTGTGCTCCAAGCCCCTGAACACACGGTAGTGACTGACCCCAGAGATGTGCCTATCTCTTTCCACCAAAGACCACTGGTGAGCAAGTGGAAACTCTCTAGTCTGGGTTCCCACTAGTGCATTAGTGAACGTGTGGGTGCACACGGGGATGACGAAACACATGCCCACAACAGCGAGGCCAGGGGGAGTCTCGAACCATGTCTCTACACAGTGAAACACAACCTGATCCCTATCTGGTTCCTCGGGTTTTGGTTTTTTTGAGACACGGTTTTGGAGTGTACCCATGGCTGGCTGGGAACTATATAGCCCAGGCTGGCCTTGAATTCTTGGAACTCCTTCTGCATCAGCCTCCCAAGGAATGCTGGGAGTACAGACATGAGTCCCAACACTGGTTTATTGGTCTTAACCTGGGAGACCCTGGGGCCTACTTAGCGCCGTTGGTACTCAGGTGAGTCATTGACTCAAGGAGACGATTTACTGGAATCCGCAGAGGCCAGCAGGGGGCGCCAAAGGCACAGGAATCTTTCTGGAAATCACTCTAGTCCTCAGCCGGGATGAACAAGGCCAGTAGTGCTCTACCCACACTGGTGTCTCCCGCTCAGCCAACGCTGACCCTCCTCGGACTCACCAGGGAGGCACGACGGGACATTCGGGTGAGTGGCTTGGGCAGCCCTGGGTTCTCCAGCTGTAGCTTCTGCAGGAATTCTTGGGGCAGGCGGATATCCATGGGCAGGGAGAGCCTCTTGTTGAGGTCCTGAGGTGGCAGAGAGGAGGGGAACACCCGAGTTGGTCCCAGGAGGCCCTTGCCCCTCGCCCTGGATTTATCTGTCCCTGTAGAGCAGGGCCAAGCCACAGGCTGTGGCCTCAGGCTCACAGCTACCTGGAGGGTGTACATATGTGAACCCTACGGGGATTACTGTGTGACCTTTAGGAAGTTCCTTCCCCTCTCTGGGCCACAGTAGCACTGACTGTAGAACATACGCCTCACACCCTCGCAATGTAATTCTGTAAGCATATTTCTCCTACACTTGGCGTAGGTAACTGGGTCATAAGAACAGTCGATGTCTAGCCAGGAATGTTCTAGCACTTGGCATATATTCTCACGGAATCCCCACCATAACCTCCTCCAATTTGAGCCCTCGGTGACTGACTCTACAGGACCCGCCCTGCTCTGTCTACTGCCGCTGAGGATGCGCCTGACCTTGGAGCCTGAGGGGCACCCTCACCTCCATGGAGAAGCGGCGATGACTCTGTCGTTGTTGATACTGCATGCCGGGGGACAGCTGCCCAGGCTCGTCCCCGCCATCTGTGGGGGAGAGCATGCTTGGTGTCAGCCCACAGGACTGAGCAGCATGTCTGAGGAGGACAGGCGTCGGGCTCCTCCCTCCCACTCCGCGGTGTCTGTCCGCAGCCCAGGGTACCCCACCCCACCACCCTGTCATGTCGTGGGGCAGCCAGTCAGCGGGGCTCACAGGGAGTCTGGGTGGGAAAGAGCGAGGTGGCCTGACCCTCACCCTCCTTCCTCTGGGTGTGGAGCTGGTTGAACTGCTCAGTGAACTCAGCCAGGGACTCCTCAATGGTCTCTGGGCGGGGCACGGACAGGGAAAGCCTTCTCTTGAAGTTCTTCATCTTGTTCATGGTCAGCAGGGGCCCGTTGTGAGTCCTAGGACAGAGAGGAGAGAACGAGGCAATGTGGCCACTCTAGACCCGTGGGAGCCAGGCACACTTTAGGTCACCCCGACCAGAGCTCTATGATGGCAGGATCTAAGCCTGTTCCTTCCTCCTCCAGTGTCTCTTCTGTCCATGAATCCTCCCTCCCCGGCCATCACAGCCTCAACGGGTACAGCCACAGGTTTGCAAGACGCCACTCCAGACACTCAGCCTTCAGCTGGGGTGTCTGGAGATCGCTGAGACAGGACGCCAGAACTGGATGGCCCTCAGGCCATTGGCTCTCTCTGAAAGAGCCTAACTGGTTGGTGCCCACTTGTCAATAGGTTTCAAACTCCATGACACCTGACACGGATCCCAGAATGTCCCCCTCTCTCATCCTGGATCCTCAGGAAGGAGGTCAAGGGAGAGCATGTCCCAGCCTAACCTCGGCTCCAGCTTCATGCCAGTCAGGAGCGGCGTGGGAAACTCAGGCAGCCCAGGAAAAGGGAAGCTGGAGTTGTTGGCCCCTCCCTTGCCTCGGTCCTCTGAGCAGGCCTGGGTGCCCTGGGCTGAGGACACAGTGGAGCGGGAGCCGCCCTGTTCTATTTCCCTCTAAGTTCTGACCTCCGGCTGGCACCACGAATGTTACTGCTGCTTCCCACAGACGGATGCTCCGTTCTCTTTTTCCCTCCCTCCTCCCCCCTCCTTCCCTCCCTCTCTCCTTTATCTCTATTTTGAGACAGAGTCTCACTGTGTATTTCTGCCTGGCCTGGAACTTGTTAATATAGACCAGGCGGGCCTCGAACTCACAGAGATCCATCTGCCTCAGCCTCCTGAGTGCTGGGATTAAAGGCGTGCGCCACCATGCTTTTCCCGAGGGCCCCACCCTCCGCAGGCTGCAAAAGCACTGTGCGCAGCCACACGGCCATCCTCCCAGGCTCCATACTGCCTTCAGCTGCAATGGGCTGCAGGCACCAGAGGCCACACAAGCCCCCCTTAGCTCCCCACCCTGGCCAGGAAGGCTTCAGAAGGACCAACCCTGTTTGGGAGGGGCCATCTGCACTCTTCCCTAGGCCTACTTATAACCCACTTCTGGAGGATGCTCAGGCCTGCGGCAGGCCAGCACCCAGTTGCCAAGGCAACCAGGCCCCTCCTGAATCCTCCTGGTTTAAAGGATTATGGGTCAGTAACATGTTTGCTTTGCTTAACGATCATATCCTCTGTGAGCCTGGAAAAGGTCCTCTCCCTGGCACTCCATGCTCCTGGCTGCCCCTACCACTACGGAGCCAGGCCCTCGGGCTCTCTGACCCAGGCCTGCACTGCCAGCTGAGACCTCCTCTGCTGAGAAGCTTGCAGACCATGTCAGTTCAGGATGGCCTGGCCCACCTGGGTCCACCCTGGATTCCCACATGGCCTCAGCCTGTATGACGTCACAGGCCTGCCTTCTGCAGGACTCTGAAGGCTCCCAGAGGATAGTCACCCTGCTACACGCCCTTGTGTGGGGCAGCCAGCTGAAAGGACCCCACAGAGGCTCTGGGGTGGTGACAGGACAGATGGGCTCCGGTGACCAAAAGGCTCAGATGCGCCACACACCCTCCCTGGTTAACTCATTCCCAGCAAGACTAGAGGGCAGCGATCACTCTGTGTACACGTCCATCGCTGTCCCGCTGAAGGCTAGGGTGACCAGGGACATCGGACACATTCTAACTACCAGCTTCTGGAACTAGGGCCTGGGAAAGGGCTTGGGATTGAACCCAGGACCTTGCAAGTGGTAGGCAAGGAAAACGCCTTCAGGATTTTTAAAAATTTTGTGGTGTGTGTGTGTGTGTGTGTGTGTTGTGTGTGTGTTTGTGTGTGTTTGTGTGTGTGTGTGTGTGTGTGTGTTGTATGTATATGCCACATGTATGCACGTGCCCCTAGGGAGGGCAGAAGAGGGAGTGGGGTCCTCTGGAGTTGAAATTTCAGACATCTGTGAGCTGCCTAAAATGCGCTCTAGGAACCGAACTCAGGTCCTCTGCAAGAGCAGCAAGCCCTCCTAACCACTGAGCCACCGTCCCGGCCCGTTCTTCTTTGGCCATGGGTATTTCGATGCAGCCGTGGCTAGATTTGGATTTCCAAGCTTCCTGCCTCGGTCTCTCAAGGGCTAGGATTACAGGCCTGTCTTGGAAAGACAGGCAGAGAAGATATGTATTTAAAACAGGGTTTCCAATCATCAGCAGGGGAAGACAAGGCTGGCCGTATCCGGGGTTCAGGTGAGGGCTGACTGTCACCCCACCTTTCCAATCTACCATCTGGGCTAGGAGGGGAACCCTTGGAGCTGGAGCTGCAGAGGATGCAGGAGGAGACAGACACAGCTTCAGGAGCCCCACAGGGGAGCGGCCATGACTGGGGACCACACATAGAGACTAGGAGCAAGCCAAGGGGAATGGTGTGTGCACGCGCACACCACCATGGCTTCCTGAGGGGACATGGCCAAGGCTCTCAAGGGATTCAGAGGACACATACACTTGGCTCTTCATGGTTTCAGCTCTATCAAGACGGACTAACCCTGTCCAAAAACAACTCTCCCATAAGGCCGTCCTACAGTGTGGGCTTATGGGATGGTGTGACGGGTTGCTGGCTCGGGATCTCCCGGGAGCTGCTGTGATTTACACCCCGGTTTTTGTTCAGGGCAGATAATTTCTTCAAGACAAGATCAAGCCGAAATCCCATCTGCTCTTTCTAGGTTCAGTGGGGAGTAGAGAGCCAAGAGCTGGCCTAGATGGAGTGGAGGGCAGAAGAGGGAGGAAGGGCTGGAACTCCAGGATGGAACCGAGGCTCTAGGCTCCAGGCTTGACCTGAGCAGCGTGTCAGACTACCGCGTAGCAACAGCAACCAGCTGTTCTCTGTGCCGGAGAAGAGGCCAAGAGGAAATGGCTGTCACTGCAGCATGAGGAATCGAGGTCAGACGTGAGGATGGACTTCCTGATGTGACATGGAGCAGGCGGCAGGAATGGTGACCACAGCAGAGTGGCCACTTCTCTCTGCTAGGGACAATTAGGGCATTGAAGCCAACAGGGTCTTGGGTGTGACAGGACAGTCGGGGCAGTGAACGGTTTGTTGTTCCCCGACTCAAGACATAAGACGCTCTGTCACCCTCGCCTTGGGAGAATCAGCTCCTGGTATCTGGGGGCCGAGGGGGAAGGGAGACAGGAAAAGGGCCTGTCACCTTGGTGCTGTCTGCTCCTCGTCCCCAACTAGGGACAGAAAGGCCCAGTGTGACCCAGCCTCAGGCCCGCCCAGGGCCAGGCACAGTGTGGCCTTTGTCCCCCAGGCCAAAGAGCCATCTGGGTCTGTCCCGTGCAACTGGTGCCAGGGGAAGAGAAGTGTGGGGTGGGGGGGTGCCAACCCAGCAGGGTGGCATGGGGGAGGTCGCAGCAGAGGCCCCTCTGGAGCTGTGGGCTGGGTAGGCAGACCCTGGCCAGCCCTCCTCCCACCTCCTTCCTGCCCAGGTAAGCCTCTGTCTCCGGGGCACACACCAGCTGCCAGCACTTCCTGTTGGTGCCAGAGACAAGGGTGTCGCAGGGGGAGGGAGGAGGAGCCGGGCCTGGAGGAAAGGAAGACTTTGCTAGAGGCCACTGCATATCTCGAGAAAGGCCAGACTCGGAGGCCAGCGGGGAGCCAGCAAGGAAGGCGCAGGTGCTTAGGGGGTGCTTGGTCAGCATCCACAGACTGCAAGACGGGACCGCCCTGCTCGAACGGAGGCAGCGATTTCCTGGTTGCCAAGCGCATGACAGTGACCACATCACTCCCCCTCCCCTCCAGCTGAGGTCCCCCCCAATCCCCCCATCCCCGCAGTCCTGTCCCCTCCCTGAGACCTAGGTTGTTCCTTCCCAGCTCAGTCAACAGTCAGGCAAGCACTCTCCCGCCTAGCCACACTCCAGCCTGGCCTCGCGCCTTCTGACGGGGTGAAGAGATAAAACAGCCAGGAAAATGGGCCGAGTTGTAGAGGCACAAGTGAACCCAGGAAGATCAAGTGGGAGGGAGAGACAGGGGAAGAGGCGTGGGTTTAAACAGGGTGATCAGAAAGGGCTCCCTGGGGCTGGCAAGATGGCTCAGTGGTGAAGCGCACTGGCTGCTCTTCCAGAGGTCCCGGGTTCGATTCCCAGCACCTCACAGCGTGGCAGCTCCCAACCGCCTGTAACTCCAGTTCCAGGGGATCCGACACCCTCACACGGACGTACATACACGCAGGCGAAACACCAGTGCACAGAAAATAAAAATAATAAATTATTAAAATGAAGGGGCTTCTTAAGAAGGTGAAGCCTCAGAAGTAGTTCAGAGTAGAATGCAGGGGGGGCAGGTTGGGGGAGGGGCAGCAGGGGCAAAGGCCTAAGGCGGACCTGAGTGCTGGCCTTTTCAGCTGTACTAGGGAGTCGGTGGTGGGTGGGGTTGGGGTGGGGTCCCGTCAGGCGGTTCCAGCAGAAACCCAGGTGAGAGACAGTGGCCTGGACCCCACACGGCGGCAGTGGAGGAGGGAAGTAGAGGCTGGGGGTACGGGGGGGGGCGGGGTAGATTTTATGTGGGGCGAGAAAGTGGTCAAGGACGTGTGGCGAGCAGTTAGAGCAAGGAGGAGACCCTTGGGCGGTGGGAGTCCTGGGAACTTAGGTGTATGTGGAAAGACCAGGAGCTGGATGGAGCAGGTAAGTTTTTGATATCAGATGACCTCTGAGTGGAGAGGGCTGGGTGAGCGGGCATCACTTGGGCAATATCAGCGTAGCCCCACAGTGCCCGCCCCCCGCCCCCGCACTGTCTCCCCACTGGCCCAGACGCCAGCAGGGAAGAGGGCAGGCCCTAGGGACAACAGGTCTGGGTACACTGGGTACACTGAGGAGTGGGTGCTTGAGGAGCAGGCCTCCTCCTCAGACCACTCTGCAGGTCACACAGGGCCATGCCAAGCAGGGGACAGGGTCTTACACCCCTCTTAGGAGGAGGCAAGCGCCACGCAGTCGCTCAGACCAGCGGTAGAGGCCCATGGTCCAGATGGAGGGTACACTTAGCCTGTTGTCCCCCGGCCCAGGACAACCTCAGATACCTCCTACCCCTGTCCTGAGCTTGGGACTCTGGCCAGGAGAACATAGAGGATGAGGAGGCTGGCAGAACACAGGGCACTGGGAAGGAGCCAAGGGGTCAGGTGAGCATCTCTTCTTAACTTCAGAGGCCAGCCCCGAGAATCCGCTCCAGGCACTCCGGGGCCTCCCCCTAGACAGGACGGCAGTTACCCAGCCTGCACCAAGCACTGTCGGGATCTGGGCCTTCCTGACGGGCTTCCCGCCTCACCACCCCCTGCTCCACAGGGCTCTGCCTCCAGCGGGCTTTACACATGGTGCTTTGGGTCTTCAGGTTTTGCCAACCCCAACCCAGGACAGCTGGGTGCCATGCCTCCAGTGGGGCCTGACTTTACTGCTTGTCCCCACACCAGGGCACTGTGGTTCCTGTGCCTTGATGGCACCAGACAGCAGCCACGTGTGGACACCTTCCCCGTGTGTGGCGTTTGGGGGGCGAGGCTTTGTTTTGGCCTCCGTCTCTGGGCCTGCAGCCAGAGGCTGAAAGATATTAGGGGCTGCCCACTTTCTGAAGGCCCAGAGGCAGACAACCAACATCTGGGGACGTCCCCGACGCTCTCTGCTTCCCCTGCCCTGTCCGTATCTCAGGCACCCAGCCACTGAACTAGAACTGCAGGCAACAGCTGACCAACTCTGCAGACATCATAAGCAGGGCCTCAACACACATTCACCTTCAGGGAGAGCTGTACTTCAGGGAGCTGGCCGATCCCATCATCCTCTGCCCGCCACCTGACCCTGCTGGAGGATGAGGCACAGGGAAGCTGGCTGCCCTGGCTGCCTGGGGCAACGGCAGCAGCCGGAACTCGCCTCACGGACACCCTATCCCAGCTGGATGAGAAAGGCTGTGGGCCTGGGTCCTTCAGGGGGGCCAGGGCTGAGGAGGACAGACAGGCCTGCAGTCACGGCGCCAAGGAACAGATGCTGTGGACAGTGACTGAACTCGGAGAACATTCCTGCAGATTCTGGAATGCAGGAAGCAGGAGAAGGCCTTCTGTGACCAAGCTGGGCAAAACCTACAGGAAGCCCGGCCAGGAGGCTAAGTGCCGGGCTCTGGGCCCTGCAGCATCTTTGTCCGGCTTTGGTGCTGGGATGTAGCTCAGTGGTCAGATGTGCACAGTGTCTCATTCTGACCAGAAAGATCCTATGGTGGCAGCCTCATGCTGTGAGCCCCACTCACCAAAGTTCCCCGTCTGTGACAAAGCATGTACACGTCCTGGCAGTGTGAGCTGGAAGCTACCCCATGTCGTAGTCATGCCTGTTGGCAGAAGTAATGCCTAGCCTCTAATCCAACTGTGATGGACACCTATGCTCCACCTCCGTATGCTTCCTTCCAACATGACGCCCTGACAGGCTGACAATCCCTCAAGTGAGCCCAGCCTTCACAGGAAGCCCAAACTCCAGGGCCCAGCACACAGGACTCTGGTGTCTGGATCCCTTGTCTCTCCCCCCCCCCCCTTCCTCCTCCTCTTTTCCTTTTGGTGGTGTTTTTGAGACAGAGTCTTTTATGTAGTCCTGGAGTCCTTACTCTGTAGACCGGCCTGGCCTTGAACTCACAGAGACCCTCCTGCCTCTGCCTCCGAGGCTGAGATGAAAGGTGTGCGCTGCCACACCCAGCCCTCTTGTCTTCTTGAGGGTCTGCTCATCGCCCTTCCAGGAGGGTCCCATTCGGTTGACCACCCCCGCCATCCTCACACCCCACTGCTCTGCACACAGCACCCTTCTGGAATGTTCTTCCTCATCCCCCCCCCTTGGTGCCGCCGCCTGGGGAAGCTGTACACAGGCACACCTGCCTCCAGGTGAATCGAGAGGCTTTCTCCTGCCGCCACCTGCACAGCCTGCATGTGCTCAGAACTGATGTCCTTCCGGACCAGGAGAGGGTCCTCCTTACTCACTGTGTGGCCCTATTGCCTTACACACAAGTGGCTGAGGAGGCCGCTGGGCCCCCAGGTAAACAGCAGCTTCGGGCTTCTTTCTTCTTAGATGGACACAAGCACTAGACTCCTCAAGGACAAAGGTGTCACCTTGGTCAACGTGAGCTCCAGGACCCACTGGCACGTGTGGTCAGGGACTGGCGTCCTTCCTACCTCTTCAGGCAGCCAGAGACCTGTGGCTGGGTTTATCTTCCCCTTGGTAGGGCCATAGGAGGGCACGTCTGGCTCTGCTCTCTCCTTGGGTACCCTAGAACAAGCTGTACAGCCCCCCGACACTGGATTCTCTCCCTTGGCTCTCTTTGACTTCAGAGGGAACTGGATTGTAGTGAATGGGTGGGCCAGGGACCAGGGGAGAGCCAATTACTCACCCCCCAGACGCACATCAAGTGTGACCTTCCCCATGCCTCTGACATCTCCTCCAGCCTGGGGCTCCGGGGTCCCCAGCCATATCATTTTGGCACACCTGGCAGGACACCTGAACCCGCTCACTTCCCTTGTTTGCCCACGCATAGACAAGGAGGTGGGGCTAACTCATCACACCACCCATGATCATGGTCTGCCCAGAGCCATGGGTGAACATGCAAAGGCTAGGCTCAAGGTTCCCCTTATCCCTAGCCCTCCTCATATGGGAAGATGGGGCAGAAGGGACAGCATCCTGGCCAGTAGACAGTCTCACAGGAAGTCACACAGCGTCGGAGTTGGAGGCGTGCCAGTGTGGGCGGACAGTGAAAAGAACCAAACGCATCTGGCTGCTTCCAGAGCTGTGGGATGGGCTGGTGCTGTTCTGGGGCCGCTTTTTGGATTCCCATCACTCACAGGCAGAGTGTACCAGAGGCTCACAGGGCAGGTGCTCCACGAGGCACAGACCTAGCTACAACTCCACCTCTAGCTAGCCCTCCTTGTGGACACCATACCAGCCCTCCTGATAGCCACCCTCTGTACCTCTTGGCTTCCTGGAGCTCAGGGACCGCTGCACATACGGGATCCAATAGCTTTTCCTTGTGCGAGAGGGATGGGCCGGGTCCTTGGTTACGGTCCACCTGTCATTTTCCAGGAGGTTCTGGGTTTCCCGGGGATGAGTTAGGACAAACTGCCTCCTCTCCTCTGTCACAAACCATCTATCTGGGCTGGCAGGGCCTTCCTCCATCTTTCCCTTGGCAAAACCGCTCCCAAACTCAACGAAAGTGCCACTTCCCCGAGAAGCAGCCGGTACATGACCACACCACAGCCTGGAGCAGGGGCAGGCCAGGCCCAGGCTCCGTCTCCCATCTCCTCTGCTCCCACTCAGAGGCCCCTTTTTTCTCCCCTGCTCCTCTTGGCCCTCCACCCTCAAGGTCCTCGGCAATCCTGCCGGGAGGGTAGATACCCACAGGAAGGGAACCCTGCCCGAAGAACCTCTTCACTGACACATTGCTCTCAGTGCCCACGAAATAACGACAGCCAAGAAAGCCCGGGGCACATGCGTGGATTTTAAAATGGGGACGGCTCTGAAACCATTAAGAAGGAAACCTTGCTGTTTATGCCATGAAGAACCAAGTGGACATGACATTTTTCAGTGCAATAAGACAAGACACAGACACAAACAGCAAGCTGCTCGTGTAGAAGTGGACGGCAGAATGATGGGTACCAGGGGCTGGGGCAGACAGACGGTAGGAAAAGGGAGAGCCAGCAGGACAGAGCTGGAACAGGGCATGGAAATCCTGCTGTCGTGCACAGGACGGAGGCTAGAGCTAGCTAGAAAAGACAGGGGAGCCTTCCTACCACGGAGTAATGATAATCCCCAGATTTGATCACTATGTGACGGATACATGTAACAAAACATCACCCTGTCCTCAAACTATGAGTAATTCTTATTAGACAACTAAAAATAAATCTGTGTATTTTTTTTTTTTTTCAAATCCAAATTCTGCAACCTTATCTGGGGTTTTCTTTAAATCCTAAAGGAGCATCTGTTTCCCTTCCTTCCACATCTGCAGACACCACCACAACAAACAGCAGGAATGTAGGATGTCAAGTTCAGGCCCCTTTGATTTTCCTCGGTGGCCCATCACATCTCACGCTTTGTCTCCATGCCTAACTTTAGCACAGTACTGCAGGGGCCTTTAAACACCGTGTCTCGGGGGACCTCGTAGTCCCACGAGCAGGGAGTGTGTGTAGATGGGAATTTCCTGGCTTCTTTCAACCAGAGTCCTATTTAGTCTCCACCCCCCACCCACCAGCTTGGCCCCCGCTAACCCCTACCCACCTTCTGATGGGTCCCTCTCTTCTAACCTCCCTTGTTCCCATCAAGAGTGGCTGCTCCCAAACAACAGTGTGTCACACTCCCACAAACACCACCAGGCTCTCCTGCCTAGCCCAGGCTTTGGGTAATTACACCAACCCTCTCTCCTTCTTGAGCTCCACACAGCCTCCCCTTGGGGACTGGCCCAGGTGACCATTTCCCGCTCCTCCATAGAGAGAGCCTCTGGGTGGCCCTGGCTGGTCCACTCTTCTCTAAATATCTCTGTCAGTATCACTCACCATCCAGGGCACATGCCCCTCCAGGGCTCCCTTCCACTTCCTGAGCTCACAAGCACGTGGTCGGCTCCAGGCCCTCTCCCAAGCCCTCAGCTCCTGGGCCTCCTCCATTTCTTCCCTTCCCCTCCCCCCATGTCTAGTGAACTCACTTCCTCACCTGTCCCTGAATGGCAGCACACTCCAAGTTCCCTCTTGGGCTCTTGGCTCTTCTTCCTCTCTACAATAGATTTCCTGGGTGATCTCATCCTCTCCTGGGGTGGAAACCACAACCCCGTGCTGGTGACTCTCAGACCCACAGCTCCAGAACCCCCGAGCCCTGGGCCTTAGCACGCAAGGGCCGGCTATCTACCAGGAACCTCTGGCTGAATGTCTCCCATGAGTCCAGGTTGAGAGCCATTTTCAAGTAAAAAGGGCAGCTGTGTACAGCCTGGGAAGCTGCACGTCAGGATACAGATGCGTGCCCCCCCCCGCCCCCCCCCCCCCCCCCCCCGCCATGTACATATAAACACCATCGCAGCAGACGTAAAGCAGGCAATTGGTCTAAATGCCATCAGTGGTCACCTGGGTTCTAGAGCTGTGGGTGGTTTTCATTTCTCCTCATCTGCATCTTATAACATCTCCATACTGAACACTTAACGCTTACCTAGTAAGAAAACAGCAATACCTCTTTGTAAATAAGAAGTATTTTTAGCGTGAGATTCCAGAATGATTTAGTGCAAGGCCAAGAGAACAGTATGATTACTCTGAGCAAGGGTCAGCAAGGTTTTCCTGTAAAAAGTCGGCCAGCCACTATTCCCAGGCTTGTGGCTGACACTCTCTGCTGCAGCCCTGCAATGCCAACCTTGAGAAGGATGAGTACTTGTGTTTTAGGAAACGTTTACTTAAAGACACTAAGATCTCAATTTTACAGATTTAAATGCCACAAAATATTATTCTCTTCTTTTGAGTTTTTCCCAACCACTTTAAAAAAAATATAAAAGCTGCTCTTTGGCCTAGAGTGGTAGTGCATGCCTCATGAATGAGAGACAGGAGGATTGCCACAAGTTCAAGGCCAACCTGGTCTACACAGCAAGTTCCAGGTCAGCCAGGGCTACATAGCAAGACACCGTCTTGAAAGGTCAAAACAGGCCTACAGATATAGTTCAGTGGGCAAAGTTCCGGCCTAGCATGCATGAGGCCCTGGGTTCAATCCCTGTGCTACATGAACTATAAATGGTCACACAGGCCAAGAAAAAGGAGGACTGGAATTCCAAGTTGCCCCCGGCTAGCTAGTGAGTTCCAGGATAGCATGGGCATACCTAAGACCCCCAGCTCAAAGGAAAAATAAATAAAACAAAACTATTCTTAGTTCATAGCATTCAAAAGCAGGCGAGATTTGAAAGGGGCCGTAGCTCACAGCCCCGCCCTTGACTACCCAGCATCTACGCAGCATTTGAATCCTGCATCTACTTCTTGGGAATACGTTTCTCCTCCTACCCGACTGGAGGGTGAGGCCTCCTCGAGTTTCCTTGCCCCTCTGAGCCACGGCAAGGACTGGGTACCCAGACTTCAGTGGAGAGAAGTTTCTGGGCTGTGAAGTTTGGAGGATCGCAAGGCTGAGACCCTCCTGGGGCCTCACAACACAGCTCACCGGCAAAAGATGGCGGCATAAGACGGGGGCTTGACGAGGTGTTGAAATCTGTGCTTCTATGTCTCAAACAAGACAGTTATTTGTCCAAGGCTCTTCAGAGCGACAGAGCAGAGCTGAGACCAGAAGTGAGCGTGTGACATAGATTTCAATGTCCTTTCTGCTCCCCACAGCTACTGGGTACCATTGTCAAGGAAGTCAGCAGCCCTATGTCTGCCTTGCTCGGCGATGAAGCTTTAGGAGAGAATCTGCTCAGAACGTGGCACCCAGCTTAAATGCAGCAGTTAGATCAGGGAGAGGCTCTGAGACCCCCTGGCTGGCCGTACCTAGTCTGGGGACCCTGCCTTCCAACCACACACCCCCTTCCAGGCAGGGCATCCCATCAGCACATGGAAAGGGTAGCTAAGTCCCCTAGGTCTATTCACCCTGCAAGAATCTCCTTTTCTGGGTGGCTGGCACCAGGGGAAAGGATGCTTGGTTCCCGAAGGGACTCCCCAGACAGAAGAGGGAGTGATGTAAAGTGTGTATGCAGAAATCCCGGGAGCTCTCTCAGGATTTCCTGTGATAACAAGATAGAGCAGGTGTTCAAAGCGAGGGAAGGAATCCTGTCAGAGATTTCTCTTCCTACTTCGGGGACTGAGCCTTGTGTCCCTACCAGGAAAGATTCAGGTGCAGGCCCAGAAACTCCATGCACCATCACCCCTCCGTGATGACATCAGGTAAGGCAAGAAGGTGAGGCACACGCAAGACATAACGTCACTGAGATCCTCCCAACCACACCAACCACTGTGGATCAGGGGGCTGAAGCTTGCAGGGAGCAGACTGCTTACCCAAAGGCAACCCGACATTGAGCGGCAGGGGTGGATTTTATACCAAGCCTCAGCCTGCATCAGCGGCCAGCAGAAGACATGAACATGTAAACAGTGAATGAACAAGTCAGTCGCCTCTTCTGGATCATTCTTTCCACTTCAGCTGTCTTCCAGGGAAGACTCCAGCTGATGGCGGGGAGAGGGAGGACATGAGTTCAAATCTCCAGCATCTATGGAGAAGCCAAACTCGGCAGTGTAGGCTTATAACCCCATTATCAGGCAGCAGAAACAGGTGACTCAAAGGACAGGTGGCTGGCCAGTCAGCCTGAGACTCTAGGCCCAGCCAGAGACTCTGGCTCAAGAAATGAAAAGATTAAAAAAAAAAAAAAAAAAGATGGGGCAGACACCTGACATCAATCTCTGGCCTAAACACACATACTGCTTGTTTGTTTGTTTTTAAGAAGGGTCAGCTTGGCATGGTGGCACACACCTTTAGTCCCAGCATTTGGGAGGGCAGAGGCAGGCCGATCTCTGTGAGTTTAAAGCCAGCCTGGTCTACGTTGTGAGTTTGAGGACAGCTAGGGCTATGCAGAGAGACCCCGTCTCAATAGGGGGATTCAGTATATCGAGGGTGTGTATTCACCGTGGAAGACGTTGGGACAACGTCTTCCGTGGCAGAGTCTCCTGACTTATCAGGGTCCTGCTGGCTGTCAGGTAGCTTTGCGACCTTCTCCAGCTCAAAGCCAAACTTCCGACTGCCTCCCAAGCCCACCTCCTCAGCTGACAGGGCCCTGGGAACATCAGGAGCAGATGCTTCCTGCAGGCCGTAGGTTAGGCTGAAAAGCACCCACACCTTCCCCCTTCTCCTGCTGCTGTGCTGCAGGCTAGTTCCGCCAGGCCTGGCCACCAGCCCTTAAGTGATCCTGGACCTCTGGCCACCCGAGAGCTACATTGTGTGTGTGTGTGTGTGTGTGTGTGTGTGTGTGTGTGTGTGTGCATGCGCGCGCGCCTTGGGGTCAGCTAGAAGCAGACCGATCCCACCTCTACATCGCCTTGGGAACATGCGCCCCGGTGCGGGAGTGATTACCCATAAGCACATGCCGCTGTAGGAGCCAGGGCTAACCTCGGTGTGTTCCCGCCCTCTGAGATGGGAAAGTGTCTGCTCAGCAGCAGAAGCCTAGAGAGCGAAGGTGAGGGTCCAGGGAAGGAGAGAGACAGGGTTACTGGGGACACGGAGCCCAGGGAAAGAAACGTGACTTATCCCCAAAGGAGTGAAGCTAAGCAGGGAGGTCTGGACCTCAGCCAGCCAGTCCCTCGTGGGCAGCAAGGCACGGGGACTCTTCAGATTATGCAAATAATGAAGAGCCAGTGAGGGGTCCTTTCTCTCCAGGGCAGGGCCCTGCTAGAGGGCTGCAGTCTGGCAGTTCCATGCCTACCTGACCCACCGGTCCAAGCACAGAGTGCTGGCCCTTCCTGGCGTGTTTCCATGAAGCTCCCCCAATTCTCTTAGAGGGAACCTTCCTCTCCAACCAGAAGGGACAAAACTTCTAGCTAAGGCCTTGGCTTGATGGGGCTTCATGGTCTTTGACCCCTAGAGTCAGCCCAGGGCATCCCTGAGAGATTCCCAATCCTTAACACACACACACACACACACACACACACACACACACACACACACACGCCCCCCTCACGGAAGAGTATCTACAGTTCACACAACAACCCTCCCTCTCAGAAGCCCCTCTTCACACAGGAGTTTGCTGGGAGCCACGGCGTCCACGGGAGCAGGACATAGGTTCCAACAATGGCTTCGGGTTGGCCATCCTTCTTCCCCTTCAGGTCCCAGACTCAGTTAGGGGAGGAAAGAAGGAACCAGAGGAGGGGGAGGGAGGGAAGAGAGGCAAAAGGAGGGCCTGAAGTGAGGTAGGGTGAGAAGACCAAGCCAGGCGCTGGGAGCAGAGAACATCTAGTCTGTAGAGAAACACAGCCCCATCCCCTCTGGATCCCAGGGCAGGGACCCCCTCCCTGCACAACCCCAGATGAGGAATCTACTTGCTTCTCAGAGCTTGCCCCTCTGGTAAAAGCCTGGTTCCATCTGCCTGGCACAGGACAGGGGAGCCTGATTGCTTAGAGAACTCCCCCAATCCTTCCTTCCTGAGGATTCCAGCACAGGCCGGGCCCTGCCCAGGTGGAGCAGGGGTTGAGAGCAGGCTCGGGGTAGAAGCAGACTGATCACAGCTCTACATCGCCTTGGGAACATTCATTCCAAGGTCTGTTCCCCGGCTAGTGAAACGGTGATAACGGCGCTCAGGAAATATCACGAGATTATTGTGATACCTCGCTTAGCACACAGCGGGGACTGGGGACCAGAGCTTGGCTGGGGCAAAAGAAACCTCTCTCTGGGTCTTTCAGGATGCAGCCCAAACTCACAGCCACAGCTGCCTGTTGGCCACACCCCAGAAGATACCCCAGGCCCAAGGCAGGATGAAGACAAGAGTTCTCTAGGACGCAAGGATTTGGCTCCCCGGCGCCCCCACCCCACCCCCACCCCACTGTGTGCTCTGTGTCTACGCTGACTCTCACATCTGATGTGGTGGGGGGCCAGCTGGTAGTGTTTGTGAACCACAGGGCCCAGGCCACAGACCACAGCTGGGTAGGCTGGGGAGGGTTGCTGAGGGCTGAGCTGGGCTGGGCAAGCGGGGCTGACAGCAGCAGTCAGAGCGCAGAAGATTCTGAGGACTGCCTCTATCCCACAGTCCTACCCCGTGCTCCCGTGAAAGGCTTAGAGAGAAATAAATGAGGCCACTGGGGCCTAGAGGGGTGCCGACCCCCTCGGCACAGAAAAACAACCACAGGGCCTGCAGAAGCCAGGGGCCTGTCCCCCTCACACACACCCCGTTTTCAGAGTCCTGTTTGTGTCCTCCGATCGCAGCAGTCAAGCTACGACTTTGGAGCTCAGGTCTTCCGAGGCCAAGCCATCCACCCGCCTTCTTTCCCACACTCTATCAGCGGCTGTCCCTAGCTGATGAAGTAGGGAGGGTCATTGCCTCTCTGGACTTCCCCAAGAGATAAGAGACACGTTCCCTAGAGACCCTCTTCACCACGCAGGCAGCCAACGCTGGGATCTCCAGGCTTCACCTGTCCTCGGTTTTCCCCAGGTCTCTGGCCTACCACCCACGGCCTGTGGAGCTGGAAAGTTCTCTAAAGCCCAGAAAGCCCTTCAAGGAGGCAATCGGGCCCTACACTCCAGGGTCCCTTCGTTATCCGGGACTCTTGACCCTTGTCCTTCCCATAAGGAAGGTACTTAGCGTCTGGCTTGCGCCTGGGTGGGAACTTTTGCTTTGGTAGGGCTCCGACGGAGCCCAGGGCCAAAGGGAGTCCCCGATCAGGAGTCCCCGCGGGGCACGCGTTCTGCCTCAGCACCTGGAACTTGGGAGTGGCTTTCCCAGGGCATCCTTCCCCCCCCCCCCCAAACACAAGCGCGCCCGGCTGTCGCCCATCGCCCACAGCAGCTAGGGAATTTTGCTCGAATCTCTCGCTCCAGAGCAAAGGTAGACGGCCCCTTTAAGGGCCGCCCGGCTTACCTTTGCTCAGCTTGCCCGGCGCGGTGCCCCTCTCCGGCCGCCGCGCAGTCCGCGCGTGTCCCGGTCGCGGCGAGCCGGCTCCCGCCCGCCGCGGCCGCGCTGCCAAGGCTGGGTGCCCTGCCCCGCGCCCCGCGCCCTGCCGGGGTCCCTCCTCGGGACCCTGGCTCTTCCCGGCTCTGGAAAGGTGAGCAGTTCCCCCCCAAAGAAGCTGCCACCTGAGCTGCGGGAGGAGGGAGGAGGGAGGGGTGGGTAAGAGGAGGAGGAAGAGGAGGAGGAGGAGGAGGAAGGCAAAAGCCCGGCCCCAGCCAGAGTTTTTCACGTGTACAAGTTGACTCCGCCCTTGTCCGGACCGGCCCTGCCCACAGCCGCTGCCAATCCCCTGCTCTCCTCCTGTCCTTGTGGTCACCCCTTTCTCCTACTCTGAGAACTGGGGCCGGTACTTCTTCCTGTTCTCTTCACAGCCGTCCCTGAGTACAGGGTGAGGCCCTCTGGCCGGGACCACACCGGGACAGGTCTCTAAATGCCCCTACCCAACCTGCTGAGTGCCAACTTGCCCACTACACACACACACACACACACACACACACACACACACACACACACACCGCCTAGCACCTAAGAGCTAATGTGCAAGCACGGGGCATAGGGCAGTTGGCCGTTCTCCTATCTTCTCTAAAGGAAATATAAGATGGTCAGGTATCGGCTAATGGCTCTCTGAACCCCCTTCCCGTCCCCAGCTCTGCCTCTCCATGGCCTGGAGGAAGAACTCCTTCCACACAGCATTCCTCTTCCATTGTGAAGAGGAGCGAGCGCTGTCCTTTTGGCCAACTGAGCCGAAGACGTTTGCAGACAGCAATGCTGATTGGTTCTCATTTTACACAGGAGGAAACTGAGGCTCAGAAAGGAGACTGAAGAGGCCCCAAGTCCTGCAGGGTATGCGTAGGGAGTCAGGATTAGAACCAGGTCGAGGATGAGTCTATCCACACCATCTAACTTCAGGGGTCAAAAGAACCACCTCCCCTGCCCCCCAGCTGGTGGTGGGTGCTGGAGAGATGGTTCAACAGTTGAGAGCACTCGGTCCTCCTGCAGAGGAGCCAGGTTCAGTTCCCAGTCCCTATATGAGAGCTCACAACTGTCTGTAGCTCCTATTCTGGGGTATCCGACACCTTCTTCTGGTCTCCATAGCATCGAGAACATATGTTCTCACACACATAGACGCAGGTAAAACACACATACACATGAGCTAAAAATAATAACTATTTTTAAAAGCACGCACAACAGCAAAAAGCTGGGGTGGCTTGAAGGACAGTGCTCTCGTGTAGGGCCCCTCTAGCCTTATTTCCTGTGCTCTGAGGGAACTGGGTGAAGGCGGCCTATGTCCTCAGTCGCAGGTCTATGTCCTATGGCTTCCACCATCTGGTGCCCTTGAGAAGAGTGCTTTGAACCAAACTGTTGACTGAGGAGACTGAAATGTTGGGAACAGGACAGTTTTCTAAAAGACGTGGGTCACAACCACAGCTGGAGATAGAAGAAGAACCACACAGGGCCTAGGCATGAGAGTGACCTACCGGTGATTGACTTCCCACAAGGGCCTCCCCACTCTTGGCCTGTTTTCTCTACCAGGGCATATAGAGTTTTTCTGGGCATGGGGGCTTTATAAAACTGTGGCTGCTCCAAGCTGGCCTGCAGAGAGTGGCTGCCGTCAGACGCCTGGGGTTGGGGCAGAGGTTACACCCTGTTCCCGCTCCGTGAGTAAAAAAGAATGGGGTAGGTGTCGGGCACAGGCCTGTAAATCCTGCACACAGGAGGAAAAGGCAGATCAACCTGACCTCCAGAGTGAGTTGTTCCAGGCTGGCCAAGGCTACACAGTGAGACCCGGTCTCAAGAAGACAAGAAGATGGGGAGGAGGAGGAGGAGGAGGAGGAGGAGGAGGAGGAGGAGGAGGGGAACAGTAACAGGGAGCAGGAAGGCAATGTCAAGTCCAGGGAGGGTTGGAGGGCTGGACTATGGCTAAGCATCTAGGGGATTAGAGATGATGGGACCAAAGGGTAGAGTTTCAGAGAGCCAGGGGGTAAGGTCAAAAGGGCTCACAAACAGTTCTGGATATCTTCTGCATGTCAAGCCGGAGCCAGGCCTCTGAGCACAGAGGATAAAACCCAGACCGTACTCTCCAGGAGCTTGTGGGGTAGGGACGCAAATGGGGTGGTCAAGTCCACTTTCCGTTGCTGTATCAAATACCTGAGAGAGCCAGCTTATGAAGAGAACATGGGAGGAGGAAAGAGAGAGATGGGGGAGAGGGGGGGTTCAAACATGGTTTTGGAGAAAACAACTCTGTTGCTTTCAGAACTATGGCAGCATAGTACGTCATGGTTGGGAGCAGGTGGAAAATCGGAGTCACTCATCTCGGGGCTTGAAAGCCAAAGAGAGAAAAGAATCGGGCTGGGGTCCCCGGGTCCCCTCAGGGTTCACGTTCAGTCACCACCAAGCCTGCCGTGTGGCCACAGGATGGCAACCGCGCCTTCAGAACATGGCCCTTTGTGACACTATCACGGCACAGAGGTCAGCGCCCGGTGGCCCAGGGATAGTCCCTGTGCTCCGTCTGAGCTGAGGGCCACTGGGAGAGAGAGAATCAGCATCCTGGCTGATGCTGAAGCCGGGATGACATGGAGCTGCGTAGAGCAAGCATCTCAGGGAAGAGATCTCACCAGGTCACCTTAGGACACTGCAGCAGCCGAGTGGAAGGATGCTGGGGGGTCAAAGCCAGAGATGGAAGTCTTCCCAGCCAGGGGCCAATCCTAGTGAAGAGTGATGCAGTCTCAGACTTGGCAGCCCCGGCCATGGAGAGAGGGGACCCGATTCGAGAGATGGTTAGAACAGTCACAGGACTGTGTGTCTGTGTGTGTCGCAAGATCAGAGAGTGTTAAGAGAGTCAAGGTTGGGAGCAGCCGTGTGATAAGCTGGACAATGCCTTGAGGCTTCTTAAGGGTGCCCTCATACCCAGCACCCTCTTGTATCACTGTGTGATCTTGGGCAAGTGACCTAACCTCTCTGAGCCTAATTTTGCAGTCTACAGGACAAAGACACTGAAGTCAATCTGGTGTGGTTGTGGTGCATCAGGGGTAATGTATGCTAAGGGCCTAGCCCAGGGCCTGGCTCACAAGGACTCAATAAGCAGCAGAGATAATTACCATCATTTGTTCACCCAACAAACATTTATGAAGCGCTTGTTGTATGCCAAAGGTACTGGGTCCTTGGGCTCAGCCCCTGTTCTCATGGAGCTCACTGTCCACGGTGGGGAGAGGTGTGCAGAGGAACTGTCACACGTCAAGACAACGCTGCCTGGGGCAGAGGACAGAAGCCTTACTCTGCCCCAGTGCAACTTGACAAAGGACAGATGACAGTGTAAACAGTATAAGGTCACCTACCTGGCACAAGACTGTCAAATCATCTCATCTCCACTTGGGAGTTGCATTCAAAATTTTGAAATCACTCCCTTTAAAGACGTTGTCTTAGAGGAGCTTATGACTGCAGCTCCTGCTCCTCAGGAGGCAGAGGCATAAGGATGGGAAATCCAAGGGGTGTCTGCTCTACATATGGAGTCCAATCCAGTCTGGGTATCTGAATAATGCAAAGGGCCGGGGTATATAACCCAGTGGCAGAGTGCTTGCAGACCAGGCATATGGCCCTAGGTTCAATTCCCAGTACCAATAATAAAAAATAATTTAAAAAAAAAATAGAGACATTGTCTTAGCTGGGTATGGTGGCACCTGTGATCCCAACCCTGGGGGAGCTGAGGCAAGAGGATAATGAGCTGGAGGCTAGCCGGGACCACTTAGTGAGATCTCCTCTCCACATAAACCTAAATAAAGGCATCAGTGGCTGCAGATGGGTATCTATATGACGCCTAGAGAATGGCACACAGCGCGTCAACATTCCCAGGAAAAGACGCGGGAAGAAGGGTTAGCTAGGTAAGAGTGGAGGTCTGATGTGGGCAGGGCTCCAGCTGGGTCGTGAGTATGTGGTGGGCACGTCCTGTCCCTCCAGGCATATGAACCGACATGTAAAGCTTGAGCCATCCCTACCTGCTCCCCATCAGTAACAGTAACAGGATGGTAACCGTCGCTGTCTCATGGAGCTGCTGTGAGTTCGGCGAGATGTAAAGTTGGCACCCCAGACTTTACACCCATCGATATTCCTTCCCATCTCTGCAGCCCATCTGCCCCCATCTTTGCAGAGGATCGGACAAGGGTTCTCAATGGGGGTGTTCCTAGCACCCCTGCTCCTGGGGTCTTTCCTTCAGCCTCCCCTCCCTTCTCTCTGGGAGAACTTGGGAGTGTTCCTGGGAGGCCGGGGCAGTCCTGGCAGTGGCCTGACTCTGGCAGACCTGGGCAGCACAGAATGGGGGTGAGGAGCAACCCAACTTCTCCCTCTCTGTTCCCAGCAACATGCCACTGCTCTGCAGATAGGACGGCCTCCTGAGGTGCCCGAGGGATGTGTGGGGAATCTGGAAACTGCTCTCCCTCACAGACTGTGTGGGCAGCACATTTGAATAATTTCTGTAAACCTAAAGTTCAAGCTTGTTCCACTTCTTTCCCCAAAGGCTCACAGCATCCAACAGGGAGAGCTTGGCCAGCTGTGAGGCTCTTCTGGTGTACACACACACACACACGTACACACACACACACACACACACACACACACACACACACACACACAGGTAGGTGGTCTCCAAAAGCACTTCAGGGACCCTTGGAAGACCAGAGCCCAGAGTCTTCCATGAAAATGCAGGAGGTGCTCTAGCTAGCCAGACCTCAGTCTCAATTTTTCTCTTTACCAGAATGGCACAGTCTGAATGTCCGTGTCTTGGGGCATCAGGATTTAAAGGGGCATGACTCCCATAGGCTGGGCGAGCAGCGAAACCATCTGCTTGAGGCTTGGGAGTCGAGTGAAGGTCTCCAAAGTAAGAAATGACAATCAGAGCGGCTTACCCTGAGAACAGGTATGTCCTTGGCAGGGAGGACAGAGATGGACTGCAGAGACCTAAGACTAGACCAACCTGCCTCAGCCCAAGTGGCCTCGGGTCTAATAATCAGTAGGGACAACAGGACCTGGCAGGACAGAGCCCATTTTAATCCCTGGTCATTGTTTTTGAATGATGTATAGAGATAGGGAATAATATGCAGGAAAACGTCATTCCAGTGTGGTTTCAGCTGAGTTCAGGATTTTTGGTTTTACCGCTGTACCAGGTGTCTTATCCTGCCTTCCCCAGTGTGCTAAATGCCCAGGCATGTGTATGCTCACACACACACACACACACACACACACACACACACACACACACACACCTTGCATAACCACTCTAGACTTCATTGGAATGACAGCTTCGTTCCCAGAGGGCTTTAAGACAGGGTAGACACACCTGTCTTGTTGACCCTGGCAATCATCGAATTAGAACCCCACCCCTGCATTCGGCGGTAGTCCCAACACTTACCACACACAAGAGTCTGTTCTCTCTCTCCCTCTCCCTCTCCAGATTGATGCATTGCCATGGCAACAAAGCCATCCCACAGAGCCTGAGTAAATGGGAAGGTGTCCCTTAGCAACAAGCCTGGAGCAGGGGTTGGTGAGGATGCTGGTGAGGCTGCCAGGGCAGGCAGGCCACCGAGAGGCTCTCCCGGCAGGGTCCAAAGGAACAGTTCTTGGAGCTGGGTCTGGGGCTTGCTCCTTCCTGGGATGGGGTTGAAGGCTCGTCCCTCTGTTTCAGCATGTACTCTGAGTATACAGTCACTTCCCAACTCATCGATGGGGATGGGAGCGATAGACTTCCTTCTCGGAGAAACCTTAAAAAAGTTGAAACTTTTGGGTACGAGAGTTGATTGACTGCTACAAAGACCTACGCCAAACCCTAAATCTCATCGTGTTAAGTTTATCGTAGAGTGACCTCAAGTCCAGGTGAAAAACATCTGCTCGGTTGTCTACCCCGTGAAGAAGCCGGGCATTGGTTTCGGATGTGGTCAGGCAGACTGGGAGAACATCCTGGTGGAAACCTGTGGACATGTCCAGGAGAGTATTGGGTGGGCCGGGAGCTGGGAGCTGGAGACGGCTCGCTGCCTGGGGAGGCCGACCCCGCCGGCTGCGCTTGGAAACTGACCCTCGCTTTGACCTCTTACAACTCCTGCTTCGGCTGGCCACCGGAGACTGTGACTAAAAATAGAGTCTGACAGTGAGTTCCTCTGCCCAGTAGCTTCCAGTGGTGGCTGGGGGTCACCCAGTGTGTCTTTGGAACCTGATGATCCCCCCCTTCCTAAAATCAAACCCACGTATGTACCACAGCCTTTTCATGTTTAGGGGCTGTGGGCCTCTTCAAGCAAGGGGCTTTGTCATAGAGGCGTGACATAGAGGCAGGGCCTTTGTGACCTGGCCATGCCTTCCTCATGCTCACCTTGACTCTCTCCCTCTTAGGCTGTGTACCCAGTTGCATCAAATTACGTTCATTTCCCTTTTATTCAACTCTACTTATCACTCTCATGCTTCCCACGCATTCCTACCCACGAGAGAGGCTTTCTCCTTCACCTCTGGCCTAGTAAACTCCTATTCATCCTTCAAAACCCAGCTCAGTTACTGTGTCCCCGACACACATGGTCTCTGATGCTGTGTAGACAGGCTTGGTCACTCCTCATCCTGAAGCACTTGTATTCTACACAGAGTGCTCATTGCGCATCTTCCAGGCACGGAGTCTCCACGTCTATTTTACTGGCTCGTGAGCTGCTCAAGACCAGAGACTCTGTCTTTCCCCAGTATCCAGCACAGAACAAACAGGGATTCTCCAGGGTCTGGAAAACCAAGATGGTGGAACTGAAGAACAGGAGCTAACTGGAGAAGAGGGGGAGCAAATGAGAAGGTAGGACCAGAGCTGAGAGGAGGGGAAGTAGTGAGGGGAGTCCGGAGGCGCCGAAGATCCGGGCTGTTAACGACCCCAAGGCAGCATTGAACTTGACAACCTGGAAGCTTTGGGGAGCCGGCCTGCTGTCTTGGTTTGCCCAGGACTTGCCCAGTCCTGGCGTGAGATGGGCCTGATCACCTGACTGGTGACCTCTTCCAGGGCAGGTCTGGAGTCAGGAGCAGGCCAGGAGCCTGGGTGCTAGTCCAAGCGGTGAGTGGAGGGCGGGGAAGGCAGGCTGGGGAGACTGTGGATGCTAAGCCACTGTACCTAAAGGAGGAGGGGCCTGACGTTGTGCCAGCCTCCCGGGCCATCCCCTGCCTTCCTCCCTGCCGAGAAAGCAAACAAAGTCACTGGCAGGACATCCTGTTCACACTTCATGGCTTCCTCCTTAACGCCAGGCCCCCAGCCCACTACCTGGGTCACTCAGCTCGTCCTGCCGGGCGGGCGCTGCCCTAGTCCCCAGAGGACGAGCAGTCCTGAGTCTCCTGACATGCTGGGCGGGCATCTGGGGGCTCTGTTCAGTTGGCACCATGGTTCCTGCTTGGATTAAGGCAGCTCTTCTCCGTAGAAGGTGTCGTCTGAAGTCTCACTTGGGGGCTGGAGTGTGGCTCAGCAGCAGAGCACTTGCCTGCCCTGCTGAAGGCTTTGAGCTCCATCTGTCCCTAGCCTCCGCAAGCACACACCCCTGGCATTGTATGGATGACCCAGCCTGGAGACGGGGATGGGCCTCCCCGCTTCCCTCTCCCCCACCTCCTGTCCTCTTCTCTTAGTAGGGCACTGAGTGCTGCTTGTTTCAGCGGTCAGCACTTCCCCGGACCCAGCCACCTGACCTCCCAAGGGAAGGGATGTTACACCCCTGAGCTGCAGGAGGGCTCCAGATGTGACTTCCTCCGCAAACAGTTTACAAACCCATCCTGGAGACTATGAGAGAGGGACATATGAAATACAGGGACAGGGGACTTGCTCGGCTAAAGAGAGAGTCTCCGCACATTAGCATGCTCGAGCAGTCCTTCTGTTGGGTTCCAGTCTATCTATGTGATGAATCGCTACGTTGTGCCTCAGTCTCTTAGTCTGTAGAATGGGGGAGAAGAGTGCCCTTCTTACAGGGTCATATGATAGTGGGTGGAACGTGTGACTCAGTGTGGTTCTTGGAGTATGTAAGGCCCTGGCCTCTGAGCCGAACTGCCGCCGTTTCCCTGAGATCCGCTGTACCTGGGGACCACCGACAGGTGGGGAGGGTCATAGCCACTCCTCTCAGCCAATCACGTGTAGCATAACCACTCCTCTCAGCCAATCACGTGTAGCCTTGGGGTCTCAGGGAGGGACTTAGGCTGGAAAGATTGGGGGACTAGGGTTCGTCTATGCAGCTATGGGGAAACATCATGCGTGCTGGGGGCAGACCTAGTCAGCTGCTTTTCACCTGTGCTCCTGACAGGAAGCCCTCACCGGGGCTCTCTACAAGTGAACCCATAAACTCATTGGATGAACTGTGGTGGACTGAGCTTTGGTGTGTCATTAGGAGGAGGGAGCAGGTGTCGTTTACACTTCCCCCCAGGGAAGGAATTTTAGCTTTTAGTGACAGCCTAATGAGCTGAATCGTTAGCTGTTGTCAGTTTGCAGAGAGAAAGTTTTTGTGGGGGTCTCAGAAGGTTCTAAGATCCCCCCCCAGTCGGTGACAGACACCCCCCACGTACAATGTGGCAGCTTCTGAGGCAGGTGCTGATGAGGACTTGTCTGAGGTGCAGTCGAGGACCTTGAGGTTCCTTTCTGCGTCATCCTGTGCCAAACAGCGTCCAAACAGGACACTGCTCTGAACAGCCGCTCAGAATTAAAGGCCACTGGGACTCACCTCCCAGTGCCACTGAGAAGCGTGCCATGTTGCAACACGTTGGAGAAAGACCAGAACTCAACCCCTACCCCTTCGTTGAGTCAGAAAAAGCCAGAGAGGCTTTTGCTGTGATGGAGTTAAAGGCACTCACCACCCACTGTAATCAGGTCCCTAAATTACAGAGCCCACCTGCCAGCTGCCTGGTACCATCTCATTAGCCGGGTGCTGGGAGAAGGTGCCATATGCCCTAAGGGAGCACCTGACCGCCAAGTTCCTGCTCCATAATTAAACTCAAAATCCCCGACCTCACCCACACCTAACCCCTTCTCAGGAAACAACAAAGTTGAGGCCATCCGCCTCCCCTGCTCCAGGAAAGAGAAAGTCGAGGTGTGAATTAGGAGCTTCCAGCCTGGCCCTCCCCCTCCCATGACTACGGGATTGAGGGAGACTTGGGGAGGTCATGTAGAACAGGAGTGAGCCCTACGTCTTGTCACACGGATATCCAGAACCCAGCCAAAGGCAGCAGGACACACTCATATACACATACACTCATATACACATTACCTAAAAACACAAGTGCAATTGCATGTATCCCCCATCATACACAGAGCGTGCGCGCGCGCGCGTGCATGCACACACACACACACACACACACACACACACACACACACACACAACATAAAAGTAAATTTTAAAGGGGAAGAGCAGGGGCAGGAGTAATCCTGCCTCGAGGTTTGTCCTAGAACAGTTAAGCACACCCACACACAACCTCACCCCGCCCCCCACACTCCAGTGAAGGATGTGTGGATGCCAGGTGACTGACAGAATCAGTTGAGATACTCTCAGGGTCTTCTAGCCAGAGCTGTGTGAGCTGTGTCTGGCTGACAGACCTACAGAGCGTCCTGCGTGCGGGTAAAAGTGTGGGAGGAGAAATGGATTCGCAGGCTAGTGTCCCTCCCTGAAGAGGCTTCCCTAGAGCCAGAGTGCTGGGCTGACCAGACAGAGGGGAGGTACCAAGTGATCGGCTTGCCAGACAGCCAGCCGTGACCACCAGCCAGAGAAGAGAGGAATGGACAACCCCAGCTTCTAAATCCTCTGCAGACACTGCTGCCCAGAGAGAGGGTAGGGGCTGGAGGACAAGAGGGAGGTCATTGGCCTGGGCCCGGAGAGGAAGCACCTCTTCCCCATCCTTACCCCAGGATTCTCTGGTCCCATTTGAGCCTCCTGGTTTTGCATGATGCCAAGTTGCACGGGCTAGCTCGGGATTTGGTGGGAAGAACAGAGCTATAAAGAAAACTGTCCAGCCTAGGGAGAAGGTGAGTTTACTGGACAGACAGGATCAGGGCTTCCAGGCCTCTGCAGCAGAGATGACAGTTGTGACTTCGGCTGGCGCTTTATATTAAAGCCAAATGCTTGATTGCACTCAGCTCCCAGACAGAGCCCAAGACCTCGCCTCTGCTGTTAACAGCCAGGAAATGTCCAGAACCTTCCCCAGTCCTGCCACTCCCCAAGGTGAGTCTGGCTCTCACTGGCACCGTGCCAATACTGATTTTGTCCTCCATCCCCCCTCCCACCCCCCCAATGTGGGGATGCAGAGGTGAATGAAGACAGCCTTGGGGTCGGTCATGAGTCATGGCCTCTGAGGGTAAGCACAACCCAGAGAAATGCCTAGGCAGGCTGTGCCCCCTTACCACTTGATCAAGGTCCCAGCTCTTAGACAGGGACCGGGCCAGGCCTGACATGTCCCGAGGGCCAGGGGGAACGCTACTGTCCAGGCCCGGCACTAGACCTGGGGACGGCAGGGTGTCCTTTGCAGTCACATCAGGTGAACCCAGCCCTGGGAAGATTGTCGTCTGCAGTTGCTTGCTGGTTTCCCTAAGTTCCTCTCTGGCCAGCTTCCCCTTTTCCTGCAGCCTAGGAGCCCCTGGGGCCCCAGCGCAGTCAGGTGTGGCTTGAGTGATTGATCGTGGGGCCTGGTAGCACAGGGAAGGGCGAGCAGACGTCAGCATCAGGAGTCACTGTGGACAGGCACAGGACACTGAAGAGTGAGGAAGAGGAAGGGGCATAGCTTTATATCTGGTTTCCTCCCTGACAAGCCCTGTGACCCGAGTACTGTGAGCCCCGAGAGTCTCCCAGGAACACAACCCGACTATGTGGTATGACAGACCGGCCCACTGGCACCCGTCTGAGTGATCAGCTTGGTCCAAGGGACCTTATACCTGAATGATTCAGGCACGTCTGAATGTGCGGTCACTGACAGGTGAATGCTCAGGTGACCAAACAGTGGTGGCGTGACCAGGTACAATACCTAAAATACCAGGCCGTCCTGAATCGGACAGGTGCCAAATGGACTGGCAAGAAACTACCCCCTCCAGAGGCCTGCATTCCAAGTGCCCAGCCCAGCCTCGCAAGTTGGTGGCAACAGACAGAGGCTCACGTAGCCAGGGGAAGGAAGGAATCTGTGGCTTGCGCTTCCCTAGAGCTACTGTTGGCTCCCGTGGACACAGCTATCTCTGAGCATTTCTTCCCAGGATCCCTGCCACGCACGAGCCATGACTGACTGCTCTTAATTAAACAACTGGTAGATGAATTTAATCTAATATTTACTCCTGGAGAGAGAGAGAAGGAACACGCGTCATCCAGGCAGCCTGGAGGTCAGTGGGCCAGGCTTCTCTCTGGAGTACCAGAAGGTTCTCAGACCTGAGGTTTCCTTCTATCTACCCTTTGTCTTCTCTTCCTGGAGGGGATCTTTGTCCTTGAGAGGAGTGAAAGCTGAGAGGATGAGGGATATCCAGGCAGGACTCAGCAGAGACACAAACTGCCCTCTTGAGACCAAAGGCACCCGGAACTGTCCTGACCAGGTACCAGATGGAAGCTTCCAGAAAGGGAGGCACCCCACAGGAGAGGGCTGGACTCGCTTCCCTGAGAGGAGGCAAGGGGCAAGCCAGGGACCTGGGCGAGACCTTTGTTGTGTGATGGAATAAACGAGGACCTTCCGCGAGCACAAGCTGGCAGCCTTGTGTTCCAGCTGCCTCCTCACAAGGGAGGACTGTGGTAAGAACCCAGCAAAGGCTGATTTCCCCCACAGTTGACACTTCCTTTTATTTCCCCCTGGTGTGAGTGCAGTAAGCAACCCTGGAAATCCAGGAGACACTGTTAGCTGTTTAAGGAGTGGCAGCTGAGAACCCCCTGGCCAGTGCACCTGGAGGAGAAGCCGGGCAGATAGAGAACAGGTCTTTGCGGCTTCAGAGGAAGGCTGGACAGCGCAGACTCAAAGACCAGCCCGAGTGATGCCCTGGAGAGGAGCACGTGGCAGTTATGTAGCGGGTCACATTTAACCCGAGGGTAAGACAAGTGCTATGATTTCCTTTTAGGGATGTGAAGACGGGGGCTAGCAGAGGTGAGCGACTTCCTCAGTCACTCATTTCATGCGGATGTGTCTATCCAGAGCAGGTGTGCTTTTCATCTGTGGCTGAAGGTAGGTCCCCTGCAAGGCAGTCTGGGGCAGGTCCAACTCCAGGATGTGTGTGGTGGATCTCGGCCACACATCAGAGTGCAGCTCCAACCCCACTGAGACTGTGAGTCATAGACCATAGAGCCACTAGAGAAAGAAATGTTCTCTGAGCACAGGAGAGTCTGGCTTAGATACTGTCAGGATGGCCTGTGGCCTTGGGCACTGGGTTGACTCCCTAAATTTTGCTTCCCATAAAGAAAACGTGGTCTGACTCCTTCTAGGGTCTTTTGAAAGTTAAGTGAAATATTGTTTATAAAACGTCTAGCATGGGCTGGGGGCAGGTCCATTGCTGTGCAACCTTGAGAACCTGAGTTTGAAACCCTGCTGTCGCATTAAAAGGCCATTGTGGCTGTGCACACACATGCCTCTGACCCTAGTTCTCGGGATGTGGTGGAGCAGAGACAGGGATCCCTTTGATATTCTGGCTAGCTCCAGGTTTCAGTGGGAGACGCTGTCTCAAAGGAATAAGGTGGAGGGTAATAGAGGAGGACACCCAACATTCTCCTTTGGCCTTGTGCACACACACACACACACACACACACACACACACCACATTGTAGATTGCTTAAGAAATGGTAATTCTTGCCAGGAGGTGGTGGTACACCTTTTATCCCAGCCTTCAGGAGGCAGAGGCAGGAGATCCCTGAGTTCAAGGCCAGCCTGGTCTACGTCGTGAGTTCCAGGACAGCCAAGACTACACAGAGAAATCCTGTCTCAAAAAACAAAAAACCAAAAATGACAAAAAAGAAGTAAATCTCAGAGCGGGAGAGATGGCTCAGTAGGCAAGAGCACTTGAATTTCTTGAAGAGGACCCAGGTTCAGTTCCCAGTACCTTCATGGCAGCTCACAGCCTTTTCAACCTCAATTCCAGGGGATTCAATGCCCTCTTCTGGCCTCTTCAGATACCAGACACACATGTGATGCATATACATACATGTAGGCAAACATTCATACACATACAATAAAAATAAATAAAATCTTTAAAGAGAAAAGAAAGAGTCCTCAGCCTCAGAGTATGTGACTCATCCTGCAGTCACCTGGACCCTGAATCAGCAGGGTCCCTCAGCGGTCCCATGCCTGGCTGAGTGGCCTGTTGCTGACTCCATGAGAGTCTCTAGAGTGCCCAGGCTGGCCTTGAACTTTTAATCTTCCTTGACTCAGCCTCTGGAGTTATGAAATTGCAGGGATGTAACCACCACACCTGGCTAAATTATTTTTTGTTTTTGTTGTTTCTGAGACAGGGTCTCTTTGTGTAGCCCTGGCTGGCCTACAACTTGTTATGTAGACTCAGCTGGCATGAAACTCATAGAGATCTGATGGCTTCTACCTCCAGAGTGTTGGGATTAAAAACTAAAGATGTGCTCACCAACTCCAGCTTTCTGATTAAATTCTCTCCCCCTTCCCCGAGACAGGGTTTCTCTGTGTAACATTCCTAGCTGCCCCAGAACTCACTCTGTAGACCAGGCTGACCTCAAACTCAGAGATCCTCCTGCCTCTGCCTTCCAAGTGCTGGGATCAAAGGCATGTGCCACCACTGCCTAGGCTGATTAAATTCTTAATACCACTGAACAAAGGACCCTGCATTTTTTTTTTTCATTTTCCTGTGGGTCCCCCAAATGATCTAGCTCATCCTGGATCTCACTTTGGGTTCAGCTCCCTGAACCCAGAAGGATTATGGTACCCAGCTCAAAACCAAGGTGCCATCTCTCCTTCCCATGATGCCCCAGGTGCAGGCAGTATCCCTCTGCCCCTCCCCAGTATACTCTGTCACTTACACGAAATCGAATTGCATCTCTCCTTGGCCTTCTGGACCCTGCAGAAGGATGCTTCCGAGGAGAGGGACTTCACCCAGAGCTTGAGCCTTGGTACTTGGCCATCAAGGGACATTCCCCAGGTGCCACCAGCTCAATTAAGGATCAAGTGCCTTTCAGAGTGAGGAGCCTGCTGTTCCCAGGGTGTTGTGGCCCACTCGGCACCAGCTGAGGCTGCAGGAACAGCAGACAGAGCCAAAGCACAAGGTCAGGAGCCATGCTGCAGGCCTGCAGGAGGCTAGCCCACTGCCTTTCTCGGCTTACTCTGCTCCAGGCCTCTGACCTCCTGTGTTGCCCCTTAGTTGTTTTTAGATTTCTGCTCCCAGGGGTCCTTGCAGTTGCTAATTCGGCAGTCTGAGCCTCCTGATTTCTGAGAAGCAATACTGCCTGGAAGAGGGGAGAAGGGAGGTGTACCGAGAGGCTGGGGACTGGGCTACTTTCCGTTTTTAACCCATTTCCAGCTCTAGGGGACACTGGAGTGCCAGCTTTCACTTTTCACAGTGCTCCCCACTGTGTGGGCTGAGAGAGGAGACTCCACCAGGCCTAGGGGCAGGCATCTCAGTACTTCCACATAGGGAATTCTCCTCGAGCAGGAAGTCACTGCTCTTGGATCTAAATCCTGCCCTCCTCCAGCCAGCTCTGTGTGTTAGCGCATGTCTGATGCTGTGCACTTGGAGATTCACAGAACAGGAAGGAGTCTGGGCGAAGAACATCCCTAAGGGTCCAAAAACAGATCGTGATGCTGGGAGAGGGTGCTGGTGGAGGGAGAGCTGGCCCCAGACCGGTAGCTGGCTCTTCCCACCGTGCCATCCAAATCCCGAGGCTCCTGGGGCAGTAGGGTGAGGCTGCTTCTGCCCGTGGCTTAGGTGAGTCCCAGGCTTAGATTTCCGGGGGGCCTCCTCTTGGAAAGGAGGGACCTGAGGGCTCCCTTTCAGGAATGATCTTGAAGATAATCATCATATGGTGGACCTGATTGTCCGAACCTGTAACCCCAGCAACTCAGGATGCTGAGGCAGGAAGATTACAAGTTCAAGGCCTGCCTGGGCTAGAGAATGAGTTCCAGTTCAGTTTGGGTAACTGAGTGAGACTTTCTTAAAAGTCTCAAAATAAAATTGAAAATAAAAAAGTAAATAACCATAGTAATTGTTATTAAATGTCTCTAAACATTCTCCAAGTCCCAAACACTTCCACGTACATCCAGCACTCACCCAATTCCATGAAATAATGCCATCAGTATTGTCCATGTATGTACTCAATCATTGCTTGTATTATCATACATCCATACATATTTTTAAGTTTTATTTCTTAGGGCTGAAATTACAGATGGTTGTGAGCTACCATGTGGGTGTTTGAAATTGGCTCTGGGTCATCTGAAAGAGCAGCCAGTGCTCTTAATTAGGGAGTCATCTCCTCAGCCCCAGAGTGTGGATTTTTTTTTTTTTTTTTTTTTTTTTTTTGAGACAGGGTTTCTCTGTGTAGCTTTGCGCCTTTCCTGGAACTCACTTTGTAGACCAGGCTGGCCTCGAACTCACAGAGATCCGCCTGCCTCTGCCTCCCGAGTGCTGGGATTAAAGGCGTGTGCCACCACCGCCCGGCTTAAATTTTCTTTATTTCAGACAAGGTCTCAATATGTAGCTCAAGCTGGCCTATAAACTCAAAATCCTCCTGCCTCAACCTCATGCTCCACTATGTCTGAATCTTTGTCTCTAAGAGGAGACTGAAACATGGACAACGCCACACAGCCCCATCCAGCTGGGATTTGGGCGCAGGCAACCACCAAGTGGGTAGCCCACTCTCCCCAGCTCTGCTCCGGCGATCGCGGCTTTGAGTTCCTCTTGTCCATGTATCCATTGCACCTATCCAGTAGGTTTTTAGTTGAAAAGCCCCAGGAGAACCACGTCCCTCAGATTCAGGGTCCCGCTTTCTTGCCTTGTGGATCACAGTCCCCCAACACAGGAGGTAAATCTATCATCCCTTCCCAGTCTCCAAGTACCCTCCTCGGTGACCTCTGCTGCCACCTGCTGGCCTACTGGTCTTGGGGAGTTTTAGAGTTCTTTTTCTCTAAGTGACATCATCCTTTCCCCATAGCTGTGGGACCGTTTCCGGTGTCTATGGGCCTATTGACCCTTAGACTCCCAAGCAGCCTTCTCTTCTGAGATCCAGGTTGGCATATCCCCATGCAAAAGGCTCTAACCCTCCAGCACCCCATAATTTCTCACCAAGTAACACGCCCCTGAGTGTAAAGCAGGCCGAGGGACTGTGTAGTCACTGTACCAGGAGTCCCCAGAGGGAAATGACACAGACCCTGTGCGGACTGGTGGCCAGGCAGGGTTTAGGTCCAAATCGGAGAGGTGATAAAATGGTTGCTTTCTCTAGCATGCTGTGTGACCCACGAACCCCTGAACCACACAGCGATGGAAATGTGAGCCCAAGCTTTCTGCAGTGGTTGGACACAGGCTCTTGGCTGGGGCGTGGCCTGAAGGGGTGCTCGAGGGGGTTCCCAATCAGTGGAAACTGGAAATGAATGGGTCCCATGAAGAGAAGACGGAGTGGGAGCAGGACCGTGGAGGGGTTCTGGTGAGGGGGATGGGGAAAGAAATGGAACAATGGGAAGGGCCTAAGCAGGAGCCGTCAGACCAGAGCGGAACCAGAATGAATATGGGGGAGACTCCCACATCTTAGAGCAAAGGTTGGGGGTTACAGCTTGCGGCCTGTTTTTGTACACCTGCAAGCTAACAGCGGTTGCTCTTTTTCTTTGAATGCTAAGGATTGCACCCAAGGCCTTGGGCAAGACTTTTCATTTTTAAAATGCTTGAAAAAGATACAAGAGATTTTTTTTTTTTTTTTTTTTTTGGTAATGAATAAAAATAGTATGGGGCTCCAAGGTTCAATGTCTGTAAATAAAGTTTTATTGACACATAGCCATGCTGTTAGTTAGACTTTGTCCTTGACTGCTTCCTGTGAGCAGAGGTGGGTAGTTGCAACTCAGGCCTCCTCACAGTCTTAAAGCATTTATTATTTGTCCCTCTCCCGAAAAGCTTGCAGTACTATACCCTAGAAGGAAAGGGTGGTGGGCCTTGGAGAAGAGCCATGGGAAAGAAGGGGGACCTTAGGCTTCTGATGGAGGTGGAGGGCACAGGGGCAGTGCATAGGCTGGGTTCCCCACGGGCCTTTCTAGCTTTGGCCACAATAAAAATTTTCCTGTAATCATGAACCTGGGTCTTCCCGGGCCTGTTTCCCACAGCTTGCTCCACCACTAGGAAGGCAGTTTTAGACCTCTAAGCCTGAAGATCCCTGTCCGTACTACGGGACGACAGTGCCGACCTTGAAGGCTTGTTGCAACTTCTGTAAGATACCAGCTCTCTTAGGCCTTGGCGGTGTTACCATCGACTGACAAGGTTGTGGGGTGTATTCACTTCCCAACTCGTCCACTAGAGGGCAGGAAGGCCCTGCTGGCTGCCCGGAGGTCTGCAAGGTGCCCAGCCTGGGGAGACATGCCCTCCCCTGCTGTTTACCACCGTGCCCTTTGATCCGCTCCGGCTCTCTCACAGCCTGCCAAGGACCAGGCTAATGCCGAGAGCTTCCCGCTGGGGCCGGCTGGGCTTCATTCTTGCCCTTTCTCGGTTTCTACCTCGCAGAACAGACTGAGGTGAGGCCTCCAGGTAAATGCTCCCTGCACAGGTCTGCTTGCAATTTGCAAAGCCTCTTCTTCCTTCACCTTGCCGGAGCTTCCCGTGGCCCTGGGATTCCGCAGGGCAGGTGACATGATACTTTCACTGGGGCGAGGGAAATGGAGTTCAGAGAGACTGAGTGACTTGCTCACACCCTGAGCTGGAGACTAGGGTGTGGGGGCTCAGAGCTGGGGTAGTGATGCCATGCACAAGGCTGTGCTTACTGACCACAGTTTCCAAGGAGACTGACTCCATCTTCCAAAGCTTCTCTTTGTGCCCCTGCTCCCACATTGGGAGGAAAGCTGGTAAAACTTCCCAACGTCCCCCTCTACACCCACCCAAAGGTGCTTCAGACATGAGTTCATTTCCACAGACTTGGGCTCCCCTGGGGTTAGTGAATAGGGGTGGTTCTCCAGGAGAAGTTGAGAACACACACATTCACACACTCATATATTCTCTCTCTCTCTTACACACACACACACACACACACACACACACACACACGCATACTTCCATACACAAATGGACACATGCTCTCACACATGCACACACTTGCAAATGCACACAGTTACACTTTCAGAAACATTTGTGTACACACACACACACACACACACACACACACACACAGTCAAAGGTCAGACAGAAACAAAGAAGCCATGGGGCTGAAGTGGTCAGGGGAGGTGGCCTGGGCAGGGAGTTGTCTATCTCAGACAGGAGGATGTGTCATATTTACAAGTGTCTTCGGGCACAAAGGACATGTTCCTCTTTGCTCACACCCAACACCAGGACAGTTCGGCATCTGTCTGCTTCCATTCCCTTCTGCAGAGAATGACCTGCCTCCCTCCCTCCCACCGGCCCACCCTTGTGGGCAGGCATGTGGGGCAGCTGGAGACATGCTGGGTGAAGGAGACTGGCAGCTCTGGAGTTCCAGAGGCGGTGGGCACTCTGCCCTCAACTTGGCACACACGCTGCTCCAAGGAATGAGATCTTCTAAGCAGGTCGGCCTTTCAGTCTAAGAGACTCTGGCTGCCGGGAACGTTCCTGCATCGAGGGGCTTCCCCACATGCAGACGCCTGCCCTGGCATGACCTGACAGGTAGGGAAAGTAGACAGAATACCTCCAGAAACCAACTGCTTTTGCTTAAAGTATTCCGGAAACATCTCACTGAGCCCTCCACCAAGGGTGCCCCTGCAGAACTGTGCTCCAGGACCCATGGGTTCCCGGCCCCACGGGAGTGTGAGCCAGGCTGGGTCAGGAGAGTCTAGGCTATCTGTTCTCAGAGAAAGTCCCTCCTAGTCCAAAGTGCTGCCTGTCCCCGCCCCCCATATTCCCAGCCTCCCCTACCCAAGCACAGACATGGGAATGCCCTCCAGGACTTCTCAGTGGGTCACCTTGCAGATTGCCACAGGGTTTCCTTCAGTTTGGTACAGGTTCACTTCTGGGGTTAGAGTCACACACCATGACCTTGTCACGGGGAAGGAGGTCACATTCCGGTGTCAGGAAAAACCTTGGGACACTCCATCCCACCTTCTGAAGAGCTCAGGGGCTGGCAGGAGCTGTCTTGCCCCTCCAGAGGAGGCACATACAGTAGGAGGAGGGACCCTGGATGAACAAAGGATCTGGGGGATCCAGGCTTCTTTAAGAAACAGTGAGGGGGCAGAAGACCTGGGGGAAAATGGGACAGGCAGGGAGGTGCAGGGGACCATGAGACTGCGTCTCCACCTGGGTGTCCCACAGGGGACCTCCCAGGTAAGCGTGTCCCAGCCTGAACCCAGTGACCTCCTGAAGGCCTCTCTCTTCTTGCAGCCTGGCTGCCTGCTGGCACACACGCACACACCCTCCCCTCAAGCACCCTGCCAGAAGCAGGCAGATCCCCCTCACACCTCCCTCCTCCCAGCTTGGCACTCCTGCCAGCTCCACAGTTTGCCAAGTTTACCTCTCAGCTTTCTCAAATCCACCCCTGGCTCCTCCAGCAGCTCCTTTGCCCTCTTCCTGCCTGCCTGCAATGGCCTCCCGCCTCCCTCCCCACCTGCTCCTGTCCCTGGGGGATGGCAGGAGGCTCCTCCGCACTGCTAAAGGAATGGCCTGTCACCTTCTGCCGGCCTCGGGAGCACAGTGTGGGGTTAGAGGCTAATGCCAGATATCCTAGGTTCAAATCCACCCTGCAGGTTTACGGCTGGGCAAGCAAGCCTACTTTATATCTAGGGAAAGCGAGAGTCTCGCTGTCACCATCCCTCATCAGGGAAATCAGAACTTAACAAAATAGGTCTCAGACCTGCCCTGAGGAGTAATGGGCTTCTCTGTGTGTGAGTTCCTAGCTCCGCCCATTTCCTCTCCTGCTCCCCTCTGTTTAATACTCAGCCCTCTTCTTCCTCCTCCCCCTTCCCCTCCCCTCCACCCCCTGTCATACCCACCTCAGTGGACCTGCATGTTCTGTCTCCTCTTTTCCTGCTCATTGCATACTTATCTCCCCACCATGCTGCCCCCCCCCTTCCCTGGCCAGTGGCCACCCCATTCTTCTTGGTCTCCCCTTCAAGACTGAGGGCTGCTGTGGGCAGACCTGGGTCCTCAGAGCTCTCATTCTGGTCTGCGCTGTAGCCACGATGCTTGCAAGTGCTAGGAGATTCTGTGGGCTACAGTCCAGGTATGCTTGCAACATCTGTGCATTCCCCAGGCTCCATTCCTGCTCTGTTGCCTAGGGCACTGAGGATGCCATGGGGACCAAGCAGGAAGGGGACTACATCATGGCCTCGGGGATCCACTGGGGACTTCTGAGCAGAGTGGCCAGCGGCGGGATGGGACAAAAGGAAAGGAGAGTGTGGCCAGAGGCTGCTGGCTCTGATTTTCCTGGGGCCAGGAGGGGGTCCTGGGATCCACTGGACTGGTTCCACGGTGATGCAAAAGCGTTTTCTGGGCTGGAGTCAGAGCCAGGATCTATTCCAAGGTTCAGCCAGACTGGCGCGGAGCCTGGAGACAGGTGATGGCTTTTAGACTGGCTTCCTGTGGGGCTAGGATGCGTCCATTCATGCTTCTTCACTCATCCAATCCATCCTTCAGAGCTTTGTGTATATGTGAATGTATGTGCACATGTGTGTACAGGCGTGCCACAGGCATGTAGGTGCCAGACATCAACTTTGGGTGTCTTTTCCTCCACCTTGGTAGCAAGTCCCCAGGATCCGCCTCTCTCTCTCCCACGTGGCTGAGCCCTCTGAGTGCTAGGAACCCCAGCTCAGGTCCTCACACTTGACCATAAACACTTCAGTAATGTTTATGTGGTCACTGTCACCATTGCCAGTCGGTCGCCAGTCGCTTCTGGCAGCGGAACCCACAGCCTCTTGCTTGCTGGTCAAGCACTCTCCACTGAGATTCACCCCAGTCTCACTAACTTGATCATCGTTTGGGGAGCTGGGCATGGCACTAGATACAAGACATGGGACACTTGATAAGACACATTCAGAGCCTGGCAGTGGGCTCTGACACACACCTTTGGTCCCAGCACTCAGGAGGCAGAGGCAGGTGGATCTCTGTGAGTTCGAGGCCAGCCTGGGCTACAGAGTGAGTTCCAGGACAGCTAAAGCTATACAGAGAAACTCTTGTCTCAAACAATCAAAATAAATAAATAAATGACGTGTTCAGCACTGGCACCCAGTGAGGACAGAGCACCCTGGCTGCCCAGGAGTGGACAGTGGTCCTCTGCAAGTCACAGGGTGCTGACAGGGGTGATGGCTAGCCGTGTTTTATTTTTCCTGCTCACGGATCCTAGGACATGGTGGCCATCCGGCCGTGAAAGGCAGGCTGGGTGCATCCTCTAGGTGCATCCTCTGAAGCAGGTGCCCAGGGGAGGACTGACTGGCCCACCACCGAGCTTCTGGACCAAGGACGGCTAAAGGGACAATCCACATGGCCCTGCTCAGAGGAGAGGCAGTCTGCCGGTTAGGTATGGGAAAGGTGTACCCTAGGGATTTTGAGGTTCCAGGAAAGACAGGGTATACCTGGTAATCGCCATAATAAAGTGGGAAGGAGGTTTGTACTTTCTGGGACAGGACATGGCTGGCCGGCAGAGCAGGCCTCATGAGGAGCAGTGGAGTGGAGGAGCCCCACGGTTTCCCAGCTGGCTCAGGGCTCAGGGCTCAGGCTCCGATCACCCCATGCTTTTTGACATCATGAAACACAGAGAGGTTGCCCACTCTTGGGCCTGGAAGCTCAGCAGATCCCTGAGTGAGCTCAGTAGGGCTCAGCCCCTGATCTTGACACACCCCCAGGAGGACGAAAGCACCTTCTCATGGGGATTGCGTTCTGAGAACTAGATTTCCTTTTGTCGAATATGAGGCCTCGAGTCCTGAGTTCAATCCTTAGAACCTCCAAACAAACAAACAATAAAGGTAAAATAAGGTAGGGTAGGGGGCTGGAGAGATGGCTCAGCGGTTAAGAGGACCGACTGCTCTTCCAGAGGTCCTGAGTTCAATTCCCAGCAACTACATGGTGGCTCACAACCATCTGTAATGAGATCTGGCGCCCTCTTCTGTACACATAATAAATAAATAAAAAAAAAAATAAGGTAGGGTAAATGAAGGGGAGGGGTTTCTTGGCTAATGGTCAAGAGAGAACTGGAATGTTTGATTTCAGGTGAAGACTGTCCTTCTGCTCATACCTGCTCCAAAAATGGCCAACACCAACAACAACCTCTGTTTTCTCCTGTCAGCCTTTAAACCACGATAGATAGGACCGCTATGCCACAAACAGCCGGAAGTGCCCCCTCGCACCTCCCCCGCCATCCTGCCGAAGGGACCCCGAGACTCATAGGAGGGGCTTCTCAGGCCAAAGGACCCACAGAGGAAGCTGAAGGGTGCGCATCCACCTTTCATTCATTTTCAGATTAACTGGTGGTCTATTGCAGAGACTCCACACGTGGTTCTTGACCCCGTTGGGGGTGGAATGACCCTTTCACAGGGGTCACACATCAGATATCCTACGTATCGGATATTTACATTATAATTCATAACGGTAGCAAAATTATAGTTATAAAGTAGCAACAAAAATAATAGTATGGTTGGGGGGGGGGTCACCACAACATGAGGGACTGTGTTAAAGAACCACTGTTTTTATTTGTTTGTTTGGTTGGTTGATTTTTTTTTTTTTTTTTGAGATAAGTTTTCTCTGTGTAACTGCTCTGGATATCCTGGAACTCACTCTGTAAACCAGGCTGGCCTCGAACCCAGAGCCCCACCTGTCACTGCCCCCAGAGTGCAGGGGTTAAAGGTGTGTGTCACCACAGCCTGGTACCAAACTACTTCCAAAGCATCTGTACATGCCCATCAGCCTTACATGAAGCAGGGCGAGCTGAGGCAAGGTTTTCTTGTTTGGAATTTATTTGGGGTTTTGTGTTTGAGAAAAGGCCTTGCTCTATCTCCCCGGCTGCCCTGGAACTCTCAATCCTCCTGCCTCAGTCTTCCCAGCTCTGGGGTTACAGAGTGCATCACCAGGCCCTTGCTGAGGCCACGCTTTCTTTGTAGAACTTTATTTAAGAAGTAGTCCCAGAGTACAGGTAGAGGCATAAGGAAGGAAGGGAAAGACAGTTCCCAGCCAGTGAGGGTCAGTGGGTCACGGAAACACCAGGCTACGGAGTGACTCTGAAGCCAGCACGGAGAGCTTACATTTCAGCATTGAGAAGCAATCAGGCCAGGGCACAATGTACCCCCAATTCCAGCAGCCCCGGGCTGGGGACATCTGAGGAGTGCGTATGTTAATTTCTGCTAATTCTCTCTTGCTTGACACATAGTCACGGGAAGCAGGCTCTGTAAGAGAAGCAGGCTCTGCAGGAGAAACCCTCTTGGCAGTGAGGCGTCCCTGTCTGCAGAGGGCCGCAAGCCTGATGCACTGTGGGTAGGCAGCAGGGGCCTCCAGCACCATGAGTGTAGCAGAACCTAAGTTCTTTCCACGTGGGGTTTGCATGCTCCCGAGAGAGTTATAGACACGCATGTGGGCCATATAGTCAGGCAGCATGGGGCAAAAAATGGGTGTGGGGGTGTGGTGGCACACATCTATAACCCCAGCATTCAGGGGTTCGTGGGTAGGAGAATCAGGAGTTCAAGGCTACCCTTGGTTATACAGTGAATTCCAAGCCAGCTTGGGCTGAGATCAAAGTAAAATAAATTTTAAAAGATGCTAGCGGGTCAGTATGAAGGCAGAGTGGGAGGCTGCATGGGTTCATGGCGGGTATCCCTGGCATCTTCCAAACAAGAGAGATTTCAGCAGAGACCCCAGTGAGCAACAGGCTGCCTGAAGCCCTGCATGTCTACCTTAGAGGTCAGGCTGCGGGAAGAGCAAGGGCTGAAGCATCCCACAGGACACATTTGTGGAACCCCTGGAGATTTGAGCAAGCAGGGGAGGCAGAGGCCAGAAGAGGGAGCAGAACTGGAGGCTGGTTCTCAGCTGGGTCAGGGACAAGCTGGAGTAGATCCGGGAACCCTTTTCTTGATTTGCTTGTTTGTTGCTTTTGTTTTTGAGACATTGTTTCACTGTGGAGCCTTGGCTGCCTGCCTGTTCCCAGCTTTTCTCCTGCCTCAGCCTCCCGAGTGCATGGATTACAGGCATGTGCCACCACGGCAGCAATCACTTGGATTTTTTAAAAAAGTGTAGCCCCGGCTGTCCTGGAACTCCCTTTGTAGACCAGGCTGGCCTCAAACTCACAGATTCATCTGCTTCTGCCTCCCAAGCGCTGTGATTAAAGGCGTGCGCCACCACAACCAGGGCCTTAGTTCATATTTTATTTCTTGCTGTTGGGTTTTAGAGACTTGGGCTCCATGCACCAACCTTTAGTTAGCCTGTTAGGCCCTCAGGCCACACCAACACCTTGCTCTCCAATCAGTCCATCGCTCTGGGCCTGACCCAGCTCTGTTGTTTTAGGCACTATGTATGCCTCGGGGACTGCAGACCTGCCAGGAGCTGGCCCTCAGGGTGAGGGGGGGGGGGTGAGGGGTGAACGGGAGTGCAGAGTGAGCCTGGATATGCAGCAGACTCCTCCTGGAGAGCAGTCTGGAGAAGCCTCTGCCTCATCTCCAGGGAATGTTCCCCTTTCCTTTCTAGCAGGGACCCTGTAGCACAGAGAGAGTCACCCTCACTGCTGAATCTCCAGAGGTTCCAGAGGTGGACGGAGGAGACCAGAGACCTCAGAGAGGAGGATCAGGTGGTGCTCCTCTGCTGATCCAGGCACAGAATGCTGAGGGGAAGACAGGTGTGTGTGTGTGTGTGTGTGTGTGTGTGTGTGTGTGTGTGTGTGTGTGCAGGATAGGGGGAGGGGGAGGAAGAGGAGGGGAGGAGAAAGTAGGGCAGGGGAGGGGAGAGAGAAGAGGAAAGAAGAGGAATGGGGAGGGAAAGGGGGAAGAGAGGGGGGGAGGGAGGGAGGGAGGAAGGGAAGGAGGAGGAAGTGGCAGGAAGGGAGATGGAAGAGGAGAGGAGGGGGAGCCGGAAGAAGGAAGAAAGGGAGGCGGGGAGGGGGAGAGTCGGTGCCGGGAGGGGAGAGGCGGGGAAGGGCCTCAGCGCTGACAGCCACAGGGGAATATTGATGAGTTTTCTGGCAAGAAGTGACAGAGTGGGGAGAGACGGTGTAATGAAGACAGATGATCCCAGGCCAGCCCTGCCAGCTCCCTACGGGGAGGAGAGTCACAACTTAGGGTGGGGTGGGTGGGGAGGGCTTGCCAAGTGCCCGCCGCTGCCACCGTGCCCTCTCCTCTGGCATCTCAGCTCAGCAGCGGCCCCAGCTTCAGGCTGCTGCTACCCTGCCATCTCCTCAGCCAGCCTCCTTCTCCTCTCAGGCCTGCCCTGCTTCCCCAGGATGAGGCCCTGCCCCTCTGTCCTCTGCCCCTCCGTCCTCTGCCCCTCTGTCCTCTGCCCCTCGTTCTCTGGCCCCTCTGTCCTCTGGCCCCTCCGTCCTCTGCCCCTCTGTCCTCTGCCCCTCCATCCTCTGCCCCTCTGTCCTCTGCTCCTTCGTCCTCTGCCCCTCTGTCCTCTGGCCCCTCCGTCCTCTGACCCCTCCGTCCTCTGCCCCTCCATCCTCCTCCAGACAACTCTAGGAGAGCCCTTGGCTTTATCTCTGGGGGACCCCAAGTGCTGCCTACTCTGATGAGCAGCCAATTCTCACACCACCTGTCAACAGGGTATTGACTGTCCCTGTGTGGACAGCTTGTAAACAAGGAGGGAAGGGCCCAGAACTTCGTTTTTCCCTTATTCATTCACCTTTTGAGGGCCTCCGCCTCCCCCACGCCCCGCCGTTCCTTTTTTCTATCTTTATTTTTTATTTTTTATTTGTTTTTTCCTGGAACTCACTTGGTAGCCCAGGCTGGCCTCGAACTCACAGAGATCCGCCTGGCTCTGCCTCCCGAGTGCTTGGATTAAAGGCGTGTGCCACCACCGCCCGGCTTTCTTTCTTTCTTTTTTTTTTTTTTTTTTAAGACAAAGTCTCATGTAACCGGGTCCCAAACTCTGGAAGGAAGCCCAGGTTGACCTTGAACGTCCAAACTTCCTGCTTCCACTCCCTCAGCGCTGGGATGGCAGGCTCGCTGCCAAGCCTGGCGTGTGATGCAGAGCTTTGTGCGCGCCGGGTAAGCACTCTGCCAACTGAACCACACCCCCAGCCCCTTCCTCGCTTTCTTTTCAAAAACAGTCCAATATTTTATTTTGTAGACACCATCTGCTACCTAGCTAGGGCTGGCTTGGATCTTGCTGTGGAGATTATGTGGGCCATGATCCATGATCTTGTAGTAATCCTCCTGTTTCTGCCTCCCAAGTCCTGGCGTTACAGGTGTGCCTAGTCTGCCTTTTTTCTTTCTTTCTTTCTTTCTTTCTTTCTTTCTTTCTTTCTTTCTTTCTTTCTTTCTTTCTTTCTTTCTTTCTTTCTTTCTTTCTTTCTTTCTTTCTTTCTTTCTCTCTCTCTCTCTCTCTTTCTCTCTTCTCTTCCTTCTCTTCTCTTCTTTTTTTTTTTTTTTGAGACAGGGTCTCTCTGTGTAGCTTTTGAGCCTGTCCTGAAACTCACTCTGTAGTAGCCCAGGGCTGGCCTCAAACTTACAGAGATCCACCTGCCTCTGCCTCCCCAGTGCTGAGATTAAAGGTGTGCGCCACCATCACCCGGCCCATTTTTTGTTTGTTTTAATGTCTGCAGGTATGTATGTACACCACATGCATGCAGTACCCTCAGAAGCCAGCAGAGGGCCCAGGACCCTTGGAATTGGAGTTTTAGAGAGTTGTGAGTCAGCCTCTGGGTGTTGGGAGCACTCTACAGGACAGCAAATGCTCTTAATGGCTGAGCCGTCTCTCCAGGGCCTCCTTTTTTCCTTTTAACTGTGGCAAAAACACTCCTAATATAAAATTTACTCTGAGTGGCATTTAGTACGTTTACAATGGCTGTGGTTTGTATCCTGAGTGGCCCTCAAAGGCTCAGTCCACATGGAGCATGATGGCACACGCCTTTAATCCCAGCACTTAGGAAGCAGACACAAACAGTTCTCTGTAAATTCAAGGCCAGCCTGATCTACATAATGAGTTCCAGGCCAGCCTAGGCTACATAGTGAGACCCTGTCTCAGAGAGAATCCCAGAGGTGGCATCATTGGGAAAAGCTGGATATCTTGAGGCATGGTGGCTCTTCCTTGAAGGGGAGTGTGATTCTTTCTTCCTGGATTCTTACCTGTGAAATGAGCGGTTTTGTGCCCATCCCTGCCCCTGGCATTCCACCATGCTAGTTACGCTCACAGGCCCACAGCAACAGAGCCAATAGGCAAGTTCACTCAGGGATTTGTTACAGTGAGGGAGGAAAGCTGACTGACAGGAATTTGTGGTGTGTTTAACTTTTGATGTCTAGCTTCTAATATTTAGTATGGTATTTTAAGAGTTTCCCTGGGGGCTAGAGAGATGGAGATTAAGAGCACTGGCTACTCTTCCAGAGGTCCTGAGTTCAGTTCCCAGCAACCGTATATTAGCTCACAACCATCTATAATGAGATCTGGTGCTCTCTTTTGGCCTGCAGGCGTACATGCAGGCAGAACAATGTATACATAATAAATAAATAAATAAATCTTTAAAATAAAAAAGAGTTTGCCCATGTTTTAATACATGTCAGTACATTATCTTTTTTGTCTATCTGAAAAATATTCCACTGTAGGATTATGCTATGTTTTGTTACCCATCAGTCTATTGGTGGAGAATTGGGTTGTTTGCAGTTTTGAAACACAGACAAACCCAAACATTGAGATTCCCGTGTGTATGTGGCCTCCAGCAGCCATGTACCATGGACAGCTTTGAGCCTTGACAGTCATTCTTATTGCTGGGACTAGTGGCGCACGCCTTTAATCCCAACACTCGAGAGGCAGAGGCAGGTGGATCTCTGTGAGTTCGAGGCCAGGCTGGTCTACAGAGTGAGTTCCAGGACAGCCAGGCCTACGTAGTGGGATTCTGTCTTGAAAACACAGTCATTCTTATTAGTTGAGACAGAGTCACACTGTGTGGCGCCCCCTCCCGGGCTGGAATTCACTACAAATACTATGCTGCCTGTCTCTGGAGTCTCTGGGGTCACAGGCCTGGATCAGCCTTGACATCTGCCAATAGAACTGTATGTCTTTAAATCACTAGTATTCGCCCGGCAGTGGTGGTGCACGCCTTTAATCCCAGCACTCGGGAGGCAGAGCCAGGCGGATCTCTGTGAGTTCGAGGCCAGCCTGGTCTACAGAGCGAGATCCAGGAAAGGCACCAAAGCTACACAGGGAACCCTTGTCTCGAAAAACAAAAACAAATCACTAGTATTATTTAGAGCATAATAGAAAATGACCTGTGGTCCACCAGCTTGGCCAACTGGGAAGAGCCTCTCACTCTCCAGACCCTCTTCTCATATGCTGTTGAATTTGAGATCGATGTGCAATAAAAAAGATTCAAAAGCCAAAGACAGCTGAGCCAATGTCTACCGCTTTGCCTCCTGCCACCTAGATCACCTGACCGATTAAGAAAGAGTTATTCTTTCATGTGTCTGGGTGTTTGCCTGTGTATGGGTATGTGCACCATGTGTGTGCACTGTCCAAGAAGGACAGAAGGAAGCAGGACAGGACAGGAGTCACAGTGGTCTCGAGCCACTGTGTGGGTGCTGAGAATCAAACCCCAGGTCTTCTGGAAGAGTTCCCAGCAGTCTTAGCCACAAAGCCATCTCTTTAGCCCTCCCCCCAGCCACCCCGCCCCTTACCAGCTTTACCACACATTAATTTTCAAGCTTTAACAGCTTTGAAATTGTCATGCAGCTTGGGAATGCTCTTTACGTTCTTAGTGGTTTAATTGTGTTCTTTACAGTCGTGGCTCTAAGTAAGTGTGATGTGCTGGGAAGGGAGGGCGGTAAAAGCAGACAGCCCGAGAAAGCACCTTCCTGAGGAGTACGTTAGCTCCGTCTCCTGGGATGTGGACTGACTCCCAGCTGAATGAGCTGTGTGAGATGAAATACTGACTTCCTCTAGCTGACGTGATGTCAACTTCATTTTCAAAGCCAAGCGGGCCCAGTTCTCAGGCACCAGAGTTTCTGAAGCACAGGTCTGCCGTGGCTGCCATGACAGGACAGCGATTCCGTGAGAAGCGTGTGTGTGTCTGTGTGTGTGTGTGTGTGTGTGTGTGTGTGTGTGTGTGTGTGTGTGTGTGCCAGGAAGGTTTCTTACTGTCTCCTCTCCCAAAGCCCGTCCTCCTGCCCCACCCTCCCAGCCTTCCCCCACCCCGGCGAAGCAAAATACAAACGTGGAATACTTTTTGCCTTCATTAAAATGGGCCAGATATTGTAATTACGTCCCAGGAAGCAAAGGGCTTTGCTGAAGGGAGGAAGGGATTCGGATGAAAGTCAGCACCACATGCAGAATTCATGAGTGGGGCTAATTGGGCTCCACTCGGAAGCTGATCTTGGCTGCTTGGGGGAAGCATACCTGAGCCTGACTGTCCTGGCCCTGCTCAAACCTTGATTCCTTCCAGAGCCTTCCATGGGGCCAGGGAGCCTCTGAAATTTAGAGTCTAAATACTATGGCAGACCAAGAGTAAAGCCTTAGCGTTCACGGCTCCTGGAGTTGTCTCTTTTCTGCAGTCAACCTGTGAATTGTATGAGAGCAGAGGCAGGTCGTGACCCTTATGGGCCCCCACGGGTGTGTGAAGGTATTCGGAGGGGATACAGAAAGAAGAGGTCAGAAAGCAGAATGGTGCTTCTCGGTGTCACCCGGGCCACCTGCACAGGTGCCACTTGCCTTCCCTGGAGATAGCATTTCCAGGAATCTACCCAGGGACGGAGGATGGTGTAAGAGGTAAGGGCAGACTCCACACATTATCAAGCTTCCCAGGAACTATACTCAGAAAGCGAGAGCCCCGCTGAGACCAGGCATTGAGCTGGGGATCTCACAGTGCTTTGCATCCCTGGTGGCCTATTATGGCCTGGATATGAAGTGTCCTCCTAGTGATCACGTGTTGAAAGCCTGGTCCCCAACTGGTAGGTCTAGTCACTGACAGGTGATTGGCTGATGGGGGCTCTGACCTAATCAATTCACCAGTTCGTGACGGATTCATAATTTGATGGCATTATGGAGAGATGGCAGAAAGCCGGAGCTGGGGCCGGGTTGGTGGAAGATCATCTGATGGCTGTGTCTCGTCTCTGGACCTTTTCTGTCTTCCCGCTTCCAGGCTGCCATGAGGTGAGCAGTCCCCGAGACCATGTGCTGTCCTTCTCCTCGCCCCTCTGGTTCCTCTCAGTTCCCTAGCTGGGCTCTCCTGCCCTGCCATCTTCTGTCCCCTGCTTGCCCGTGTTTGAACTTAGTTGCAAAGAGGACATGGGATGCTGTGAAGAAAGCATGACCCACTCCCGTGACTGCACAAACGACAGAAGCCGGTCCCTCCTGCCATCCCTCTGTCGATTCGCTGTGACACTCCTCGCGCCTCCAGCTCCCAGCGCAGTAGGGACCTAGCCTTCAGGCTCCCTGCTGACCTGCCAAGTCCTTCGGGGAGACACAGGCATCAGGGCCAGGCTGAGATGTACAGTCTCCGGTGCACTTAGGTCAGCTAGCCGGTCACCTCCTGGGACCAATTGCAAGGAGAAGACGAAAAACCAGGCCAATATGCTGACCACATTTTTATGTTCTTCATTCCAATCCAGAATTTTCCCCACGGGCTTGCTGGGAGCAATTCAGAAGAGAAAAGCAGAAATCACCTCTGTCAGGCAGGAAAGGAGGGCGCCAGGGAGGAGGGGGCCAGGGAAGGAGGGCGCCAGGGAAGGAGGGCGCCAGGGAAGGAGGGCGCCAGGGAAGGGGGCGTCGGGGAAGGAGGGCACCGGGGAGGAGGGCGCCAGGGAAGGAGGGCGCCAGGGAGGAGGGCGCCAGGGAGGAGGGCGCCAGGGAAGGAGGGGGCCAGGGAGGAGGGCGCTAGGGAGGAGGGCGCCAGGGAAGGGGGCGTCGGGGAAGGAGGGCACCAGGGAGGAGGGCGCCAGGGAAGGAGGGCGCCAGGGAAGGGGGCGTCGGGGAAGGAGAGCACCAGGGAGGAGGGCGCCAGGGAGGAGGGCGCTAGGGAGGAGGGCGCCAGGGAAGGAGGGCTCCAGGGAGGAGGACGCCAGGGAAGGGGGGCGCCTATCCTGGCAGCGGAAGCTCTGTCCAGCTGGGCCGCTGCAATCGAGAGTGGTGGGGCAGGGTCTTAATTTCTCCGAATCTCTGACCCCAGCCAGTCACCACCTTTGGCCCTCCACTATGGGAACTCTGGGCCAGGACAGCCTGTCCAGGATACCTGAGTTCATTTTCCAGTAGAAGGAAGGGATCTTGTGTAGCTAGCGTTCTTTCCAAGTAAGGAAAAGTCTATTTCGGTCACCTCTGAGGATACAGGGTACTCAACACGTAGACAGAAGGGACAAACCGTCAGACGGAAGAACAATCTGAATTAAATTAGCATGGCACCATTAAAATGTCATTGGACCGCCTTTCTATGAACCTTTTTTTTTTTTTTTTTTTTTTTTTGGTTTTTTTTTCGAGACAGGGTTTCTCTGTGTAGCTTTGCGCCTTTCCTGGGACTCACTTGGTAGTCCAGGCTGGCCTCGAACTCATAGAGATCCGCCTGCCTCTGCCTCCCGAGTGCTGGGATTAAAGGCGTGGGCCACCACCGCCTGGCTTCTATGAGCCTTTTATATGCAAGGTTGGGAACCCTGGGGCTAGAGACTAAGATGTGGGGGTTGTCTAGGGGCCGCCCTTGGGTGGGAAGGCACCCCGCAGATCCAGATGGGCCGGATTTGGCTTCAGCGTCTTCTCTGTCATTCAGACTGTGTGCTGGTGAAAGGACAGCTGGGCATCCCTGGAAAAACAGCCTTGTGACCAAGGACGCCATATTCATGTCTCAGGACAACCCAATTAGGCAGTGCTCTTCTTCTTCTTCTTCTTCTTATTATTATTATTATTATTATTATTATTATTATTATTATTATTTTATTGCAAGATCATCCCCTGCAATGGGGAGGCAGGTCTGAAAAATGTTTCTGCAGTTCTGGGACAGGGAGATGCCATCCTCAGGGACGTATGGTTGAGAGGTGGCTCAGCAGTTGGTTTTCCTCGTAACATGTGACAAAGAATGGTTGTTATCTTGCAAAATAAACCAATTTGTGTTGTTTGCTTATTTCTAGGTCCCCAGTACAGTGCCTGGGACATAGCAGCAAATTGATTTGCTTAATAAATATTACAGAGCACTTACTACACACTCACTTTGAAATGGGAGTCGGAATCCAGCAGGAACAGAGGCGGAGGTCTAATCTATTAATAGAGGAGTCATATCGTAAACACAGAAGGCAGCAAATCTTAGGTAAGGTTGTGTGAGACTGTGAGTTATGGGGTAGCCAATACTGTGAGCACGGGGCACTTTCCCCAGGAGTGACTCTGAACACGTGACTGGAACAAGGAACGAGGGGAAGGGTGTTCCAGGCAAAGGGAACAGAAAACGCGAAGCCCCTTGTCAGGAAGAACTTGGCTGCTGGGGGAGAGACAGGGTGAGAGAGCTGTAGGAAATGAGAGGAGAGGGGTCAGGCCATGTAAACCCTCCTAAGCCCAGTTAAGAAGCTTGGGTTTTATTCTAATTCCGGTAAGAACTCTTCGGAAGGCATTAAACAGTGGGAGGGCTGTGATCTAATTCATGCTTTATAGCGTTCATTCTGACTTTAGGAGGAAAGTGGACTACACAGGGTGGTGGGTGGAGCTGGGAGAACAGAGAGGGGCTGGAGCATCTCAGTGAAAGGGGTTTCTAGACTCTGTGAGTATGGGGGCACTGAATTTTTTGGGGATCAGACCTTTTTTAAAAAAAAAATTTATTTATTTTTATTTTATGTGCATTGGTCTTTTGCCTGTGTGTGTGTCTGTGTGAGGGTGTTGGATTCTGGAGTTACAGACAGTTGTGAGCTGCCATGTAGGTGCTGAGAATCGAACCTGGGTCCTCTGGATAGAGCAGTCAGTGCACTTAACCACTGAGCCATCTCTCCAGACCTGGGGTTCAAGTCTTACTGGTAGACTAGATATGAAGGGCGAAGGAGAGAAATCAGGATGTTTCCAGTGTTTTGAACAGAACTGCTGGCACTGTTAAATGAGATGCGGGGAAATTGGGAGAGGAACAGGCTAGAGGCAAGGGAAATCAGGGGTTCTATTATGGACATGCTAAGTTAGAGGTACATAGTGGTCTGTGGTCATGGGTTCCCCTAAAAGATGTGTTGAAGTCCTAACCCCCAGTAACTGTGAATGTGACTTTACTTAGCAGTAAGGGAGTTTGGCATGTAGCTTAGTTGGTAAGAGTGTTTCTCTAGCATACATGAGTTCCATCCTTGGTACCACATGAACCAGGCATGGTGGTACATGCCTGTAGTCTCAGTGTCTGGGAGGTAGAAGCAGGAAGACCAGAAGTTCAAAGTCATTCTTGAATACACAGGGTATTCAAGGCAAGCCTGGGCTACATGACACCCTGTCAGAAATAGGGAGATTGGGGGGGAAGGGAAATAGAAAATAGGGTCTATGTTGGATATAATCAAATGAATGGGGGACCACTGGAGTAGTCCCGAGATAGTATGTGATAAGCATCCATATAAGAAGAGGAAAACTTGTCCCAGGTGCACTTACAGAGGACACCATGTGAAGATCCAGACACGGGGAGGGACCACCATGCAAAAATGGAGACGGCAGATTAGCATACTACGGCCACACACGGAGGAAGGCTAGGGCCATCTGAAGCCAGAAGAGATACAGAAGGATCCTTTCCTAGAGGCTCAGGGGACTTGATGTCTGTCAGCACTTGGATTCTGAGCTTCTGAATTCCATGTCTACAAGACGATGGGTGTCTGTTGTTCCAAGATGCTTTCATTTGTGCGCACTGTGGTGGAAGTACCAGGAGAATCACACAGCATCCTAGCAAAGAGGCTCAGTGGCACTGGGACCAGTTGAGCCTGGAGCTCAGGGGACAGTTGTCTTTTGTTTGTTTGTTAGTGATTTTATTTTGTTTATTTATTATTTATTTTTGGTTTTTCAAGACAGGGTTTTTCTGTGTAGCCCTGGCTGTCCTAGAACTCACTTTGTAGACCACACTGGCCTCGAACTCACAGAGATCCGCCTGCCTTTGCCTCCCGAGTGCTGGGATTAAAGGCGTGTGCCACCACCACCCAGCATAATGATTTTACTTTATGTGCATTGATGTTTTGCCTGCATATATGTCTGTGTGAGGGTGTTGGATCCTCTGGAACTGGAGTCACAGACGGTTGTGAGCTGCCATGTGGGTGCTGGGAATCAGTCCTATGTCCTCTGGAAGAGCAGTCAGTGTTCTTAACTGCTAAGCCATTTCTCCAGTCCCATGCTCCACCTCTTAACTACAAGGAGGATATATATATATAAAGTGTACGTGTATGGGTGTTTTACCTGCATGCATGTCTGTGCACCACATGCATGCAATGCCCCCACAGGCTAGAAGAGGATGTCAGATTCCCTGGAACTGGAGTTACAAAAGGGTTCTGCATTACCATGTGGGTACTGGAAAATGAAACTGGCTGGTGCTCTTAACCACTGAGCCCTCTCTCCAGCCCGGACAGCTGGCTTTTCAGGCTACCTATAGGACTAGATAATGATCTGGAGAGTGAATTAGGAAAGCTGGGAAGAACGGCTGGTGGGGAGGGCATAGGAATAGCCAGGGAGACAGGGCATGAGGGTATTTCAAGAAAAAGAGAGTCCTTTATGGCACCCCGGGACTGTGATTAGAATCAGGCTTGCTTTGGCCTTCAAATATGGCAAGATGGAGGCTGAGGCTGAGCTTCACAAAGGGACAGTCCAAAGGCTGTTAGGGTCACACGTGAAACTAGGGTAAACTGAGGAGACAAGAGCAAGACAGTACAGAGTAACTCCAGGAACTGCCTTGAGTTTACTGCAGCCTAGCAGAGGTAGGTGGGACGCAGTGGCAGAGTGCCCAGCATGTGAATGGTCTCGGGTTCCATCCTCAGCACCGAAAAAAAAAGTTGCTTTCTAAAACATTATCCATGTATGTACCGGTGTGTGTGTGTGTGTGTGTGTGTGTGTGTGTGTGTGTGTGTGTTGTGTTTTGTGTGTTTTCTGTGTGTGTGTGTGTATGTGTGTGTGTGTGTGTGTATGTGTGTGTGTGTGTGTCTGTCTGTCTGTCTGTCTCTGTGTTCAACAAAAATGAGGCTTCACCTGGGAAAAGATATCGGAGTCAAAGGAAGGTAGACTTTATTATTTATTTTTTAAAATGCTGTATTTATTTTTTTGAGACAGGGTTTTTCTGTGTAACCCTGGCTGTCCTGGAACTCACTCTGTAGACCAGGCTGACATCAAACTCACAGAAATCCCACCTGCCTCTGTCTCCCAAGTGCTGGGATTAAAGGCAGGCATCACTGCTGCCTGGCTGGTTTATTTATTTTTATTAAATGTGCATGAATGTTTTGCCTGCATGTATGAATGTGCCTGGTGTCTGCAGAGGTCAGAGTGAAGGGTTGGATTCTCTGGAACTGGAGTTACATACAGTTATTAGCCACAGTGTGGGTGCTGGGAATCAAACCAGGGTCCTCTGCAAGATGGACAAATACTCTTGGCTGGGAAGCCATCTCTCCAGCACCTGGGAGGTAATTCTGAAAAGCTGGGAAACTTGGGCTGGAGAGATGGCTCAGTGGTTAAGAGCACTGGCTGCTCTTCCAGAGTCTGAGTTAATTCCAGCAACATATGTGGTCACAACCATCTGTAATGAGATCTGGTCTCCTCTTTGGCCTGAAGGGGCACATGCAGGTAGAACACTATACATAATAAATAAATCTTTTTTAAAAAAAAAAAGGAAAAAAGAAAAGCTGGGAAACTTGAAGGCATGGTTTTCTGTTAGGGGCAACGACCTTGGGGTGAAGGAGAGGCTGGTGACTGAGTGCATGGGGGTATCTGCAGACACAAAGTCGTGGGAGCAGCAGAAACAGAAGGATCCGGGACGTAGACGGGAGCTGCCTCCGACGGGACCAGAGACTTCATCTCTCATGACCGCAAGGACGTGCCAAGTGGAGATCTCTCAAGAGACGGCTGGATTCTGTGGTGGTGGGGGGTGAGACTTGTTGTATGAGACAGTCTCATGGAGGGTGGGGGAGACTTGAAGAGGGGATGGTGAAGTCAAGGGAGGGACCAGTCTTTGGGGAAGGGAAGAGCAATACTCTGAGGAGGTGTGGAAGGCTCTCCAGGGAGGGGTCGGTGCTTTTGAAGATCTAAAACGTTAATCCCACTAAATCAGAATAAAGACCTTTATCCAAATTCTTTGGTCAAAGTAAGCAAGCTTTAATTTTCTGTCAGAGAGGGCTATCTTCCTAAAGTAGGACTTGAGAAAACAACATCAAACACAGGAGAGGTAGGGTTTATATAGTTCCCCCACGCCCACACTGCAAGACTAGGGGGTTTTCGAGGGTTGGGGAATTTCCAGAAGAATTTTGGTTAGGTAGGGACATTTCAAAATTATTTAGCAGAACATCTTACCAGGGTGGATCCAGGTCAGGGTGAAGGGCGTGAAACATGTCAAATTCCAGAAAACGGACCAAGACCTTGCCAAATTCAAATTTTACAGAAAACAATATAAAAGATGAACTTATTTGACCTTGAAACAAGATGGCTTTTAATCTTAATATGGAGTTAGGCTGGTCCCTCACTCCCCCCTTGTCTTGTGTGTCCTTTTCAAATCCTTGATAGGGAACTCTCATTTTTTTCTTTTTAACTTTTATTTTCTGTGCATTGGTGTTTTGCCTGCATGTGTGTCTGTGTGAAGGTGTTGGATCCCCTGGAACTGGAGCCACAGACAGTTCTAAGCTGCCACGCGTGGGATGGGAGTTGAACCTGGGTCCTTTGGAAGAACATCCAGTGCTCTTACCCGCTAGCTAAGCCATTGCTTTGTCATTTCTATATGGTGTATGGGCTGAGAATGCCAGCAGGGGTGAATATTTTAGCACTTTTTATTTGGTGAGGGACCAATTTGTATCATGGCTGTGGTCTCTCTAATTATGTCTGATTGGTTAGCTAGAAAGTATAAATTTTTCTTAAAGTCATTCTCTTTGTTCTGCATAGAGCAGGTTGAGTGTCCTATCATATTGTAGAACTATTTCAGTTAATGAATTCACCTGTTGACAGATCTTGTCCTATTTGGTTTTAACACATACATTTTTGACAGTAAGGGAGCCTGGCATGCAAATAGGCATTATATGTAGCCATTTTGTCCCTTTGCTACGAAGTTTCCTTTGGATCTAACATTTTAGTCTTCGTTGAGTATAAGGGGCAATGTATTCTCTTCTGTAACTGGTTCTCAGCCGAATTAGGATATTCAGGGCCCAGGAAGTGGGAACGTTAGTTAAAGGCCAGGAGGGACTCAGGCCATGGGGTATTCGTCAGAAGCATCTTGTTTCTGACCCAGCTGAAGAGATCAGGAGCAATTATGTCAGCTGGACAAGTTCATATCAGCTTTCAGCAAGTCCAGGGCTCTCTGATTTCGTAGGACTACCTGGGTCTGGCAATGGTGTAGATCGTCTTTGAAACAAATTTCATTCCGTTGATTCCTGGATGGTGTTTCAGCCAGGTGGAAATCTGCTGGGATAGATAGAGACTAGGAACAGAAATCAAAGTTAACAAACTTAAAGGAAAATCATATTTGGAGCTTCCCCTTCAGGAATAGGCAATAATCAGGGATGCTTAGGTTGCTGATTGACATTACAGGAGTCCTCATCTGGAGTCCATTTGACCTGTAACGGGTGGATTCAAGTTGTGATTCCATGATGTTTATTCCATTAAGTTTGCAAAAAAGATAAAAGTTTTAGAGATATGAACATTACCATTGTTTGTAATCTGCATTGAAATCCATATTGGAGGAAGAGCAGCTGACAGGGATTTATCAGACAGCTGGACAGCTGGAGTAGATGCGCGCCTTTGATCATAGCAAAAGCTATGGCTTTGGCTTTGTGTTAAAAAGCATGAACATCCTTTTTTTTTTGTCCAGAGGGCTGGATACAGATTGAACAAATGTGTGTTTAGCATGATGAGAAGCATCTTCAAGTCTGTATTTAGAAGACAACCAAAGGAAATGTACCATTTTGAGCTTGTGACTGATAACAGTAGTCAATGCTTTACTAGCTTACCAGAACTTCATTGATCAGTGTTAAAACTCTGAACTTTTAAATTCTTAGTATAACAATAGAATAGAGGGGGAAAGAAATCTGAAACATTTCTTATTTTTAAAAAATATTCATCTATTGATTTTATATTCCAGCCATAGCCTCCCCCCACCTCCTCCCCTCCCAGTCCCTCTCCCCCATTCCCTCCTCCCACCCCCAATGCCCTCCTCTTCCATCTCCATCCAGGAAAGGGCAGGTCTCCTGTGAGGATCAATAAAACCTGGCATACCAAGTTGCGGTAACACTAAGCACCTCCCCATGTATTAAGGCTGAGCAAGGCCGCACAGTATGAGGAGTAGGGTCCCCCAAACCAGTAAGAGAGCTGGGAGATACCTCCCGTTCCTACTGTCAGGAGTCCCATAAGAGGGCCAAGCTATACAACTCCAACATGTATGCAGAGTGCCTACGTCAGTCCCGTGCAGGCTCCCTGGCTATTGATTCAGTCTCTGTGAGCCCCTATGAGCCCAGGTTAGTAAGCATTTCTTATTTTAAAAAAATATCTTAAATAATTTCCTTCGTCCTTTATAACTTGCATTTATATTTTTAGACCTTCACAACTTATTTAAACTTTTATATCCTCAGATCTTTATAACTTGTATTGACCTTAGAACATTTTTTTAGACCCTCAGAACTTACATGAATTCAAAAACTTTTTATCTACTCATTTACCCTGAGACACAGGTGGTAGATTACTAAAAGCAGTCATTGCAAAACAAGTTCCTTTAAACAGTAAAAGTGTCCACAGTTCGTGCCGGGCCCTGGAACAAGCGAGGTATGTGGCAGTTTCTTCCAGTGGTTAGTGTCGCCACGATCCAAATCTATGCCCCATCTTTCTTCTTTGGAGACCTTAGGGTCACCTCTAAGAGTGGGAATTTTTGTCTATCATAGGAAGCTTTTTCCATTAACCTTCTCCCCCTCACAAGACAGGGGGTTTCTCTGTGTAGCCCTGGCTGTCCTGGAACTCGCTCTATAGACCGAGTTGGCCTCAAACTCACAGATTAAAGGTGTATGCCACCACCACCTGGCCCCGTTAATTTTTTTTTAAGATTTATTCATTTATTATGCATACAGCCTTCTGTCTGCATGTGTGTGTGCAGGTCAGAAGAGGGCACCAGATCTCATTACAGATGGTTGTGAGCCACCATGTGGTTGCTGGGACTTGAACTCAGGACCTCTGGATGGCTCTTAACCACTGAGCCATCTCTCCAGCCCCTCATTAAACATTTTATTCTTTTATTTTTCTTTAAAAGAATCAATCTTTTTTAAAAAATTTATTTTTATTTTACAAGCATTGATGTTTGGCCTACATGTATGTCTGTGTGAGGGTATTCCATGCATTGAAACTGGAGTTACAGACAGTTGTGAGCTGCCATGTGGGTGCTGGGAATTGAACCCAGGTCCTCTGGAAGAGCAGCCAATGTTCTTAACCACTGAGCCATCTTTCCAGGCCCTCATTAAACATTTTAAATACCACATTCGGCAGACCTCTGAAGTTTTGAGAGCCATCTATTAAGTATACCTGATTTTAAATAAACTTTACTCGGTTTTAGTTACTTGTTTGAGGCTTAATCTTGAAAACATATTCAGAAGGTTAAATAAAGCTTACCCCTGTAAATGAATTACATTTGTACTTAGCATGACTATAAGTATAATTAGAGCACATTAGAGAATTTGGTCATTTATAAGGTGACTGACTATATTAACTCGCATGTCTTAATTCTTTCTATAACAAGTTATTAGCTTTTATAAGATTATAGGATTCAAACTTAGTGCGAAATTGATTAGTATTTTCAACACTAGCCCTTAGAAATGTTGACCGTGCAGTGGGAATCTTAGATGAGGTGTGGCAGGCCCAGCAGAATTTAACAGGAGACACAGCAGCCATGGACGTCCCACCTGTATCCATCAGGAAGAGCCAGTCCTTAGCTTTTGCGTCGTTTGCTACCGGTCACCAGCACCTGCATATCAAAGCGTCTGGGCTTCCATCCTGTCATGTTGTGTGTGCTCAGAGCCAGCAACAGGCTTTGCACGTTGCCAAAGTCAGTGTCTTCGCTTCAAGGCAAGACAGACTTTCAGATACCATCTTTGCCCTGAGGTCCTTGTGGGGCCAGCACTCCTTTCCCCTCTCAGCTTCTTTTCTTTCTTTTCTTTTCTTTTTCTTTATCCACCATCTTCCTACTGTTGTGCTCTGGATCCCTTTTGTCCATTTTCACTTAGGCCCTTAGCTGGGGAGCCTGCTTCTATGAGGACCTTTTGAGATTTTCATTTGGCTCTTCAGGTGGTGAAAATCATATGCATAGTTGTAGATATCTAAGGCTACCTAGAATCCATTCCATGTAACACTCCAGCAATGTCTGGCAGCAACAGTCCTCTTTTTTAAGTGTGTGTAAAAATAACAAAGAGGAAGTAACTCATGAGTTAGAGGAAGTCGCTTTCTAGGCACAGTAACAGACTTCAGTCGGGACTGCGTGCTTTACCAAAAAGCAAATACCAGAACTATCTTAAGTTTTTGTACTTATAGTTGTGGCTCTTATTCATTAACTTTTTAAAATCTTTTATCTGGAATAATATAGATATGTGCCAAAACCCTGGCCGGATCCTATGTCATGATGTTAAATCTCTGTTGGTCCTTCCAAGTTATATTTTAATCAGAAGACCCCAACTAAGGATGCGGTTCCCGCTAGTGACTGTCAGGTGGGCATCCAAATCTGGCCAGAGAGGCAAGCAGCCCTAAGCCAGGAGGGGGCCTGGGCTGATTTTTTCCTGTGAGACAGTTTCTTTTTCCTACTCTCTTATTTGGTTTTGCTTTTGCCAGCAATTTTGTGTTGACTTTTAGAAAATGGATTATTTTTAGGCTTACTCCTCCCGTTAAAGTGTAAACCAGAATTGGCAAAGTTATTAGAGGAGTTTTTGCATTTATCAGGTGACAGCATCTCTGGTTGGTAAAAGCAGACCCAATGAACTTGAGGACGTCGAAGGGTCAACATTTTGGCTCAATCCATGACATTTGGGATAAAGTTGTCATCCAGAAGACCTGTTACTTAGTTTCTTTTTAAGAACAGTTACTGACCATAGCAAACAAAACTTCATTTTACATCTTGAATTATTGTAATCATCTAGTGGTGTTTCCCAAGTTTTTCAAACAAAAGTTGAACCCAAGTCATGTGTACAGTATGTTGTAGTAAATTAAAATTACTCACATATAGATATTTAATTATCAACCCTTTTGTTATAAGTTTTAAGTTAACCTTTTGTTTAGACTTTATAAATCTTTAACCATACCCAATTTATAAATTTGGGGTACAGAAAATTCATGTAATAGTTTTATAAATCTTGAGATAAGTTTATATCTTAACAAAAGTCTGAGGAAGTCGAGTGAGATCAATAGTCGATTTTTGCTCTCTTTTTTTTTGTCACAAAATCAGGTAGCTCACCTGTCAGAGGGCAGACAGAAAACTTTTAAATAACTATGTTTGGGTCTAGAGAAGGGAAGACATTACCGCACTCCGGAGCCAGTTTTTCAACAAAGCGGAACAGCATAAGACAATATTTCAATATTATCTATATCAAAAAATTGAATTCAGTGAGCTGGGGGAGCGACCTGTGAACAGAGAATGCTCAGGGAGAGAAATTCCAGGCCCTGGTTAGTAAAGTAGCCATGGCAAGTCACCAAGCCCCCAGCACCCACGATGGCTGGTGCTGGGTCTTCCCTGGCTGGGTCCACTCTTCCTCCCGTACTTTGGGTTGCAGTGTTCTCTATGCTGTGTTATAGCCCCTGAGTTCTTTCTGCTGCCCACCATCCTGCCTGCCACAGTGTGGCATTTTATCCCAGCCGGCACCTAGCGGTGGACGCAGGATGGGAAAGGAAAGCAGCTGTGACCATGGCAGCCGATTTAAGAAACAGACACAGGGGGGAAAAAAAGCAAAGGAAAGAGACCAGTAAACATAAGACACAATATTCATAGAGTCAAAAGAGACTGGTCAAAAACAAAACTTGTGGCGGCCACCTTCATTCATACTTTTAACTGGGCTTGACTGATGTCCATCTCCATTCTCAGGACCCAAGAATCAGGCAGGCAGAGCACTTTTCACTAGTGTCCTGGGTAGGAGACAGACAAAACACAGGCACCAAAAACAACAAACAATTTTATAAAACAAAACAAAACAAAACCGACGGGCAGTGCAATGTCTTACTAGTGCCCTGGATAGGAGTTCATGTACCTCATCAGGTACCTCTCTGCCCCCGAGATGGGATCCCACCAGAAATAGTACCAGACATCATACAAGGAGATGCCTTCTCTGACTACCAGTGGAGGCCTCCTCAGACAGGTGCTGCTGGCTTCTTTTTAGTGTGGCAGTTCGCTCCAACCCACCAAACCAAAAGCATGCCTTGGAGCCTTGAAACATCCTCAAGATGCACACAGCTTCCTGAGGCAGCATTCCGGTCCTGGAGCCCTGGAGTGAAGGTCTGGCTTCAGAATTTGGGTTGGGGTCTTGATCTCACTTGGGCTTCCAATTGTTAGTCCCACTGAACAAGAATAAAGATCTTTGGTTAATTAAGCAAGCTTTATTTTCTGTCAGACAGGGTGTCATAGGGTTTCTATGCTGTGAGAAACAACATGACCAAAAAACAAGTTGGGAAGGAAGAGGTTTATTAGGCTTACACTTCCACATTGCTGTTCATCACTGAAGGAAGTCAGGACAAGAACTCAAACAGGGCAGAATCCCAAAGGCAGGAGCTGATGCAGAGGCCATGTAGGGATGCTGCTCACTGGCTTGCTGTCCCTGGCTTGCTCAGCCTGCTTTCTTATAGAACTCAGGACCAGCAGCCCAGGGATGGCCCCACCCACCATGGGCTGGACCCTCCCCTATTGATCACTAAATGAGAAAATGCCTTACAGCTGGATCGTATTGAGGTATTTCCTCACTGAGGCTCCTTCCTCTGATGACTCTAGCTTGTGTCAAGTTAACACACAAAACCATAGGGTTATCTCCCTAAAACAGAGTTTGAGAAAATTGCATCAAACACAGGAGAAGGTAGAGTTTATATAGCCCTCCAACCTGCAGGACTAGGGGGGTTTTCAAGGGTTGGGATATTTCCAGAGGGATGTTGGTTATATAGGAACTTGGCTGAACATCTCAAAATTATTTGGCAGACCATCTATCAGTGTGGAGGTCAGGGTATATAGGGTGTGGAACATGTCAAAAATCCAGAAAATGGGTCAAATCCAAGTTTTACAGGACACAGGAATGAACTTAATTTTTGACCTTGTAACAAGATGGCTTTTAATCTTCAGATTGAGTCAGGCTGGTCCATCAACTTGTCTCTCAGTGTGATGGTGAGGCTTCCTTTAGTACATAGATGAAGGGCAGGAAGCTGTCTGGGTTTAACCAGAAGTGGAGCTTTGTCCAGCAAGTCAGTGGAGGAAAGATGCATGAAGTCGATTCCTGTGAGATGGAAGGGTAGTTGGAAGGAACACATTTAAGAAATGTGATAGGAGAAAGATGGGGGCGGGGAGAATCAGTGACAGATGCCTAGAAAGGACAGTATTGAGAATGCAGAGATTGGTGGGGACCTCAACAAGCTTCTGGTCAAGCCGGCAGCAAAACAGGTGCCTACTGTACTCCTGAGTAACATGCTGCCGTTTCTGCAGGAAGAAGTCTGCAAACGGCTCCACACCCCTCACTGTTCTCCACGCTTCAGCCCCTGTCCACGGGAGGGGTGTCTTCGGTGGTCGGCGGACAGAAAAGGGGATGATAAACGCCAGAGTTTAAGGACAGTTCTGGAGGACGCATTAGGAAGGGATGAGAAGGCAGTGAGAAGTGGGGGGTAGGGTTTCATCAGCAGCTGTTAAAGAGAGGTCTGCGCGTTCTGGAGCATGGTTGGGGAGGACATGGGAGGGGATAGGACTGTGTCAAGAGTCATGGTGGGTCTCATCCTGACCCTGTTGCCAACAAGGTGGTTGATCGGTTAAGGCTACATACAGGTCACTAAAGCGGCTCCGCCTGGGTTTAGGTCCTCGGCATAGGGAATAAATAAAAGCTGAAATACAGTCCACAGCTAGTTGGCAGGCAGGAAGACTGATCAAAAATTGAATAAAACTAATTGTTGTACTTTGTGTTAAGAGCTATGCCGGTACATGGTGTGTTCATCGACGAAGTTGTGGCTGTATATAGATACTTACGTCCCACGGGTAAGGCCTGGGTACTGCTGTTGGAACAGGCCCTAGCCCCAGGAAGAGCACACAGTGACTTCCCAGAAATCACTGTGGGTGATGGCAATCCTGAAATACCTCTGACTACCGTGGAAAACGTTTGTCCCTTCCGTGAAAGTTACAATGGCTTTTAAGACTGATTGAAGGCTGGGCTCTGGCTGGATTTTGCCTTAATTAGGACAAGGTAGACAGGAAGCAAAAAAAAAAACAAAACAAAAACAACAAAAAACAGGTGAGGAAGTGACCTCCTCAGTGTTTAAACTGCAGTACCTTCCTGTCTGCTGATCAGACTCAGGCCCACACTAAACAATGCAGCCTCAGTGCAGACCTTTTTCTGGAAATTCGCTGAGAAAGTAGATATTTTCTTTATTCTAGATGATAGCTATCCCAGCCCTGAGCTGCTGATCCTCCCATTTGTTTGTTTGTTTGTTCTTTTATTCATTCATTCATTCACTCACTCACTCACTCACTTATTTATTTTTTTGACATTTGTTGGTTTGTTTGAGACAGGGTCTCACTGTGTAATCCCTGCCTGACTCGGAATTTGCTATATAGCCCAAGCTGGCCTCGAACTTACAGAGATCCGCCTGCCTCTGCTTCCTGAGTGCTGGGATCAAAGTAGTACACCACACACCCCAACACACTCCCCCCCCTTTTGTAAAAATAAGATAGGGTCTTATTAGGCAGTGGTGGCGCACACCTTTAATCCCAGCATTCAAGAGGCAAAGGCAGGCAGATCTCTGTGAGTTCGGAGCCAGCTTGGTCTACAGAGCAAGATCCAGGATAGTCAGGGCTACACAGAGGGGGAAAAAACAAAAAACAAACAAACAAAAAGGATAGGGTCTCATTGTACAGCCCAGGCCTAGAATTCATGATCTTCCTGTTTCCACCTCTCAAATGCTGCAATTACAGAGCTGTACAACTGTCCTTGGCTGTTCTCCAGAAGGTTATTCTCGTGTGTGTGTGTGTGTGTGTGTGTGTGTGTGTGTGTGTGTGTGTGTGTGTGTGTGAGAGAGAGAGAGAGAGAGAGAGAGAGAGAGAGAGAGAGAGAGAGAGAGAGAGATGCGCGCACGTGAGCGCTCATGTCCACTGTACACATGCAGGGAGGCCAGAGGTCAGTGCATGCGTCTCCCTCGCAGCCCTTCACCTTAGTCTTCTGAAGCAGAATCTCACATAAACTCGCTGAACTCACTGAGTGCCTAGGCGCATGGCTGCCCAGCAAGTCCCCAGGACCATCTATCTCTGCGTCTTGGAACTGGCTACAGCCCATCCTTCCCCTGCCTACTTAAGATAAGGGTGCTGTGGATCTACCCCAACACAGTACTGAACTTGGGTCCTCAAGATCGTCTCGCAAGTGCCCTTACCCTCTGAGCGATCTTCCAGCTCCCCCGTACTGACTTATTTCTGCTCTTCTAGTCTCTCCTATCATAACTGCTTCCTCCTTTGAACCGTGATGGGCTTTTCCTTCTCCAGGACGTGTCTTTCCTATTCCTGCCCCTCCCCCACCACCATCAGACACCAGTCCAAAGCTTTCCTCTAAGAGGCCTCTAATGTTCCCACTGATGTTATGCCCCAGTGTCTGAGGTGACCTGGCCTGGTCTTCGTGTAGCTGAGAGAGCGTCTCTTTGTGCTGGCTGATGAATGGCTGCCCTGTCCTGGCCCAGGACTCAATACCTGCAGGGTAACAGGAGAAGGTGCCCTCCCTCCCAAGTTCGCACCTGGCGCCCTCAGCTTTCCTTGGGGCCACAGGCTGCCAGGCAGGCAGAAAACTGCCTCACTGAGCTTGAGGGGCACAGCACCAGTTTGCATACCCAAATGCCTCCCGTCCATGGGGAGGTGGGGTGGCCCAGACCTCATCACTCTGGTGCCCCCTGACTTGTCTGGTTCTCTGGAGGGATTTGGATCTCTCCGTATCACAGCATGCCTTGCAGCTACTGTTTCCCCCTGTGACCCAGGGTTTGAACGACAGAGATTCTAGGCTAGAAAATATGTAAACTGGCTCACCATGGACACCTGTGATTGGGTTGTGTGCAAACTCCCAGGCAGCATTCACTTCCTAAGAGCCGATGATTTCCGTCAATAGCACACCTTGGTATTCAAACTGCAAAACCCCACCCAGTTCAACAAAGAGGCATGAAGTACTCACGTTAGCGATGTCCTCATATTTTTACTATCTCATTAAAATGCTGCATTATTTATTTTGCACGGGTAATACGGGCCTTATAACTACTAAACAATAAGCCCTAAAAGGTAGGCCCTGCCCCGCACCCGGTCCTTCCCAGAATTAACTACTGTCCCCAACCAATAGCTTGTGTGTTTTCCACAGATACTCCACGCACGTTACAGCCTCAGTCTTCATGAGAACCTCCCACATATTGTGAGTACCATTTGGCCGATGAAGGAATGAGCCATGCCCCAGGAAGGCTAAGTGAAGAGCGGGTAGTCACAGAGGCAAATCCAAAGTATAAAGTTCATCCAGTATCCACACCAACTTGCTCCTAAATTTATTCTTGAATTATCCCATTTCTTTCTAGGCAGACTAGACTCCGGGTAGCGGTTTGGGGCAGAAAAAGGCTGTTGGGAGCCCTGTCCCAGGTGCTGAATGAAGGCTTTTGGGAGAGGCAGAGGACCCCTTAGCCCCCGTCCTCATCAGTCTCACTGACAGCAGCGGGGAGGAACACTGAGTGTTAGTAGAGAGCCAGCAGGAAGCCGCACACTCTGCCTGGGCGTTGAATCTGTGCGTGGTACCAAACAGGCCGCTCTCTTCTAGCTGACTCCGTTTCTCATTTATCTGCAGGACAGAAACTTAGTCACGGGACTGTTGCGAGAACCCAGACTCAACAAAGGCGGAAACGCCGGGCAAGCAAACAATCCCAGCTCATGTAAAGGGGTCCAGGGCAGTGCATGGTGGCTTCTCCCGTGGGATGGCCCGGTGTTACCGGATGAAGTGGTGTGAGCCCCTGGGGTGCCTGGATGAGCAGGCATCCGATTGGCTCAGTTGCAGCAGACGGCAGTTGGGTATGGGCTGTGTTGGAAGATGTCGATGTGGGAGTGAGCCCTGGGTGTTAGTTTGCAGACCCTGAAGGTTAACTCTACGGAGCCCTAGTTCCCCAGGCCTCCCTCCTCTGCGCCTCCCGTCTATAGGGTGGACATCCGGTTACCTTTGAATGAGCAGTTACCAGCAGCTCATGGACCTACAAGTCCCTCCGCTTAGAGCTCTCTCTTTTCCCTCCTCATCTCATCTTTCATCCTTTAGCTTCCCTTTCTCAGAGAAACCTTTCTGGGCTCATTTCACACACAGACACCACAGACACACACACACATGCACACTTCCTAATTAGCTCCTATCACACCAGTGGCCATCTTGCCACCAGACTGTGTGTTCCAGAGGACTGGACACCAGTGCATCCTCAATGCTTACTCCAGAGCCTGGCATGTAAGACATGCTCAATCATTTGTTGCATGAATGACTAGATCGAATCATTCCTGTTTCGGGGATCAGACCTTGCCTGAACACAGGAGGAGCACCACCTCTCAGGCCGAGCTTTTGCCTCCTCTCAATCTTGCTTCTTGGCTTGGTATTCCTCCCTAGTTGCCACCACACAGGATGGTCCTGAATATTGCTTGCTAAATAAATGAATGGATTCTTCTTCGCAAGGAGCTTTTAGAGGGCATTTCTTGAGCAGGCAGTTTTAAATTCTCTTCCCTGGAGGGTCCAAGGCAGGCCCAGGGAGTGTGCAGCTAGACTGGGTTGGAGCTGAGCAGGCTGGAGAGAAGATAGGAACAACCTTTTTTTCTCTTTTTTTTTTCCCCTCATTGTTGCCTGTGGGAACGGAGGTCAGGGCCCAGGTCACTGAAGCTCTGTAAACCCTCCCTGGTTGTGATGGGCGAGGCCAGTGTGTGGGTCCCCAGCTACACAGCACTTTCTCCTTCGGAGGAGTGGGTGAGAAGGGACAGAGAGATACCGAGGCCTCTTTCCCCCTAGTCTCCTGCCCCCCAAGACACCAGCCAGATTGGGAAGGGAGCAGGGGTCAGGCTAGTTCGGAGGAGGGGTGGCTTGGCCAGACGGCTGGTGTCCTCTGGTGTCTGGAGCCCAGCCCTGGGCTCTCAGCCCCCGCGAAGGGAGGCGAGCCGGAGCTGTGCAGTGAATGCAAAGAGCTGGGCGAGCTCCCAGCCCGGCGCCGCCGACGGCGTCCTCAACCGCGGCCCAATGAGAAGACAGCAGATAATTTATTCTCTAATCCCGGTTCGGGTGCCGGGCGCGGGCGAGTGGCGTGGGCTGGGGGTGGGGTGGTCCCCTCGTCCTCTCTCCCGCTCCCGCGGCCACCCCTCCCCCGCCCGCGGGCTCGGGCCGCACACACACACACACACACACACACACACACACACATTTCCTGACAATTAGCGAGCACACCTTGGCCGCGCGGCCTCCGGCAGCGCCGCCGCTTTTGTCTCCCGCCCGCCGGGCGCAAAGTTGCCGCTGCGCCGCGCTGCTCCGGCTGCCAGCCGCCCGCCGCCGTCGGGGGGCGCGGAGGGCGGGTGGGCCGGGCGCCGGCCCGGGGCTAGGGGGCCGCAAAAGAGAAGCGGAAGAAAAGTAAGGCAGCGCTGGCCCCTTCCTTTGTTACAGCCTGAGTGTGAGCGGGCGTGAGCGCGCGCGGGAGTGCCGATGCGCGCCAGGCGGTGCGTGTTGAGTGTGCGTGTGTGCGCGCGCGTGTGCAAGGGCCGCGCGTGTGTGTATGTGTGTGTTTGTGTGTGCGTGCGTGTGCGCGCCCGCGGGTCGGGACCCAAAGGCGCGAGGCGGCCGCGCGGGCAGAGAGCGGACCCGCTTCGCGGTCTTTCTCGGCCGCGCAAGAACTCGGGCGGGCGTGCGGGCAGGTAGCCGGCCCGCTCCGGCTCTTCCCGGGACGGACGCAGCTCCCGGCTGCTCTCAGATGGAAACCCCACCCCGGCCGGGACCCGGCGGTCTGCCGGCCGAGGACTGGAGGGAGCGGCCCGCCAGGGTCTGCCCCGCCGCAGGGGGCGCCGGAGGTGCGGCGAGTTCCGGGAGGAGCCGGCGACGGTCCCTGCGAGCCCCGGAGGGCGCGGGGCTTGGGAGGTGGTTTGTGGGGCCAAGGTGCGAGCGGGAGGGGGGCGGGGGCGAGACGAAGTCTGTCTAAATGCCAGTTCCCTGAAGTTCAGCGCGTCGGTTGTCATTTCATCCCTTAATGCATATTTATGCCATGCCGAAATAGGCTTCATAATTAACTCCTGGAGTCATCCGCAGAGGTTAAAGGGACCCCGAAGATTTGTGCATTGATTGGGTACCCGGGCAGTGTGTGTGTGTGTGTGTGTGTGTGTGTGTGTGTGTGTGTGTGTGTACGCGCGCGCGCCCCGTGCGAACCCATTGAGAAGAATAATTATTTTTCTCCGCTGGAAGCTACAGCCGAGAATCAGACGAGGAGGGAAGAGAGAGGTTGGAGAGGGAGAGGGAAAGAGGGAGACAAAGGAAGTGAGTGCGAGAGAGGAGCCGGCTCAGCATCCGAACTGTGAGTACTGAGCAGAGAACAGGCAGAAAGTGCTGGGAGTCTGGCGACCCCTCTGCGGGCCGGGTTGGGGGGCCGGGAACCGCCGAGGACTGGCGCCTCTCTGCTTTGGGTTGGGCGGGCCCCCTCCACCTCCGGCAAGGCTCACCTGGAAGCCAGATCGGATCCGCTGCTGCCTGTGCCAACCCCTGCCCTGGCTAGGCAGAGAGGAAGCCCCCCACCCAGGCTCGGTGGCCTTTGTTCCTTCTAAAGGATTTCACAGTTAGTGGGCTTCAGGAGGGAATGTGAGGGAGCTCGCCCTCCCAAGCTGAGTCTACCTCCCCTGGCTGAGTGAAAGCCACTCGGAGTGAACGCTTCCCTCTGTCCTTCCGCTGCTGCTGCGTGGTGGAATGCGGTGAAGAAGGGGCTGTGACTGACTGAGGCAGGGACCAGGACTTTGCGGCACCTGTGCGTTTGTTTGGCACCTAGAAGGGGAGAAACAGCGGTGTCTGGTACCCCAAGAGCAGAAAGAGGTCCTGGAAGCCCTTGTGGAGGAGGCCGTGAGGAGCCATGTCCAGTGCAAAACCAACTCCAGCAAATGTGAGGCGAACATGCACCCGGGAGGAGGGAGATACAGCTGCTTCATTCTCCCTCCGACCCTCTCCAGTCACTGTGGTTTGGGGGTCTGGTAGGACCTCTGAGCCCTGAGCTTCCTCCCAGCCCTCGTCCCCTTTGAGGGCCCTTGCATACCTAACAAGGGCCGGAGAGAAGCCACCCAGGAACCCTGGCTGTGGTAGAGGCCCGGCTAGGCAGCCTTGAGAGGATACTCCCCTTCCTGAGAAAGGGTCCCTGAACACGCAGAGTGCCCCCAAAGGAAGGCCCCTGCCTCTCCAGAACTGATCAGGAGAGGGCGCCAGGGGGCCAGAGGGAGAGCCCTCCTTCCTAGCCAACATTCCACAGCCTCCCCTTGGAAGCACCCGGGGTTCAACCCTCAGTCTTCGTTAGCAGGAGTCTTCCCTCCTGATCTGATTTAATTTTTCCCTGCTGAATTTGCAAAGGTACTTTCCTCTGCCGGTGAACAACTTAGTTCAGGGCGAACTTAGCAGGGGACATCAGCTCCTTGGTGAGTGGGTTCGCCTTGAGAGAAGAGGATGGTCCTCCAAGAAGTCCCCATGGTGCCGGGTTGTGGACTTAGGCCTTCAAGGGTGCCCCAGCTGAGGCACAAGGCTGGACACAGCTTTTGCTTTTCAGATTGTCCAGTTCCATCAGGGCTGTCTCAGATGCAGGCTCTTAGACTCACCCCTTCTCGGGCTTCCTCCAAGGGGTTACTGAGCACTTCTTCCAGCCTCTGCCTTCTTACCACACATACAAAGATATGACTCTCCGGGATGCAGGCTTCAGAAGCAGGGTCATTCTCCTAAGAGCGTGCTGAGGACACGGAGACCTGAGAGTAGGTGTGGTCAAGTCTGGCCGGTCCCTTGGGAGTCATGTCACAAAACTGATTGGTGGAGGGACCTAGAGCAGCTCTGCCTTAAAGTCATGGTCAGTGGCTTGTCCTTCGCTGGTACAGCCATGAGTCCCATCCAAAGGTCTTACACGGTGTTTGGCTCATTGTATATACTTAACGAACATTCTCTGAAGGGGTAGCTGTCCCCATTCATCTCATCATCTTTGGAGGATTAGGGGACATGGTTAAAAGGGCAGCACTAGTCCTGGGCAGAGATGAGAACCATTTGATATTTACTCATGGTATTCTCAGGCAAACTGCATGCAGATTTGCCAGTGGATCCTTATCATGTTTTTCTCCAGCAGCGTGGCTGACTGGGAACCAAAACTGTAGCCTGCGTTCTGTGCTCGGGGAGCTTGAACTCCGGTGACGGAAGCCTCCTCCTTGTACTCTTCCTCCTATAACCCAGGCAACAGCTTAGTAAGGATGGCAGGCTGGTGGTACCAAGGTTGGGGAGACTTGTCCCCCATCTCCTCTACTATGATTCGCCTGAGACTACTATCAGGCTGCTGTTGCCTCCTCCTCCTTCTCCTCCTCTTCCTCTTCACCCTTCTTCAAGATCCCAAGGACCTGCTAGGTTAGAAATTGCCTCCCTTTGCCTGGAAATGTTCTAAAAGGTCAACTGGAGAAGCCCCTGGGCAAAAGAAAATTTATGCCTGACTTCACTGTGATTTCCTGTTCGATGGATGAGCATCCGCCTCCGCTGGGGGGTGGGGGGGGGCTCTCAAAGTGTTGGTGAGAGAGAACCTGAGCTGTTCAAGCTTTGGGGTAGAAATGGAGGGTGAGCATGTCAGACTCCAACCATGGGAAAGGCTTCCTAGTCTAGGCCTAGAGAGAGGGAGGCCATGCTGTCCTCTGTGGTAATTCCTGATCTGTTTCTGGTCTGGAGGACAGTGTATAGGAGCCTACAGGTCCTTCAGGACCTAGTCTGGGTCTGTGCTGGGCCAAGGCTGTACTCACAGATCCATCCCAAGCACAGTTCCAAATTGGGAGGTCTATTTGGAGCAGAGGCAACAGATTGAATCTCTTGAGGATCCTTTGAACCTTCAGCAATGCCTCCCACCATGGTGGGTGGAATCGGATTGCTATATTGCTCCTCATCACATCCCACAGCCTGGGACCTACAAGCATGCAGGCTGGTGACAGCAAGTGCCTTAGTATCGTCCCAATGTCCCCTTGCTCTGCCACCATGGGCGGAGGAGGCAGGTCTCCTGGGCCCCAAGTACCCCCAGAAGACACATAGGTTGAGAAGAACCTCTGAGAATCAGTTCCATTGTGGACTCTTGAATCTTGATGGGACCATAGGTTTGGTTAATTGAACTTATGAAAGACTTCCACACAAGCATCCCGTTTACTATGGGCCTATTGAGTGTCTCCAGTGTGGATCTGGAGAATGTTTATGCACATGTGCTTGGCTGTTTCTGGGAACACTGAGTCCCCACCCGCTGTGGGGAGGATGCCATTCTACTATCCTTGGGCTAAGCCCCGTCTGTCCCTGGCCCTTCTCTCTTGTGGAGAGTGGTGTTTTATTGGCATCTCCCCACCTCTCTCCTTTGAGAGGCCTGCTCTGCTTGGCTTATCTTTAGTTGGAACCATCAGTAAGTCCAAGACCCAGAAGTAACCTGAGGCCCTTGAAGGGAAGTGTTTTGAGAGGTAGTTCCTAAAGAGCTAAAGAGCTAGCAGGCTTTAGTTCTAGCTCGACCTGGGTTCTCCAGTATGTGCAGAGTTTGTGAGGAAAGGGCACCTCACTGGCGCTCAGTGTCTGCTTTCCCAACAGGCAGTGGGCTCCTGAGGGAATGGCCAGGGGTCAGGGACACTTGAGGCCTGTGTGCTGGGCCCTCTTCCTCAGTCTACGCAGGCTCCCTCACTCTTCTGCTTCCCTAGCTCTCTCTAGTGCCCTTCAGCTCTCAGCTTCAGCATCCCCTACTTCCACGTGTTTTCCTCTTTCCCCCTCACCCTCCATCCCCTTCCCCTCTTCCCCTACCACACACCCCTCTAGCAAAAGAGAAAAAAAAGTCTAGAAAGCCTCCGTTTTCTTAGCTGTAACTGTGATGTTAACATTACTGGGCGTAATTAATAGACGGTGGGCGGGTGCGCGCACGAGACTTTCCACTCAAAAAAAGGAGACGTTCCTTTTGCTGGTGGAAGATGTTCTAACTTTTCCATGTACCTTCCCCTCCATCCCCCGCAGTTTCCCTCAGTGATTCCACAGAACAGTGATTCTGTTCCCATGCTACCATTTCCTCCACCCATCCCGCCTCCTGCCCTTGGCCCCCATCTCTTTCCTCTTTCCTGCCTTCTTTCGGCCCCTGCCCGCCCTCCCCCAGCACCTGCCGCAGGCCACAGGGTTATCTGCCAAGGGCAGGGCAAAGCCGATGTCTCAGCTTCTCATCAGAGGCCCAAGAATGTGTGGAGTCATGAGGGACTGAGAGCCAGCCACAGGAAGAATGGGGCCTCTGTTGGGACAGCTTTCCCCAGGCCTGAGCTTAGCAGAGTAGCACACCTGAGAGCTCCCGCGGCGTAGACGCTCTCCGCCTAAGGTTGCAGAGAGGTGACGAGACAGGATGCAGAACTTCAAAAATTCCATTTATATTTTTGGTGAGCGTGTATGTGTGTGGGCATGTGATCCCTAGCGTACATGTGGAGGTCAGAGGACGGCCTGGAGACCAAACTCTAGACTTGGTGACGAACAGCTTTAACTACTGAGCCTTCTCCCCAGCCCGGGTTTGGGCTCTTGAGTCATTTCCCTGAAATTCTTAGAACGCTGGAGAGACAGACCAGAGGCTGTGATGGGACAGGGAGACGCTGCCGTGGCCCCGACAGAGGTCCCTAGGTACAAAGAATGTGCCTTTGGGAACCCAGGCTCAGGCCCCCACCACCAGCAGAGCCGTGGGTTTAGGACTGGATCAGAGGGTGGAAATGGCGTCTGTGTGAAAGGCTGACTCCTTGGGGTCTCACAGAACTGTGGTCTTGTACTGCCTTGGGGTCAGAAAACAGACTTGAGGACTCAGGGTTTTCCTGGCCAAGGGAAGTGGGACCCACTTGACCTGCGTGTTCTTCCTCCGTATTTCAGGTGAGGTCCAGCCGGGCCAGAGCCTGAGACCAAATGGCTGTTACCACCCCCCCCCTCCAGCCCTGCTAGGCCTTGGTCTTAGAAATAGCTTAGGGAGCACCCCCATTCTAGAGCTTTCTTGGTGGTTGTTGGATGTGCTGGGTCTGGCAGTCAGGACAGACTTCGATGGCCAGGAATTGGAGGCCACACTTGAGCTGTCTGAAGAAGGAACAGGGTTGACCTGTGCTGACCCGGGTTTTCTGAGGCAGGGGAATAAGTGGGAGCGGGGTGTATGGTGAGGAGTGAAAAGAGGCAGGGGGGTGGGGTGGGGTGGGGGGCTGCAGGGAGCTGCCTCAGGTCTCCTGCCAAAAATTAAACCATTAAAAAAAGAAAGAAAGCTGGAGAGGAGTGGCCGAGGAGGCAGGGACCGAACATCCCCTCCACACCAATAGCCCGGCAGGGGATGTGAGTAATACTCGGCTGGTTCTGAGGAGTGAGATCAAAAGCAGGGAGATACAAGAGGTTTGTGCTTCGCCGACCAGACAGCCAGAGGCTCAATGAGACCTTTGTTAACCCAGGCCCAAGTCGGAATTGAAGGAATACCTGACTGCCCGCCCACTGCCCGCCCGCCCCCACCAGTCGGCTAGGGGGAGAGGCGGGTCACCAGAGAGTCAAGGCAAGTTGGGCACAGCTAGGCCTGGCCAAGAGTGGGTGGAGGAGGGAGGAGGCCTGGGCCAGGCCCGGAGCTTGGAGTGAGCCGAGGAGTGAGTGAGTAGCTGCCTGGGAGGCCGGAAGTGGCTCTTCTGGAATTTATAAAGGGAACTGTGGGGGCCCACCCGGTGAACCTGCCATCCCAGCCCCTGGCCACTGTTCCTTGGAGGGGACTGTGGACATTTGGCCGGAGCATACAGCTTCCTGTCGGTCTCAGGGCTGGGGTTCTAGGGATCAGTCGAAAGGATTGAGATGAGAGGCTACCGAGCTGAGGGCTGGTGACTTCAGGTGTGAGGCTGGGTGACGCTTCATTAAGGTAGGCTGAGTTTGGTGTGCGTGTGTGTGTGTGTGTGTGTGTGTGTGTGTGTGTGTGTGTGTGTGTGTGGTGGTGGTGGTGCATGCTGGGAGTTCAGTTAAGAGGACTGCTTCACCATGCCTCCTGCAGAGAGCTACCCCAGCTTGCTTGCCCCCGGCACAGGTTGGGGTTGGGGCTAAAGGAGGGTGCAAGCTACTTCTTGAAAGAGTCAGGTTCTGATCTGGGCTGGCCTCCCCCCCATTGGGGGTCCCTGGGAGAGGTTCAGACTGAGTCTGGAGGTCTGAGTCCCCTGAGGCCTTCCTGGTTTTGGATGAGAAGGCGCCTTTGGGGGCCCACGCTTTCATGGCAGATGCCTACCGCGGACCCATAGTGGGAGAGAGAAGAGGAAATTAACTTGTATTTAGGACGACACACTTTCCCCAGGGTCCCCAGACCCCTCCCTCCAACTCACCGGATGGATTGCTCAGAGCTGGCTGCCCTCGGCTGATGGGGATTTCGGCCCAGACTTTTCCTCACCTGTCAGTCTAGAGCAGCAGTTCTCAACCTGTGGGTCTCGACCCCTTTGGGGAGGCTGCATATCAGATACCTAAATTACGGTTCATGACTAGCAGAGTTACGGTTATAAAGTGGCAACAAAATAGTTTTATGGCTGGGGGGCGGTCACCACGGTATGAGGAACTGTATTAAAGGGTCGCAGCGTTAGGAAGGTTGAGAACCCCTCGTTTAGGAGAATGGTGCAAGTCCCTGTACCAGTTTGGGAAGCATGAGACACCCCCAAACCGGGGGGAGCGCAACCCTTGCTCCTCCTCTAAACGAAGCACACTGCTGTATTGGAAAGGGTTAATTAAGCCTGACCAAAAAAAGAAAAAAAGAAAAAAAAAAAAAAAGGAGCCCACTATGGGGCCTGGACATCTTGAAAAGACTGCCCTTATTTGGAGGGAGAGGGTAGTTAGGGACCTGGGAAGGGGCTGGATGCTAATTAGGGGAATCTGAGGAGGTCCTTTATGGCCAGGAAGCCGCACCTCCCCATACCCACCACGAGGGCCATTGTGTGGGGCCTTTGAAGGGCTACCCTGGAAACTCATTACTGCCGTAGCTTTAGTATTCTTGGGGCCCACCAGGTGGTGGGGGGTGGTGAGAGAACGCAATGGTGGGGGTGGGGAGGAGGGAGGTGGGAGATTCCCCAGTTTCCTGCTCTTTGAGATGGCCGCCGCCGCCGCCGCCGGACCCCTCAGCTCTGCTGTGGCCTATGGCTTTTCATTCCTATGTGATTGCTGTTCCGAACTCATGTAGGGCTAAAAGCCATGGGCTACAGTGAGGGGCAAGCTCCTCCTGCACCACCACACTCCCTAAGGACCGGCCCCAGGGGGCCCCAGAGCGGGGAGCGGTCGGCACATTAGTAACTCTGGATTTGGGGCTAGGCTGTGTGACCTTGGCCACGTCACTTCCCCTCCTGAGTCCGGTCCCTTCGTTCTGAAGGGTTAGGCCCCGGGAAGAAGCGTCACGTTGCTCGAAGGCCTTACTGAGGAGTCGGTTCCCTCTTACGGAGCTACGGAGGCCTGGGTTAGTGGAGATGCGGGGGATGCCTTCAGCCTTAAGGTCTCGGGCCTGTTCCTCTGTCCAGCTGTGCTCTGCTTTGTAGTCTTGGTCTTTTATTTCTCCTCCAGCTTGACATCCTGAGCTGCTCTGTCCCGACGCTTAGGGCTCTTTTGAGGCTGAAATGGGAGCATTCGGGCCAGCTACGCTGCTGCTGCTGGTGGTGGTGGTGGTGGTGGTGGTGATAGCATGTTGCAGAATAAACCTGGGAAGGCCATAGCTCCCCAGGGTACCATGCTGGAACCCTGAGTCCCTAGCTTCTGGTTCTTCCTTTGCCCCTCTGCTGGGCTCCTAGAGGGCAACGCCTTCCCTGCTTCCTCCACCAAGCTGGTTCTATTCGCACTCTGAAAACTGGCTGATTAGAGCCTCCCATTCCCCAACTAGCATTTACCAAGTGCCTAGTTACCACAGTTCTAGCCGACTTACCTATATTAACCTGTTTGGTCTCCAAGACAGCCCTGTTTATTATTAGCCCATTTTATTGACGGGAAATCTAAAGGCTAAGGGAGCTGGAAAACTGGCCCAGGGCATGTGGCTAGTAAGGAACCGAGATGGGAATTGAACCCAGATTGTCGGGTGCCAAGAACCTTGATCTTACCCCCTGCTGGAGCTTTTGTGGGAGTCAAACCAGTACCAAGCACGCTATCACTTCGTTCCTGGCGGTCTCTAGGGGATGCATGGCCCTAAATTTCACTCCGTTCTCTCACTCTTGAGCAATCACTGACTTCCTTTATTCAGTGTGGGCAGAGGGCTAAATCAGAGCAACAGAGAGAAAGCGAAAGCCCAGCTGGAGTTCTGCTGTGGCTCAATCAAGCTCCTTGCCCTCTTGGCTAGGCTTAGCGGAAGGACTCAGGGGTGATGGCTAGCCTGAGCCAGTCCCCTCCCGGAGTCGCTGACCAGACGCCTGAGTTGGCCTGGTGTTTTGTTCAGCTCTAGGAACCTCCTCACTGGAAAGTTGGAGCAGAACAGTCAGCTCCCCGCTGCCCTCTGCCTCTGGGCCTGTCTCACGAACCCCCTTTTCCAGTTTGCCCAGGAAGACCCCAGCACCCAGGTAGGGGGCAAGTGAATAGCTTCAAGAGTTTCCTCTTGTAGACTGTACAATAAATATTAATGGAAGGAACGGTGAGCTGGGGAAAAGGTGAGGGATGGCCCCCTGTAGCCTGGGGCTGGGGGTTGGGCGCTGCCCTGGGATCACAACCTTGTCCTCCTTTGCTTGCAGCCTTGGTGCCTAGCCACTATGGGTGGGGCTGGCTTGGAGAAGATCTGCAATGGCGTATCTCCGTAATTGTTGAGATCTCTGAATAGGCAAGCTGGCCTCGTGCCCTCTTTCCCTGAGGATTCTACAGAGCAGCCCTGCGTCTGTCCTGTCCCTGCCTGCAGACAGCCGAAACCCAAAATATCATAACTGAGCAATCTAAGTCTCCGAGACAGTCATCAGCTCAACCCAGCATGAGGCTTCCCTAGGGAGACAGGTCCATGTTTAACTACATGGAGACAGGTCCATTTCTCTGGTGGTATTTGCCCGTGTCTAGTGGGAATGGAGCTTGATTGCTAAGCTTCACTTCTACATGCAAAGGAGATCGGGGACGGCTGCTGCTTCCCTCTTTCTAGGGGACAACACCTTCTGGTGGGAGTCGTCTGCCTCAGGTGCCTGGCTCCGCCCTGCCGGCAGTCAGGGGTAAGCTGCGGAGCCCCTTCCACAGGGTGCAAAGACATTGTTACTGAAGAGTATTGCCTGTCTCACTCTAGCTCCCAGCTACTGTTCCCTCCAAGTCCGTCAGAACCACTCTTAAATCCTTTGCTGTCCTTGTAGTCCTGAGGAGGGGGCTTTCCCTCTTTTTCTGTAGGTAGACAATCAAGGCACTTAAGGGGGGGCGGGGGGAAGGCACTGCGGCCTCTACAGGCCGTGGAAGGCAGAGAGGCTTCCAGGTCCACGGAGCTCCTTCCCGAACAGCCCAAGAAGGGGTTAACTTCCAAGGAGAACACAGACTTCTCCAGACGAGTGCCCTGTGCCCGGCTTGGCGGACGGCAGCCCCGGGAAGAGGCCCTGGGATCTGTAGTTTGTGCTCCCACCCACCCCGGGGCTGCCTGTTTATCAACACTGCCGCGCAGACTACAGTTCCCAGAAACCTGGAGGCCAGGCTTTGGGGGGAAGGGGTGGGTGTGAAGCTGGGAGATGGCTGGGGAGGGGAGAGGAGAGGGAGGAGGTGGGAGAAAACCCAGTTCACCCCCTTCCTTTTGAATTCTTTCTGGTGTGTCTGCTGCACCGCCCGAGCTAATCCCCAAATCCGGTCTCCTAAGCCGCAGCTGCTTCCCTTTGCAGGGATGAACGGCTCTGGGAGGGAAGGTGAATTCATATTTTAATTACTGAGGCTCGGGTGCGGAGGGCACAGGGGAGGGGTGGAGGGTTCGGCATTGTCTCCCCGGGGCTTAGGGCACCCTCCTCACTGAGTCACTTCTGCTGGTTACCTGGGGTGGGTCTTGCTGGATATGCCTCTTCTCCTGCCTCAGGGTTGGGGTGGAAGAAACAATTGTCAGAGATTCCTGGCTTGTCCCAACACTCAAGTCTCATATACCCCCCTTACCGCCCACTTTGGTGGAGGGCATTGCCAACATTCGAGAGACACTGAAGAATTTTAATTCTGCCAGCCTGAAGCCCCGGCTTCCTCCCTCCTCGTTTTAGAAGTGTTTTCTTGCCCCTTGGTTCCTGCACATGTTCAGATTGTCCCCTTGAGGTGGGAGGGTCCGAGGAGAGCGAGGTCAGACAGAGAATGTGGTGTGAGGGTCAAAGGCAGGCGGGGATGAGTCGTGAGGCTGGGGGGGCGGGGGTCTATCGTTGGCTTGGAAGGAAGGGTGTCTGTGACTTGGCATCTCTTCTGTTTGGCTCCCAGGAAGCAGGCTTGGCAGAGGGACATCTTGGTCATTAGACCCTAGACCATTCTAAACTGAGCTAAAAAAGCCAGGTGGAGCTGAGGGGGGCGGGGACAGGAGCATTGGCCAGTGTCAGCCCCCGTCTTCATTTGGGAGTTTTCGATGGCCGTTTGTCCATTGCTTACCCACTCTTGAACGGTGGCTTGGGTGAGGACGGGGTGGGGGTGGGGGTTCCCACCGGAGCATAGATGAAGCGGGGTATTCCAGGATCTATATGACCCAGTCGGTGGGGGGTCATGGGATCTGACTTCTCCAGGAGGCCTCCAGCCCATGTTGAAAGTAAAGCCTAACTACCAAGTGTGGAAGGATGCAGGCAGGGAAGGGCGTACATGCCTGCCAGGGCAGAACAGGGGTGCAGAGATTTGGCAGTGGGGATCTCAGGGCCCCTGCTGGTGGGGCCTGGGGGGGAGGAGGAATGAAGCCACAACACTCAGACACACCGATTGGAATTCTCTGCCCCATGCGTCACCCACTTTGGGGACTAAGTCCAGTGGCCTTCGTGCCCGGGCTTCCAGGGTTATACCCTGTATGAGACTCCTAGCAAGGATGAGAAGGAGAAGCTGCAGGACTTGAAGGCCAATATTTGGGCAGAGTAGCCTGGCTCTCTGCCTTGATCTCGCTGCCTTTGGGAGCAAAGAACCCAGGAGTCCCACTGAGCGGCCGTATGCAGCTCAGCTCCTGAGGGGCTCCCTCCCTGTGACCCATAAACCCTTGTTCCTCCTATACCTGCCCCGACTTTCTCCACAGGGGGTGGGTAAAAACTAGTGTTTTCATCATCCCCTAAGGACTCTGGGCAAGAACAGGCATTAAAGGGGAAGAGGAAAGAGGGTCCTGGTGTCCTGGGACTGAGAGACTCTAGACCGGCCTTGGGGCGGGGGCGACACGTGGTTTCAAGAGTGGGTTTCCTCCTTAGGCATCCTTGTGGTGTCCTCCATGGTGTGTGTCCGTTTCTGTTTTTTTTTTTTTTTTTTTTTTTTTTTTTTTTTTTTTTTTTGTTGTTGTTCTGGTGACTTGAGAGGCTTTCTGGATAATACCCTTCACCTGCACCCCAGCATGGAGTGTGTGCATTAGTTACCGATGACAAGGGACCCCACTGGCTCTCTCCCTCCCCTCCAGATCAAGGTAGGACTCCCAGGGCCCCACGTATTCCCTCAGGTTTGGGCTGTAAATGTCAAGCCTTGACTAGCCCCCCGGTATTCAGAAAGAAAAAAAAAAAGACTGGAGGCCCAGAGAGGTCTATGCCCACCTCAGCGTCAAGAATAGGACCTTGCGTGGACGGCCCCCACCCCTGCTTTGTCATGAGGGGGATCCGGAGATTGCCGCAGTCGGTAGATCTAGAAATATAGTAGTTGTGTCTCGGTTCTGTCTATATATATCCGAGAGACTTCTCTGCTCACTATATATACTCCGCCAGAGTGGGTGTGTAAGTGGTGCTGGAAAGCAGGTTATTAAATAGCAGGCTGCCTCCCTACCCATGCTGACTCAAGCTGGGCCTCCTGCCCATCCAGCTGGTCACTGGAAATGCAGTATCCCTATTAATTACAGCGATTGGATGTATTACCCGGGACTGGGGGTGGATCCTGACCGGACCAGCTCCACAGCAGACATTCCTCTGTGCAGGACAAGCACGTTGGAAGTCTGTCCTGAAGGAGTTCCCCAGGAACTGTCCAGACCGTCACCACAAGGGTCGGGACTGGTTGGTTCCTCAAGAGACCGACCGGAAAGCTACTCCACAGGTGTGCCTTGAGCGAGCAGGGTACCAACTGTACCATCTCTGCAGGAGATGAGGGGGAGGCCGGTGCCTTGAGCTTCCGCATTCCAAACGCTGTGTCCTCCTTCCTGCCCTCACTGGGTTTTGCTCTCGGGCTTTCTCCCGGTGTTCTTCCTAAGGAGAGAAGCCGTTCCCAGCAGGCCTGTGGTGCCGGCCTGACCTCTGGGTAGGATGCCTACCTTCCTGTTCCAAGCTGACTGGAAGGCATCTCTTTCCCCCTCACAGCAGGATTGTTTAGGGACAGGATGGGCAGAGCCGTGAAAGGGGGAGGGGGAGAAGAGGGGGGACGACGACCATGCGGATGAGTAACACAAGGAGAACTGAAATGAGTGGATAAAGAGTAGGCTTCCCCAGCCTGAGCCCATAACCCCGGCCAGACTCCTGTGTTCCACCTCAGGCCTCCCCAGCCTCCACCTTCACCTCAGACTGACCCTTTTATCTGGGGAAGGGAAGGTAGGCCACCCTCCCGGCCCTTTGTGTGGTGCAGGAACTAAATGCAATGCCTGTTAGTTGGAACACACACACACACACACACACACACACACACACACACACACACACACACCACTCTCTGCACCCCACACTGACCAGGACAGCATCAGAGGGATTGTTTGCTGCCTCCTGGCCCTTGTAGGGGTCTCTAAGAGTTTCAGACAACTTGGGATTGTTAGGGGAGGACAGAATCTGAGACTCCATTCTAGATCCGTAAGTAGAGGCTTCTTCGGCCTGTAAACTCCCGCACCTGGAGTGTTGGATGTGTGATCTCAAGAACCCAGTGGACATCCCACCCCCACCCCCATGTGATATTGGAACCTGCATGAAATGGCGTGTCCAGAGACTGTTTTAAGCCTGCTTGCTTCCTGTTCCCCAGCTGCAGCTGTGTGGGGATGAGGTGAGGCGGAAGGCCAGGGACAACACAGGTAGCAGCTGGCTGGCCTTCCTGGTTTGCTTTTTTTTCTTTTTTCTTTCTTTTTTTTTTTGGTTTTGGTTTTTTTTTTTTTCCCCCCCAAGGTTTCTGGGTTTCTCTGTGTAGTTTTGGTGCCTGTCCTGGATCTCACTCTGTAGACCAGGCTGGCCTTGAACTCACAGAGCTCTGCCTCCCGAGTGCTGGGATTAAAGGCGTGCGCCATCACTGCCCGGCTGGCCTTCCCCTGAAGGTGATGCCAGTTCCACGCGTAGCAGGAAATGAGAAGCTGTGGTTGGTGGCAGAGCTCCCTTACTTGATGACAGGACAGGCAGCAGCCTCAGGGAGCCCCAAGGGTTCTGGGAACGATAACCCCAGCTTGCTTCTCTTTCTTCTTGCCTCTCTCCTACTCTCCTACCCTGCCTTTCCCTACAGATATCTGGTGAGCATTCCCCTCCTGGCCCAGGGCATGCCCCAGTTCACTTTCGCCTGTTTCTGTGGTCTTCACGGCTTCTGCAAGATGAAGAGGAAGAAGGAAGACGTCCACAGAGAGCGGGAAACAGCGGTGTGAGCAGAACCAGGGCCTTTTGTCAGCTCCCAGTGACTCCAGGCCCGAGGCTGCTCACTGTTATGGAGCTCAGTGCCTGTGCCTTCGTCTTCATCCAACGGGAGTCTGCCTACCGTGAGGGCATCCGCCTCTTGAGCCTTCTTATGGCTACCCCTATTAGCTCCCAGTCTTCTGTGCTCCTGGAGTGAGGCCTCAGCTACACAGAGGGATTTCCAGGACCCACCACTTGCCTTCTTCACCAGACTGGGCAAGGAATGAGGTTCCCAGGCTCGTCTCAGGGCTGCGTCTCCCATGAGGCTAATGTGGCCTTGGGCGAGGGAAGTAGCTGTTCTTACAAACGCCTTGAAGAGTTTGATGTTTGAGACACTACCTCCAAGCACAAGATGGAGTCTCTGCTGGGGCCCCAAGGTCTCTGTCCCCTCCCTGCATCCTCTTGGGCCAGCTGGGCCAGGACGGAGGTTGGAGGCCAGAGTTAGACATTTGAGGGGCCAGGCAGTGGGTGACTCTTCTGTGTGTCACAGGCCAGTCTTCCCTCAGTTCTGGTTCTGGATCACCAGTTCCGTATAGTCCTCACTTCTTTTGGGAGCACATAGATGTGGGGAGACCTCTCCCCAGGTACTAAGCCCCTCAGGGACTGTCCCCAGATCTAGGCCGGACCACTGCCCCCATTTTGTTCATCCCTCCCCTCCTTATCCTCTCCTCTCCTTGGGAAGCTGGAGAAGGCATTATGCTGGCATGTGGCACCTTCAGAGGACTCTTGAATCAGGGAACCCTAGGATTTCCCTTGACTTTTCCCCTCATCTTCCCAGTGCGCTGTCAATCTCCTGCTTCAGGGTCTTGTGTCCCATATTCATCTCTAGGACTTCAGAAGCAAAGTCGAAAGCATTTCCTTTCTTCCCCTTCCTCTCTCCTCCCTTCTCCTTCCTCCCTGGCCTTGGCCTTGTGCCTGGATCTCTCAGGTGCTAGAGGGAGAGCTGGGACTTAAGAACGAACTCTAGCAGTAGACATCCTTTCTGTAGCTTCTGGTCCGCTAGCCGGCCGCTCTCCTGATGGGAACAGTTAGTTCAGCACAGAAAGGAGTCACATTCCCACCACCATCTGGGACAGAACAGATAAACAAAGGCCTGGCCGGAGGAGGAGGAGGGTCCGAGATGAAGGAAGGCCTGAACTCAGTGAGGGCCTCTGAGCAAATAGAGAAGGGCTGTTTCTTTGGCTTTGTGCATAATCACTGGCATCAAGGTTGTCTTGGTAGAGCCTGAGCATAGCCAAGAGGCTTCTCTCTCCTCCATCGACTTCTCACGTCTTCCTTCCCACCTGAGCCACCCTACTGTCTGTTATTTTCTGTCATATTCAAAGAATCCTGAACAAATCCTTCCCTCAGGGGAACAGCAAGCCTCTGCATCAAAGGCCAAGTGAGGTCACAAGGAACAAAGCAAAGATCCAGTTTCCTCTTAGACAGTGGAGTCCTTGGGTGAGGCAGAGATGGCGGAAAAGTTTTTGGAGGCATACTTTGCTATTGAAGCCACAGATCCCTCCCCGAGTGTTGCTAGCTGCGACCTGCCTTCCAGGCTGCAATCAGAGAAGCCTCTCTGGAACTGGAGGATGAAATCATATCCTCAGTACGAAGAGGCGTTGGGTGTTATGTCCCGACCACATAGGCTCACCCAGAGGACAGGTCAGAGAATGGAGAACTTAGGTCTGGGAAGGGTAAGGAGGGGGGCAGCTCTCTGGTGCTCGCTTCACAGCCCTTGGCCGGGAGGCAGCCCCAGGGGTTGGCAGAGAGCTGGCTCAGAGAGCTGCTTACCCCACAAAAGTGCCCTTGGTGTGGGAGAGACATTGGATATCTCGAGCCCTTACTATAGGACCCTGGGTGGTTCAAGGTTCTTGGAGTGTACGAGCCCTGCTGCTTGCAGACAGCTGGCTGTCCTTGCTCCCTACATGCCCGGTGAGGTGAGGGTAGGCATGCCGCAGAAGACGTGGCTTGAGGAGGCGGTGGTAGCAGCGTCTAGCAAACGCACACTTCTTATTTTGACCGTTTTCTCAGGGAGATGGGGAGTCTGTCCCTCTCAGCATCTGGGAAGCAGCCGGAAACCTGTTCCCAATTCAGCTTCTGGCTGGGCTCAGTCAATTTTGTGTTTTCTGCTTAATGTTTCCTTCGCTCTGCCTGAGGGAAGGCCAGCCCATGGGTCTTTTTAGACTCTACTGAGGTCCTCTGCTCTCAGGGTGAGGCACACCTTTCATTCCTACGGTGCGGTGCTCATCTTCCCTACAGGATGGGTTCTGCGTTCCCCCTCTTGGGCTATGGAACTAGTCAGTGGAAAGTGTGTGTATATAAATGGCTGTTGAGGATTTTAGGACTTGAATGCCCTCTGAGACCCTGGCCCAGGACCCCAAGGGCTTCTTGTCTTAGGTTCAAAATAGTTCATTAAAATGTTATTTCCATTCTCTGCTCCTAAGGGAGGTAGGCGTTTGAATGTAGTATATGGATCCATAGAAATATATAAAGAAGTTGTTCATTTTTAGATGAAAATAAAAAGCAATAATTTAACTGAAAAAGATATATGAGATGCAAAGAGCCCTGAGCCAAAAGCCGGTTTCCTGGGTTCTAGCCTTGCTTGAGTACCAGTGATCCTGTGACCTTGGATGAATGAGTCAGGCCTTATTTCCGGGACTGGTTCTTCAAGGATAGAAGGGATTGCACCGATGTATTCTGGAGTCCAGGCTTTGTGGGGTTTCAGGTGTCCTGTGCCCCAGGGGATGTGTTCTGAGGACAGCGTAGTGAAGAGGGCAGGCTGGAGTCCCAGGCAGATCTGAGAAGTGCTGGAGTGTGAGGGGAAGCCCCAGCCCCAGCTTCTTCTAGAATGTTCCTCCAGTGAGGGCTGGGACACCAGACCCTGTGTGGGCCACGACTGTTGCCATCTTTGTGCTCCTATGGCACACATGCTGAAGAGATTCAGAAGGGCCTAACATCTGCTTGAGTTCGCTTTGTGTAGCTGCCCATGGCCCATCTCTAAGACGACGGAGCCTTCCTCCCCACCCCACCCACCCCGTCCCTCAGGCCGGGTTTGTACAGCAGTGGGTAGGAGAGGAGGCACTGGTGCCCTTTGTGTGGGGAGTTACAGTTTTCCCGCTTCCCCTGGGGTTCCTCCACTGACTCCTGACCATAGAAACTGCTTCCTCTCTCCCACGGATGAGTCCCACACCTGCCTTCCCTACCCAACATGAAGAGCACCTTGTATTGGATGTAGCCAGACATGGCTGAAACTTGGAGATGGACCCTTGGTTCCCAGCTTCACCGGGAGAGGGAGTCCGAACGGATGCATTCAGTGGCCTCCTAGCTGCTGCTCTTCACTCATCCTGGAGGTTACAGCCCCCCAGGAACCAAGAAGTAGAGTCTTCCCTAGGAATGACCCTGCTGTATCTTTAACACACAGGAAGAGCAATCGTAGCCATCACCACCTGCTCACTCCCAAAAGCTTCAAAGTACATGTCGCTAAACAATCCAGGACCAGGGTGCCTGGCTTGTCAGAACACACCCTCTGGTCCCCTAGGCCAGCTCTGGAGTAGTTAGTGCCCACCATGCGGGAGTTGCGGCATAGGCCCCTTTTCTAGATTCCTGTGGGCTTAGAACCTCACGTGGAAAGCAGACTATCCACAGGGAGCTGCTCAGAACAGCCTTACACCAAAGAAGACATTTCAGTAGCAGGGGCCCTGTAACATGGGCAGTCTGGGCCCTGGCTGACGCACCCAGGCTCTGAAGTTTTCCCAGTGGGCTTCCAGTCAGCCCCCTTCCCTGCTGGGGCGGCCTCTCTCCTCCCTCCCTTCATTCCTGCATTCCATCTGAGGGGTGGGAGGGATGCCAGCGGGGGAGATGGCAGGACCTAGACACATCCTCAGGACTCTCCCAGCCTCCCTTGCCATGGCAACGCTGCTATTTTTATCCTGTTGTTCATGATGCTCAAAGCTCTGACTTTCTCTGTTCCAGAGAGCCCAGCTGCCTTCTGCCCTCACCCCTCAGCGTAGCACCTTCTCGAAGAGGCCCGAGGAGGGAAAGGAATGCTGAGGGGAGGGGGCACATCTAAGCCATCCCTTAACCAAGGGGACCTATTTGGCTTGCTGGCTTCAATAATCAGTTTTGTGTTTCCTGGGAGGTCAGAACTATGGTCAACCCGGGTGACCACCATCCAGATGTCTCCTCAGTGAGCCAAAACACACACTGCTGCCTCTGTTGGGGACACCCAGTCTCCTGAGGACTCTCCTGTTGGCACAAGCAATATATAAAGAACCCTGCTTGGCTGGTTACGGCAGTCAGATAACTTGATGTTGCTGTGGAATTTAAATGACTTCCCTTCTGTCCCTCTACCAAAGAGCTAGGACAAATGCATCTATGTCTTTGTCTAGTCATTTTGCCCAAAGCAAGACAGCATATACTCCCCAGGCTAGAAAAGCAGACTCCCTCTAATTTAGTCATATTCCCTTCAGGAAATCGAGGTCCCTCTTCCATACCCCTGCAAGGTGCTGGGGACGAAGCCCAAGGCCTCAGGACCACTGGACAAGTGTTCTCCTGATGAGCTGCATCTTTACCCTGTAGCGTAATGATGTTCTTGAAGGCAGCATTTAGTGAGAGGTGTTCTTAGCTGTTTCTTCTGCCTCTCCTCCAACGCCTCTGATTGTCTTCCTGTGTCCCGAATTTCACCACAGTGGCAGGGAATCCCTGAGAATCATTGGTGCTAATGGTCTCCATCTATATGCTCCTCTGTCAGTCGGTGAGATGTGAACTCAGCATGTGGGGTGGCTGGGTTATGGGGTACATTCTATGTATGTCCCCCAATACATTGATCCTGGAAACAGGTCCAGATCTTAATCCAACGGACCGCAATCTACATCTTGTTAACCTCTGCTTCATTTGAGTTGACTCCTGAACGGTTCTTCTTCCTAGGGTGACTGAGACCCATTTACCAAGTCTCGTTGAGTTTCGTTCTGGCCCTAGCTGCACGGTTTCCGACATCTCTGCATCTGGAGTAAGCACTTTTCTGGTTGCCCCTGGAAAGCATGCTGGCAGATTCTGCGCCGATAATTGCTGTAATAAACACACTTTATTACGTCCCTTTGCAGCGAGTGAATTATGTTGTCAAGGCATGTGGGGCATCCGCGTTGGCTTCACACTACAATACACAGCAGCAGAAGTCAAACGTGTCTCTGCTGATCGGAGAGGAGGGAGAACAGAGCTGGGTGGCAAAGTCGGGAAGGTATACACAGGGGATGAGAGCTGGGGGAGCACTGGGGGACACCCGAGGCGCTGAGCCTTTGTGCTATCTGTAAACTGAGGGAAAGCCAGCCTCCTGCCTCCTAGCGTCTCAGGGAACTAGTGGGTCACACTGACTGGTGCTGGAAAGGGCAAAGGGGCCGTGGTTTAGAATTGCACTAGGATCTCATGGCTTACAGCTACTTCAATATAAACTAAAGATCTTTACTTGGGCTTCTCAGAACTATTGACAGGATGCACGACTGTCAGTCTTGCAAGGAAAGAAAGATGGAGGCACATTCGTAACCAAGGTTACCAGGTGGTATGAATTGTGTGTCAATAGAGCTGTAAAAAAGAATTATTGCATCGAGAGTCCACTTGGATTGAGGGGCCAGTGCAGAGATTCTACTACTGTGAAGAAATGGGGCCCTAAGAAGGGACAGAGAGCCGGGGCCATCAGCCCTAACCTCAAAGCCCGTCTCCTGTAAGGAAGGAACAGCTGTAGTTGAATTGATTAACTCGGGTCTCCCGACAGCTGGGGATTACAGGCGATGTGCGGTTTTTGTACAGCAGTGTGCACTGACTGTTCATGGCCAGGGTGGCTCTCTTCTCCCAGGTCAGTTTCCTTAATGCCTGGCACAAACTATTCACAAAGTGTTCCTAGGCTTGCCAGGAACAGGCCTACATCCTGTGCTTTTGGTTCAGGCGTCTTCTTGCATGACGGCCCCAGCCCCTCCGTTATCTGCATCCCAGCTCTTACCCTGAGGAAATAAAGTGTGCTGTTGTCCCCTGAATTCATTAAGTCAGTATTGAGTCCTGACCCTGAGCAGAGCGCCGTGGGAGCCACTGCAGGAGGAACGGGAAGTCAGCCAGCGCCCCCACCCCTTAGGAGCTTCAATATGACAGAAAGCAACAGGACAAGGCTCAAAGAATGCAGGATCCTCTAGGCAGAGTTCAAGCAAAGTGCTTGAGAGCCCGGAGAGGCCTCTCGGAGGGGACGGATGGAGCTGAGCCTGGGAGGCCAGATGCACAGGCAAAAATCCAGCAGGATCTTGCCGTCAGGTGCTGTGGGGACCTCTAACATCACAGGTGGGTCCTGTTGTTCCCAAGTTCCTCTCCTCTCCCTAAGCCTGCCTCTTGGCCTCTCCTTAGTGCTTTCACACAAAGCTTTGACCCCATGGGGCTAGACTCCAGGAGGGAGGTGAATGCTGAATGGCTGACAGACATTTATTCCAGCATCAGTGACTGCATCAGAGGTTCTGGGACAGGGTTTGCTAGGAAGGAGAGAAAGAACCCGAGAGCAGGGCCGGGGAGATGGTGCAGTGGTTAAGAGCACCCATCGCTCTTGCAGAGGACCTGGGTTCAGTTCCCAGCCCCTGCAGGGGGCAGCTCATAACTGCCTGTAACTTCCAGGGGATCCAGCACCCCCTTCTGGCCTCTCGGGCACATGCATGCACACGGTGCTCATAAAGTACCTGAGAACATCAGTAGACACTTAGCCGAGGGTATAGGGCACTGTCTGCACAGGGAAGGGGGCACGGACCAGCTGGCTGGACTCTGAGCACGAACACGCTCTGAGAATTGTACCTGGCTGGGCCACTAACACCCGAACACAGGCGTGTTTACTCTCTAGTCCGCTTCCTCCTTGCTTTCACTCACCCCTCTTTGAAAGAGAGAGTTTGGAACTCTCTAGGACATCATACACTCCCCCCCCCTTACCCTCTATTGCCCGACAAGAAAGGGAGTAAGACAGCAGGTTGGCACACCAAAGTGTCCTTGATGGCCCTGGCTTTATCTTAGATGAAACACTGGTGTTCAGAGAGACAGACCTTGATGTTATCCGCCCCGTTCCCTACCTCTGGAGAGAGTGACTGCTGCTCTTCCCTTCACAAGGTTGGTGAGGACGAGGCTCCCCAGGTCCCGTCTGTCTCAGTGTTCGACTGGCCGTGGCAGCCCACTGAAGTCACTTCATGTCCCACACCTCTGCTACTCACCTGGAGAAGGAAGGCAGACAGTAACGCCAGCCCCTTGAGTGTTTGTGAGGACCATCAGGTTATGCGCGCGCGGGCGGGTGCTTCCTTAGCTTACAAATCTGTTCCGCTGCAGCTAGCACAGTGCTGGGTGTAGAGAGACTCAATGAGCACAGGCCAAACTGAGCGGAGGACAAATAGGTATGGGGGTGTGAGGACAGCTGTGCACCTCTCTTAATCCCAGCACTGGGGAGGCTGACACAGAAGGATTGTGAATTCAAGGGCAGCTTGTGGTAACTAGCAAGATCCATCTCAAAACAACAGCAAACGCAAGAGTAGCTAAACAACCTCCTTTGTCAGGTAATAGACAAAGACATAGTGTATAAACACATTTGCCTCCAACTGCAAGGTGATGGCGGTGTGCTAAGTTGAAAGGGAATTCTTCCGCTGCAGTGCGCCTAGTGCCCTGCAGGAGGCGCTCTCGTCATCTCAGCCTCCGCGGAGCAGGGGCTAGGATTGGCACCGAGGATGGGGGGAAGCACGTAGGAAAAACAGCCCCACGCGTCACTCACATATTTACATCCCAACTGTCAAAATAGTTATTTTTAAGTCGAGTTCCGTCTGCTACAAGTTTAAAATCAAGCTGTGCGGGGGCGGCCTAATGAGCGTGCGCAGAGCCTGGGACCAAGGAGGGTGGCGCCTGGGCTTTGGAGGGGTGTGTGCGTGCATGTAGCAGCTCTTCTTATGGCCACTTTAGTCTTGGCTCTGGAAGCTGCAGACACCCAGCTCCTGCATTTCCAAGATGATGGACAGGTCGCTCCTGTCCCAAAGGAACCAACCGCACACGCCTGCAAGGACAAGAGGAAAATCTACCCGGTCTTCACTCCCTCTGGTCTTGTCCATGCGGCCCTGGTCCCTGACAGCCCCCCCCCCACCCCCGTAAGATGTCCGCAACCCTACTCTTCGAGCTACAACGTGGGTCCATGTCCATCTCCAAGAAAGCCTCTTTGTCGGAGCCTGAAGGCGAGGACCAGGCATGGCCCACAACCACTGGCCCCATGAACCCTTCCTTGGAGGGCAAAGCTCCTCTCTGCATGAATTCTGTGTGGGCTGGTCAGCACTGGGGTGGGCCTGAAGCTAAGGACCCTTGGGTCCGCAAGGAGCAGAAAGAATGTCTTGCTCCTCAGTGTCAGGCCTGTCGAGAATTCGTTTTTCTCTGCAAAGAGAGGGGCCGGTGGGTGGGTTTGACACTCAGGATGCTTCTGTCTCTTGCTCACTCCTCGGGGGCCGTGGGATTTGAGACAGACGCTGGCTGGCCCTGCTGCCATCAATATGTGTCCCAGCCCTGTCCAATGTCTGCTCTGTAATGAGGAGTGCTTCGGAATGTCACCTCCACTAATGGGGAATCGACACCTGTGCACAGCCAGAGCCACCTCTCTGTCTTCATTAGGCGGTCCCCGGCCTAGCTGCAGGCTGCTCTGGCTGGGTGACAGATGACAGGCAGAGGAGCCAGAGCAGCACACTCCTGCTGTCCAGGATGCATTTGCAGACAATGACCCCAAATGCCCCCTCCCCCAACCAACACCAAAATAGACAGCTGAGAAAAATGTCCTTCAAGAACGAGGCGCGGCGACAAGGACAGCTAATGGCTGGAAAGCAGGCTAGAGAGAACAGAAGAGCCGATTCCTGGGACGGGCGCCTCTCCTTGCCACTGATCTTCCATTTGGGTTGTGTTGGGGGTGGGGAGGTGTCTCTGCCTCCTTATGGTCCCAGCTATCATCACAGGCCGCTTTTTTTTTTTTTTTTTTTTTTTTTTTTTGGCCTCTTCTAATAAATCTGTCTGCTACGCCAGTCACAGCATGAGCTGAGAACATGTTCTGATTCTAGACTTCTCTCCAGCCCAGGCCTACCCGTAGCCTCCCAGCAAAACCCTGCTCCCTTTAATTCTTGGCATTCTTGTCCTCCTGACATAATGGGACAGCAGCATAAGCCGTGACACAGAATGGCAGCAGACACTGGCCTGGCTTCAGAGTACCCCTTTCCTCTTGTAATCTGTCCTTTAAAAAAGGCCAGCAGGAAAAGACCAGTGTCGGGACTGGAGAGCTGGCTCAGCAGTTAAGTGCACTGGCTGCCCTTTCAGAGGACCCTGGTTCAATTCCCAGCACCCACAAGGCAGCTCACGGTTTGTCTGTAACTCCAGTCCCAGGGGATCCAACACCCTTCCCTCACACAGACACCAATGCACATAAAAAATATTGGAAGGAAGGAAGGAAGGGAGGGAGGGAGGGAGGGAGGGAGGGAGGGAGGAAGGAAAGGCCAGCATGTTGGCACCTGACTACAATGGGAGCACTCAGAAGTCTAAGCAAGATGATACAGAAGTCCCAGACAGCCTGGACTGTGTAGTGATACCCCTGTCTCAAAAAAAAACCAACAGGGATCTGGAGACCAGAATTTGAATCTCAGATTCCACATGGTGTCTCAACTGTCTGTGACTCCAATTGCAGATGATTTGATGTCCTCTTCTGGCAAGTTATACATGCAGGCAAAACACCATACCCATAAAATAAAAATAATTTAAAAAAATGAAGCAGGGCCTGAGCTGTGCAAGCCTAAGAACGTGAGTTGCATGCCCAGGGCCTGTGTAAAAGCCGCCTGTGTCCCAGCGCTGGGGAGGCATAGACAGGAAGGTACCTGGACCGCATTGACCATCACTCTAGCTGAATCGGTGGACTCCAGGTTCATTGAGAGACTGTCTCGAAAAATAAAGAGGGCTGGGGAGATGGCTGAGCAGCTGAGAGTACTCGACGCTCCTGCAGAGGACCTGGGTGTGACTCCCAGCACGTCCTGGCAGCATACAACCCTCTCAGACTCTGGTTCCATCCCCACCTGGCCTCCGTGGGAACAAGGCGACCATGCCGTACACACAGTATATTTACATAGATGCAGACAAAACAGTCATACGCATAAAATAAAAATAAATAGTTTAAAAAATAATGTGAAGAGGCAGGGCTTCTGATATGCTTTCCCAGAATCCCCGGAAGACCCCTGACATCGGCTGCTGACTTCTCACTCCACACACGTGAGCAGATGTGCATGTGTGCCTGCACTTACATGTGCACACACCCATCTGAATGCATGTATATATCATACAGAGAGAGAGATTACATGTGCACACACCCATATGAATTGTGAGCTTGAATGCAGCTGGGCTACCCTGTGGTTTTCAGGTTAGGCTAGGCTACAGTGTGAAACTCTGCCTAAGAAGAGGATTGCAAAGATAGTTTATGAGGAACTGAGTTTGATCTCCAGAATCCACATGTAAAAACTGGGAGTGGTGGTACATATGTGTGGTTGTGATCCCAGTGCTGGGAATACAGAGACTCTGGGGTTCCTTGGCCAGCCAGCCTAGTATAGCTGACCCTGACTCAAACCAGGTGATGGAGCATGCTTTTAATCCCAGCACTCGAGAGGCAGAGGCAGGCAGATCTTTGTGATTGAGGCCAGCCTGGTCTACAGAGTGAGTTCTAGGACAGCCAGGGCTATGAAGAGAAACCCTGTCTCACAAAAACAAACAAACAGGGGGCTGGAGAGATGGCTCAGAGGTTAAAAACACTGACTGCTCTTCCAGAGGTCCAGAGTTCCATTCCCAGCAACCACATGGTGTCTCACAATCATCTGTAATGAGATTTGGTGCCCTCTTCTGGCCTGCAGGGATATATGCAAGCAGATCACTGTAGACATAATAAATAAATAAAAATTTCAAAACAAAGGAGAAAAAGAGACCCTGACTCAAACATTGGGTGTGGTAGTGCACATCTGTAATTCCAGCACTTGGTAGGTAGAGGCAGGAGAATCTTTGTACATTTCAGGCCAACCTGGTCTATAGAGAGAGTCCTAGGACAGCCAGAGCTACATAAAAGACAAAAGACAATGTGGACAATAAGTGTGAGGTTGACCTCTGGCTTCCATACATGTGGACAGTGGGGGGTGGGGGGGACGGACAGACACAGGGACTAAGGAGTCTCAGGGGTAAAGCAATCTTCTATACAATTTTCATTAGAAACTGACTCAAGAAAATCTTTTTTTTAAAAAGTATCCTGATTACTCTAGGTGGTGGTGGAGAGGTACTCTTGTTGCAGCTGGCGGGGGGGGGGGGGGGGGCATCTGGAATTGCCTGTGGTAACTGCTGGTCCAGACGATGCGTGGCAGCTGGTTTCTTGACTGGGGACCTGGGGATAGAGGCAAGAGTGACTGACCTCCCTTGCCAGGACCTCACTGTGAAGGGTTAAGAAGAAGCCCTGTGGGAGTCTAAACCTCTCCATAGCCTCTCTTCCCTGTCGTGAGGAAAGGCACCCCCATCTACTGAGATATTCAAGCACACATCTGAGTCCATGCACCTCCCCACCCTGTCTTGGATCCATCACCAATTCCTCAAGGCTCTTTTTCCCACATCCCTTTCCGGGGACTGCTCCCACCTGCTGCTGCTTGAGTGTAAGGGTCCTTTCCCACCTGGCCTCTCCAGGACCCTCTGCTCCTTACTCTGTGCTGTCCTAGGCACCCTGACTTTCCCATCGATCCTGGACCACGGGCATCATCCTCCCAGGCCACCTCTTACTCTCCAACATCCTGTCTCCACATTGCTCTCTGAAACCTAGTTCACTCCATTTGCTTGCTGGTCTGCTTTCTCTTCCTGAGCCGAAAGCTCCAGGGGCAGGAACCTCAGACTTTCTTTACACTTGAATCCATAGCAACAAGAACAGCAGCAGGTATGTAGTAAAATTTAGGAAATATTTATTGAGCAAATGAATGACTGAAAAACAAATGAATGGACCACTATAGCCTAATGACGCCCATGTACCCGGCTCGGCAGCATCCTTATCATCCTTTCAAACGCAACTGTCATCACGTCATTCCTCTGTCCAAAGCCCTCTGGAGACAAGATGTTGACACCTGCTGAAGCAAGGCTACTTGTTGGCTTCATTACACGCGCGTGTCGTTTACGAACCCGAATATGCTTCAGTTGTTTTAAAATCATGGGAACAAACGAAAGCCCTCCATAAAACTGTCAGGAGCCCTCGCCATCTCAGAATAAAGAAAGCCACAGGACTCCTGGGTGTGCTCTGAGGCCTTTTGCAGACTGAGCCCTGCCAGTCAGGCTCGCGGGCTGTCCAGCCGCCGTCCACCCTTGCAGTGCTCAGGAAACATCCACGCTTCTCTGTCCCAGGGGCAGTTAGGATTCCTGGAACCGATGTCCCCTTTCCTTTGGTGACTGCAGAACTGACTAGGGTCGGTGTGCTTCTTGAGAACAGAGTCCCACTAGAGGCCCCTCACGCTACTCCAGGTCCAGAGACTTCATCCCTCCTTCTGTCCCTTGCTGCTACTTTCTGGTTTCTTTTGCCTCTGCTACTGCTGTCTTTCTGTGGCTGTGACAATCCTCACTTAAAGTCCCCCTTGCAGTTTAAAAGACAGGAGTAGATGTCCCACAATGCCATCAATACCTTGGTCTGTTTCTTACCAAATGGTGTTGTTTTCTCCAGGTGCTTCTGGGGGGTATGAACCCATTCCTCGAGTGTATTCTCTCTGATGTCACTCAGAGGAAGCGGCTCCCTGACTGGGCTGGCTTTTACAATGAGGAGGAGCAACTTTGAACTTCCTAGGCAGAGGAGAGGGCAGCGGCGTCCATCCTCTCTCACCAAGGGTCTAGTGCCATGGGATAGTCATGTGTCCCCGTGTCTCCGTCCCCCCCCCCCCCCCCCCCCCCCCCCCCCCCCCCCCCCCGTGAGCATTCGCTGATTGTGACAAGCACCTGAGACATGTTATCTCCTCGAGGAGTGACAGGGTGGGAGAGTGATACAAACAGAGACAGTGTTACAAAAGGTCCAGGTTGTAAACGAGGCCGTGTCACCCAAGGCTAAGTGCCTAACTTCTCCAAAGCAATGTCCTAGGGTCCTCTGGTGCCCCCTCCAGCAAAGGAGACCCTGGCAGTCCAGAGCCCTCTGCGATCCCTCCACCGCTGTTCGTGGAGTTACAAGAGATGAGGCGGGGGGACCCATAAATGTCCCTCTCTGCTGTCTGTCTGCTCTGTCCTACTGGGTATTGCCATCACTCATCCCAACTGTCACCAATGTGCCCTCTGGACATCTCCAGGTGCTTCCCATCATCAGTGGCCGGCCCCATAATAGAAAGGCCATAGTAACAGAAGAGGCCTGGCACTGTCCACCTCTCCAGAAATCTGAGTGTTCTGCAAACGATCACAACCGCATCCATTGGCCTTTCTAAAGCCACTTCCAGGGCCAACCCTGTATTCACAATGTGCCCTTACGTAGAATGCTCATCCCAGCCTGGCCTCCTCCAGACAGCTTCCTAATCACCCGAGCCGTAATCAGCGGCGATTTGGCTCTCCGACTAAGTGTATGTGAGCATGCACTGGGGGTGGAGCTGAGGACCTCAGGGTGGAAGCTTTTCCATTGAACTATGTACCCAGCCCATGAACTTTGACTTTTTACTTACATTTTTCCTTGTTTATTTGAACTAAAAAAAGAAAGAAAGAAAGAAAGAAGGAAGGAAGGAAGGAAGGAAGGAAGGAAGGAAGGAGGAAGGAAAGAAGGAAGGAAGGAAGGAAGGAAGGAAAGAAAGAAAGAAAGAAAGAAAGAAAGAAAGAGAGAAAGAAAGAAAGAAAGAAAGAAAGAAAGAAAGAAAGAAAGAAAGAAAGAAAGAAGGCCAGGCAGTGGTGGCGCATGCCTTTAATCCCAGCACATGGGAGTCAGAGCCAGGCGGATCTCTGTAAGTTTGAGGCCAGCCTGGTCTATAGAGCGAATCCAGGACAGGCACCAAAGCTACACAGAGAAACCCTGTCTCAAAAAACAAAACAAAACAAAACAAAAAAAAAAAAAAAAAAAAAAAAAAAAACAATAAGATCTAGAGTGTAATTTCTTTGGGGTCTAGAGCCCCATTGTAGATGGCCTTCTAATCACAGCTTCTCTAAAACGTCTTGCATGTGGCTTTGTGCCAAAAATCTCTGGCTGTGGGCTATGAACCCCCAAGACAATCACTTATCAGCATTAGAGTCTTGTCTCATTTGTCTTTCGACAGGCCAGGAGGCCAGAACCATTTCACTGTTAAGGAGTGGCTTTGGAAAGCAGGGTAGATGGGTAGCTTCCTATCTCTCTGTGGCAGGGGAATCTTTCCTCAGAGTGCACTATTTTCAGGGTTTCCCATAAACTCCCCAAGTATAGGCCATTGCCATTGCTCTTGGCTGTCCATCAGAACTTGCTGGAAAGACCCTATTGCTGAGGACACCATCCACTGTGGTCACAGAACGTGCAGAAATCAAGCTGGTATTGTCTAGGATGCTTTCTCCCTTTGGGCTAGCTTCCATAGTACTGGAAGGGGCTAGGCAGGTTGCTGGGGAGGATGGTAATCATGAACCTTACTCAGTTGTGCATCCTGTGAGCTACAATAACAAGAAGCCTGGCAAGATATGGCTGTGGGTGCAATAGTGGTAGGTGTGTTATGCGAATAACCAGCTAGCTGTCTTCTGATTGGATCTGTCTAATGTGTTTTGCCTGGTGCCCTCAGAGGTGAGAAGAGAGCATCGAATCCTCTGGGGCTGGAGTTACAGATGTCTGTAAGTCTCCATGTTGGTGCTGGGAGACACCCCTGGTCCTCTGTAAGAGCAACAAGCGCTCTTTGCCTGTGAGCCGGCCCTGAAGCTCCAGCACATGCTTTGTTAAAAACACATTTGCTTTTGCGTTTATACAGCGGCCATGATGTGACTTTCTCTTTGGTTTCACATATATTTGTTGGGAATTTTTCCTCCTCTCTCCACATCTCTTAACAGGAAGTCCTCCTCTGGCCTTCACCATTCTGGTCAACCATTTTTTCCCTTTCCCTGGTACAGGTAGCTCCCTGGGAGCAGACACCTCACCTTACTCCCCTTCTCACCTGCAGCCACACCCTGATGCCAGAGGCTTCGCTGCCTGGGGGCAGGAGTCTGGAACCTCAGGGACCCTGCCAGCACACAGTCCCCAGCACACAGTGATCCAGGGTGGCATGGATTTCAGTGGCATCCATCTCACCTTCTACCCCCCTCTCCCCCTCCCCTGCCCAGTTGGCAAGGGCTCCAAGACCATTAGTTAATTTTAACATTCGCCTAAGAAAGATTAATTAGGAAGGCAAATTTTTAAAAGGTGTAATTAATCCCAGAGCCAAACAAAAGGGAATATGGATTATTTGCGTCGCTGCAGCCTTCAAGTAGGGTGTAGCCAAGGTTGAATAGACTTATGCAGATTCACTTTTAAAGTGTATGACTCTGTGGGCCACACTGGGTATGGTGTCTTTTGAGACAAGAGACAGGGACAGGTGGAGCCTCTCTGAGAGAGCAGAGGAGACGTCTATTCGGGTGTCCTGTCCAGGATCATCCTTTCCAGGTGCCTGTGGTAGCCCCTCAAATAGCTTCTAGACTTTTCTACCCACTCGCCCTTCACTTACCATCATCCTGCTTAATCTAAATAGGACTCCAGAGCCACGCCCCACTTAGAAACTTCTAAACCCACCTAACGGCCAAGTCCCTCACTGTAGCCCACGAGATCCCCCACAGTTGGACCCCACACAGCTTGACTGGTTTTCCTTCTCACTCACCCCCCTCCTGACTGTCACCCAGGCTCCTTGTCACAGAGCACTCTGTTTCTGGAAGTCTCTGTCTGAATGACACTTTGTGGACTCTCCTGTTGACACTTATCTTATTTTCTTTCAATGGTCTGTATTCTTTTCTCTTAACGGAGATGCAGAGCTCTTCAATGATACTGTGATTTTTTTTGGGGGGGGGGTCTCCTTTCCCTTTCCTTGACTTAAGCCAAGCATCATGTGGGCTCTGCTATCAGAGATGGTCAATACTTGTTGAGAGAAATTCGTCGGTTCTGGCTTTTAGAGCTGACGGCAGTGGGCTTTGCTCCTGGAAAGTCACGCACACCCAGCCTTCCCGGAGGAGCGGCAAATTCAGTTTGGAATACCTGAGGTCATGGCGGCTCTAGCCCTTTGCCTTGTAGCTGAGGCTCTGAGGCAGGTGGCTTCAGAACGAAGCCCAGAGACAGTGACTGACTCGACCCGAGACTGACAGCTGCTGGTCTTCGCTTTGGCTGAGTTCCCCTTTGCAAAACTGGAACTGTGAGTCTACTAGCTACTCCCCTACGTAAATTGCATTTACATTTAAATTGTGTATTCTTCCGAAGGATGGGGTTAGTAAATAACTGGCAGATTAGGCTTGAGGAGAGGAAATTGTGCCCCGTATCAAATCTGAGACTGAAGAGACATCTGGCTTTTACTATTTCCATTATTTTGGTTTAATAACAGCATGTGGCATTAAGGGAAGAGAAAATTGGATCTACATTTTAATGAAAGGAGGAAACTCAGGATTTAGATACCTTATCATATTGAATACCTAGTCGATTGGCAATTAAGCTCACCTCAAAAAAAAAAAAATGGGACAAAATGTCTTCACAGCTATGGAGAGAATAAAAACAAAACAGGCCAGTGCCCAGAACCTCACGGGTAAGACTGACAGAAGGCTGTGCACACTGACGCCAACGATTTCAGGCTTTCACGGGGCACAGGAATTCTCTGATGGAACAGCGTCGACAATAGCGCCATGCATATGCATGAGGCGGTCTGTCTGAGGACCAACTACAGAACGGGAGCTCAACCCAGAGATGCTGCTCCAAGTCGGCTGAGTTTAACCCTACTGGTCTCAAATTCCAGGGTTTGTCCAGAGAATAACTCAGAAATGCCTGTCTCTTCCAAACGTCTCACTGTTTAAAATGGAAGTGATTCCACCTGCTGGCTGATTTTTGCTGAAAGCAATTCTGGGCCATGTAAACAAAATGCTTCCGCATCCTAATAAGGCAAGCCTATCATTTATTTGCTTTGATTGAAACGAATGTGTCAATTTTCTAAGTCTTTGTCTGGTGAATTCAGTGTTTGGATGTTGATAAATGATCACATCGTGTGTTTGGAAACTGGTGCTCTATTCAAAACTTTGGAGTCACAGTCTGGGAGCACTGAGACAGCGTTCCTAGCCCTCCACCCCAAGATGCTCCACTCTTTCCCAGGGCCTGGAAAAGGCTGGAGGCACAGGACCTTCATGAGAAGAGTAAAGGGATGGGCCCTCCAGGAGGAGGAGACTGGATATGGAAACTCTGAGGCCAGAGCTCAAAATAATTAAAATCATGGAAATCCTTAGGCTTTTACTGGGTGCCAAGTACTTCATGCGTTTTAATTCATGGAGGCCTCACGTCAGTCTCATGAGGAGAGTTCCAGCTGTCATTGCCTCTGCAGATAAAGGGGGAACTCAGTCATCTGCAGATGGTAAGGGATGGAGCTGGGGTTCGACTCTGGGCAGGCTGGCTCCTCTCTTTCCTCTAGCCCCTCTCAGATGGCTTCCTTTCCCCTGGTGTTTAATGAACACACTGTGTTTTCTCACAGTTACATTTTGTCTTGCATAATTGTTTTGAAAACCACAGCAGTTTTTCTTGAAAGGCTCCAGCTACTAGTATGACGGCTCTTTCCCTAAAATAAAGCAACAATAAGATCTCCTCTTTGCAATGTGATGGTGATATATGTCTCAGCTGTCTTGCGGGTATCCAGAGAATGGAATGAGACATGAACGTGTTTTAAAGAGGCCCAAACTATGAGACTTCTGTGTGGTCAGAACATGCCCTCCATCCCAATTCTTTTCTTTCTTTTAATTAAAAAGACAAACAAGTTTGAGGCCAGCCTGGTCTACAAAAACAAAAACAAACAAAACCACATTATCTATTGCATATGTATGTGTTGTACATTTGGACACTTGCATGCCACAGCGTGTGTGTGTGTGTGTGTGTGTGTGTGTGTGTGTGTGTGTGTATGTGTAGGTTGGAGGACAGACAACTTTCAGGTGTCAGTTCTTTCCATGTGAGTCCTAGGAATGAAACTCAAACCATCAGGCTTAGTGGCAAGTGTCTTTACCCAGTGAGCCAGCTTGCCAGCCCCTGATTTCTTCTGTTCTTTCCTTCTCTCTCTCTCTCTCTCTCTCTCTCTCTCTCTCTCTCTCTCTCTCTCTCTCTCTCCTCCCTCCCTCCCTCCCTCCTCCCTCTCTCTTTCTCTCTCTCTCTCTCTCTCTCTCTCTCTCTCTCTCTCTCCCTCTTTAAATTTTATTTATGTATTTTTATGTATGAGTGCTCTGTCTGCATGTACACCTTCAGGCCAGAAGGGAGCGTCAGATCCCATTATAGAAGGTTGTGAGCTACCATGTGGTTGCTGGGAATTGAACTCAGGACCTCTGGAAGAGCAGTCATTGCTCTTAACCACTGAGCCATCTCACCAGGCCCTCCTCCTCCTCTTCCTCTTCCTTCTTTTTCATTTTTTTTGGGGGGTGGAGGTGGGGTTCGAGACAGGGTTTTTCTATGTAATAGCCCTGGCCTGACTGTCCTGGAACTCTCTTTGTAGACCCTTGAACTCACAGAGATCCACCTGCCTCTGCCTCCCCAGTGCTGGGATTAAAGGCGTGCGCCACCATGCCTGGCTCTTAGTTTCTTAATTGAACAATCCTTCACGTGGACCGGAGTCTCTTCCGCTCTCCTATCTTCCTGCCAGTCTGCAGATGGCGGCCTGGCTGCTGGCATTCCTCTGACTTCTCATTTGTCCTCCGCATCTCTTGGCACCGTACAGCCGTGTGCTGCTCTTTACGCCCTGTGCACGATGGTAACTTGTAGCATCTTCAAATTTTTGCCGCCGCCGCCGCACCCCACCCGTGAGGCTGGCCAGTGCCTCCTTCTGTTTGAACTTAGCTTATGTCCATCATCTAATTTCCCCATCAGTGTGTGTGTGGGGGGGGTGTCACACTGCTGCTGATGTCACACTGTCATTGTGATTGCCACCATGTCTAACAGGCAAAGAGGGGACAGTTGTTCATGGCAACCCCTGGGTGAGCCTCACCCAGCTTAGGTAACCAGCTTGACTGCATAGACTTCAGACAACCATGTGAAGGGGTGAGTGGATTAATCATCCAGTTGGATTCCATTTGAATATTTGTCTTCCATATGTGTGTTCCCTCTGGGCGATTGTCTAATGTCACTTGAAATTGATGAGAGCTCTTTGGAAGGTTATTTTTGGGAAGCCAGGGAAACAGCAGACAGCTGTTTTCTGGAACAAATGTCACCAGATCTGCCTAAGTGTGCCTCCAGTACCAAATAAATAAATAAATAAATAATAAAAAAAATAAATAAAAATCTGAGCTGCTGAGCCACTGTGCCCTTTTCCTTTCCAACATTAGACTGATTTCTGGAAAGGTTCATCCAGCTTCCCAGACACACAGAGAAGGCGGAAACTAATGTTAACCAAGACCATGTTTGCAAAAAGAAGCATAGTTTGAAGCACAAAATCACCCAAGCAAGCGTTCCTGAGCACTCTGTCATAGGTCACAAGTCCCTGGCTTTTTCTAGCTTGTTTACGATGTGCTTCCTAATTGGACATTGACTGAGCACCAATAAAAGCAAAGTCATTTCTTAAAATGGGACTCTATCCTGCCATGCCGAGTGCTTAGCTTACTATCACGGCAATATTAAAATCCTTGGGACCTGTTAGAAATGAGGTGCAATAAACAAGTCCTGCACGGCAAGCCTCTGAGAGGGCTCCCCAGATGAGTGACTCTACCTTTCTCCACCTCATTTGGTGGGTGATGGGGTCAGTTTGGCTGTTGGAATCAAGAGATAAAGGGGATAAAACTAATTGACTTGAGGCTGTACAGGTTTAGACAGATCAAGACTTCACAAACCTATATAACTCAATCTGTACAAAGAATTAAGTGTTGACTTTTTCCAAACGCCAGTCCATCAACCACAGTGTTTTCTAGTGGCTAATTTAAAAAACAAAAAACAGAAAACACCATTAGGCTGACCACGGAGGTCAGTAGGTAAAGGTCCTTGCCTGTCGATCCACATGGTGGAGAAAGAGGTGATTCCCAAGCTGTCCTCTGACCTCCATATGTGCCCTGTGGTACCCACCCCTCCACACAAGTGCATGTGCACAAAATGCATGTAAGTAAAAAACCTTAATCCTTTGAAAACCGCATCTCGTTGTGCTCAGTGTTAAACAGCACACATGAAAACCACCACGGCTTGCAATCCTGGACGTCTCTGAGCACCCGGTAGTCTCAGGAAAAGAAGGGCAGCGATAAATAACGTTCCTAGCTCACTGAAAACAAATCTCTCTCACCTCTTTCGTATGTAATTAACAGCTTATCTTCGGGGGCGCTGGAGTCCTGAGCAGAATTCCAGAGCATCATGGAAATATGTTGCTCATTTTACCCACGTAAATTTTCTCACATTAGTTGAGTAGTAAAGTTAGAAATCACTGATCCTTAAGAACCTTGGGTAGAGTAGAAGAAGCCTCCCAAGCTCTGCCTCAAGACTGCCAGTCCCAGCAGGACTCTCTGCGGGAGAGCAGAGGGGTAAGGCGGTTCGCTCCTGTGCTGTAGTATTTATTTGTAAAATTGTCTCAATGAGTTTAATATTTTCCTACTTCAAGGAGTCAGAGGCCAAGTTTCCGTCACCATGGTGGATGTGCAGTGTCTGAGTGACTATGAGTTGCACAAACAACTGAAGAAGCTTGGATTTTCAACTGGCCCAATACTACGTATGTTTACAGTTCCTATCGGTGGGGGATTCATTCGTGGCTTAGAAACCACTTCCAAAGTTTAAATCCCAAGAGGAAAAGTAGGAGCAACATATGCAGCGAAATTCACTAAAAATACAAAAAGGAAAACAGCCATATGGAAGCAAGATGTCACAGACAGCCCCAGGTCCTTACAGATTGGGAAATACAAGGCCGGAGGCTGGGGGGGGGATTGTTTGTTTGTCTTGTTGTTGTTTTGTTTTTATTTTGTTTTGTTTCAATGCTGAAAATCCAACTATTCCATTAGTCACCTTGGGTTTTTAGATGTGCCCTGTATTTTCATTATCTCTATTCTCACAGACAACCACGTCCTGTTTGCTCTCAGATGTATCCAGTACCTGGTTATTGATAATCTGTAGACATTACCTGTTTGTATAATGGTAAAAGCGACTTGAGTGCCTGTCGGGGGGTGGGGGGGGGTCCGCTTCACTGCTAAAAGCCATAATTAGCCAGTAATGTCCGGTCCTAGAAGGAAGGTCTGGGTTATAAGATACCTTCTGAACCCTGTGCATACAACACGGAACAGTTTAATTCTCCTGGTTGTTTCTCAGCTTCCACCAGAAAAATGTACGAAAAAAAGTTAGTACAATTGTTGGTCTCGCCTCCCTGTGAATTACCTGTCATGAAGAGACCCCAAAAGCCTCCCTGTGAACTACTTGTCATAAAGAGACCCCAAAAGCCTCCCTGTGAACTACCTGTCATGAAGCGACCCAAAAAGCTGCATGGATTTGAGGACAGCGACGACAGTGAAGGTACCAATGTCTGTTGTGCCGCCAGATGGCAGCTTCCCATTTATTAATACCCTGTCCAGCGTGACTTACACACCGTCGATGATGTGCATGCTGACCTGTGAAATAGCCGTGTGGCCTCTTTTTTTCTCACAGAGCTTGCACAGAGCCTACAAAATAAGCCCTTGGGCTGCAGAAGAATCTGAACAGCAATGTCTGTATTCACACAGAAGACAGGGCTGGATAAGAGGTTGGGGGAGGACTGGCCAGTGTCCTTTACCTAACTAGAGTCGGCTTACATGTGTGCATTCCTTAAAATTAGCTCCTACAGGCAGGGTTCCAGCCTCTGTGAGGTCTCAAGACCTGCTTTGTCTTAAACTGATACATTTCACTGCGATTTTCTTTGGATTAGGTGATTTCACACCCAGAAAGAAGGATGAGTCAGCTTGCCCTTCCCTGAACTTCTTACATACAAATTGCTGACAGGCGTTTTGGAGACGAGTGAGTGGGTGGGAGGCTGTGGTCCCTGGAATCCCTTGGCTTTGCTTCCGGTGGCCTTGGCCCCAGCAGGCACACAGTGTAAAGCAGCATAAATCATACGCCCACAGCAGTTTCTGTCCCCAGGGCTCTCAGAGGATGGCCTTGGAGGTCCTCACTGTATATCCCACAAATATTTCCTAAGAGTCCCCCGTTAGCCCAAGGAAACAGCACCTGGTGTGGGCCACCCACGTCTTCCGGACTGGATGTCCATTAAGCCCTTTAGCTCTCACAGTGCTTAGCTGAAGTCAGAAAGCTGGAGTGATGTGGTGGTTTGAAGGAAAATGGCCCCAAAGGGAGTGGCACTCTTAGGAGGTGTGGCCTTGTTGGAGGAAGTGTGTCCCTGGGGGTGAGTGAGCTTTGAGGTCTCCTATGCTCAAGCTACACCCAGTGACACAGTTCACTTCCTGTTGCCTTTGGATCCAGATGTAGAACTCTCAGCTCCTTCTCCAGCACCATGTCTGCCTGCAGGCCAGCATGTTCCACCATGACGATTATGAACTAAACCTCTGAACTGTAACCCAGCCCCAACGAAATGTTTTCCTTGATAAGAATTGCCGTGGTCATGGTGTCTCTTCACAGCAATAGAAACGTTAACTAAGCCAAGGCAATGGTGATGCTTGCCTATAATCCCAGCACTCGCGAGGCAGAGGCAGGCAGATCTCTGTGAGTCTGAGGCCAGCCTGGTCTACAGAGCGAGTTCCAGGACAGTTAGGACTGTTACACAGAGAAACCCTGTCTTGAAAAAAAAAAGAAAAGAAAAAGAAAAAGAAAAGAAACCCTAACTAAGACAAGGACTAGCTCCAAATCTTATCACTGAGAAGTGGCCCTAGGAGATGAGTGCACACTGGGCTATGACATGAAGAGCCAGACCATTTAGCTTCACTACCACTCTCTGTCCGGCCTCACGCAGCGGGGATTCAATATATGTTTGAGGGTAAAAAGGCAGAATGGGCTGTGCTGGAGGTGTAGCTCAATATAGGGCACTTGTCTAGTGTGCACAGGGCCTTGAGGACCACCCGGGCTCACAAGCACATGTACACACACACACACACACATACACGCACACGCACACGCGCGCACACACACAAATAGTGACAGAACTGAGACTTGAACTCGGGACTGCCTCTTAAAATTGTGCTTTCTACCTCATAGCCTCTTCTTGATGAACATATTGTATTTTGGAGCATGTGAGATCTATACAAAAGGACAATTTTCCACACTTATTAACAGTTCAATTAAACAGTGCAAGTGCTTTCTGGGGAAAAAAAAAATCTTGATATCAGAGGGACACAGAGATTTCTCCAATGGGCACGGACAGCTCAGTTTGGAAAGGACAACAGAATTTAGGGATAGACCCCACAGGCCAGTAGGTAGACCAGTGTACAAGAAACTGTGGGACAAGTGGCTGTCTCAGACGGGGGTCTTCTCTGTTTCCTCCCCTCCAAAGAAGCTTAGGGAACTAGTCTGTCCACAGAAACTGTCCAGGGCTGCCCACAAAGTCAAAGCTGTAGAGCTAATCTGTGGCCAGCTCAAGCTAGTTTGAGCCAAGGGTCCCCACCCCTTGGCCCTGCAGTTCCCAGGACGCAGCCTCCATAGACATGTTTCTGCTGGGACTGAAGAAAATTGCTTTCCATTGGGGAGCGTGACTGTTTTCAGCTGGGTCTACCAGATGTCAACTTCCAGGGCAGAGGTGGAGACTCCACTCGTCATGAAGTCCTGGGTTATCAGCCACCAAAACTGCCCTCCATGGGAAGCCTTCTAGTGCCATTGGAATGATCCCGAGTTGATGCGGGATCATCCTGTCTCAGCCTGGACCCAGAAGGTCACAAAAGGCCCTGCTGGGATTGGGGTGGGACTGGGGAGAGAGAGCAAGGATAGGAAGTTCATTAGGTCACACAAACAACCAGTGACTAGATTTTTCTCCTTATCATTCATTGTCTTGAGCAAAGGATGTAGTTTTAATTGCCCAGCCTCTCTCGTTTTTTTTGAGAGGGTGGGTGGGAGATAGATTTTCACTATGTAGTCCAAGGTCTGGAATTCACCATATAGACCAGGATGGCCTTGGACTTGCAGTGACCTTCCTGCTTCAGTCTCAACTAGTGATGGAATCACAGGTGTGTGACAATACACCTGGCCACCAATCTCTTCTCGAAACTTCTCGGCTATCTCACTCGAAATGCCCATATTAGCCTGACGTGGTGGAGCATGTCTGTAATCCCATCACGGGGGAGGCTGAGACAGGAGGGCCTCGGCTGGGAGGTGGAGCCTGGAATAAATAGTGAATCCTTGCCTCAAAAGAGCCAAAGAAAAAGAAAGTGCCTCTATGAATAGCCAGGCTGAACGTGCGCGCATCAGCACGTGTCTTCCCTGCACCCCAAAGTGTCACTATGGGTTGCCTTCTGCTGCTGGCTGTCCCTCTGTTGGAAAGCCACTGGCTTCCCCTTCTTCAGGGTGCTGTTCTGGAGAGGAGGCAGAAAGTCTTTCTGTCCTGACACTCAGGGACACACAGGGCTCACAGCTGGCACTGGGACACATGGGGACGACGCTGGCTGTAAACAGTCGCCCAGAGAGCAGCCTGCTGGCTTCTGTCTCTCCGAGGCACACAAACATGACAGCCAGCCGCGTCCCCCAGGAGGCCTGGGTTCATCTCACTCTGCTCCTGCAGCTCTGGAAGGAAGGCTCTTTTCTCAATAAAGGGCACCGTGGATGTTCTCCCCCTCGTGAAAGCGCCCCACAGCTGAGAAAAAAAAAAAAAAAAAAAAAAAAAACCACTTAGTGTTTATCTCTTCTGCTCTCTTGTAGGTTCTCATGGCCTATTTTCCTTTCTTTCCCCAGATCCAGCGGTAAATATCGTTTTGAAAGGAAATATCAAATTCTCAAAAGACAAAGGCAAGGAATGTAAAAAAGTATGTACAATTCTAACTCACGAATGCTTCTACACATATGTTAAACAGAGGAATTTGCATTTTCAGATCTATAAAGAAGCTCACTGCATTTTGTTAGAGTCCTGAAGTCCTTGTCTAAAGCTGATCTTTTAATGAAAAACTTCTGCCTTTCGAAATGATTTTTTTTTTTTTTGTTCTAGCCAAGAACCCAGAGTATCAATGTTCCTTTTACCCCGTAGTGAAAGACTCACCATGGGCTCTGCCAGCCTCAGGCTTCCCCTACACGATTCCCTCAACATTCACATACTGAACGTGGGTCGGGGCCCACTATGAACACAGGATAAACGTGAATCTCTAGTCTCCTTTCCTTGCCAGCCAGATGCTGAGGTGTGGCCAAGCCCCCACCCCAGCGAGGCTGGAGGCCACGCATGTGAGGGGCTCCTTCAGGAGAGACCCAGCTGGTTCAGGGGCCCTGCCCACTGCTTGGCATGCCTTGGGGAAACCAGTTAGCTGCACCCAACAGACTCTGCCTGCTGGGGGATGTCAAGCAAGCAGTGGGCAGGCCTGTGCTCTGAGCACCTCACAGCGCGGCATTGGCACTGACTGAGGAGTTCTCACATTCTGACCCTCCTGGCTTCTTTTTCTGCCCTCTGTGGGTTTCTCTGTGGAGTTTTGGTGCCTGTCCCATTTCTTACTCTGTAGACCAGGCTGGCCTCGCACTCACAGAGATCCGCCTGCCTTTGCTTCCTGAGTGCTGGGATTAAAGGTGTGCACCACCACCACCCAGCTGTCCCTTAGTATTTTGAGGTCTGCCTGGCGCCTCTGCTTTTGCGATTCTCAGTTTTGCCCCTCCAAGGGTTTCCTTCCTGACAATCGTGTTGCCCTCTAAATGTCCTTATGCCCGAGACCTCTGGCTCCAGCCCTCTCTGTCTTTATGGGCTTCCCTGTCACTTCCTCCCGTGATGACTCCTCCAAGACCCTCCTCAGGCACTGGCCTGTGTCAGGTTGATTTATTCAGTCTCGAAACTTCCTTCCTCCCTGCATCCGCTCAACAAATGATCCCTCACAGTCATGAGTATTTGCAGGTTGGAGGGATGTGTTCATACCTTGCCACATGGCTGTTCCGCCAGCCATAGAGACAGGATAGGCGTGAGGAGCAAACACATTCCCACTCCCATCCAGCCACACAGGAGGCCTCTGCTTACTGCTCCCCACCACTGTCCAGGCTTAAGGCCCAGACCTCTGGTGGAATAGCCTCTCCTCATGGTTCTTACATATAGCCGGTTCCGAATGCCAGAGATTGGAATCAGGGTTTTTTTTTTTTTTTTTTAAAAAACTATTCCAGGCAGGGCCAGGTGGTTGGTAAGCTCCATGCTAGCCTGGGCTACACAGCAGGACCTTATCTCAAAAAAATACATACCAACCAACCAAGCAACCAACCAATCAATTAACCAACCAATCAATTAACCTGGGGCTTCTGATATAACTCAGCTGTAACCACTGACTAGTGTATACAAGCCCCGGGCTCCATCCCCAACCTCCGCCCCACAGAAACCTCTCTTCCTCTTCTTACTGCTGTCCTACCTCCCCTGGTATTGTTAGTTTTATTTGAACAACTGTGAGACCTCCCTAAGTGGTTCCTGCCCCTGACTTTCCCCAGTCCCAATCTACCCTCGAGGCTCAGTCTCAGTCAGAACCCTGCCCACTGGTTCTACCCCGTGGAAACACGTGGCTGCTTCCTGCAGCTTTTACCCTCCTCACCCAGCAGATGCACCTGGCATGTTTCCTGCAGCGGCTCCTGAGCTCCATGCCAGCTGGTCCTTGTGCCTCGAGTTCTTTTTCTCTCTTCTCATGCCCGGCTCTTTTTCTCCCCTGTTAAAATCCTGTGATTTTGTAAGAGATGCTTCAAAGGCCACTCGTGTGGATCCCTTTGAAACGGCACTTTACCCCATTCATTAGCTGAGCCATCCCAGGGTCCTACACCTGCCAGGGGCCTAAAGTGTGCTCGCTAAGCCTATCACACAGTCTTAGCAACAAATAGGTTAGTCGCGATTGGATTCTGGTATTTAAACTACCTGCCGGATTTGAATAAGTGAAAAAGAAACCCCAGGTAAACACGGCTGTAGCGCCGCCTCCCATTCAGAAACATTTCGGATTTGATGAAGGGATTTTGAGTGAGCATGGCATTTTCTAAAAGGATTTTTAAAAGTCTACTAAATGGCTCTCTAAAGGAATCCTTCCTATTCACTAATCCCCAGTTCCTCAGAAAACCCTTTTGTCTAGATCTTACAAGGATGGAAACAGCACAAAAAGCAGCCTTCTTACTTGAAACACCTAAAAGTGGAAGCAGCGGCCCGCCGTCTTCGCTTTACATAAACCCGAGACAAAGCGCCATCGATATTTTCAACTGGCAATAGAATTACAGGGAAAGCTGGTGATGGCACAGAATCTTTCAATGGGAAGGATTTATATAAGGCATTTTGATTGTTCAGAAGGCCCCCACGACATCTGTTCCACTTTATAGCTGGAAGGAAATGTAAATAAGCATTTGGGTTTCCTCGAAAAGGTGATAGAAAGTGTGTTTATGTAGACACTGCTGTATGCACTATTTGGAGCAGTGGCCTGCACCAAATAATCTTGTCAGTGCCTAGGAAGGGAGGCTTTGTGTTTGTTCAATACACTCGTCTTTCATTTTCGTAGGTCCCTAGTGAAGTGCAGCCATCTTGAGACGTGGACTTTGACCGCGGCAACACCCCACTTAACAGAGTGAACATGTATTTTGTCAAACCACTTACGTAGCCTGCAGATTTGGTCATTAAGACCACCCACAAAGCCAGTTCAGTAGTAAAGCACATGCCTAGCAAAGAAGACAAGCTAACCAGGTCTCTGTGTAGAAGTCCGTAGCACTTTTCATCAGACGGGGACGGGACACGGCTCATCTCTCTAGTGTTGGGGCGAGAGCTATGTTTGCATGTATAACTCAGCCCTCCCTCCTTCTTCAAAGGGATTTATCGTTGATTGTAACAGCGCTAACCGTCTCCACTGGCGGCTTGTATAAAGTGGGACTTGAGTAAGGTGCCTGTGTGATTTATCACCCCAAACAGGATGAGAAAGAATGGAGGTTCCTAGTCCGGGAGACTGGAACAAGAGTAAGACAGGACTGTCTTGGTCAGAACAGGCACGTGGTCATCTGGGGTCAGTCCCAAGGACTGAAGTATTTGTGTGTGTACACCTCACCTGGAGAGGGGTGCTATAGCCAAAAGCCAGAGGGCCGCTGGCAAGCTGGTAGGGAGTGGGTCTGTCTGTCTGTCTGTCTGTCTGTCTGTCTGTCTGTCTCTCTCTCTCTCTCTCCTCTCTCTCTCTCTCTCTCTCGTGTGTGTGTGTGTGTGTGTGTGTGTGTGTGTGTATGTGAGAGAGAGAGACAGAGACAGAGACAGAGACAGAGAGACAGAGCGATGCTGCCCCTTCAAAGACTTCCTTTCTTCTGTCCAGAGATAACTTGTCTTTGTGGCCAGAACCCCAGTGTCTCTGGCCTTCAGCCCGGGCGGTTTCCTCTCATTTGCCACTTTCCTACACACCCCACCCCAAGCTTCTCACACGCACCCCGTGCCTAGGAATCCGCTTTTCCCGTCAGCCTCCCCCAACCGTTTGCCAAAGAGCTTTCTCTCTAGGTCATAAAATGTTGGAGATAGAAAGGTTCGTCTTTGCTCTGAGCTCAGTTCAACTCCAGGCATATGAAGAAGGTCTTCCTAGTCCCTACTGGCCTCTTTGGAAGGAACCTTGGTCCTACACTGAAGTATGGCCTCTTTCTCTCATTTCCTATCCCACGCCTGTTATTTTGCCCCTTAGACAGACAGTACAACTTTGAGAGACTGTGCTTATGTCTAGTGAACGGACAACAGTTCAGAAGACAGACAGAGCTTCCGCCCAGGCTCAGCTTATCAGCTAAGGGTCACTTCTGGGCACAGGACATTATCTTAAATCTGCTTGAAGAAGAGTGTGGGCACAGAGAGAGGCATGGTTTCTATGCCGAAGAAACCTTTTGGTTTTTGAGACAGCATCTCACTATAACAGCCCTGGTTGGCCTGGCATTAACTGTGTGGATTAGGCTGGCCTTGAACTCACAGAGATCCCCTTGCCTTTGCCTCCTAAGTGCAGGGATTAAAGGTGTATGCCACCATGCCCAGCTATGAAAAAACTTTAAAATGTGCTCTAGATACAAAAAGACATATCAAAAAGTATGGGTGCTAGAGACAGACTGCCAGGGCTCAGTCCCAGCTCTGCCTCTCACTTGGCTAGGTCCCACCCTTGCTGTGTGTGAGCTCCCCACCTGTAAGTAGGCTAAGAATGGTTTCTGCCTTGTAGTGAGGTGTGGAGGTGGAGTTCAGACATATAAGTCAGGCTGGGGATATAGCTCGGAGCAGAGTAGTTATGCCATCTAATAAAAGATACTTAGCTACAAATGAGGGCTATTGTTTTTGTTAGCGGGATTGTTCCATAAAAAGCACAGTATTTAATTAGCCACAATACACAGCGACACAGTGAAAAACTAAAGTAATGGAAATAAGATCTTCAGCGCTGAGCCCAGAGTGCTGCAGAATATGACTTACCAGAGCGCCCGGAGGAATATTTATATAAGTAAATACTCAGGCCTAATTAAAGACTGCTTTCTGTATGCAAGGGAGGCAGGCCGAACCTTTAACAGTCTAGTGTGTATAAGCAGAGCGTGGTGGCACACATCTGTAAACCAGAAGCACTCCAAGTTCAAGGCCACCCTGAGCTACATACTGAGACACCCTGAGCTACATACTGAGACACCGACTCACAAAAATTAGAACAACACACAAAAGCTTTTGTGCCCCCGGGGAATGAGGGCTCCTCCTCCATCTTCTACCTATATCCTCTTCCATTTCTTTGGAACATTTTAAAATTAAGTTACTTGGCAATAATTTTACAGCTCCAGAGTGGCGAGAGCTGTAGAAAGTCCTCTGCATTCTTTCACCGGACTCCGTTGTTGTTACGTTGTTACCAAGTATCATTTTGGGGTGGCTTGTGTCTCTGAACCCTCTTGAGAACACACTGCAGACAAGAAGCCTCCAGCCCTTGGGCAGGCACTCTGCTGACCTCAAGGCAAATCATCCTCTAACACTCCAGAGATCCCCCCCCGGGGCCGAGTCCACCTCCAGTGCCCAGACCCGGCCGGCTGCAACGATTGTCTCAGCAGCATCCTTTTGCTTTCTGGTCTACTGTCCCGTTCCAGAAACACCTCTCATATCTAGTTGTCTTGCTTCAATGTCCTTCATCCTGGCAAAACAATGCCTCAGTCTCTCCCTATAAATCATGCCCGGGCCAGTTTTGGAGATCAGTGCTTTCATTCCGTTGGGTTAGTATGCTCTACTTTAATTGCGGACTATTCTTGACACCAGATGTGTGTGTGTGTGTGTGTGTGTGTGTGTGTGTGTGTGTGTGTGTGAGAGAGAGAGAGAGAGAGAGAGAGAGAGAGAGAGAGAGAGAGAGAGAGAGAGAGAGAGAGAGGCGCAGAGGCAGAGGCAGAGGCAGAGACAGAGACAGAGGCAGAGAGATACAAGCCCATATTCCAATTCTTCCTACAGAAATGGACAATTCAATTCGACAGCTACCTGGAGTTAGTATCAGGTCCCACAGGTTGAGAGCTCAGTCTCCCAAACTGCTTTCATTGAAGGTTCCAATCCCACTCCTTGGCTCTCCTGTGCTTTTGATGAGCCAACTTTAAGTCTGGGTTTCTATGACCCCTTTCTCGGGCCTGATAATTTGTGACAATGCCTCACAGATCCCAGGGATAGTGTGCTGGGTAGTTTTATGTCAACTTGGCACAAGCTGAAGTCATCCGGGGAGGTGGAGCTCAAACAGGAAAAGGCCTCCATAGGACTGAGTCGTAGGCAAGCCTGTGGGGTGTTTTCTTAATTAGCGGTTGATGGATGGGGGCCCAGTCCATTGTGGCCGTCCCTGGGCTGGTGGTCCTGGGTTCTGTAAGAAAGCAGGCTGAGCAAGCCATGGGGAGCAAGCCAGCTGGCTGCACCCCTCCATGGCCTCTGCATCAGCTCCTACGTCCAGGTTCCTACCCTGTGTGAGTTCCTGTCCCGACTTCCCTAGAAGTGTAAGCCAAATAAACCCTTTCCTCACCAACTTGCTTTTGGTCATGATGTTTCATTACAGCAGCAGAAACCCTAAGACAGGTAGTTTACTTGCTGTGTGTGTACAAATATACACGAGTCCCTGCTAGGGATCGACCCTCCAGCATGTTAAGCACACACCTCACCATGGAGCTACATCTGAAACCTTCTAAGTATCTGGTTTTGTTTTTCAAGACAGTGTCTCTCTGTGTTGCCCTGGCTGTCCTAGAACTCGCTCTGTAGACCAGGCTGGCTTCAAACGCACAGAGATCCACCTGCCTCTGCATCTTAGTGTCACTTTAATGCTTGACTTATCCCAGATTTGGCCAGAGGCAGACTTGTGAAGATGGATGTGGTATGCTTTTTGACAAGTCTATATCATTTCTTAGTTTCCAGCTCAGAAGACACTTCAAACTTACCTTGCTCTTCCCCTGTCCCAGAAATCCCTTTACTTCAGGCCTTGTAGGCCAGCAGGGTGGTACTTAGAAATCAAGACTGAGGTAGCATCACTACTGGCCTGTTCAGAATGCTCGTATGTATTGTTCTGTATATAATGCATGTATTTATGTATGGATGCATTGGTCTCTGACTATTTATGTACGTGTGTCTAAAATTAACACTGGTCTCCAACTGCAATCAACACTTCAGTGGTCTGTTCTTTCTAGCAATTTCTCTTAGAGGGTCACTTCTCCAACCTGAATTCCACTGGCCTCTGATAGTGGATTCTATTATCATCAACGTATTTATATTTTTGCTCCATTTTCCGTTTTTCTCAGGTGTAGATAATCGCCCCGTCACAGTAGCATCCTCCTCAGCATCCCTCTCTTGCCGCCTTCTTGGCCTCTGCGGGTAGCAACATTCCTGTGTCGCTCCTCTCCCCGCCCCTTTCGTGACTCCAGAGCACATGCCACCCCAGTTCCTCTGCTCTGTCATCTCAACCTCTAGACACTCGGAACCCCCTACCGCCTCGCTGCTCCATTCTTCTGCTCACACACCCGTGTCCCTGTCCCCTCTCCCCACTTCCTTAATGTACAGGGTACGTGGATACTCGGGAGAAAAACCTTCAAATTCTTAGGTTATTCCAAGATTAAAGTGGAATAGGATTTTTAATAGGATTTTAATTCTCTGTGCCTTAATGCCTGTTTTGCCTTGTAGATACCTAAGAGACCTTGTAGGCCCACAGTTAGCATGTGTAGGGTTAAATGTTGCTATCAGAAGGCCCAATGAGACAAGGGATGTAAATGGCTTCCGTTAAGTGTGTGGATCAAGTAGTGTGTTCTAGAAGACCTGATGTTAAACATCACTATAATAGTTTGTTAATTAACTGATAAACATTCTTAGTCCCAATAGGAGCCGTATAGTGTAGCTGGGCTCAAGTGAAGTGTAAACTGCACACTCTGTAACTACTTAATAAGCCTCCTCTCTTCTCCCCTCTGACATACGCTAATGGGAGCTAACTGCCATCCTGGCAAGGAACGTTATTTCACCTCAACAGCCTACCTTAAAAACGCTGGCCTCCCAGGAGAGGGGATTTCATGTGACCGTGGTGTGTCGTGAGTTATCTGCTAACCTGTGGATTTCTTTCTATGTAAAAGAAACCGGTCAGTGAGACGACATGGCAGCAGGCAGACACGGGGAGGCCGAACTCTGACTGTAAAAACTGGAAGATGCTAATCAAGGTAAACCCATCCATGTTCCTAAAACTGAACAAATCGTGGGGTCTTCTGCCATTAGGAGCACACGGCCTAGGGTGTCTCTCCCGTCCCTTCCTTCCAGGAATATAGCCACACTGACTTTACTATCATTTCCCTTCTGAGAACATCCATCCATCTTCATTTTATCGGAAGGAATTTTCTGCTGCCCTCCCCATAGGGCACTCACGGGGACAGCTTCATGGGCACTCGACACCATTCATCATAGCTCATGAGCCCAGATGTGATTTATTGAAGATAATTATTGATGGTGGACTTTCCTCCCTGACAAGCTTCTTGGCTCTCTTTACAGATGAGGAAGTGTACAGGAAGGAGATGGTGTGCCCAAGAATACATAGAAAGCTAAAAGAAAAACTGGAAATAGAATTTCTATTCCCTACTTCCACCCAGTTCTCTTAAGTGACCAAGAGGGAAGAAAGGTGGCCTTAGTGATGAAATCGCTCCCCCTGGTGTCTGTTTTTAGGCATTGACAGAGGATTTGTGTCGGGGAGCAAAGGCCTTTTCCGGAGGATTGATTGCTTTGATGGGTGGACCAAGGTACACCATGGTACACAGGTCCACACAGCTAATATATGCAAATGAATGGATGGAATTTGCCTAAAAAGGCTGAATCTGAGTATCTTTTGATACTTGGTTATAAAATGTCTTATGATTTGAAAAGGGACCCTCCATCTGTGGTCCTAGCAGCCACACATTAAATTCTGCTAAGCTGGGTGTGGTGGCACACACTTCCGGCCCAGCTCTTAGGAGAGCCCAGGGCTGCATAGTGAAGCCTTGTCTCAAAACAGATCAACAATACCATTCTAAATCTTCAAACTTCAGCATTGCTAGATTTAATTTAATTTTATTTTTAGGCTTTCAAGACAGGGTTTCTCTGTGCAGCCCTGGCTGTCCTGGAACTGAATCTGTAGACCAGGCTGGCTGGCCTTGAACTCACAGAGATCTGCCTGCCTCTGCCTCCTGAGTGCTGGGATTAAAGTTGTGCGCTGCCACTACCTGACTGCTAGACTTAACTTTGATTAGCTGTGGTGGTGGGGTGTGTTATTCATGATTACAAATGGGATTTCTCTTATTGCTAATATTTTCTCATATTAATTGGTCATTTGTATTTTCCCATTTATGAAATGCCTGTTCATGTCTTTTGCTCATTTTTATTAGATTGTTTACTTTATTGGTTTATAGGCATTGTAGATACCGGTCGTTGTCAGTGATGGATGTAGCACATACCTTCTACTCACTTTGGTTTGTCTTTTCGCTCTTTTAAAAATGTTTTTATGCCGTGCAGTGGTGGCGCACGCCTTTAATCCCAGCACTCGGGAGGCAGAGGCAGGTGGATCTCTGTGAATTTGAGGCCAGCCTGGTCTACTGAGTCAGTTCCAGGACAGCCAGGGCTGTTACACAGAGAAACCCTGTCTTGGAACCTGCCTCCCCCCAGAAAAAGTTTTGTTTTGAAATTACTTCAAATTTACAGAATGTCCCCCAAAAGAAAAACCTATATGATCCTCATCCAGATTTACCCATTGTTTGTTTATTTGTGGTGTGTGTGTGTGTGTGTGTGTGTGTGTGTGTGTGTAATGGGTGGGGGGTACCAGTTTTGGGGGCCAGTGAGCATGGGCCAGCCAGAGGTTGATGGTGAGCGTCTTCCTCAGTTGTTCTGGGCCCTGAGTTTTTGAGACAGGGTCTCGCTGAACCTGGCGCTCACCATTTGGCTGCAGTAGCTGCCCCAGAGCTCCAGGGATCTGCTTGTCTCTCTGCCCCCTTCAAGTGCTGGGGTTAAAGCTGGGCCATGGCTTTTTATATGAGTGCTGGGGATCTGAACTCAGGTCCTTGTGCTTGTCTGGCAAGCGCTTTACCCACTGTGGTGATCTGAACGAGGCTCCTGTAGGTTCATAGATTTGAATACTTGTTCCTGGTTGGCAAACCTGCTTGGAAAGGATCAGGAGGTGTGGCCTCGCTGGGGGGCGGAGCCTGTCATTGGAGACAGGTTTTAGGGTTTCCAAAGCTCACGCCATTGCTGCTCTTTCTCTCTGCCTTGTGCTTGTGGATGAAGTGGTAGCCCTCAGCTACGGCTCCACTTCCGCGCCTACCGGCCGCTGCCATGCTTCCCACCATGATGGCCACGAGTTCTAACCTTTTGAAACCGAGTCGTGGTGCAATCGGAAAGCCACCAAGACACCCACTGAGCATCTCCCCAGCCCCCAACAGGAAGTGATTGGTGGTGAGGAAACCCAAACACCACAGTGCACAGTCATGGGCGGTGAAATAAGCTCCCTTGGGCATCAGAGCCTGCTCTGCCATCTCCCCTGCACCCCAGTCTCCCCTGCACCCCCAGTCTCCCCTGCACCCCAGTCTCCCTGCACCCCAGTCTCCCCTGCACTCCCCCAGTCTCCCTGCACTCCCCAGTCTCCCCTGCACTCCCCAGTCTCCCCCTGCACTGCCCATCTCCCCTGCACCCCCAGTCTCCCCTGCACTCCCAGCCTCCCCCTGCACCCCAGCTCCCCCTGCAACCCCCCAGTTCCCCCTGGACCCCCCAGTCTTTTAACCTTACACAGGATTTTTGTGATCCACCCACATGCTGCAAGCATTTCCCTTAGCACCTCCTTGCTTGGAATATTCTGTTCCGTGTCTAAGCCACAGTTTACTATTGGGCACTTGTGTGGGGACCTTTAGGTGACTTGGAGTTTGGGGTGTTGCAAACTGCGCTGCTGTGAACATTCTCACCCACCCCTTTGAACACCTGGCTGCAGTGTTTTGGGACCCGGGCCGGGGACTTGCCGGGCCACACGGTAGTTGGGTGTTTAAAGGAGTCACCAGGCTCCGTTCTCTGGCTGCTGCTGCCCTGGTTCGCATTCCCAGCAGCAACAGGTGAGCTACCGACGACCCCACCGTCTTCACTAATACTTGTTCTTTCCCCTGCTGTTGTTCATGTTGTAAAGATGTTATCATTGCTGATGTATGTTAATTGTTCGCTTTCCTGGCTTTATTGCTGCATTTCCACACACGTGTGCATCGTTTGTTGATACTATCCATCTCCTTTTCTTCTGCCTCCTCCTCTCTTCCCCTTTGAGTGCCTTGTGCTTTTTGGTTCATTTGTGTTTTTGTTTTTGTTTTGTTTTGTTTTGAGACAGGGTCTCATACTCTAGTCCAGGCTGGCCTCGAACTCAGGAAAGCTTCCTGCCGCAGCCTTTCAAGTGCTGGTATTGCAGGCGTGTGCCACCACACCCAGTCCCTCTTCTCTTCTTGTCTTGTTTCCGGTTTGTTTGCTTTTAAAGACAGAGTCTCAGGTATCTAAGTCTGGCCTTTTACTGGCTGAGGATGGCCTTGAACTTCTGACCCTCCTATCTCCGTCCCTGTGTGCTGGCAGATGTGTGCCAATGTGCCTGGCTTTGGATTGAACCTGACTTTGTGTATGCTGGGTAAGCATTTTACACACACCCCCATACACACACACACACACACACACACACACACACACACACACATTCTGGTGGTGAGGTCATTTGGTTTGAATTTCCCTTATGACTAATGATACTGAGTGTATTTTCACGGGTTTATTGTCTGTTTCAGTATCTTCCTCCAGAGAAAGAAAGTCTTTCCAAATCCTTTGCTCATCTTTTTGTTTTGTTTGTTTGTTTGTTTTGTTTTTCAAGACAGGGTTTCTCTGTGTAGCCCTGCCTGGCCTACAACTTACTGTGTAGAACAGGCTGGCCTTGAACTCAGCCTGCCTCTGCCTCCCAAGTGCTGGGATCAAAGGTGTGTGCCGCCATCACCACCATCCAGCTTCCTTTGCTCATCTTTAAAAGGGGATTTTATTCTTGTGTGTTGTTGGAATGTAAAAACTCTTTACATATTGTGAGTTTTTATCAGAATATGACTTGAAGTATTCTCACCCTGCAGTCTTCCACCTCACCTTCTCCATGATGCCCTGTGCAGAAGTCTTCAGAAATCACGTGATCATTCTTGACTGGATTTCTCCAGGCCTTTCCCCTCTGTGATTCCCTTGGCCTCTCAAATCTCAATGTCATTTTATCGAGTTTGGGTCATTTTCAACCATTATTTATTTGACTCCTTCTTCCAGGCTCACTCTGCCCTTCTCTCTCAGGGATTCTGTTGAGATGAGTGTTAGATATTTTCTTAAGGCCCCCCATGACTCTGAGACCCAGCTCATGTGTCTTGGTCCGTTCTGTCTGTTATTTGGTGATTTTTATCTCTCTGTCTTGGAATTCATTGATTCATCTAGTGAGGCTTTCTTTTCTTGTAATTCATTTCTAAAATTCACACTTGGCTGTCTCCCATACATTCTGTTTCTCCGAAGAGAATCTTTTTCTATCTGTCTCAGATATGTTCAGCGAAGCATGTTGTGGTGGCTGCTTTAAATCCCTGGGGAGATAATGGCAGTGTCTGTGCCATCTCGGTGCTGACGGCTATTTAGTCCATGTTTACGGGCTTCTGGAGCCCAGGCCAGGAAATCTGAGTTCTCCCGCTGAGCCACCTGCCTGGCTGACTCAGAATCTCCTATAAACCTTCTGCTTGGCGGACCTCACTGACTCTTGGAGGTGGCTGGGCTGCCAGATGTGGGTAAAAGTCCAGCTTCACCTCTGGGGACCCCTGGTGTGTGTGTGTGTGTGTGTGTGTGTGTGTGTGTGTGTGTGTGTATGTGTGTATAGAAGGTCCCACACACAGGTTGAAGTTCCGGGCTCTTTTCACATGACTGACGGACTGTTCGGCCTCAGTGGGGCAATTACTAGCAGAACGTTTTCTATCTTACGAGACTGTCTCTTCACGGCTTTTCTGAGGGCTCCTTGGGAGGATTGCATCAATTGCCATTTCTAAGGCTACAACTTCTCCTGCACTCTATGCTGAATATGTAAGGTAAAGAAGCCCACAGATCCGTCAGCGCTCTGCTCCTGCGATCTGCCTTCCAACAACTTTTCTCCACAAAGACTTTTGTGTGCCTGTTTCATGTGTATCTGAAGGTGTGGCCTGGACCTGGCCAAGACATCCATCTACCCCACCATGGAATAGTTTGTCCCTGTCCGTCTGTAGTGTTGTGCCTGTCGCATGTCAATCTTCCATAGATATACTTGTTTGTTTGATTGCTTTTAAAAAAAAATATTTATTTATTATGTATACAGTGTTCTGCCTGCATGTATGTCTGCACGCCAGAAGAGGGCACCAGATCTCATTACAGATGGTTGTGAGGCACCATGTTGGTGCTGGGAATTGAACTCAGGACCTCCGGAAGAGCAGCCAGTGCTCTTAACCTCTGAGCCATCTCTTCAGCCCTGTTTGACTGCTTTGACAGATTTGTATTGACAGCCACTATTAGTTCTCATCCACACCGATTATAGATTTTTTTTTTTAACCATGGTAGCAGGTTACCACAGTGTAGAGCTTCTTTGTTGAATACTCATCCTTATGATGTTGCTTGGACAAATAAACACAGATATGATATGGGACATTCTTTGTTTCTTTGTCCCAGACAACTTTGTTGAGCCTGGTATAAATGCACACATTTGGAAACCCTGTATGTTTCATGGAAAATGACTGGATTTCTTCTGTGCCTGAGGGGCACACTTCTGGAAGCTCACTCCATGGGTATTTCGGGTCGCCATCTCCTTGATGGCAGAACGGCCCTATGCTCCTGGCTCAATCCTGACTTCAGCACAGATGAAATGACAGCTTGTGTCACTAGGCCTTGCTGAGAAGGATGGTTTGGAAAAAGAGGATTTGAATTGCTCCGTGCTGATGCATAGAAGTGAAACTTATTGCTCTTGTAAAACTGAGTTGTAATTTTAATATTTTTGAATTTTGTTTATTGTTTTATGTGTACGAGTGTTTGGCTACATGCTGACTGGTTTTATGTCAACTTGACACAAGCTATAATCATCTGAGAGGGGGGAATCTCAGTTGAGAAAATGCCTCAATGAAATCTAGCTGTAGGCAAGGCTGTAGGACATTTTCTTAGTTAGTGATTGGTGGGGGAGGGCCCAGACCATGGTGGGTGATGCCATCCCTGGGCAGGTGGACCTGGGTTTGATAAGGAAGCAAGGTGAACAAACTATGAGGAGCAAGCCAGTAAGCAACACCCCTCCGTGGCCTCTGCATCAGCTCCCGACTCTTAGGTTTCTGCCCTGTTTGAGTTCCTGCCCTGACTTCCTCAGCAAGGGACTGTTAACTGGGCGTGTAAACTGAGATAAATCCTTTGCCCCTTAAGTTGATTTTGGTCCTAGTATTTTACCAGAGCAATAGAGACCCCTAGCTAAAGCAGCCTCTGTGTGTGTGTGTGTGTGTGTGTGTGTGTGTGTGTGTGTGTGTGTGTGTACCATATACGTTCTTGATACCTGCAGAGGCCAGAAGAGGCATTGGATTCCCCGGACCGGGAGCTTTTGTGTAGGCACTGGGAATTGAACCCAGGTCCTCTGGAAGAACAGCCAGTGCTCTTAGCTGCTAAGCCACCTCTCTGACCTCCATACTTGTATTTTTTTTCTGTAGATTCTTTTGTAATCTAGTTCTGCACCTTGGATTTCTGTTTCTCTTTGTTGCACTGCACTGGTTAAGACCTCTTTATTACAACATTGACTAGAAATGAGAGCCGTGAGCACTTTTTCCTTGCTCCTGATAATCGTGATAGGTCACTTTGGAGCATGAGTTCTCATGTAGGTTTTAGGAGACACCTTTGGTCAAGCTAAGGCAGACCTCATCAGAATCACTTGGAATGGTGATGTCATCAGGATTTCATGCTGACGACACTGCAGTTATTTTTAAAGCTTTTAAAGTCATTCAGAAACCACTGCTTGGGGGCTGGAGAGATGGCTCAGTGGTTAAGAGCACTGGCTGCCCTTCCAGAGGACCTGGATTCAATTCCCAGCACCCACATGGCAGCTCACAACTGTCTATAACTCTCGTTCTAGGGGATCCAACACCCTCACACAGACATACATTCAGGCAAAACAATGTACATAAAATACAAATAAATAATTTAAGACATCACTGTTTAAATTAAAAGAATACAGTATAGGTGCTTTGTTTTGATTTTAAGTTTTTAAATTGATATGTTTGTGTATATGGATGCTCATGGAGGCCAGAGAAGGAATCCCCTGGAGCTAGAATTGCGGGTGGTTGTGAGCTGCCCAGCATGGGTGCTGAGACCTGAGCTCGTGTCCTGTGCTCTTAACTGCTAAGCCATCTCTCCAGTCATGTTCTGCTTTTGTTTTTTTTTTATCATGTGTATGGATGTTTTGTCTGCATGTATGTCTGTGTACCATGTGCATATACCTGGTGCCTGCAGAGGCCAGAAAAAGGTATCAGATCCCCTGAAACTGGAGTTTCACGACTGTAGATGGTTGTGAGCATCTACGTGGGTGCTGATGTGGGTGCTGGAATCAAACTGGGTGCTCCTAACCACTGGGCCATTTCTCCAGCCCCTGTCTTGGTTTTCTGATAGAAGAGTCTCGTGTGGCCCTGACTGGTATCTTCCTTGCTGTGCAGCCCACCTTGGCTTTGAACTCCTGATCCTCTTGCCTCTACCTCCCAAATGCTGCCAGCACAAGCGTAGCTTTATCTTCTAAATGAAACTTGATTCTAAAAAGATTCAGGTAAAACCAGTAAAGTAAAAGTGGAATGTCATTATGAGAACTGGGCTATAATCATTTAAGTGAATAAGGGATTTGGGATTAACCCAAATTTGTTTTTTTTTTTTTTTGTTTTTGTTTTTTTTTTTTTTTTTTTTTTTTTTTGAGACAGAGTCTCATGACGTAGTTCTGGCTGTCCTGCAACTCTCTGTAGACCAGGCTGGCCTCAGACTCACAAAGATCCTCCTGCCTCTGCTCCTGGGTGCTAGGATTAAAGGCATGGGCCACCAGCGCCTGGTTTGAGATTAACCCAACTTTAGGGTGCTCTAAGTCAGACGAATTTTTTGCTGTTGTTGTATTTCCTGAGAACCGGTCATAACTTCAGATTTGCTACATCATCCATGTAAATGTCCAATTCTACCTATAGACCATATGCATACATAGCATTAACAAACTAGAGTGGCTAGGGACTCTGTCATGTTAGAGAGACTGCCATGTCCAAGCCCTAGAGCATCCTGACTCTACCAAGGGCAAGGGCAAGACGTCCCTAGAAGAACAGGAACAAGGAAGGGCAGGATTTTGTCCAGCCCCTTTCTTCACTTCAGTAACTGGAGGTGTCGGCCCACGAAATTTTGACTAGCTTTGCATGCAAGGTATAAAGAGCATTTCAAAATGCAGCCTTGTGCTTCCCTATGGACAATTAGTGGTGGCTTTTGTCAAGTTAGGCCATTTTCAAAAATCAAGTATAATCTCGGTGCGGTGGCGCACGCCTTTAATCCCAGCACTCGGGAGGCACCGGCAGGCAGATCTCTGTGAGTTCGAGGCCAGCCTGGTCTACAGAGCAAGTTCCAGGACAGTCAGGGCTACACAGAAAAACCCTGTCTCAAGAAAACAAAACAAAACAAGTGTAATTTTTAAGAGTTCCTTTATTTTAATTATGTGCTTGGGGGTGAGGGGGTTGTGTGTGTGGAGCCCTTGGAGGCCAGAGACTTTGGCTCTGGAGTTATTGATAGCTGGGACATGAGTGCTGGGAGGCAAACTCCGGCCCTCTGGGAGAGCAGTTTCTGCTCACAATCACTGAGCCATCTCTCCAACCCCAAATGTGAGTCAGGGCAGAATGACTTAATGAGAATACAGGCTGATTATTGTTCACAGCTGGCCCTAGACGGTAACCCAGTGTTTTGTAGTTAATTAGAATATAACACAGGGTGATTCAGTATCTCATATATAATCCACTTTCAGAGTCAATATGATGTGCTTAAGTAGGCCAGAATTAGGGCGAGATAGTCCACCTGGAAAAGTCTTCAGAAAAAGGCTACTTCTCAGAAATTTCAGAAATGCCCAGGAACAGAACAAATGGCTGTAAACATTGCTTCCACTGGGAAATAATGATTTGATAATTTATTAATTAACAGAAAGTTTAAAGAGATGTTTTGGTGTGTTTTCAATGACAAATTTTCTAATAGGGGGAAAAAATCTTCAAGGTTTGAAGGCATAATATCTGGGTTTAAGATGTATCAGAGCGACTGCTGAGTTCAGTCAGAAAGTTTTTCCCAGCATGCTTGAGGCTATGGCTTCTAGCCTTAGTGCCACAGAAGGCAAAAACAAAAAAAGAAAGAACAAAACCAAGCTTTAAAAAATCTAACTATTCCTTTACTGATTGAGTTCAGGCAAATCATTTAACGTCTTGAGTTTCTATTTCTCCACCTACAAAATAGTGCCCATAATTACTTCCTGGGATCTTAGAGGGACTAAGGGACTCCGAGGTACACCGAATCTCGAAGATAATAGATGTTCAGAACGTACTGTTTCCAACCGCCTAATGGAGCCGCACTGCCGCACTGTCTGGTACGGTGATGCTGAGCGAGGACTCGGCTGTGCCGCTGGGGCGGCCTCCTGGCACCATCCCCTCACCAGCCCCGGAGCCAGAGCGAGCTGCTGACATGCTCCCTGCTTCCCTCTGTTTCCTCATCTGTGGACGAGCTTCACAGAAGCCCCTTCCTCACAGGCTAGCGTCGAGATTGAGCTCATTTCCGTAGTAGCTAGTATTACAGAAAGAATGCATGGCTTACTGCCTTGGCAAATCTCTGACATCTTGTATTTTTCATGACGGCCATGGCCAGCACTGGGCTCCTGATGAGCAGGATTCTCTGACTTGCTTTCAGGGTGAAGTAAAGAGAATCAAGAAGCAAAGGAGAACACACCTTCCCCCTCCTCTGCAATCCTTTTAATGCTTGCTTCACTCAATCTCCAGCAAGATAGATGTCCCACACCTTTAAACACAGCACTTCGGAGACAGAGGCAGGTAGATATCTGTGAGTTCTAGCCAGCCTGGAATTCATAGAGCAAGTCCTAGGACAGCCAGGGCTACAAAGAGAGAAAAAAAAAAGTTCTCTGTCTGTAGTCCAGTCTGGTCTTACACTTGAAGGGATCCTCCTGCCTCAGCCTCCTGTGTACCACCATGCCCAGGTCAGCACTGGGCTCTGAATGTTTTATAGATTCCAGCTTTGGACCCAGGTGTAGCTGGAGTTTTCTCCAGTCCTGCCCAGCACCACGGACCCTGCAACCACTTATAAAATAATCACTCAGAAACTTACATTAATTAAACTGCTGGGCCATTAGCTCAGGCCTACCACTGACTAGCTCTTGCACTTAACTCAGTCCATTTCTGTTCATCTATATGTCGCCATGTGTTCCGTGGCTTTACCTGTTGCCTTTACATGTTGCTCCCTGGGCGGCAGGCTGGCGTCTCCCCTAGGCTTCCACCTCCCAGCCTCTCTTCCCGCTTATCCTATACTTCCTGCCTGGCTACTGGCCAATCAGTGTTTTATTTATCAATCAATCATAGCAACATATATTCACAACATACAGGACATCCCACAGCACGTGGGGAAAAAATAGATATGCTGGGCAGGGTGGTGCATGTATTTAACAGCAGCACTCTCTGAGTTTGAGGCCAGCCTGGCCTACATAGTGTGTTCCAGGCCAGCCAAGGATATGTCTCAAACACGGGACCACATCTCTGCTTATCAGGAACCTGCTTATCAGGAGCCCAGTGCAGGCCATGGCTGTCGTGATAAATACGAGACGTCAGAGATGTGCCGATACCATAAGCCATGCATTCTCTTTGTAATACTAGCTACGGAAATAAGCTCAATCTCAAAGCTAGCTTATGAGGAAGGGGCTTCTATTAAGCTTGTCCACAGATGTGGAAATGGAAGCAGAGACATATGGGACCTTGTCTCAAACAAAAATAAAAATTGCAAAGGAAGCGAGGACATTCCATCTTGCCGGGGTGTCTATCCTGGCTCGGTCATTATTATAATGAACTCCAGTATGTTTTTGTTTCATTGTAAATGGTGTTTATGGAGGAGATCAGATTATAACATTAAATGAATTTTTAAAAAGATGAAATATAAAGCTGGGTGGTGGTAGTGGTGCATGTCTTTAATCCCAGTACTCAGGAGGCAGAGGCAGGTGGATCTCTGAGTTCCAGGACAGTCTGGTCTACAGAGTGAGTTCCAGAACAGCCAGGGTTGTACAAAGAAACCTTGTCTTAGGGGGAAAAGAAAAGATGAAATATAAATCATCCACAGATACCAATTGTTGCAAAACCTTGTTTGGTTTTGCTTTTGTTGTTTCCTTCTAGATTTATTTGTGTGAAGATCCAGTGTGTGGACAGCTGATATTGCTGTGTGTATAAGATTTTTTATTTGCCAGTTGACATATTGGTAACCCTTTTCCTGAGATACAGTCTTTATAACATTATTGGTATTTTAGTAGTTCTGATGATACACATTCAAGTGGACAGGCCATAATTATTCTATATTGGAAAAAAAGTTCACCCTTTATATATTACACAAGAACTCTATATGTGAATGAGGTACATATATATACACACATATATCTGTATAAACAATGTATTTAAAAATAGGGTAGACCAGTACTCAGGAGGCAGAGTCAGGAGAATCTCTATGAATTCAAGGACATGATGAGTTTCAGGATAGCCAGGGCTACATAAAGAGGCCCTGTCTCAAAACAAACAAAAACTAGGGTAGACAAGTGCATGTTCCACACCTGTAGCCCAGCTTGTCAGATATTTTAAGGAACAAGAATGGCTCAAGCCCAGGGATTCAGCCATCCTGGGCAACACGGCAGGATGTCGTCTCCACAAAAAGGGAAAGAAAAAAAAAAAAGGAATAAAGGAGCTAAAACTACTTAGGACAGGAAGAAAGAGGAGGGAGTATTTGATTGCTTAAGAGCCGTGAAATCCTGTAATTTTATTTTGCAATAGACTTCTATCTTAAGTGCTTTATTTAACATTCCTATTTCTATCTTCAAGAAAAAAAGCGGTGTACGACAGACGTGCGGAGGCTCGCTACACTATTGTCTACTTTTGTGTATGTTTAAATTTTCCTCTAAGTCAAAGGCTTTTAAAGATGGAATTTGCTCAACAAAAAGATCTTCCGGTATCCTTGAGACCAGCACAAATGCTCTGGCTGAGCAGACATGGCTGTGGGGACCCTGGAGGAGGACTGTGCCTGAGAACCTGTGTTTAGGAGGTGGCTGGGACCAGCAGGCCCGTGAGCAGAGAAGGGACACAGTTGCAGGCCTTTCGGGAAGGCAGGGACAGACAGACCGCAGCCTTCCCATGGCTCTGGTCAGAAATAGGTGGGTGTTCATACCTTTTTGCTCTACTAGGCCAAATCCCTTGGATCTGCCGATGGGTCCGTGACAGTCCAGTCACCAGGTTTGGTGTTCCAGTGAGCATCATGAGAGCATTCAGAGGCCGGAGTTTTGCTCTGGAAACCTCAAGATGCCACTGTCCTCTGTGTTGTCCCATGTGCCACACATACCTAGGTCCAGCCTCTCTGGTTTTGTGGTTAGATGTCCCCTTGGTTAGCCTTGGCTATTGTTCTATTGAGGCAGCCAGTCCTCTCTTCAGTGATTGGCTGTTTGCCCTGTCAAGTCCCAGGACTCCAGGGGGACAAGAGAAACTGGACATAATGCTGTGAGAGCCAGTTGACCAAGATCCAATTAATGGAGTGCTTACACAGTGACTTTCCATGCTTAGCTGTCTGTGGCTTGGCGAGTGTGTGGTCTCAGTATCCACAGACCTCCTGACATGTCAGCAAACCAGAACAGATAGGTGGGTAAGAGCACTTGCTTCTCTTCCAGGAGACCTGGGTTCAGTTCCAAGTACCCACATGGTGGCTAACAACTGTCTCTAGTTCCAGAGGATCCAACACCTTCTTCTGGCCTCCCTGGGCAAGGCACAAACATGGTGTGTATTCATACACTCAGGAATGAATATATACACATTAAATGAATGGGAAGATAAAGAAATAAATCTTCTTAAAAACACAGTAAATGTTTTCTGAGTAGATAAATAAAATGTCCAGTTAAGTACACTGTAATGTATATAGGTTATGGCCACAAAACACAGAGCCAAGGAGGGATGTGCAAGCATGAGAGTGATTAAGATTCCTACAGAAATTCATTTTAGAAAGCGAGAGGTACAGAGGAGGCTGCTGCAGGGTTTGAACACAGGATTCTCCGTTAATGATGCTGTGTGACTCTAGTCAAGGTTCTTAACTTTTCTGTGTCTCAGTCTCCAAAATGGACCAACAGCCTTACCAGGAAAAGGGGGCGTGGTCCTTCTTCTAGACCTCTGTGAGTTAGTGGTGTTTGGGGCTTAGGGCTTGGTGAATGGCAGTTAATGAGAGACCTGGACATCCTTTGAGGACTGGATAATAAGTATGAATGGACGACTGAGGAAAACTAGAGTTTGATCCCCAGCACCACATGGGGAGGGAAAAGAAAAAGAAAAAAAGAAAACCAGTAATGTGAAATCATTACAGTGAAAACAGATGTTAAGGTTTGAAAAGTCAGTTTGGGCCGGGCGGTGGTGGCGCACGCCTTTAATCCCAGCACTCAGGAGGCAGAGCCAGGAGGATCTCTGTGAGTTCGAGGCCAGGCTGGGCTACAGAGTGAGATCCAGGACAGGCTCCAAAAACTACACAGAGACACCCTGTCTCGAAAAAAAAAAAAAAAAAAAAAATTTAAAAAAAAGAAAAGAAAACAGTTAGGATAACAAATAAAAGGGTTTGCAGCTGAGTAGGAGGTGACTTAGGTGGCCAGTAAGAGGAAGCCAGAACTCAGACCAAGCAAAGACGGTGTCTGCAGGTCACCAGCTCTCACTATGTCCCACAGGGAACACGTGGAGGAGTCCGCTGCCTTTTCACGTACTCTTAACTGTAGGTGAAACGACTTGGGAAAAGCCTCCGACTATTACTGCAGGAAGGAGGCTGCCCCAGACCCCTAGACAAGGAGCCAACTATGAGCTCACCCAGAAGAGCGGCAGCTACATCTCAGTGAGCTGATGGCTGGCAGACCCTGGCAAGGGCAGGGACTGGCAACGCTGGCCACGGCTAGCAGCTAGCAGGCCAGCCGAGGTCAATGCCTGCTGAGCAGGGACCTCAAGGTGTGACCACTCTCCTGTGGTGAGCAGTGTGTGAGCCACTTGTCATCACCTTGCTGGTTGGGTGAGGGAGCCGCGCCCCGAGGGAAAGCCCCTGCACAGCTGAGTGACAGCTCCATTCAGGGCCCCCTCCCGTAGGGTGCTCACCCGACTTTGCTGGTGTCCTTTCTTGAGCTCCTCTTTCTGCAGCAAACTCTGCTCTTAAATTTTTACTTTTTTAAAATTAAAATATAATGGCGGTTCTTTTCTCCTTCCCTTTTCTTCCTCCAGTCCCTCCCAAGTCCTTTCTCTCCAGCCCCTCTGTGTCTCCCCACCACTTTCCAATCGGTAGCCTCTTCTTCCCTAATTATTATTGTTACAAATATACATATATGTATATGTGTGGGAAAATATATAAGCGCAGCCTGCTAAGTCCATTTGTGTTGTTGTGTGTATGTGGTTTGGGGACTTACTTTGATTGGATAACCAATTGGGGTGCTCACCATGAGCTAGGCTAAGTCTTCCTTCCTCAGCCCTCAGCTGCTGTCTATAGCTCCTGGTCCAGGGGTGGGACCCGTAGGATTTTCCCTCCTGCGTGTTAGGATGCCCTGTTAATGTCCGTATGTTCCGGTCTTGTTTTTTGTGGCCATTTCTACGAGAGACGGTTTCACGGCAGACTTCCTGGTGTTCTGGCCCTTGCCAGCCTTTCACCCACCTCTTCTGAGATGTCGTCCCTTCAGCCATTGATGCAGGAACTGTGGTACAGGTGTATCTGATGAGGTTGGGCTCCCCGCAGTCTGTTGATCTCTGTGTCGTGTCCGGGTTGGTTTTCTGTGATGTCTCCATTTGCTGTTAAGAGAACTTTTGATGAGGGAGGTAGCTACACTTACCTGTGGCTATAAGGATAAGATTTAGGATGTAGTAAGGAATTATGCTGATCTTTAAGCTCTCTCTATAATCAAAGATTTTAGAAATTCACCCTTTGTTGTATTGTATTTCACTCTTTGAATTTTATCAACAAGGACCTGGAACCTGCCTCAGTGGAGGCTTTAGTGAACATCCAGAAACTTCAGTCCCTGAATTATGCACACCTGAGATGAGACCGTCTCTGTTGCTCCCAAGGACCTCTGTGTATTTCTGTTTCAGAATTAATAGTAACTAACACAGTCGTTACTATGAATATTTATTGAATGTTTTCTCCATGCCAGGAGGGGTTTTAGTCATTGTGTATGTTAACACCTTCATCTTGACAGCTCTGTGTCACCAACAAGAAACCAAAGGCTATGGCTTTTCACTTTATTGAACAATATGGGCTGAAAAGAGGGCTTAGTGGGGAATGCATTTGCAATAACAGTGTGAGGACCAGAGTCGGATCTCTGGCACCCACATAAATAGTGGACACTGGGAGGGTGTGCTGGCATGTACCTGAAACCTCAGCTCCTAGGAAGCAGAGACCCGGGATCCCTGGAGTAAACTGCCTGGCCAGAGAGCTGAGTCGGTGAGCTGTGGGCTCAAGTGAGAGACTGGACCTCAATGCACAAGGTGGAGAGCAGCTGAGGAAGGCAGCTGATGTCAGCTCCAGGCAGCATCAGCCTCTAACACGCATGTGCATGTGCATCTCCACACAGGCATCCAAATATGGAAATACAGGAATTTACTCCACACAGACAGACACCCAAAAATACAACGCCATAAAAGATGGATTTTTAACTTTTTTTTTTTTTTTTTTTTTTTTTTTTTTGGTTTTTCGAGACAGGGTTTCTCTGTGTAGCTTTGCGCCTTTCCTGGAACTCACTTGGTAGCCCAGGTTGGCCTCGAACTCACAGAGATCTGTCTGCCTCTGCCTCCGAGTGCTGGGATTAAAGGCCTGCGCCACCACCACCCGGCCAGATTTTTAACTTTGAAAACGACTTACTTTTTGCTTATTTTTATTTACGTGTGTGTGTGTGTGTGTGTGTGTGTGTGTGTGTGTGTGTGGTGTGTGTGTGCGTGCACGCCTATGTAAGTTTATGAGCACCTCATGTGGGTGCTAGGAACCTAACTCAGGTTCTCTGCAAGAGCAGCAAGTGCTCCTAACTGCTGAGCCAGCTCTCCAGTCCCCAAAGGTTTGTTTTATTATTATTATTTCTTTTATTAAAAGAAAAGACAGGGGCTGAAAAGATGGCTCAGCATTTAAGAGTGCATCTTGATCTTACAGAGACCCTGAGTTCCATAGCCAGAGCCCTATGTCTGGTAGCTCATAACCACCTGTAACTCCAGCTCCAGGGCATCTGTCACCCTCTTCAAGCCTCCCTGGGCACCTGTATAAACAAGACAGACAGACATGCAGATAGACAGACAGACAGATGCACACACACACACACACACACACACACACACACACACACACACACACAAATAGAAATACAGTAAGTCTTTGAAAAAAGAAAACACAGTTGTTCCAAGTTATGTTCTCGTAAAGAGAAATGGTTCATTTCCTACATTTTCTAGTACTTTGTTCACAGACAACATTTATTTGAACAACTATTATTTACATGGAAATGACACGTTTATTTTTTAAGTGGAAGAAAGAAAGAGAAAACGATTTCCAAGTAAAAAATTAGTTAAAAAAAAAAGACAAAATGGAGTTCATGCTTAGTAACAGAACGCTGTTTTCACCACGTGACCTCAGCCATCCAGGTGTCTGTCGTCCCCCTGCCAGTCACTGGAGTAAAATATCACTTCATGGTACTGGGTGCTTTTGCTGACCACTGAGGAAAGGCAAACTCGAGTATTAAACTACCTGGTGTGCCTCAAACTTGGGCCAGTTTTCAGTTGATTTTTTTTTTCCAGAACAAAAACCAAGTTATAAGACATTGTAAATAAATTGTTGTTGGCATTTTCTTTTTATAACAGAAACCCGAGGCTTCTCCTAGTAAAAGAGGGACCTTAGACATCTACCTGAGCCAGAAACCCACCAAGGGAGTCAGGTAAAGCCTGAGATTCCTGTGTCCTAGGGTCTTGGGCATGCTAGCCAAGAGCTCTACCCTGAACTGCACTCCCAGCCTCAGGTAAAACCTTCGGTAGCATAATAAGACCTAGATACTATTGGAGGGTGGGATTCATTATCCAGAGGTCTGTGAAGGGTTTGAACCTGAAGAGAACCCGCTGAGAGAGAAGACACATTTGAGACCGCATAATTTCAAAGTCTTTATCTCATCATCATTCATATTTGGAGATTAAAAAAAAAAAAAAACAAAACAGGTGTTGGAAGAGGGAGGGTGTCGATGGGATATCAAAAGTCTCAAGGACCCAGACCAGAACCCAAGCTCGTTTGTGCTCATCTGGAGAGATTTGTTGCTGGTTGTGTTTTGGAAACTGGATAAGAGCTCCTATTTTAAAAGGGCCATGGCTGTGATAAAAGTCAGACCACAGGTGAGTTTATAGCTCAGAAGTGGGGTCTAAGGTGTGGCTCAGTGGGAGAGCATGAGGCCCTGGGTTCAACCTCCAAATACCAACCAGTGACTCAACCACAGAACTCCCCTAATGGTCTACAAAATCCCATAACTCTTTTATGGGGGGCTAGGGGGTCTTTAAGACATGGTCACATGTATCTCAGACTGCTTTGAATTTGCTCTTTAGCAAAGGGTGACTTCTGACTTCTGACCTTTCCGCCTTCCCCGGCTGAGGTTCTCTAACTTCTGAGAAAACGTTAGCTGGTCTTGCAGGACTAGAGTAGCCGGAATGTAAGGTCCAAGGTCACACAGGTGGTCCAGCAGGTACTTAACGCTGAACCCTCTCGCTGCTTTAAATGTCGAGTTTAAGGAAGATTGGAAAGCACTTTTGTGTGCACCCGGGAAGGTGGTGCTGAGTCTGTGCAGAGAGGAGGTCAGGGCCTGTTATGACTCCCCGTCATGTGTACAGCTTCCCATTGGGGGATTCAGAGTCCCTCAGTTCCTGGAGCCAGACTTTGCCAGCACGGAGTAATTCAAAGGCCAGGGAAAGTGGAAGGAAATGCCCTGTAGCACTGAGAGCCCGCCTCTGGGCCGACACTGCTGGCTTGATAGATGCGGACATTAGCACAGGTTTTCAGTGGGTCGAGGGCTGTTCCCGTGGGCCACCGGGTTGCACACATTTACCCTAAAAGACGATCAAGAAGCACCTGATTACAATCCTAGGAGCCTCTGCAATGTTTCCACAGGTATGCTGCAAGACTAATCCCGAGGATCCAGCATGGGTGCTTTAACAAAGAGGACTCTTGTCAAGGGAACCAGAGCCCAGGGAGCAGGTTCCTGTGCCGGAACCCTGGGAATAGCATCCCGTGCCGGAACCCTGAGAACAGCATCCCGTGGAGCTTGAAGCTGGCCATCCTTGGCATTTTCATCATCGTGTTGTTCGTCTATATAACCGTGGAAAAGAAGCCGCTCTTGCGTTAAACCCTTTAGGGGCAAAGCCGAAGGGCCGTGGCTACAGCTGGGCAGCCCCCCACCCCCTGCCCCGTGCGCTCCCTGCCCTGTACTGGCTCTCCAGGCTGCATCTGGGTTCAGCTAGGTAGAGGAGCAAGGGCTATGTGCATGATGGTCTGTAAGTCAAGTAAGCCATCATTAAATGTGCTAACACATCAGAGCAGAGAGCTCTTCTGTAAAGTGCCTGGGCCTCCCTCCCTCCCTCCTCCCTCCTTCCCTCCCTCCCTCCCTCTCTCTCTCCTTACCCTGTTTCCTCCCCGGCCCCCCCCCCCCCCCCGTTTTCCTCAAACAAAGAGGCTTCACATTCTTATATCAGATCACTTGTTAGTACAGAACATAGAAACAAAGAGAAAATTATATTCTCAATAAAATGTGTCCAACTCTCCAGTCAGCGGTGACATTTCCAGTTTGGCATGGTGATGACAGTGACCTTGAGAGGCACAGGTCTGCCCCTCCTCACTGCGATCCCTCAGACTCACATGGGTTCTTGCTCTGTGACGGCACCTGACTTTATCTCTGTTTTTCATCCTTTGGGGAAGAGGATGATTTTTGCAATTTCTTTTGGTACTCTGTGACTTTTCCTGGGAAGATGTAAACAAGTGTCTGTTTGCCCCAGATAGGACACTGAAGACAGACGGAAAAGAAAAAAAAAAAAAATGTAGGACTCCAGTCCAGCTTGGTGAACCTCCAGGTTTATTGTGATCATTTCTGGGTGCAGGAGTGAAGCGCTCCTTTCCGGAGCAGGGGGGAGGGCTGGGGAAAGCTGTGCTTCTGGGCTTCCTGAAGAGCATGCGGGCAGCTCCACCAGAGAGGTGCCCCTCTCCAGCGACTGTTCCTTCTGTGAGCTCAGAGAGGAGCCCCATAAGCCTGTTGGGGAATATGACTTTAAGATGTGTTGCTTTTGTTGATGTTGCTGTCTGTGAAGCTGTGTTACTGTGCCTGTCTAAAACACTTGATGGTCTAATAAAGAGGTGAACGGCCAATAGCAAGGCAGGAGAAAGGATAGGCGGGGCTGGCAGGCAGAGAGAATAGATAGAAGGAGAAATCTGGGAGGAGAGATCATGGAGCAAGAGAAGAAGGAGGACATCAGGGGCCAGCCACCCAGATACACAACCAGCCATGGAGTAAGAAAGAAAGGTATACAGAAATAGAGAAAGGTAAAAGCCCAGATGCAAAAGACAGGTTAGTTCAAGTTAAGAAAAGCTGGCAAGAAAAAAGCCAGGCTAAGGCCGGGCATTCATAATTGAGAATAAGCCTCTGTGTGCAATTTATTTGGGAGCTGGGTGGCGGGCCCCCCAAAGCAGTAAAATAACAACATAAGCCTTGTAAGTTTCCTGAGCTATTGAAAATGTCTTGTGAGCTTTATGAATCTTCCCCTGGTTCCTCCAGGAGGGAATGTTTCCATCTGGAGGCAGAAGTAGCTGGCACAACTGTTCATTGACCAGGAATCATCTGACCCTCAGAATCTGTGAAAACGGGGCAAGTGACAGAGGTAAGCCCATGTGGTGCTGGAGGATGAGGATGAGACACAGATCACATTTCAGTCAGCTGCTGGGAACCACGCCTGGGTCCTTCGCAAGAGCAACAAGTGCTCTTAGCCCCTAAGCCATCTCTCCTTTGAAAATAGGATTATCAAAAGCTACACTAACCAGGTGTGTGCGGTGTGCCTGCAGTCTCAGCTACTAGGCCAACCTGGGCAACACAGTGAGATGCTGTCCCCTACTCCCTTAGCTGGCTTTCTATTGCTGTGGTAAAACACCGACCAAAACCAATCCGGGGAGGAGAGAGTTAATTTGGCTCACATTTCCCCCATCACAGTCCATCACTGAGGGAAGTCAGGGCAGGAACTCAAGCAGGAACCTGGAGGCAGGAACTGCAGCAGAGGCCATGGAGGAGTGCTGTTCACTGGCTTGCTCGGTCTGCTTTCTTATTTAACCCAGGGTCACCTGCATTGGGATGGTCCTGGCCACACTGTGCTGAGCCCTCCCACATCAATCATAAACCAAGAAAATGTCCCACAGATATGCCCATGGGCCAATCTGATGGAGGCAGTTCCTCAGCTGAGGGTCCTGCTTCACAGGTGATTCTAGTCCGTGTCAAGTTGACAAAAACTAACCGGCACACGCCCCAGTGTGTGTGTGTGTGTGTGTGTGTGTGTGTGTGTGTGTGTGTGTGTGTGTATAGTTTGTTTTGTTTTTGTTTTTCGAGACAGGGTTTCTCTGTGTAGCTTTGGAGCCCATCCTGGAACTCACTCTGTAAATCAGACTGGCCTCAAACTCACAGAGATCTGCCTGCCTCTGCCTCCCTAGTGCTAGGATCAAAGGCGTGCGCTGCCACCACCACCGCCCGACCCACAAAAATATTACATACTGTGTATACTGTGCAAATTGCAAGGAACAGCAAACTCTACTAAGGCTTGCTTAAACAGTTTTATTCTTATCCTAAAAAGTCTAGAGTTTAAAATACGTAAGATTATGGGAAACAAGTAAATAGGATCTTATTCAAATGAATCCACCATCAAAAGTAATGTTGTCATCCACCAGCTAGCAACGTCTGCTCTGCCTGGAGAGAAATCTTGGGTAGATGGGAAGAAAGCCATTCAGATGCTGGCTGCTAGAAGTTTCTGCCTCCTCCGGCAGCAGGTGGAAGCAGGCGCTGATGTGCTAGCCTCGGGTATCAGGTCCCTGGCCCTGGGCAGCAGCCAGTGTTACAGCTTAGTCCAAGACTCTTAGCTCGGAAGACTTCACAGCTCTCTGGAACTCATCCTGCAGCTGGAGCCTGCAGGTTCTCCTGCCGGGTTCCTTCACAGCTTTCATCATCTGCCACCTCCTTATAACCTCTCTTCCACTCCCCTCTTTCTTTCTCCTTTCCTCTCCTCTCCTCTCCCCTCCTCTCCCCTCCCCTCCCCTCCCCTCCCCTCCCTCTCCTCTCCTTTCCTTTCCCACTGTTGAACTTTTCAGCTCCACCCTTCAGTTGTCCATGGCTGCCAGCAGGATGGCTAACTCAGTACTTGCCTTTGTTAGGACAGCATTTGGGAGCCAAATACCTAGAGGGTCATTCAGGAGCTGGGCCTTGGTGTAGCTAGGATCCCTCAGACCAGGACATTGCAGATGTGGGTGCCTACGAGCAGATGGGCTCTCTGGGTGGATCAGCAGGGGGTCCCAGCCACATTGCCATACTAGCACCACCTGAGGGGTCCCAGGCTCCTGCAGGCAAACACCTCTTCAGCTGTCAGGTGGTCCTGTCAAGGCCTCCCCAACCCTTCTTACACAATCAGATGGGCCTTTGGGGCTGTGAAACCAAGGCCCAGAGCTCCAGAATCAGGTTCTTATGGTAGCAGCAGGTTGTTTCCAAGCCTTGTGGCCAGTATCAGAAACAGCTGCTAGGGGCTATGGCTGCCTCTGAGGCTCCCAGACTCTGTTAAGCTGTTCAGCAGCTGTGCCTGGAAGTCTGGGACTCAGGGGCAGTGCCAGGTGAGGTTGGCTCACACGGCACTGGGCAGTGTCCGAGTCCCCTTGTGGATCTTCAGTGTTTTTTTTTTCTTCCTAATTTAACTTTTGATTCTTTGCAGATTTCACATCATGCATCCTGGTCCCATTTCTCTCCCTGTCCCTTCGTATCTGCCCTCTGCCCTTGCAACCTCCCCGCCAAGATAAAATAAAATAAAATTTAAAAGAAAAGAAAAGAGAGAGAGAGAGAAATCTCATCATGGAAGCTGTAGTGTGTCACAGTGTGCCACATGGTATAACCTTTAGTCCATACATTTTTGCATGCAAGTGTTCTTGCAATGAGTCATTTGGTCTGGTACAAGGCCTCTAGCTTCTGCTACACTCTCAGTATGGGGCCCTCACTGGACTCCTCTTGGATATCCTGTTGTTGTCCTGTGTTATGGAGATCCTGCAGCTTTGGGTCTTCAAGACCAGCTCCTTCATGTGCTCCAGCAGATCGTAGATGGGGTGGATGTTGGGATGGTCCCACACATAGCCCTGGTTCTGGGCCTGGGTGGTTGCTGGGTCGGTCAGCCCACCAGCTCTCCCTTGTCCTCACGACAGGGTGAGCTCTCCTGCACTGCCCCAGCTAGTTCACCTCTCACAGTAGTGGATGAGCAAGGGGCGGGACCTGTTCTGCTTTCATGCTCTCAAGGTCCGCTCTCCCACACCTACACCATCAGGGCCGGCTCTATTATGTTGCCAGTCCAGGTTCAGGGGCCACTCTCCCAAGTGCTGCAGCTGATGAGGGGCAGGGACAGCTCTCCTGCTCTTATGGCCGTGAGGGGCAGGGGATGGGGGAGGGCGCCTCTCCCTCGCCCACACCACCACCACTATATGGCAGGTAAGGGGCGGGGCCAGATCTCCCACGCTCATGTTCTCAGGACAGGCTCTCCCTCGCCTGTGTCAACAGGGACTGCTTCACTCTGCTGCCCAGGAGAGGTGCAGATCGTTAGCTTTTAAGCCATGGGGTGGTGCTTATGACCCAAAAGACCCGGCTGGTGCAAGACCTTTGGGATCAAGCCACTGTCCAAGGGTGGGTGTGGCTGGTGCTCCTTAGCGTCATGCTGCCTCCAGCATTGTCACGCTGCCGCCGCCATCATGTTCTGCGCCTTCCTCATATTCAGTGTGGCCTGCACTTCTGAAAGTAGGCAAGGAAAGACCACTTGGGATTAGTCTCCGTTTCATCCATAATGCAATACCAGGTGTTGTGTGAGACTTAGGTAAGGGCCGATGCCAGACCAAAGTAATGATGACACCAAAATGCAGTTTGGTAAGCCAATGTGTTTATGGAGGTCGTTACAGGAACAGGGTGACTCAGAGGCAGCTGCACCATTGAAAAGCCCACCCCATCAGGAGAGACAGCATGAAGGTTGCAACCCTGAAGAGCTGAGGACAGCACAGACAGCTTGAGTCAATGTCTTCAGGCAGCTCCACTTCCTCTCTCCACCTATGGTCTATGGCCGCCTTCTTCTTCTTCTTCTTCTTCTTCTTCTTCTTCTTCTTCTTCTTCTTCTTCTTCTTTCTTCTTCTTCTTCTTCTTCTTCTTCTTCTTCTTCTTCTTCTTCTCTTCTTCTTCTCCTTCTCTTCTCCTTCTCCTTCTCCTTCTCCTTCTCCTTCTCCTCCTTCTCCTTCTCCTTCTCCTTCTCCTTCTCCTTCTTCCTTCTTCTTCTTCTCTTCTTCTTTTCTTCTTCTTCCTCTTCCTCCTCCTCCTCTTTTTCTTCTTCCTCTTCTTCCTCTTCTTCTTTCTCTTCTTCCTCCTCCTCTTCCCCTTCCTCCTCTTCTTTTCTTCTCCTCTCTCTTCTTTGCCTTCCTCTTCTCCTCCTCCTTCTTTTCTCCTCCTCTTTAACTTTTCTTCACTATCATCAACTTCCTTCCTTTTTTCTTTTCTTTTCTTCTCTTCTCTTTTCTTTTCTTTTCCAAAACAAGGTATCTCTGTGTAGCCCTGGCTGTCCTGGAACTCACTCTGTAGATCAGGCTGTCCTCGAACTCACAGAGATCTTCCCAGGTGCCTGTCAACTTGGGACTTTCTGAGTCTTAAGAAGCCTCCTCCAGGATGACATTTTATTTCCAGGAAACTGCTATGTCAGGATAGGAATGTGTCTGCCAGTCAGTGCACTAGGTGAGTTTAAGGAGTCTGCTTACACAGCCAGGGATGGATCGTTTAGACCAGTCACAGCCAGCTTGGTGTGCAGCAGGAATCAGTCTTTAAGGCTTCTCATCAGTCTTCCGCCATAGTCCCTCCACTGGATAAGCGTGCCCCCTGTGGCCAAGTTAGAAATGGTTCTTCCAGGCTTGTGAGTGCACGGTCTGACACAAACTGAGGCTCCGCCTCTCAGCTGCTGTCTTTTGCAGAGTTGTCCCAAGGCATCTACGGAGTGTTCATGATGGCTGGCGCTGGCTTCAGGGTAGTCTAGGCAGCTGTTAGACGGACAGTCCTGTTGCTCAAGGCGGTTTGGGCAGTAAGAGACAGTTCAGCTGCTGATTAGTGAGTCACATAGCCCCATCCCCAACAACTTCGCTTACTTACAAGAAAGTGAACATGAGAGAGATCACAGAATAAAGCCTTAGAACATACCACTCATGATCACAGCAATTTTAACAATGTCCCAACAATCCTTTGTACCCACCCAGTGCCCAGGGACATATCTCATTGTGATTAAGAAACTTTGAGGGGCTGGAGAGATGGCTCAGTGGTTAGGAGAACTTACTGCTCTTCCAGAGGACCTAGGTTCAATTCCCCAGTCCCAGGGAGATCCAACACCCTCTTCTGGCTTCTACAGGCACTACACACACAGTACAAAGACATTCATGTAAGCAAAATACCCATACACATACAAATAAATCTCAAAAAAAAAAAAAGTTCATTTGAAAATAACTACATTGGAAATATTGAGAGATGCTTACAGCAACTATTCTAAACATGAAGTGAGAAATATAAAAGAGGGATTGAGGAGTTGACTCAGTGGTTAAGAACACAGGCTGCTCTTCCAGAGGACCTAGGTTCGACTTCCAGCACCCACATGGTGACTCACAACAGTCTGCAACTCCAGTTTCAGATGTAACACCTTTCTCTGGTCTCCATGGGCACTGCATGCATATGATGCACAGATATACATACATGCCAAACACCTGCGCGCGCGTGCGCGCGCGCACACACACACACACACACACACACACATACACACACACAATTAAAAAAAAAAGTTTATACTTATGCCAGTTGTGGTGGCACATACCTTTAATGCCAGCAGAGGCAGGAGAATCTCTGAGTTTGAACAGGTCATCCTGTTCTACTGAGTGTAGTCCAGGACAGCTAGGGCTATACAAAGAAACTCTGTCTTGGAAAAAGAAGAAGAGGAGGAGGAGGAGGAGGAGGAGGAGGAGAGGAGGAGGAGGAGGAGGGGGGGGAAACCAACTCACAGACATTGGTCTGATACCTTAGTACTGCTGTAACAAGCTCTGCCCAGGCTATCAGACCAGCATTTAAGGCAGGGCGTAAAGGATTATCGGGAGCTCATCACCAGCTCCGTGTCATATATTTAATCCAGAGCGGCGAGGAAGATTGGGGGAAAAGAGCTTCTGACTTTAACACCCTCTATATTACAGACCAGGGGGAAGAGCACTGGACAAGGAATGAACCAAATGAAGGAAACACCCCAGGAAGCTGCCAGAGTGCATGTGTGCCTGTGTGTACGTGTGGACGCTTGTGCATTTGCGCATGCACCGGTCGGTTCTCACAGATCAGAATCCTGGAATCAGTTGAAAGAAAGTGCACATGACCTAGTTTCATGATTTGTCACTCTAGGGCCAGCAGCAGCTCAGACCTCCACCTCACCTCAACCTGCTTGCTGTTTGTTTTGAGACGGTTATCACACTATGATGCTCAGCTGGCCTGAGGGTACCAAAAAACAAAAATAAATAAAAAAAAAAAAAAAAAAAAAAAACAAAAAATCAGGTTCAGCCACTTGCCTAAAAGCCAAATGATTGGTGCACATAGCAAGTTCCAAGCCAGCCATGGCCACAGAGTGAAATCCTATCTTAAAAAACAACAACAGGGGCTGGAGAGGTGGCTCAGTGGTTAAGAGCACTGCATGCTCCCCCAGAGGTCCTGAGTTCAATTCCCAGCACCCACATGGTGGCTTAGAACCATCTGTAACAGGATCTGATGCCCTCTTCTGTCCTGCAGGCATACATGCAAATAGGGCACTCATCTACACACATAAACAAACAAACAAATAAGTAAAAGAAAACAACAAAACCAAAAAACAAACAAACACAAAAACAAATGGGAAGTGATGGTAAAGAACAGGCAGGGACTTGAATCAGCACAGAGGGACGAGGCAGAATCAGGGACAAAAGGCATAATGGCTCATTAGCCTCAGTCAGAGTGTGAGCCGGTTGATTATTATCTCAGAATTGGTCAAGTGAGCCTTATTGGAAGAAGAAAGCCATGGCAGGCAGCCTGGGGGTAGATTCCACTCCAGGTCCACTCCAGGCACAAGATGTTTCTTGGTCAGACCAAGGTTGTTCCTGGAATCTATGGTGAACAGAAATACCCAGAGCAAAGAAGACAGGTGCAAAATGGAGGCGGAGATGCCAAGTTCTTAATCTGCTTTTAGTTCCCCATAGGCCACCTGCAGGCCCAAGTGAGGAGGAGTCAGCAAAAGCAGCCCGCGAGTCCTTGCTACGGAGCCCAGCTGGGCAGAAGCACAGGTTGTACAACCCGACGTCTGGAGAGGCTGCATTGGGACCGAGCAGCCACCTGTGGAATCCCTCCCTCTCCCCAGGGAGATAGTGTCAGAACTGAGTCGGGACAATCAGCTGGTGTGTGCTGGGGAGTGTGGCATCCGAACGGCTTGGCCTGTGGGGAGGGAACTCATTTATCAGGTGTCAGGAGAGCTTTGGTTTCTGACAGTGGGAGACACCTTGGGTTTTCCCATCTCTAATAGACACTGACAGGACTCGGGATAGAGGGAACGGAGGGAGAAGTCTCTCAGGAGCCTGCGTGTGCCGAGGCTAGCTTCCAGAGAGGGACGAGCCTGTCTGTGGAAGACACTCAAGAGGTACAAATTCAATAACTGATTTGCAGCCCTGTGTGCTTGTGATAAGGCTGACAAATAAAATTAACAGAAGACACATTTCCTGCTCTCAAGGAGTACAGTGTGGTGCTGGGATGGGGAAGTCAAGAGGCCGTTAGAATAACGTTGAATAACGTCCTTTGACGATGGTGCAGACCGTCCTGGGGGTCGTCATCACAGACTCCGAATGTGAGAATTTCTGGAAGAAAATGATGTCATGGCTAGGGAGGAAGGATGAGTAAGAGTCGGTCGGAAGAAAGGGGTGGAAGTGGGCGGGAGGCTAAAAGTCAGCCCAGCAGAGTGACACTGGAGACTGAGGGACCGGAAAGAGTGAAGAGCGGCGAGACACGTGGCCACCAAGGAAGGAACGATTCCCAAAATGGAGTCTTGAAGGTCAGCATGGTCTACACCAGGGTAAACTGGTGCTCCCAAAGAACTTTCTAGAATCAACAGTACCAGGTGCAGTAGCACCCAGCTATGTTCTGAGAACCCAGAAGCAGCGGCAGGAACTCTTGCTGTGAACTCAAGGCCACCTAGGTTGACACTGCCTCCCTCTCTCTGGCTGTTTTCATGCCAGTTTCCATCGCCACCCCTGAGACAGCGCGGGGGGGGGGGCCTCTAAAAAGGGGGCAACCCCAGGAGCTGTAGCTGAAAGACTGAGAGATGTGAGGAGTGCTCGTCAGTTCTTAGAGTGCCAGGATCCAGGAGCTGCTCATCCAGCATGTATGGAGGCAGGGGGGGCGGGGGGGGGGGGAACGCGCTTCCACCACGTGCAGAGATGGCCTCAAGGGATCTGCCCAGAGGCTGTGACAACTGCTGGTGAGTGGGTAGAAAGGCAGCTCCAGGGGACCCTGGAGTCATCGGGAAGCTCTGCTGCAATTGAGGGGTATGAATAGGGAGGTGGGGAGGAGACACCTTTAACTCCTCAGCTTAGGGAATCCTACGAATGTCCCTGACACTGCGTCTTGGCTGTTTACTAAGTGTCCACATCTTTTACATCCCTCTTTTTCAGGCTCTGTTTTCCCCAGTGACTGGGAGAAATATGCAGGCATAGCGTTGACTGATACCCCAGAATCCACGTTCTCCATCCTGGCCTCCACCTGGCTGATGCAGGACACGCACGCCACTTTCTCTGCTGCTGTCCTGTCTAGAAACTGGCCACACTACAACAATATCAGCTCTGCTCGTGGAGGTTGCTCACGTGTTCGACATTTTGAAAGGAAGAGAAAATTCAAATGTCAGAGGGAGGAAGAACCACACACTAGATGCTGAATAAGTCATGCCCAGAATCCTGGGCAGACGAAAAGTCTAACCCCAGCCAAAAGGGTTCTCTCCCAGATGCCTAGCAGCCCTCAGCCCCACTTTCCTGTCTTGGGGATCTTTTGGAGGACATTACCTTCAGAGTGAGTCTGCACAGTCATACCCACCTCTTCAGCGGGCACAGTGTCTCAGACTCCTGGTGGAGCCCTATAAGAAAGAAGCATTTGCCTCGTCTCAACACAGTACACTAAGCATCTGCTTCTGACCTGGACAGTATGTGGTTTTAACTCTGTGCCCTTCCCTGCTGCACACCTGGAGTCCAGGTGAGTAACAAACAGGACATCAGTGTCTCATGCTTCCAGAGGGCCATGAAACCCCCCCCCCCCCCCATTTCACCTTCAGCTATTCAATGACTCTGAAGAAGCCATCGCATTGAGATTTTGAGCTTTGGCCAAATCAAATACCAAGGTGGGGCTTCTCCCTGGCTGTTCTCAGTAATAGGAGGAAGTCAATGCGGGTTTTCTCCTCTTCTTGTTTAGAGCGAACTCCTGGGTATGGGGCGGAGGGTGGTGTTTTTCCAGCTCTGACTGTCCCACTGTCCTCTTGCAGACTGTGGAGCTCCTGGGTGGAGAACCATGTCTCAACAGTCTCTCGATCTCGTGTCAAGCTGAGCTCCGCACTCACTCCAGAAAGAGCTTGTTTCCTTTTGAGCGCTTTCCAATCCAAACAGACATTTGAAACCACAAGGCTATGACCCAGATCTTGCCTCTTATTTGTTCCCTGGAAGAGAAGCCCTGAAAATGAACAAAGGGCTTGCGAGACATTCTGGTGGCCTCCACCCTGCAGCCTCAGCTTGGAGGAACAGGCTGTCATCCCCAGGGCCTCGGTTTTGCTCATGTCTGTGAAGGTCACTGCCACTGCTTATCTCAGGGCCAGACCTGCCACCCAGTTAGAGTGATTTCCTTGATGGTGAACAGGTGTGGGGAACACTGGCTAAGAATCCAGTTCATTGGATGTCACCCAGGAGCCCTGGCCTGTGTTCTCCATCTAGGGCAGTGAAGCCTGTGCTGCCCGGCCGTCTGTGCTGTGTACGTCTCTATTCAGCCAGTGTGCAGGCTGGCAGATGGAAGGCATTCTTAAAGGCTCTATTTTTGTTGTTTTGTTTTTTTGACATTCACAGCAATGCTGTGCTACCTTTTAAAATAATTGGCTAAGAACCAATTTCTTCTCATCGCCAGTCATAAATAGAGGAGTGTCAGACCACATTGTCCAGATCTACAGAGGCTGCCCGTGAGTCTCCGCGTCAGAAGGAAGGGTTATTTGTGTTTGTGGTGCTGTCTTTATTTTTAATCTTCTCTTCTTCCTTCCCCGCCACCCCCACAGCCCTCTAAGGGGAATTCTTGTTGAGCTGCTGGGAATGTGGTTCAGTGGTAGGGTGTTGCCTAGCATGCGTGAGGCCTAGCTTCCATCCCAGCAACTCTAAGAAAAGAAAATACTCCTAAAAATGGAAAGCCTTGTTGATTCGAGGAACTGAAGTAAAATTAAACTTTACTCTCTCCTAAAGCCAGAACTTACCCCAAGACTAAAGTAAGAAAGTGCTGGGGTGGGGGAGATGTTTTGGGGGTGAGGAGATGGCTTGGGGATGGGAGATGGTTTGGGGGTGGGAGATGTTTTGGGGGTGGGAGATGTTTTGGGGGTGGGAGATGGCTTGGGGGATGGGGGGATGGTTTGGGGGTGGGAGATGGTGTGGGGGTGGGGAGATGGTTTGGGGATGGGGAGATGGTTTGGGGAGATGTTTGGGGATGGGGAGATGTTTTGGGGGTGGGAGATGGTTTGGGGGATGGGGAGATGGTTTAGGGGGTGGGAGATGACTTGGGGGTGGGAGAGATGACTTGGGGTCGGGGTGTAAAGTACTTCCAGTACAAACATGAGGACCTGAGCTCCCACTGCCCGCGTCCACATAAGAAGCTGAGGGTCGTGGAGCACACCTGTAACTCCAGAACTGAGGGCAGGAGGAGACAGGGGGATCCCGGGAGCTCAGTGGTCAGTCAATTTAGCCTTGTACAGGTCCAGGTTCAGGAGAGACCCTGCTCAAAAACCTGAGATTGAGAAGAGATACAAAAATATACCAAGGCCAACCTCTGGCATTTTCATGCATGTGACACACACACATGTGACACACACACACACACACATACACACACACACACACACACACACATACACACACACACACCGCGCACACACACCAAGAAAGTGCCTAGCTGACTAGGTGATTGACTGGGAGGAAAGGTCCCTACAGACACTCAGGTAAAAGAAAAACCATCAGTTTGTGTGAAGCAGGGTCGCCTGAACAAGAAAAGCACCTGTAAAGAAGGTCATCTCTGGGGAGGGGAGGGGGTCCCTGCTGCTGGTCACACAGCACAAGGCAGCTTCCTACTTGGCCCTTTGGGCAAAGAGGTGAGTGAGCATGCGCAGGAAGTGAAGAGGCTGGGGCAGGGCTGCCCCCTCCACGGAGGAAGACAGAGAGACAGCTCCCAAGACTGTTCCTGCGCGCACGAGGTCACCTAAACGCAGCCCAAGCCAATGCATCAATGTCTGGAGAGCCACGGGGAAGTATTTTCGGCATAGGCGTGGATGAGGACGTTGCTCTCCATTGCCTGGCAACAAGGGTTTGCGTGACAGCTTCAGTTCCTAGACAGCACTTCTTAAAACTCTCTCCGGAGTTAAGGGTTACCTAGCGCTGTGGGGAGGGCACTGGAGGAACGCGGCGTAGGGATGGTCTATTCATATCCTGTTACTCTTGTAACTAGAGGATAGCTCCTTCCCCTTCCCCAAGAGAGATGTTGGGCGGCCCCTCCAAAGAGCACAGAGAGAGAAGGGCACTTGGCACCTTTGTGAGCGAGGACCCTGCTCCTACTTACACTACTGAAGAGGAAGACTTTCTATGGAGTCAGAGGAGGGCGGGGCCGGGAATCTATGGACCCAGATTCCGATCCTCACTGCACCCGCTCCTTGTGAGAAGGAAGGGTTTCTTCGTGTGTTCGAGCACCAGGTTCTTCCGGGTTGACACTGGGCTCACGATAAACTCAGGGGATGGTATGATGAGTGAAATGTGCCGGTCACAAAAGGACCCACACTATGTGAGTCCGTAACTGAGACCTAACCTGAGTCAAATTCATGGGAAGGGTGTGTGTGGGTGTCTGTGTGGGGGAGGTGGGGCTGTTGGGTCAGGGAATTACTGTTGGGCAGGAACAGCGTTTCAGTTTGAGGATGAAAACAGTCTTGAGACAGAGGCGGGGGTGATGGCTGTACAGCCCTGTGGCGTGCTCAGCTTCCTAAAATAAACTCTTACATGGATAAAACAGTAAACTGTATATTATAGACATTTTACCGTAATGTAAAAAAGAAACTAAACCATTGTTCATAGCATTGTCATGTATTATTGAGACCCGAACACCTACATGAGCTAGGCAAGCTGTATGGATGAATGAGTGAGCCCAGTGACCGACTCTAGAGGAGGCGGCCAAGTCCAGCCCCAACAGTACGTAGGAACAAGCATAGGTTTTTCAAGAGAAAAAGAAATTTCTGGCCAGGTGTGGTGGCTCATGCCTTTAATCCCAGCACTCAGGAGGCAGAGGCAGGTGGATCTCTGTGAGTTCAAGGTCAGCCTGGCTACAGAGAGAGTTCCAGGACAGCCAAGGCTACACAGAGAAACCCTGTCTTGGAGAAAAAGAAAAAAGAAAAGAAAAGAAATGTCTGAGTATTTCTATACAATGCTAATTCTCATAGAATTTTTTTTAAATGGACAATTAATTTAAAATTCCAAAAGAAGACACAGACACCGCCTGCACCGAGCAGAGGAAGAGATGAGTAGACGCCAGTGCAAAAATACAGGCAACAACATAAAGACCTATATGACACCATCAGAATGTAGTGATTCTACACCTGCAAGACCTGAACATACCAAGACAGAAGAAACAGAAGAAATAAATCCTAAAAATGACTTTAAGAAGATGATAGAGGCCCTTAAAGAAGAAATAAAAAATTTCCTTAAAGAAGAAATAAAAAAGTCCCTTAAAGAGGAAATAAAAAAGTCCCTTAAAGAGGAAATGAAAAATTCCCTTAGAGAGGAAATAAAAAATTCCCTTAAAGAGGAAATAAAAAACTCCCTAAAAGAGGAAATAAAAAAAATTCCCTTAAAGAAATGGAAGAAAAAACAAACAAAAAAATTGGAAGAAATCAAAGAAAGCCAAGAAAAAGTAATTAAACAGATGAAAGAAACATTCCAAGATCTGAAAAATGAAATTGAGACAATAAAGAAAACACAAGCTGAGGGAATGCTGGAAATAGAAATCCTGACTAAATGAACAGGAACTACAGAAACAAGCATAACCAACCGAATGCAAGAGATGGAACAGAGGGGCTGGAGAGATGGCTAAGAGTTTAAGAGCACTGGCTGTTCTTCCAGAGGTCATGAGTTCAATTCCCAGCAACCACATGGTGGCTCACAACCATCTGTAATGAGATCCGGTGCCCTCTTCTGACCTGCAAGTGTACATGCAGACAGAACACTGTATACATAATAAATAAATAAATCTTAAAAAAGAGAGAGATGGAACAGAGAATCTCTGACACTGAAGACACAATAGAGAAAACAGATTCATCAGTCAAAGAAAACACTAAAAACAAAAAAGTTGTAACACAAAACCTCCAAGAAATTTGGGACACCATGAAAAGACCAAACCTAAGAATAACAGGGATAGAAGAAGGAAAAGAATACCAACTCAAAGGCACAAAAAATATATTCAACAAAATCATAGAAGAAAACTTTCCTAACCTAAAGAAAGAAATACCTATGAAGATACAAGAAACTTACAGAACACCGAATAGGCTGGATCCAAAACAAACAAAAAAAAAGTCTCAAAGGAAAAACCAAGTAACATATAAAGGCAAACCCATCAGAATAACACCAGACTTCTCAATAGAGACTATGAAAGCTACAAGATCACAGACAACTCTTATGCAGACACTAAGAGACCACGGATGCCAACCCAGACTATTATACCCAGAAAAACTCTCAGTCACCATAGGCGGAGTAAACAAAATATTCCAGGATAAAACCAGATTTAATCAATACCTGTCCACAAACCCAGCCCTACAGAAAGCACTAGAAGGGAAAATCCAACCCAAAGAAGCTAAACACACCCATGAAAACTCAGGAAATAGATAATCCTACACCAACAAACACCAAAGAAGGACAACACAACACAACCACAAAAAATAACAGGAATTGACAATTACTGGTCATTAATATCCATCAATATCAATTTTCTCAACTCACCTATAAAAAGACACAGACTAAAATTCCAAAAGAAACTCTAGGCCTGGTGGTTCCAGCCTGCAATCAGAGTTGCTTGGAAGGTTGAGACAGAAGAATTACAAGTTCAGGGCCACCCTGGGCAATTTCGTGAAATCCTGTCTCAAAGTAAAAAATAAAAAGAAGGGTCTGAGGAGATGGCTCAGAGGTGTAGAGCACTTGCTGCTCTTGCAGAGGACCTGGGTTTGGTTCCCAGCACCCACGTGATGGCTCAAAACCACTATGGTTTCAAGGGATCTGATGCTCTCTTCTGAACTCTGTGGGCACCAGGCATGCATGTGGTGTACAGACATATGCCTAGGTAAGACACTCATACACATAAAATAAAAATAAATCTTTTTTTTTTTGTAAATAAAAAGAAGGCTGGGGTTATTTATGACCCAGTAGAGTGCTCTTCTAGTATACACAAAGCCCTGGGTTTGACCCTCAGCACCGCCTAAAATGGGGTGTGGGGTCAAGCAAGATAGTTCAGGGGGTAAAGACACTTGCTGCTACGCCGGACCAACTGAGTTCGATTCCCAGGACCCACACTGTGGAAGGAGAGGACCAACTCCCACAAATGGTCTTCTGATTTCTTTCTGTGATAAGGACACACATACCCCCTACACACAAGTAAACTGAAATAATTTAAAACAAAAACATATGGTTGTACACTAGCGATCACTGTACTTGGGAGGTAGAGGCAGGAGGATCGGAAGTTGGAGGTCACTCTCAGCTACATAGCAAGTATGGAGGCAGCCTGGGGTATAAGAGACCATAAGTTAAAAAAGAAACAAAGAAACAGAGAGAGAGAGAGAGAGAGAGAGAGAGAGAGAGAGAGAGAGAGAGAGAGATTGAGAGAGAGGAGTGTAAAAGGAGAGTTGGATATAGTTCATTGGCAGAGTACTTACTCCCCATTCATTATTCATGAAGCCATGGGTTTTGGGTTTCATCCTCAGCACCTAACTACTAACTAACTAACTAACTAACTAACCAAGTGAGTAGATAAATAAAACTGGGTAAACAAGATGCATCTGCAGTTTAGAGGTTATTTTCAGAACCCAAGTTGTACCTCTGTGTAGATAGCCAATCAGATTTCTTCCTTCTCTGCCAGCACCCCACTCCAAGACAAACTGTGCCTGGATAAATCCCTCCCCCCTGTTTTCCACACTGTCCAACCAGAACATGCCAGAACAGTCGAGGTTGACTGACTTGGCACTCTGGCCTCAGCACTGCACTGCATGTTCTGGTAGAGCCCACCAGAGGCTTGTGGGTTGCTTGTATGCATTTTTTTTTTTTTTTTTTTTTAGCTCCAAACTCATTTTCGCAGGAATTCTACTAGTAGCATTCTTCTCTAGGATTTCTTCATGGAGACCCATGGAAATCCTTGGCTGTCTGTCCGTCACATTCAGTGCCTCTGATTGTTGGTGTTCCTCGCTGTTTCCCATGTCTGTCCTCACACTACCAAATTCAGAAGTCAGACACGATCTCTTTCTTGATTGTGACAAGTGTGATAAATACATCTCAGTGGGTGAGCTCACAGGGGAGGGGATTCCCCTTTATTTGAGGGATGGCAGCCCTGCAGATTCCAGAGGTTGTCTCTATTGTATTTCCCTCGTAAGCCTGATACTGCAGCCTGGTGAAAGGACATGGGTAGCATTCTGCAGCTGCTAGCAGCTTTCTTGAAAGGGGATGTTGCTTGGGAAAGTGGGCCATTTGGAACAGTGTTGGGAACACATCTTTAATCATCTATCACTCAGCTGTTGGCTTTCCCGAACCCGGGAGCAGAAAGAAGAAACCTGGACTTCCCCCCAGGCTAGGCTTCTGTTTAATCCTCAGTGACAGCACAGGACTCCTGAACATAAGCAGCCATCAGAAGGTTCCTTTTATGTTATGCACTCTCAAAGTGGGGACAAAGCTACTTAGATGAACAGATCTGCCTTTTTGGTAACCTCTTGTCTTAGGGTTCTTGTTGCTGAGAAGAGACACCATGACCACAACAACACTTATAAAGGAAAACATTTCATTGGGGCTGGCTTACAGTTCAGAGCTTTAGTTTATTATTATCATGGCAGGAAGCATGGCGACATGCAGGCAGACATGGTGCTGGAGAAGGAGCTGAGAGTTCTACATCTGGATCTGCAGGCAGTAGGAAGAAAATGTGACACACTTCCTCCAACAAGGCCTCTCCCTCTGGGCCTAGGGGGGGCAATTTTCATGCTAACTGCCCCATCCCTGAAGTGGTGGGAAGGCTGTAGCCTGCTTCACTGACTCCTAACTTACACCTCTGTGGTCCAGTATGGCCATTTACCTCGCGATAATACCTCATGCAGCTGGCAATTTCTTTTTGATAACTACAGTTTGTTGCTTTAGAAGCTTTGGTGATTTTCCTCAATTGTATTCCATCCTATTGCAACTGATGGAGGACTTGCTGTACCAGATGCTGCTAGGAGGTGGGGTATGATGACCAGTCATGGCTTCTTCCAGGGGCTCAGGAAACGGTGGAGTGAACAGAGACACAAACATTATTGGTTATCGTGACCGAATACCTGGAAAACACTGACTTAGAGTAGCAGGATTGACTTGGATTCATGCATGGTTAAGGAGACATGGTCCAACATGGTAGAGGGAATATACAGCAGGGTTCCTCTCCTTCTCACATCTCAGGGGTACAGAAAGCAGGGATGAGACAAAGGACAGGAAGTGAGGTTAAGCTATAAGCCTCAAGGTCCACTCTGTCTACTGATGTACTTCGTCCAGAGAGGCCCCACTTTCTACAGGTGTCAGAACTTCCCAAACCGGAGCCACCAGCTAGGGACCAGCGCAGGCACCTGTGGGGGACATTTTGGACCCAAACCATAACAAAAGTTCATTATAACTTATCCAGAGTGTTTGAATGCAAGCTGTTTGGTGATCTGCCTGAATCTCCATCCAGGGCCAATCCCCCTGGCCCTGCTGTGGGGACAGGCAGATAAAGGCTCGGGGACATTCCTCTCCTGAGAGTGGACCCCAGTTGTTGGGAGTTGCTTCTTTCCCTGGTCAGCTGTACCCACCCCTGTCCAGCTCACAGCTTGATACTGGAAAACAAAACAAAACAAAACACCAGGCCAGGCTGGTGGCCTCGGGCTGGAGGGAAGACAATGCTGCATTGTCCCGAGGCTCCTGAGAAGCCAGTGTGCCCACACTGCTGTCAGGCCAGACCACAGCTCTCCTTTCTTCCCCTGCTCTAGACACTGAGAGCCTTTTTCTGGGGAACTCACCCTATGGCAGCACTGGGACCATACTGGGTAAGAATCATCCTGCGTCTTTACCGTTTCTTTGCCTTTTTAGCTTCATTTTTTACTGTGTGTGTGCCCGTGTGGGCATGCTCATGCCTGCTCTTCGGAACTGAGCTTTCTCTCCAGCCCCCTTCTTTGCCTTTTTAAGCGAAAGATTTCAAATACCATTTTTTAGTTGAGGAAGGAAAGAAATACAGGGGAAAATAAGGAGACACAGGAAAGTATAGGAGTCCTTTACTCCAGAGTTTGGCTGGGAGCCACTAACTTCTACACAATGGATAAGATCGGAATTGTCAGCCGGACAGTGGTGGAACGCACCTTTAATCCCAGCACTCAGGAGGCAGAGGCAGGCGGATCTCTGTGAGTTCGAGGCCAGCCTGCTCTACAGAGCGAGATTCAGGACAGCCAAGGTTACATAAAGAAACCCTGTCTTGAAAAAATAAAACAAAACAAAACAGAAAAAAATAAAACAAAACAGAATTGACTCCAGAGACAGTGTTTGTCTTCCTAAAGACATCTCCAACAAGGATGCTAAAAAAAAGCTATGGGCCAGAAAGATGTCTCAGTGAGAAATAGTTCCAAGACCTTTGACCCAAATTCACATACACAAACACTCATCACACAGGCACACAGACACACAGACACACAGACACACAGACACACACACACACACACACACACACACCATCCATGGTAAAGGAGAAAGGCTTAATTAAATAAAGGTAAAGATGGCGGCCTTGCCTTTTCCCTGCTTTAGTTCCCTTGTGGGCCCAAGTGAGGGGTTGATGCCTCCCAGCAAAAGCAGCTCCTGAGTGCATCTCAGTGTCTGTGTGCTGGGCTGTTGTGAGGAAGACTGCATACCCAGAACATCACGTAAAGTACCCAGTCCGGAGCATCACAGAAAGTACCCAGCCCGGAGCATCACAGAAAGTACTCAGCCCGGAGCATCACAGAAAGTACCCAGCCCGGAGCATCACAGAAAGTGCCCAGCCCGGAGCATCACAGAAAGTACCCAGCCCGGAGCATCACAGAAAGTACCCAGCCCGGAACATCACAGAAAGTGCCCAGCCCGGAGCATCACAGAAAGTGCCCAGCCCGGAGCATCACAGAAAGTACCCAGCCCGGAGCATCACAGAAAGTACCCAGCCCGGAACATCACATAAAGTACCCAGCCCGGAGCATCACAGAAAGTACCCAGCCCGGAACATCACATAAAGTACCCAGCCTGGAACATCACATAAAGTACCCAGCAATTGCAGTAGCTGGTACAATACCAAGAGTTTTAGGACGAAAGTCCCGGTTCTGACAAGGGAGAGTAAAAAGTGGAGAAAGGAGGTCTAACGCATAGGTGGGAAGAGGAACAAATAAAGGAATCCAGGGACTCCATGAGATAATTCCAGGCGCTTTAGGCTTAAATGGAGGAAAACTAGGGTAAGGGATAACGGCATGCACAAGTAATCTGTCTTGGCCAAGGTGTGGTCCCACATATCACTGTCACCCATCACTGTCGCAGGCACCAGGGTTCATCTTGCTTTGAGTTATCTACGGGCTCAAGCATGAACTCAGTGTGTTCAGCAAAGCAGATCCTGCTTGCCCGTTTCACCACTGTTACAAATGTTGTTTTCTATTAGAGTAGAGATGCCTGCCAGGGACTACCGCCGTGGTTCTCAGCCCTCCGAAAGCTGTGACCCACTGATATGGTTCCTCATAACTGTAATTTTGCTACTATTGTGAATCATAATGTAAATATGTGTGTTTTCTGATGGTCTTCGGCCACTCCTGTGAAGGGGTCATGACCCACAGGTTGAGAACCACTAAACTAACAGCTATCCCTACAGTGGACTCCCAGACCAGTGTGCCTTCTGAGTCGGTGGCTGTGGTGGTTTGAAAGAAAATGGCCCCCACAGACTCTTAAGGAGTGGCACTATTAGGAGGTGTGGCCTTGTGGGAGGAAGTGTGTCACTGGGGGGCGGGCTTTGAGGTTTCAGATGTGTAAGCTAGACCCAGCATCTCACAGTCTCTTCCTGCTGCCTGCAGATCCAGATGTAGAACTCTCAGCTCCTTCTCCAGCACCATGTCTGCCTGCATGCTGCCATGTTTCCCACCACGATGACAGTGGACTGAACCTCTGAACTGTAAGCCAGCCCCAATGAAGTGTTTTCCTTTGTAAGACTTGCCGTGGTCATGGCGTCTCTTCACAGCAATAGACTAAGACAGGGGCCTTGCTTGCTTCGTTCCCTGCTTTCAGGAAGTCAGCTGTCCTGAGCAGTGTTTCCCACCATTTGAATTTTCTGACTCTAACCTGCTGTCGGTTGGAAGAAACCAGAACTACTAGGACCATTAGTTTTATTGTGAGCACATCATTCACTCTTTTGATCTAACCTGGCTTAGCACTGGTAGGTGGTAGGTGTGAAGCTGTCAGTTCCAGATAGCGACAGTGTCTTCTTCACTTGCCTTGAACGTCCAGCCCTGGAAATCCCAGCACTCAGAAGGTCCACTGTGGGTGCACGGCCAGACTGGGCTACAAATGAGACGCTATCTCAAAAAACAAAATGCCTATAGACAGATGTTGCTAGGCATGGTGGCACATTCTTGTAATCCTAGCATTTAGGGAATTGAGGCAGGAGGATTGAGAGTTTGTGTCCAGTTTATGCTATCTAGCAAATTCCAATGCATTCTTGGGTATATAGTCAGACCCTGTCTCAAAACAGAACAAGACCCGTAGTAACATACTGTCATGGTCAAGGGGAAATTAGGGTGTAGGCTTGAATTTTATTTTATTTTAGGTTTTTTGAGATAGGGTTTCTCTATGTAACAGAGTTCTGGCTGTCCTGGAACTTGCTTTGTAGACCAGGTTGGCCTCAGACTCACAGAGATCCGCCTGCCTCTACCTCCTGAGTACTGGGATTAAAGGCATGCACCACCATGCCCGGCTCTTGAATTTTATTAATTTGGGGACTAAAACAGTGTATTAAAATTCTGCTCTCTTAGATCTGTAGAGGTGGCTCAGTGGCTAAGAGTACCGGCTGTTCTTCCAGAGGATCTGGGTTAGATTCCCAGCACCCACACTGTGGCTCACAACTCTCTGCAACTCCAGTTCCAGGACATCCCATGCCCCCTTTTGGCCTTAAGCCTTTGATGGGCACCAGCTACACACCTGGTGCACAGACATACATGTAGGTAACACACACACACACACATATAAAATAAAATAATATTTTTACAATTCTGCTTTCTCTCTACATAATCTAGTGGGCAAGATAATTTAATAACATGAAGTTTAAGGACAATAAGAATCAGGAAATCCCAAGGAAAAGCCACATGAATGTTTGTCTCTGTAGCTCCTACCTGTCACTGTCCTGTGATATTTTTCTCTCTTGCCCCATGGGCTCAGCTGTCCTTTTTTCTTAAAAGCCAGACAGAAGCCAGATGAGGGCGCTGCCATGCTTAATCAGCTGTCCAGAGTTCAGGCCATGAGGCAGGGATCAGAGCTTTGATCCCTATGAGTTTGGATCCTAGAAACTGATATACTAATAACATGTTGTTCACAAGCAAACTGGTCAAACAGCTGAGTGGCCCTGGGATGGCTGGCTTAGAGTCCAGGTTTGTCCACCACATCCATCTAGCGTGCAAGAGGCTCTCCTACCTCAGGGCTCCTATAGGAGTCTCCTCTTCTGTGACCTCAAGGTCCAGCTCCTGAGCAAATCTGCTCTGGCCCAAGCCCGCCGGAAGCAGTCGCTTCTCTGAGTCCTTCCTGGCACTGCTTTGAACAGAAAGTGCCAGTGCGCTGCCACACTGTCCTTATCCCAGTGGGCCACAGCCTTGGCACCTGTGAGGGTCATCTGGAGTCCTTTGATGTCCCCTCTGATGCCCAGGCCGCACCCCAGGTTGATTGCATCAGCCTATCTGGGGGAAGGACACCGGCATCCGAGTGGCGCCAAGGTCGGCAATGAATTCCACTTTAACGAGGATTAGAGGATTTTGAACGACTGGGCTCAGAGAACAGGAGAGACCATGACCTCGAGGTCCTTTTTCATTGGTGAGCCGGACCAAAAATAACTGTGACCCTGAGATAAGGAAGGCTTCTGTCGGATTCCAGCTCCGGCTCTGGTGCTGCCGATTTTTACCTCTGTGATTTTGAGGAAGTTGCTGTGGTCTTCCATTTTCTCTTCTATACAATGGGGATTAAAGTATCTCCCTGCCCTGGGTTTTGTGCATAGATATGTCTATAGTAGATATTCAAATGCTGACATTAATAATAAATAATTACTCTTTAATTTTTAAAAAGATTTTATGTATTTTTTTTTTGTTATGTGTATAGTTGTTTGTCTGAAGCATGTCTGTATACTACACTCATACAATGCCTACAGAGGCCAGAAGAGAGCATGAAGGATTCCTTGGGACTGGAGTTAGAGATGGTTGTGAGCCACCATATGGGTTCAGGGAATTGAACCCAGGTCCTCTGGAAAAGCAGCTAGTGCTCTTAACCGCTCTCCACTTCTCCAGCCATATTATTGTTGTTGTTGTCATTATTATTATTATTATTTTATGAGACAGGGTCTCACTATGTAGCTCTAGCTGTCCTGAACTCAACTCACTATGTAGACCAGGCTGGCCTTGAGCTCAGAGATCCACCTACCTCTGCCTCCCAAGCACTGGGACTAAAGATCCCCTGTAATTATTCTCAACACTGAGGCACCCCCCGCCCCGAGATTCAGACTCCTTTGCCTGTTTATCTTCTCTCATTTAAACTGGTAAAAAGATTCAGAGAGTCAGGTGCAGACGTGCTTGTCATCCCAGCACTGGGACAGCTGGGGCAACTGAGTCACAAGTTGAGGCTAGCCTGAGCTACACAGTATGGCCCCATCTTAAAAAGATGAAAGATGGGGACCACCAGAAGGAACAGAAACGGAATGCTGTTACTTGTGATTTCCTCTTCTGTTGTTAGCTTTCTACAGTGATGTCCAGTCTAACCAGGCAGCAGGTCCTCCCACAGGTTCACAGGGAGCTGTGCTTGCTCAGCCGACCCTGCCTACGTAAATGTAAGTATTGTGCTTCCGTGGTCACATTTAAACAGAAGAAGAATAAACCAAGTGAAAGCTGTGGAAATCCTGACATCTCCTGGCTGTTCTGGTCCAGATTACGAAGCCTGAAGTGAGTCACACTCCTACCTGAAACAGCTTCGTGGACGTTTACCAGAAAGATGGGTACGCTCTTTGTACTTATACCTACCCATAGTGAGAATACCCCAAAACTCCCACAGTATTGAACCCTGGCTGTCTCCTGGCTGGGGTTTGTAACTGAAGTGTGTGTTTGTACAGCTGATAGGTGTACAGGCATTTCTGGGAACACTATGCATTGGAACATTTACAGCTTCAGAGGCTAGCTACCCTGTGTGGCTGAAGTGCTGGGAGTCAGGGTGATCTGTGATCACATGCAGAAGCTGGAACTCGTCCAACCTAGTAGAATAAGCAACCTCAATAAAGAGCTTGCAATATGCCTGGAGTTGTGCTAAGTGCTTTACATGAATTATTTCATTTCCTCCTCTCAGCAATTTTGTGAAATAGGAGTTATAATAATGCTGATTTTCTTTTTCTTTTTTCTTTTTATGTTTTTTTGAGACAGGGTTTCTCTGTGTAGTTTTGGTGCCTGTCCTGGATCTTGCTCTGTAGACCAGGCTGGCCTCTTGATTTTCTATACAAGGAAATTAGAATCAGAAGACTGGTTTGTGACCAAGAGAGGATACAAGCCTCTGTCTAGCTAATGCTAAAATCCTTTGTTCTTTGAAAAGAAAACAACTATTTATTTATTTACTTATTTGTGTTAAGGTAGATCCTCATTGTATAGCCCTGGCTAGCTTGGAGCTCACAATGTAGACCCGGTTGGCCTTGAAACACACAGAGATCTGTTTGCCTCTGCCTTCCAAGTGCTGGGACTGAAGGCATCTGCCACCAAACCCAGCTATCATTTGCTATGTTGCCCAGGCTGGCCCAGCTGTGACTGCACAACATTGCAGCTGGCTTCCTTTTCTTTTAAAGACAACTTTAATGGGGTAGCTGATCCATATGCCATACGATTTGACCACTTAAAGTGTACAATTCTTCACTTTCAGAGGGCAGAGTTGTCATCCAAAGAGAGACCCCGTCTATCAACTGATGAGTGGATAAATGAAAGGGGAATATCCACAGACTGAAACATTATCAGGCAATAAAATGAAGTAAAGCCGTGAGACATGTGAAAGTTGATTATTCAAAGATGAAATCATTCTTGTGATAGCCCAGCAAAATCAGAGCATGGAAGTTACGCAACTCAGAAAATATTTCTTTGTACTCACATGCTCTGTGCTTACATGTATGCACAGATTTCTGAAACGAAGCCCGTCTTTAATGTTCTCCAGAAGTGCAATAATTCCCACAGCATGCTCTAGACAGGGCAGGGGAACAGCCCCACACCCCGGAGGAGCTGAGCCAACTTCTGCCTCTGGATTCCTGGGCAGTTCACTTCCTGTCCAGGCACCATTTTCATCTTTGGCTTTAAATGCTTCTTGCCTCACAGTCCTAGATCATGCCCGTAGTTTACCATGGCCGTACATCCCACTGCAATTCTTTGTCATTTGCAAATAAATATCATTGCCTTTTATGAATCCCTCTCTAGTTATTATTTAGGCTGACACATTCAACAGCATATTTAATTTCTCTCTTGTTGCTTGTGCGCCGAGTTCATAACTAAGAAACCATCGCCTAACCCAAAGTCAGGAAGATGTGAGCCTGTTCCCCCCCTAAGGGTTTTATATTTTTAGCACTTGCCTTGAAATCTGTGAAGCTTTTTCTCTTAACCATGATGCTTTGCTGTTTTGTCTATGACTAGATAAACATACAGATGTATCCACAACCTGTGGGATGAGAGAAGAACATTGTCTTAGTTATTGCTGTGATGAAACACCATGACCAAAAGGCAAGTTAGGGGTGAAAGAGTTTATTCTGCTTACACTTCCACAGCACTGTTTATCATTGAAGGAAGTCAGGGCAGGAACTCAAACAGATCAGGATCTCGTGGGCAGAAGCTGATGCAAAGGCCATAGAGGGATGCTGCTTACTGGCTTGCTCCTTATGGCTTGCTCAGCCGCCTTCTTCTTCTTCTTCTTCTTCTTCTTCTTCTTCTTCTTCTTCTTCTTCTTCTTCTTCTTCTTCTTCTTCTTCTTCTTTTTTGGTTTTGGTTTTTTGAGACAGGGTTTCTCCATGTAGTTTTGGTGCCTGTCCCAGATCTCACTCTGTAGACCAGGTTAGCCTTGAACTCACAGAGATCCGCCTGGCTCTGCCTCCCGAGTGCTGGAATTAAAGGCATGTGTCACCACCACCCGGCTCTCAACCTGCTTTCTTATAGAACCCAGGACCACCAGTCCAGGGACAGCGTCACCACAATGGGCTGGGCCGTCCCTCCCCAATCACTAATGAACAAAATGCCTTACAGTAGGATCTTATGGAAGCATTTTCTCAGTTGAGGTTCCCTCTTTTCAGGTAACTCTAGTTTATATGTCAAGTTGACATAAGATTAGCCATCATAAACATGCAATGCATGAGTAACCAAATTTGGGATCTATCTGGATTTTAATGGTCTGTGTTTCTCCTGCTCCAACCCTCCTTGTAATTAAGAGTTGGATCATGGGACTGGGAAGATGGCTCAGTGGTTAAGAGCACAGACTGCTCTTCCAGAGGACTCGGGTTCAATTTCCAGCACTCATGTAACAGTCCATAACCATCTGGAACTCCAGTTCCAGGGGATCTGACACCCTCTTCTGGCCTTTAAGGGGCACTGCATGCATGTGGGGACAAACATTCAAGTAGGCAAAACACTCAACTCACGCAGAATAAAAACGAAGCAGAGGGTCTGGCTTCTGAATTTGGGTGGCCTCCATCATCATAGAAGGAAAAACCAGGTAGTGTCCTCATTGCCAGATTCCTTGACATTGTACAGTCTGTGGTCAGTCTGTGGATTACTGTGGAGTAATCCTCCAAATACTGCTCTAGCCCTTCCATTTGCCTGTTCAAGAACCTTCAAAGACTTCAAGATCACCCAAGAAACCTATATTTTTGTTGTTTGTTTGCTTGTTTTTTAATTATTATTACTGGTAGTTGTGAGCCACAGAACATAGATTCTGGGAACTGGACTGGGTCCTTTGGAAGAACAGGAAACCCTGTACCCCTGAGCCATCTCTTTGGCTTGAGACCTGGGTCTGTCTCAACCTGCCATCCAAGCAAGGGCTCTCTTGAGCCCTCCCAGTCTCCTTCACCCGACTTTTCAGTCTGCATTTGGGAGCTGATCAGACCTAGGGTAGATCTCACCCTGCCTCTTATTCTCTGTTTGACTCCGCATCACAGTGACTTGAACCCTCCACCCCCTAGCTCCCAACCGTCCCTCTGTGAAGCAGATTTGCTCATTTCACAGAGACGCCTGCAGACATTAGAGATGTCAGGGGCAAGCCCTTTGAACAGTGCTGGGACTTGACGGGTTAGGGCAGTTATTTCTTTTTGATACAAAATCAACAGGTTAGTAAATAAAAATAAAGAGCACCCACTTAAATCTGAATTTCAGTCTACAAATAATTTTTTAGTCGACCCTAGCTATTCCCACTTCACTGGGTTTTCTAGACTTTAACTGGCAATCCTCACTGTACACCTGTTTACAAAGGTGGACCGCGAATGTCTCGAGTGGCATCCACTCTCTGAAGATGGATGCCCTCCACCTTGTGGGCCCCTGGGTCCCGACTGTCCGAAAATAGGGTGACTTTTGTTTTCTTTTTCAGTATGTTATCCCCCCACCCCTGGGGTTAGGAGCATATGGCAATCTCAGGCAAGTGATTCGGCTTTTCAGAGTCTTGATCTTAAATCTTCCAATTTGGGAGAAAGGGAAGGAACCTTAATCTCTCCTTGGACAAGTAAATGAGTTTATTCAAATGAAAAAGTCAAAGAGAGTCTTGGCCTTGGCAAGTACTGTTTGCAAAATTAAATACTTACTAGCTAGTTAAATAATAATTAGCTTCGAAGGGAAACATGCCTGTGTGACCCTACCTCACAATCGGATGTATTTCCCTATCAGTTCAAGTAGCTTTACACAGAAAACAACCTGCAACCTCCCAGCACTGCCTGCAGAGGGTCACTCCCTTCTCCGTGTGTTCCAATTAATTCCCAACCCCCCAGCTCCCGAGTGCCTGAAAGCTGCCCATTTGTCTATGGATTTAAGCAAAAGGGAGAAATCTCTTCCAAAATAGTCCACAAGATGGCCTGGCCCCCTGGGACGGGATCTGAGAGAGCCAAGGAACCGTGTGGACATTTTATGGAGGGTGTCTGGCTCGGGTGCCCTGTTATGTGGAAGGCATCTGCTGGCCCCAGTCATCCGCACATCTCACGGTGGTAATCCTCTATTGATCTCTGCTTTACACCTCCCTTGCTCCATCCCTCCCCCGCTGTGCCTGGTCCCGCTCTGTTCCTCTTTTACTGTGCTAATTGAACGGTTTCTGATTGGAGCCTCTGCCCGGCTGATGGCTTCTGACCAACGGTAAGGGCTGACATTTACTTACTTGATGTCTGCCCTCCTTCTGTTCTCGGGCCTCTCTGTGAGCAGAGTTTAAATTAGGCAAGATGTCAGCTCCAACCCTTGTCTTTATGTCTGCTCTGGCCCCTTGTTATTTGGGTGGGGAGGGAGGAGCTGAGTGGATATGAACCCCGGAAACCTGCGAGGAGCTAATCAGTACCGACCCCCACAGCAGAGCCCGCTCGGTTATCTGTTTCCCCGACATCCCACCTCCCTTTGTTAGTATTTCAGCCTGGCCCCAGCCTGCGGGTTTCTACTGGAACTGATTTTATTTTTGTCCCCAAGTATCCAACCACTCAGTTCTTAATTATGGCAAAGGTTCTGAGCTGAGCATTAGATAGCTAGCTCATCATGGCGATGTTACGGGGAATCGTGATTGGGGCTGCAGTTATCTTAAAGATTGGTTTTATTTTCATCTCTCCCTCCCTCCCTCCCTCCCCCCTCCTTCCCTCCTTCCCTTCCCTTCCTCCCCCTCCTTCCCTTCCTCTTCCCTCCTTCCCTCCCCCTTCCTCCCTCCTCCCCCCTCCCTCCCCCCCCTCGTGAATGTGTGTATGTGCTCGGGCAGATGCTTGAAGAGGTCAAAAGGGAGCCTCAGATCCCTTGGATCTGGAGCTGCCAGATGTTGTGAACTGTCCACCATCTCTCCAGCCCCAAGTGGCTGTTGTCTTGGTGGCCTGGTTGTCACAGTCTCAGCCCATGACATGACTGTCTCTTCCTTGTTCCTAGATGGGAGCATCTTTGGAGAAGTGAGGGAAGGACTCCTGAATGGATGCCACACTGGAAACAGCTTCACCTTTGAATTGGTCTCACATCTTATCATCCTCTTCTTTTTTTTCCCCAGAGCTGGCTGGTCCAGCTTAGGGCTTTGAATGCAATAGTTGAGAGCCCCACCCTGACCTCCATCCCCTGCCCCTCTCACCAAATCTTGCAAATCCAAAATGAAGCAGAAAAGCTGGCACCCTGAACAATTGTCTTAGACTGGAGAGTCCCAAATTAGTTCAAAATTATCCTCATACACGGTTTATTGAATTTATATTCACTACTCCGTAGAACAAGGCGAACAGCAAACCACGAGCTCTCCCAGGTTTTGGGGCTGCTTGGCAGCAAGGGTCCGATCTCCAACATCTCCCAAGCATCTGTCACTCAGGCAAGATGTTAGCTTCTGGCCAGTGCTCAGGGCACATTTTCCCTCGATTTACCTGATTCTCACACTCTGCTCTCCAGCCTCCAGTGGATGAGCGCGCATGCACACCCCTCACGCGCGCGCGTGTGCACACACACACACACACACACACACACACACACACACACACTTCTCTTTAATTGAGCTGTAACCCATCTTTGCCGGGCATTCCTAACATGCAGCTCACAGATCATCCCGGGGCTGCTGTGAGAGATGATTGTCTCCCCAGGCCAACGCTTCATTAAGAGTGACAGCCTGTAGCCCCCTAGTCACCAGGCCACTCTGCCCAGGGACCAAAGAATGGCTCAGCAGGAAGGCTGGGAGACAAAGGGACAGTGGCGGTGGACTTGCAATAGTGATGGAGGGGTTTCTGGGACAAGAAGCAACTAGGCTGCAGGTCGTGTGGAATGAACCTGGGCTATGACGTCAGAGCTAATGCAGCAACTCGGTTGCACAGGCACTTCCCTTGCAGCTGAGAGGCCGATGTTCAAGCCCCAAGAAGCATCCAGAACACCAGTCTCCATAGGCCGTCATTGCTTGGGAAATCAGCACAGCTTGTGACATCCCCTCCCTGTGCAGTCCTGTTTCTAGAGTTGCCTTCTCTCCCCTCTCTTTCCAGGTAGAAGACCAGGGACTAAGAAAGGAACAAATACTTCCTATGCTGTAGGGCTGATTTACTTAGTTACATAAACTCACATTTAAAAACAAACAAACCAGGATATAGAGGGCGCAGCCTTTTCCAGTGGTTAAGTGCTTGCCTGGCACTCACGGGGCCTGGAGTTCCATCTGCAGCACGGCAAAAAAACATTTATTGGACCATAATGTACATATAATAAACGCATGAATAAATATTGGATGCTTTTGACAAACATACACACCCTGTGACTACCACCCTATCAAATACGATTGCTTAACGAAGCCTCAAATTCAGTCCCCTTGGGAGACCAGATCAGTTTATAGCTACAGATACTGAGGGTTGGAAGGGTTCAGGACATTGGCCGGGAAGATGCCAGACACTCTAAACCTGCTGGTCTGAGAACTTTGCTCTATCATTTCATTAACTCCTGAGCCCCAACCCACTGGTCCCCTTTCCACAGTAGTTGGAGAGGGATTTCTGGTGTGCAGGGTTTTTTTTTCTCCCTGACCCTGTTTACTAATTCACTCCAGAGAGAAAAATCCTCTGAAACAGCACTAAAAGTCCTCAGTGAAAGGTCAGTGAGCAGGAAACACAGACAAGGGAACAGGTGACTTCAGACAGTGCAGGATTTTCTTGGGGGGGGGGTTCCCATAGAGGGGACGCCTTGTGAGAATTGGCTGGCCGACCATGTACAAGCTAGACAGTTACAGGCCAGAGAGGGATGGGATGGGGAAGAAGGCTGAGCATGTCCCCTTCTGGCTTGGGGGTGATCAGTGAGTAGTTAAAGGATGTCAGGTGATCCATAAACGTCTTTCCTGTGTGGACTTTACTTGGGGGTACAGGGTGGGTTATCAAGAATCTATAAACTAATTTATTTTTTAGAAACCCAGTAACTTGGGCTGGAGAGGTGGCTCAGTGGTTAAAAGAGCACTGACTGCTCTTCCAGAGGACCTGGGTTCAGTTCCCAGCACCCAACATGGCAGCTCACCTCTGTCTGTGACTCCAGCCCCAGGGGACCTGACAACTTCACACCAATGCGCATAAAATAAATTTTAAAAAAAGCCAAAAAGAGAGAAACCAAGTAACTTTAGTTGCTGAAATTGTTGCAACTTGACCAAAATGGAGGCGCTACATCAAGCAGTGTGGTTCAAATGGTGTGGTCCTGGCTCTCACTCAGAAGGCAGAGCTGTATGCCGCACATGCACGTTAGCTCATGTTCACTCACTCTAACTTCTGTGATAGAAAAGGTAAGCTTAAGGAGCCTGTTGACGCTGGATGGTGGTGGCAGAGGCAGGAGGATCTCTGAGTTCAAGGCCAGCCTGGTCTACAGAGTGAGTTCCAGGACAGCCAGGGCTACACAGAAACCCTGTCTCAAAAACAAACAAACAAACAAACAAACACCCCAAACAAAACAAAAAGGAGCAGCCTGTTGGTCACCCACTGAAAAACCGGCCCTTCTCTCTTTCCTGAATTCTCTTGTATCTGCTGAGAAGTCCGGCTCCCTGGCCTCTTTGTTGTTGGTGTCCGTGGCATTTACCGTCTGTGTGAGGTGAGCATGTCCTCCCCCTCACCATCCTACAGAGCAGGCCCTGGCAGCTGGGCGCATAGAGAGACACTCAGCCATTCAAACAGGCCTGAGCCTGAGGGTTTCCCTCCTGTCTTGGGGGGCCTACATAGCTCCTTCTCCGGTCATCAGATGAAAACTGCTGTGGTAGATCGTTCACTGGTAGAGAACCCCCAAGGGATCCTGCCTACACTACAGTAAGAACAAGACTCTGAGCCAGCCCAACTGGGAGTGGGGGGTGCCAGGGGGGGTGAATACCCAGGCCAGGTGGCTGGCATGAGGCAGCAGGGAGTCTTTTGCAGGGGTGGAGGGGAGGGATTTCTACCAGACTGTCATTTCTGCTCCATTGTGTATCCTCTCTGGCTTTGAAGTGGACTGTTTCTTGCAGCCTGGCTTTAACCCAGCGAACTGCATTCAAGGATCACTATTCAGACTCACCGGCAGACAGCCAACACTCAGAACGTCTGGCTCCTGGTCCACTTCAGCGGGGTCTTTGGATAAGCAGCTGTGTACGGGTGCTGGCCTGAGCTTGAACAGGTGTGCTTGATAAGAGTGACAGACACAGCACATGGTTCCTGCCGTCAATGTGTCACGGCTGGTCATCCAGATAGAGGGGTACACTGACTCTGGGGCCAGACAAATGGGATTTCACACATCTCTAACTCTGCGGCCTTGGGGTAAGTTGTTTGCCCACTGGAAGACTCAGTTTTTACATCTGTAGAATGGCAGACCTACAGGCTAAGTTGCTCACAGTACTCAGATCAGTTCTTCACATGTAATAAGTAATATGTACTTCTTAACCACCACCATAATTATTCTAGGGGTCTTATGAGTGGGAAGTTATATAGACTATATAAAAGATTTTTTCACGGTGCCCTGAATGTCTATGGTGGTTACTTGTTGCTGGAGGGCTTCTCTCCAGGTTCCCCAAGCCCCGCAGTCCCACAATCCACTTATAAAATAATCACTCAGACGCTTATATCACTTATAAACTGTATGGCCATGGCAGGCTTCTTGCTAACTGTTCTTTTATCTTAAATTAACCCATTTCTATAAATCTATACCTTGCCACGTGGCTGGTGGCTTACCAGAGTCTTTACATGCTGCTTGTCCTGGCGGTGGCTGCAGTGTCTCTCTCTCCTTCTTCCTGTTTCCCCAATTCTCCTCTCTCTTTGTCCCACCTATATTTCCTGTCTGGTCACTGGCCATCAGTGTTTTATTTATATAGAGTGATATCCACAGCAGTTACTACTGTGAAAGGCTATCATCATACATGCTTTCCAGTCACAGGGCACATCCCATGGAAACACAGGAAAGATGACTCTTGTCTGTAGGGATCACACCAGTCCCTCGAAGGTGGTGTTCAGGCTGAGCACTGACTGGTAAAGAGGTTTGAATAAGCAGGGATGAGCATGTGAGGCCCAGCACCCTTGGCCCTCAGCTCAGCGACTGCCCTCAGGCTCTCAGCCTGGCAGGGAGCTCAGCTGCAGTGTGGGCTCCCCACGTCATTTGGGCACCCTGCACTTAAAGGCCAGGGCCAGTCTCAGGACAGGATGCTGTGAAGAACCAGCCCAGGACAGGGACAAGGGGGAGTGGGGCAATCGAGAGAGAGCCAGTGAGGCAGCCCAAGGCCAAGCTCACAGTGAACTGGCTGTCACCACAGGGCTCCGCTCTTCACCTCTGTGGTTTTGTTTTCTTACTTTTGAGTGGGGAATAACACAACCTGACTCACCTTCCAGCTGTACCACAATGATCAAATACGAAGTTCAGTCAGCGTGTTCAAGGCAAAGCACTCTTCTTCAAGACCAAGAGACATGTTAATGCAGCATCTGCAAAGCTCCAGGGAAATGCAGAGGCAAAAACCATTTAACGAGAGGCTCAGACCAGCTACTGGGACCAACACACCTGACTCACCCCAGCAGTGAACCAACAACACCTCCCCACCCCCACCCCCACCCCCGCATAACATATTGACTCTGCTCACTCATGCAGCAAATACTCCTTGTGTGCCCACTGAGGGCCAGCCTAGGGGCTCCCTACTGGGTGAGAGAGATGGATGGGGACCCTGCTTTGGGTTGTCTTTAAGCAATTTGAAAAACTGGCAACCTGAAGACTTCTATCCCACTGGCCACCTGCCAGTTCCCAGGACTGTCGCTGTTCATTCTGAGCTGAGCCAGGCTACCAAGGCATGTCCTCAGGCCAGCATAGATCCTGTGAACACACCCCTCTGACCTCTGCTGATGAGGAGCTCCAAAGGCCTCCCTCAGACTCCCCCACGTCCCTGGTGCTTTCCCTGACCTCCCTCCCCCCAACACTAGCCCAAGTGCCTTCATATTTAAAGAGGAATGAATTTCTAATTAGCACCCAAACACTGGAGCGTGGCCCTTCCTGGCCTTTCCTATTTAAATGCAAATTAGTCTTCCCAGAGGAAAGCTGATGAGTGGAGGGAGCCTCAAAGGGTGCTGATCAGAACTGTCACTTTTGTCACTGGCTACCGACTTTGCTGCCCACCACCTACACGCCTCTCACCTCAACGCCAGGCTCTGAGGCTGAGGGAGTTCGAGGCAGGGCCTGAGTCCTTGTCCCGAGCATCCAAACTCCTATTCTCACGTCTGTCTGGGAGGATGGCTAGGCCTGTAGGAGGTCATCTTAGACTGATGGGCTGGAGAGGACATAGGCATTCAAGTCAGGAACACCTGGCTTGGAATTCAGGGTGCTCTGTCTCCCCCTTACACACACACACACACACACACACACACACACACACATACACATACACACACATACATACATACACTAATCCTTGCATACTTATGGAGGTCAGAAGACAGCGTACAGGAGTTATCCAGTTCTCTCCTTCCCCCATGTGGGTCCCAGGGAGACAAATCAAGTTACCAGGGCTGCCAGGCAATCACTCTTATCCGCTGAGCCTTCTCACCAGCCCACGATGCTCTTTTCAGAAGTGCACATTCTCTACCAGCATGTTACACCTCCAGCCTGGGAGGGACGCTCTTCTAAGGAGCTGTGAGGGAGGGTAAATTCCTGCTATGTCGCCGTGCCTTCCTCATGGAAATAGGACTGGTAGTGTTTCTCTCTCTCAAGACTGTTGTGAAATCACACAGTAATGAGAAAAGGCGCCCATGCGCAGTAAGCGACCCACAGTGGGCACTGGCACCAAGTGGCCTTCTGTTGCTCTTATCAGTGCCAGCTTACTATAAAATAAGTGTGGGACAAGTTGTCAAGAAAAAGGTGGCATCCCATTTGTCCCCCTAAAAATAGCTGAAGGTGAAGAGAAGGTTTACAAGGGGCCAGAGAGGAAATATTAATGCCTGTGGGCCCACATGCTGCGTAGACTACTTCAGGCTGTTGCAGGGGGAAAGCCGTGGCAGACAGCGTGAGGGACTGTGTTCCAACATAATTTATAACTATATTTATAGACATGACCAAGTCATGTCATCTTCACATATCCTGAAGCATATTTTCTTTTGTTTCTTTCTCCTTGACAATTAAAAAACTACAAAGACTGCTACAAGATCACAGGCCAGACCAGACCAAGGCCTGTTTTCTGACTGCTGCCCTGGGGCGTTATGGTCCCATGGTGTGGGGGAAATTGTGCGAAGGCACCTACCTCTAAAAATGTCGGGTTCTCAACTGAAGTTGGGACTATGGGGGAGGGATGTCATCCCAGGAAAGAAATGGTGTGACCTCGAACTTCAGAGGAACGAAGGACACACAGGGTTTATGATGGTAGCTTCTAGAACACACCAGCCATTAGATTCGAGTCTGAATAGGGACCACTCTGATCCTTATCTACTGTGGTGCTTTGAAAGAAAATGGTCCCCACGGCTCATTGGGAGCTGGCACCATTAGGAGGTGTGGCCTTGCTGGAATAGGCGTGGCCTTGCTGGAGGAAGTGTGTCACTGGGGGCGGGCTTTGAGGTCTCCTATGCTCAAGCCAGGCCTAGGGTGATAATCTCTTCCTGCTGCCTGCAGATCCAGATGTAGAACTCTTGGCTACCTCTCCAGTACCATGTCTGCCTGCATGCTGCCATGCTTCCCACTATGGCGATGGGCTAAACCTCAGAACTGTAAGCCAGCCCCAATTAAATGTTTTCCTTAGAAGAGTTGCTGTGATCATAGTGTCTCTCACAGTAACAGAAACCCTAACTAAGACACCTAGTAACATCCAGGATAAGAACTGAGGACTCACTGCTCTAAACAGGAAGCCCCGTTCTCCTGGTGACAGGCTCTGGTCCCTTGGGGTTCCTCAAGTCCCACAGCTGCATACCTGACTGGCCTGGGAGTGCCCGCTAATAAAGACCGGCGACCCTTTGATCCACTCACACCCTAGCCTGCTGCTCACCTTTCTGGATGCCCATCTATTTTTAGGCCAGCACAGCCCACACACAGCCTGCCCGTTACGCATCCCCTCCTCCTCCGTGTGAGGCATGGAGGAGACATGGGTCAGCATACCAGATGGCAGCCTTGCTGCTGCAGCAGATTGCCTGTCTCCCAAGGGATTGGGATAAAGCAGGGCTTTGGATGAGGCCTGCTCGCTAACCCCACCCCTCCACAACTGTGCCTCTGAGCTATCTTTTCTTCAGTACCTCTGGGAAGGGAAAGGGGGATGAGGTAGAGGTAGGTGTGTGTGTGTGTGTGTGTGTGTGTGTGTGTGTGTGTGTGTGTTTTATATGAAGGGAGGAGGTAAGAAGAGAACAGAAGCTTCCTTCCCCTGCACAGGCCCACCCAGTGAACCATCCGTTACTTCCTGCCTTGCTGGGGGCATGAAGGATGGTGGGCTCTTGGAGGGAGCAAGAGTCTCCAGAGCCCCTGGCATGGAGAGACATAGAGGGTAGGTACCTCAGGGAGTGACCACTTTCATTCCCTGGCACCTTAGAGGCCTGGGGCTGAATGTCATCTCACGCTAATCAAACTGGAACCCCTGTCATTTCCTGGTCTCATCAAATCTTGGGCCTCAGCATCTTTCATGAGGTAGAAAGTGGGTGAAGGAGAATTAAGTCAAGGAACCTGCCTCTCCCACCCCACCCCCTCCTTTCTCTTTTTGAGACAGGATCTCGTGTATCTCCGGCCAGCCTCAAATTTACCAAGTCGCCAAGGATACCTTTGAACTTCTGACCCTCCTGCCTCCACCAGTTAAGTGCAGGGTTTTACAGGAGTGTGATGTCATACCCAGTTTTATGCAGTGCTGGGGATGGAACCCCGGGGCCTCATGAAACTCAGACAAACACCCCACCAACTAAGGTACAGTCCAGCTCCAGCCCCAGGTAGCCTCCTCTTATAGTTAAAAAAGAGGATAGAGAGAGAGACAGAGACAGACAGAGACAGACAGAGACAGAGACAGAGAGTCAGAGACAGAGACAGACAGAGAGAGAAATGAAGAGAGGGAGGGAGGGAGGGAGGAAGAAGGAAGGAAGGAAGGAAGGAAGGAAGGAAGGAAGGAAGGAAGGAAGGAAGGAGGAAGGAAGGACAAGAAATCTGATGAAGTCTAGTCTGTGGTGTGGTCTTGGTGGGGAACGCCTCCCTGGGATAAGCAGTATCTCCGGGGAGTGGGCCGTTCTCTTCGGCATGGAGACACAGTCTTCAGGCCTGAACTTTCGCCCTTCAGAAAAGACAGTTCTGCTGGGGTGAGGAAGCTTTAGCAGGAGCTCAGCAGCCTTGCCTACGGCCCCACGTGGCGCTCTCTGGGACTGGGTGATGATGGATCTGTGACCCTGCTCACTTTGTGCCTGCCGGGTAGGAAAGCATCCCCCGGCCCCTGCACATATGCACATGCACACATGCACACATGTGGCACTCACTAGTGAGCAGGCAGGCTGGCCCATCTGCCAGTCAACCCTCCTTGCCGATTTCCCGGCTGGCAGCAGTGGAGCTGGTGTGTAAATCATCAGAGCCCCTATCAGCTCCGCCAGGACATGGAGCTCTTTTTAATTAAGAAGAATGGAGGATGCTCCTGGCTCTGGAAATGGCAATATTAACTTACTAATGAGTCTTTAAAGAGACGTGTCTGAGTAGACTGTGCCACCTGCCCATGTACAGTCTCTGATACTCTGTAGAGCAGACTGGACCCTGGGGAAGACTACGTGGGGTCCGGGGAGGGGGGCAGAGAGGGGCCCTGCATTGAAGATGGAGAAGAAAGGACCCCTCTTGGCCCAGGAGCTAATGTAGCCCAGCCTAGTGAGCTGGGACCAAATGGTATATTTTCCTCTCTAAAGAAAGGGCCGGATTGCAATGTGAGTTGAACCCTTGAGTCCTCCCAGAGAGCTGTGGGGCACAAGAGGCATTCCAGAAAGGTCAAAACACAGTAGAAAGCATGATTAGACTTCCAGACAGGCACTCAAACACCACGAGGAACAGACTATCACTAACCAAGTGGGCAGTACCAGCCACAGGCCAGGGCAAGGCTCCCCATACGGCCCCTGCAGTGGCTGGACCCACTTTCCTTTAGGAGAACAGCTGCCACAGAGAGGGCATGCTATGGCTGGCCCTGGTTGCACAGCTCAGGCAGGTATGACAGATGTGTGTCCTGTGTCCTTTCATCTCCGGTGTCTCCCAGAGGCACCATGGCCTCCCCGCCCCACTCCTTGTGGCTGTTCTCAGTTTCTTGCACCGCTGGCCAGGAAATTCCTCACGGTTTATAACTAACGCTCAGGCTTTATTACAAGCCCCATTTCCTCTTCAATGCCTGCAATCAACACAGGAAACTACCTCAGGTCTCATCCCTGCGCACAGAACAAGGGAGGAATGTGCGGCTCCTACCCCTGCTTCTCAATTTCCAGGAGTCTAAAGACCAAGCTGATCCTGTCCCCACCCTGTGGGCAGAGACATTCCTTAAATGATATCCATTAAGTCCCTCTAGGTTCCGGAGTCATGCTATGAACTGGAACGGGAGGCAGACCGGAGATTGGTGGGGAGGAGGGAGAAGGTCCTGAAGGAATGTACTCAATTCTTTCTGACCAAGACTGCGTCCTAGAGACTAGATGCTCCAACGTTCTCCCTCAGGTGGTGGGGGCTCAAGATGCAGGTCATGCCTCTGATTACCACCTCTGTGCTGCTGACCCCATCCAGTTTGATTGGGCCCTAATCCTTCCCTGGGCTGATTTCCAGACTGACGGGGGGTGGGGCTGGGGGCTGGGGGCCCACCAAGCTTGGATTGCTGGTGATGAGACAACCATCTTCCCTCCCAACCTTATGCTCGTATCAGGCGTATGCTCGGGAACGCCCCCTGGCGACCACCCCGTGAAGGGCCACCGGTGTCCTCCAGATGGACCTGCACTTTCAGGCCTCAGTGGAGCAACCTCAGTTAGTGGAGAAGAAAGACATCCCCCTGTAAAATAACCCAACACGATGGGCTGCAGGAGGCTGTGGACCTCCAGGCCACCTACCCTATGGAGGTGGGTCCAGTTCCTGGGCACACTGGCCTGAACAAAGCAAGCTAGAGACACTCACTATCTCAGGAAAAAGGAGGAAATGCTCCTTTCCACAGTCTCTACAACGTGCTCAGTGCTCAGCAACTCTCCTGGCAGGATGATCACGTGTATTCCTGGGGAAGGAGGTTAGGGTGTCTCCTCAAAATATACCCTACTCTGGGACTCCGTAAGTTCCCCAAAAGGCACCCATCTGTGTTCTCCATCAGTGGGGTCACCACTCTGAGAAAGATGCTTGGTATTCTATACTGTGTCTCCACTCACTGCCTCCTCAGAAGAGACCTGGCTTCGGCAAGGCTGGAGCCCATGGGAAAGTGAGCAGGCACTTAGTAGGTGCTCCCCAAACTGCACCTGATGCTTATTGTATGACAGCTGACCTTGACAAAGACAAGGTCGGAGTCTTTTACAAAGTGACTGACTATCTGGGGCTAAGCAGCTTCAAGTTTGATTAAGACTTCAGTATCACAATAACACAGGTCCACAGCACACAGACCTACTCTGTGGGGACACTTGGGACATTTCTCTCCCGTCCTTTCCTCCTCTCATCACATCTGAAAGTCAAACTCGCTTGTTTTGGTGCTGGGAAGGTGACCCAGGGCTTTGGTTATGTCACAGATACCCTCCACTAGGCATGCCAGTCAAAAACTCTACAATTAATTCGTTAGTTTATTTATTGATTTACGTGGGGGCGGAGCATGGCATGCATGTAGAAAACCTGGGAGAGTTGGTTCTCTCCTTTCATCACGTGGGTTCCAGAGATAGAACTCAGGTTGTTAGGTAAGCACCCTTAATCACTGAGCCATCTCATCTCCCAGCCCCCAAGAAATACTTTTTTAAGAGAGAACGGAAACCGGAAACCCATGCCGGGTTGCTGTGCGAGATCTTAGAGCAAGAACGATTTAGGTTTGACCTGAGGAAGAACTTCTGATTGGGAGAGTGAGTCCGCAGCAGAAAAGGGTGGTGAGAAATCAAAGGACACACTGGACTCCCTCTGGCCTGGCACACCCCCCCCCCCATGCACCAGGCGCAGAAACTGCAGGTGACTCAGGGAATCTTAAGCGGTGGTTGCTAGGTTACAAGCTTCTTTAATGTGCCTCAATGTAAAGACTAAGGGATGTTACCTGGTTGGGAGGAAGAGCAAGGGGGAAGGAGGGAGAGAAAAGAAACCAGCCAGACTTCCAGAATTAGCAATTGGGCATAGCCTGGAGGCAAACTGTTTTTTGGTTTTTTTTTTTCTCTACTTTTCCACACTGAGTCTCTTGACCCCTATGGCTTGCACAGAGTAAAGCCTATGGATGTGAGCACTAAGCTGGAACAGCGCCCTCCAGGACTAGACTCTGGTGTCTCCCCAGGTGAGACACCCAACAGTCACTAGGGTCCCTTTGGGCTCTGTTCGCCTTCCCTCTGCAATTAGACAGATGACCAGAAACCAGATGAGAACGGAAACGCACAGCCTCCTCACTAATGCATGATCTGTTCATTTGCGATCTGGACTCTTCAACCCAGAGGCTTCTGAATGAGTTGCCAGCTTTAAGTGAAGCACTCCCCGAGTGTCAGACCCTCCTCTGCAAAACACAGATGCTCGAAGATGCCTGGCAGTCTCCCTCCAGTTGAAGATTATGAGAAAGTGGATGTGCAGGGGCTGAGCTCCGGGAAGTCTGCCCACCTGCTGGGAGGGTGTGAGGGTGTGAGAAACTGCTTGGCTTTGCTGCTTCTGAGAAGCTCATAGGCAAGTGAGGCTGAAGACAGACCCCAACAAACACATTTGAGAAGACTGTGCTCCCCTTCATCCTGGTCACCCCAAACTACAGCTATGAAACTGATTCAGTTCGAGCAGAGTCCATCCACATTTCTCTGGGCAGGCTAGGCCTCTAAGAATGTCGGGAGGTACCCACCAGAGAAGACTACTTGGACATGGCCTCAAGCTACTAGAAAGTCTTTATACACTGAGTGTTCAGGACCCGAGGACAGTCCTGAGACTTTCTCAGAGTGGGCTTTTAAGCACAAAAACCACATCCCGAGTTGACATATCGCATTTAGCAAGAACAGTTAGCCAGAAGCAGAACTACAGAAGCACAAAATCAAGGTCAGTACATTCAGGGACTTTCCCAGAACTGTGGACTTTGATGGATTAGGTCTTTGGTCTCATTTTGGCAGGTGGTCCTGCCTGCATGCTGGGTTCCAAGGCCTGAATGGTTCTTCCATCATGGCCTCAGTTGTTCTAAGGTCTGGAAGCCTTTCACATGAACATGAAATGGTTGGTATTGTCTGTGAATCTTCGTGAATTTAGACTACGCTCTCAGAATTTGTGAGTTCTTACCAAATAGGGAAAAACAGAACATAGTCTCTTCTGTGGATGATCTAGATGTTGATTTTGCAAATACACGAATCTAAGCTTTAAAAATAAGTAGAATTGTTAGCTCAAGAGCTCAAGATAGTAAGATAGGCCTATTTTGAGTTACAGCTTCTATTTCTCACAGAAGTAGCAGTGGTAGTATGGGCACTGACAGAAATGTACCAGGCCTGTGCTCTCTGTCAGAGGGTCTAGGGAACACTTGACAACTATTACCTCTTTTAACCTTCACAAAAACTTATACCATGGAATGCCACAAAGAAATAAAGGAGAAAAATCTGATATAGAGGCACACACCTTTAATCTCAGCACTCAGGAGGCAGAGGCAGATGGATTTCTGTGAGTTCAAGGCCAGCCTGATCTACACAGAGAGTTCCAGGACAGTCAGGCCTACATAGACAGACCCTGTCTCAAAAGAAAAAAAGAAAAAAGAAAAAAAACAGGAAAGGAAAAGAAGAACTGGGTTTGGTGGCACAGGTCTGCAGTCCTCGCACTTGGAGACTGTAGCAGGAAAATCGAGTTCCAGGCAAGTGAGCCCATGTTTCAGAAAAACAGAGGAAGGGTGGAGGGGCAGGGCAGAGATCCTTTCAACAACTTGGATGATGGTACTCCAGGAGTGAGTTTAGGGGTAAGGGGACTCTAAACGTTTACATGCTGTATGATTTTATCCATAGAACATTCTTTTCCTTCTTGAGACAGAGTCTGAATAGTCCAGGACGGCCTGGAACACAATATATAGCAAGGATGGCCTTGAACTTCTGATCCTCCTGTCTCTACCTCCCAAGTGCTGCGATTGTGGTCATACCTCACCGGGTTTTCCGTCACTGTGTCAGGCACCAGGTTTTATGCAGGGCTGGAGATGGAATCCAGGATTTTGTACATGCTAGATAAACACTCCACCAAGTAAGCTACAATCCCAGCTCCTTGTACAAGATGGCTGAAGCAACAAGATTTCAGAAATGGGTTGTCAGGGGCTGGGGAAGGAAGAGCGAAGAGGAAGTATGGAGTTGGACCAGATATCAAAAGGTGACATGGGACCCTTGCAATAATGAAAATGTAATCTGCTTGTGGATTGTACTTTAGCTTGCCAGGATATTAGCACTGGGAGACCCTGGATAAAGAGAACTTCTTTCTTATAACCACGTGTGAATCTACAGTTGATCACAAATGAAAGTTTAGTGCCTTGCATGTGCACAGCCCTGAGATCCATCCCCAGCTTTGGGGGGAAATACACACCACACCACGCACACACAGTGCAAAGTCTGTCCGGTTCTCAAGCTTGACGTTTTCCAGGTGGAAGGAAACCAGACAGGAGGACCCTGTGGACTTGGAGAGACACACCATTAGGTGGTCCGGTGTGTTACTGGCACTTGTATTACTGGGGAACCACAGTTCTGAAGGGTCTGTTGCTGGGTACAGGTTTGAAGAGGTTGTCTATCCAGTCCTGTGGTTGGTGCCAAGGGCCAGGATTTGCTAATCAGGTTTGCCCTTCTAGTGATGTGTGTGAAGGTTTTGGGGTGGGGGTGGGGGAGATCCTCCCAGTCGTCTATTGGTATGTTCAGTTGTGGTCCCCCTGTCTGTGACTTTATCAGCGGCGTTGTGGACGTGTCCACTCAGGAGGGAAGGCAGGTTCTGGGTGAGCTGCATGCATACGCGTGCCGATTGTTCGCTCTGCGGGTCCCCTGCTGCATGCATGCCACTGCCTCCTAACTCGGCTCTGAGCTTTGACCGTGTGAGAATACCTCCCCCCAAACAAAGCCAGCTTGTCACGAACTGGGTCTGTGTACTGTAGACAAACCGGGTAATTGGGCTCTCCGCCTCCTCACCCAAAACAAACACTCGCAAACGCCCGCCCCCACGCTGGCGGGATCTGCCTGTCATCTGGGCACCGGTTCCTGCTCCGGCTGCCTCCGACCCCGGAGACACGGCAGGCCCTGCCCTCGCCCGCCCCGGCTGCCGGGGCTGACGCACAGGCCACAGCCTCCGCTGCGGGGCGCGTGGGCTCCTGCCCAGGTGTGGCGGCTGCGGGGAGGCGGTGCGGGGAGCCGGCGTCCTCCGGCCGGCCGGGACTCGGTGTCTAGCAGCCGCTCGCCTGCGCGGGTGACAGCGGCGTGCGGGCCGGGAAGAGCAGGGCACGCTGTCCCCGGCTCCGCGGCTGCCGGGCTGCCGGTGAAAGCCGTGCGTGGCTTGCGGGCACCGCCCGGGAGCTAGTGAGGGGCGAGCGCGGCGCCCACGCGCGGCGGGGTGGGCTCCGCGCTCCCGGGGACCGGGCGGGGCGGGGCTCATCCTGCAAAGTTGACCCAGGGCGGGCTACCGCCGGCGTCCTGCTGCCCTAGATTCGCCGGGTTCTTCCCGCGGAGCCAGGGGTGGACGTCGCCGGCCCGCTGACACCCGAGGGACCCGGAGAAGCCAGCGGGCGTCGGCGGAAGCCCGCGCAACGCGAGATGGAGGCTGCAAGAGGGGACGTGCGGGCCGGCGCCGAGTAGCCCGCGGGCCCCGGGGCTGGACCTTGCCCGGACGCTGTGAGGGCGCGCGAGCAGGGCCCTCCCCCGGGCTGCCATGGAGGTGCCCAATGTCAAGGACTTTCAGTGGAAGCGCCTTGCTCCACTGCCTAGCCGCCGGGTCTACTGCTCACTGCTGGAGACCGGAGGGCAGGTCTATGCCATCGGGGGATGTGATGACAATGGGGTCCCGATGGACTGCTTCGAGGTCTACTCCCCCGAGGCCGACCAATGGACCTCCCTGCCCTCCCTGCCCACAGCCAGGGCCGGGGTAGCGGTTACTGCCCTAGGAAAGCGGATTATGGTGATCGGGGGTGTGGGCACCAATCAACTGCCTCTGAAGGTCGTGGAAATGTACAATATCGATGAGGGCAAGTGGAAGAAGAGGAGCGTGCTGCGTGAGGCTGCCATGGGCATTACTGTAACAGCTAAAGGCAAGTGGGGCCAGGGTTGAGGGTGGGCATAGAGAAGGAAGTAACGGGTCACAGGGAAAACGGATGGAATGCAACATGATTTGGGCGGCCAATAGCACGTTCCCCGTCACATTAAGTACTAAAACTAGAGACCCATTGCCCTTATTTTACAGACTGGGAAGGGAGGCTGAGCAGGTGAAATGTCTAGGAATTCCATCTGATGCCAGGAGTCAGCTCCAGCGGGTTCCTCCTGGCAGCCGGGCAGGCCACTGCAGAGGGAGCACCAAGGTGTGAGCTGTGGGGTTATCTGCAATGACTCTGCATACCCTGGCATTCAGCCGAATGACCACATTCCCCGTTGGCACCTTACCCCCCACCCCCAACCTACCTAAGCAGGTTCCTGAGGATGCTCATCCCATCCTTCTACCAACACCAGGTCTGCCGAGGAGGCTTTGGGACCGGATCCCAGGATCTTCTTTAACTCCTGACTGCAGTGTCAGTGGTACTGAGGGCAGGTCAGAATGTTCCAAAGGTGGATTTGTGTGGTGGAGCGTCCGGGTCCACCGAGTTCTGTGGACTGCATGTGGTTTTTAAATTCTCATTTGACCTTTTTTGGGGGAGCTTCTAGAGCCTATAGAGGAGTCCAACAGCTGTTTTGCTGAAAACACAGAGTTTGATGAGAATGAGGGTTAAGAGACCCCCAAGTTCATATACGCTTGCCTCCACCCTGTAGACACTGCTTCTTTAGCGACACGACCCCAGCTGCCTGTGTGGCATCCGGCAGATCAGAAACCAGCCTTTCTTCAACACCTGTTCTGTCCCTGGCACACTCCTGGGTCACAAGGAGATAGGAAAAGAGTAGAAAATCTGGGCCCTGGAAGTAATTGGCGAGAAGCTGGGGCCCAGAACTCCCTTGGGCAGGGTAGACAGTAGGGTTTCCATGATCTGCCAGTTAGAAGGATGAAAAGCCAGGCCTGGTGCTGAAGGCCTTTAATCCCAGCTACTCTGGAGGCTGAGGCAGGGGAGTGCCAAATTCAAGGCTTGCCTAGGCTGCAGAGTGAGTTCAGCAGACGGAGGCCGAAGGATTGTGAGTTCAAGATATATAGTAAGAACCTATTTAAAAAAAAAAAAAAAAAAAAAGGATAGGAGGCCCAGAGGCCCAAGGGGACACTGAGAATAATGATCCCTAGCTTCGTTAAATCATACTAAAAGTTAAAAATCAAGGCGTACCTTTGGTGCTTTATCCCTGTATCCAATGAGATAAGTGCTATTTTTATTCTGTTTCAGAAGCAGCAGCAGGAAGCCCTGAAAGGTTAATTACCCGAGGTTAAATAGATAGTAAGTCATGACCATGCTCCAAACTAGAAAGTCAAGTGAATTCAACAGTTAGGTTGGTGAACGTGTACATGTCAACCGTTGTACTGAGTTCATAGATTAACAAATTCTCAAGGACCTTCGTTGTATTGGGAGGAACAGGTCAAGCTGGTATCAGTTCCATGCAGTCACAGAGCAATGGAGATACCATTACCCAGGAGGCACCAAGCCAAGTCCCCTGGGCCCCCTGCTTTGCAGCTCAGGGAATTCCAGTTGAGGTTCAAAGGATGGGTCAGAACTGGCCGCCAGCCTGAATGTCTGTGGAGTGGATAGAGTTTTTCCAGAAGGGGGTGTTCCTAGAAGGGAAGGTGGAATTTGTGCTAATCAGGTGCTCGTCATCAGGCCCTTTCCCAGTCTTAGGCTTAGGGTTAGGATCCCCCTACCCACCCCTAGTATGGCTAGAAAGTAGAGAGAGAGATAGGGTTGCTCACTTTGTCCAGTAGTAACATCCAAGAGTCAAGGCACCATAGAGAGAAAGGCTGTGAGCAAGGGCTAGCCCTTGCTGGGAGCAAGAACCACAAACAGGTACTGAAGACTCCTGAGAGGAAACCCATTCAGGCAAGGGCTGGGGAAACGCAAATGTTAGTCCATGCTCTTTGGTACAATGTGCGGAGTCCCTGAGAAGCTGCCTACTGGCTAAGAACAGAGGAAAAAAGAGGGGACTCCCTGAGGGGACTCCCTGCTTAGAGAACCTAGCTCTCTTAGGGCAAGGTTTCTGAAGGGTCAGTTCCCCAAAGCCTCCTCCTCCTCTCCTCCTCCTCCTCCTCTCCTCCTCCTTCAGACCTGGCCTTATCCTGTTCAGCACAGGGGCCTCCTGGATCCTGCAAGCTTCTGTACATGTGAAGGAGAATGTCATCCTCCACTAGGGTAGCAGACAGAACTGCTGACAGGCCAGGGCCGGTGACTGGGGCCGGCTATCGTTCTGAAGGACTTCACCATGGCTGGAGACTTAATGTCTGAGAGTTCCTATGGGATCCTATGGGACAGGTCACCCCTGGAGGTCTCCCCTCGCCTTCCCTCTGGGTGCCTGGACAGGGGGACAGGAGGACAGGGGGGACAAACCTAGACTTAGGCTTCCCTGTCATCGTCTCTGCGCAGGGTTTAGTGTATCAGGCTTTGCTAAGGACTTGGCACTCATGAAGGCCGAGGCACAGTCCTGCCACAGCTTCAGGAAGACCCAGGTTTAGCTGTAACAGGGACTTTGAATGGTGTTACCCACCCCACCAAGACAACTGGGATTCATTAGCAGAGCAGTGTCCGGAAGTTGGCGTGGCCTATGGAAGGTTATAGGATCTGTTGGGTCTGTCTCTGGGTGCCTGCGAGCCAAACTGTCTCAGTGTGTGTGTGTTGTGTTTCTTTTTCTTAGATTATCGAGTGTATGCTGCAGGTGGGATGGGCCTGGACCTTCGTCCACACAACTACTTGCAACACTATGACATGCTAAAGGACATGTGGGTGTCGCTGGCACCCATGCCCACTCCGAGATATGCTGCCACCTCCTTCCTCCGGGGCTCCAAGATCTATGTGCTGGGTAAGGACAAGCTCCTCGTTGTTCATTTCTCCTTGCTCCCTTGGGTGAGTTCCCTGGGAAGCAATGCCCACAGCCCCAGAATTTCCCTGGCCCTGGGGGATAATCACACTGTTCCAGCCCTCGAGGAGTCTTTCAAATGACCGAATAACAGAAGGGAAATCCCAGTCCTATTGGTTCTCAGGGACTGCTTTTTTTTTTTTTCTTTGTCCACCGTGTACCCTGTTCCCACCTCCAGGGGGACGACAGTCTAAGTATGCGGTCAATGCCTTCGAGGTCTTTGACATAGAATCTCGGTCCTGGACCAAGTTCCCCAACATTCCCTGTAAGCGGGCTTTCTCCAGCTTTGTGACCCTGGACAACCACCTGTACAGCCTGGGAGGCCTGCGGCAGGGTCGTCTCTATCGGCAGCCCAAGTTCCTCCGGACAATGGATGTGTTCGACATGGAACAGGGTGAGCTGGATTCCCACCCCTTGGCTGCCTGCCTCTCTTCTGACTGATGCCCACTTTCCCCATCCTGGCAGATCTTCCTGGGGCTGCTTACATATCCAGGCAGACCTCTCTTCAGTGTCTAAGCATCCTTCCTAACTCACGGATGTGCTTGCAGTCAAATTCTATTCCAGGCACCTTTGGCCTGGCTGGCTCTTTCCACGATGGCCCTTCCTCCTCCACCCCCAGTACCTGTGCAGGACCAGGTTAGGAAGGGACTCTTCCTGTGCTGATGGAGAATCAGAGGGATCCTGATTTCTCCATTCACCACCTTTAATCAGATTCCTCTCCAGTTTAGAACCATGGAAAACCTAAATAGAACAGGGGCTCATGGGAACTAAATATGTTAGACTGTGTCAGGCACCAGAGAAGGCTGAGGTGGTAGAGGGTGCCATTTCAATCAGCAGGGGATGTTCTCTGCACCCTGAACACAAGGGAGTAGCCACCCAGGGTAAGAGCCACTTGGGGTTCATCTGTATTTGTTAGGGGACATGAGCACCTAATCCTCCGTCTCTGCCTGTCACTATGCACGCTTGCAGGGGGATGGCTGAAGATGGAGCGCTCCTTCTTCCTCAAGAAGCGCCGGGCAGACTTCGTGGCTGGTGGCCTGAGCGGACGGGTCATAGTGGCTGGGGGACTCGGTAAGGATAGATCATCGCCGCTGTGCTGTGCTGTGGCTCTGGTCCTTGGCACTGCACGTGAGCGACAGACGGTAGTGACTTCTTGCATGCCTCCCGCTGCTTTACTCCAGAGGATTCAATACAGTCTGGACTTGACCTTTCCACGTGGGCCCCCCGTGGGTTCTTTCAATTCCGTACTAGGAAAATGGAGACCCAGAAAGGATAAGGGACATACTGATAACTCCGAACCCCTGTGCTGGACCCAGGCCCCCGAGTCCCCTTTCTGGGGATAGCTGAAGACAGAGGGTCAAGGGTTCAGTTGTCAGCCTTCATGGACCCAGCTCTTCTTGAACATCCAGCTGGATCTTGGGATGGCAAAGCAAATGATCAAATAAATGGTCCTAATTCTGGATTTGATGTATAACTCCTCCCTTTCAAAGACTGCTGGTATTTTGAAGGCTGGACTGCGGCTTGAGGGACACTGAAGTCACAAGGGCACGGTACAAAGGCAGTGGGGCTTCCAAGCAGCCAGCGTTTACTCAATGTAGACATAACCCACTATACTCATTCATGAACAACCATATAAGCTAGGTTAGTGTGTGTGTGTGTGTGTGTGTGTGTGTGTGAGAGAGAGAGAGAGAGAGAGAGAGAGAGAGAGAGAGAGAGAGAGAGAGAGAGATCAGGAGGGAGGAAGTAGTGCTCTAGAAACCCAAATGGTAACCAAGAATGAAGAAAACAATCTCCCCCAAGACAAGGTTTTTCTGTGTAGTTTTGGTGCCTCTTCTGGAACTTGCTCTGTAGACCAGGCTGGCCTCGAACTCACAGAGATCCACCTATCCTTAAAATGCAATTGAAGAGAGAAGGAGCACAGGACAAAGTTGCTTGACAGGAATTCTTGGTCCAGGATGCTAAAAGGGGACCATCCTGTAAAAAGACAAGGAAGTTGCTTGGCTTTTACTTCTGGGTTGGGAGATGGTCACTGTGGGACATGGCTTGGCGGTTGGGCTCCCGGGTCTAAGATCTGATTCTCCTGTTGTTTTCAGGAAACCAGCCCACTGTCCTGGAGACAGCAGAAGCGTTCCACCCAGAGAAGAACAAGTGGGAAGCCCTCCCTGCCATGCCCACCCCCCGCTGTGCCTGCTCCAGCATTGTCTTCAAGAACTGCCTCCTGGCTGTGGGGGGTGTCAGCCAGGGTCTGAGTGACGCAGTGGAGGCGCTGTACGTCTCTGACTCCTAGCTGGCCCGAGCTTGGCTGGACAGCGTCACTCCGCTCCCGACACGAGGAATAGTCTCATCAAAGCAGTTTGGACTACATCCTCGGTCTCCAACTCCTGTTAAGAGCCAGCGGGGCCAAGCCCTAGGTCTCTCAGTGACCTCCCTCTGTCCCCTAACCTGCCAGTCCCGGAAAGCTGAAGAAAGTGCAGTTGACTCCACCAGTAAGTTAGAGCTGGGCTGTGGTCTGGGGAGAATCCCCACTCAGTGTCCAGACACAGAAAGACACGGGAATGTTCCCTCCTCTCACCTACCTCCCGGGGTAGGGGCAGTTGCCACCCGGAGGGGGTGCCCTTGTTGTCCTTCCCCATCTCTGAGCTAGTCATGAGTGCCATGATGAACTCATGAAGAATGGGGCATCCCAAGCCCCTTCCCCATACAGAAGTCAGCCGCGGGCCTGCCCCAGACCCCACCTGCTTATCAGGCCCTGGACTTGAAGCTAGGGTGGGTGTGTAGGACCAACAGCCTTGGCAGGAAGGACCCTTCCTCTCGGGTCCTTGTTGGGCACGTGGTGATGGAGTGCCAATATCTTCTGTGTTCTGCCTTCTGCCACGCTCTTCCCACCCGAGGCCTGGCCATCCTGGCCATCCTCAACAGCTCTCGGCGTGTGTCCAATTGAAACCTTCTCATTTACACTGTGGCTTCCAAATCCACCAAGGGTGGATTAATTGCACCCTGGTTAATAACAGCAGCACAATGATGGACATCTTTATGCCTGTCTTCTTTGGACCCTGGAAACAAGGCAGGGGTCGTCCTAGTTAAGTAGATAGAAAATCCCGTGAGACCACCTCCCCCGTGTCCTTACCCTAAATAGGAGCAAATTGGCCACCTGTTCTCGACCATTCCTGTCCAAGAGTTTTACCTTCCCTCGGCTGTAGCTGTCCGGCTCACAGAGAGGGAGCCCGTTTTTAGACCTATTCAAAGGATGCAAGAACTGTCCACTTGTTTAGTTAAAGAACAAGGGAGGAAAAAACAAGTCCAGAAGGACGGATCCAGCTGTGCTTTCCCTCCGGCCTGTACAGCACCTCCGTGTGCTTCCCCGGCCCAGTAACTCACACTTCCTCCAGAAGAGCACTTACCCAGCATGCTCAGGGACCTGAGTTCCAACCCCTGCACAGAAACCAAACCTAACCAGTTAGCCCTGAGGACACAATAAAGCCCCCTGTTGAGGCTGTGGACGAGAGGGAGGAGCCAGGCAGCCTGCTTCTGTCCCCTTCACAAGGCTCAGGTGATTAATGACCTCCTCGGGAGCCTGCGCTGGAGGAGGGCCTGTCAGGGGCTGAGGGATCAGAAGGAGCTCTTTCTCATGTGGATCGAGGGGGACTTCCAGCTGGATCTTCAAGGACTGAGTGAAACTAGGTCTTTGAGGAATGGTGGGTTCCCCGCTCCTTTCTCGGAAGACCTTGATTTCTTTCTTCTTTGGGTTCCAAGAGGACACTGCCATCTGCTGGTCTAGTCTGTTTCCTCTCACCAAAGTAAGGAGGCAGATTGTCGCCATTGGTTCCCCTAAAGAGCAGATCACAAAGAAACCTCCGTTGCTTATGGATCCAGTTCTGTTCAGCATCCCTGAACTAACCATTAGGGGAAAAAAATGGCTGGGAGATGCAGCTGCTAGGGAGGACGGGGAGTGTGGGGTGTGGGTGGGGGTGGGGGTGGGGGTGTGGGGTGCGGGGTGCGGGGTGGGGGTGGGGTGTGGGCTTCTCGGAGCAAGCCCTTCCCCACTTCACTCTCTCCCTACCCGGCTTTCACTTCTGTTCTGCCCACTTCATCCCCAACCCAAGAGGAGCCAATCCACACAGGGGCTTTCTCCAGGCACAGTGGCCTCGTGTCTGTGGATAGAGCTGAATCCTTTTAAGACGGGTGGAACCTTACAGCCCTCTCTAAGGTTGAATCAGACACTGGGATTGTCAGAACAACTCAAGGCTAGAGCTGGTATCCGCCAGGGTCACCCCCGCCTGAGTTCTGTGTGGGAAGACTAGGGACACCACACTGAGGAGTGAGGGACGCTGAAGCATGTGGTTCTAGACGGTTCGCCCTGCAGAAGCAGCTCAGTCGATGATGGCCTGCCTCAGCCACGGCCACAGGCCTCCCCACACCACCCACCTCAGAAGGTTCCTTACCCTCCTCGTCTGAACTCTCACAGGGTGGAGAACAGAGGAGGAGGTAGAGACAGCAAGGCACCATCCACGACCAAGAGGAACTCCGGAGTCATGCAGGCCACACTTCCCAAGACTTGTTCTCTCCATCCAATCCATCCATGGAGCAATCAATCCCGGGTGGCTCCAGAATCAGAGGAGAAAAGGCTAGCCCACGCCAGGGTGCTTTATTCCTCCAGGCCTCTTTCTAATGGTCTTGCAATTGCCTTGATCTTATGGAATTCACCACCCAACCCCCCACCAATGCCAGCTCTGGCCTAGGAGGAGGGGTGTGGCCACTTTTCCAACCCTCCTCCTCCCTTTAAAGAAGAAACTGACATCTAGGGACCCTGAACTCCTAACCTTGATGGTACAGCTGATGCATATTAGGAGGGAACACCTGACCCTACTCTAAACACAGCCCCCCACCCCCATATGTAAACATGCACTGCTGTCCTTAACCCCGCCAGAACCGCGAGAACAGCGAGAGGCTTCGTGCGTGAGTCCAAATCCCATGAGACCGATAGAACAGGCTCCAAAGCCTGGCCAGGGGTTCGGAGAGAATTCCAGTGATGACTTCAGAGGCAACAGCTGCACTAACTTTGGCACAAGGCAGGACTCAGGCGAGAGCCAAAGAGGCAGACAAAGTGGCTTTGACACATTGAGCCAATAAAAATCGTCACGGGCGTTTGCTTTCCAGGAATGCCCGCGCCCCAAAGAACACACCACAGACCAGGGGGCGGCTGGAAACAACAGGAAATGCGGGTCCCACATCTGGAGGTTACGCGTCTGAAATCAAAGGGTCTAACCCCTCTAAAGGGGTCGTGCTCTGGCTGAGGGCTCACGGGGGGGGGTGGGGCGGGGGTGGTCTAGGAGGGGCCGATCCCTATGGCTCTTCCCGGCTTCCGTGTTATCTGGAGACCCTTGTTAGGAGGTGACTTGTGGGAGCATTGCTTCTATCACACCTGACCTCACACAGCCGCTCCAGCCTGACTGGGTCCAAGTTACCTGACTTCGCAAGGACACCAGTCATTGGACTGAGGCCCACACATATCCAGTATGACTTCATTTTAAGGTGATTAGATCGTATCATGTATTACATATTATGCATCCTATAATACATTATATGTTTCCACGGGAAGTCTCATTCTTAGACACTAGAGGTTAGGATGTCAACATACGGCCTTGGGGGAGAGGGAGGATGACACAGATCAACTCACCGCCACACCAAGCATGGTAAGCGGAGCAGGGGAGAGCAATAACTTCCGAGTCTCCTGAGCTCCCTGCTCCCTCCCACTGCTAGAGCTGGGCCTCCAGAGAAGAGCCTGGATGTCACCGTGCACACATCTCAGACCTGTCGCCAGAAGAGGCCAAGGCAGGGTCTGAGCAGCCGCCGAGGGAGCTGCGGCTTAGAGTGAAATGCTCGCAGCGTGTTCTGGTGGTGCTTCTCCGACCTTGTCTCCCCCCCTCCCAGCCATAGTGCCAGTGGATGGAGGCGTGGTCCCAGGGGAGGGGTGGGGTAGCCAGCTGGCTGCCAGAGCCAAATGCCCTCAGCGCCCTGCCTCGGTGTCGAGGAGAGTCATGTTCACACCGTGATATGATCCTTTGTTTCACTGGCTTGAACTAGGGTCTCTTTTCTCAAACATGAACGTTCCTCGGGCTCCACAGGCAGCTGTGTACCTACCTTGCAGAGGCTCAGGGACCTCTTCTGCTCCATGGAGCACAGTGCTCTGAGTCTGCCTTCCCCAGCCCAGCCACACCAGGGGTGTGACTCTGAGGGTGAGCACAGCAGACCTGCAGACTGTGCTGTGACTGCCTTACACCAGCTCCGAGCACTGCCGCCAGCATCCCAGGGCCACCAAGCTGTGCTCCCTGTCCTCCTGTCCTCCTGTCCTCCTGTCCTCCTATCCTCCTTATACATCTCTACTCCCTATGCCCTAGGCACCTTCTTCCTCTTGCACCCTCACTTAACTTACAAATGTACTCCTCATACACCCACTTATTCAGACACACTTTCCTGGGCACACTCTACATGCAAATGACCACCCACACTCACTGACACAGTCACATGCAGTCTTTACAAACACATATATACACACCCCCTTATGGACATCTGTCATGCACATAGCTTGTTCCATACTCATATACATATACTCTCAGTTGTAGGCAGTGTCTAGAATTTGAATCCTCTCCACCGTTTTTTTTGAGACATGGTCTTACTATGCAGGCCCTGTTGACTTGGAGCTTGCTGTGTAGACCAGGCTAACCTCAAACGCACAGAGTTCCACTTGCTTCTGCCTTCTGAGTGCTGGGATTAAAGGCATAGGCCACCATGCCTGGCTCAGAATGCTTTTGACTCAATCATTTGGCAGGGCCTCCAAACTCAGAGTCCTCACCATTTGAAGGATGAATTGCTCCAAGATCCCGTAGTTCTTGCCATGGCGGGCTCATCTGTTGCCCTGGATTGTACCTCTGCAGCACCCCTCCCCCTAACAACCCCACGCCACAGTTTGCCACCATGGCTAGAGGAAGTTTTTGAACCACACTAAGGCAGGAATCCCTCTGTGTTAGGTGAGGAGATAGTCCTAAAGGTATCGTGCACTCTGACGGGAAGTAGGCATTGGTCCTAGCCTTAGCAATTCGGTCTCAAAAGCAAGCACATATAAAAAACAATGAGAGATAAATCTCTTTCCCGGGTTCCCCTGCTCCACACCCCTACTTGTAGAAGAGGACTGGCTGGGAGCTTCCCTTCCACATTGTTCCTTTCTGTTCTGCCTGGGACCCGAGTTTCTAGGGCCTTAGGGGAGCAGGCTCTACCCTGGACAACCCCCTCCTTCACACAGTGACTCGCTCGCTTCCTTTGGACCCTCATCACCACACAAACACTTCAGTACCCTCTCTGCTTGGGTTCTCCCTGGACTCCCTCCACCCTTCCAGAGACCATGGCTATAAATCTGTCTGCATGCTATGGAACTCTAACCTCCCTTCAGCCTCCTAGCCCTCATAAAATTCCCCGCTTCAGCTCCCCTGGAAGGCTAGCCTTCCAGCTTGCCCCTCCCACTCAGTACACCAGCTCCCTTCTCGCTTAGCCCCTCACTCTACACCTGTCCCCTCCGCCCTGAATACCCCCCAAGTGTGGTAAACGTGAACCACTCTCTCCTGAGTCTACCCCCCACATTTTTTGAGGTCTCCTCAGGCTGGGATGGTGTTGTTAACCCATGTGACCCAAGGCATCCCAGAGAGCCTGTCGGGTGGGAGCTAAATGTACAGCACAGCCAAATGAAAGCGAGAAATCAAAAAGCCCAGAGGAAGTACCAACTGTGAGTGGAACCCCTTAGGCTGCTCACTTTCCTCTTAAGTTCTTCTCCAGCCTCTGTGAACACAGAACCCGCCAGAAACTGAGCCGAACTTCCAATCCCCTTGCTTACGGACGGGCTCCCTCAGATCTTAGCTGCGGGCTCCGGTAGGAGTACTCAGGTCAGCTTTTTAAGAGCACTGGTGACAGTGGCCTGTTAATCCATCTTGCAAGGGCAGCCTCCTAATACCAGACTGTGCTGGCCTTATTCAGGCCCTGAGGAATGCTGGCTCCCACCTTCCTGTACCCAGGGCTGGGAGCTGCTGACCCAGCTCAAGAATGTGCTTTGTTTGGCGTTAGCATTCCAGGATCAGCTCGGGAGGCCGAGGGCTTGAGTAGGCAGCAAAAGCCAAACACAAAACAGAGAGGTGGCACTGGACAGCCCCCCGCCTCAATTCTGGATACATATCCCTTCTCTGAATTTCCTAGTCACTCTGGGTCTCCTCTGAATGGAGGCAGGGCCAGCAGGAAGAGAATATTCTCTCATTTTGGGGGAGGGGGACATTTATATGAACTGAAGCTACTGGGCCCTGAGCCACAGTGCGCCTTGCCGTAAGTCCCACCTTAGAATCCCCACCTGCTGGGGAGCCTGGAACTCTCTACAGAACCATCTTCAAGTTCAGGGTTTCCTTAGACCAAGTGGACAGGGAAACTGAGTCACTGGTCCAGGTCATGTGGCCAGCAGACAGAAGAGCCCTGTCTCTGACTCCCACTCAGGCTGTGTGTCCCCTGCCTCATTCACATCAATTGCCCATGCACCTGGCATCTAACCCGGGGCTCAGTGAAGGGGCATCAAGGTTGTGGGCATGGAGTGTCCAGGAGAGACAGGGGTCATTTTTCTTGTGCTCATCTCCGTCCATCATCAGTCTCGGGTGACTTATGGCAGTGATTCCACACACAGAGTCAGTGGAAAGCACTCGGAAGCTCAGGGGCTCATTAGAGGAATGCTATAACTTTTTTTTAAGATTTATTTATTATGTATACAGTGTTCTGTCTACATGTATACCTACTTGCCAGAAGAGGGCGCCAGATATGGCCAGAAGAGGGCGCCAGATCTCGTTATTGGTTGTGAGCCACCCTGTAGTTGTGGGAATTGAACTCAGGACCTCTGGAAGAGCAGCCAGTGCTCTTAACTGCTGAGCCATCTCTTTAAGGAATCCTATAAATTTCAACACCTGCCTAAGCGTAGACACCCAGTTTTTTAATCCCACAGAAGGGGCGTTACAGAACCTTAGAGATCAGGAAGAGGAAGTGGGCCAAGGGGCAAAAAAGGAGGAAGATCTTTGTGCTCTACTATTAACAGTGAGGTGAGAAGTCCTTCACAAACCACTGACTGGGACCCCTAGAATTTAAAACTAACTAGACATCCACCCCTCAAAACTCCCAGCACCCAAAGCACCGTGTTTAGGAGCTTAACAATTACCATGTGGGGTAGATGACAGGCCCTATCTTTCCTCCCCGGACAGCCTCCTCCATGTCCCCCAGCATAGTTCCAGAGCCTTAGGCAATTTCAACAATCGGTTATCAGCTCTGAGCTTATCTTCCCCGTCCTCCAGCCTGGGTCAGATCCACGGCACTCAAGTGTCTGTTAAGTCCTTGTTGTACAGCCTCCCGCTACACACTTGGATCTCCGCCAGGACTGGCGGGAGGGGAGTTTGGGAAGATGGAAGACCAGCAAAAGCCCAAGCAGACAGGAGAACATTTGGTCCCAAAGCAAGCTCATGAGAGAGACAGGTGACCTGCTACATACATGAACACAGAGCCTCAGGAGACTGGGCAAACCAGACTCCTCACCCGACCAAATCGGCAGACACTGCCATTTCTGGTGCCCTCTGTGCGACCCAGTGGGGACAGGTTCTTCATTTGTCTGTGTCTTAGCTTACCCATCTACACGGTGGGGATAATCATATGCTGGTCCCTAGTGAGGGACGAGTTCACCAGGACAGGCCAGCTGAGGCTGTCACGATCCTTGTAGGACTTGCTAGAATTTTAGATGGTGTGTAGCTCACTGGCTCCGTCTTGTATTTCCAGAACTCATTTGGGCCCCACCAGGAAGTGCGACAGGGCGCAGCCATGATGTCAGGCTGAGCAGGTTTATTCGCCTCCAGCTGTGCTACTTTCTAGCTGGTGACATTATATCTAGGATGCTTAGAATTCGGGCTGGCATGGGGATATATTGTGTACCCTAACAAAATTTGCCTGAAGAACAGAGGACAGAACAAGCAACTAAATTAAACATAGATTAAACATAGAGGCAGTGGTGGCACACACTTTAATCCTAGCTCTCGGGAGGCAGAGATCTTTCTGGATCTCTGTGAGTTCAAAGCCACCCTGGACCACATGAGATTGACTCAGTCTAGGAGAGAAACAGAGCCAGGCAGTGGTGGTACATACCTTTAATCCCAGTACTTGGGAGTCACACTCCTTTAATCCCAGCACTTGAGATCTCATGCCTTTGCTTGGGAAGCACACATACTTTTAATCCCAGCACTAAGAAGGAAGTGATGCCTGGGTGGAAAAAAAGGAATATAAGGTTTGAGGAGACAGGAACTGAAGCCTTTTCAGGCTGAGGAGTCCTAGAGGTGAGACTTGGCAGTGGCTTGTTCCTTTGTCTCTCTGATCTTTCAGAATTTACTCCAATATCTGGCTACTTTTTTTTTAAATTAAAAGACCATTTTAGAAATGTATGCAATAGGCTGGCTCAGCAAGTGGTAGGTAGACATCATTATAACCACTGAGGCTAGTCACAGCTTCAGTCAGCCTGCAAGCCCATCAATTCTCAGTTCAGCCAGGAGAGGGCAGCTTTGAGCCAGACATCGCAATTTCCTAGACTATAGTGTTTATCCAGGCTCACTAGATTCACACCTCCTAGTTTGGGAGAACCAGTTCTAACAGGCTGGTTCCAGTTCACACAGTTCCACCAGCCTCTGAGAGGGCAAGGTTCACACATCCAGGCCTTACTGGCCACCACAGGGTGGGGTTAAAAGGTGACTGAGGGCTGTAACTCATCTGAGCAATTCAATGACCAGCGTCTCTGGCTGGAGGTGGGTGGTGTGCTGAGACCCCCCGCCCCATCTGCTCTTCTCCGAGACAAAAGGAAGGAGAAGCTGAGAATCTGTACCAAGACCGTCCCAGGGAGCACTCTGGGATCCTTAACAGCTGTCAGTCACACAGAGAACAAGTCAATTGGCTTTCTCTGTTCCTTTCCCCACACGGAGACCCCCATTTCATACCTGAGACTAATCTAAGTCTCACCCACCCCTCAAGACCCAAGTGGCTTCCTCTGAGGCCCTCCCTTGAACTCCCGGAGCCAGATAAATCCCAACTTTTCTGCCCTATACCTGCACTTCATACCACCTTGAGTCGCGCCCCACCCCCCACACTCCTCCCCCCGCCCCCCTCCCCGCTTCCAACCATAGGTTATAGCATAAACTGTGCACTTAACTCATTTCCCCTAATTATTAGTCATCCCCCAAGATGGGGCTGACACCTGCCTTACCCACCCCTTGCCCATTTCCCCTGCAGCAGAACCTTGCTTCCTCCCATCTGTGGCCCTGCCTACACCCCACCCCTAACACAGGTCATAGCATCTCACTCTGAGGGGCTTTCACATCCCACCCAGTCCCCCAACAGGTGGCACCTTCAGGCTATGGAGTGCAAAGGACGGGAAGCACACTTTTCCCCAGTGAGTCCACAGGAGGCTTATCTTCCTCGAGAGCCTTTAGTGAGTTGGTGATTGGGCGTGAGGGTGAGAAGACGTGCCTCCTCTGAGGCTGGAGTGTGGAGCAGAGGAGACCAAGAGCGGATCGTTCAGCTGAGACATCCCGGCACATCCTATCCAAAGAGCTAAGCTCAAGATTCGAGTCACTGAGCCACACCTCCCAGTCTCACTATACAGAATGAAAGTTGATTTCCAGTACTCGGTTGTTCTATTCAGTAGCTCTTTAAATAGTTTTGTTGTTGTTGTTGATTTGTTTATTTTATGTGTGTGAGTATTTTGCCTGTCTGTATGTCTATGCAGCACACATGTGTCTGGTGTTCTTAGAGGCCAAAAGAGCCCACCAGATCTAGAGTTATAGCTGCTGTGGGCCAGTGTGTGGGTGCTGGGAATCAAACCCTGGTCCTCTGGAAGAGAAATCAGTGCTCTTAACTGCTGAGCCGTCTCTCCAGCCCCTGTTCAGTAGTTCTGATGGCCAGACCTGTTGGTTTGCCTCCACTGGACACCTAATCATTTGGTCTGTGTGAATCCACTGGGTAGCTTGATCTGCTCATCAGCTCACCAGGTGTTGAGCATGATTAAAATAGTGAGATATATCTAGATTAAGTCTCTCTCTCTTTTTTTTTTTGGTTTTTCCAGACAGGGTTTCTCTGTGTAGCCCTGGCTGTCCTGGAACTTGCTCTGTAGACCAGGCTGTCCTGGTCTTACAGACATCTTCTTTCCTCTGCCTCATGAGTGCTGGGATTAAAGGTGTGCATCACCACCACCTGGCTTAGATTAAGTCTTAAAGGGAATCTTGGGCTCCTCTGAATAATTCTTTATCTGATGTTTGTTGATCCAGGTAGCTAATTGCCGTGAGTCCCTCAGTCTCGGCTTTAAAAGCCCTGTCTTTAGGAAGCACGTCCAAACTAGCCTCCTTCCATCTGAGCTAGGGGCTCCCTCAAGTTCTCATGTCACTTGGGACTAGAACCCAGGCCTCCCAACCCCAAGCCTGCTCTTCTGTTACTGATGCTCATTTTCAGAGTCCTGATCTGTCTGGATGGGCGTCTAAGATCTGACACAGATTCGGATCGTAGACAGCAGGTCAGATGAACTGTCTACTGGACCTTTCTATTTTCACAGGTTTCTCAGAATGGGAAGGCAGGCTGGCAGAAGATAGAACACCAACCTAGGTATACAGTTCGTGGACGAACCAGATTTAGAGAAGGGAGGCCGGTTCTTGGTGAATCTTCTCTGGCTGCAGAGGGCTCCACGGCGGCATGGAGATACTGGTTATCTCCCTGGAAAGAGTCAAAAGGTGAGCAGCAGTAGAAAAATAGTTAAAAACAACAACAACAAAACTTAATAATTGAAGGCTGGAGAGATGGCTCAGAGGTTAAGAGCACTGGCTGCTCTTCCAGAAGTTCTGAATTCAATTCCCAGCAACCACATGGTGGCTCACAACCATCTGTAATGAGATCTGGCGCCCTCTTCTGGCCTGCAGACATACATGCAGGCAGAACACGATACATAATACATTAAAAAAACAAACCAAAAAAACCAACTAGATAATTGAGGATGTAGTCCTCTCTGGTCCTCTGCGAACCCTGAAGACACACAGCTGGGGATGAGGTCCTCCAGAGACAGGAGGGTGGGGAAGTCTCTTGTCCTGTGTTCTCTTCTCTATGTACAGGCCAGCACCTGAATCCCCGTCCTGTGGTTTTCTTGACAGTTGGGTGGCCTTTGGCAGATGTATACTCACTCTCTACAACAGGAAAGGGGGTTATGGACCTAGCTTTCCAGGCCTCTCAAATGGAGTCAAATCTCATGCCCAACCACCTGCTTAAAAAAAAAAAAAAAAAAAAAAAAAAAAAAAAAAAAAAAACACTGGAAGAAATTCTGGGACCAGGAAGCTCCTTACAGGTTTAGGGACACAGGGTAGTATATGATGAGGTGGGGTTTTTTGTTTGTTTGTTTAATGAATGAAAATCTTAAAGACACCACTTCTTGAGGGAATCCACTCAACTCTATAAGTTTTTTTTTTTTTTTTTTCTTTTGCAGAAGAGGTATGGACTTTCCAGGCCTGTTGGATTCCAGAATCCATTTAAGGTTGATGGAACCCAAGCCGAGTGAACTCGGAGGCTGGGCATTTTCCACCCGTGCTGAGCTGGAGTCAGCAGCCTTCGTCTCATTCCGGCTCCTTATTCACTTTCTCCTTTCTATACCTGAAGAAGTTATCAAACGCCTTTACAGATTTTTGGCTTGGGAGAAGCAAATTTACTTGGGAGACGAAATAATACTTCAGGGCTCCCTAGTGCCCTCAGATTGTCCCTTGCCAACCGAGACCACAGCACAATAGAACAGGTTGGCGCCATTTAGAGGCAAAAGCAATTCGGAGAGCCTTCAAACATGAGGACCTGCACTTCAGTAGTAATTCGGCTCAGCCTCCTTTCTCGCATTCCTGGCCCTCGGGCCCGGGTGGGCGGGCTCCATTCACACCTTTCCGCGCCTAGCCAAGGGGAGGGGGCGGGGCGGGACCCAGTGAGCCAATGAGAGAGGCCTTGGTCACACGTCGCCGGCAAGCGGGCCAATGGGATTCGGGGGCGTGGTCAGGACCTTTCCCCCTCGAAACGTTTTATAGCAATTCGGAACGTGAGGCTCTCGAGCGCGCTCGGGGACGGCTGTGACCTCCGGGCCCGCGGCTCCCCACGCATTGCTGCTGCCCGACCCCCTCCGCCTCGCCGTCCGTCCCGCACAATGGAGTCGGTGGCCTTCCCCCGGCGCCCGGGCCAGGCTCCCTCGGCCTGCGCCCTGACTGCCGAGCGCGCCCGGCCGCTGGCGGACGGGCTCATCAAGTCGCCCAAACCCTTGATGAAGAAGCAGGCGGTGAAGCGGCACCATCACAAACACAACCTGCGGCACCGCTACGAGTTCCTGGAGACCCTGGGCAAGGGCACCTACGGGAAGGTGAAGAAGGCGCGAGAGAGCTCGGGACGCCTGGTGAGTGTCCCTCTGCAGCGCGCGCGGCTCCCCGGGAGCTCACCGCGCGTCCCTGGCCAGCCGTGTCCTCGGCCGGCCGAGTTGCCAGGCGCGCGCTTTAGAGGTGTCTGTCCGTGGTTTTCAGGGACAGTCAGTGCTCGTGGACCTGAGAGCCTTAGCAGCACCAGATGCCTGTCGTTTGAGAAGATGGGGCTTAACTTGAATTTTCACGGGAACAAACTTCTGCGGAGTAGAATGGAAGGAGGAAGTTGAAAGCACCAGATCTCAGTAGATGGATGAGGTGTGGAGATCGTTAACTCTGACTTGACACTTGGGTCCTTTCCAGGCGAGACTGAATCAAAGTTTCGTTATGATGGGCTTTGATTCTGGGAAATGTAAAACCAGGCTCTGGGGCCAGGTCCACTCTATCTCACCATGTCTATGGGCGTGAGGCCTTTCGGGGAACTTATGTTGGTTTCATGAGTGTGAATTGCCATAGTAATCAGTAACTTTGAGCAAGTTCCTTCATTTCTGTATTCTGTTTCCCCTTCTGCAAAGACAGAGAGAACACAACCTGTCTCTCCCAAGCTGCTTGGAAGAGTGAATAAGACACAGTTGTGAATGCACGTGGCTCCTGATCATAGGTCTTGCATTGAGAAGGAATACTTCTATCTGGAAAGGCCCCTCCCTGAAAGGATAGCACATTTACCAAAAGTTACACGATAGTGGTTCTCCCACTCCAGTTCAGTGGACCTACCTAGGCCTTAGCCGGGTACTTGTTTAAAATGCTCAGTCTCTCATTTCCCAGCAAGCAGAGTGCATGATAAAGGTCTATAATTGACATTTTAGCAAGCTTCGGAGCAGGTGGTTTCGGGATTCTATTTTGCCAGATCCAGTGAGTGCCGGTTGTGAGGGTGTATGTGTGTGTGTGAGACCAAAGTTTGCCTTATTGACTATGGCAGTGGTGCCCTCCCCTAACTGTTTGCTTTTGCAGCCAGTAGCTGGCTTGAAATCCAAGAAGTCATTTCATTGGTGAAGGAGAGTGGATGTTGGAGAAAGGAGTGGATTATGGCCCCATCAATAGGAGCAAGTATGTTTTTCCTGCTCAGGCCTGGCACAGTCCCCGTTGCCCGCTGCCAGGTTACAGCTATTGGGCAATCGTGTACTTCCTGGCTTTCCTTTCTTTCTCTTTCTACAAAGTGCCAGGGCCCCAGAGGCTCCAGGCTTGAGACAGCTGGGCCCAAGCTTTGTCAGGGGCTTAACTAGAAAATAGTTGCTTGTGGCTTGTGCCCTGGGTCTCTTGTTGCGGGGAAAATTGGGTGGAGGGAACTGGAGTAGCTGATAAACTGAGATCAAAGTTCAGAGATTCCATCAGCTCTTGACTGAGGTCACTGTCACACACATACACAGAGAGAGAGAGAGAGAGAGAGAGAGAGAGAGAGAGAGAGAGAGAGAGAGAGAGAGAAGAAGAGGGAGGGGAGGGGAGGGGAGAGGAGAGGAGAAATCACGTTCAGGCCTCAGTGGCTCTTACATCAGTTCAGAGAGAATTCAGAAGGAACTCCCAGGTTCATGTGTCTTGCTGTGTGCAAGGAGCCAAGATCAGCAAATGTAAAGTGTGCTCTGAAACTCCCCAGTCAGACCACCCAGGATTGCTGCTGAGAGTTTGTTCAGGGTCCCCCCACTTTCTTGGAAAGCAACCCTCTGCTGTGCTAATGATTTCTCAATCCTGGAGCGATGCCCTCATTCCCACACCCATCCCTACATCTTGACTGTTCTCCCTAAAGAGAGACCTGATGCTCGGATGTGTCCGTGGGGGAGAGGTGTGTCGACATGGGGCTGCTTATGTCTTCCCCAGATGGGCTGAGATTGGAGGGGGTGGGCTCAGTTCACAGGAAAGCCTGCTGGGTGACGTCCATCTGGAATTCCTCACCTCATCTCTAGCTTACGTCCCACTCACCACTTGCAGAGGTGGCTAGGGGGGGTCCCTCGGGATTATCTGCAGGGAAGGACGGGGAGGTAGGGCTACTGACTGCTCCGCGATGGCATCAGAGGAAAAACAAATATTTGCTCTGGATCTCAGACACATTCCTGGTATCCAAATGACATTTCCTCCTGCGGAGTCTCCCATCTCCCCCAACCAACCCTTCTCCCTAAAGAGAAAAACACCTGCTGGGGGCCCACCAAAGCCTTAGGTCTGATCTGCATGGAAGTCTCACTCCCTTCTAAGGGGTGCCATGAAGGCCGGGAAGGGAGCCCAAGTGAGTAGTTCTATGGGGTCTCAAAGCTCCTGCTTCTTTTACATTTTCAATTCTTTAGGAGGTTTTAAAACATGGGGAATCTGCTTCCTTCGTTGACAGATGAGGGATCTGAGGTCCAGAAAGGGGTAGTGATTTGTCTTCTGGCTGGGTACTGGCAGATCTGCAACACAAGCTCCAGACTTGTCCACCCTAGGTCTTGGATGACCAAGTGCTGAGTCTTAGTCTAGAAGTTAGCTTTGAGATGAGCCTGGGCTTGCCGAGGTGCTTTGTCATCCCATCGGCTAGCTCCAGCTCCCTTCCCAGCACTCCAGGCAGTGTTTAGAGTGGAGAAGTCACCAGGACCCTTCCCTCTCTCAGTACTGTGTTGGGGGACTGTGGGGGAAGGAAGGACACTATATTCCTGCAAAGGGTCAGATTGTGCTTCCCACTGCTTACCAGTTGTGTGACCCCCCCTTCCTCAGTATCCCTGTCGGTAAAATGGGGATTATAATAATTCCTGTGTTGTGGGTTTCTCCTGGGATTAAATAAGACAATATCTGTAAATCTTAGCACAGTGGCTAACACACATAGGGTTTTTTGATCCAGTAAGGGCAGCATTGACCTAGGGACTCCTCTTCTGGGCCTCTCCTGACCCAGTAAGGAGCATGGATTGTGCTCAGTCTTCTTGAGTTGAACCTCCATGGCCTCTGCTTTGTTCAAAGCCCTCATCTCTCATTCAGCCAACTTCAGAGAAGGACTCCTGCTGGCCAGCAGCCAAAGGCTTGTTGGGCAAGATGCTGTCCTCCCAGCCCCTCCTGCACCTGCCTGCTCAGCAACAGGGAGGGAGGCTGGAGGCGACTATTGTCCTTGGGCCCCAGCCAAACCACACAAAAGGGCTGGGCAGGGAAGCTCCTTGCTCAGGAACCTGGCAGAGTGGGCAAGGAGGAGGTGGCATTATATAGGACTAGGGGAGATGGCTTACGTTACCCACAGAGCCTCTTCCTGATTCCTGCCTAGTTCTGGGTAGAGTGGCAATCCCCACCTCAGCGGGGGCTGCCTAACCTAATCTCTCCCGCACTATCTAAGTGGGTCATCGTCCAGCTTCTTGCCTGCTTCCCAGACAGCAGCTTCTCCATAAAAGGCCAGAGAGGAGTCAAGGATGCTGGCTATGACCAGGGATGCCCAACTTGTACCATCTCTCTCAGCACCCAGAACCAGAGTTTCTGCCCCCCCCCTTCTTTTTTCTTCTAAAACTTTTTGATCACCTTCTGAATACAGATCATTCCCAATCTGAGCTCTGGGGGAGAGGAGGTGTTTACCAATGGGGCCCCAGCACCACCTCCTCAGGGTGCTGGCAAAGAGTGGGCACTTTTTAAGTGGGAAGGAATGGTACACACAATGTGGCCTATGGCAAGATATGGGCAGGCCCTTCTCCAGGGATGGGAGGCAGGGCTGGACTCCTCCAAGGAGCTTTTGTCTTCTGAGATACTAGTTTCTCCTCCTGTCCTGTGCATGAAGGAATGTTGGAGAAGTCAGTTTGTCTTTCTGAAGTGTTCACTGCTTGCAAATCAGGTCGGGGAATTAGCTTTCCTGCCTTTACCAACTTGCAGAGCTTTGGGGGACAAGAAAATTCACCTGGATGACTAATTTCAGCAAGAGTTATGCTCTGGCAGTTAACACGGCTAAGCACGGTGGCCTTGTAACAGTCCTTGTATGGCACCTTCCCGACATTGCAGTGACCCATTTCCGAAGAAGCTCTACACAGAATCCTGGAGCATGGAAGGGAACTCAGAGCTCCACCCTGGTCTGCCTGGACTGTCCTAGCCCACTGTCTTAGCTGAAAACCTCACCCATCCTTCCAGATTTGAAACAGTTTTCTCCTGGCCTGGTTTCCCATGCCCTTCCCAGTAAAGAAAGCCACTTTCCAGTGCCTGCCCCCGCCAAGCTCTTCCAGTAGGGAGGGGGTTAAAACTAGATAGCCCAGGAGTGGAGAGAGAGAGAGAGAGAGAGCTCAGCAGTTAAGAGCACTTGCTGCTCTTGCAGAGGACCTGAGTTTGGTTTCCAACACACATGCGGCTGCTCAGAACCATCTGTAACTCCAATTTCAAGGGATCCAATGCCCTTCTCTGACCTCCATGGGCATTGTATGCATGTGGTGCACATACATGGCACACAGGCATAACACCCATTTGCATAAAATAAAAATAAATAAATCTAAGCAACAAACAAACTAGACAACCAGTTAGCCAGATTATCCTAGATTTTTGTGCCTTGAGTTGCATGGCTTCAGACAGACAAGTGTGAATCGGGTGCCTGGGCTCACAGGGTCTGCTTAGCCAGCCATGTGTTCGTACACAGCATCATCGTTGGGCTGGTTTCTCCTTCTGCCTCAGAGTGTGGTGGCCAATAATAATAATAAATTAATAGTAAATTGATTTGGTGTGGGTAATCCACAGAGTAAAAAGACAGAGTTAATAATTGTGTCTGGGAGCTGAAGAGATGGCTCAGTGGTTAAGAGCACTAGCTACTCTTCCAGAGGACCCAGGTTCCATTCCTAGCACCTACACTGTGGGTTGGGTCACAACCATCCATAACTCCAGTTCCAGGGGATCTAATAGCCTCTTCTGACCTCCCTGGGCACCAGGCACACACATGGTGCACATACATATACATGCAAACAAAACACACAGACACATAAAATTAATAAATTTACAAAATTAAAAAAAAATATTGTGTCAGGACAAAGAGATGTCCTGACATGGCCCAGCATGTGGCCATCCTCCCTCTGGGCTTGGGTATCTGTCTTTAGATGGTACCCTCTTCCTAGGCTTCAGTCAGCTTACTTTTATCCTAAGGGACAGTCGCCAGTTGCCTTGCAGGTGAGAACAAAGGTCCCTAGGAATTAGTTCTTGTAACTGAGGTGGACTCCACCCAGGCCTGGGAGGGAGAGGAGCGGGGGAAACCCTATCTGGTCACTGGTTCCTGCAGGCAAAGATCACCCAGGGACTTGGCCAATAGGTATGTGTAATGAGAGTTCACTAGTGTACAGGTGGTAAAGGCTTTCTTGCACACGGGGCCCTTTCTAGCCTCAAGTGGTACTAGGTCTAATTGACGTTGACATGCTAGGGCTGGGAGAATTTGGGAACAGTGGCCGAGCCCCACCAAGGCAATGATGGATGAATCAGTCCTTCTTGTCTGTCACCCTTCTGGGGACCCAGGGAGGACTGAGAACATGCCTCCTCTCCTTCCTGGGATCTCTTAGGACCCACTGTGGTAACTAGGGGTTCGGCAGCCTACTCCCTACTCCTCTCCTGTCTTGTAAGAGAATAAAACGGGGGGGGGGTGGTGGTTAGAATTTCAGGCTTTCTAAGGTTAGAAGAAGTAGGTCTTGAGGTTTTACTTGTGTGCCCACTGACCATACCAAATACTCCTAGCACCCTCAAAATCTGTTTGGGGCACTCATTTCTTTTCACCTTTACCGCCCTTAGAGCTCTGTCCCTAAGCCTGTGGTGTCTGCTCAGTGTGCACACAACTGTGTAGCTAACGTCCGCCTAGACTTCGCCTGGGTGCATTTTAAGCTCTCAGGGACTCGTAGTTGTCTACATAGTGATGTGTGTGTTTACGCATGACTGTTTTTCCTACCTCCTAATATATTTTTTATAGCTCTTTGTCTCTAAAGAGTTCACAGTTCTTTTACTCATGGTCTGATTTTATGAACAAAGACTTACAGAGGAGAGAGCGAGCCACGCCGTCTCTCCTTCAGGGTGAGAAAAGTGGTGTGGAGAAGTGTGTGGGAGTACACCTCAGTGCTGAATGCAGGAGGGGTGTCTCCAAGTTGAAGGAGTATCACGGCCCGTGCCCTGCTCCCCTGGGCTGCGCCCAGTTCTAAGCCCTGGGATTTTTCTGCCTGGCTCCTTAGGGAGACATTAGTGAGGCTGGAGCAGAAGGTTGCAGCAGCCAGATCCCCACATCTGCAGCGTCCCCCTGCATTGGGCCTCTCGGGGATGAGGCTCCATGGTGACCATCTGCCATTGTCCCCCGTGCCCTGCTCCGGGGAGGGCTGAGAATGGGGCCTGCCCCCTTTCAGCGATGCAGCTTTAGGGCAGGATGGGGTGGAGGGCACGCCATCCATGGCCCGTTGCCGGGGTGACCGGGCTGTGGGCATTGTGAGCAGCGCCTCTGACAGGATTAGGGTTATTCCACATTCTTGTCAGATGGGGAGTGCAAGCCCAAAGAGCCCACTGTCCCGAGAGCAGAAACCATTGTCTACCTCCAGAGCCTGTGAAAGGGTGGATTAGAGGCCCCACCCCCTTGAGCTGGGGTTTCCTTTCTGGCTCCTTTTGAATCCAGAGGGGAGGCCAGCCCTCCTGGGAAATTGAATGAGGAGCTGTTTACCTCAGTCTGGGCCTTCATATTTCTCATCACTTGTGTGAAGAGGAAGTCTTGTGTTTACCATTCTGTTGGTGTCCTTGGCCAGAACTTGCCAGGAACTGCCTGGCCTGGGACACCCAACACTCACCCAGACTCTGCGGGCCCCTGGCATTTGTACAGCTCACTTCCCGGCAGCAAAGCGCCCCAGACTACTGAGTCCAATCAGTTTTATTTCCCAGAAAGGCAACTGAGGCTCTGAGAGGGTGGGACTTGCCCGAAGCCACCAGAACAGAACCTGAGAGTCGGGCACCCTGGGTCCCGGCTCTATGGTTTCCCATGAGTCTCTCTGGCTGTGCCTTGTCCGAGAGCTGCCACTGAATGATCAGGGAGACTGAGGCTGTTAGGTGCCGAGCTGCAGCGCCTCCGTTTCCTCTGTATCCGCCCTTCCTGAGGGCCCCCCACACCAGCTGGAGGGGTCGATCACTGCATGTCCCACCTCTACAGAATGAGACACTAAATCCCAGAGGACTGCCTATCTAGTTTGTTTTATTTATTGGTAAGGAAGGGGCATTCCTTACCTGGACTTCAAAGACTGCTCTGTGCAGGGTGGTTCCTTTGTTTTTCGGCGATCTTTTTAATTATGGCAAAATACATGTGTAAAGTTTGCCATTTTAACTAATTTTATGTGTATAACTCACCAGCATATTGAATATATCCACAATATTGTAAATCATCACAATAAAAATAGCTTTCTTTAATTTTTTTATGTAATGTGTATGGGTGTCTTCTCTGGATGTATGTTTGTGTATCTGCAGAGGGCATCTGATCCCTTGGGACTAGAGTTACAGAGTTGTGAGCTACCATGTGGGTGCTGGGAACAAACTCACATCCTTTGGAAGAGCAGCCAGTGTTCTTAGCTGCTGAGACATTGCTCCAGCTCTAAAACCTTTTTTTTTTAATTATCCCAAATAGAAGCTCTTTATCCATTAAATAATAACAACCTCCAATGCCATTCTTTACCCCTGTACTCCTGGTAACTCTTGACCTATTTTCTGTCTACCTCATAAAAGTGGATCTCATAGTATTTGTCACTCTGTGTGACCAGCTTATTTTGCTGAGTATACCTTCGTGGTTCAGCCATCTTATAGTAGGTATCAGAATTCCATTCCTTTTTCTGACTGATTAATACCAAATTTTGTCTATCCATTCACCTGTTGATAGGCATTTGGGTTGTTGTAATTTTTGGCTAGTGATTGGTTGTTTATAACAAATTGGAGTGCGGGACAAAAAATGACTGAACTCTGAATCAGGTTGCCAATTGTGCTGGTCAGTGACTATGACTTTAAAGAAAAACATTTAGCCTCTTGGATTTCCAGTTTCTTCACCTGTGAATAAGAGTGAGGGTGCTTTATTTTGTTCCCAGATGTGAGGATCAATTTATTTACTAATAAATAGCAGTAAGTTGCTCTTCACTTTCTGATGTACACCAGGCCCTCTGTCTGGCATCAAGGACCCAGTGCTGAGTAAATCATCCCAGGTCCTTGTCCTTGGGGTGCACTGTGCGTATTCCACTTGTAAATCCTAAAGCATCAAACCTCACAGGTGTGGGCTGTTACTTCTTATTCACTGGTGGACTTTGAAAATGAGACCATTGGTCCATGCTGCTTCCTGCTGGATGGACTGCACTGGACCCAAGGGAGCAAATTCTCTAGACAAGGCCATCTCCAGTTTCCTGTCACCTGCCCTGGTAGAGGTGGGTGGCTTCTCTTGGTACATTCTGTGGTTTATGTTGCTGCTACAGGCAGAGTACCAGGGTCAGGACTCATGGAACATCCTCAGGGATGCCTCTGCCTGCTAGGCCTTTCTCCTTAATCCTGGGCATCCTCTTTTCCCAGGTGGCCATCAAGTCAATCCGGAAAGACAAGATCAAAGATGAGCAGGATCTGTTGCATATACGGCGGGAGATTGAGGTCATGTCGTCACTCAACCATCCGCACATCATTGCCATCCATGAAGGTATAGCAGTGGGACATTTGGAACCGGAGGCCATGAATCTGTGTGTGTGTGAGTGTGTGTGTGTGTGTGTGTGTGTGTGTGTGTGTGTGTGTGTGTGATCCAGTGTGTGTATGTGTGTGTATGTGTGTGATCCAGTGTGTGTGTGTGTGTAAGTTAGAACTGCTAACATAACAAAAAGAAGTAAATATGAGCCCAATGGCACATGCCTGTAACCCCAACTGTGATGTCTGTAACCCTAACCCCAGGAGGCTTGAGACAGGAGGAATATAGATTCAAGACCAGCCTAAGTGGCATAACAGGACCCTGCTTTAGATAAATACATTACTCAAACAAACGAAGTTCTTTTAAGAAAGAAGAAGTTAAGAATGAGGAAGGCTTTAGAGTTGCAAAAGCTGGATTCAGAACCCTGCCAGATGCCTCAGAGCACTCATTAAGAACTGGGCCTTGCTGCGCATGGTGGCGCACACCTTTAATCTCAGCACTTGTGAGTTCGAGGCCAGCCTGGTCTACAGAGTGAGTTTCAGGACAGGCTCCAAAAGCTACAGAGAAACCCTGTCTTCAAAAACCAAAAAAAAAAAAAAAAGAAGAAGAACTGGGCCTTAGTTCCTCTTTACAAAATGGAATACTCCCATTTACATCACAGAGTGGGTGCAAATATCCAACTGGGTAGTGTCATCGAGTGCTCCATAACTGGAAAAGCTGTAGGTTTGTTTGCGTGTTTATAGATAGCTAGGGTCCTAACTAGAATCCCACACTTGCTAGGCAAATGCTGTAGATTGAGCTGCGTCCTCACCCCAGATTGCAAGCCTTTTGTCCTTGTTATTACGTTTTTCCCTAATAGCACCGCCTCCCAACCCCATGAGATCCTTAGCAACCCAGGGGAGGCCGAAATGCCAGAGCCTGCACCTGCCTGGGGTGTGTGGGTGCTGCTCCTCGCTCCTCTGTTAGCCAGGCCTCCTGAAGTCATCCTGTGTCCCTGAGTCACTCCCGCCATGGGCTTCCTCTGCCTCTTCTTGTCTCTCTTGGCCTCTTCCTCTCCTCTGACATCAGCTCTGGCTTGATCACTCTGGCTGCCCTCCTCCCTGTGGCCCAGACAACGTAGTGAGCAGGACAGGATGACGAGGGAAGAAGGGAGAACACCCTCCCACGTACACCTGTCTGCTTCAGGTCTTTACGTAACATCAGCTAAATGGGATCTCAGGGACAGCGGGAGGGGGAGCGGGGGAGAGGTGAGCCTGGGGATTCGTCTAGAGTGTTCTTCTGTCTGAAGATTCCTGGTGGGAAGAACAGAGACGTCTCTACTCCCATGTTTATAGGAAGAAAAAGGGCGACGCTATTGTTATGACCCCGTGACTTGAGCCTGTCCCACGAGGAACCCAGACAACTGGCTGAGAGGGCTAATTGTATTTCTCTTTTCTTCCCTCCGGGAATAGTGGGCAAGCCAAGCTTGGTGATTGGCAGTGTGCGTGCGTGCCCTCACATGCACAAACCTGTGTATATATGAATTCTCTCCATACCCAGTTTCCATTTGGGTCTGAGAACCGAGCTGATGCTCAGGGTGTGTGTGTGGTGTGTGGTATGTGTGTGTGTGGTATGTGTGTGTGTATGGTGTGTATGTGCAGTGTGTGTGTGTGGTATGGTGTGTGTGTGTTGTGTGTATGTGTGTGTGGTGTGTGTGTGTGGTGTGTGTGTGTGTGTGTGTGTGTGGTGTGTGTGTGTGTTGTGTGTGTTGTGTGTATGTGTGTGTGGTGTGTATGTGTGTGTGTGTGTGGTATGTGTGTATGTGTGTGGTGTGGTGCGTGGTGTGTGGTATGTGGTGTGTGTGTGTGGTGTGTGTGTGTGTGTGTATGTGTGTGGTGTGGTGCGTGGTGTGTGATATGTGGTGTGTGTGTATGTGGTGTGTGTGTGTGTGTGTGTGGTGTGGTGCGTGGTGTGTGGTATGTGTGTGTGTGGTATGTGTGTGTGGTGTGTGTGTGTGTGTGTGTGTGTGTGTGTGTGTGTGTGTGTGGTGTAGTGTGTGTGTGTGTATGTGTGTGTTGATGGTGCAGACACAGGACATTACAGTCACTGGGTGTCCGAAGGGTTCCTCCAGATTCATCTCCATCTTGCTATAGGGCTTTAGTTGATTGGGGCTGTGGGAATGCTGGGACAGACTTCTAATCTCAATGTTCCCCTAGATGTGCCACGCTAGCTCCTTATCTTCGTTTCCTAGCATAAAGGTTGCCTATAACCTGAGACCCACATGTGTGGCGTCTCAGTCAGGCGCCCCTGAGAGCCTGGGCCGCCATGCTCACCCGGAAAGCCACGCTGCAAGCCTTCTTCTGGCCTGGCCGCTGACACCTGGGCGTGGGGACTCCTCCCTTAGCTCCTTAGCAGAGGCTGGGCAGCACTGGCTCTGGGGCTGGCCGAGCGAGCCGGGCTCCTAGGACCCGTTTCACACGAGATGCTGTGTCATCGACAAGCATGTCCTGACACAGCCTCTGAAGGGCCAGCGGGAAGAGCTGGTTATTCTCTCCTTTTCTAGAGGACGGGAGCCAGGACAGTCTGGTGGTGAGACGGCCCCTCCTACACACGGAGATGGCCTAACTGCGGTGGGCTGAGCGCCAAGAAGCCAGACAGCCAATTAATTACCCCATATTTATTGATTGCCGCCGCCGCCACGTCTCAGGCCATACGCACTCCGGCCCTAGCCTGGGCACTCTGAATGGGAGTGAGGACTGTCTCAAGTCGCCTGTCACAAGGCAGGTCTCAGTCTTCAGAGCTGTACATGAGGACGCCGAATGTGGCGATGGGTCTCATTTTCTGAGCACTTTCTTGTGTGTCAGATACTGGGCCAGCAGGAGCTGCCGCTGATTTCTTACCTGTTTCTCACCACAGTCCTGTGAGGTTTCTGTTATCGTCTGCCCTCAGAGGAGGAGACGAAGGCACAGTGGTGTGATAGTTTGTCGAAGTTCATCCCATAACTCTGCATTCTCGCGGATAGATCTAGTAGAGACTTGACCCAGGTCGTAAGATGAGGAAGGATAGGGTCTGAATCAAAGAGCCCTGTTTTTGACCCCTAGCAGTACATCTTTGCCCTCCCGGGAGTTTGCAGAGTCCTCCAAAGCCTAACCTTAGCCACTGACCTCGCTCGCTCGCTCGTCCTGGAAGATGCTGAGCCTTCAAAGGCTCTTCTCCCACCCTTATTCGCTGCCCTGAGGCCCCTGTAGCAGGCAGTCCAGAGGGAGGTCCTATCTGGTTTGAGGCCGTGGAGGAGACGGTGACCCACAGCGGGTCAGTGCTCTCTGGGAGGCCTGACAGTCTCATTTCCCCTCTCCAGTGTTTGAGAATAGCAGCAAGATCGTGATTGTCATGGAGTATGCCAGCCGGGGTGATCTGTATGACTACATCAGCGAGCGGCCACGGCTGAGCGAGCGAGACGCCAGGCATTTCTTCCGACAGATTGTCTCTGCCCTGCACTACTGCCACCAGGTGGGTACCCACTGGTCCTAGCTGTGTTTGGGGGGAGGGGGTGTCTCTGGGGCTCTCAGGCTGGTTTAGACCAGGAAGGCTTCTGGACTCTCAGACCAAGGGATGCTGGTTTCTCTGCCTTTGTTCTCTTGGCCGCAGAAGGGCCTATGGTTTCTTGAACTGTGCCAGTGAATTTATGTATCCCCCCGACTGCCTGCGCTCAACTCTGTGTTAATTCCACTTTCTAGACTAGGTCCCTGTCTCCTTTCCCTTTGCTGGGGACATTCCCTGACTCGGTTGCCTTCCTCTTCTAGAACGGGATTGTTCACCGTGATCTCAAGCTGGAGAACATCCTTCTAGACGCCAATGGAAATATCAAGGTGAGCATCACTTCTAAGAGCTTCCCTGTCCCGCTCCAGGTTTTCTGTTCTGTCTCCAGTCAAGTAGCTGCAAGTGCTTAGGGGTCCCTGAAGTTAAGTTAAGCAAACCCTGGACCTCAGCCATCTTCCATCCCAACACTTCCTTCATGGATGGGGCACTGAGCCCCCAAGAGGAAGATCCCCGTCCCCCAGTGACTGGCAGAGGTTGGTTAGGCAAGAATTGAAACAAAGTCTCTGCCTTTCAGGCCGGTGCCTTTTTTGATGTCCCAAGGGTGGCAAGGGTCTAATCTAGGGTCAATTTTTACTCATGACTTTGGGACCAACGGGTACTGAGCCTAGTTCCCCTTGCCTGTGCGTTATACACGACCTGCGTACACAGTTTAATCTGCTGCGGTCAAGTCCCATCTTCCCTCGTTGGTATCACTTTCTGTTTCCCACAATTGCTGGATTCCCATGCTGAAGCAGCCAGATTCCTATCAGTCAGAAGTTCATGCCAGGGAGATAAGCCAGACTCGGGAGGCTGGAAGGGAAAGACGGAGAGAGCCGACTTTGGTGACAGGTTAGCCTGTCAAACAGCTGGAGAGGTGACACAGGCCGACCCCGCTCGGAATCTACTGGACCCAGGACAAAGGTCACTCCGTGGCTGCTGGCCTGTGTGTCCTGAGATATCCCGGTACTAAGTCTGTAGCCCTCAGCCAGTTCCTGAGGCAGGTAGGTTCCTTTGATGCTGGCAGGAGAAGGAGGCCAGAGGCAGTAAACACACACACATACTAGACAGGCGCACAGACTCTGTTGGTACCAATCATCAACGTCATTATAGGCTCCCCTGGCAACGGCTTGATAAGACGCCAATAAAGCTATAAACAAAGGAGCCAGAGTTTCCTAAACAGCCCTCCCCACCCTGCGCACATGACCCTTTGATGGGGTGAAGGGTCAGTAGCTCCGGGGTCCTTGCCTCCACCCCTAGCTAAGGATAGGTAGGAAAGAAGAGGATGGCCTTAGAACCTCTCAGGCCCCTGCAGTCACACATCTCAGGGAGTCCTTTGAGAAGATTCCATCTTCTGGGCTTCAACCAGGCCTGACCTTTGCCCTCTCCTCTCCTCTCCTCTCTCTTCTCCCCTTCTCTCCTCTCTTCCCCCCTTCTCTCCTCTCCTTTCTTCCTTTCCTCTCCTCTCCCCTCCTCCTCCGCCCCTTGACCATGCATGTTCACCCTGGGTTCCTGTCCAGATATGGGCAGAGATGAACCCTTCGCTCAGAAGGGCAGCTTAGGCTTCACATGGTCACTGGTTCAGGGCCCTCGCTTGCCTGTCGAGGGCCTAGGGCACCGTCTTTCAGGACCTGAGCTATGAGATGTGGGTGGGGAGTCCCTTTCCCCAGGATTTGGAGAGAGGATGGCCAAGAGCTGTGCACCACCCAACCTTGGGCATGACCTGTGCTTGTCCCATCCCTACAGATTGCTGATTTTGGCCTCTCCAACCTGTACCACAAAGGCAAGTTCCTCCAGACGTTCTGTGGGAGCCCTCTCTATGCCTCACCTGAGATCGTCAACGGGAAGCCCTATGTGGGCCCAGAGGTAAGAGCTCTCCTCCTGCCAGCATCCCTGAGTCTGGCTCATGCAGGTTGAGCTAGTTTGCTAGGTACGTCCTTTTGCAGAGCACAGAACTCAGGCCCCTGCAGGCAATGATTTGCCAAACCTTGAGGCAGAAGTAGAAAGCTGTCATGAGGTCTCCTGGTATCCTGTCTCATTGATTGATTGATTTTTGGTTTTTCTTTTTCTTTCTTTCTTTCTTTTTTTTTTTTTTAAGATTTATTTATTCATTATGTATACAGAAGAGGGCGCCAGATCTCATTACAGATGGTTGTGAGCCACCATGTGGGTGCTGGGAATTGAACTCAGGACCTCTGGAAGAACAGTCAGTGCTCTTAACCTCTGAGCTATCTCTCCAGCCCCCTGATTTTTGGTTTTTCAAGACAGGGTTTCTCTGTGTCGTTTTTGGTGCCTGCCTTGGATCTCTCTCTGTAGCCCAGGCTGGCCTCGAACTCACAGAGATCCCCCTAGCTCTCTGCCTCCCGAGTGCCGGGATTAAAGGTGTGCGCCACCACCTCCCAGCTCTCCTGTCTCCTTCTTGTCTCCTGGTTCTCCTTGTCTCCTGGCACTCAGTCCAGCCGCCCCACCTTGACCCAGAAGGATGACGAGGGCCTGGCCACTGCTCCTACTCTTATGGCTGTCCCTCCCCGGGGAAGTGACTGGCAGTATCCTTCCCCGTGAGCCCCGATCCCTCTGCTGCCTCCCTGGGTCACCTCTGGTTACACGGGGGAGGTAAGAGGAAGCCTTCACTGTGGCCTTGACATCTTCCATCGCGTTGGAGATCTGGACGGCGGCCCTCCCGTCGGGGGCACGTGCTGTGTCTTTGCTGAGCGCCCCTCGCCTCTCTCTTCCAGGTGGACAGCTGGTCTCTGGGAGTCCTCCTGTACATTCTGGTGCATGGCACCATGCCCTTCGATGGGCAGGATCATAAGACACTGGTGAAGCAAATCAGCAGCGGGGCTTACCGTGAACCCCCAAAGCCGTCTGGTGAGCGAGAACTGCGGGCAGGCTGGGAGCGCGGGGTGCCACCGTCCCTGTCCTTGATTCCTGAGACAGTGACTAGACGGTGGTGATGATGAAGGTCGCAGCCCATAGGAAGATTAGGATGCACCCCACTGTTCTCTGCAGTCTGAGACCGCTGAGGAAGCGGGGAGCTCTCTTCATTATACGCTTGCTTTAGAAGTGCTTTCCAGGGTCCAGCCCAATCCTGTTTGCTATAGTTATATTGCTTCTTATTGCCTTTGCCCTCCTCCTAAGAAATCTGCCCTTTCACATATGATGCAGAGTAGGAAGATGCAGGTGAGAAGAGCCTTGCTTTATCTTTGAGCACAGTCCCTGTCCTCAGAGGGAATTTCGGTAGAGAAGGAAAATACCGATACAGAAACCAGGGCCGATAAAGAGAGCTTGTGGGACAGAGGCAATGGGCTGAGTCTGCCTGGAAAAGTTGGCCTAGGGAGTGGGCCTGCACCTGTATGGAACCCAAGGAGGGAATGTACTGATCTAACCCAGAAACTTGAGCAGCAGCGTCTGCGCTCAAGTGAGACAGGCCTGCGACAGAGGACCTTGGGTGCCATGGCACTATCCAGCTGAAGCCCCTGCCTTTGTTTCTACAGATGCCTCTGGCCTGATCCGCTGGCTGTTAATGGTGAACCCTACCCGCCGGGCCACACTGGAGGATGTAGCCAGTCACTGGTGGGTCAACTGGGGCTATACCACCAGAGTTGGGGAACAGGAAGCTCTGCGTGAGGGTGGGCACCCTGGTGGTGACTCTGGCCGGGCCTCCATGGCCGACTGGCTCCGCCGCTCCTCCCGCCCCCTCCTGGAGAACGGAGCCAAGGTATGCAGCTTCTTCAAACAGCACGTGCCGGGAGGCGGAGGAAGCGCTGGACCCGGGCTGGAGCGGCAGCATTCTCTCAAGAAGTCCCGTAAAGAGAACGACATGGCTCAGACTCTGCAGGGTGACCCAGCTGAGGATGCCGCCCCTCGCCCTGGCAAAGGCAGCCTCAAGCTGCCAAAAAGCATTCTCAAGAAGAAGGCCTCTACCTCCTCAGGGGCGGTACAGGAGGACCCTCAGGAACTCAGCCCAGTGCCCGATCCCCCAGGGCAGCCTGTCCCCGCCGTAGCCCTACTCCCAAGGAAGGGTATCCTCAAGAAGTCTCGGCAGCGTGAGTCTGGTTACTATTCCTCTCCAGAGCCCAGTGAGTCCGGAGAACTCTTAGACGCCGGTGACGTGTTTGTGAATGGGGACCCGGTGGAGCAGAAGACTCCCCAAGCTCCAGGGCTCCTCCACCACCACCGCAAGGGCATTCTCAAACTCAACGGCAAGTTCTCACGCACAGCCTTGGAAGGCACCAACCCCAGCACCTTTGGCTCCCTGGACCAACTGGCCTCCCCTCACCCTGCAGCCCGGGCCAGCCGCCCCTCGGGGGCTGTGAGTGAGGACAGCATCCTGTCCTCCGAGTCCTTTGACCAGTTGGACCTGCCTGAGCGGCTCCCCGAAACCCCGCTGAGGGGCTGCGTGTCTGTGGACAACCTGAGGAGGCTTGAGCAGCCACCCTCGGAGGGCCTGAGGCGATGGTGGCGGGAGCCCCTGGGGGACAGCTGCTTTTCCCTGACAGACTGCCAGGAGGTGACAGCGGCCTACCGACAGGCCCTGGGCATCTGCTCAAAGCTCGGCTGAAGAGGAAGAGGCAGGTGCCCCAGGTTGGGGCGGGCTCCGAGAGGGTTTGCAGAGGAACCCCGGATACGACTCCTGGGGACCCTGGGGGAGTCCCGTGCATCGGGGGCTCCGTGTCTTCAGCCTGCTAGACCGGGAAGATGAGAAGGGAGGTGGTCCTGATGCGAGAGGGAGTGGGAAGGACCCATAGAATCCAGGCTGCCCGGCTGCTGTAGTGGGGCCACAGAGGCCGGAGGAGCCCCGTGATGTGTCTACCTCCTTTGTGTCCGTCAAGTGTTAACCCATCGTGCACTTTCCCACCTGTCCCCCCCGCCTGTGTCGGGGTGCGTCTTCACCCAAGTTCCTGTTCCCGCCAGCCACCAGAGTTAGAGCCCTGAAGTGTCAGGGGTAATCGGGAGTAGCCTTCCCTCCCAGCAGCCGCTGGGTCCCATCTCCCGAACCGGAGCCTCCCAGAGTCCCTCACTGCTGTGGATCTCGGAGACCTGGAGAGGCCAGGGCTGCTGTCCGACTTCATCTCAAGGGGCCCAGATGCCTCCGGACCCCACCTGAGACCTCAAAGACTTGAGCTTCTGCCTTGAAGCTGCTCCTGCTGTCTACACTGTGGGTGGATGTGTCTATTTCTCAGGCTAACAGGACCTAAAATGTGCTGATTTATTTATTTTTTTTCCTCTTTTTTTTTTTTTTAAGTGAATTTTGCTGCTTTCAGTAATGTGAATGCTGTGTTCTGGGGAAAACCACCGGGCCATTGAAGTTTATGTACAGAAGTGTTTGGCAATGATCTCCCTCTCTAATGGGTTCGGGAGGAGGCGGGGCTGGCTTTTTCAAACTTCGGTTCTGAGCACTGGATTGGCTGTCTGGGCCCTTCACACCCGAAGCTGGCCATCCTCCCTCTTCTGTGGCCAAATAAACCTCAATCCATTAAAACCGGCATGATGAACTGGAAAAACAATCTCTGGTTCTCTTTGGTGACCTGGGTTCACATCTTTGAGCCTTTCTGATACTTTCCTCTTGGGCTGCCACAGGTAGGACACAGACTGCTTAGTCAAAATAGGACAAAGGGATTTGGAGGTGCGGCTGGGTGGTCAGAATGTTGTTTAATGTGGACTCGAAGTCCCTAGCAAAAGAAATAAAAAAACAAAACACAAAACAAAAAACCCTCTCCAAAGCGCCCAGTCCACCTGTAGTCCACCTCTTAGGCATTCTAGTAGAAATGCCTTGGCCGGGGATCCCAGATTCTTCTTTGCTTCCCTAGTACTCAAGGAAGAAATGGGTCAGGTGGATCTGTCAGGCGGACTCCCTTGCCTAGCGCCCTCCCGGTCTGCTCCCCTCCCCCACTGGCCGGTGCCCTGCCCCCTGAAGACCTGACCCACAGCTTTTATTCCCTCTACAGAAACTCCCTTTCCTCCAGTACTGAACGGTTTCTCGCCTGGCCCTCGCTCCCGAGTCTGGGTGGAAGTGAAGAATGCTTGGAATGTCCACCCTCCCTGGACGGCCCCTCGGCCCCCTGCAGAGCTGTCCCAGCGGCCTGTTCCATTGAGAAACTGCTGGACTCTGGGACTGGCTGAGAGGGAGGACCGAGCACAAAGTGCAGACCAGCCGCTGGTTGGCTTCGGTTCCAAGCTGGCTCGCTCCCCACCCCCACCCCTGACCTACTCTGGTATTCACCCCCTAATCTCCCCGTTCTGGCTGGCTCCAGTTTTCTAGCTAGACAGCCCACCTGTGCCAGGAGTATGGGGCATTTGCCAGATGAAGACTTGGGTCTCCCTCATTATACCTTGAGAAAGGTCACAGCCTGGGGACCAAGACAGGTAGGGCGGGTCCACCCTGGGAGTAAGGCAGGATAGTACACAGGAACCTATTGCTTGAGTGACAGCAGATGGGCTTGAGGTCCCAGGACTGGGCTAAGCTTGAGTAAACCCCAGAAAAACAGCCTGGGCCTTCACCCCCAAGAAGGGGACGTCCCACGGTGGCGCATGCCACGCCATGAAGGTTGTTTCCTCCCCTTTGCGGCCTGCAGCAAGCATGGGGTGTGCTGAAGTGTGGCAGACAGCATTGTGTTGTGGTCAGGCTGGGGCAGGCAGTCCATGGGCTCACAAGAAAATTAAACTCAGTGAAAATGATTCAGGAAACACTGATGGGAAAATTAGGTGAAGGAAAGAAGTGCATCCTGGGAGATAATAGAGGCTGCTGTTGATTTTTATTTTATTTATTTGGTTTTGATGTTTGGGATCAAACTTGGAGCTGTGTTAGGCCAACATTAGATCACTGAGCTGCAATTCTTGTTTATTCGTGATAAGGCCTCAGCCTGCCTCCTTATCCCTCCTCTGCCAGGACCAGCATCCCAGGCTTGTAGCATCCTCCTGCATCAGGTACTCCCTGCATAGTGCCCGTTCCATGCCCTCAAGAGCTCTGTTACATCCTTGCGAGTCTGGTATTATTGATCCTCATTTTGCAGAAGAAACAGACATTTGAAACATACATTCACATCCTGGGAACCCACACTTCAACCCCAGATCTGTGAAAAGTCACACCTTGGTGGACAGGGAGCCAGAGCGGCACATACCAGGGAGCATCCGTTACATGCGGTGCTCTTGGCCAGGCACAAGAGCTGAAAAAATTTCCTCTCCTGGAAACGCCCTCCCTTGGTCCCCACAAGGCCAAGAAGGAAATGGGGAAGATGAGGGAGAGGCAAAAGGAATTGGGGGGGGGAGGGGGGACCAAGGAGGAGGCTGTGCCTAGTAGGAAATCTAGGTGTGGGATGAGGGTCAGAGGGGCCGCAGCACCTCACCATCTGGGTAGGAGCTGGGCCTGGTGGGCTGCTGGATGAGGGGGTGAATGTGGGGAGACTTCCCCCCAGAAATCTAGACTTGGGCTGTGGATTTCGTCTACACAGACCTTCCCCTCACCTGCCAGGACACTTCATACCCAAAGCATTCCCAAAAGCAGGCTCAGTGATGACGCTGGGCCCCAGGGGACGAGGCTGGAGCTGCAGGAATATTTAGTGCCACATCAGTGCTTCCGGAATGTGAACAACCCAGACGGGGTGGGTGGGGGGGGGGTGGGGGGGCAGCTCCAGGAGATCACAAAGGCTTTCTGAATGCTCCCTGTCCCTGGGCTTTTCTTGAGGCACAGGCCGGATCACGATGTTCCTGAGTGGACACCCCCTCGTGGGGCAGGGCCGTGGGAGGAAAATTCTCATGACACATTGGCCTGGCTCCCTGGCTCAAGACGCAGATGACCCTTCAGTCTCCCTCTGTCCTGTCCAACTAGCTGCCTTGGGCCCTCTCTAAAAGGGAAAATAGAGGGGATCCCCACAGTAGAGCTAGCTGTGTGGGAAGCTGCAGACCCCCGCTCCCCCAGAAGAACTTCAGCAGGCTTCAGCTCCGGGAGTGAGAATCGGCACGCTTATCAGCCAGATTGTTTCACTGAGGAACAAGACGATCAAGGACAACGCTTTGGCTGAGTGACAATGAGCATTTCTTAAAGCAGCAGAGCGGAAGGGTTGGGAACATGATCGATGGCAGGCTGACTTTCTGGAACAGAGGATGGAGGTACAGGCTAGGATGGGGAGCAGGGGCAGGGCCAAAGCCAACGGCTGAGCCGCCGAATGCAAGATTTAGCTTGATAATCTCGTATAGAGTGTGTCCCATTCACTCAGCCATTCAGCTGATTACCAAGTCGTTACTGGAACTGGGGCTATATCGATCAGTCACACAGCACTTGCCTGGCTGGCATGGGCAAGGCCCTGGGTTCCATCCCCAGGACCGCAACAAAAACTTCCCCTGCCCCCTTTTAAATTTACTAAGGGCCCTCTAGTACATTTGTGTTGTTGTTTCTGAGACAGGGTCCCACTCTGTAACCCAGGTTAGCCTTGGTACACAGGGCCATTGTCCAGCATGCCCAGCGTTAGCGATACATTTATGACCAAACTTGACAGCAGTCTATGCCCTCACGGAAGCACATTTGAGAACTGCCAGTGAAGCTGGAGCACAGTGAACAAGACACTAGCAGGAAGAGGAGTCAAGAGAGGCCACAGGAGGGAAGGCTGTGGGGCCTCGTGGGCCACTCGGAGGCTGTGGCTTTTATTCTGGGGGGAACAGAGAGTGCGTTTCAGGGGGTGCTGAGCAAAAGAGTGAAATGACCTAACAGACTCTTTTATTTTTAAATGGTCTTTCTAGCAGGCCAGATGACTGAGCATGTAAAGGCGCTTGCCACCGAGCCAGACTGCCTGAGCAGGATCCTCAGGGGCCACATGGCAGAGGGGAGAGAAGTGACACTCACAGGTTGTCCTCTGACCTCCACGTATGAGTTATAGTGCACATGTATGAGAGCGCACACACACACACACACACACACACACACATAATACACACAACACACACACAATACACATACACACATACATACACGTACACACACATAATACACACACACACACACACACACACAAATAAAAAAGAGCCGGGTGGTGGTGGCGCACATCTATAATCCCAGCACTCGGGAGGCAGAGGCAGGTGGATCTCTGTGAGTTGAAGCCAGCCTGGTCTACAGAATGAGTTCCATGTCTAAACAAAACAAAACAAAACAAAAAAGATGAAAAGAGTCTAGCTGCCTCCTGAGGAGATTGGGGTGGGGGTCTGGTCTGGGGGGAGGCATGTGGACCATCAGTATAAGAGGTAAGAAAGTAGGCAGAGCGTTCCAAAGACAAGCTGCCTCCCAAGCTTGCCTGATGGGTGGGCAGTGCAGAGCTGAGGACACAGGGGTATCAGCATTCTCCTGGTAAACCCCAGGAGTCTCTCTCTCTCTCTCTCTCTCTCTCTCTCTCTCTCTCTCTCTCTCTCTCTCAAGGACAGGAGGACTTCCTCACACTTAGGCCTGAAACCCCACATTTTCAAAGGTTTTCACGGATTCCCTAAGAACTTTAGAAATGTCGCCCTGGCTCTGCCTGACCTCGGTCGCTCCAGTGGGATCAGGTGTTGCTGTACAGAGGCTGGGACTGAATAATTTCCGGTCATCTTTGGTGTCACCTCTGTACTTCAGAATTCTCTGTTTCAGGCCCTTGGGGAGGCTGCTCCTAGTCTGCTGCCCAGAAAAGGACCGAAATTCCGCATGTTGCAAGGGGCATTGACTCTGGTCCCCTGACAGGTTTGACAAGCACCCAGTTGAGAGCCTCTGGAAGGACTGGAACCACAGCTCAGGTGGCCTCCCTTTCTGGGGACACAAGCTTTCTCTAGCTCCTTTTGGATCTGCGCACATCTCAATCTTCCTTCTTCAGCATCCTGCTCCCTTCCTGGGATATTCCCACCTCAAAATTCTCCCCATCCTGTCTGAGGCATTTAGGACAAGCCGGGAGAATGAGTCATCCTAACAGGGGAGGGGGCATCTAGTCCATAAATGGACACCAACTCTTTGGTTTTAGTCTTCAAAAAGGGCTGCCTCAGCCTTCTGCTCTCTCCCCGCAAGGGATTTCCTGGGAAGAGGAAGGAGGCCACTGGCTTTGACGGTATGGGATTCTAGAAATAGCTGAGCATTTTAGAAGATAGCCCGGTCTGACTCAGCTTCCCTTGTAAACACACGTGGCTAGCCAGGGTTTTCCCAGCTCCAGAGGCTAAGCCCCCATTTCCTGATGGAAGCACTCAATTGTATATGCCTGTGGAGGTCAGGATCCAGCCAGCAATTTCCCATCCCTCCTCCCACCTCCCCCTCCTCCTCTCCCTCTTGACTGCACTGCCCTGGACTCTGGGCTGTGTGTGGGTGCTCAGCTCTGGCAGCAGAGCTGACCACATGAACTCCAATCAGACAGAGGGGGCAGACAACCTTCAAAGCTCCTGGGCTGGAGTGTGAACTTGGCCTCAGGTTGGGACTTCGGGCTGCCATTGTTCATGGCTACCTGAACTTGGTACAGCCTCAGGCTGGAAGCAGTCCGACCACTGCCAGGAGCCCCTCCTTGTGAAGGGACTCCCAGCTGGCTCAGCCTCCCACCCTGGTGCCCAGGCCTATGGAAGATGCCAGGGGGTGCTCAGGAGGAGTTGGCTTTGCATCGTGTCTGGGCTCACCTTGAAACTTTGCTGATTAACCATGCAGCTCACACACGATTGAGCCAGTATGATGAGTATTCAGAGACGGGTAATGCCTGGGGGGCACTCACCAACCTAAGACAGAGCACCTGTGTGGCCTGGGCAGGTGTCTCCATGACGGGTAAGGTGACCTGCTGACGTCCCACGAAACCCAAGTCAGAAGCTCATTTTTTAATAAAAGGGGGACCTGCAGGCCCCTGGCCCCCATTTTGGGTAACTGTTGCCTTGCTTGTGGACCTTGACCTTGATATCCTCCCTATGCTAATTCCCTGCCGGGTTCCACCCTCCTGAATGCTTAAGGGAAGTTCCTTGTCTGTGTATCCTGAATAATGGGCGTTAACAGATGCAAGATTGTAAAACATCAGTAGTGAACTTCTGCACTCCGGGGTCCTCCCACTGTGCTGTAAGCCTGTAATTAAGACCTCCTACCCCCTTCAAGAAATGACATTCGACATTTAAAATTAAATATATATATTTCGATTATATATATAATTGAATGAATACTGCGA